>NC_143015.1:145060358-146260358 GCF_055824585.1 Amblyomma mixtum | reverse complement strand
GGCACAAGGACGACCGGAGCACAGGGTCCAGATCACAGCTAGCCCCGAGCGGCAAGCGCGCACACACTGGGCACTTCCTCTGCGTCGTCTTCACGGAGATTATCCGTTGCATGGCCCCCCGGTCGGAAAAGCACCGTCTCGGTGCTCTTCACGGCAGTGAGGGGGACTGCAAGACGTAGGGCTTGAGGCGAGAGACGTGCACAACATCGGTCTGATGCTGAGTGGACGTGGCACCGGGGAAGGCCGGAGCGATCTCGTAGGTGACTGCGGTGACTTGGCGCAGGACACGGTACGGGCCGATGTAGCGGGACAGAAGTTTTTCAGAGAGCCCCACGCGGCGAGATGGCGACCAAAGCAAGACGAGGGAGCCAGGGGTGAAGGAGACCACACGGTGACGGCGGTTGTAGAATTCCTGCTGAGAGGTCTGGGAAGCGAGGAGCCGGGAGCGTGCGAGTTGGCGAGCGTGGTCAGCGCGGGTAATGGCGTCGTGGGCGTAAGCAGACGGCGGAGCAGTAGAAGTGGGAAGCAGCGTGTCCAGAGGCAGCAGGGGCTCCCGGCCATACAAAAGATAAAAAGGGGAGTAACCGGCAGTGTCATGGCGGGAGGAGTTGTAGGCGAAGGTCACATAGGGGAGAGCGGTATCCCAGTCGCGATGGTCCGGAGAAACGTACATAGCCAGCATATCGGTGAGAGTGCGATTGAAGCGTTCTGTGAGGCCGTTCGTCTGCGGGTGGTAGGCGGTGGTGAGCTTATGTTTCGTAGAGCACGATCGAAGAATGTCAGCGACAACTCTGGACAGAAAGCATCGGCCTCGGTCGGTCAGAAGTTGACGGGGAGCTCCATGATGTAGGATAAGGTCGGGCAAAAGAAAGTCGGCAACATCAGTAGCCGTACTGGTGGGCAGTGCGCGTGTGATCGCGTAACGTGTAGCGTAGTCTGTGGCAACAGCTATCCATTTGTTGCCCGAGGCGGATTCCGGAAATGGTCCCAAAAGGTCTAAGCCGACGCGATGGAAAGGTTCGGGTGGGACGTCAATGGGCTGAAGCAGACCGGCTGACAGAGTGGTGGGGCGTTTCCGGCGCTGGCACTCATCGCAGGCAGCAACATAGCGGCGTACACAGCGGTAGAGGCGCGGCCAAAAGAATCGACGACGCACGCGGTCGTAAGTACGGGAGACATCCAAGTGACCAGCAGTGGGAAGATCATGCAGCTCTTGGAGGACAGCAGTGCGAAGGTGCTCGGGGACAACGAGGAGGAGGTCTGGGCCATCCTGGCTAAGGCTCCTGCGGTATAAAACTCCATCACGGAGCACAAAGCGGCGCATCGGAGGGTCGAATGGGGCGGTGGTGAGGCGGTCGATAATGGAGCGCAGCTCGGTATCGCGGCGCTGTTCTTCGGCCATGTTAGCAAGGACAGAGAGGGAGCACAGAGCATCCACGCTGTCAGTGCCAAGATTGTCACACGGGCCAACGGGGTAACGGGAAAGGCAGTCGGCATCAGCGTGCAAGCGGCCAGACTTGTAGAGTACAGAGTAATTGTACTGCTGCAGGCTCAGTGCCCAACGACCGAGCCGTCCTGTAGGGTCTTTCAAGGAAGAGAGCCAGCACAACGCATGGTGGTCAGTGACAACTGTAAAGGGGCGGCCGTATAAATATGGGCGAAATTTCCCAACAGCCCAGACAAGAGCTAAGCACTCGCGTTCGGTAATTGAGTAATTCCGCTCCGGGGCAGAGAGGAGACGGCTGGCGTACGCGATCACACGGTGCTCTCCGGATTGTCTCTGTGAGAGGATAGCGCCGATGCCGTAGCCACTGGCGTCGGTGCGAACTTCAGTGGGAGCGCTCACATCGAAGTGGGCGAGGACTGGCGCGGTAGTAAGCTTCGATATCAGGTTGGAAAACGCTTGTGCCTGGTCGGGTCCTCAGATGAAGGTGGTGTCTTTCTTCAGAAGGTTGGTTAGGGGGCGGGCGATGTCGGCAAAGCCTTGCACGAATCGACGAAAGTAGGAGCAGAGCCCCAAGAAGCTTCGGACGTCGTTAGCAGAACGTGGCTGGGGAAAGTCTTTGACGGCTCGGATCTTCTCAGGGTCAGGGTGGACCCCCGTATTGTCGACGACATGACCCAAGATGGTGAGCTGGCGGCGCGCGAAACGGCACTTAGACGAGTTGAGCTGCAGGCCGGCATGACGAAAGAGGGAAAGGATCTGGGAAAGGTCAGCGATATGAGTGGAAAACGTGGGCGAAAAGACAATGACGTCATCGAGGTAGCACAGGCAGGTGGACCACTTAAAGCCGTGCAAAAGGGCATCCATCATGCGCTCGAATGTGGCTGGCGCGTTGCATAATCCGAAAGGCATAACTTTGAATTGGTAAAGCCCATCAGGTGTCACAAAGGCGGTCTTTTCACGGTCCTGGTCGTCTACAGCAATTTGCCAGTAGCCGGAGCGAAGATCTATGGATGAGAAAAATTTGGCACCATGAAGGCAGTCAAGGGCGTCATCGATACGCGGCAAGGGGTACACGTCCTTTTTGGTGATCTTATTCAAGTGCCGATAATCAATGCAAAAACGCCAGGAGCCATCCTTTTTCTTCACAAGTACGACGGGTGAGGCCCAGGGACTGTGCGAGGGTTCGATAATGTTTTTCGCGAGCATTTTAGTAACTTCCGCATTGATAACTTGACGCTCGGCGTGAGAGACTCGATACGGGCGGCGGCGGATGGGAGGGGCATCGCCGGTTTCAATGCGGTGCCTGACGGCGAGAGTTTGGCCCAGCGTCGTGTTGTTGACATCAAAAATATCCGTAAAAGATTCGAGAAGGGCACGAAGCTGGGCAGTTTGGTCGGGACTGAGGTCGGTGGCCATCATGGTCGTGAAGGCGTCGGGCGACTGAGGAGACTGCCGGCGCGGGGTGGCAGTGTCGTGAACAGGGGTGTTGGCCAACTGAGCGACGTGGCAAGGAGCGAGAGGAGATAGTGTAGCCACGCAGATGCCGGACGGGAGCACTTGAGAAGAGACGCCGAAGTTGAGGAAAGGCAGAGAAAGGGCGTTAGCTTGGATGGTGGCGATGGTATGAGGTAGGGCAACGTTACGGGTCAGCAGGAGGTCAAGGTTGGGCGTAACGAGATAGTCGCCATCAGGAACTGGGCGAGAAGGGGTCAGTGGAACGAAAGAGGCGGTTCGAGATGACAGGCGAGCATAATCGGTACTGTACAGTCGCAGTGATATATCGACGGGTTCTGAATCCAGCAGTGGGAGTTCGAGGTGTAGGACGCCATCCGAGCAGTCAATGAGGGCGGAATGGTCAGTCAGAAAATCCAAGCCAAGAATGAGGTCATGGGCACAGGTGGTCAGCACGGTGAATTGAACCGGTATACTGTGGCCGCCGATGGTAACGCGCGCGGTACACGTACCGTCGACAGCAGGCGTGCCACCATCCGCGACACGCACACGGGACATTGCAGGCGTGAGGACTTTGCGTAGGCGACGGCGGAGGGCAGCACTCATCACTGATATTTTGAGCACCGGTGTCAATCAGGGCGCGCACAGGAACACGGTCGATAAAGACGTCCAGGAGATTTGGTCGAGAGGTCGAGAGAGGATTTGTGGTCCGGGTCGTTGATGCAGCGTCACCTCCGGGAGCTGCATCATTTAGTTTTCCAAATGGGAGCGGCTGGTTGAAGGCGACTGTGGGGAGCGAGAGCGGCGGCCCTGCGGCGACGGAGAGCGGGAGAATCGGCGTGGAGGGGGAACGGCTGCTGCAGATGGTTCGGACGGGGCTCGGGGCGAGAAGGTGCGGGTCGAGGTAGAACTGTAGAAGGAGGGGCAGACGTTGCGGGCTGGTGAAGACCATGGACTGCGGCAATGTCGGGCGATGTGGCCAATGCGAGAACACCGGAAGCAGATGGGGCGGTCGTCTGCCGTACGCCACTCATTTGGATTGCGATAACGCTGCGGAGAATAATAGGTGCGACGATAAACAGAGAGAGGTGGCTGGGGGGTGTCCGGGCTTCTGATAGTGCACACAGCCGGAGGAAGGTTCAGGTTAGCGAGTTCCTGACGCACGACGGCCTGAATCAGCGACACGGTGGGCAGAGAGTTATCAGGTGCGGTCGGACGGGGCAGAACAGGCGCAAGGGCTTCCAGTTCCCGGCGAACGATGCGGGTCACAGTGCCGGTAACGGGGTCATCTTCGGAAGAGGCGCGGGACGGTAATCGGTGTTCCTCACAGGAAGAAGTAGCGGCAGTATTAGGGAGCCGAGAGAACTGCTGTGGAATTCGGCGGCTTTTAACCTGTTCGAAATGACGGCATTCTTTTATGATTGCGTCCACGGTGGTGCAGTCTTTGCAAACCAGTAAGTTAAAAGCATCATCCGCAATCCCTTTCAGAATATGGCTCACTTTGTCGGACTCGGTCATGGCGGCGTCGACCTTGTGGCAAAGCGCCAAGACATCTTGGATATATGCCACATAGCTTTCGGTTGACGACTGGGCGCGCGACGCGAGCTGCTTCTTCGCGGTGAGCTTCCGGTCATCGGGTCTGTCAAACAAAGTACGGAGCTTTTCTTTAAAAGTCTCCCAGCTCGTCAGTTCTTCTTCGTGGGTTTCGTACCAGACCCGGGCCGTGCCACTAAGATAGAAGATCGCATTCGCTAGCATCACGGTGGGATCCCACCGGTTATAGGTGCTCACTCGCTCATATAGGCTGAGCCAGTCGTCGACATCGGTCCCGTCGTTCCCAGAAAAGGTACCAGGGTCACGGGGAGGAGCCATGACCACGAAGGGAGCAGAGGGAGCAGAGGGAGTGGTTCGTGACTCGCCGGGTGGAGCCATGATGGTAGTAGCCCCGGCCTGACGACCGCTTCGGAGCTGCGTGGCGTGGAGATCGTTTACCCGGCACGTCCACCAAAGATGTTACGTGGCCCGAAGTCTATGTCGGCACAAGGACGACCGGAGCACAGGGTCCAGATCACAGCTAGCCCCGAGCGGCAAGCGCGCACACACTGGGCACTTCCTCTGCGTCGTCTTCACGGAGATTATCCGTTGCAATATTCTTATGAAAAAAATATTCATTCGGTATATAAAGCTGTGGTTTGCTGACACTTATAGAGATGCGCAACCTGGTTCACTGTGGCGTTCAGTACAGCATCCGTGGACCGGTAGTGAACGCTGAAGATAAGTGATCACAATGGTGACGTTCCGGGCGAAAATATGAAGTTTGACGGAGAGCGTAACGTTCACATCAAGCGCCCAAGAATCGCCATGACCGCCTACCGGCGTCGCCCGCAAGTGAAATTTGTGCGGGTTTAACGTCCGAAGTGGCAGCAAGTTGAAATAAAACTAAAACTCTCAGTGTGCCACAGCGCACAGGAACGATATTTGGACATCGAGGTGGACTATGTAGTGGAAAAGAGATTGAAATGATGCGGGAACATAGCGACTTGTTAAGCTAAGTGTCAATAAATCACCTCATATGGGGTTCACCAGGTGTCTTCCTGCTGTGCCTGCTCTACGTGCCCAGAAATTTATTTTTCAATAGGCTTTTTCAACTAAACTACCGCTTTGGCAAAATTGGCCCTATTCTTTTATTTTTAATTGGTTTAAGCCTATTGATGCCTATAAGGTGGAGGCTATTTCTCATTCCAGTTTATTTTTGCATTAATTTTCTGTTTATAGCAAGGAATGAGACTCGGATTGGGCCTAAGTGTTGGAAGAAGCGTTATTAAGCCGTTACCGGAACCGTTTGCGATTCTCTTTTGTTTCACTTCAAAAACCGCTTAGATAATATTCCAGCAGTTGCCATATTTCTCATGGCGTGGAATCAAACGCACTCTGCTTCCTAACTAAACTGGTCGCAAAACGGGAGAGCCATCTGGTGAACGAAATTCGACGCAGCGTGGTGCACAAGGATGCTCACGGGTCGCTGGCAGCCTTGGCGTGTGGGATGGGAATAGGGGATATTCAAAATTCCGCAAGTGCGCTTTCCCGCATAACAATGTTGTCCCAAACAAGATGGCTGACCATGCGTTTCCAGCTGAAACAAAGCAAGAAAGACTGGTTTTTTGTTTGATTCTTCCAAAATACGTTTCTTACATTCTATCCACACCTTTAGCACCTGTCTTGTAGCCCACGTAGTTTCATTATAGCGAAGTCGGCCATCTTGTTTGGGGCAACACAGTTATGTGGGAAAGCGCACTTGCGGAATTTTGAATATCCCCTATTGGCGTCGACACGGCAGTGCAGTGGTTTAACTTCAGCTAACAATAGTGCTAAAGAACAGAGACGGAGAAGTGCGTCTCTGTTCGATGCGAGATGTTGAACGCTCTCCACGAGAGCAATATACAAATAAGAAAGACCGATACTACATGTCTTCTCACAAGGGGTTGCTATCTTGTAAGGGGCTATTTATTAATAAAAAATAAAAATGGAATGCAAAGATGTTGCTAGCCGCGGCATCTGCCATCGAAACCTGAAGCACTTAAGCTGCGACTAGCGGGAATAAAAGGGCAGGAAGAGGACAGGGAGAGAGAAAGAAAGGGGGAGCGATAGTAAGAAAGTATAGGGGTGGGGTGTGAATATACACTGAGTACAAATATAGGAGAGGCACTACATATGTGAGCGTAATAGTTAGGCTAGCGGTTTGTTGTGAAAAACAAGCGACGCGACCACAACTCGCTCGTTTCTTCTTTTCATCCATGCGTGTAATCTGTGGGCAAAGATTTCTCACCAAGACAGGTATTGTTATATACAGAAGCAGCGGAGGATATTGACAAAGGCCGCCTCCTGCCGTTCGAAGATAAGCTCGCGGCTTTGCAAGCGTTTCCTTCACCGAAAGACCCAGGAGGTGTAAGACGCTTTGTAGGGTTATGAACTTTTATTTACATTTTCAATTGATTCCATGTTCCTCAGCATAGCAGGCACCTTTGGCCAACTTTTGGGAAAGACGAGCGCTTGCATTAAGGTCATGAACACTGCGCGACCTCACTAAGGTGCTCGATGACACAATCGTGTAGCACATTCCTGATATGGACAAAAATTTTGTGATTCAAACAGATGCATGAGAGTTGCGCTTAGGAGATATTTAGCTTTACGAGCTTGAAGGAGCTCTGCGTCCTATTGCTTTTCCGATCCTGTAGCTGGCGCCGGCTTAGAGGAATTGCTTTGCGATAGAGAAGGAATGCGTCCTGATAATTTCTGCTCTGTGAATTATGACTACAATGTCGACTGAATGGCGCTTGTGATCGAGAGGGACCACTTGGCCTTCGCCTGGCTGGGACGCGTCAACGAGCTTAACAGCAGCTAATCACTATCGGCTTCGGTGCTGCAGCTTTACGAATTTACCGTGCTCTACAGTAAAGTATAAATCAATTCTATGGCTGCGCACTGTCCTGAGCTTCTGTTCAGAGCGAGGAATGCCAGATGTCTGATTAAACGGCAGCTGGAAAGAGTGAGCGAGTGAACAGGTAGGTTCAAGTACATGTTTATCGTGTTCTTCGAGAGGTTCAATTTTCGGAATATCTAAGGGCTGCAGACCGCCTTTGCTTTTAGCTCTACGTGAACCGGTCGACATCGTACGCGCCATCATCGCGCAATCTGGGCAGCGAAGGGCGGCATAGAATGGACCGTATCCTTATCGGCAGCACTATAAGGTGCCAGCCACGTCTACAGCCCGCTTATAACTCGACACAGCTGCGCGCGAGACTGACACCGGGAGGCTCGCTATAAGAATTGTGCAACGTGGTGCTTTAGCGACAACATGTGCTTAGCGATGTCAGCATATAGACGTGATGTCAGTGCACGTCAAAGAACCCCATGTGGTCGAAATTTCCAGAACCCTTCACTACGGCGTCCCTCATAGCCTGACTCGCTTTGGGACCTTAAACCCCCATAAACATAAACATAAACATAAACATAAGCTTTTCAGCACCGCATCATGGGGGCTGCCTTATTTGATCACGTGATCACTCTGCTTTACACGCCTCCTAACAGCTTGGCGCCTGCCTAGTCATGATGGCTGCTTCACCTGGTGGTTCATTTCCGACAGGCAGTGTTTCGGCTGATACGGTTGTCAAGAAGTAGAAAGACAACACCAAAGCTTCAAAGGACATCTGAGAACCCTAATTTGTTCACTTGAGGCGTCAAAACATTATCGGACTTTAGCCGCTCAGCTAGCCGCTTCTTCGAACCAACAAATGGTTCACCTCAGTCCTTGTTTTTGCTTCCACTGAAAACTTTGCTGAATATTTTTTTTATTGTTATTACCTAGTCCGGCAAGGTTTATTGCTCCTGCGGCAGCGCTGGGCGTTGTCGTATCGTGTACATGCATGCACACTCCGCTCTGAAACGTTAAGAAGCACACAGTGCGCATTTGTTTATAACCTGTTAACGATGCTTCGGAAAACTAAGATATTGTGTACTGATTTGTTGAAAGCAGAAAGCCGACAAAATTAAATATATACACAAATATATCATGGCAGCAGTATCATGCTTCAAGCAGCCTTCACGAGCTGGCGTGCAATCGTTTCGATGGATTCCTCGATATAACTGTAATAACGCCGCATGGAAACGCGTTCATGCTACAAGAAGTTCACAATTATGTCAGCTGCACAATAAAATTGTGGGTGCGCTCCCGATATGCCGACATGAAAGTGCTGGAGGTCTCGTTGGTAGTAAGTAATCAGACCCACTTTGAGCGCTGGCCTGCGAGGTCACTTTCAGCGACTGTCGCGCATGGATCGATTAGAAGGGAAAACCACTCAGCATAGAAGAATTAAGGCAAATGTTTCAAAGCGAATATGGTGCACGAAAACCGCGCTTCTCGGCATGAAGTTAAAGACTTGCACCTAGACGTCGTGTAATACACGGACTGACGGTAAGCGTTGTCCCCTCATACGGCTCTGCACTGTATAATTTACAGTAACGGCATGTAGGATCGTAAGTCGTTCTTCTTTTCCGTTCCTAATTCGCCCTCGGGCGCTGCTCTTACCAATGGCCTCTCACCAACTTATCAGCAATTGTGTCCTGCTACACTCGCAGACGCAACTGAAAGAACGCCGTCACGGTTTCCACGTTGTAACAGCTTCTTCATGCAGCTATGCTGTGCACTTGCCGTCGGAGACTTTCCAAGATCGAAACATTTAGTTCTATACTGGCTATCTAGCCCTGGCGAACGTGTTTGTTTCGTTCGCCCGTTCCGGAAGGGTGCATATTACGGGCGCGAACAGGCGCAGTTCGTCCTTCTGCAGTTCGGTTTCGTCGAACTCACAAACGATCGCATCCCACACCTTGAATTCTCTGTCCCAATACTTGCAAACCACACACAGCACGTATTACCTCTGCCTTTCCACATCTTCGTAGAAAGAATAGATTCGGCATCCACACGCCAAATTTCCTCTGTTGCGTCGCTGCGTACACACCGGCGACTTACGAGGCCCGTAATGACGCAGTGTTCCGAGCGCGCCTGTGGCGCCATCTGCGCTCAAACGGAAGAACTGCGCGGTGTAAACAGTGCATAGTTTTTCCCGGTTAAATACAAAAGCGAGCACCATCGAAGAACTTGTAGCATCATATGCTTTGCAACCAATTTCTGCATTCGCTGATGTCATTAAGAGAGGAAAAAAGCAGTAGCGCTCGTTCTGTTGAACTCATTCGCGCAAACATTGCGAGTAGCGCGTTGAATACATAGATATTCACAGAAGTCTGTCTTTTTAAAGCTTCCTAAATTTCTTTCTAGGAGTAGCCTCTCCAAGCATTGGTGGACTCAGCTGCATTTTTGTTTCATCCAAAGTAGATAGAGCGGCGCATATTTATCGCTAATAAAGGTATATCCAATCTCATTTCGTGGTCAGGGGCAGGTAATTTGTGAACACAAAATACAAGCCTTAAACAAAATCATTTTCAATAAAACCAAAAAGATTTTGGCACTTAATTTGCAAATGAAATTATCCGATCATAAATGCATGATTTGAAAAGTCCTTCCACTCCACATATATCACACCATTCACTTTGCCCTTAATATTTACAAGTTCCCCAAATGTACTTACTACTGCACATCTACTTCTATAGTCTTGCACGTCACATTCACGCAAGGCTCTTGTAGGCACCTCGAATGACCTCTTTTTATTTCAAATCCGTAGTAAGTACATACGCCTGAAAATAGAAAAGCAAGAAAGATCTACTTAAATTGTATTCGAATCTAATTTAGCACCGAAAACTGACATTTTAAACTTCAGAGCAGCACAAAAGGAGGTTGAAACTTCAGAGCAGCACGAAACGAATTAAATCTCCCCAGACATTATATGATGAACACTGCGGAGACGTTCTCCTTCTTGTTTTATACATACAAGCTGTAGTAAAAGCAGAACCCGTGCTAATGAGATGCTGTGCAGTGTAATGAGGATTGAAGAATCGCTTGGTGTCTTGGAAGACATTTTTTTAATAATGAAGGGGAGCGCGCTTAATGAACGAGGCTGGCAGGCACCTTGTCGTGTAGGACTCCTGAATGCATACAGTGCATTGAAAACTTTACCGACGATTACAGGAGTGCCTAATGCGGTACTTCAGTGCGTCTTGATTCTGCGGTATAATGAGGCAGAAAACATGGAGCACGAAGAAAAAATTGGTTTTAAGGAAATGAAATGGCGCAGTAATTGTGTCATATTTTTATGGACATCCTTACAGCACCGTAAGGAAAGGGAGGAAGGTGGGAGTTACCAAAGAAAGAAAGAGGTGCCCTTGTGGACGGCTCTGATTAATTTCGACCACCTGAGGATTTTAACGTGCACGGACTTCGCACAGCACACGGGCGCCTCTTGCGTTCCGCCTCCATCGAAACGCGGCCACCGAGACCGAGTTCGAACCCGGGAATTCCGGCTCAGCAGCCGAGCGCTCTAAACACTGAACCACCGCGGCGGGTATGTAGAGGGATGCACTGCCACTTTGTCGCACAAGCGTTGTAAACTATCGAACTGAACAAACGCTTCTCAGCGGTGTGAAGCGTCGTGATGCAGCCCTTCCCCGGTTGCAGCGCCCTCTCATGCGTTTGCTCCTCACTGCGAAAACGCATTTCAACGTGCTTGTCTCATTGCTTCAAGGACTAATGCTGAAGCCACAAACGTCATTTGGAGCAGGCCACAAGGCTCGTTACTAGCACATTTAGAGTAGCCTGTGCCGGATCCCATGGTAAACGGCATGGTCTCCAAAACAGCGCCAAGACGCCCATGCATGTGCTAGCTTATGGTTCTACTGTTGCTTCATGGATTAGCAGATTCGTGGTGAATCTTGTGCTAATTCGATCAGAATCAGCCGCACATCTGTGCGACAATTAACGGGCTAAAAACTTTGCGCCCGGAATTTGTTCACTTGGGCAAGGGGGTGCATCGTTCTTCATGAACCCTCCAGCGTCTGCCGCCTGTAAGGGTTTGCGGTGGCATATGTCGGCAGCCACATATAATAACAATAATAATATTAATAATGATAATAATTGGCTATTTAAGAAAGTAAATGGCGCAGTATCTGTGATCACATCTCGGTGGACCCCCGAACCACACCGTAAGGAAATAGAGGAATGAAGGAGTGAAAGAGGAAAGAAAGAGGTGCCGGAGTGGAGGTCTCCGGAAGAAATTTCGACTACCTTTAACGGGGATCTTTAACGTGCACTGACATCGCACAGCACACTGGCTCCTTTTGCGCTCCGCCTCCATTGAAACGCGGCCGCCGCGGTCGGGTTCGGACCCGGGTACTCCGGCTATGGTGCAGGTTGTTAGCACGACGGCTATCTTTTTGCGCGTTTGGAAAGTCATTACGCAACAGCCGGGGGCATGAGTCCTCTCGCCTGCCTCAACTGCACCAACCTCCTCCACTATCCACCTTACGTTTCTGCTTTTCTCTCTTTCACTGCTGCCCCCTCCTCTCAATTTTCAGTCTCGGCCTCACTTCCTTATCGCCCTACTGCCATCCGTTGACGGCCTCTTCCCTTTGCTATAGATGTGTGCGTTACGCCGACGACGCGCAAGAGAGAGAGAGTGAGAGAGAAAACGTTATTGTCAGTAAGAGGTTGGTGATTTTCTTGGGTTGTTCAGCCGCTCCGGGTGGCCAGGTAGCCCGTCTGTCGGCGACCTCCTGCGCGCTTCCTGTGGCCCCGCGTTAAACGTCCGGATCGGGCCTGGCAAGAACAGCTTTCCATTTTTGAAGAAAATCTTATGTTCTGCAGTTCCTCCACCCAGCGGCCCGAATGAAGGCGCAGTCTTTCAGGTCTATGAGGGGCAGATTTCGAGCCGGTCGGTATATGAAAACTTGAGGTGAGAAACACCTAAGTCTTCATAAAACCGTTTAAATGGTGCCGCTCTCAGGCAGTGTGAGGATAGAACAACGGGTAAGGCAAATAGACCAGGCAGCTTACAAACATTGCATTTAAAACTAAGCTGCGGTTGCTCGAAAAATCCTTTGTTCTCAATTCGAGGTATTAATCAGTTCGCTCTCGCCCTGCCATAAACTAGCCGTCCTGGTTAGCGCACTTTGTAGAACGAATTCTCCGGTGGCGCGGCGGTCCCAGGCTCGAACCGCGTACCAGGACGAATTTTATTTAACTACGAAGTTTCCATGGAAGTTGCATAGCTTCCCTTTGTGGCCGTAAGGCTGCATTTGGGTGGATGCCAATAAGTAATTATTCTTTTATTAAAAATTTTAGAAACCTTGTGATGATCGTCCATTTTCCTATTACAACGCTCGAGCACTTCATTAATGAATTTATTTATTTTAAATACCCTCAAGGTATAATACATTATAGAGGGTAGGGGCAATCAAAAATCAGGGGGAAAAATACAAGGCACAGATTAACCACACTATACATACAACGTGGCAGAGACAGTAAGGAATGATATCATGAATGCACTAGTAAAGTGAACAAAAAGATGGCACAATACCAAAATTGCGATTGGCGAATAATGAACGGGCGGTATGGCTAACGAGAACAGGAAAGAAAACGAAAGTGACATTATTCAAGAAAAGCTCACCAAATTGGTCAGGACACTTTTGAAGAAAACGGGGTCATTAATATTTACTAGCAATTCAGTCAATTTTTTCCATTCAGTTGAAGTTTTTGAGAGAAATGAATTGGAAAAGGTCACAGTTTTACATTGTGGTATGTGAACTTTGTGTTGACGGTCTAGTCGAGCAGAGAAAAATGGTGCTAGCTGAATCCAAAGTGACGGGAGTGACGGGTTATGATAATAAATTTTATGAAAAAGACAGATGCGCGAGATCTTCCTGCGGGTAGCGAGTGGTTGTATATTTAGAGCAGCCTTCATTTGAGTGAGGCATGCAGTGCCGTTATAATTTGCTAAGATAAAACGGCGTGATCTATTCTGTATTGCTTCTAGTGCTTGAGATAAAGTTTTCTGATGTGGATTCCATATCGACGAGGCATATTCTAACTGTGGTCGAAAAAAAGTTATATGAAGCTGTAATTTCAGTCACGATGGTGCGAGATAAAATTCACGTTTTAGATAACCTAGAGTATATTTGCTTTGGATGTTATGAATTCTATACGTGATTTCCAGGATAGTGTGTTAGTTATCTGATCACCAAGGTAACGATATCTACTTCGTTTAGCACGATAAAACAATTCTATATAACTTATGCCGCATGCAAGAACTGTTGCTGGTCGTGCCCCACACCATATATCATATAATATTACCTACCTTCTTTTGGTATTAAACCCAGAACGGCCAAGGGTGTGGAATGAAGCAGAGCAAACCCGAGAACTGTGAAGAGTAACCGAGTGAAAGTATCCATATAAGTGCCGCTTTCAAAATTTTTCATCGAGTGCTAAAGGTTCGACACGTGGCTTAGTTTCTGCTGCGTAGCTGACGCCACCGGTTCTTTAAAGGAATGCTGCACCTCATCTTTATCTGAACAATGCTTGCTTACTCGTTTTTTTTCTCTGAGATCTGAAGTCATAGTTTCGCTCTCTTTCTCTCTGCTGCATTAGATCCCGTGATAGGAAGGGTAAAAATGCCCATCCAACTGAACAATGATTGAACATCGTTTGTTCAGTGTTGTTTTGGATGTTATGGATACCTCTGTTTCTATACTTCTTATCGGTTGCTATTTTTTTTGCAAAGGAGCTATTCAGCACGAAGAAAGCACGCTATGAAGGAAAAGTCAAGCGATCACTTTCTTAGAAAACAAGTCAGTTCTACATTTTTGAAATCGAGTCTATTTTATTTTTAAATCTGGTTGCATCATTTTTAAATTGGGTTGCTTAGGCACTTGAAAACAAACTTTTCATCCACAGGCGACCAAAACGAGACACTGAATGGACACCCGGTCTCTTTAATTTCGCAGGTGACACAATTCCAATTCTCCTCTTTGCAATTGCTGTCGTTCATATTCTTGCCAAACTGTCGTTTATAGAGGGCGTTAGAAATTATGAATTAACATATCGTCATTGTAGTTGTGCTGTCATATATATTTCAAGTTATCTGGCAAGCAGCTTCTTCCATTTTGGCTCATACTCCTCTAAATGATTCACTGTTCCAACTGTCGGTCATATATTATTATGTAGGCAGCAAGTGCTTTTGTGTTTTATAATAAGATTTCCGCAAATGCTAGAACACAGGGAATCGTTTGATGCTCAGTAAAAAATGCGTACGTTTCGAGAAGTTATAAGGGCATTTCAATGTACATAACAACTTGGTTTATAAAGCACGAGCTTTTTCTTTTTAAGCCATAAACTAATCTGCTTAATGGGTGAAATCATTAAAACAAACGACCAGAAATCGAGGTTAAAATCAGAATACTTTAATTCTTCTCAGTCAATGTCAGCTAATTGCTTTAAGCTTTATATTTTTCACCTTTCCATCCGTGCATATATCTTCCTCTTCTTCAATGCCTTCAGGGTTTCGTCGCGGGGTCCAGTGCGCAATGACGCTTCGATAGATTAGTGGCTGAGCAGTGTTGTGACAAATTTTATTTCGGTGGGATTGGATCAGGAATAAAGAGGCCGGAGCCCGTGTACATAGAGCGTGTGGGTGATAAAAAAGACTATACACTTAATTTAACATATTAACTCTAGTAAAGTTCCGCACCAGAGAGTACGTAAGAAAAGACGACGAGTAATCGCGCTCTACACAGGCCGTCCGGATGGTTAAATAGAGCTCAGTATCTCCATGTTCCTAGGTGGGAAAATGCAGTTCATTAAACGCTGTGAAACTGGCTGGTCACTCGTGGGCTCTTGCGGAGCCGCCTACAGCAGGAGATGACACCTCTGGCCTTTTACAGCTTTTGCTTCAGCGATCGCGGTAATTCCACCGTTACGCAGCACTTTTTGCAGTGACGGTGATTCTTTACCAGGTCAAGCAGACTCCGCTGAAGCCACGCTTTGACCAGGATGCGCTTCGAACAACCTTTCTAGGATGGTCACCACCTTCAAGTAGGCCACCCTCTTCTGTAAGAAGCGACCAATGGGAAAAGTGTGCTTGCCTTCACTTGCCTCCGCCATTGTTCGAAATAACCGGAGCCCTCGTCTCCCGCAGTCGCCATGAGGCCGGCATCCTCAGCGCTAGTGCTTCGCCCAGGAAACGAGGCAGCAGACGCCGCCGCCCGAGCGCTCTCTCACCGGGCTGTTTTCTCCTCCCCATCCGATCAGGCACCCGATTTTAATCTGGTAAGATAGCCATCGCCTTTACCCTAGCTAATGTAAAGGCCTCAAAAAGGCGAATGAGCGGCTCCTTCTCCGCCTCTTCACCAATACATTGCTGTGCCCGGCAGCACTAAAACATTTCGACCCCTCCTTTAGCGGCAGCTGCCCGCACTGTAGTGCGGTGTCTTCTGACACCTATCACATGGTGCGGGCCTGCCCCTCCAACCCCGCTATTCCCCCCATCCCCAACCCAACCCGGGAGGACTGGGAGGCGTCCCCGCTCGGCTGCCACGACTTAAATGCCCAACAGGCCTTAGTCAGGCGCGCCCGGACGGCGGCCACCGCCACTGGGGTCCCATACTACGGACCTCCACCTAGTGTTTGTAAAGATCGGTCCCTTACGGGCTGATCCAAACATACCTCCCGTCCCTTCTGAATAAATGTTTTCACCACCACCACCACCGCCCAGAAGGCATTGCTTCACAGTGAGGTGGGGATGTAACCATCCTTCCTGCAACACAGGAAAGGAACCCATTGTGCTGTCATCCCGGGCACCACGCTACACCAGGAATCAACGCCCTGCCCACGCCCTTTGCTGTCTCATCCGTCAGCCCACAGGACAGTCCACATGAAAATCTACTCGGGCTTGAGGTCAGTCCCCGAAAGCGCTAATCTAACCATGTGACGTAAATAGTAGAAGGCGTGTTTAGCGTTGTTTTTCTGATGAAAAAGTCAGCAGAAATTTTTTTTTTCATAAATACCTGTGAGTCATAAGCCACTGAAAGCGCTTCAAGATCCGACACTTGTGCTTGCGACAAATGACTATAGGGCAGGTATTATGAGCATTTAAAAGCACATGCTTTTTGTCACTAACTTAACTAGCGGAAGAAGGTTGGGCTCAGCTACTGTGGACATTAGTTCAGCGACCACGTGTCCTTCGGAAATTGCTTATTCGCCCAGACACATGTCAATGGTTCTTTCCATGCCAAACGCACCAGAGTTCGCTCTTGACCTCCTTGATTTTTTTCTACACGATTCTTTTTGTCGCACTCAATAACTTCTGGCAATATATATGAGGAAATAAATTTCCCTTTATGTAAGAGATCCCTCAATTTAACAGACTAGAGCAATTCTAAGTCTTACAAAAAGTTTATGAAAATTTATTTGCTTTTCTAGATCAAAGTTTCCCGAGCCGTGTACAAACATTATAATTTAGTGTAAGCCAAGACAGTGCCATCAAAAAGCTTCATGTACATGTTTAGTTTAGGCCTAAAATACTTCTTTATGAATTTTTTCGGCAAACGCAGGCTACATATGTGAGCAATAGGAAATCCTTTGTCACCAGCGTCAGGTGTCGCTATTTTATCTGAAATAGTGGAGAATGAGCTAATGAAATATGCTTCGTAATTCCCAAAAGTGCAGTTTGCCACAGTAACCAGTGTTAAATTTCACTCCTCGGCTTCTCAGCAAAAATAATAAATATGGCTCATTTTTTAATCACTCATGATTTAATGACAGATAATACGTACACGAATATTTTTATACAAATGCAACCCCAAAACGCGACGGGAGTCGGAAAAGGGCTGGTTCGATTCGACTTCGATAGTTTGTGAGTCTTATCTATGCGAAACACTAAAAAGCCAAAAGGCAAATACAAGAATACATCTTTCTCATATAATGAGCAAAAATTTGAGCAAATGATCGGCTTTGCTAAAAGACAGGGGGCGTAGGTTACTACTAAAAAGCAGTGGCTAATTTTTGTGGTCAAGAAGTAAAAGAGCCTATTTCCTCGAGGCGGTTATACATGAATCGAAAGATGAAAGCTGTTGCGATGTATTGCTATTTCGCAACTTGTTTCGTATATATCGTGCTACAAAAAAATAAAAACAATCCGCAGTTTGTTGTTATGCTTGGAACAGTTAAAATTGTGGTATATGATGTTCTCAGTACTCCAGCCTCAGCGGCATTCAACGCTCACTGCAAATTTGTGGGGGTGAAGGCAACCATAATGAGAAAAATATTGCGACCTGTGATTGGAGAACAGATTTCTAAGCCACTTTTCTATAGTTTAGCCAACACACAAGAAAGTTAAAGCTGTCTGTTTTTTATTTTTAGATGACGTTCGCGACTGACGCCGAGATCACGTTCGTGCTTTCGGTTCGCGAACAATTATATGAAGGGAGCATATATTTTTTTTAAATTCCGTTAGTTCGTAACAATTCTTCTTCGAAATGCTGGCTACGGAATAGGGAGAAACTGTTGCTTACAACAAGTGCAGCGAACACCGAAGCAGTGCTATTAAAGAAGCTAGAGATGTTTGCAAATGGGGTGCACTGCTGTGCACACTGGTTGAGAAAGCAAACAAAGCTGTACAAGTGTGGCTGGTATGTAGAATACATATACGGTGTTACTGAGTGCTAGCTGTTCACATTTCGGTTCACTGCACTCGCAGTTCGCTTGAAACAAGAAAGGAGCTAAAGACAACCATTACAGAATGATGGACGACTCATAGGCGCCGGGTTGTTGGCTTTTTTGTCTATCGATTCGGCATGTCAGGGAACAGCTTGGTTGAGAACTTGGGGTCAAAGCACGGATAAATTGGTAAAACGAGTACTGATTCATCGTATGATATTTGAGAGCGCTGCTGTTGCGGCGAGTTTGAACAGCAAACTTTGCCATCGCTCAGAATTTTTTGAAAGGTCCCTAGTTCAATCCTCCGTGTATTTCTCAACTGTTGCTATGATCGATAAAAAAACCATACCTAAGCAAGGATACACCTAGTAATCAAGGAAAAACGGAATATATTAGGCGAAAAACTTCGTGGCTGCTATTTTAAATCAATTATTCAGAAACAAAATGACGAAGATTGCAGTATAACCAGCGTCCAGTAGCGAATACTTGTGCAAAATGTTCCCGCAAATTCTAATTTGTTCTGGTGTTCCTTTCACAGCCAGCGTCACAGTCAAAATTGAACACTGTGGTACTTGTTAAAGAGCAATGAACATTCACGCAGACCGCAGGGATCACTATCCAGCCTCTTTAAGGAGAAAATTTCATTAACGTCACCCTTTCTCAAAGTATTCAAGTTTCTATATACTTGATAAGTTAGCATAACATAGTTAAAAAAGGAAAGTATTGCAAGGTCTGCATAGGAAGCATGTTCAGAGGGCATCTTCAAGAAAGAAGATAAGGGCCAGTTACCACAGTAGAATTGGCCAGTCACCAGGAGCGTCTGCGCACGCTTCAGTGCAAATACGCTTGCATTTTACAGAAGGTAACAATATTGAAAGGAGATGGGCAATGTGACAGCAATACACCAATTTATACGATTGAATAGCCAGGTAATGTTCCTCGTTCCTTCGTGTTTCCTAAAAGAAAAATTTGAAAATTAAAAACAGGCACTGTGATTTAAGAACTTATAAGCACTGCAAATATATCCACCAGAATTATGCTCTGGTACTCCACAACTCTCACACTGACACAAATGCATTGTGACGGGTTCAATATTTTTTTTCTCCTCAATATCCCTGAAGCAATTACTCACAACATATCCTAAACGGCTTTCTACAAGCACTTCTTTCACCAACATTTTATTGCGTTAGCAATACTACTGTGGGTCTCGCCTCGTTGCGTAGCCCCAGTCGGCAGAGACGGACGACCCTGAACAGCCGCTGCGGCGAGCAGCTGGCGCACCGTTGCTTCAGCCGCGCTCCGCCAGATGGCAGCCCCGTAGGCGTGCCATCTGCAGCGTGCCATAGTGTATAGTAAAATACTATGTGAAGAACGCCTGAGGAAATTGGACGATAACAGGTGGGCAGCTAAGGTATTTAAATATTTATACAGAAAGAGCGTTGACTCACAATGGCGGAAAAGAACTAGAAAACTAACCAGTAAGTATGCCGGTCATGAGGACGGAGAAAGAAAGAGCATTAAACGACAGGTTAAAAATGCGGAAGTTAAAAATTGGATGAATTCAATGGAAAAGAAGCATAGTGTAGAACTATATCGATACTGGAAAAGGCAGATCAGGAAAGAAGTTTTCTATGGTAACTCAAGAGGCAGTGCCCTACTTTTTGAAGCTAGGTCAGGGTGTCTTAGAACGCGCAGCTACAAAAAGAAATTTAACGAAGAAGATGACACGTGTGCAGTGTGTGGCAGACCTGTGGAAACAATTGAACACCTCATAATCAAATATGATGGTATCCATCCGGATGTCGATGCAGGCACTGTCACTCTTCCTGAGGCCCTAGGGTTTAAAGATAACAATGGTCATGTAAATAAATCTGCAGTGGAAGTTAGCAAAAAGGGATTGGAGGATTGGTGGCTGAAAAGCAGAGATGTGGCATAAGGTTAGAATTGTAGGAAACCGTAGGTAAAGATGATGGCGAATCTTAAGGAAAATTGCCAACACAGTAAACAAAAAAAATAATAGTAAAGAAAGAAAAGCTGAGCATGGTGGCAATTGCCAACACCCCGTTTCAAAGCGGGCGCTCCTATCCATTCATCCATCCATGCACGCCGCACGTATATGCTCGCTTGCCTTGGCGTGAATGCTTTGCTATGCAGTCCTCTAAGGAGAAGTCGAAGCGACACGAAGAAGCGAGAAAGCGACAACGTGCAGAAGAGACGCCAGAACAGCGTGAATAACGTCTTGCAAAGCGCCTTGCTATGCAGCTGGGCGACGACGTTCTACCTCGCAGAGTGGTTCCACGTCATCGGTCACCGATGAATCTCAACACCTGACTGCTCAGGAACGCCGCAATACTACCAGGCGAAGGCAACGCACCGAAGAATCGCCAGAAGAACGCGCGCATCATTGCTAACGCAATTTACCCAGTTTAACCAGAGCTAAACCACTGACAATTTTTCTTTGTCACTGTATTTCTACAAGAAATTGTTTTTGCCAAAAGCATAGCGCTACTTCACTAATACAAGCTACTTTTGCGAAACTGTAGGAGAACTTAGGGTCTGTCTTCTGTTACGTTAAAACAGACATTAAAATATTAATTCTGCTTCACCCAGAATGGGCGGTACAAAGTGACGTGAAATAAATAGACACCAAAAATTATATATTTAACTCCTTTGTGTAGAGCAAAAAGTACACACCCATAGTTTTGAAGAGAGCACTTTTATTACGTGAGCTCCGCTTTCGTTTTGACAAACTGAGTTCTGGCATTTACTGGAATCTTAATTCACGACAACTTATGCTGCTTACGAAAAAGTAGGCGTTGCGGCCGGCATAAAACCCACGATCTTGTGTTCTGTACCTTAAAGTTATCGCAGCCGAGTCACCCCTAATGAAAAGTAGATTAATCCTTATAGCGGCCCCGTCAAAAGCGGCCAACTGTCGTGGAGCTTATAGGTCTCTGAGAGCAATAAGTGTTTTGGTTTCCAAAAGCTTGCTTCGGATGGCTGAAGTGACATTTCTTTTATTCCATTACTCTTTCAGTTTAATTTAGTTTATGGGGTTTAACGTCCAAAGCGTCTCAGGCTACAAGAGACGCCATAGTGGAGGGTTCCGGAAATTTCGGCCACCTGGGGCGCTATGCTGGAAGGCCCGAGTTTGCTCAAACTCGGAATCTTCCCGAGTTCTGGCGACGCCCTCAGATGAGTGAACTAATGGTAGCAAGACAAAATCCCACTCTCGTCACGCCTCCAGCTTCATTTGGGTTATCTGGATATATTCCGTGCTTTATCATTCCATCGGCGCCACCTCATGGGCTTCTTGGGCGGTGCACAAAGAACGGGTCACGTGAGCCAACCGCCGGTGCACTTTTCATTTGTCTGTCGCTCCACCAAGTGCATTGCGTGTGCAATTCGACAAACGAGGCTTGTTGAATTTTATAATGCACTTAGAACATCTTTATAAGCATTATATAGTGTGCAAGATTTGGATTTAAAGCGCGTTAGAGTGATTCATGCATTGTTAAATTTTGCGTTGTACCGCGAGGGAACGCTACCAACGCTACATCATGTGCAACTGTGAAGGCTACGGAAGTAGTCCGCAAAAAAAAATAAAGAGAGGTGTATCACTCCGCGCTGTTTTGTGGCCGTGTGGTCTAACGCGTCGCTCCGGAAAGTCGACAGGCAATGGGAGTGCGTGGGTTCAAATCCCGCATGGTGAAACTTTTTTTTCGCACATTTTTTTTTTTCATCGCAAGTTGAATCTCGCGTGACTTGAATGAGAAAACTCGTTTTGTTCAGAATCGCTTGAATATTATGCCGTGTTCTGAAATGAACAGCAAGCATCTGTTCATTTGATGCATACCATATACACCATACATTATGCATACACCACCTCGATATGGCCTGTTTTCCCGTGTTAAGTGTTAAATTTTGAACGCAGTGTTGATTCCCACAGTGACAGAAAATAGTACTGCCTCAAGAGTCAGCTTGGCTCGATTTCCCTGCTCTCCTAGAAGAGCAGAAGCTGCTCAGGCAGGATTTTCATGCAGCCAGGTAAAAAGAGTTCCAAGCTGTGGGAGCGTCACGTAAGAATGCAGAAAATGTTGTACAACGCTAGGAAAAAATATTTCGAAAGAGCAAACAATATATGAGACACGACAATAAAAAATGCTGACCCGCAGTGTTTGCGAGAAATGGTTTATTCTGGAAACAGCCAGTGGCATGGATCACAGTGCATACAAATTAAAGGACACGTGCGGTGGATGTACACCAACACACAATCAGTCAAGTCCTCCAAAACTGAAAAAAAAATGTGGAGCCATCGAACAGCACTATTTGACAAAACGAAAGCCTGACCAATGTACTAACAAAGACGTGACTGGAAACAAATTCACACTCAACTGAGCAAGAGCCAGCTTGAAATCATTCACACCTCCGAAAAATTAAGGACAAAACATACAGTACTGGCTACCTCAACACTGGCCCTGCATAACATGTCAAAACGACCAGAGATTGGCAGTAATGCAAGACAACACCAAACCAGGAATCCCTTTTCAGGACATGAAGATCAGCCACCCATACATACCATTCCCCACCCTCACACACAAAATGTGGACAATGCCTAGGGGTTTGTGAATGTTCCAACTTTTTGGAATCTGCTGCCCTATATTCATTCTTACAATTGTTTTCATAGGAGGTCCCTTCCAAAGTCTCTGACTTTGGGACCTCCTTCTGTATTGCCAGTGTTTTTTTTATTCTTGTACCATAAACATGCAATAAACGAACCTTGAACCTTGAACAGCAAGCCGATGAGTTCTCTCTCTTTCCTCGGTAGCATGTGTATTACACATCAATTCGAAGTCAGACAAGTTCCTCGATGCCACTCAAATCATCATCACTGCAATCAGTGCTCGACTCATCAGAGGAGGAGTTGCACGAGTCAGAAATGCTCAAGACAACCGGTTCAATTTCAGCGTCAACAATCATATCACGGTGCCATGCTTCAGCCTCAACTTGCTCCACATGAACACAACAGTTTGGCCAGTTTTCCTGGCTTACAGACGCCAGTGCTTCCGGCAGGAGCTTTTCCACTTCAGCCAAAGTGAAACATTTATTGCGACCATGAATATTGCATAAGAATGCAATCTGCCAAGTGACACAAATGCTACCGTTTAAGAACCCATTAAAATGCATGCATGAAATAGCTGGCAAACTCCATGCACTTATTACATGCAAAAACATGACGTAAAACAAAAAATTATCTACACTGTGTGTAAAACTGCTCAGTTACTGATAAACGGATGCGGTTTTTGAGGTTTAATACCCCAAAGTAACTGCCATGCCATGGTGAAGGGCTGCCAATAACTTCAACCATATGGGGTTCCTTAAAGGGCAACTCCGGCGATTTTTCAGCCATTTTAAGTTAATGGCTGTTTTGTGTTCCTAGGAACCTCCTGTAATGTGTACGATACAAGGTTTTCAAAGGCAACCGTAAAATAATTTTTAAACAGCAAAAAACGCAAAACTCGAAACCGAAACCGCAAAACCGAAACCGGGGAGGTGCCTTCGTGCGGTATTGACTGTGACGTCACGAGCGGGTTCGCCGCGCTGTGAAGCCCCCGAAGATATCACAACTACCCTGAGCCGCGCTGTCGACATGACTGAAAGCGCGGAGGACAGCTTTTCCGAGACCAGCGAGTCTTTATAAGACGACTCATTCGACGATTTTGGACTGGACGAGTCGCCTTTTAGGTATGATCCACCGCCGAGCGAGCCAGCCGAATCACACCACAGGCCGCGTCACCTGCAGCACGGAGACGGTCTGAACTCGGAGAAGTGACTACTTGAGTCATTTCTCGTGCATGCATTTGTGACAGAGTCGTCAGAACAAAAGTTAATGAGATGCACCCGCCGACAGCTGTTCGTGTGGCCAGTGCCGGCCGACCCAGCCTGATGAAAGAATCTGCTGCCGGAACGTTGCCGCGGTGCACAACGTCCTTACAGGGGCATGCATCACCAACAGTCCTCTCTGCGAAGCTTTATCTCGACGGCGAGCTTTTCGAAGTGAGTTCACGCCAGCTACAGTTCTACAATCCAACATACCGCTTCTTGACGGCCGCGCTTCGTTCAGCTGGCCGCTGCGATAGACGGTTGTACTAGAATAACGTTGGCACAGAATATGCCTTCAAGCGCCAGTTGAACGAAGCCTTAGCGAGTCCAAAGCTCTCTTTGAAGTACACGCTGTCTTCATAGCAATCTGGCGCGAGCACAAGCGTGTATGCTTCCTCGGAGACCAGTTTACACGGCGGACAGCTCTCACCAACTTATCGCGAAGGTTCTTACCGCTAGGAAACCTACGCTAGATCACGCCCGTTGTCACAGATCAAGAATTTGTGCACCCCACAGCACAACAGAAGTTGCCGTGACCCATCTCTCTGGCGTACACATCACATCAAGCACGTTGAGATGGCGCGAAATTGCACAGGTGGTCGAAATAATTCCGGAGAGCTCCACTACGGACCTCTTTCTTCCTTTCTTCTTTCACTCCTCCCTTACGTCGCGGTTCGGGTGTTCATTGCTGCGTCATTTACTTTCCTCAAAACCAATTTTCAGTTTTCCCCTGCACTGCCAGCGCCAGCGCGCGCCCAACCAGCTTGACACGCCGCCCCGCCAGTGACGTCACAGAACAGGGTGGCCTGTAGAAGTTGCTCGATCAGTCGGTGCCGCTCGCGTCGAGGAGCGCTTGTCTTCAAAATTCGCTTGCGGAAAAACTACGCCGGTTTCAGGTGCGAAATTTTACATGAGGCATCAGACTATCATAAAGAAAACAGACTTAAAATTTCATTTCAATCGATGCACATCGAAAAATCGCCGGAGTTGCCCTTTAACATCCACTGACACTGCACAGTACACGGACCACTATCACTAATAAATGGGAGAACATTCCATTAACCGTAACAGGCATGAAAGCAAAAACAGAGCGTTCTTACAACCATTCTGTTCAATACATAATGTGCCTTCCTCGTGAAACAGTTGGCCTTCGCCACGTCAGGACTGGACTTCGAAGGAGCCTTTACGCCAATGTAGGTCCCGTCGACGCATCCCACGACGTCTGTGATGCCGTCGCGCAGAAGCAAACGCTCCTTAACCCACGCACGCTCGGCCGCAGTCGTAGGGAAAGCGAGCCACCGCTTCTGCACAGCCGCGTCGATAAGCGCGTCGGAGGCGTCCCTCACGCAGCGGCTCACAATGCTTTGGTGGCGTCCAATAAAACGGTCTGCGCCGACGCTCCCCTCGAAGCTCCCGGTCGCGAACAACCGGAGGGCGCAGAGGACTTGCTCTTCGACCGAAAGTGAATAAGGCCTGGTACGCACTTTCCGCAGGCGTGGGTCGTCGCCTAACTCTTTACACAACCATCGTACCGATGCTTTGGAAAGGCGAAAATGTCGCTGGAATTCGTCGTCGGCCATGGCAGTAAACGGGTCCAGCCGGCCGTACTGACATTTGCCGTCAGAGGAAGCGATGACCCAGGCTGCTGCTGCTGCCGCCACGACAGTCCCGAGATGAATTCGGGGCACTTCACCGTTCACGAGTTTAGCTCCGAGTTCACCTGTCAATCAAAACCATTGTTCACGCCCCCGGCGTGTCGTACATAAATTATATGCGTACGCGCTATGGGTGGGCCACTCCCAACATCCCTGCCGGCTACAGGTATGCTGCGCGGCTGTGCTGACTGCTGAGAGACATTGACGATATTGACCATCGAAATATAACAGGCAAAACGGACGTCATCGCTGATTAATCTAAGCACCTCTGCGAAGGACACGCAACGTGGGGACAGCCGCCGATTTCTTCGCTCGCATACCAAGATTGCACAACACTATAGCCTGTTGCAACCTTGTAAGACAGCACAACGCTGACGGCGCGCCACACCTGCTTGCAAGGCGTCAAACACGGACCACGACGACGAAACGGTGCTTGGAGCACGTCCTACTCCAACAACATGGCATCACAGGTGTTTGGCTTGGCCGTGCTTTCATCGGTGATAAAGCTCAGCATCAATGTCTCAAACACATCCGGGATCGACAAACGGTCGCTGCTCTAGACCCAGTGCAATAAAGAGTTTGTAATTTCCAGCACGCAAGCACTGCGTACTTCACAACCGTAACACCTTTCTCTGTTATAAGTCCGATTCCATTATTACAAACAGGATCCCTCATCTGCCCGAACGATATTATTGCGATGTCACTGTGGTATACAACGGCGATCGACGTTAGTGACAAAACCAGTCCGCAAAACCTTGAAGTGCGCGACGTAAACAAATACTACGCAGATACGCGCGCCACCTCCTTCACAGCTTTTAGTCAGCGTCTGATGACATAGGATGAGTTGTGTTGCTGGGTAGCACGACCTTCGCACCCGCAGTGCACTAAAGAGGCGTCACACACAACAGGCATACGTAATGAATCACTGAATACAGCCAAACAGCAATTTTTTTCCCACACCGCATCAGAGCCGCTCGCACGGCCAATTTCTACCGCTGAGATTCGCCAAGAGCGTACTAAAAGCAATGGTTGGCCATAGCGGGATGCGGCAGCGGCCGTAGCAGCGGAGAGCTCCACCTGAGGTCACTGCAGAGAGCAGCAGTGACGCGGGGGGTGCATGCAGTTCAGTTTTTTGCTGTTGTGTATTATGCAAGCCAGAAGATGCATGACTGTTATATTTTGACATACGACACAATAAAATGTATTATCGCAATGGCCGAAAAATAAGACAGATTTAGCGTGTAGTAGTTGCACAGTCTTTCCTGTCGAAGGCAGCGCTACCGGCGGCGTGTCAGCGCAGGAGCTCTCGTTTTCGGCATGGTGGGCTGCCGCTCTAGTTCGTATGCAAGCCACGCTGCAAGCAATGGCCTCACTATCGCCACTAGCAGCAGAAAGTGTCAAATCTTTGTTAATTCCTAAAGCTATGCTTTTCAACAACGCTTCATTGGATTCAGATTTTAAAATAAATTTGGAAATGAACGAAATGTTCATAATATTATCTGTTGCCTTTTAACGTATTCGAGAGAAGAGAAATGGTTGATACAAGAGTGCACGTAGTGCGCACTGTTCGTCTTCGGAAATGGAGAGACAGATAGAGGCTGAAAGAGAAGACACGCCTTTGACGCGCCCGAAAAGGCGTGTCAAACAGCTAGCGGCGAGTGTGCTGATAGATAGCAGAGAAGTCACGATTTCGCGATTGCTCACATGGCGCTGATAACTTCAGGTAGCGCTGCGGCCTGGTATTGCGCAGCGTATTGTGTTTGAAGTGTGAAACAGGCGCGCAGGGTGCGCTTGTATCGGCTTTACGCGGCTTTATCTCTACATTTTATTGTCCGCTGCCTGCGCACGTTCCGCGCTATCTTCGTTCACTGACTGCCGTCATCGCAAACTCGGATGAAACTCGGGCGAGCGCCAAACTCGGGCCTTCCGGCATAGCGCCCCTGGGGTCTTTAACGGCCACTGACATCGCACATCACATGGGCTTCAAACATCCAACTGCTCAGTTCACTGGAAATGGCACCGGATTACTTCAACCGCAACGCAGGAATGCACAAGGAATAAGTAAGTGTGATTGTTTGGGGACCGCTTCGGCGCCCCTTCAATCATTCAGCGGCATTCATTCCACAGCCGGCAGCAGATATGGCGCCCTCTTGCTGCTCGTAAAGTTTTGGTACGGCAATTCCCGGGCACATGTTTAGATTCGCTTTCCTGCGTTCTAAATTCCAAGAATTGTTGTGAAGGCACTTATCATGCTCCGCCTAGCGCATTCGCTCCTTCGAAATCAGTAGGTGGTGTCTTCGCATTATTTGGTAAGGGCACTCGGAGTTCACGATCGGAACTTCGTTGTGATCCTGCTTCAGTTTTCAGTTCAAAATCTTTGCCCCCTTCTATGCAAAAGATACTAAAATTAATAAAATTACTACGGAGAGAAGTACTGTGTAATTCGGTGCATGAGATCTTGTAAACCACGCCCTGTAATTTTTACTTCTGGATGCAGAATTCAGGTACATGCTAACTGGGTAGGGAGCGTCGCCACTAGTTTGCGGGCACCATAATATTTTGTTTCTCAAAAACATCTCGCGTTTTACTAGTGTTCTAACCTCTTACTGAAGCTTCTCAACTGCAGTAGCGAAACGTGAACCTAGCTGTTTCCGCCCTTAAATAGAATCAGCTTTAAAATCCTGTGGTGCTGACGAGACCGCTTGGGCACAGCTGACAACTGCGTTATGGCCATGCTGCTGTCTATCAGTGCGATAACGGCCATTGTTTTTAGACTGCAGCCTGAGAAGGTTGGTCGCGCTTATTTTGCCATATGCTCATCGAAGGCGGGTGCCTACCTTACTAGCGGTTTGATTTCCGCGCCGCTGGTCAAGAAATCAAGCGATGAGGCGATCGTATGTGCAAACGTAAGAAGAAAGACAACTTTTAATTCTGTGAAACTGAGTCATATTCTGCGTTCACAACGACAATAAAGTGGTTAGGCAGCCTAGCAAAGATTGAAGAAAAGATTTGGTCTGCCTCCGAGCTTTGTTCTCTTTAGTGCAGAAGCACTGTAACCCACAATCTCGGATTTCGCCTATGTTTGTTTGTCCAAACCCTTCTCATAAGTTACTCCCTAGGTGGCAGAAGTGGTCCAATTAGGTCACCTGACTTTTTCACGTCCCCACAACGTGCCTACCGGTCTGTGAGGAAACTCATCACTCGCAACTATACCAGGACTGTCATCACAACTCCCAACGACCCACGAATCTTAAGTAGGAAATGACCAACTCCGCGTATATGGGCATCAGACCATTAACACTATAGCGTCATACTCAAAGAGGGAGCATAGGTCCGATCTCGCCGATCTTTGCGTGAAGCCTGCTCACATAGAAAACCGACCCTCGAGCTGAGAGCGAAGCGCTATTGCCTTACATTCAAATTTGGCTTAACCAGCCATAATCGGCAGTCATTTTTATTAAGAGTTGTGCTGCTCAGGAGATTTCTACCTATGCAGCGTAAGTTGCCGAGTCTCAGGGTCTACACTCAAAGGTTTTCTAAAAGTTGGTGAATGGTTACACATGAAAATGCGGGCCGATTCAATAGAGGCACAGGTAAATGTTGCATATGTAAAGCATTAGTGAAGCCCTTCTTGTTAGGATAGACAATTGCCTCTTCGCGCAAGTTTCGCATACGAGGCATTAAATTTGTCCTATTTTGTTTACGCATTTGGAGTAACTTTAGCTTATCGATGTTTGCCAGTTCAACGTGAACTAGTTTTCCTCCTGTAAACTATTACTTGCGAACTGCTGTAACAAGAGTGTGCACCCTTCACTTTATAGCTTACCCACCTGCAGATCCACAGTTTTATGTTCTCTTAACATAGGATGTTAATATTTACTGATGCTGGATTGACAAAACACATTCTAAAAGTTATGGAAGAGGTTACCAAAGAATAATGGCATCCTTTACCTGCGTTGCATTCTAAACTGGAACAATATAAAGCGCGCATACTTCATTTGGCCAGCAACACACCACATACAAAGCTTTCTCAGAGATTGGCTAACGGTATCTCTACCCCGAAGAAGGAAAATTGTCTTCAAGTTGCACTGTGGAGGCACGACACATTATGGAAGCAGCAGAAAACTCTGAGGAAGCAACTTCAGAGGAGTGACTCCAGTTCCATTGACATACTTCTGGACTGCCTATGTCTCATTGATATTCGTCCTTGGCAGGTAACTTGGACGTCCCTGTTTCATTTTCGTGTTCTGTAGTGTACTCGAAATGGGGTCCTTACTACGGGTGCTCACGGTATTGCCACACAAAAGGCTGATTCCTTTGTGCGAAGTACCCACAACTTCATGTGCGTTGACACAACGTACACCACTTTCATACTGAGCTGCAGATGTTTTGCATGTTACTTGTTACTTGTTACGTTTTGCATGTGAACACGAATATGAGGTTTTCTTTTGTGCTCTTTTGAGATATATTTTTTAGAGAAAACGAATAAGAGAGTACACTCCCATAGACCCCAGCGGCCCAATCGATTGTAGCGCACCTAGCGGTTGGTGAGAGCAACAGGCCCAGACTTCCGGCTTCGGTTTCACTGGCGCGAATTTCGAATTGCTTGCGCGTTACCCAAGTTTGGTTGTGGCCGAAGAGGGACAGAATGTCTCGCTTAATCCCTTGTGCGAATTGCGTCGTACTGAAATTATTTGACGGTAAGTTGTACAGACAACAGAACTATAAAACAGGCAGCTTTGGATTCATAAATCAACAAGGGCTCTGTCTGGCGGGCTTGTCTCCTGTTCGGAGCAAGTTGTAAATCAACATGCAGTATTCAGTAAACAGACGGAGTGTCGAGAAAACTGTTTATTCCAAGGCAATATAAACAGTGAGCACATAAAGCCTGCACACGAACCGAGGCCAGCATGGTCGAGAAAGGTGAGATGGAAATACAACCCCGTTCCTTAATGTGGGCAAATCTGAAAGTATTAGCAGAGAAGACAGAAGAAAGTAGATAGGTAGTCACGGTAGACACTAGGCACGGCCAGCTTTGTGAGCTTTGTGTGGCCAGGGTTCATGAAATCTTTCGCAGTGAAATGGTCACTGTAATCACTTTATGTGGCATACAGTAAGCTGGCCGGCCTTCTGAGACGGTCGTCTCTCCAGTGTACTGCACCCATGTTGTCATCCTGCAATGGCGATGATGTACCTAGTGTAAGCGTAATTGCTTGAATGATATTCTTACACTTGGTACCACAAGATCTTTGTACCAGAGGCAGGGTCCGCACCAAGCTTATGACAGGCACTGACCAAAAAGCATAACTTTGCTTTCTTGAGGGGGTCTTGAATTAACAACTACGCCGATTGAAATAATACGTATCAGACACAGCCAATACTGTTCAGAGCCCTGATTACAAATCCTTTTTTGCCGCTTTTTTTACAGATTATCTAAAATAAAAAATGTTTAGTCACTCCGCTACTGCAAGCAATATCAGATAATCGCTACAATATTTACTAACCCGTAGTGGTAATAATTTATTATACTTTAAACTCAAATGAAGAAGCCGTTTTGCCCAAGCCTTCCTATTATGAAGCTAGCGTTAAAAATTGGAATAAACGATTTTTGTTTTCACCCCTACTGCGCAAATAGTAAGCATAAAAGAATCCAAAACACAAGGAAACTCAACGCACCTGCTGTCGCGTGCTATACGGAAGAAACTAGTTCCTGGCTTCTTGTGTGTTGTGCCGTTGTTCTGGCACCATGACACAGAGAAGTAGCTGCCGTAGGAAGGGCCACCGGACGGCATGGAAGCGTGTTCTGAAGGATGTTAGTGCAGGCATGTGTTATTCTGAATAATCAAAACAACATAGCAAGTCATAACTATGCTAAAAACTGTTTTCAATGTAACAGCAAATCGCGCCACAGTACAATATCGCTGCCACAGAAGTACACGCAGTACACTTTGAGTCTAAATAGGAGCTGAACGCAGGCGCAGTTAACATATAGCGAAACGTACAAATACGAGCCCTTGCAGTATTTGAAATACGCGCCACGCCGCGCCTGCGCAAGGACACGGGAATAGGGAGTGCAATGCACAATGCGCTTCACCGCGATGAAAACAATATGATCACATTTGTCACAGTAATAAAGCCCAAGGTTTCAAGACTGCGCAGCAATATGGCCTAAAACTGCACCGCGCAATGAGTCTATGCTGTATTCATTCGTGCTATGCCTCTCTCATATCACTCCCTTACTTTTGTAAACAGACCACCCACACGGCCATCGCGCGTCTTATGCCGTATATTAACAGCTCACTGCGATGTAAAAACGCAACAGTTACTTGTGCTGACTCTTTATGTCAGCGTTTTCAAGCATAATTTGTGTAATAAATGTGTCTCACCTGCTGTCCAACAAGACGAAAGTCGCTTCTGCAGCACAGCAACACCGACGCAGCCGACGCCCAAAATCGCGTCCAAATGACAGTGCAGACGGCGGTCGGAAAAAAAACTTCGGAACATTTTTCAATAAATTGCCTCTTCACATATATTTTAAAACAGTGGCGCTGAAGGATAACTTAACTATTCAGCCACAAAAAGTTTGTGTCCTTTAATATAAGAACATTTATTTTCACGTTTGCGTCCCCTGGCGTTCGGTGAGAATTCTAGACGCTTGCGTAGCGTGACGTACTTCCTGATGCTAGTTTCTGTCGAGTCTCCTCTCTTTACTTCTTCTTTCTCTATGACGGAGCAGCGCTCGACGACTCCGCGCCGACAGCTCCACCCACGGACGAAGATGACTACTGCCTGTTTGTTGCGAATACAGAAGCCCCGAGCTGCCAAAACACTAGAAAACTGATTATTAGCTTGTGCCATCAGGGCCCTCAGTTTAACTGTTATCTTAAAATGGTCCATCTAATGACGTATCGAATAAATCTTTCAATTCGGCAACATAACACGAATTTTGAAACTTCAGAAACACAATAAGATCAGTCCTAGGTACCATAATTAAATGGGGGATCAAAACTGGCCGAAATATCTAGTCGCAGGTAAAAAAATTCACTTTAACTTGTCTTCTGGAGCAACTTCAGAAAACACCAACATGCTCTCCCGAGTTTATCTGCTCACGGCAGTAAAGAACTCACGTTCTCATCCATAAGCCTCCGTCTTTACAACCAAGCACTGCACAGGGACGCCGAAGCATTTTAGATTGGCCACTAGGAATTAATCTGCGTCTGGAGACGCAGTGTTCTGTAAGAAATACGCCAAGTGAATCAACTGGCACTCTGGCATCGATCCAGTATGCCACCTACACCGCCGTAGAATATAAAATAGAGTTTTTGTTTTTATGAAACGCTGTCAGCAAAGTTCCAACCAACGTCCCAACCCACCCACGCAGGCACGTTCCAACCCGCGTAGGTGCTTAAACAGTATACTGTTCATTACTTGCGGGCATTGTAATCAAGCCTTTCATTTTGTCGCCGGAAAACTCACTACCATTTGTAATTTTATGCCCATTATTAGGCTTCATACAGGTCCTTCCTTGTTTCGAATATTTGAAATGAAATGCCTAGTACCAGTGACTTATTGTCCATGTGTATTTCTAAAGAAGAAAACTTCTCTTTTATGTAGAGGAAGTAATATCACTTGCAGACTAATCAATTGCACATCGACAGGACAGTAACACGCTCAAACATGTACCATGCTGGTGACCCACGCCCTCCATCCTCACACATATATTTGCACATTACTTTCCCAGGCTTTGTGGCAACCTAAGACACTAGAGACCGGCAATGGCTCCGACCCACTGCGTCCTATCTGTGTCGAGCTGTTCATAACAGCTTGGCTACTCATTACGAGGAATTCGGGGCACCAGTCTAGTCCACTTGCTTCGCAGTGTTTTTTTCTGTAAAAAGAATGCTTCGAGGAAAAGTTTCGATTATAAGACCCCTTCAAACTGGCGGAGCAGTGTTAGATCGCTGGGCTATGACCTGACACATGCCGGCGTCTACAGTGTTTGACTTAGGCGAAAGTCTTTAATGGCTCATACTGTCCTCCGTTAACAAAACATGTCACACGTGTTTAATTCGGGAACTAGAAAAGATAGAAGAAAACCAATGGTTGCTTCAGATAGAGGAGAAAAAAATAAATCTAGAAACGAAGTTTGACAACTGTACATTAATTAGTTCATTAATTATAGGCAAAATGTCAAAATTGCATCGAAATAGCGCAGACGTCGACGTAGCCACTGGAACGATGTGACGTCACATCCACCGGAAGTCGTCTCGGTGTAGTGAAAATTATCACAGAACTGTCGAAAAAGCATCGGATTTGTGTAAAGTTAGATGAAAAAAATGTGTAATTAAGCGTAATTAACATTTAAGATCCCCGAGAGATGTATAATTTGGGTATCGATATTGCCACGGGAACGGTATGACATCACACCCACCGGAAGTCGTAACGGCATAGTGTCCTGAGCTTTCGCCTGTCAACACTTTAGTTGCAAAAATTTCCTCCCATTTATTTTTTCTGCAATTCTTCTGCCCTGTTTCGAGAAACAAAGCACTGAATAATGATAGTCCATTTCCTACCTTTTAACTGCTTTAGATTTCCCCGTGTGCTTTGCATGTGCCAAAGCTATATAACCTGTCGCTAGAATGGTGTGCGTTGGACGTTAATAACCCTGGCATGCTCAACTCTCTAGGGGTTGAGGACACTAGTATTTCTTCTCACTGTGCCTTTTACCTGGGCGTCAGATATTTTTGTCAGTAGAAATAATATACAATACAGTGAATTTTGTGAATAACTAAAATGTTTCATAAGGGCATCAAAACCGAGATTGGAAGGGAGAAAGTGCAGCTCGACATGCATGGTTATTGAAATAGGCAATTAACGTTTATTTTTCATCTTAAAGTAAAAAAAAATGTGAAGATTAAAAGTGCCAGTATTAAACTGGGCCTTTTGTTCATTCTGAAATGATTTATGCTGCGAGAATATTATGTCACTTCGGGAAATTATTATGTAAAGCTTTTTCAGCAACAACAGGCAGGGATTCATTGTTGAAGTGGCATATCTTGATGTCCGACTCGGTTGCAACTGTCTGATGTCCTATTCTGGTGCTGAAGTTTCTTGTGCCGTACGTGCGCGTCATAACAGTAAATATGAAGAAAAGAGAGCCGAAAACTGATGAGGCCTGAGCTGAGCGGTGAATGGAAATGGACTCTTCCATTCTGTGACGCTGCTGTTCTTAAGTAGCATCAGGAGGGCATACATCGAGCGAGATATCTGTGGACAGGGTCATTGTTTCTCGCGGAATACGACTGGCATATGTTTTGATGTCATTCTAAAGAATCTTTAAAAAGGCCTTATTATGAACAGAAATGCGCAACACATAATATATGGTGTCTGATATGCTGTGTAAATTTATCCAAAGAGTAACAAAGAAGTGACGGTTGCGAAAAAATCTGGCGACTGGAATAAATGCAAACATTTTCTACACACTTCAGCCGCAAGACGAATTGATGCAAACTGTAGCAACCTGAACTAGGCGTGTAATATGGAGGATATTTAATACCCCTGTCAAGCGCACAAGTTAAGTGCACTTACGGGGAGTGCTCTTCGGCATCCCGGGTGACACTCTGGGCTACGCGGTGCTAAATGCGAAAGAAAAAGGCACTCGTAGCAAAAAAAAAAATTGGTGACAGAAAATCAGCGGATTTTTGAAGGCGTCGATGGAAAGAAAAAGGACTCATAATAATTGACTGCTTAACTTGACAGCGCAAATAAAACGAGGTTCAACAGATTTTAACGATGAAAAAAAAAGAACTAAAAGAATAGCCAAGACTATCCAAAACTACTACTGCGCAAGCTGCACGTCATCGACTGGAACGCCCTCTGAGTCACCTACAAATAGCCACCGCAGCCATCACCGCGTGGGATTTGCAGCCGAGTACTGTGTGTTCACGGACCGCTCTGTGTTTTGTAGGTGAGTGTATAAATCTGACATTTGGTTTCATTGTTGGTACTGTCCATTGGCTGCAAATCCCAAATAGTGTTTTCAAGTAGTGTTTTTGTTCCAGTATGGGGATTGACTTGTGCACGTACCGTGCCAGAATCGGTCATTTTGTTGTGCATAGTAAATCTAACGAGCATCATTCACCCTTATGGATGCAACCAAGTGCATTTACTGGATGCTGGCGTCGGGCAGGGCGACTACTTGTGGTCTTGTTCTGTGTCGCGCACTTACTTATTTGCGCTGGTGACGTTGAGACGAACCCAGGCCCGGACAAGTCTGACCAAATCATTACTCTCGTTAAAGAGCTAGCACTGTCGAATGAAAAATTCCACAAGGACATGTCTAGTAAGATCAAGGATATTCAGACGAACGTAACAGAGATCAAAAGGCGTCTTTCCAACATAGAAAACAGATTTGATGGCGTGGATAACTTGCACGACGACGTCACCAGTGTGAATACCACTCTTAAAGAATCGCACGCTCAACTGAAAACTATTGAAAAGAAACAGGCTGAACATGCAAGCCTAGTCGTTGATGACTTGAACAACCGAATGCGGCGAAACAATCTAATCTTTAAGGGTATCCCTGAACAGGAAGCAGAGAAATGGAAAGACACAGAGAAATTGGTCAGCGAATTTGTGGCAAAAAACCTTGATGTCCAAACAGGTGAAATCGAACGCGCTCACCGAGTGGGCCGGAAAAAAACAGACTATGTGCGCCCTATTGTTGTGAAGTTTCTGAACTTTAAGGATAAGAGCACTGTTTTGAAAAATGCCTTTAAATTAAAGGACTTGGACTCGCCTCGTGTCTGGATCGAGGAAGACTTCTCACCTCGAATTCAACTGATTAGGAAAAAACTCAGAGATTTTGCACGCAGTGACGACGAAAACTACAAACTGCTATTCGATAAACTTGTTTTCAATAAAAAAATATATGCCTTCGATGCTGCAACTGAGCAAGTTATTCTTCTTCCAGGACACGAGGCGGCTGCTAGTTCAGACTGACGCAAGAAATATGATGCAGATAAAAATCTTTCATTAATCGTGTGTAACTTTCGGAGTTTGCTCAGCAAGCAAGACACCCTCAACGCACTCATTGAATGCTGTGAAGCTGATATAGTGCTGGGAACCGAAACGTGGTTGCACCCTGATATCGACAATAGCGAACTTTGCTTGTCTCGTAACTTCTCTGTGTTTAGGAAAGACAGGTGTACCTCACGTGGTGGTGGAATTTTAATTGCCGTGAAAACTACTTTCCAAGCCACCTTGCTAAGCAGCCCATCATGTATTGAAATCTTGTGGATTGCATTGCGACTGCGTGATTTTGTTACTTGCATCATCGGTGTTTGCTACCGTCCGCCGGATTAACCTGCTGAGTTCCTTAGGGACCTCAATGAATCATTGAGTTTTATACACGACAAATATCCGACCTCAGAAACAATCCTTGCCGGCGATTTCAACTACCCAGGTATAAATTGGCGGACGTACACATCCGAAGGCACTGCAAGGAAAAGTGAATGTAAAGAATTCCTTTGTTTGATTTCCCAGTTCAGTTTGTCACAGATTGTCTCTGCTCCGACACGTGGCGACTCGGTCCTAGATCTTGTATTGACAACGCAACCTGAACAAATGACTGTGAATGTTTTGGAATGTGTCAGTGATCACAATGCTCTTCACTGCGAATACACATTAGAAAAAAAGAAGCCGGAAATTCCTAGGAAAACTATTTACAATTACGCACGGGCGAATGTTGAGGGATTGGTTAGTGAATTGTCATTGTTCAGTGAGCAGTTCCTGGAATCAATATCAAGCCGCTGTCCAAATGACAACTGGAATATTCTAAGCGCTAAACTGAAAAAATTAAAAGAAAGACACATTCCAAAAATCACGCTCACAACGTCATCACAGAGCCTATGGTTCACTTCCAACGTCAAACGATGCATCAGGAAAAAAAAGCGCCTTTACACTCAGGCAAAACTTTCGACATCTGAGGATTACTGGAATAAATACCGTGCGCAGTCGAGAATATGCCAAGCAGAAATTAAGCGAGCCAAAGATAAATTTTTTAATCATGACATATCAACTTTGCTTAAAACCAATACTCAAAAATTTTGGAAAGTAGTCTAAGCCTCCTTCATCTAGTCTGATAACAATAGTAAAAGACGGTGATTTTATTCAGCCGTCCTAGGTTGCCACCGAATTCAACCTATTTTTTAGCTCGGTGTTTACTAACGAAACACCACTTCCCACATGTTTTAATGCTGTGAGTATAAACGCGGTCATGAATGACATCCTAATTACGCAGGAAGGCATTGAGCAAGCTATTGATCGTTTGCCGAGTAATTCAGCCCCCGGACCGGATGACATATGGCCAAAACTGCTCAAGTTAACGAAATCAGTGATAGCTTCCATACTCGTCCCAATTTTTCAGCAGTCCATTGATACAGGAATTGTGCCCGATGCTTGGAAAATCGCACGCATTATACCTATATTTAAATCTGGAGATTCTTCTAGCCTTTCAAATTACAGGCCCATCTCATTAACAAGCATACCATGCAAAATTCTGGAACATATCATATCATCAGCAATAATGAACTACCTCAGTCAGCAGAACTTTTTTTTTGTCAACCAACATGGATTCTTGCGTGGCCGTTCCTGCGAGTCACAGTTATTCGAGCTCGTGGCCGACCTGCACGACGCTGTACATCATTTAATGAGGATTGATGCCGTATTCATTGATTTTGCAAAAGCGTTCGACAAAGTTGCTCATAATCGTCTTATATTTAAACTTAAAAATCTTAACATAAACAGCAATGTTTTGAACTGGGTTGTTAACTTTTTATCTAAAAGACAGCAGTTCGTGTCTGCCAATGAATTTTGCTCCGCACTAACCCATGTAAAGTCTGGTGTGCCCCAGGGCTCGGTGCTCGGGCCAATCCTCTTCCTTATTTACATCAACGACATAAGCAGCAACCTCACTTCTACAATTAGGCTATTTGCGGACGACTGTGTTATTTACAGAAAGATTACTGACTCTCATGACACTAATGCTTTGCAATCAGATCTTGATGAAATAGCTAAGTGGTGCGAACAATGGCATATGGAAATAAACGTTTCGAAAACGAAACTTGTAACATTTACGACGGCTAGAGTCCCTGAACCCATCTTTTATTCTATCGGTAACATGGCCATTGAAAAAGTTCCTGCAATCAAATACCTAGGTGTCTACATTTCTTCTGATTTAACATGGCACAAACACATTGAATATGTCACCACTAAAGCATACAAAACCCTGGGTTTCATTAGGCGTAGCTTGTACTTTGCAAATCAGGCGACCAAACTTTTAGCATACACAACTTTAGTCAGATCACAACTAGAATATGCCGCTTTCATCTGGAACCCACATCAAGCTTATCTTGCGGATAAACTGGAATCACTTCAAAATAAGGCTGCTAGGTTTATCACAAGGAAATACGCGCGCTACTCCAGCATCACAGATATCAAATCATCTCTAAATTTAAGCTCTCTTGGAAAGCGAAGACTTGTAACCCTGCTATGTCCCTTTCACAAGATGTATCACAATCACTCGCCATTCACAGATTCTCATATCAAACCAGCACATCGCATTTTCCCCCGATTAGACCACTGCTTCAAAGTGCAACCCCAGATAGCTCACACTGAACTTATGCGTCATTGTTCCTTGCCATCTATCACTGGAATAAACTACCTGCAGAAATTGTTCTCGAAAACAATTACGACGCATTTCTTAACAAACTGAAGAGCTTACTCTTTGCTGGCCCTTAATGAAATATTATCAGAAGTGTATTCTTTTTTAGATTCTATTTAACAATGTGGTCCACGTGTGTGCGTGTTTTAAAATACTTTATTTATCCTGTCGTCTTCCCTATTTATCAGAGCTCATGTTTGTTTATGCTTTGTGATATTTTTCACTGTGTTATGTAATACGATTGCTTTATTGTTTTTCTTTAACCCCCTATGTAATGCCTGTAAAGGGCCTTTAGGGTATTTGAATAAAAAAAAAACTTCGGCAACAAAGAAGATGGCGGCGGGCGGCGATGTTGCATCTGATCTCGTTCCTTCGTTTTGTTGCTTCGCTTGTAGCCTTAACGGAAGGTTTTTTTTCTAAAAACAGTGTGATAGCATGTAAAATAAGGTTGTAAGTACTTTTTATGCACTATGCATATTGTGCCTTTGAAGTCGCTGCTGGCGAGGCGACGCACTCAGCCCTCAAAGTGCGTTCTGTAAACGCACTCCAACAGGAGTGCGCACTTTGACGAGTGCACTTATGTTACGCAGTTTAGCTGTGCTAGAGTGCTCTTTTAGCAAGTGACACATTTTGCGCGCTTGACAGGGGTATAAGAGAGGTAATTTGTTGCCTGTTCTGTTCTCTACTCTTATAGCCTGCTTTGATGTACAACACTGCCCAATTGCTGCAAAGTGCAATATTAAAACGCGAGGGTTTGCCGCGTCAGTGTATCGTGCTTTTTTTGAAGAGTCAAATTACTGTAGAAATATAGAAAAAGCTGACATAATTACACGTGAAAAATGTCTCCTTACGAATATAATGAACTCGCGTTCGGGAAGTAACTCCTTTGAAATATAATAATTACTACATTTGCCAGCTAATGCTACCAAGCGCCCTATTTCTGACAGGAGCAGTTGTGAATACATTTCAATCTGAGGAACAAAGGCACACCACACTTTACAGAAAGCTGCGAGTATTCAACCTACTGAAGCTTTTACGTAGGACCATATCGAATTGAAACTTTTCAACGCATTCTTCAAATGCAAACCTGTCAGTAAGAATATAACGGAATGCCTACATAGAACTTAGGAGCTTAGACACAGGGCTTTCAAGCGACCGTTTCCTCTCAGGATCTTTTTCGCACCCTTTTAGCGATTCCGTAGAAAGCTATAGGCGTAAGCCTGGGGTAGCAGAAGCAACGAGTGCGACCATCCCTGATTCTTCATCGGTGATATGCGTTTCCTTATTTCTAATATGCTGTTGTCATCACACTCCTCTCCGCTGCTTGTCATAAAATCCGAACAATGCTGATTGTTATGAACAGTCACCAGATGCATGAATGATTCTGAGAAAACATGGCAGAACTTTATGTCGGCTATTAGTGGGCTATTAGTGCACAGATAAAATGCGCCTTGAGAAGTTTTTCAAGAGCGAGTACATATGGTACACCACAGCTAAGTGTGCCAGCGATGGCCATAGTCGAACGAGTTTCGCATTATGCTCAAATGCCTCTTTTTCATTGCTATACCAAGCTTTGGAATTTATCTTGAACGTCAGAGGCCCACCTGTGGCTAAGAAGTACGAATGCTGTACCGCGCAGATTACAATAACAGCGCTTCTAAGAAACGTGCAGAGACGACCGGTGGTACAGAAAGGTCACGAATCATTAGGGACCTCAACGAAGAAATAAGCAATTCTTCTGGAGGCCCCACAGACGTGTATAGTTGTGACTAGCGTGCGGACAATTGCCAAGATGACGATTAATTTCATAATGTCCATGTATTCGCTTGTAAGCTGCGCAGATGTTAAAGCCGCCTCAAAGCAAGATATAATTAAGACAAACCTGCATTCATTTTATTGGCAGAAGGATGCTTTATCATGCCAACTCAAACAATGGCTGGCATTTTGCTCCATGTTGCCATGAACAGCATGGGGTGGCATCGGGACGCGGAGTTTTGAAACAGGTTTTTCTGCGAACGATAGTGCGTCTAAAGTTCCGCAGTGTAAGCTTGCAACGCACTGCCTGCCGGTAATGGTGCAGGATGTTTGCTGCGTTGTGCTTACTGAAGTTCAGTGTTGCTAAAGTTTCTTCATCACTAAAGGTAGTCGTACTTGGTTACCCGACATTTTGTATTTGAAACATTAATTAACAATTAACCAGACGTTTTCCTTTGTGGCACTGCAGTTTCGGGCGACAGCTCTCCTCCTCCACGTGTCTTTTTTTTCTTTGTTTTCTGATGATGTGTAACGTTTTTACGGGACCCCGTGTCTGACATAACATGCTTCGTTTGGTAACCTGAAAACTGTTCTGTTGTTAATGCATGCGCATAAGCGTGTCTTATTAGGCGTGCTTTTTCTTCTTTTTCTTGAAATATCGGCAAATAGCTAATGTTTTTAGCGTCATTATATTTGGTCTTATTGTCATTCTCGCCAATGAGCTTTTTTTGCAGGTAGTGGGCAATGACCACTGGACCGTGAGGTCTAGTCATGGAAATGAAAGTGAAAGGAGTTTTCTAGCGGGATGAGAGGAAGGAGTTGGATAAAACTGGACTTGTGCTGCAGCTCTTACTCTCTCTCTCTCTCGAAAGGATACCTAGATCTAACTAAGGGGGACCATTATAACGTTGGCACTTTGAACACCACAGTAACGGAAAGAATAACGCGTTTTTCCAGCAGTTAAGGTACCTGGAGAGCAACTGGCATCCAAGCCCGAGTATGCGCTCACACACAAAGCCTAAATATATCGTGCATCACTGAGGCAGTGGAACAGACCGGTATATCCAAACGGATATATTTTAGAATTTTGCAACATTTTAAGTGCCTAAAGAAGTGGCGAAAGAATTGAGGAACTCCAAATATTATACAGAAAACCAGTAACACATGCCGCAAAGCGTCCGTTTTTAAGATTACGTGCAAACATTTAAGTTAGCACAGAAGCGATTTTTTAAAATTCTAGCGTATAAAACTAAATCGCGGCATGGGATGAAAAGAACACACAGGCTTTCGGCAATTTCCTTTTTCAGTGATTCGTAAACAAAATGCAGCATAGAACTAGGTAAGAAATCACTTTCGAACAGTGAACAAATGACACATATGGAGGGAAGAGCAAGTTTGTGTAGATAGGGTGAGGTAATTTAGTTACTGAGTGCTCGAAAGCTTGGACCACGTTGCACGACTCCTTATCACCTTATGCGCACCACAGTTATGAACAGAGAAGCTAGAGTAATGCTAATGTGCATGGCGGGCTACATAAAAACCTGGTAAATTACACAGTGTTAGCGTGTTTTCTGGTGCGGTCAAGGCAGTTGCTTATCCACAGCAGCTTATTCACTGAAGACGATAGTTGGCGTTAACGCCACTAATGAACAGGCATATATTTGTCAGAAGACCTCGGCGTTAATTGCAAGGAATGTTGCCAATCAAATTAAAACCTCAAATTTCCGACATGCAAACGGCAGAGACTTACCCGAAAGTAAAAAAAAAAAATATTGAGATTGCAGCCGCCCCATTTTGTATAAGATAATAAGCTAGAAAGGAAAAGAAACATCGCCAGTTCCACTCGTCAGGGACGCATAAGCGTACTGCCCGGATCAGACAGCAGAGGATATCGTAGTTCACTGGGCATCTGTGAGATTTTTCTCATGCATTGCTAGAATACCTCCGACAATTCCTTCGAGGAGCTAAGGAACTAGGCGCACTTTTCGCGGTTCTCCTTACCACTGGCATTACGCTCTGGCTTAGCCTTCTAAATTCGATACGTACGTCTCGGTAGTTTTTTACTTGCAGCTTAAGTTCACAATGCCACCGTGATAATGCATTTTAGTAACGTGTTGCAAGATAGGCTACCTTCTCGAGGCATTCAATTCATGATATGAATTCTATCTAAAAAAAAGTCGTTTTGTACGTAAGAGCAACGTGTCGAGCTAGGAGCCCGTTATCTTGATAACGAACACAAATTATTTAAAAGCCCGTCGTTACGTTGTTCTTCGACGTTGCACAAAAAAACGGCTAGGGACCAATACTTGCATAGCCTGCTAAATACCCAGCCCCCAGCGGCATTCAAAGCTCACTGCAATTTTCTGAGGTGAAGGCACCCGTAACGACAAAAATCTCTCGACTTGTTATTGGAGAACAAATTTCGGAGCCACCTGTCTATAGTTTGAGCCAACCCACATGTAAGTTAATGCCGTACGGTTGTTTTCTTTCGATAACGTTCGCAAGTGACGCTCGGGATCACGTCCAGGATTTCTGTTTGCGAATAATTATACAAAGAAAATATAAAATAAAGAAAATTTCAGTTATCGCTCAATCGTTTATCTTGGAAAAATTCCAGTGAACACCGAAGCACTGCTTCTGAAGAAGCTAGAAATGTTTGCAAACGGTGTGTACTGCTGTGCACACTTGTTTAGGAAGCGAACAAAGCTGTGCAAGTGTCGTTGCTAGCCGTTCGCATTTCGTTTCACTGCGCTCGCAGTTGGACTGGAAAAAAAAGAGCTAGAGACATTCATTACAGAATCATGGACGACCCTTAGGGGCCGCGTTGTTGGCATTTTTGTCTATCGATCCGGCATGTCAGGGAAGAGCTTGGTTGGGAACTTGGAGTCGCAAGCATAGATAAATCGGCAAAACAAGTCCTGATTCATCATACGGCATTAGAGAGCGCTGTTGCTGCGGCATGTTTGAACAGCAAACATTAATTGCCATCGCTCAGAATTTTTCAAAGGTCCTTAGTTCAGGCTTCTCAATCTGTTCTCGTGTATCTCTCGACGGTTGCTATGCTCTATGCCATGAATATGATGCTTAGTGCTTCACGATGAAAAACCATAAACCTAAGCAAGGTTGCACCACGGAATCAAAGAAAGACGCAATATATTCGTTTAACAGTACCTTTTGCTGGGCTAGTTGGTGTGACATTGTGTTCAGAAAGGAAAAAACAGCGCTATTCTAACCAGAAGTAAAGATAGATTAGCTCGCGAACTGGCAGAAGCCTTTTTTATCAAAGAGAGGGGTGGCATGTGCGTCAGCACCACTTCTATTTCCCTACGAGGAAGTGAACACAGATTGTTAAAAAATACGCGATTATGAGAAGTTATCGTACTTGTGTGTGTGGGTGTTGTTGCCATGTGGGAAATGCGCATGCGTTCACCTTCTTCGGGCTATATATATGCTACATGTGGCTTTCAATAAACTTAGTTGGAGTCAGCGCCCGTCCTGTCCGTCTTTCTTTGTGGTCTATGTAGAATTTAGCGCTGTTTTTTCCTTTCTGAACACAACGCAATATATTACGCGAAAAACTTTGTCGATGATATTTTAAATCAATTATTCAGAAAAAAATGGGGAAGTTTGAAGTATAACCAGCTTCCAGTAGCATATACTGGTGCAAAATGTTCCTGCAGATTCCATTTTGTTCTGCGGTTCCTTTCCTAGACAGCGCCACAGTCGAAATTGTACACTGTGGTATTCGCCATAGAGCAATGAACATTCACGCAGACCGAAGTGATCACGATCCAGCCGCTTTAGGAGAGAATTTCATTAACATAGCCCTTTCTCAAAGAACTCAAATTTCTATATACTTCATAATTTAGCATGCAGTAGTTAAAAAAAAGGGAAATTGTTCTAAGCTCTGAGCTATTTTGCTTGCATAACATTAGGAGGAAGCTTGTTCAGAGGGCATCTTCAAGAAAGAAGATAAGAGGCAGTTATCACAGTAGAATTGGCCAATCATCAAGAGAATCACGCGTGCTTCAGTGCAGATGCCCCTGCGTTTTACAAACGGTAACAATATTGAAAAGAAATGGACAATGCCAGACCTTCTTATACGATTGAGGAAGCAGGTAATGTTCTTTGTTTCTTTTTGTTTCCTGAAAGGAAAATTTAATGATAAGTAAAAGGCACTGTTATTTAAGAACTTATAAGCGCTGCAAATATATCAGCCGGGTTTTTGCATTGGTACTCCACAACTCTGAAACTGACACAAGTTGTTGTGAGGCCCTAATATTTTCGCCTCGTCAAAATCCCTGAAGCAGTTGCTCACTACAACATAATAGGGTTGTCTACAAGCACTTCTTTCATGAACATTTTCTTTGTAACTGTATTTCTAGAAGAGATCGTTTTTGCTGAAAGCGTGGCGCAACTTGGCTAATACAAGTTAGCTACTTTTGCGAAACCGTGCGAGAACTTAGGGTGTGTCTTGTGTTATGTTATAAGCAGACATTCAAATCTTAATTCTCCTTAATCCAGAATTTGCGGTATGAAGTGACGTGAGAAAAATAGACACATAAAATTACATATTTGTCTTCCTTGCGGAGGTAAAAAGTTTAAACCCATAGTTTCGAAGAGAACACTTTGAGTAGGTGGGCTCCGCATTCGTTTTGACAAATTAAGTTCTGGCATTTACTGAAATTTCCATTCACGACCACTTCTGCTATTTACAAAAAAGTAGCCGTTACGGTCGACTTCAAACCTTCGACCTTGTGTTCTGTACCTGAAAGTTATCGCAGCCGAGTCACCACTGATCATAAAGCGATCAATCCTTTTAGCGGCCCCATGGAAAGCGTCCAACCGTCGTGGAGCTTAGAGGGCTCTAAGAGCAATAAGTGCTTTGGTTTCCAAAAGCATGCATCGGATGGCTGAGGTCGCATTCCTTTTATTCAATTACTCTTTCAGTTTAATATAGTTTACTGGGTTTAACGCCCCAAGCGACTCAGGCTATGAGGGACGCCGTAGTGAAGGGCTTCGGAAATTTTGTTTACTTGGAGTTCCTTAACGTGCAGTGTCATCGCACAGTACCAACACCCTCTAGGGTGTTGACAGTACACGGACCTCTAGCATCGAACTGCTCAGTTCACTGCAAATGGGACCGGAGCACTTTAACCGCAACGAAGGAATGCACAAGGAATAAGTATGTGTGATTGTTTGGGGACCGGTTCGGCGCCCCTTCAATCATTCAACAGCAGGCAGCAGATCTGGCGCCCTCTTGCTGCTCGTAAAGTTTTCGTACGGCAATTTCTGAGCACGTGTTTAGTGTCGCTTTCCTGCGTTCTAAATTCCAAGAATTGTTATCAAGGCACTTTGATGGATCATGCTCCGCCCAACGCATTCGATCCTTCGAAATCAGTAGGTAGTGAGTCTTCGCATTATTTGGTAAGAGCACTCGGTGTTCACCATCGGAACTTCGTCCTGATCCTGTTTCCGTTTTTCGTTCAATATCTTTGCCCTCTTCTATGCAAAAAATAGTAAAATTAATAAAATTACTACAGAGAGAAGTACTGTGTAATAAGGTGCATGAGATCTTGTTTGGTTTGGTTTATGGGGTTTAACGTCCCAAAGCGACTAAGGCTATGAGAGACGCCGTAGTGAAGGGCTCCGGAAATTTCGACCACCTGGGGTTCTTTAACGTGCACTGACATCGCACAGTACACGGGCCTCTAGAATTTCTCCTCCAAAGAAATTCTAGCCGCCGCGGCCGGGATCGAACCCGCGTCTTTCGGGTCAGCAGCCGAGCACTATAACCGCTGAGCCACCGCGGCGGCGCATGAGATCGTGTAAACCATGCCCTGTAATGTTTACTTCTGGATGAAGTTTTCAGGTACATGCTAACTGGGTAAGGAGCGTCGCCACTAGTTTGCGGGCACCATAATATTTTGTTTCTGAAAACATCTCGCGTTTTACTAGCGTTCCAGCAATTCATTGAAGCTTCTCAAGTGCAGTACGGGACGTGAACCTAGCTGTTTCCGCCCTTCAATAGAACCAGCTTTAAAATCCTGCGGGCTGACAAGGCCGCTTCATGGAGGTAGCTTGGGCATAGCTGACAACTGTGCTGCTCTCTATCAGTGCGATAACGGAGATTGTTTTCAGACCGTGGTCTAAGAAGGTTGGTCGCGCTTATTTTCCATATGCTCATCGAGGACAGGTGCCTACCTTACTAGCGGTTTGATTTCCGCGCCGCTGGTCAAGAAAACAACCGATGAGGCGATCGTGTGCGCAAACGCAAAAAGAAAGACGACTTTTAATTGCATGAATCTGCATCGTATTGTGCGTTCACAACGACAACAAAGTGGTAGCCTATCTAAGATTGGAGAAAAGATTTAGTTTGTCTCCGAGCTTTGTTCTCTTCAGAACACTGGCACTACAACCCGATATCTACGATTTCGTCTATGTTTGTTTGTCCAAAACCTCTTCATGTCTCACTCCCTAGGTCGCAGGCGGGCCAATTAGGTCACCTGACTTTTGACGTCATTCCCTCGTGGGCACCGGACTGTGAGAAAACTGCCTGCCATGGCAGGTGGCAATTCAATTAATGACTGCTGGCGAGAAGTTGCCCGGGCAGGGCAGGCTCGGTCCCAGAAGCCCCATCAATGGTAGCAACTTCCATCGTACGGCAGTGGCGCGTCGCTTAAGCGCAACACCACTATACCGGGAGTGTTGTCACATCTCCCAGTGACCAACGAACCTTAAGCAGGGAATGACCATGACCAATTCTATGTATACTAGCATTAAACCATTAACACCACAGCGTCATACTCAACGGCGAAGCATAGGTCCGATCAGGCCGATCGTGGCCTGAACTCTGCTTGACCTAAAAAACCGACCATCGAACTGAAATCGAAGCGCTAGTGCACCGAATTCTCATTTGCCTTAGCCACGCAGAATCGGTAGTCAATATTATTCATAGCTGCGCTGCTCAGGAGATTTCAACCTGCCAGCGTAACTTGCCGTGTCTCAGGGCCTACACTTATAATTCCCGAAAAATTGGTGAATGGTTATACATGAAAATGGTTGCCGATTAGATAGAGGCACAGATAAATAGGGCATGTGTGAAGCATCAGTGAAGCCCTTCTTGGCGTGACAGGCAATTATTCCTTCGTGCAAGTTTCGTATGCGATGCATTAAATTAACCCTATTCTATTTACCCCATTTATCGTAATTTTAGGTTGTCCATGTTTGCCAGTTCATTGTAAACTATTTGGCCTCCTGCAAACTATTACTTCCAAACTGCTGTAAACAAGAGTGTGGATCCTTCTCTTCGCAGCTTACCGACCTGTCAGATCCGCCTTTTGATAATCTGTTAACTTGTCAAGTTAATCTTAACTGAATGATGCTCTATCGACAAACCACGTTTTCAAAGCTATGTAAGAGGTTTCTAAAGTATAAATGGCATCGTTTACCTGCGTTGCATTCAAAACTGGAACAATTTAGAGGGTGCATAGCACATTAAGCCGCCAAAACACCACATGCACAGCCTTCTCAGAGATTGGCTGAAGGTATCTCTACCCTGAAGAAGGAAAATTGTCTTCAAGTGGCACCGAGGATGCACGACGTATCGTGGAGGCAGCTGAGGGCTCTGGGAAAGCATCTTCAAAGAAATGCCTCCAGTTCACTTGGCACGCTTGTGGACTGCCTATTTCTCATTGATATTTGTCCTTGGCATGAAGCATAGACGTCCGTATTTCATTTTCTTCTTCTGTAGTGCACTCGAAACGGGGTCTTATTATGCGAGTGTTCACGATCATCATCATCATCAGCCTGACTAAACCCACTGCCGTGCAAAGGCCTCTCTCGTGTCTCTCCAATTAACCCTGTCCTTTGTCAGTTGCCGCCACTGTATCCCCGCAAACTTCTTAATCTCATCCGCCCACCTAACTTTCTGCCGTCCCCTGCTACGTTTGCTTTCTCTTGGAATCCACTCCATTACCCTTAAAGACCAGCGCTTATTTTGCCTTCGCAATACATGCCCTGCTCAAATCCATTTCTTCCTCTTGATTTCAACTAAGATGTCATTAACCCGCGTTTGTTCCCTTACCCACTCCGCCCTCTTCCGATCTCTCAACGTTACACCTATCATTTTCCTTTCCATAGCTCGCTGCGTTGTTCTTAACTTAAGCTGAACCCACTTTGTTAGCCTCCACGTTTCTGCCCCATAGGCGAGTACCGGTAGGATACAGCTGTTGTATACTTTTCCCTTCAGGGATATTGGTAAGCTACCATTCATGATCTGAGAGAACCTGCCATATGCGCTCCACCCCACTGCCACATAAAAAGCTGATTCCTTAATGCTAAGTACCCGCAACTTGATGTGCGTTGACACAACGTACACTTCTCTCAGATTGAGCTGCAGATGTTTTGCATGTGAACACGCATATGAGGTGTTTTTTTTTTTCAGATGGATTAAGTAGACAGTGCCTCATACAATCTCTTCGCCGAAATGCGTTTGAAGAAATATGAACAGTTCTTATACTGTATATGGGTGTTTCAGATAAGGACAATAATCGAGCTTCCATTATTTTTTGCTTTGAATGGAAATTTCGTATATCATAGGCAAATATGTCGACACACAGGAATGGAACTTTTTTTTTGCATGAAACACTGCAGTTTTCTAGAAAAAGAATTATACAGCAGAATAAGTTTAGAACGTAGCTTTTGCTATTCGCAAGTTTGAATTGCTGCGGAAACCAAATAAGACTTTGTGGAACCTAAATAATTTGTAAGTGATTATATATAATTTTTTCTGGTGGGAGGAGTGCACAACATTTTTTGGCTGCCAAAACATCGTAGCAAAAAATCGCAAACATTGCTTAAAAAGTAATGCATTCGAAGAAGGGCACTTTTTATGACAATAATGTAATGAGGCTTACATTTTTTTTAGCACTAATCGGTCTTTCAGGCTATCGTCGGACGAAATGCATACTTCTATACTGGTCTATTTTTTTCAATTAGGCGCTGAAATCAGCTACGATTCTTTTGAGAAATGTCCAACTTTGAGACTAAAGAAAAACTGTCACTGTCGACTTTCTTTACAACTTACCTGAAAGGCCTTTAGTTCCTTTCGATTCTAGATCAACAATAAAGTCCTGCATTGTATGTTTAGGCTACAAATATAAATCCCAAATGTCAAACATGTTTTGTTCAGTTGCCATTTGAGTATATTCCCCGTTGACAACAGTAACTGTCACGAATTTGACTGTTAACTCAGTGCATGTGGTTTCGGTTTACTTGGCACAATGGCGCTATCGCAGAAAATACTTTGGAAGCATGATTTTTTCTTGTCAGCTTCCTCCATAAATCAAAAGAAGAATACTTTGGTTTGTTCGCCTGGTTTTATGTATATGGCTACTCTGATCTGGCTAATACGAGTATTACTTTGCCGTACTTTAATTGTATTAATGGCAGTTTGGTTTGGAATCACGTTTACGAAACGTTTAGCTCAACCTTTCGCAGCGTTTTTACCAAGCACAGCCCCTTTTCAATAAACTTTGACCAAAGATGCGCGAAATGGAATACGGTTCTTTTTGTGCATCAGATACTCTAAAATGCGTCCGCAGAGCCATGTAATAAAAAAAATACGAGGATTCTGTGCATATGTCGCCAGGCTAGTGTCGCCTGCGTCTTCAGTACGGGCAAGCATGTCCGAAATGATAAAAGTTTCACGCACACAGACAAAAAAATATGAGTGCAGTGAGCACGAAAACCTAACGGCAACTTGGAAATCAGATAAGAAATTTAAACATTGTTTACTCTTATTTAAAAAACTCTCAAAGAAGGTCAAAATTATTCCCCCCGATTGGATGCAGTTTGTTAGCGCAAAATTAGGATGTATACGAAAGAGACACGCCCAGTTAAAACGCTGAACTTGAACTGACACCTGAGTTTCGTTTATGTTCAAGGCATTCTCGTTTCTTCTTTCCTTCTGTCATTTTTTGTTCTTCTTTTACAGCTGAAAATTTGACGTTTTCAGGGCCGAAAAAGGTGACTAGAGCATGACTGCTAGAATAAAATTTCAAAGAGTGTTTGGTTCCACTCGTACATGCCTAGCACCTGATGGAGTAGAATATATTATTCTTGAGCGCAGAAAATATTCGCCCCCTCATTAAACAGTCTACAAGCACTAAGCTAGACTAGATTAGAGAAAAATTCAGGCCAACACTTTTCCTAGCATCTTCGTCTCACACAGCATTAGCCCTACCGAATATCAAAACACAGACCCTAGGTGAGGATCTTCCCCTGCACTCAATCGTATATCGTGGGAATGCGCAGTCAGACCAAAACACTTAACAGTCTACCTCCAGATATGAGGAGTGGCAGGTGATCCTGACCAGCGAGATCCTGGATCATCAGCTGAAGTTGCTTCAGCAAGCCCGTCATTCAGCGAAATCCACGTACCTTGTACTAAGGTTATCACCGAAGTTGGTCAGCCAACCATCCTGACTTATAGTAAACGTTTTATGTAATTCACTCTCAGTGGGCCTATGTATTACTGGAGTTTCGTCTAAGCAGGAAAGAAATTGGCGGCAAGCATTTACGGAAGCGTTTCATACGATAATGGCAATATGATGTACTTGTTTTTAAAGCTTGTCTCGCTATCTGTGCACACGTTTGAAAGAATTATACGGAGCGGACTGTTGGCCATTTGAAGCGAAAGCTTCACTACGGGACCTCAGGCTTCAAACACTAACCATAAAAATTTGACCTTCAGCTGAGTTAGAGGTCAAACCATAGTCCAGCCATGGTGCATAGCCGGGTGCTACACCAAGGTGGTCCATGGGCTTAGAGGTCAGGTCAAGGTTGAGGTTGGCCCACCCCAATCTCGAGGTCAAGTCAAGGTCGAAGTCAAAGTTGGATATATGGGTGGTCACTTGAATGACGTCATATGTGACGTCATAAGTGACGTCATGATGTGACGGCATGATGTCACTTAATGAGGTGACGGCATGATGTGGCGTCGCGGACCAGCCACATGTGCCGCGCGGCGGCTATATGAGCGCACCGCTGCCTCATCTCGACGGAAGTTGGCAATTTACGAATAGCCGGAGCACCCAGCCGTTGTCGCTCTGCGGCTCGCTAGGCTTAAGCGGCAACGCGAAGCAAGAAGACGATGCATGCAGCAGAGACAGACGAGGAGCGTGCACGACGCTTTGAAGCTTTCGCTTACACGCCAGGTTTAGGCCAAGTTAAACCAACAGCAATTTTTTGAGTTCATTATTCATTCCAGACCTGGCAATGGTGCTACATTTTTTCTCCTCGGAGATGGAGGTTTGTTTAAGCGGCGTTGAAGTACACTGCGTGCAGTAACTGCAGGCATAGATTTTGTTGGCGCCGATTTATGCAAGAGAAAAAGGGTCTAAGGATAGCAATTCGGATTAGTCGGTGAAGACGGCCGCAGTCTTTCTCTTTCCAGCGATTTATGTCAAAGTTCCGGTAATGTGCAGTTACGCAAGAAGTTAAATTTGCAAATGCCTAATGGTTTGCAGGTATATTTGAAAAGCTCTTTACTGCATCGCTTACGCGCTTCAAATGCGAACCGGTTTCAAATTTCCTAATGTGCCATGTTATCGGCATATAGCACCATCGCCCATTCTGCTGGACAGCTGCTACTGAGTGGGCATCAAAATTAAGTTGTTCACGCTTCTGTGTTGCTGTTGTTCCTCGCATTTCAAGTTCCGTACTATTTCTACTTCAATTTTTCGTCTATATATATATTCCTCCCAACTTCCCAACCTCTCTCCCCTTTCTTTTAAGCTGAGCACGCCCTTAGTGAGAAATTAACAAAAAGCATGCACAGCTAAAGATTCTGTGAGGAATCTTCATTACCTGTAATTATTGAACATCAGTGATATGCTATTCATTTTTCTGCTTAAATTGGAAATGTTGTTTGCACGGATTTAATTCTGCCTTAGAAATCTAGCCTTGCGAGGGAACATACAACCATGTATACCATGCAGTGCTGTTGAGGTCGGTAACTTTTATAATAATTGGTTTGGTTTGGTTTGGTTTATTGGCGTTTAACGTCCCAAAGCGACTCAGGTTATGAGGGACGCCGTAGTGAAGGGCTCCGGAAATTTCGACCACCTGGGGTTCTTTAACGTACACTGACATCGCACAATACACGGGCCTCTAGAATTTCGCCTCCATCGAAATTCAGCTGCCACGGCCGGGGTCGAACCCGCGTCTTTCGGGTCAGCTACCGAGTGCCGTAACCACTGAGCCACCGCGGCGGCCCTTTATAATAATGTCTTTAGTACTTAGTCGTAGGAGTGTAGGCCAAAGACCTTTATATTAATGTCTTTGGCCTGCACTCTTACGACTAAGTACTAAGCAAAACAAAGACGAGGACCAAAAGTTTCAATCAATAAATAAAGAGGACCAATAAATAAAAGATCGTGCCGAGTTCCGGCTAGCTGTGATCATGGGTTCTGCATTGGGACCAATCAGAGCTTGCGCACTGGATTCCAGAAAGTCTCAGTCACGCGGCGCTCGCATGAAACGACCAGGTTCATTTACCCCTGAAAATCGCACGCTGTGACTGTGCTGCTAACACAGTTTAACACAAAGGCAGCGACAGCGATGGAGCGTTCGTTCAGTACTGCTGCCGATCGTTGGGGATGTGATTGCCTTCGAAAGAGACAGGCGAGATATTTAACCACTGAAGATGGAAGACCGCACGATTCGTCTGTGGCAACAGGACACGAGTCGGCACGCATGCATTCCTCTATTTGCGTAGTCTAGGCGCAACAGAGATGATAGCCTACATTCTTTTAAGCAAGACAAGACAAGGGCCGCGAGCGTGTACTCTGAAACCGTGCCTGCTGGCGAGAGTTGATTCGCCTCGTCGACCAGCTCACTCACGTGTTGCGTGAGAGTGGGAAGGAGCGCTGCAATTTTTACTGCGACAGCCGTAAAGTGCGGACGTTCTCGGAAACGAGCCCCTGCTCAGCGAATGAAACTCCTATTGGTCTATGATGATATGACACTGCAGCCACATGACCTGGAGAGAATAATTCACTCTACAGCGATCGCAAAGCACAATGTGATGAGGTGACTTCACAATTCCTTATTGGTCTAGAGTTCGCCATGATCTAGGTGCGTGATGGTAAAACACTAATGTCTCCCTAATTCCTCTTCCGATGGGTACGCCGCCAACACTCTGAAACCTTCACAAACCTATCTGTACAAAAGTAAGTATAATATAGACCCTCCAGTTCATCCCTGCGCAACAATTCTTGTCGGTGCAGTAAACCCCAGTCAATAATATTTATTTACAAAGAAATTCTAAAATTTTTTCCTAAACTAAAAATGATGTGCAGGATGCTGTCTTGTGCACCTTTCTTACATTAAGTTCTGCACCAGACGGCTTACCAGACATTGGAACTCTACGTTGAACTGTAGCTTATATTCGGATATTTCGTAGTAACTATGGCCAAACAGGCTAGAGACTATGAAAATAATCACGAACTGTATTCTCACTGAACAGCCAGAATATGAAAACACTATTAAGGCCGACTTTATATTACAATACCCCGAAAGTCCACAGTGAGCAAGCGAATCAGTAGAATAATGACGTATTTTAATTATCCACATATCACATTGCACTCTGGTTGGTGCAGCGCACCTCGTCATCACTGGGACATTTTGTAGGATTTTAATTCTTGCCGGCTGGATAGCAAAATATTAAACAAAAAATATACACTCCCAGCGCATGCCGCAGTCATCGACCATTGTTTCGCAACTGACGTCTTCAAGGACCATTGATGAGGAACCATTCTGGTAAAATTATTAAGCGAAAGCATGACATTGTAATCTGCTAATAAATAATAAATAAAAATAACTATGGGGGCACTTGGTCAGCGTAAAGTGCGCTAGGCGAAAGCCTTTGCCACACTACTTCGACTGCCAGTGACTGCCTACGTTCGTTACGGCTGCAGTGCTTGGGAGCCATTCTCCTCCCCTAGCTGCCGCATGCCGACTGACGACGGAGCAGCGCTCGACGCCGCCGCGCCGAGAGCTCCACCTGTCGAGGAAGATGACAACTGCCTACGTCTGCTACGGTTGCACCGCTTGGGAGCCATCCTCCTCCATTAGCTGCCGCACGCCGACTGACGATGGAGCAGCGCTAGACGTCGCCGCGCCGACAGCTCCACCTGTCGAGGAAGATGACAAGTGCCTACGTTTGCTACGGTTGCACCGCTTGGGAGCCATCCTCCTCTACTAGCTGCCGCACGCCGACTGACGATGGAGCAGCGCAAGACCTCGCCGCGCCGACAGCTCCACCTGTCGAGGAAGATGACAACTGCCTACGTTTGCTACGGTTGCACCGCTTGGGAGCCATCCTCCTCCACTAGCTGCCGCACGCCGACTGACGATGGAGCAGCGCAAGACCTCGCCGCGCCGACAGCTCCACCTGTCGAGGAAGATGACAACTGCCTACATTTGCTACGGTTGCACCGCTTGGGAGCCATCCTCCTCCACTAGCTGCCGCACGCCGACTGACGATGGAGCAGCGCTAGACGTCGCCGCGCCGACAGCTCCACCTGTCGAGGAAGATGACAAGTGCCTACGTTTGCTACGGTTGCACCGCTTGGGAGCTATCCTCCTCCACTAGCTGCCGCACGCCGACTGACGATGGAGCAGCGCAAGACCTCGCCGCGCCGACAGCTCCACCTGTCGAGGAAGATGACAACTGCCTACGTTTGCTACGGTTGCACCGCTTGGGAGCCATCCTCCTCCACTAGCTGCCGCACGCTGACTGACGATGGAGCAGCGCAAGACGTCGCCGCGCCGACAGCTCCACCTGTCGAGGAAGATGACAACTGCCTGCGTCTGCTACGGTTGCACCGCTTGGGAGCCATCCTCCTCCACTAGCTGCCGCACGCTGACTGACGATGGAGCAGCGCAAGACGTCGCCGCGCCGACAGCTACACCTGTCTACGAAGTCTACGAAGATGACGAATGCCTATGTTTGTTACGGCTGCACCACTTGAAACCATCCTCCTCCACTAGCTGCCGCATGCCGATTGACGACGGAGCAGCGCTAGACATCGCCGCGCCGACAGCCCCACCTGTCGAGGAAGATGACAAGTGCCTATGTTCGTTACGGCTGCACCGCTTGAAACCATCCTCCTACACTAGCTGCCGCATGCCGATTGACGACGGAGCAGCGCTAGAGATCGCCGCGCCGACAGCTCCACCTGTCGAGGAAGATGACAAATGCCTATGTTTGTTACGGCTGCAACGGTTGAACGGTTGAAACCATCCTCCACCACTAGCTGCCGCATGCCGATTGACGACGGAGCAGCGCTAGACATGGATGGATGGATGGATGGATAGGTAGGAGCGCCCCCTTTGAAACGGGGTGGTGGCAATGGCCACCATGCTCAGCTTTTCTTTATTTTTTTTTGTTTACTGTGTTGGCAATTCTCATTAAGATTCTCCATCACCTTTGCCTACGCTTTCCTACAATTCTAACCTTATGCCACATCTCTGCTTTTCAGCAACCAATCCTCCACAGCTCCTCGACAGCTCCACCTGTCGAGGAAGATGACAACTGCCTACATCTGCTACGGTTGCACCGCTTGGGAGCCATTCTCCTCCCCTAGCTGCCGCATGCCGACTGACGACGGAGCAGCGCTCGACGCCGCCACGCCGACAGTTCCACCTGTCGAGGAAGATGACAAGTGCCAACGTCTGCTACGGTTGCACCGCTTGGGAGCCATCCTCCTCCACTAGCTGCCGCACACTGACTGACGATGGAGCCGCGCTCGACTCTGCTGCGACGACAGCTCCACCTGTCGAAGAAGATGACGTTATCTTTTGGCAGCTGCGCTCGTCGTTGAGTCACCCCAGGCGCTGTAAATAACGTCGGACGGACGGACAGGAGAATGAGACACTAAAGGCGTTCGCCTTAATAACTGTAGCTTCCAACAGTTTTGGGCTAAGGCGCGGCCGAATAAGTGAAGATATCGAAGTGAGAAATCAAATTTAGTTTTCCTTGATAAACAACACTGCTGAACCAAGTGCTGGAAGCGTTTCTTCGTGAAAAAAGCTGTTGTGCCTACAGTGATTAATTTTTCGCAAAAGATTTGCAGAGCATATTTAGAATGATATTGAAAGTAGCTTTATAATTAGGAGAATTATAATGAAAGGGGCTCTTGCGATTTTATTTCCAATATTATAAACCTGCACGAATTGCGATCTTAGGCGCGATGGTGAAATGTTTTTTCCAATGCTTTCATCGGGCCTTTCAAAGAGAGACATGATAGAATCTTTGATCTCGTTCCTTTTTGTACAGACGCAAAGTGAAATGGCCACTTTAAAGAAGTTCAACAATGGCAAGATTACTATGCACGCTTAGTGCAATGACATCTTGGCGAGGAATGACCGAAGTTTTATTATTCACATAAGATTCTGTACGCGTCGATATTTATTCCACATTACTGCTCGAGGAGCACCCGGGATCACCTCATGTGTGGTTTAAATTTCGCACAGTAAATCTCTGTGAACAACGAACACCTCTTTACTCTGTGAATAATAAGAAAATGCCCCTAAAACGAGCAAAATTATTGCGTTCAATAGGCATTATGTTGCGGGCGTGCAGTGTTGGGTGACCTTCCCAATTCTGTGCATTGTTTTTTTCTTTCAAGGGATGGTCCTCGGCTATCTGGAATATGATTATTGATGTCTTATTGTGATTAAGACGCCAGCGAGAACAACTGATCAAACTTTCAATGTTCTTTGCATTTGATGGTTTTATTTTTTCTTTCATTTATCTGCCCTGATTAGGGCTTCATTTTTTATGTATTTCGATAAAAGGTACTCCTCACGTTCAGGAGTGCTCAGCGCTCACGTCGCAAATTTTTATTGCGGAGAGTACCACTAGCACCTAGAGTATGAATAATTCAAAGTACTCGAGCTGTAAATAAACATGTGGGCACGGAAAAGGCTACTGTCATGAACATGCAGTCCGTGAACACCTACTGAAGGGGTCCCATTTGCACTGTGCACAACTAGGATAAGGCGATTTCTCGGTGTGGTACACCTAATGTCATCACCTCACGCTCAAGGGAGGGAAAAACAGGATGGCATCCTCAGTTCTAACCTAACCACTCTGCTAAAAGAGATCATAAAACATATTACCATTTTAACGTGTTCTTCCGTTCGCAAGCGCCGAATGCAACTCAAGAAAATGTAGCGCAAACAGGGGCAGATACAGGCGGCAACACCACGACTCTTTCGCACTTGAGTGGATAATTTTTTAACTTCACGAGTCAGAATATGGCATAGATCTTTCGTTGGACACTGGTAAAGACTAGCGTCTGGACAAAGTGATTCTTTCGCTTATTCCGCCCAAAAGGTTGTTTTGCTTCGGCCTAAGAACTTGTTACATCCGGGCAGCAAAAGGGTATTGCCCTCCTCCTCCTGGCCGCTTCCTGCAGCGGTCACCAAAGGCCGCGTGCGCCGGACACCTGTGAGAGAGGAATTATGAGTTAATAATTTTGGGTACCAACATGCAATTAGCTCGCACTAATGGTGCACTGACCACTGTAGTGGTGAAGTGATACGCAATCATCATAAGCGAGATCGAAACATTTGCGCCTGATACTTCTAAGCCGCCGCGGTGGCTCAGCGGTTATGGTGCTCGGCTGCTGACCCAAAAGACGCGGGTTCGATCCCGGCCGCGGCGGCTGGAATTTCTTTGGAGGAGAAATTCTAGAGGCCCGTGTACTGTGCGATGTCAGTGCACGTTAAAGAACCCCAGGTGGTCGAAATTTCCGGAGCCCTCCACTACGGCGTCCCTCATAGCCTTAGTCGCTTTGGGACGTTAAACCCCATAAACAAAACCAAACCATACTTACTTCTCGCCTCTAAACTTACACCAGCCATGCGAATACTGAAGCCCCGAGCTGCCAACACACTAGAAAACTTTGGTTTATGGTTTATTGGGGTTTAACATCGCAAAGCGACTCAGGCTATGAGGGACGCCGTACTGAAGGGCTCCGGAAACTTCGACCACCTGGGGTTCTTTAACGTGCACTGACATCGCACAGTAAACGGGCCTCTAGAATTTCGCCTTCATCGAAATTCAGCCGCCGCGGCCGGGATCGAACCCGCGTCTTTCAGGTCAGCAGCTGAGCGCCGTAACCACTGAGCCGCCGCGGCGGGGACTAGAAAACTGATTATTAGGTTCTGCCACAAGGGTCCCCAATTTAATTGCGATCTTAGAATGATTGAGCTATTCATATATAGAATGAATCTTTCAACTGGGCAGTATCCCAGGAATTCTGAAAGCTGATGAAAGCATTAAGATCAATCACAAATATTGTATATAACTGGAGGATCAAAAATGGCAGAAATATCTAGTTGCAGGCAAAAAAATCGCTTTAACTTCTCTTCTGGAGAAACTTCTAACACCAACATGCTCTCTAAACTTTATCTGTACACTGCAGTAAATAACTTACACTTGCATCCATAAGCCTCCATCTTTACACCCAAGCTCTGCACAGGGACGCCGAAGCATTTTAGATTGGCCACGTGGAATGAATATGCGTCTGTATATACAGTGCTCTGTAACAAATACGCCAAATGAATCAACTGGCGCCCTGGCATAAATATAGCATCCCGGCCCGCTTCCGCGGGCGCAGAATATAAAGCAGCATTTTTTTTCTGAAACATTGTCAGAAAAGTTCAAGCCCACATCCCGTAGGTGCTTTAACAGTATGCTGTTCGTTACTTGCGGGAATTGCGATCAAGCTGTCCATTTCATCGCCGGAAAATACCATTTTGTGACTTAATGCTCATTGTCAGGCTTCAAACAAGCCCTTTTTTGTTTTTAATATTTGAAAGCAATGCCTAGTACCATTAACTTATTTTCCACGCGCTTTTCTAAGCAAACCTCTGTTTCATGCAGAGGTAGTAACATCACTTGCAGCGAGCCGCGGCTGAAAGGAGTCCAGAAAACCTTTGGTACCGCCCTAAGCCAATTTCAAAACAAATTGTCGTATGGCAATACATAGGAGAAACAGTGGCTTGTTTCTGTAATAAAGCAAAAGTTCTTACCCATAAGAAAACACAGTGCCTGAGACAGTTTCGCACAGTTTAAAGTATTGGTTAGTTGATAAGGTTCAATAATAAAACTGAGGGGAAGAAAATGGGAAACAGTGGTACTATAATAAGACTGGGGATATACATGTATTAACTCAAAAACTGTTAGGATAGGCATTCCATTCTTGAGGATAGGGAGGACAATGTATTCGAGATTATTTAGAAAAACTTTGCTGAAGCAGAAAATCTAAATTTATTAATGATGATGACAGTCAAGGTACCGTACAGATACATACTTCCTGCCGCAGAGCTCCACCTTCCATCACATAAAAATGCTATCAAAACCAGGAGGATACCGATCGAGGTTAATATAGCCTTCATCTTCCAGGTGATGTTGCCAGTGTCGTCGCTTTTAGCCTTCTTCTCTAGGCACAAATCTTCTCCTGTTGGCTCGGCCTGTGTCAAAACTGCAATGTGCGCAACGCGTGCACCTGCTCAAAGTCTGGACAATAGCTGTTCACGGAGACCGCTTATTTTTCTGTTGCGCTTTTTCTTTTTTCTCAACAGCCACTCATAGCGAGGTCTTTGTCTTTTGACAGTATGAATCTCAAGAGTTCTGGTACTCTCTCTTTGTCATCACAATGTAACTGATTACTGGTCTTCATTCCATTTATTAAAATCTTGTGATAGGTCGTATAAGATGTAGCTAGCATATTTTATTCATCAGGAACTGTTCGAGATCCGTTATATTGAAGCGATACCACGCACTGCATTGTTGGTTACGACAACTTCACCTTCTAACATATGTCCATGTTCATTTCTTGCTAGTGGTAGCACGATCCCATTGCAGTGTTTCATTTCTACATGTAGAAAAAATTGGCTTTAGCTGCCGGAAAATGCAAAGAAAACTACCCTCTCCTTTTGTTGATTTACGCTATACTGCTCCTATCTTTAGCTAAATATCTATGCGTGGTTTTTGTCACAATAAAAAAGCAATAACGCTGGAACACACACTTGCGAAAAACATCCCTTACGTGTACGCTCTTGCTTACTAGTCTTCTCCAAGAATGACACCCCCCGCCGCGGTGGCTCGGTGGTTACGGCTCTCGGCTGCTGACACTAAAGACGCGGGTTCGATCCCGGCTGCGGCGGCTGAATTTCGATGAAGGCGAAATTCTCGAGGCCCGTGTGCTGTGCGATGTCAGTGCACGTTTAAGAACCCCAGGTGATCGAAATTTCCGGAGCCCTCCACTACGGCGTCTCTCAGACTCAGTCGCTTTGGGACGTTAAACCCCAATAAACCAAACCAAACCAAGAATGACACCACTTGGGTAACTGAAGTGCGCCGCTTTCTATCGCTTATCGTGTCACCATGGAAGGGTCTTAAGTGCATTTTCTTTCATACTCTGAGGTAACCACGAGTTTTGCGCGAAGCTCGCTTCATGAGTTTTTCTTGATTTTTTTCTCTTGCTTTTCTGCAATAGATACAATTTTTTCCGCCTCTGGAAGGAGGTCAGTTTTCTTGTATGTCAACCGGTAAAGTCACATTTGTTGTCAATCTTAGGCACCCTGTAAGGACTTGGTGCAGTCCGCATGCATCGTAGTAGACTTCACCACGACGTGAAATCAAAGAGGTGCACTTGAATGCCATAGCACAGATTCTTCGCGGAGAGCGGTATGAACTTGCCATGATTACGGTACCAGTACTATATTACCGAAACCGAGTGCGACAGCGACATTTTATACCATTTGCATCCCAGCCGTCGTATCAGGGCTTCACGACGTAACCTTTTTTAGATAAGTAAGAAAAAATCTGCAACTGCAGCCCCTCTTCACTGTCCCACAAAACTAGGAGGATGCAAGCCATTGCAGTGTGCATGACAGCCTCCAGCGGGAAAAGAGGTACTCTCTTGTGAGCGCACGATCTTCTTTAGTGGTTCCAAAGGAATTGTCTCGCTCAGTTTTTTGTGTCATGCCAACGATGCTCCCTCTGGTCATCTCGGATCGACTCGCACACTCCACCGAGCGCTAGAGTGATTTTACTGTTTACTCTTTTTCTTAGGGAGGCACAGCGGCCTGCTGCTGTCTGAGTCATTTTATTATTAGTCATATCACTTTGCAGAGTCAGTCTTCGTGAGGCGTCTCTCTCCTCTCCCCTAGAAGTGCAGAGCGGCAGGGGAAGAGGGGGACGGTCGACAGGTAGCAGATGAAGAGCCGGATACCCTGAAACGCCACCTAGCAGGTGGCAGGGTTCACAGAGACGGTTACAGACAGTTTTCGCTTTCATGGCTCTACTAATTCTATCACATTGAAATAATAATATAGAAGTGCCTTATGGCAAATTTTATTTGAGTAAAAATGAAGTTTCTTTATGACAGGCTAAGGGAGCATCGAACGAAAGTTAACAATGCTGTTACATGGACCCTAGTTACCCTTCTCGCGAGTGCATTTCTGTTGCGTTGTTTGAAAAGTACTAAGTTAAAACCTCCTTACTAGTGAGGTTACCGAGGCCCCACAAAGAGAGCACCTTGGTTGCAGATGCGTGAGAGCTCCTTCTGGTTTCTATCTTACAAAAAGAATACCGGTTTTTATTTCCGCTTCTTACAAGAGCAAAGAAATCGAATTTTGGTGGCATGTTTTCTTCCCTGCTATGATGCGGAAGACAGTATGCATGTATCCCCAAATGATATTCTCCTACGACCGTGAAAAATGTTATAACCGAATGTTTCCTTCGGTTTCAACAGCCGAACGAAGACTGACGTCAGAGTGTGCTTATAGGTCACATGAGGTATAAAAAAATTGCAGTAATTTCGCTGCTCCTACATTTTTTGTCATTTCGACTCTTGAGGCAGGCTGGCTTTAGCATTGTTGCGAATTAAAAATGCCAAGAAACTATTAAATTGCAGTTTTTTCATATCCCGCGTGACCTAAGCACACTTTGACGTCACAGTCATTGTTCAGCTGTAGAAACCGAAACCTAAACTGCACGATAAAGAAATTCGATTAACAATTCTACAGAGGTCGTTGGAGAATACCACGTGCTAATTCATCCTTATGCAGCACTGGAAACAAGAAAACATGCATACAAAAAACATGCCTATACTCATTAAAGGTATTTCTTTGAACGTTGCTCAGTGCGTGTGGGTTTGTTTTTGCTTAACTTTCTTTCTTGTTCTGAATTTTAAACATAAATGCTTTCAGTTCCTGTTGCCGCCACTCGGCGAGTGATATCCCCGCCAGAATGAAGCGAGAAAACACAGCTATCATCGCACGAGAGCGTAGGAAGAACACGGTCTCGGACCAAAGCGACAACATGGAGGCGAACCTAAACGACTTTCGACGAAACTTTTTCGCCCCGTCGTTCCTAAATGCTGCGCTGACACCGGTTCCGCCCGTACGGGTAATTCCATGCCAAACGCACCAATGTTTGCGCTAGGCCCTCTCCGAATGCGTAGAAAATTTTGTGGTGTTTTACTGAACCGTCAAAAGAAGTCTCCAATAATATCTAGCAAGAAAATTTTTTTCCCTTCACGTGACAGCCCTTTGAATTTTCCAGCCTAGCACAAAACTAGGTCTGAGTAAAAATTCATAATAAAATGCCTTCTTTTTTGTACTCCAATTTTCTTGTGGACGATAGATATGAGTTGTATTTATTATCAAGTATCAAGACTTTGTCTGCAGTGGGATTTATGTTTTTTCGGGTCAAAATGCTCCATTTTGAACTTTTTTTAAAATGTACACTAGACATTCGTGAGCAACATCAAACTTTTAACTGGCTTTCCCTAATATGTGCTACACGGAAGGAATGTTTACAATAAAATTAAACAGAATAACATGGATAAAGAAAACGAATGAGTTGTAAAAAATACATTGCGCCGTGTATTCAAACTCAAATATTATGCAGAGCTGCTCACTGCAAAAATGCAAAACACCAGTTCGCTAAAGCTCTGTTGTTAATTACCGACCGATTTCTTTAATTAGCGTGTGCTGTAAAACGTTGGAGCACATAATATATAGCGCAGTCATAAAACACCTTGACTCTCATGGGTATTTTACAGTTCAGCATGGCTTTAGGTCAGGTTTTTCCTGTACTACTCAGTTGCTTGAGTTTAGTAATGATCTGGTTTCTTCCTTTGACCGTGGCTCTCAAATAGATTGCGTATTTCTAGATTTTAAGAAAGCCTTTGACTCTGTACCTCATTTACTATTGCGACATAAGTTAAGTTGTATTGGTCTGCACCCCAGTGTCATCGATTGGCTTCATTCGTATCTTCAGGGCCGCATGCAGCGTGTTTTGATTAATGGTTCGCACTCAGGTTATGTAAACGTTTCCTCAGGTGTACCGCAGGGGTCTGTTCTTGGACCCCTTCTTTTTCGGATTTATATCAATGATATTGTTTTGGATCTTACTTGCAAAGTTCGGCTCTATGCTGATGATTGTGTCGTTTACACTGTTGTGGAAAATTCCTCTGATACGTTAAAACTACAGCGAAACTTGGATTCCATCCAGTCCTGGTGCTCAACATGGCAAATGTCTTTGAATGCCACAAAATGCCAATTTGTCTCTTTCACTCGAAAGCGTTCCCGATTACAAACAAATTACTCACTACATAATGTTCCCTTGCAAAAAGTACTTGAATACAAGTACCTCGGCGTTTATTTTTCATCTAACCTAACATGGACGAGGCAAGTAGAGTACACTGCATCCAAAGCCTGCAGAATGCTTACTTTCTTTAAAAGAAATTTCAATAAAGCACCGTCTAATGTCAAACAACTGCTGTATTTCACTTGCATCCGACCAATTCTTGAATATGCCTGCCCTGTATGGGACCCCCAGTTTGCTTACTTATGTGATATGCTCGAGCGCGTCCAAAATAATGCTGCGAGATTTGTGTCCAATAATTACAGCTTCTCAACTAGTGTCACGCCTCTTAAAAACCACCTTGGCTGGGGATCTTTAGCTAACCGAAGGAAACATTTGAGATCACAAATCATGCATCGCATCTATTTTGGAAAGCTGAGCATTGACAAAGATCGGTATCTGCTTCAACCTCATTTTGTTTCTAGACGAGTTGATCATCAGTGGAAGATCAGAGAGATTTATTTATTTATTTATTTGGTCATACTGTTAACCCTCTAATGAGGGTCGTTACAAGGAGGGAACAAAAACAAATACATAAATGAGCAATCATGAGTCAGAGTTCAAAATTTGTGCACCATTTCTCAAAAATATATCAACACCTAGCTCAAATTGTTGCACGTTCATACTCTCCACAACATCACTTGGCAATCTGTTCCACATTTCAATTACATCAGGGAAGAAAGAATACCGGTACACATCCGTACGTGTGTTAATAGGCTGTAGTACCCTGCTGTGGTTTTTCCGGGAACCACGTTTTAGAGGCACTTTCACATAATGTTCTTTATTTATTTTTAATGTCCCTTGCATTATCTGGAAAAAAAGTTTGAGTCTATGTTTTATTCTTCTAATTTCCAGCGTTTCCAGTTCACACTGCTGCATCATCTTTGTAACCGAGTCAGTACGGCGATACTTTGAACATATAAAACGTGCTGAAATCCGCTGTACTCTTTCTACCTTCTTTTTTAAGCATTTTTGGTGAGGGCTCCACACAGCATTCGCATATTCCAGAACTGGTCGTATAAACGTTTTGTAGGCGACTAACTTAATTTCTCTAGTTGCGTTTGGAAGTTTTCTCCTAAGAAAGCAAAGCTTCTGGTACGCTTTTGAATAGATATTCTCAATATGAATACGCCTAGATTAAGTGTCGCACAGATGTTTACAAAAACTCGTTCTTTCCACGGACGATCAATGAGTGGAACAGGCTGCCAGCCGGCGTCACTGAGTGCTGCACGTAAGGTCAATTCCGCGCATTTTATCTGATGTGTGACGTGGCGCGCAGTTGTCTTGCGCGTGTCTTTTTCATTTCATTAGTGTTATTTTATTTGTGGAGCGTGGTTGTCTTCCTTCAGTGCATGTTTTTCCTCATCTATTAGTTGTGTGATTGTATTTCTGTTATTACGTGTATCTATCGGCCAAATGAGCAGAAGCTATTGTGTTTCCCCCCCTGCAATAATGCCCTTGGGCGCTGCAGGTATCTGTAATAAATAAATAAATAAATAAATAAATAAATAAATAAATAAATAAATAAATAAATAAATAGCTCGTTTTATTGTAATTTTGGTCAACAATCTTTATTGAGGCAATTTTTTGGTTTACTCGAGAAAAAAGTTTTGAATTTGAGCGCCGCAGCACCAGTCAGGGTTGCCCGTACTGTCAGTTCACTGCAGAACACAACCTCGGTGCCGTTGAAACTGCTCTCTTTTCGTGCATTCATGCGCTCAAGCGTTGCACATTCGGTTTGAGCGAAGCCGGCATCCCGCTTCTCGCGTGCTTGGTAAGGAAAAGACGCATATGAAATAGTTCCGGCTAAAAGAAAAAGGTCATTACGTTTCATGTCTCCGAATAGGGGATAATTTTGCTTACTAAGTAATTTAGGAGTAACATTCCAGAGCGCTTCTTAGGACCCAGACAAGTAGGATAGAATGGTGGCTCTAAGCCTGGTATAGAAGAAAAAAAATATTGTATCTCACTTTTAGGAGGGAGCAACTGCTCACAACGGACAGCAAAATTTTAGCTTTCGCATAGCAATGCATTCATTTACAGCATGCAGTGACCGTGAACAGGGGCCACGAGAGTGAAATAAATAGTATAAATAGAATCGGGTTGAGGGAATCAAACTGGACTCCCAGCTGATAAATGCCGCTTGGCAGTATCCATAAAAAAAATATACTTCAACAGTTATTTCATGAAAGCGGCCGCCTATAGACATAACTTTGAGTAAATGAAAGCTCTGTGCATGAATCGAGGAAAGTGGCCCAAGCTCTGAAAGTGAAAATTATTAGGGTGCCTTCATCAGAAAGCAAGAAAGCTGTGGCGGTGCGAGAAAAAAACGCGCGACAATGTTCCCCAGGTGAAAGAAAGAAAAAATCACCATGTGAATCGAATCTAAGGCAAATGAAAGGTCGTCGTTGGTTCATGAGAGTAAAGCAGGGGACACATGTGCGACAACTTCGCCGACGCGCCGCACCGATCGTCGCGTGCGAACTGGCATCCCACTGCAAACAGGGACACACGGAGCGGTGAGCATCGCTGCGCCGCTCTACCCAAGCTCCGCCCACAACCGCTGTCACACTTCGCCGCCGTGCAGCGGTGCCTCAGCGCTGCTTGTGATCGTGTACAAATATCCCAAGAAAAGACAAGATTGCCTTGTTATCAGAAAGTCTGCTCGAGCAGCGACAAAGCATGCCTGCTTATGTTGCGAGCTTTCGGCAACGGCACCGCTCGCGGGCGCTCCGGGCGACGAGCTCTGCTACTGCTTGGCTGCCGTGGTCGTCGCTAGGCCTATAGCCTCTTTCGGATCGAAACCGCAGCGGCCGGCGCTTCGGAAGTCGCCTGAGCTATAATAAAAGGCCTACTCCACACATCGCTCTACTGTCAACGGCATCATCTCACAATAAAGTAATAATATGGTCAATTTCCGCGACGCCTTCGGCAGCGAAGCGAGCGAGCGCCAGGCGCGCCGGACCCCAACGTCATGCCAGCGGCAGCTGCGGGGTGGTTGCGGAAAGAAGTTTGCTTGTATCGCAGTCGTTACCTTTAGCAGCAGCTCAGTATTGGTCAGCGATCCTCAAAAATGACATATTTTTCACATTTCTCATCCCAGGGCTTATTATTTAAGTCAAGAACACACTTTAGCTCGTTTTTATGACGCCGCCAGACGGGATCCAGGCTTGCCGGCTGGCCGGCATGCTCGGAGTACTTCACGTTCGCACAAGAAAGTACAAAACAGCCATGTACCAGAGAGGATGCTTCCTAGATTCGAGCAACGACAATATACCTGTGCAAAAGAGGATCTTTCGGCAACGACACCGGCTGCGGCAACACCGGGCGACGAACTGCGCGCTGGTCCCGGCTGCCCTAGTCGTCGCTAGGCCTACTTGGTTTCGCGTTGAAACCGCAGCTGACGGCGCTTCGGAAGTCGCCTGTGCTATAATAAAAGGCCTACTATTCACGTCGCTTTACTCCGAACTCGTCCCATAATAAAAGATATGTTCGATTTCCACGACGCCTTCAGAAACGGAGCTAGCAGACGGCAGACGAACCACACCAAGTAGCAGCAGCACCGAAGCGGTCGTGGGATGAAATTTGCTTGTATCGCCTTTTACGATCAACTCGGTATTGACCAACGATCGTCAGAAATGATGTAATTTCGACATGCATCTATCCCTGGGCTTGCTAGAACGTGAACAAGCAATACCAGTGCGTTTTTCAGTCGCCGGCGGCCGGCATCAAAGCTGGCAGACCGTCCCGGCGGCATGGCTCGGCCCCGAGCGCCCTGAGCCTCTACGTCATCATGACGCTGCCGCTCTCCGCGCTTGCATTGGCTCCCGTATCCCGTCGTTGCGTTTGCCGCATGCGGCTCGTCGTTGGCATCCAGCAGGTTGGACGCATGCGACGAGCTGCGTTCGGTCGTTGCGACGACGGTCGCAACGACGCGCCGCAGCGAATCGCACGCACTTTTCGCACATGTGTCCCCGCCTTAACTGAAAACATTTCAGGAGATAAGCGAAGCTTTGTGCGGCAGAGAGTTAGAACGACGTATCCGATTAGGAAGTTTGGGCGAGACGAGGGGTCTATCGTGGAAGCTGCAGCTGCAGTCAAAGGGATCTATGAACCTGAACATTACATGTAGATATCCATTAATCCGCACTGAATAGCTAAATATATCACTATGTTCAAATGGCCGCCGATTGTTAGAATTCCCGGGACGGGAAGATTAAGATAATTAGAAGCAGTGGAAGTGTGACATGAGTGCCTTTTTGTGAATCCACTTGTCAAGTTTATTTGTAATAACAAAGATATCGCCACTACAACAAAACCGCCCACCCCTGTCACCCTTGAATATCACATAGTGTGTAAATTTTGCAAACAACGCACCAAGTAAATCGTTAACATTACAATCACCACTTTCCGTGACTACAATTTGTGCTGTGAGAAATATGTATCCACTATACAGGGATCACTTTATGATACCTGTGGCGTATCTGCTGGCCGCTAGTTTGTATCCTGTTCGCAATAATAACGTGGACAGCAATACGGATAAGGGGCGTCATCCCCTGGGTGTAAAGAACAGCCTTGTCCGCCATCGTTTCTTTCCTCGCACCTGCAAAATACATTATACCGTTGTATATTAGGCTCGGTAGTACACCACGACAGATAAAAAATGACAAAATGATAAAAAATGACAAAATGATAAAAAATGAGAACGTTGATAAAAAATGAAAGGACAAAACTTGACCTGTCCTACATCTAAAGCACTTCTGAAGCTAGAAATAAATATACACAGTAAGCAATGCTCATATTAATGTTTCGCTTCTGATTTAATTCTGATTCTGAGGCGTAACGCCTCGATTCAACCACATTTTTTGTAATGTTTTGGCTGATACATAAAGTTCTCTGTACAGAACAGACAAACTCGGCCTATTTGGTTTTGTACCATGAAAGTATTTTCAGTAGACATATTACAAATTAATACCACTGTACCTTACGGAGGATAAATTACTGCTGTTATTTCGTCTGCCTTATATAGTCCGCGCATTTAATGAGTGGAAAACCTTGATTTAATAGCTACTTACCGACGGGCTTCTATCCTCTGTGGACTTTGCGTTGTATAACTTAATTCACTTTCTCTACGTGTTGCCAACTGCTTAACCTATCCCATTAATAGCGCACACCGAACACTACGGAACATTGTGCGTGCTATGAACTTGTGTTTTATTGCTATATCGCGAGTTCCGTGGTTGCGATGTTATTTCGCATTTTTTGTTCCTCGACATATATTACCTTATTATGTACAAGCATTTATTAGCAGTAAATCTTTTTAAGTACATATTTCACCTGAACCTATTTTTTCTCACCCATAATTTTTTCTCATGCTATGAAAAATATAAACCACACCTTCGTAAGCAGCTATCCATCTTTCCCTATGCTACTCTATGTTACAAACAATACTCACTCTTGGACATGCGTGTCACCAGCTGAGCATGTAACTTGAACGCAGGGATACTGCGATGTTCTAGTTTCGCCATTCGGTACGGTGATGTTTTCATGGTGGCAGTCACCTGAAAGAATACCATGATTGATGTGACTTGATAGCAAATTATGGGAAGGAGTCATGAAAATGATAAAATAGGACTGGCATGTTGCAAAAATCGCCTTTTAGGGCCATTTTGTTCATATTATTTACACTCTTCACATTTCCATGGTTGTAGCAGTGCACCAAATGAACAAAATACCGCCAAATAGGAAAGATGAAATCCAGTGGAGTTTTCACATATTCAATACGGCAGGGCGCCTTTTGGTAGTCAGAGCAAGAGGGGTACAGAAAGTGTGTGCAGGTGGTTCCCGCAAGCCGAAAGATAAAAACAACAAAAATATCTGGTGAAAATTACAAAAGCTGCCGCAGAACAATCCAGCTCATTTGCAATACGGAAACACATCGCATTTGCACTACACCCCTCCGACAAATTACGAACCCATCAAATAAATAGCAGCAAACAAACACGCAAACACTGAAATCCGTTGGCAGAGAGAAAAAAAATGACGATTACATTACTTCCTAATGCGAAGTTTGAGCGCACCTCATCAGCGGTTTCAGATTTTCGATAGATTGAGGCAAAAAATTTGAGCATGACGTGTATGTACAATTCCAGACAACTTGTTATTTTTCACACATATTCCTTCTTCAAGATGCACTCCACTAACAGTTCTCGATTGTCATCAAGGAAGCTTCGTAGTCGGAGAAATAAGTGGATATATGCTCGACTTGCTGCGCCAACGCCTGGCTCTACGTTTCACGGCAAAGACATAGCAGCGACTGACTGATCCCGTTGACGCTGCTAGCTAGTCACGTGAACGTGGCTCTGCGTTTCGGCTTGGGATGCACGCATCGTGATCTGCTGATGCCAAGCCGGCTGTTCAGCAACCAGGGAACACCACGCGCTATTGAGCGGTTGCCACCTCAGAGGAAGAGGGCGGGGCAGGGGGAAATGAGGTGCTACACGCAGTGGCGAACGGCGGCGGCTATGCGTTTCGGCTTGGGCGTGCGGGAGAAATGGCGGCAGGGGCGCGCGTAGCTACACCAGCGCGCTGCCCCGGCTGCGGAGCTAGTTACGAGGGACAAAGGCGACGCCGAGAAGAGCAGGAACGGGCGCCAAAGAGCTGCGCTCTCAAAGAAGCCAAGTGGCCAGTTATCACTTGTGAGGTGCATTTCTTCGTATCTTCGGCAGGACGCAACGTAAACCTTCACACATAAGGCAGTTTGCCTCTATATGGAAGCCAAAAACTTTTGGATCCTTGGAACGTGCGGTACCTTCACGCGTACCAAGCGCGTTCATGATTTCTGTTACTTGCCACTCTGGATCTGGTTGCCGCTTATTGATGCGTCTCGAGCACGAAATTTTCTCCAGGCTGCATTCATATCTCTGCACCACTAGTATTCACCCAAATAAGGCTGTCTTTTTCCTCCCTTCTATCAAGACAGGGTTTGTGCGTCCACAGAAAGTTAGGCGGTACTGCACATTCTGTTCACTCATACGTAATATTCAGCACAGTACGCAGGTTGAACGCTGACCCCTATCCATCTAAAGGTTGTCCACACCAATTGTGAATACGCGACATCGCTGGCTGCTTTTCGGAGGGCAACACTTTTCCCAAAACAAAAGAGCGCGAAATACCTGACGGCAGAAACTGACGGGGGAAGCTAAGACGCTATGACAACGTATTTCTCCCCACCCTACTTACCCAGTCTAAACAACACTATAGCAACAATGCTTAAGTAGCTGGTACACCAGTAATAGCCACAGATGTGGCTATTATTGGTGTACCAGCTACTTAAGCATTGTTGCTATATTATTTAGACTGCCTAAGAAGGGTACATCAGTAATAGCCACATATGTGGCATTCAGAAAAATGCCCAACTTGATCGGAGCCATTCTATTCATGAAGGACAATTTACGTAAGGATTATCTAAAGGAAATGCTATGTGGCTGCGCGAAAACAACTTCTGATAAAAGAAAAAATTAAGAACTCTTTTAAAGCCTGCTAAATCATGAGGAATATTACCTTTGAGGAAGGTTACTCTTATAACGTCGTTGTCTTCGCAATGATAGGCCGCCAAGCCTAAAAGCACGCAAAGGACACCAACCAAAGCCTTCATTTCGTCTCTGCGCTTCGTGAGCTATGAGGTACTGGCGGCAGGTGAACTAACTGCCTGCTCCTTCTGCGCTGCCCTGATATAGCGGCAGAAGCGAAAAATAAAGTGTGACGCATGAAGCATCAAACACACAGCTGGTAATAGCGGTAGCGCTCAAAGCGCAAGATAGTCTTCAGTGCCTTATTGTTTGCAATTATAATTCGTTCATTGAACTTTGATACCTTGTTATTGTGAGTTCGAAGCTTTTACTTCGTTTACCCCCGTCGTTATAGTCCTAAAGCCCAAGTTCGAGAAATGAAAGAATTATATCGCTGCAAATAAGGACCAATTGCTCCGCTCTCTTTAGCTCTCTTTTCTTTTCTGTTGGAAATGCCAGCAACTGTAACGACTCAGATAATTACCTTTCATTTCCTCACCTTTACTAAAAATGCAAAGATTACGCTTCGATGCTATACTGAAACACGTTTTGTATGGGGTATAGGGCAAGCAGGAGGTGCAACAAGAACAGAAAAATCAATATAACTCCCCGTGAGGAAATCACCAGATGTAAACGGCTAGCTTGGCAGGCCAGCGCCGCTTGATTACAAGCGAGTCGATACGCCACAGGCCTATTTCGCCGTCGAGAGAAGCTTTAAATACATGAAGCATTGGATACAAAGTGTAGAAAAATTGTGGCTTGCCAGTAGTGTTTTTGGTTTGGACAACTAGAGTGCATGGTCGCGTTTTTTTTTTATGCAGAGGTACAGACATTAACACGGCCGAAGGCGTGTAGACTGCATGAAGGAAGGCACACCACTCGCCTCCAATTACTTGAATACCAAGCTTGCATGCTATGTGAATTTTGAGTCCTCCCTTTTTCCTTCAGCTCCTGCGTCCAAAGCTACTTTTTGGCATGTGACACGTAATCAGCTCAATGCTTCACGTGTCATCTCACATGCTGTTTTCTCTTTACATGACAGTGGTATCCTAGTAATTTTCCTCTAATCCTTCTCAAGAAACGTTGACGTAACGTTTAACAGTTCTGTGGTATTTCTTTTGTCTTGTAAGTGTTTTTTTTTATTTATAAGCTAGTGATGCTTCCCTACGAAGAAAACCGGCATCTCAAAGCTCCTTCAACGTAATAGAACATGCCGCACATACTAGACTTAGCTTTTTTACAAAGCAACATTTTGCCGTCAAGGTTTTATTATGTTTCCTAAATGCTTGCTCCAGATATCTCTCTATAATGATATCTCCCAGATATCTCCCTGTAAGTCTGCGAGCTGCTTAAGATATCAAAAAACGCAATGAAAGCCGTATACACATCACAAGCAGCGTCAATCTTTTGTTCTTCTGAAGAGATTGAAAATAAACGTCTTTTATATACCCTGTGGTTAATTGTTCCGAAATTAGCGTGTTTGTGCACCACGTGCTTTGTGCACCACGTAATTGTTTTGTGCACCACGCAGAAATATTTTGAATGAAAATATTCAGTTTAAACCTTTTTATATATTGATATATTTATGGTGCTCTCAGGACTATTTTGCCTTGCTTTCGACCACTACGCAGGCTGAATTTTTGACAGCATGCCGTATGATGCCCCGCATTGTTGATTTCAGATTTCAGCCCACTGTCCACGGACAGCGCTCGCCGACAGAACATTTAATAGGGTTTGTTTGCATGTCCAGGCTCGTATTTGCTGCGGTTTGCGCGCCCAAAAAGTTATACCTTCTTTATAGTTCTCTCTTTAGCAGGCATTTGCTTATGGTCAGCTAATATAAAAATTACTTTAAAGAGAGGCCCCTGCACCTCGACTGCAGAAACTTTACCAGGCTTCAGGTCAATACTACGATACGCCGTAATGTGCGCTATTCAGAGCTCCAAACGGCCGTCTTCTAATTTTTTTCTGCCGAGCAAATTTTCTACAAAAGCCAAGTACCACCACAAATTCTTTGAGGAGGTCAAATCTCTTACGAATTTCTATAAAGCAAGAAAAACACTGTGCAGCAGTTGTTAACATATAGTACGTTATAAGGTCGGTCTTATAGAACACGGTCACTAAAGGCCAGTTGTAAATGTTTCTGAAATTTCACTTTGTAATTGGGTAGCACTAAAAAATTTGTCATTTTTCTACGTGAATTACGAAATCTTCAGGAATTTTTCTGAACGATATGAATAAACAAAATAAAAATATAACAATACGACCTACTGGCGACAGAATGCATTAATTTCCCCTATTTTGGACAGCTCTGGATTTAGCAACTCAATCATGCTCACATTGGGAAATAATTGCTTGACGCAAACATATGTGACAACTGTCGAGTGTAACGCTAAAAGTGGTGACACCAATAAATTACAGCTTGCTTTTGGTCGACGGCCCGTGTTGCACTTATCGACTTGCATGAGTTCACTGTCGGCAGCACAAGCGTTCCAGATGTTCAAGAAGTGCACTGTTTCCAGGAATCTCCTTTCTCGAAACGCAGATGCGTTCGCATCCCATCTTTTCTGTTCCCCTTGCTGCAGCCTTCTGGACGCTGAAATGTTTGTTGGTCAGCTTCCTGCACCTCATCATCAAAAATTGAATTCATGGCTTGTGACGGCGTTCAGTATTTCTGAAAAATCAGTGGTTTTTGAGGACACCCTAACGGCTCCGGGGGGGTGGGGGGGTTGGAAGAGAGGAAGGGGGAAGTAACAAAAGAAAGAGAGAAACAGGTGCAGTAGTGGAGGGCTCTGGAATAATCCGACCTTTTTGGGATCCTTAACGTGCACTCACATCGTACAGCAAATGGGCGCCCTTTACAAGCATGACGTGCGGGGTTTCAAGTAATCCATTTAAATTGATTTTTTTAGACGAAAGTTTCTTTTATTCCTACACAGGGTCAAAATTAATTTCCAACGATCTTTTTATGAAATCGTCATGAAGCATCATTTCACTGCATATTTTATGATGTACTACACTACTGCCGCCAAGTGTAAGAGGCCTGTTCCATGGTTGCGGTCTTATGAAGTTTCTAATCAACGTCGAGGTCTTAGGCAGATTTATGGATGATGCTTACCGTGAAGGAATTCCTTCACGGTAAGCATCATCCAGTTTCATCTATGCCCTCGAGCGTATTTCAGGGGCACCGTTGCTTAATGGCTGATCGTTGTTCTTCTTGTGGCCAATCACGATGCCTGAAAAGATGACAGTGAGAGTAACAGCAAAGTTAAAAAAGATCTTGCTCGCTTACTGTGAGGGGGCGGAGCACGCAGACTCAGGAAAAGAACTACAATCGATGCAAAGAATACCACCGGTTAAAGGACGAATCTTAACTGGACAGAAAGGAGAGTCTACTTGGTGTTTATGCTAAGGACATTTGCATCGGGGATGATGTGCGGTACTCTCGTATTGGCCCCTGGAGAATAACCGACGGAGTGCTTAGGCTTAAAAGACGACCAGCGTAGCCGCAGTGGTTGCCACGAGCACGAATGTCAACTGCCGATTCCCCTAAGCTCTTAGACGGACGCGCTAGCCGGCCTCGCTGGACAATGTCACCTACTGATAGTAGCAGATTGTGTTCTGCGCCTTTATCTTCTACGCCGTAGGTCCCTTTGTTTTTTTTTTTACATGAAATATTTGGTATTCTTAGCTACGCCCATATTTAATTTCGTACCGCGACTACTCGTCATTGCTAGCACGTAAAGAACGTATTGAAGCGCCATTTTCAAACGCTTCCGCGCTGTTCCTAAACATGTACGTCCACCTGACTTTACCCTAAGCAACTGAAAATTATTCTCTCGTTAGTTTAGCTTTTTACCGCGTACGGGTTATTCTTTGAACTGCTTGCGTAAAGTGTGTAGTATTGAGGTTGCGAATGGCTGCCTCCGCCAGCGTCGCATGCGCCATATTACGCGGAAAATCTCGTGATTAAGCTGCTTTCATTGCTGGCTTCTCAATGCTCCAGGTAGCAGCAGGTCTCAGGTAGCCGCCACATCATCCTACTTCAATTAAAAGCGTGAAGATGACTCGAGGAACGAATGCAGAAGATCGATGGCAGCGCAGTCAAGTGTTCAACAGAATCCAGTCTGACGAGGGGGGAGCATAGAGCATAGTGGTAGAATGAAACACACACTTGCCAAACACACGCGCTAAAGAAGATTAAGAGAGCACAAGAACGACGTCAACTAATGTCGCACGTCATCCAACCCCCTGGCAGAGCATGCTCAAGAAATGAACCGCGCCATTGACTGGAAGAAGGCCACAATCTTAGATACTATGAAACCCTTCTCGTCACGACTGCTTTTAGAATCTTTTATATACAAACTACTGAGAACGTTATTAACAGGACGAAGGGTAATCTCCCGGATAACTACGCCCACTCACTGCGCTGTCAAGTGCGCATATAAGAAGCGACCCATTCCGTCCATCTTTCATTGTCAACAAGGGACCCGTAGGGGTCCCGAAACGTCATGTTTTAAAAACATCTTTGGCGAGTGTATATTTCATTCAACCACCATCGATGGCAGCGCCTGGGTTGGGTTTCGTCTGGGCGCGTTTCTCTCTTTCAGCGAGAGTTTTCGAACAAGCATTGAGGTTAGCGATGCTATTATAATATTTGTAGGGATTTTACGACATCCGGGCAGGATCTCATACCGCCTGCGCTGCAGAGGGTTCGCCCGACTGATTTTCGGAATGCGGTGCGTAACTGTGTGGCCTAAAGTAATTATAGTCTAGGTGAAAACTTGTTCGATGAAGAACATTTTTTTTGAAGTGTTTTCTATCAGGTGCACAAATATTTTCTAGAATCTGAAATTTATTTCGAACTCATCCTTTAAGAAACAAGCATGCCTTTGAAACTTTTGCTCTATATGTGCCTATATAGATTGAATTCATGAACAAATTTCCTTACTAGCTTAAAGGTCAGTTGAACCAGTCTCTCCCTTTTAAGAACTTTTGTTCATTTGGCTTAATTTTCATGGACTGCATCAAGTCTAAGCCTAACAGTTCTCTGAGCAAAAGAGTTAAACGAAAACCCACAAATGCTGCCATTTTTTGTGGTAGGGAAAGTGTTAGACCTCTCTGAACTATCAGGTTCTAGTTCGTCAAATGTTCAGCCGAATCCCCCCAGATGTACTAGATTTGTAATAAGGGACTAATTACTCACTGACACCCACCCAAGCGCAGCCATATGGCTACAAAGGAAATCTATACAGCTTTCTCAAAAACTTCGTAGTTAAAGAAAAATTCTTCCTGGTCCGCGGTTCTGGTAGTCAGGTTCTAATAGTCGAAACAGCTATTTCCTCCATGCGGACTGCGTGAACTTTGCTGTGTCTGCTTTCTGAGTCCGAACGCTTATGGATTTGAAAGGAAGTTCAGGTTTGATCTTTAAACGGTGGTATTTTCCGTGTCACATATTGGTCTGTTTTTTAAGCGCGCGTGCACCCCTCCCTCTCAATAGTCCGCATGGTTTGTTTGAGGCATAGCTGTTACCATTGCTGTCCTGTTTGACGTATTTAATCATAGGCAGAACGCATATCTGTCATGAAACAACGCTGCGCCTGAAGTATGTACGAGTAAGTGTATGAAACCGCGATGCTCACAATGAAGGAATTAACCAAGGTGCTTATGCGAAATACGTAAAAGTTGACTTGGCACGTGAGATGTCCTCAGCCCTACAACGTTTCTCTGGTACTTCGCGGCAGTAGTGAAATTGAAATTATGCCCTCAGAAGAATCGATTGAGAGGAATGTATAAAAATCATTTTTAGGTTGCATATATCAATTAGAAAACCTTCTTATCACAGAATGAATGAATTTGAGTTTAGTACTTTTGGAATGAAGAAGATGATTCAGCGCCGCCACCCACGACGACGAAGCGCTAGCGCCGCCCGTCGAAGGCTCGGGCTGGAGAACTGCCGCCTGTGTGCCTATCTCTCGCCTCGCTGGTTCCTAGACTATGTGCGCCCGGGTCTTCTACGCCGGCGCTTCAACGTGCCAATAAACCTCTCTACACTTTGATCTTTTACATGCCATGCGTTCCGGAATACTGAACGCTGTCATGAACCACAAATTAAATTACAAAAAATGGATTGGAGAACTCTAAACGCCAAGAAGTCAGTGCCCAGAAGGCTGCAGCAAGGGCAACAGACAAACAAGAGTAACAAGGCAACGGCATTTCAGCGATGCAGATTCCTGGAAGCGGTGAATTTCATTAGAACGCTTCAGTTGCCGACAGTGAACTGATGCGAGTCAGAAGGTGCATGACCGGCCGTCGACGAAGTGCAGGCTACACTTTATTCTGATGTCGCCACTTTTGGAGTTCTGTTCGACAGAGTCTGCTTGCGTTGGCGGCAAGCACTTTCTTTTTATGACGAAAATGATTTATTTTCCAAGTATATTTCTTTGAAATTAGGTGGCATGAATGGTGACCCGTCAGAAATTTTTATTCTTCTGCATTTTATATAGCTAACGTTCTCAAAACTATCATTTTATACCGCTGGACACTTTTACAAGAATTAAAAACATACCAAAAAATTCTGGACAAAATCATTCTTCAGCGGGCTACCTTTTATCAACGCAATTTTTTCGTATAATGTAACATCTCACTATAACCATCAATATATCCGCAGATCACCCGCGGCTATGGAATTTTTTCTTCTGTTAACGTTTTTTATATCGTCAAAACTGCTTCCCACTGGTTTTCAATAAGAGTCTTAACTGTTTTATCCGATCCATGGAAACATTTTAAAAGCAATATTTTGCTACATACCAGAAGAATTGACCATTACCTTCAATATTTGCTTAAAAGTATCTTACAATTTTCCAATTTACTAAATATTTGTCCGAAATTGCTTTACATGGAATTTGTGTGCGCTATTTATTCACCCATTAAAATTCTTGAAGCATTTAGATAAAAAAGTTTGCCACCAGGCTCTACTCTTTCGATCTTCCCACTATATCAGAACTCCGGCTGCACAAAGCCCCTCTTTTTGTATAAACCCATGCGAAGCATGCAGTCGTCAGCGCACTTCTGAGGCTACTTGGCTTATAAATGCTCGAACCTAGGCAGCCTGCGGACTGCTGCATTTTCAGTTACTCCTACACTCCTACACAGTTACTCCTCTACCGCTTAGGCCAACGTTTTCTTCATGAGTTTTGAGTCCTGTTGCGTGCATGAATATTAAGGAGCTACGTAACGAACAAAAAGCTTCGCAAAGGCAATTGACCCAATCCAAATATTGACGTAAGCTCCCCGAGTGAGGTAAAATGATAGGCACTTACGTAAACGTGCACGCCTGAAAAGTGCCAAAAAGGAGGTAAATCATTGTGGTGTCAGCTGTCATAACAGTACGGCGGTCATAGCAAATCGAAGGAACTAGTCGGTACTTCAAATGCAGAGGCCTTGTTCAACGCAAGAAAGCGGAGTATGCTAACAGCTCGGTCCTATTGATATCTATTCAGTAATGACCATTCAAAATCCATTGATAAATTTAGTGATTCAGTGATGGTACTTTTCGCAGGGGCCGTGAGAGGTTTCGGTGGGAGGTTGAGGTGAGAAAGTAAGCGAGAATACGGTTGGCGCTGCTGGCACACAGGAAGTATAACTGTAAGGAAATGGGAGCGGCATTTGCAATGCACTGCATGTATTTAGGCGGGTTGATATCATCACTCCACACAGTACACGGCCTCTGTCAACCCTTCCCACTTATTCAAAGCGATCAAGTTCTCAAGAAGTAGCAACGTCTTCTTGTGGCAAGGGTTTCTCTGAAAAAAAAAAACCACACCTGGGTATGTGCGAAAAGGGCATTGCCTTCGCTTTCCCAGCAGCGAATAGTTTTAACAAAGCAACAGTAAGCTACTTTTCCGCTTTTCCTTGCTTGAAATCCAAATAATGGATGATCATTAAAATGGATGGGAGGATGTGCGCTCTCCGCAAGCAATCAGATGGCGGATCCTCAGTGACAGTCTCAAGAACACTACGAACCTCGTGGAAAAATCGTTAGGTTAATTATCATCGCCCAAATGTTACCTAAATATTTCAGAAAATTATTTTTTTATGCTAGAGGAACAACCAAAGAAAGGGTCGCCTGACCGACTCCGTTGCGGTGCAAAAATATATGGACGGCGTAAAAAAATTACCGAAGACACTTTGGAAATTCTAAAGTGTGCTTGGCAAAAGCCTTCTAGTCAACCCACTGCCGCTTCCACGAACCGTTTGGCGCGGAATCATTGAGCCGCTTCGGAGCCATGCGTCTCAATAACTCGACTGCAGCAAGACGTCTGGCGAAGGAGCGGTGGGGCAGCTGTCACCGCCGAAGCGCGCGCGCGCTTGTTCTACCGCTACTGTGTGACGTCACGGTTGATATGCACAGCTGAGCCCCTCACGGGCGCGCCGGTTGCTAAGGAGGGGAGGAGGTTGCGCCGCTACGCAGAGGAGAGGCCACAGTTGGCACGATTACAGCGCACGGAAGGACACCGCGATCATGGGCCATTAAAGGCTTTCGCCTTAATAGCTTGTGCACCCACTTGGTGCACGTGCGAACGCTCGTGCTGGTGGATGAGAGTTAATGAGCGGTGTTTGTTCTGCTTCTGGCCAGCATAGCCCAGATGACACCCTGCATCTGTGTTTTGAGCCATGGCTGGCGGAAATTGTGCTTTTAAGTATTTTGTTGTCGTGTCAATGTTGTTCAGAGAGTTTCTGGACAAGAGGAAAAGCGTGGTCGACTTTGGGATGTTCGCGAGTAAGCAAGCTCGTGTGCACCGCCGTACCATTGATGCGTTCAATTTGAAAAAAAAAAAAAATGCCCCGACTGGTTCTAAAAAGCTGATTTCTAACTGGTCACTAAAATGGTCCCCATAATGCTGAGTAAACTGATTTAAGGAGGCCTGGGTGCCTTTGGAACGTTAAACCCCCCTAAACCAAACTAAACCATACATCTTTCGCGCCTCTATATAAGGGTATGAATGGGCTAAATATGAGGTGCATGCAGTTCACGCTCTTGAAAGATGGGGTAACATGATGATGAAGTGCGGGGAACCCTAGCAGGGGCTTCCCTGTGCTGCACGCCGACTGAGCCATGGCGGCTGTGTGTATGAAAACTCCTAGAATTTACGCCTACAACCCACAGGCGCCATGCTTAGCAAATAAATGCGCTGAGTATGGTCACAGTTGGCATTCCCACAACTTCCCAGCTTGAATTGTGCATACCGTATATAAAATTACTAAGAATGAGCCGCGCACTGGTGAAACATGCAGTGCACACGCTTCAAACGCGGGCTACATGACGATGAATTTCGGGCAGCCACCAAGTGGCTCCCCGTGTAACACCCTTGCGAACCCAAGTAGGCTCTGTGTGGGCAAAACGCTATCGTATTCCCGCCTGCAGCCTTCATAAGTCCTGCGTAGATAACTCTGGGCTTCACAGTGCAAAAACGTCATGCGCCATTAGTTAGCTGACCTTGCTTCACCTTTGACAGTCCCACATACATTAGCTGTACACTGGAAGAGTTTATATTCTCACAGTTAGACTGCCTACATATCCTACATCGGGTGTAATGGGGTTAATCGTGGGTGGCGCAGCGGTGGAGCATGGGCGCATAATACAGGTCACTCACTGGTGAAGTATACGGGCTGCCCGCTGAACACGTTGTTAAAGCAAAGATTGATGTGCGTGGGCAAGTAGCTAACATTCACGCTTACGATCTAAATAAGTCCTGCATAGAATATACAAGCGTGCAGCTTAGGTTTATGCGTTCCAAAATGGCAAGGCTTACAGGCAGACGAATTCCGGCTGCTCTAGCACAATAAGGAGCACACTTGATATTCACCTTAAGAGCAGACGCCATTGTACCTTCTGCTCCTTTTTCCTCTATTTCTTCCTTTTCTTTCCATATTTTGACCAATTACCAATCCACAATCACATTGCCGGTCATGATTATCGATTACAGGGAAATTATGGATTACAGTACCGATTAACAAAAAACATCAGCGGTTATCAATCATATACCTAGGTTACGCTGCACCACATACAACACCACTACATACTCATACACATAGACATCGTTTGTTTCAGTACAATGAAGCACCACAACAACGCCTTTTCACTCCGCGCAGTTTTTGTCCCCTCATTAAATATTTATATTTCATCTTTTTATTTACTATAATGTCCGTACACATCCAAAAGGCACGTTACCCAGTCATACACACCACCACGCGTTAACACACTTAAACCACTGACCCTTCCTTGCTTATGGGTTGCCTTCCCACCTCGTAGGTAGAGGTCCTGGGTTAAAGGCCTAATGGCGGCTGTTGTATTCTGTTTTTTGATTGCAACGGGTCTGGAATTGTTTCGATTAACTCCGGATTTCGGGCGACGGGACCACGGCGGGGTTTTCAGCAGAAAGAGTTCCTTGCGCTATCGCGTGGTACCTGCGGTGGTGCGAAAAACCTTTCCCGACCTTCATAAGAGCGCGTCATCATCATCACCATCATCAGCCTGACTACGCCCACTGCAGGGCAAAGGCCTATCCCATGCCTCTCCAGTTAACCCTGTCCATCGCCAGCTGCGTCCACCGTATCCCCGCAGACTTCTTAACCTCATCCGCCCATCTAATTTTCTCCATCCCCTGCTACGCTTGCCTTCTCTTGGAATCCACTCAGTTACTCTTAGGACCAGTGGTTATCGTGCCTTGCATTACATACATTGCCCAAGCCGATATCTTCTTTATTTCGTTCCCGCAGGAAACGTCTGCAGCATGCAGACGTTGGTGAGTGGTGACACCACGGGGTACCCCGAGCATCTGCAGGGACATCCCCGCAGGGGGATGATGGTGAGCAATGCTTCACCACGGACCCGAGCATCCGCGCTTAGCCGTGCGTGGCATCGCTGTGTCCGGGGAAAGGGGCATCCCGGTGGTTAAGCCGATGCCGAGCGTCTGGACCCTTAAGGCCCCTCGGCGGAGGCAACACACCCATTTGGCCCCAGCTTCCTGTAGACGGCACCTCCGGCCTGACCCGACCGGGGTAATCCGGCAGTCGCCTTTTCCTATCCTCCCCTCTATCTTTCACTTTCCTGTGTCTTTCTTACAACTTTCCTGCCCCCTCCTCTTTTCTTCGTTTTTTTTTCACTTTTCATAGGCGGCTGGGGTTAACCTTGTGTGGACAACTACCCTGAGTTGCGTCATATTTGGTTGTAGTTGAGGCGTACAGCTGGCGTAGGCAGGGCTTGCTTGCAAGTTCCTGTCCTGTCCCCTTGTTGGGCTCCATGGTGGGTGGCTGGCACCATGAACGAAAAACGACATTTTTTATGGCTCCTCCTCCTTCACAAAATGATCGCCCTCAAAAAAGAGTGCGGACCGAGGTGTCTACCTAGTACTTTCAGAAATCGAAAGAAACGTTCCCAAAGTTTCATGCTGTTCATAGTGAGTGAAACAACAGAAAAGACCGCCCGAACAATATCCCCATTCATAGTAACAAGAGCTCTAACCATTGCCTTAGGCACAGGTTACAATCTAAAAAAAATGCCTAGCGGTGACCTGCTACTAGAACTGAAAGACAACGACCAATTATTATAGCGCCGTGTATTGTCTGTCTTTCTGTGCCCTCGTCTCTTTGCGCTGCGCTTTTTACCTTTCAAATGTGAACCAACAAGCCCAAGCATATACCCTTCTCAATTATCTAAACTGTCCAACTTAGTGTCCATTCGGGATATACCTGTCTCAATTACTGCACATCGATCTTTGAACACCGTCCGGGGAGTGATCTCCGCAATCGATTTCCTTGAACTCACAGAAGAAGAAATGTTCGAAGGTCTGAAAGACCAGAATGTCATCAATGTCCACCGCAACAAGATCAGAAAGGAAAACAAAGAAATAGCAACAAAACATCTTGTCCTCACGTTCAGCTCAAGCATACTGCCTGAATAAATAGAAGTTGGTTACCTCAAGATAAATGTCCGACACTATATCCCAAACCCGCGACGGTGTTGCAACTGCCAGCGATACGGTCATGGCTCACAGAGCTGCCGTGGCCGAAAAACATATGCAAAATGCGCCTCAAACGAACACGTTTCTGAAAACTGTGAAGCAGCAGCACTTCGGTGAGCAAACTTTGATGGTGATCACCCCTCCTATTCCAGGTGATGCCCCTCATGGAAGAATGAAAAAGAAATGATAACACAATGAAGACAAAGCAAAACATAACTTTCAAGGAAGCACGACAACTCCTTCATTCTAAGAACACGTTCAACTTCAGAGCAAGAACAAACTTCGCTGATGTGGTGCGCTGGGGCGCTGCACCGCACCGCGTTCCGGCCACTGCCCAGGCAAAGCCTCAGGCAGAGCCATCTGCGCCCCCGGCAGGGTCAGCAAATGCTGCCTTGCCAACCCCCAAAAAGGTCTCGCCGTCCCCTGAGTCGGTGGACGATCAGACAACCCCCTCTAGGAGGAGGTCTGAAGTTCGTACACGCGGGGCATCCCCGCGGGCCTCCAGCGCCTCCACCGAGGCGATGGATGTATCACCCGGCACGCCCGTCCTGCACGGGCGGCACAGCTCACTTGACCGCCAAAATAAAGGAAGGACCCGAATCACGGGTCCCCCTAAACCAGAAACCTAGGTTCCCACTTCTCCTAAAAAAAGAAAAAATCCACAGAAAATGGCGTTCCTTATACAGTGGAATTGCCGTGGACTTGTCCATAATTACAATGACATAAAAGATCTCTTAGACACTTTTTCCCCTGTGGCCTTATGCTTACACGAAACGAACTTAGGTCCTAAACACAAGAATTTTTTTTAGGAAATACAAAGGCTTTCGTTCTGACAGAGAGCAAACTAGCAGGCTCTCTGGAGGTGTTGCTATTGTCATCCAAGGCGGTGTTGCAACTTGCGAAATCAAACTTCAAACTATGAAGCTGTTGCAGTCACTGCCGTACATTTCAAAACAATTACAATATGTTCTATATATCTCGGGCCACACCAAACAGTTACACTTTAGTACTTGGAAACATATTTAGAACAGCTGCCAGAGCTATATCCGGTAGTTGGGGATTTTAATGCCCCCTCTGTTTTTTGTGGAAGTGAACAGACTGCCACTAGAGGTCGTGTTTTAGAAGATTTTATTTTGTGCAACGACGTTTTCCTGTTAAATACAGGTAAACCTAGATATTGTTACCCAGCCTCAGGAAAAATGAGTTGCATATACTTGCCCTTTTGTTCACCCTCTGTTTTTACTGATTTTAATTGGGATTTTCTCGAAAATCCGTAGGGAAGTGATCACCTTCCTATAGTAATTAGTTTGTCATCACCACCATCAATCATTCCCAGCAAACCACGTCGTTGGAAGCTCCACGTAGCTGACTGGGCAAGATTTCAGGAAAAGGCCGCACTGGATAAAATTTTTTCGGATGATCTTTTTGTAGACGATCTGAACGAATTAATTACAACTTTTATTTTAACTGCTGCGCGCCTAGCCATTCCTCAGTCTTCGGGAGTGGTACGCCAAAACCACAAGGTCTGGTATTACCAAGACTGCAGAGATGCAAAAAAGAAACAGAATAAAGCCTGGGGAATTTTTCGCAGGTATCCAACAGCTGAGAACGTCATAAGATTTAAAAAAGCGCGCGCAAAAGCATGACATATCCGTCGTAGTGCGAAAAAAACTCATGGCAAAGCTACATATCATACATAAACAGTTCCGTCACATCCAAAAAAATGTGGGAGCAAGTTCGCAAGCTGAATGGCAGCTTCTCCCCTTTCACAATTCCCTTTCTTACAGCCCCTGATGCACAAACAAGTGTACAGGAGCAAGCCAACATCTTAGGTGAACATTTCGCTAGCATTTTCAGCTCTTCAAACAATTTCTACAATACAAAAACACATCTGAGAAGCAAAGACTCCCTAAAAGCGCTTGCACAAATGAAGCATACAATAGTTTCATCAACATTTCATGAAATAAACAGAGTTTTATCTGCTGGCAAACAGACTGCGCCCGGCCCTGATCAAATTCATTATCAAATGCTGGCACATCTTTCTCAGCCGTCTGTAGAAGCACTTTTGAGATTTTTTAACAAATGGATGTCTGAAAAAATACCCGAAGCATGGAAAAAGGCCATTATTGTACCATTTTTGAAACCCGGAAAACCACCAACCTCCCCCAACAGTTACAGGCCCATAGCCCTTACAAGCTGTCTCGCAAAATCGTTCGAAAGCGTTGTTAACATTAGGCTGATGTTTGTCCTTGGAACCCGCGAACTTCTCGACATCCACCAGTGTGGTTTTAAAAAATCTTGTTCAACAACTGACCATCTCGTCCGCCCGGAAAATACAGTTAGAGAAGCATTCATACATAAACAATACTGCCTAGCAATATTTTTTGATATGGAGAGGGCTTATGACACCACCTGGAGGTTTGGCATACTCCGTGACCTAGCAGACCTAGGTATCCGTGGAAGGATGTTGAACTGCTTAAAAGACTTCCTCTCTGACCGTTCCTTTCATGTACGCCTAGGTTCCACCCTTTCAAAAAAATTCGTTGAGAATAGGGTTCCGCAGTGGTGTATTTTAAGTACTACCCTGTTTCTCGTGAAAATAAATTCCATAGCCAAGATATTTCCAAAGTCCATTATGTATTCTTTATATGTCGATGACCTTCAAATAGTATGTACATCCTCCAGCCTACCAACCTGTGAACGACAGATACAACTGACATTAAACAGACTTTCGGTTTGGGCAGACAAAAATGGGTTTAAGTTCTCCCCTCAAAAAACAGTTCCTGTCCTTTTCTCGGTCAAAAGAGGCTTAAAGACTGATCCCACCTTGCACTTACTGTACTTCCAGTAAAACATGCACATAAATTTTTGGGCGTAACATTTGACAAGAAACTCTCATTTTTGCCACACACAAGTATCATCAAAAAGAAAGCCTCCCAAACCCTGAATATACTCAAAATACTGTCACGAAAGCGGTGGGGATCTGATAGAAAATGTCTTTTACAAATCTACCGGTCTGTAGTGCGCTCCACCCTAGACTATGGATGCGTTGTGTATGGCTCTGCGTGGCTATCATATCTGAAGAGACTGGACCCAGTACATAACCTTGGTTTACGTCTCTCAACTGGTACATATAGAACATCCCCCATAAATAGTCTCTATGTCGAAACCAATGAGCCCTCCCTTTTAGAGAATGTCACATGATAGTCTTATGGTTGACTTGGGATTTCAACCCAGTTTCTAAGGACACCGCCCACCAGGAGTACATTGATCAGGGTTGGCTACATGGCAAGGCTCTTGTCTGCTTCGGTTTGCTCGCTGAAAAGTCGTGTGTACAGAGAAGTAGGACATTCTTTATGATTTTCCCTTGAGCATCCGTTTGTTTACGGTTCGCTCACATGGAAATTACTGTGGAGAGAGGCCGCTGCAGCTCGACTGCAGAAAATTTACCTGGTTCAGGTTAGTCCTACTATGCGCCTTAACGTGCACTATTCATCGCTCTTCACGGCCGTCTTCTAATTTTGGTCGCCGAGCAAATTTTGCGCACAAGTGAAGTACTAGCACAAGTTCAGTGAACAGGAGATATTTCGTGCGAATTTACATAAAGCAAGAAAAACCAGAAATGCTATAGAACTGCTATATAAAGCAAGAACTGCTGCAAGAAAGGTGCAGCAGTTCTTAACATAATGTACAATCTTTGTCAAAAGTAACCAGGCTCCAAGGTTTGCTTCTCATTTGTATAACAGAGCCCTCACTGGCTTCCCTATAGATCAAAAGGTTCTTTGAAGGTGTGAACAGGGGATCGCCTTACCATACAGAGATTTAAAGCTTGAGGGCTGACATAATAACTATAATATACGACTATGAAGAAAAACGTGCAGCCTGGTTACTTTTCACAAAGACTGTACGTTATAAGATCGGTCGTGTAGAGCACGGTCACTAAAGGCCAGTTCTAAATGCTTCGGAAATTTGAATTTGTAGTTGGGTAACTCTTAAAAATTTGTCATTTTTCTGCGTGATTTACAAAATTTCCAGAAATTTCTTAGAATGTTACGAATAAATAAAATATAAATTTAAAAATACGAAATACTGACGGCACTATGCAATCATTCTACCAGCCTTCTGGTCGCTGAATTGTTGTCGGTCAGCCTCCTGCACGTCATGGTCCAAGTTTAAATTCATGGTTTGTGATGGCGTTCAATATTCCTGAAAAATCAGTGGTTTTTATAGACACCCGAACTGCTCCTGGAGGGAAGAGACGAAGGCGGGAGTAACAAAAGAAAGGGAGAAACAGGTGCAGTAGTGGAGGGCTCCGCAATAATTTCGACCACCTTCGGATCTTTAGCGTGCATTCACATAGTACTGCACAGGGGCGTTTTTTATAAGCGTGACGTGCAGGGTTTCAAGTAATTAATTTAAGCAAATTTTTTCCTGCGAAAGTTTCTTTTATTCCTACACAGGTTGAAAATTAATTTCAAGCAACCTTTTTATCAAATCGCCTGGTAGCATCTTTCACTTTATATTTTACCACGGATTTCACTACGGCCACCAAGTGTAAGAGGCATGTTGCATGGGTGAGGACATATCACGTTTGTAATCAACCTCGAGATCTTAGCCAGATTTATCTGGGTGTTGTCCTTCACGATAAGCATCATCCAGTTTTATCTACGCCCTCGTACGTATTTCAGGCGCAGCGTTGCTACATAACTGATCTGTGTTCTCGTTGTGGCCAATCGCGATGTCTAAAAAGATGGCAGCGAGAGTAACAGCGAAGCTCAAAATATATTGCTCGCTTACTTAGAGGGGGCGGAGCACGCAGCCTCAGGAAAAGAACTACAGTGCGGTGCAAAGGTTACCACCGGTTAAAGACCAAACATTAAGTGAAGAGAGAGGGAAAAGTCTACTTGGAGCCTGTCTTAAGGACATTTTTTTGCATCGGGGATGACGTGCGGTGCTCTCGTATTGGCCCCTGGAGAATAACCGACGGATTGCTTAGGCTTAAAAGACGTACAGCGCAGCCGCGATGGTTGCCAACAGCACGAATGCCCAACCCGCTAGCTGGACTCACCGGAGAATGTCAGCTTCCAATGGTAGCAGACTGTGTTGTGCGCATTTATATTCTACGCCATGGGTCCCTTTGTTTTGACAATGAAATTTTCGGTATCCGTAGCTGCGCCCATATTTCATTTCGTACTGCCCCTATTGGTCATTGCTAGCACATAAAGAATGTATTGAAGCGCCGTGTTGAAACGCTTCCGCGTTGCTCCTAAACATGGACGTCCATCTGACTATACCCTAAAAAATTGGGCAGTATTTTCCAATTAGTTTATCTTTTGACAGCGTACAGGTTATTATTGAAATTGCTTGCGAAAAGTGTGCAATTTTGAAGTCACGAATGGCTACCTCCGTCAGCGTCGCATGCGTCACATTACGCGGAAAATCTCGTGATTAAGAAGCTTTCATTGTTGACTTTCCGACGCTCCACGTAGCAGTAGCTCTCAGGAGGCTGCCATATTATCCTACTTCAATTAAAAGGGCCAAGAAGACTCGAGGAACGGACGGAGAAGATCGATGGCAGCGCCTGCGTTGGTATCTGTTTTTGCTCGTTTCTCTCTTTCAGTGACAGTTTTGAGACAAGTATTGAGGTCAGAGATGATATTTGTCTCGCTTGTAGGGTTTTTACAAAACTCGGGCAGGATTTCATACCACCTGCACTGCGTAGGGTTCGCCTGTCTGCTTTTCGCAATGTTATGGATAACTATAGGGCCTAAATAATTGCTTGACATAAACACATGTGACAACTCTCGAGTGTAACGCTAAAAGTGGTGACACCAGAATAATATAAATTCCAGCCTGCTCTCGGTCGACGGCCCGTCCTGCCCTTTTTGACTTGCATGAGTTCAGTGTCGGCAGCGCGAGCGTTCGAGATGTTCAAGAAGCGCACTGTTTCCAGGAATCTCCTTTCCCGAAACGCAGATGCTTTGGCATCCTATCTTTTCTCTTGTCTTTGCTGCAGCCTTCTGGTTTTCTAGCTAAAAACCTGCGCGATGAAGAGCACTTCTTTGTTTCGACGTGTTTTCTATCACGTATGCAGATATTTTCTAGAATCTAAAATTTATTTTGAATTCAGCATTTAGTGACCAAGCACGCGTTTGAAACTTTTGCTCTATATGTGCCTAAATACATTGAGTTCATCCACAAACTTCTTTGCTTACATAAAGATCATTTACCAGCCTCTCCCTTTTAAGAACTTTTGTCTATTTGTCTTAATTTTGATGTACTGCATTCAAGTCTAAGCCTGTTAGTTCTTTGTGAAAAATAATGCAACGGAAACCCACAAATACTGCCGTATTTTTCGTGGTAGAGAAAGTGTTAAGCCTCTCTGAACTCTCATGTTCAAGTACTCCGCACAGCTATTTCCTCAGTGCGGATTGCGCGCGGAGTTCAGTGCGTCTGCGTTTAAGTTCAAGGCTTATGGATTTGAAAAGAAGTTCAAGTTTCCTCTTTAAACGGCGGTATTCACCGTAATGCAGTTGAATCTAATAGTGCGCACGGTCTATTTGGGGTTTAGCTGTTACTCTTGCTGTCATCTTCAACGTATTGTGAGTGATCACAAGCAGAACGTATATCCGTCATGAAACAAAGCTGCGCCTCAAGTATGTACGAGTAAAGTATGAAACTATACAATGCTCACAGTGAAGGAACAAACCAAGGTGAATATGCGAGATACGTAAAAGTTGACTGGGTACGTGAGAAACCCTGAGCCCTACAACGTGCCTCTGGTATTTGGCTGCAGTAGTGAAATCCCAAGTAAAAAGTACTGGGAAATGATGCGCCCAGAAGAATTGACCAAGACGACTATCAAATTCTTGCCCAAAAGCGCATACAATAAGAAACCTTCGCATGATAGAACAAATCAATTTAAGTTGAATACTTGATATCCTAGGTGTCATGCGTTCCGGAATACTGAATGCTGTATTGAACCAGAAATTAAATCGTGAATTATGGCTTGCAGAACGCTGAAAAACAAATGAGTGACCAGAAGAGCAACAGAGAAGCGAGGGTAACAAGGAACCGCATTTCAGGGATGAGATTAATCAAAGCAATACATTTCATTAGAACGCTTGAGTTGCCGACAGTGAAACCATGAGAGTCAGAAGGTGTATGAGCAGCCATCGACGAAGTGCAGGCTACACTATATTTTCTTCTGATGACGCAATAGCAAGAAACTAAGATGTCGTTATTGCACAGCACCTTGCCACACATTAAATAGCTCTCTTGGGTTTTCCACACAGTAGCCCTTGCTACAAAAGTGTCTCAACAGAGACTGCTCTGAAGGCGAAGCAAATAAACTCCCCATGAATTAATTCAGCCCATCCCCCCCCCCCCCCCGCTTTCCAGAGGAACACGGCGTCACGCCACAATACAAAGCGAGGTTCAATAGTCTCTCGTCGCTTACACAGGAGGCTACTTAGCAAACATCCCACAAAAATAACCTTTGCGTTAAGCCATGCCTCGACGGATAAGGTCGACGCATGGGATTTGAGAAGGTATGTACGCCAGATTGAGTAGGCATCCGCGGAACTCTTTTTAATGTCTTAGTATTAAGATACTTTTGTCAAGGTTGTCTGTGCGTTTGTACATGGGTTACACTCGATGAGAGCGTAATGGGAAGTAATTACTGATTAGCATCCACTCAAGCGCGGCTATACAGCTACTACGGAAGGCTATGACGTTTTCACAAAAACCTTTTAGTCGAAAAAAATTGGTCTTAGTCTTCATTTCTAAGCTAGGCGGCTACCGCTCCACCAACTGCTAAGCAAGAAGGCTAGGATACGCTAGGATGAGAACGAATTGGTCAACAATCCCAAGGGGGGGGGAAGGGGGTTGTTAGTCTAATCTTTAAGGGGATCTCCCAAAGTGGACTAGATTTCTAGAGAGCAGTGGGCGCTTTTGTCACCTACCACCTGCTGAAGCCGTGCAGATGATATAAAGAAAAGCGAAGAGAGATGAAATGCATTGTGTAAGCAACATCCCTAAAAAAGTTTAGAAGTATTCAGTTGATTCACGCGCAGGAAATGTGGTCTCCTTCTTTCACTCCTCAATCTATTCCAACTGTAATTCTGTCACAGTGATAGCTAAGAACTTGTCACATTGAAAGGTCACTGTGAGACCTGATGCCACAATCGACACAGTGGCGCAGCGATTTGCTACTGCACTGGCATGTGGCTATGAAGTGTTTCAAACACGAGCCCGCTCGTGTTTGAAACACGAGCCCCATAGAGCCCTAAGCACGGGCCCTATGCTCCCCCATGACTGGCAGGTGGAGGACTCACATAGACGCCGGCACAGCTAACGCCGACACCACCTGACATCTCTCGCTGTATTGCCTCCCCCCCCCCCCCCCCCCCCTCCATGCTATCCCATTAAAACAGCGCCAAGCTCTCTCACTACCTTTTCGATTCGGTGTAAATAGGTAAATTCCGAACCGTAAATAGTGATGTTAAGGTAAAGCCCCATGAAAGATGACATTTGGTGATTTAAAAAGAAAAACGAAATAGGTTGATGGGTAACCAAGAGACAACACTATCATCAGCAGCCTCTGAAACCAGATGTAAGCCTCGTCTGCGAGTCCTTATGAAGAAACAGCGCAGCAACAAAGCACGGAGTAGCAAGAGGTTCAGTGTTTAGCGCTGGATGCAGATATAGCACTTGTTCTCTGAGCTCAATACATGCTTTGCAACTGCGCTCATTTTTTTTGTTAAGAAAACTGTATCAACCAGCTCAGCTTTTCCTTTTAAGGCTCCGCTATGAAGAAATAAATTCTGGCTTGTATAGGTCGGATGCTTTCCATGTTTTCTCCGCCACAGCCGAGCAATAACAATGTTATGAAGATTTACTGAGTAGCGCAAGTGCTGCATTGTGAGAAAAACATTGTAAATAACCTGCATACTATTTTACCGCATTCGTGCAGCAGTTCTTCAGAACAAGAAATATTCAGTTTACAGTTATCAGAATTTTTAGGCATACATCTGCGCAGGGGACATGATGCAGGAGAGAACTCGATGGTACGAGCGCAGGCTTGCAGCCCAGTTGTTCAAGCAACGACTCTTTCCTTCATCATCAACTTGTCTTCGCGAGGTCTCGCATGTTCTCATGAGTGTGGGAGGAAAATACGTCCTGGATTTCGAAGCGAAGGCTTCACTGCAGGACCTCGTGCTTCGATCGCCGGGTGCCTAGTTTTGACCTCCAGCTGAGTTAGAGGTAAAACCATGAAAGAGCGAAAAAGAAATTCAATCAATATCCATGACTGGGAGTCGAACCAGCGGCTGCGCAAGCAGACCTCCTTTAAGGGCCGGTCAGCGAGGCCAGGCTATCGCCGTGTTAAATGGCACCACACTCGCGCACTGTACACTGGAGAGCGTCGTCTTAACTACCATCTGCTGCGTACCGCGGCACAGCCTGCTCACCGTGCCCACCGTCGTCTTCTACGCAGCACAAATTTGCGTTTTCGCTCCGATTCGAATGTGGTAAACATTCTCTGTAGTTTTTTTTTTCCTCTTCCGCAGCCTGCACATCACTCTGTCGGCGCCTACTAACGAAGGAGGATATGCGAGGGAAAACAAAGTGCGGCACAAACCACAAGATCAAGTATACGTTGCCTCAGAACGGAAGTGGTATATACGATTCAGCTCGACTATGGTTCGTTTGGTAAGACCGTCTTGTTGGGATACACAGCAATTGTTCATCTTTGGTTAAAGATGCGAACGTGCACAAGGAAGGAAAACGAGACGGAACGCTCCGTCTCGTATACCTTCTATGTGTATATTTCGCGCCTTTAACGACATATGGTTCGGTTTATAGAGGACAAACTAGACGCTGCAGTAATAAGCGTGCACACAAGCACACCAAATTGACGGATTCATATCCCGCGCAGCATTCGCCTAAACATTGTAAAACCTATCACGAAAATGCACGCTGCTTTTCAAGGGTGCAATAATTATTAGCGGCACTTGAGACAACAGGCACGTGCAATTTTCGAAGCCTTGCATATAGGAAGATATCGAGCGAGCGAGCGAGCTTTTCAGCGAGGCTTGTGTACAACTGTACAGGAAGGAAATAAGCTTGCTGGATCTGGTAAAGTAAATCTGTATGCGAGTCTTTACGCTCTCGAATGCTTGAAGCGCATGTGCATTATTGTTGATAAAGGAAATAGGCATTGGTTTGATAAATCAGTTACAAGTCAGCGCTCGTCCGGTCAGCTTCTATCCTGTGTCTGTACCCTGCGCTGTTTTATGTTGCGCAATCACGTCATACTAAATAGACCCCGTCGTGCACTTCCTGGCTTCAGCGCTCGGTCAAGCAATTTTTTCTTTATTTTTAGCAGGTATGCATGCGGAATTTTCACTCTTGTGGATTTTATTTTTGTGATTTTTCAGTTAGTAATATAGCACTAACTCCTTTGCAGAAAATGCTGCAGTTAGCATACAGTCTTCTTTAAAACTTCTGTACTTAATGGGGGTCCTTAGGTCCATTTTACCTAATTATAGAGTTGTGATGTACGCCTTGTCTTCAACTCCTCCAAGAAGCATGCACAGCTAGCTTACTATTGGGGGGAAATATTTCGCGAGAATGAAGATAACCTGTGACTGTAATTCTGATGCGTTGTAAAAGTGCGGTACAACCATCCTCAAAATCTTTTCGGCTGCTCAGGCGCCTCAACTATCGTCAGAAGCCTGAGTTTACACCGTGTATTGTGCCTCAGGCTATTCAGTTGCAGTAAATAGCGGCTGAACAGATTACGGGCGCCGATTTATTCTTTTGCGTAACTGCGCAGTACAGCAGTGCGAAACCAGAGCAGTTTTTGTTGAAGCAATCTTTGTAGGAGGAGTGCGGGACAGTAAAAGAAATTAAAAAAAAAAACGCGTTAAGAATCTCGGACAAGGAGCAACCTTGGCAAGTGCTGTGTGCCTCTGAAGTGTTTGTTCTGTAAAAATGGTGCGAATTGAATCGGTAGGCCCTGCTAACTGGCAATCACATAATAACAGCGAAACTGTTGTCCTGAGGTGCTCGCATTTCTGGAGCCTTTTTCGGACCTTTACACTTAAAGAAACTATCCAAACTTTATGAATTCTGAGTTCTCAACAAACTGTATGAGAACTGAAAAAAACACACAGCTTTAAAATCGACTAGACATCAAGTAAAACGAAATTGCTATACCAAAGAATTGAATTTTTTTGTAGATAACAAAGGGTGGATTAACTGGACGCCTCCAACCGCCTTTGTTATTCATAACAAAAGAATTCTTTTCTAGGAAAAAGCCATTTCATTTTACTTCATGTCTAAGCGACTATGTCTACTTCGTTTTGGTTTCTTAAACAGTACGCTTTGAGTCAACTGCGGCTCGATCCAAACTGTGGAGCATATCCTGCTTGAGTGTCCTGCGTATGCTGACGAGCGTGCGCACTATGAACATTGCATGGAGGAGCTCTCCCCAGTGCCTCTAACAATGAACAGTGTTTAAGGTCCCTTAGCCTACCTTAGGCAACAGATACATGCAATGAACTTTTTGTCTTCATATCTGAATGACATTGGACCTCTTGAGAACCTCTAATTTCACCTTGCATGTTATCCTCAACCATTCTTTACGCAGTGAACTTTGTTAGCCCATTTGTCAGACTGTGCAGTTCATTACTCGCCGATGCACCTTAATGCGCATTTAATGACCGCATTTTAACTTCTCCCTTTCTTAGTTCTTTTATTTTACCTTTTCCGCGCCCGTCTCCTTCCGTCTTTTTTCCGAAATTCTCTCCTCCATGCAGGGTAGCATGCCAACTATGTTTAAATGCCCGACTAAATTCTCTGTTTTTCATTAAAGGGTTTTTTTCTCTCTCTCTCTCCCTCTCTGTGTTTGGACCCTGAGTCTTCTGATCTGTGAGTTATATGTTGTTTTGTAAGCAGAATGACAAATGGGCACGTCAAACTTAAAAAATAATGCGCTATTTGTGTAGCCTCCTACATACTGTGCAGACGACAGCTGTTTCTGGATTTCTTGGCCAAGTGCTAAAAAGGGCATAAGTAGTGTTCGCGTTGCTAGCGTCTTCAGCCTTTTTTACACATACATACATTATTTATTGGAACAACAGATCAGCACCAAGTGACGTCAATTGTCGCGGGTGAGAGACCTTGGTGGCCTACGGAACATGACGAAGATAATTCACTGTTCTTAGAAGTTCAGAGCTCTATACATCACCTCCGCGATTTCCCGATAAAGGCAACTGGCCCACTACTGCTTAAATGCTAAAACTTCTTGCAGTAGTGACGCACGGCTTTTTTCATTTTTACTGCTGTAATTACTGCTGTTTCTCACAGTGATGTAAAAAAGAGCAGACCGGCAGATGTTATCAGTAATGGCAGACACACTCAATAACCGGCACCTCCACCATATTAAGAAACACTCATTGTGTTTAGATTGCATTAAACCAATCTTAATATCTTGAAGCTTTATGGCAAATTTAGCCACAGTTTTGAGTGAAAAAGATTTGCAGTACAAAGGTCTGCTTTCATTGTTATTTTCATTTAAGTTATTTCAGTTCATAAACGTGAAAACCAGCCTTAACAAAAGGGATTCTCTGAAGAACTTCAGACTATGTTTTCGCTTCTATTGAGCACCGGTATTGGCAAGAACAATGTAGGCGCGAGCGCTTTACGTCCGCTACGATTATGGAGATGCATCTACAGCGTAGAGGTAGAGCATCCGCTTCGCATGCAAGAGGACCGGGGCTCGAATTCCGTTGCAGTGCAATTCTTCACTGGGTTTAAATAAATAAAATAAACTCCGCGTGTCGATGGAAACGCAACAAGCAGGCCTGTGGTGCGGCCTGATCTCGATGATCAGAACCGACAACGCACTCTATCATCAGAACAGCATTTGGCCACCCTGGTGTAGTACTTGGCTGCGGCCAAGTACTACAACCTTCGGCAGCGGCAGCCTTCTATGAACAAACCAATTAACTTTTAGCCCTCAGTCCTACTGGCTGCAGTGCAACTGACCAAGGCGGCGGTCAGACCTGTGATGCAGCGGACGATGCTTAGAATCTCTGGCTCCGGAAAGGCCGCCATTGGAAACTGAACCTGACCACGTTTAACGCTAGTACCTTATCCAGTGAGGATAGCCTAGGAATGCTGTTCGAGGGACTAGCGGGTAACAAATTGGATGTCATAGGGCTTAGTGAGAATAGGAAGACAGATAAGGCATATGCGGTCCTAAAGGGCAGGCACGTACTGTACTATCGTGGATTAGTGGACAGTCGAGAACTAGGTGTGGGATTCCTCATCAATCAGGATACATCCAGCAATATAGAAGAGTTCTACAGCTTTGATGAGGGGGTGGCAGCTGTCGTAATTAGGCTCAATAAGAGGTACAAGCTGAAGGTGGTGCAGGCCTACGCGCCTACAACAAACCATGATGACCAGATCGTTGAAAGCTTCTACGAAGACGCGGAATCGGCAATGAACGAAGTAAAATCACAGTACACTGTACTGCTGGGTGATTCAGTGCAAAGGTAGGCAAGAAGCAGGCCGGAGACCAGGCGGTAGGCGACTAGGGCATAGGATCCATGAATAACAGGAGAGAGTTATCAGTACAGTTCGTAGAGGACTGGGAAATAATTTGCGCATCGCGAATGCCTTCTTCCGGAAACAAAAAAACAAGAAGTGGACATGAAAGAACCCGAAAGGTGAGACTAAAAATGAAACAGACTTCATACTATGCGCTCACCCTGGTATCGTGCAGGATGTGTATGTCCCTAGAAAGGTGCCTTGTAGCGAGCACAGAACGCCCAAATTAAGTTAGACCTCAGAGGGAACAGAAGAAATTGGTGAAATGAAAGCCATTAACGAGTTAGCTGCACGAGGGAAAGTAGAGGAATTCCGGATATAGCTGCAGAGCAGATCTTCGGCTCTAACTGAGGGAGACGATCCTAATGTTGAAAGAATGAACGATAATCTCACAGCTATTATTACGGAGTCTGCGTTAGAAGTAGGCAGTAGTATAGTTCAACAGGATACCGGCAAGCTATCTCAGAAGACAAAAAATCTGATTAAGAAACGGCAAGACATGAAAGCGTCTAACACTACGGACAGACTGCAAATGGCAGAGCTATCTATGTGAATAAATAAGCGCAAGGTAGCCGATATAAGGAAGTTTACCGTGGAGAAAATTGAGTATGCTCTAAAGAACGGTGGTAGCCTAAAAGCAGCAAAGAGTAAACTAGGCATAGGTAAAAACCATATATATGCTCTGAGACAAAAAGAGATCAATGTAATCAGCAATATGGATTATAATGTTGCGAACAAACGTAGCGCGACTCAAAAAGGGGCTTTTAATCGAACGGCCATGCAGACCAGCAGCGTACACCCGAGAGGAAGCATCGTCTTCCTCGCTCCGACACGAGCCAAATCATGCCGCGCGGCCTCATGGCGGCTCCGGCAGAATGTGAGCAGTGTGGCATGCCCCCCCCCCCCCCCCCCCCCCTTTTTTTTTTTGCAAGAGGCATCGCCTCGACGCCACCGTCAAGGGGGAAACGGTATACAGGCATCGAAAGTGCAAAGGCGCCTGCGGCGTCGGCACTGCAGGTGAATCCCGCAAGGGGCTAACGGGCGTAATACGGTTTCATGCTTTACACGTGGACGACTTCCGACGGGCGGTCGAGAAGAGCGGACAGCTCCTTGCGGGAACACTTCGTAGTTCACCTCGCTGAGTTGACGTAGCACCTGGTAGGGGCCGAAGTAGTGGCGCAGAAGCTTTTCAGAGCGCCGGCGCAAACGTATTGAGCTCCATACCCAGACGTGCTTGCCGGGCTTGTAAATCACCTCCCTGTGGCGAAGGTTTTTGCGCTTGGCCTCGGTTTCTGCTGGTATCGAATTGGGTGCCCAGCAAGATGGTGAGCAACTTCTGCGTTATGTACGAATTGGTCAGCGCCCGCGACAGACGAGGGGGCACAACCGGGGAGCAGCATGGCATCCAGCATGGTCAGGGCGTCACGGCTATACACCAAATGAAATAGAGTAAAGCGCGTCATTTCTTGGAGCCCAGTGTTATATTTCGTCTAATGTGCGATGGTATTTCCGATATACATAGACATCATTTCTGCAGTAATCTTGTTCAGCTTCTCAGTTTGAGGATGGTAAGCAGTCGTTTTCCTATGACTGGCGCCACTAAGACGCGGGACATCATGTGTAAGAGCCAACGTAAACGGGGTTCCTCGGTCAGTTAATACGACCGAGGGGGCGCCGTGGCAAAGCAGATTGAGGTGAATAAAGGACTGTGCAATTTCAGCTGCGGTGCCATGGGCAAGAGCTTGGTCCCACAGTAACGGCTGACGTAGTCAGTGGCAGGAACATTATACCGGTTACCCATGGAGGACACCAGGAATTGGCCGAGTAAGTAGATGCCTACCTGCTGAAATGGGATTTGCGTTGAATCGATTGGCTTCAGAAGGCCGGTTGGTTTTTACGACGCTATCTTCCGTCGTTGACACTCACGACGGGGTCTAACGTAGCGTTGTAAAACCTCAGCAGGACGAGGCCAGTAGTACGCGTGGCGGAGGTATCCCTATGTCCTGGAAAATTCGTGGTGGCGAGAAGAAAGGTCGTCGTGGCATGCAGTGAGAACTTCCTGACGAAGCGTGGATGGGACTGTAAAAAGATACGCAGTTTCGGTCGGTCCATAGTTTTTCTTGGTAGAGGACTCGGTTTCGTAATCAAAACGGCGAACGTCCGCGCGATAAGAGTCGGGGCAGAGACGGAGCGGCTCCTTCGAAGTACTCAATGAAAGACACAGTTCACATTCGGCCCTCTGTATAGGGTAAAGGCGGACGTGGTGGCAGTGCCGATGAAAGCAGATTTGTCTTCAGAAGCATTCCGTAAGTACGGAGGAGGAGCTCGGGATAGGATAGGATAGGATAGGATAGGATAGGATAGGATAGGATAGGATAGGATAGGATAGGATAGGATAGGATAGGATAGGATAGGAAAACTTTTATTGTCCAACAGAAAGAGGGTAGCCAGAGGGCTACCCGCCTAGACGACGGCCGAAAGGTCTTGACTCTCGGCGGCGGCTTCGGCCAGTCGGACGAGTTGTAACTGAGTCGCCGGGCCGGAGCTCAGTAGCAAGGTCTCCCATTGATCTTTTGTGTTTATACCTCGTCCCTCCCGGGGAGCATGAGGACATTCCCATAGTATGTGGTCCAAGGTGGCCCTAAGTTCGGGAGAGACAGCCAGCATCACTATGTTTCTGTCCTGACTTATACACGATTGCGACTTTAAACTCCTGCAACCGAAATCTCCAGCGAGCAAGTCGAGCCTTTCAGGTTCGCAAGCCATCACAGGGAGTGATGATCGCTCATGACTCGAAACGGGCGGCCTTACAAGCACGGACGAAATTTCGTGAGGGCCCACACCGCACCGCCCACACACCTTTTCCGTGGTGGAATAAGCCACTTCGGAACGGGACAAAGTACGACTTGCGTATGTGATCACGCGTTCTACACCGTCTTGCCACTGCACAAGCACCGCCTCGAAGTAACAGCGCAAAAAACATAGACAGGACACATAGAATAAGAAGACACCACGAGCGCTGTTTTACCCCTCTGGTGTGGATGCTATTTCCTTGCGTGTCTCTCACTGTTTCACTTCTTTTCACTCTGACGTTGGCGCGCAGCTTGGGCAAGATGACGCTCCACTGGGCTTCGATGTATCTGTCAACAGCATGCGAAGTGTCCCACCACTGCCGGGAGTCGGAGATGAGGCGGAGGCGTAAGCAGTCTCTGTACAGGCGGACCTGCCGGTACCATTCTGACTTCAAAACGTTCACAAACCTGAGACCGTGGCTGTGATAGGGGGCATAGCCTGCAAAGAGGGCAATCACCTCCGGGGGGAGGATCTTCATACGAGCGCAGAACGACATGGTCCTCGCTTGGCAGACCACGTTGACAATGAGGGCAATGAGGGCAGGGAAGTTGAAAGTAAAACACTGAAAAGAGCCCGAGGTACACGAAACGTAATTAGCCAGAACAGCGCTCGTGGTGTCTTCTTATTCTATGTGTCCTGCCTATGTTTTTTTGCGCTATCACTTCGAGATGGATCACCAACAAGCCCAAGCTGCTGTTCTGTCCAAGCACCGCACGGAGGCCAAACACTGCTGACATCTGTCTTCAATTCTGTGTGGGCCTCCTCGTTGAAGTGGCCAAGAATAGGCGTAGAGTGGAGACGGGCCTTAAGTTCTGTGAAGGCTTGTTCCGATCCCGGCCCCAGAAGAAAGGTTCAACGTCTTTCGTCAGGCGAAGGAGAACGTTAAGTTGGGCGAGTTGGTATAGGTTCATGATTGAAAAACAGCGCACGGAGCAACGGGACTGCGTTAGCAAACCTTCGGTTGCTTTAAGTGATAACGAGATCACGTTTCTTGGCAGATTTTGGGCTTCGGGCGCACGCTAGTTTTATCATTGTCATAGTTTTGTTTGTTCAGTTTTGTTTTCATGTATTATGCCTGCCTTATATACCCAGGGTTTCGCAATAAAGCCTTAGTTTTGAGTTCAGCGCTTGTCCTGTCGTTGCCTTTACTCTTGTCTCTAGTCTTCTGTGCGCTGTTTTTCAACCATGATCGTCAGGCGAGTTAGCGGCTGTGCAAGCTTAAAGAAGTTTTGAACGAACCTCCGATAAAAGGCGCAGAACCCCACAAAGCGACGCGAGCTTCACTTATTGTTGGCTGGGGGAATGCAGCAATGGCGGTCGTCTTTTCTGAGTCGGCTAACGCCCTGAGCGTTCAGGATGTGTCCAAGAAACTTGAGCTTCCTAAATGCGAAGCGGCACTTCCCTGGGTTGAGAGACAGACCCGTGGAACGAGTTGCCTCGAAAACAGCGCGCAAATGCTTCAGGCGTTCCTCGAACGTGTCGGAGGAAATCACGACATTGTCGAGATACACAAGGCAGGACTGCCACTTCAGGTGAGATAGCACGGTGTCGATCATATGTAGAAACGTCGTACAGGCTGAACGCAAGCCGAAAGGAACCGCCTTAAATTCGTACACTCCGTCAGGAGTAAAGCAGGAGGTCTTTTCTCGGTCACGTTCGTCGACCTCGATTTGCCAAAAACCGCTACGCAAGTTAAGTGACGAAAAGTAGGTGGCGTGGCGGAAGCGGTCTAAGGAGTCATCAATGTGCGGCAGTGGATAGACATCCCTTTTGGTTGCGTTGATGAGACGTCTGTAATCTACGGAGAACCGTACGCTGCCGTCTTTCTTTGCGACGATAGCAACAAACAGGTGATGCCCAGGAGCTCGTCGATGATTGTATGACGTCATCGTGGAGCACGTGATAAGGAGGCTGACAAAGGCGTCTTTGATCACTAGCGACAATAATGTGGTGCTTAGTTACTGGTGTCTGGCGAAACTTGGAGGTTGACGCAAAACAGTCATGGAAAGAGTCAATAAGACTTTCCATTAGGCTTTTCTGATTGGTCAGAAGGTGCGGGTCACGTCTGTCTTAATGGCTGGTGCCGTGCCCTGTTCCGCTGTTCGGGGTCTGTTGTGGTGGATAAGGCACAGTGGCCGGCATGCACACCGAGTTCTTCAAAATGATCAATCACTGTTTTCTTCGTTAAATGTTGGGGTTCGGAACTAAAGCTGGTTGGCCATTAAGAGCTCGGTACGCCCATGAGCAAAGTCGACAAGGGTGCGAGCAACGCAAACTTACTGATACAGTAGCAGCGACATGTCCTTGGAGGGTCGCGTATGACGCCAGCGAAGAGCATCTCCTTCACACCACACATGAGGTGGCGTACCTTCGTTGCCTCGGTCATGGCAGAGTGAGCCCGATTTCAGTAACGTGTCATATCTTCTATAAACATGGCGACGCTATCGTTTGGCTGCTGTGACCTGGAGCTAAGGGCGATTTCGGCATTTTTTTTTGTTCGTTTTTGCTAAATGTGGTGAGCAACTCACTGCGGAACGCTTTCCCGTTGGTAAAGAACGCCTTATGGTTCTCGAACCACGTCTTTGTCGAGTATTGAAACGCGAAATACACGTTTCGCAGCTTTCGCTTGTCGTCCCATCGATTGAAAGGTGCCACGCGGTGAAAGCTGGCCAACCAGTCCTCCACATCCTCGAATCTATCGCCGTGGAAGGATGGCGGCTAGCCACGTGTAAGGAGCACAACCGATGTACAGCGTCGGAAGGCAGACCTGTCTCACTGCCATTAGTGGACGTCATGGTACGCACCGGTGTCGTCAATGGCTGAAACTCAGGTTCCAGGCCTCGCAGGCGGCTACTCGCCTTGTGGACGGGTGTTGTTTCCAAGCGCCGGAAGTCAACGTCAGAATTGTTCTCGGGGTTAGTGTACATGGGACAATGCCAAGCGGCTCTACCAGTGTGGCAGTATAAAGAATATCTTCCGGCGCGTTCATTCTTTTTGTCTTTAGTGCGGTCATATGTATGTGCACTAGTAATAGCCCCTCAATTTCACTCATGACGGGCGGGAAATACTGAATAAGAAGACAAGGTACACCTCCCGTCAAAAGTATACAGCCCAAGAGGTTTGTTTCTGTACCTGCAGTTTGCCCCGTTATGCATCCTCAGCAACTGTCATTTCTCAAAATAGAAATGGCTTCACGTCTTTAATTCTCCCAAGCTTTCGAACGCTAGTTGTGCTGGGGAGCCCCGCTAAACAGCTTAGAAGCAAACCCCTTCGGCTGGATACTTTGGACGTGGGTTGTACATACACTGGCTGTACACTGGTTGTACATACACTGGTTGTACATACACTGGTTGTACATACACTGTACATACACTAGGTTGTACACTGGCAGCGGCAGCGGCACGGGAAAGGCACCATCTTAAGAAGTTTTTCTCTGCAATTGCAGATATGAAGTTCTGACATCGACTACAACCGTCTCCGTGCACGTGTGCTGGTTGCTGCGGAAGATAACGTCATCCAGGACTGCATCGCTACCGGCCAGCGGACACGCCCACCCATCGGACGAAGTTATAAAGAAAGCCCAGAGACCTACGGCTGTCACACTGGCAGCGGCAGCGGCACGGGAAAGGCACCATCTTAAGAAGTTTTTCTCTGCGATTGCAGATATGAAGTTCTGACATCGACTACAACCGTCTGCGTGCACGTGTGCTGGTTGCTGCGAAAGATAACGTCATCCAGGACTGCATCGCTACCGGCCAGCGGACACGCCCACCCATCGGACGAAGCTATAAAGAAAGCCCAGAGACCTACGGCTGTCACACTGGTAGCGGCACGGGAAAGGCACCATCTTAAGAAGTTTTTCTCTGCAATTGCAGATATGAAGTTCTGACATCGACTACAACCGTCTGCGTGCACGTGTGCTGGTTGCTGCGGAAGATAACGTCATCCAGGACTGCATCGCTACCGGCCAGCGGACACGCCCACCCATCGGACGAAGCTGCAAAGAAAGCCCAGAGACCTACGGCTGTCACACTGGTAGCGGCACGGGAAAGGCACCATCTTAAGAAGTTTTTCTCTGCAATTGCAGATATTTATTTATTTATTTATTTACATATACTGCAGCCCCGATGGGGCTATTGCAGGAGTGGGGGGAAGAAAAAAAAAGGCAGAGAGGGACAACATATTCAGAAGTGAACACCATTAAAATACAGAACAGAAATGCAACAGACTAATCACAGATTTGCAACAACATTGAAAAATAGGTTTGGTTCCAGGGAGCGTATATCACCGGGTAAAGAATTCCATCGTTCGATAACACGAGGAAAAAAACTAAATTTGTACATATCAGTGCGCGCGTGAATGGGTGTTACATTCACATTACATTCATGAAGTTCTGACATCGACTACAACCGTCTGCGTGCACGTGTGCTGGTTGCTGCGCAAGATAACGTCATCCAGGACATGCATCGCTACCGGCCAGCGGACACGCCCACCCATCGAACGAAGCTATAAAGAAAGCCCAGAGACCTACGGCTGTCACACTGGTAGCGGCACGGGAAAGGCACCATCTTAAGAAGTTTTTCGCTGCAATTGCAGATATGAAGTTCTGACATCGACTACAACCGTCTGCGTGCACGTGCGCTGGTTGCTGCGGAAGATAACGTCATCCAGGACTGCATCGCTACCGGCCAGCGGACACGCCCACCCATCGGACGAAGCTATAAAGAAAGCCCAGAGACCTACGGCTGTCACACTGATAGCGGCACGGGAAAGGCACCATCTTAAGAAGTTTTTCTCTGCAATTGCAGATATGAAGTTCTGACATCGACTACAACCGTCTGCGTGCACGTGTGCTGGTTGCTGCGGAAGATAACGTCATCCAGGACTGCATCGCTACCGGCCAGCGGACACGCCCACCCATCGGACGAAGCTATACAGAAAGCCCAGAGACCTACGGCTGTCACACTGGTAGCGGCACGGGAAAGGCACCATCTTAAGAAGTTTTTCTCTGCAATTGCAGATATGAAGTTCTGACATCGACTACAACCGTCTGCGTGCACGTGTGCTGGTTGCTGCGCAAGATAACGTCATCCAGGACTGCATCGCTACCGGCCAGCGGACACGCCCACCCATCGAACGAAGCTATAAAGAAAGCCCAGAGACCTACGGCTGTCACACTGGTAGCGGCACGGGAAAGGCACCATCTTAAGAAGTTTTTCTCTGCAATTGCAGATATGAAGTTCTGACATCGACTACAACCGTCTGCGTGCACGTGTGCTGGTTGCTGCGCAAGATAACGTCATCCAGGACTGCATCGCTACCGGCCAGCGGTCACGCCCACCCATCGAACGAAGCTATAAAGAAAGCCCAGAGACCTACGGCTGTCACACTGGTAGCGGCACGGGAAAGGCACCATCTTAAGAAGTTTTTCTCTGCAATTGCAGATATGAAGTTCTGACATCGACTACAACCGTCTGCGTGCACGTGTGCTGGTTGCTGCGGAAGATAACGTCATCCAGGACTGCATCGCTACCGGCCAGCGGACACGCCCACCCATCGAACGAAGCTATAAAGAAAGCCCAGAGACCTACGGCTGTCACACTGGTAGCGGCACGGGAAAGGCACCATCTTAAGAAGTTTTTCGCTGCAATTGCAGATATGAAGTTCTGACATCGACTACAACCGTCTGCGTGCACGTGCGCTGGTTGCTGCGGAAGATAACGTCATCCAGGACTGCATCGCTACCGGCCAGCGGACACGCCCACCCATCGGACGAAGCTATACAGAAAGCCCAGAGACCTACGGCTGTCACACTGGTAGCGGCACGGGAAAGGCACCATCTTAAGAAGTTTTTCTCTGCAATTGCAGATATGAAGTTCTGACATCGACTACAACCGTCTGCGTGCACGTGTGCTGGTTGCTGCGCAAGATAACGTCATCCAGGACTGCATCGCTACCGGCCAGCGGACACGCCCACCCATCGAACGAAGCTATAAAGAAAGCCCAGAGACCTACGGCTGTCACACTGGTAGCGGCACGGGAAAGGCACCATCTTAAGAAGTTTTTCTCTGCAATTGCAGATATGAAGTTCTGACATCGACTACAACCGTCTGCGTGCACGTGTGCTGGTTGCTGCGGAAGATAACGTCATCCAGGACTGCATCGCTACCGGCCAGCGGACACGCGCACCCATCGGACGAAGCTATAAAGAAAGCCCAGAGACCTACGGCTGTCACACTGGCAGCGGCACGGGAAAGGCACCATCTTAAGAAGTTTTTCTCTGCAATTGCAGGTTAGTTGCTGCTCTGTTAATATATCTTCCCGCTGTCTTCTTTTACTGCTGCTGCTGCCAAAAGTGTCGCTATGCCCCTTGATGAACAGTGTGGGTCATGTGATATGCAACTCGAGGAACTTGATTCCAAAATCGACTGTAGTGACTGTAGATCTGTCTATCGCACGGAAAAATGTGCAGGAATTTCAGATGCTACTATCAAGTCAAAAGGGGAGCAGTATCGCAGTGCGTGGCGTTGCTCAAATTGCAGGCGTTCGAAAGGTCGTGCTCCCCAACTCGATAGATCCAGCAATGATACGGATGACCAGGATGTTCGTGCACTGCTGAAATCAATCAATGAAAAGGTGGAGTACCTTTTACCGCTAAAAGAAACAGTTGACAGTGTCGAAGACACAGTTCAGTACATGAGTGACCAGTACGATGAGCTTCTTACTCGGGTAGAAAATAACGAACGTGAGGTCAAGGAACTGAAACACAGGGTAGACAAGATTGAGAAGCAAGACGATGAAATAACGCAGCTGAAAAACGAAATGAACTGTTTGGAATGGAGAAGCCGAAAGCTGAACCTTGAGCTCCATCGAATTGAAGCAATGAAGGATGAAAACCTGATTGATGATGTAAATAAGCTGGCAACTCTAAACAACCTGCCACAGCTTCAGGAAAGTGACATAGTGTCCACTCATCGTCTGCCCTCAAAGCAAGATAAGATACCTGGCATTATCTGTCGTTTCGCCAAACAATCAGTAACAGACAAATGGTGGCAAAACAGGAAAACACTGTGCCAGGGAAATGACAGCATTTTTGTGTTAGAAAACCTGACAAAAAGGACACGTACTCTGCTTACCGAAACAAAGCTCTGGGCCAAGGCAAATTACTACAAATACGTATGGCACAACAACAACAAGGTCTTGGTCCGGAAAGATGATGGGCAAAACGCGGTGGTCATTTCCTGCTCTAGTGACCGCGACAAACTCAAGCAACAGATCAGTTGAACACATAGAACACTATGGCAACTACTCACTCTTACGTATTGCCACACACTTTCAACCATCACTTAGGTACAGCGTTTTCGAAGGCTTTCAAATGTTTTCACTTAAACATACGTTCTTTTACTCGCAAGGAACATGACTTACAACTCTTTTTTGAGCAAACAAAGCAATCCTTTGACGTCATTATGCTGACAGAGACTTGGTGTGTTGACGATGTGAACATCTTTCGGCTTCCATTGTACAATACTTTCTACCTGAATCGATCAACAGGTCTTGGTGGCGGAATATGCACCCTGGTTAAAAAGCCGTCTGCATGTGAAATATTGAACCAATTTTCTGTAATAACTTATGACTATGAATTTTTATCAGTGATACAAAACAATACTGCTTTCGCTGTTTCCTATCGCCCTCCGAATGGTTCCGTTACATCATTCTTGGAGTTCTTAGAAACTTTTCTCGTCTTTATAAATGACAACAAATTCAATTTAATTTATGGCGGAGACATCAACATTAATATTGTTACGTGCTTAGCACGCACGGGGGTTTATTCACAGAGGGGATCGGTCGGAGCAGGATGGAAGCAGGAAGCCTACCAGCGTCCTTCAGCTCTTTCTCTTCCTTTACTCCCTGCTGGTCAGTCCATCTTCTGCTTCTTCCGTCGAGGTTCTGTGGAAGCACGTGACATTTCCCTCCTCGCAGACGAAGCCCGTCGGGCGAGTTAAATAGACCGTCTGGAATGGAATCGCTTGAGGCGGGCTACATGCACCACCTGAGACTGGCGTGACCGTCGACCACTAGTAGTTAGTCGTGAGATAACGTAATTAACGTCACTTATGCACTCCAACACAACAAACGGTCCAGTGTAGTGAGATAGCAGTTTCTGACACAGACCACGCTTGCGTAGAGGGGTCCACAACCACACAATGTCACCAGGAACATAAGAAACTTCCTGGTGTTGGACGTCGTAGCGGTTCTTGGAACGCTCTTGCAAATTCTGTTCTAAACGTTAGACCACCAATAACGACATCCGAAGCACACACACCAAGTGGAACCACGTGACAATATGATGGAGAGTGATTCACAAAAACTTAGGTTAGATACTCTCTTGGAGATGAATGCGTGTTGGAATACTATCAGTCTTCCTACCAGAGTGACCGAGAATTCGTCATCTATAATTGACGTATTTATTACGAATTTAAGTTCTGAAGTCATTAACGCTGGCGTCTTCGCATCGGATCTCAGTGATCACTTGCCGATATATTTATGTTTCAAGGGTCACGTTCGAAACAAGGAAACAAAGACAAACCATTTCATTCAACTAATAACAGATCGGGCTCTTTCTATTTTTCATGAGAAGATAGCTCAGACATGTTGGGACACTGTATACGATCTTAAAGACGCAAATTTGGCTTACGAGGCTTTTTTCAGCCTATTGAAAGAAAGTTATGACACTAGCTTTCCTTTTAAGTGCATTAAACAAAAAAAGAAAATACGTAAACCACGGATTAGTGCAGAGCTATCTGCCAGAATACGGAGAAAGAATGCATTATACACTGAATTTATAAAGCCACAGACCTCGAAATATTTCAGGTTTTTAAAAAAAATTAGGAATCGTTTAGACAAAGATATAAAAAAGGCCAGGCGAGATTACTATACACTTTCCTTTAATTCACTAGCTCCAGGTACGGCCGCAATGTGGAAAAAACTGAACTCTGTGTTGAATTGCAATATTCCTGAGGAAAGGATACAGAGCTTAAAAATAAATGGTCTTGAGTTACAGGAAAAAGCACTTGCTGACGCTTTTAACGAACACTTTATTAAAATTGGAAGTAACAACGCACCAGACAATGATCTTGATGGTATTCCATACAACTCTAGCTCTATATTTTTGTATCCAGTAAATGAGGGAGAGATAATTAGCACAATTCACAGTCTAAAAAATAGTACCGCTAAAGATATTGATGGTATCCAAATAAAACCCATCAAATATGTTGCTGACCTTCTCTCTCCTTGTCTTACATATATCTTTAATATCTGTATAAGCGAAGGCACGTTTCCTCGAACGATGCAGATAGCGCGAGTCGCTGCGCTCTTTAAAAAAGGCGATAAAAACGACTTAGGAAACTATCGACCGTTATCAATCCTTCCCGTCTTTTCAAAAGTCTTCGAAAAAGTTATTTTAAAGCGACTATCCGAATTCGAGCAGAAACATTGCCTGCTGACTGACTGCCAGTATGGCTTCCGTAAGGGTTTAGGCACACAACTCGCATTGCTACAACAACAAGAACACATACTAAATCAGTTTGAAGAAGGAAGACTTGTAATAGGAATTTTTATTGACGTGTCAAAAGCATTTTACTCCATCAGTCATCAACTTTTAATTAAGAAACTCCAACACTATGGCTTTCGTGGTAAAGCCGCATCTCTTATACGCTCCTACTTGGAATTTCGTAGACAAATAGTCGTCATAAACAACCACAGTTCTAACCCATTATCTATTTCAGCAGGGGTCCCACAGGGCAGCATATTAGGACCTTTTTTATTTAATATGTACGTGAATGATATTGTGAATATTGATGCAACCGTGAAATTTATCATGTACGCGGATGATACCAGCATATTATTAACCGGTAAAACTATTGACGACCTTGTTGATGCTGCTAATTTAACATTAATAAAACTAGACGAATGGACACGTAAAAACAGCCTGATGATTAATGCAAACAAAACAAAAGCCGTATTCTTTCGAAGTAAAAACAAAAACATAACAATACAGAAGTCTATCTACTTAAATGTCACTCCTCTCGAAATAACTTCCAGTATTAAAACATTAGGTGTTATCTTTCAGCAGAATATGTCATGGGATGTCCACGTGGACAGCATGCTAATTAAGTTAGCACAAGTAATTGGGCTAGTATACCGAAATCGCAATTTACTACCACCAAAAATCTTACTGTTACTTTATAATACCTTATTCTCCTCCCGACTCAATTATTGTCATTTAGTTTGGTCTACGACAACTTACAGAAATTTGCAGAAGCTTCACAAGTTGCAGAAAAGGTTTGTAAGAGTAATAGAAAATCTGCCGTTTTATTCACATACGTATCATCTATTTCCCAAATACAACATAATTCCTGTTACCAACTGTTTGATTATATCCTTTGCAAGGCAATTAAGAATGAAAACGCCAGCAACAGTTCATTTGTACGTCGTCTAGCCAGGTTACAACCAAACACTACTACACGCCAGACACGTCACACGGAGCTCTGGAAAGTAAGGACGTTTCGCACAACATACGGCCTACAAACTATACAGAATAAACTACCCCGGTTACTATATGATTTAAATCATAAACAGATCCAACTTGAAAAGGTGACGTTCAGAACACTCCGCCGGTATTTAAACATGTACTAGGTCACTTCGCTTGCCATTCCTGTTTACTCTGTCACGTTGTTGTTTACCCTGACTGCACCGCTTGTCTGTATTCACTTTGTTTTGAATTTTATTTGAAGCAAAAATGTGCTTTATTTATCTGTTACTTTCGCTAAACTCATTGCCATCGCACATGAATGTTCCATTGCTTTTGTAAGTGCTTTCTAACTTCATTCTAACACATTTTCTGTATAATTTTATGTAGTTCTTATGAGTGATTGTAATTGCAGATGTTTTCATGTTTCGTTCTATTTTGTTTTTGGATGAGACCTGCCGTTTCATTGCGCCTATGATGCTGTCAAGTGTATAGGGGGGCCTCCGGCTTTGTCAAGCTGTCGCTTGTGACACCTTTTACTGCGGGTCTCCCGCGCCATGTATTCATTAGGCGCAAATAAAACAATTATTATTATTATTATTATTATAGGTAAGCCTCAAGCCATTATCTTCAGGTTTAAAATAATTATCCGCACATTTTTACACTTCACTAATTATATTTCTTATAATTACTTTTAAGGCTACAGGTAAAAACCGTGTATTGAACAACCATGCGTAGGCTACGTAATCCTTATGTTGAATGCTCGAGCAGTGCCTAGCAACGAGTGAAAACAGAAACCAAATTGTAGCCGATGTTTTTAAGGTGCCTCTCCATACTGAACTCTTCCAGGGCTTCTAAGAGCGTCAAAAAGAGAAAAGCTGGCATTGCCATGCGGAACTAAGGCCAAGTCAGGCCTACCGCCTTTTGCTTTGGCTTTCCCTTTCATTTTGAAAGAAAATAAACACCAAACCAAACCAAACCAAACCAAACCCGACGTGCGGAGTACGTAGTGCAAAGCCTCTGATTGAACTAAAGGTAACAACTAACTTCCTTTCAACTGTCCAGCTTCTGCCCTCTACTACACGCTACGCCAGAAAGAGCCGTCCACTGGCGCGCACACACCGTGATGACTTGTTAGTACAGTTTTTTTCTTGTTCTACACAGACACTGGCGGCTTTCCCGCGATGCTGCGTTCTGTTTTTAAAGCGTGAGCTTAAAGGCTCCTGTTCGGTGGAAAGGGGGCATCGGTGTTGTGGCCAGACACTCACGTCAGCCAAAGGAACCCACTTTAGGCGTTGAGAGTAAAAAGAAAAATTGTAAGATAAATTAATTTGCAGATAGTGTCTGAAACGTCTGAAATTGATCATGTACTGGTTTTAGGCATGATACCAGCTACACCACGCAGGTGTGCTGGTAGGGTTTAGGTGAAAGTAGGTTTTATATGTAAGCGGTGTGGTCGTTCACGTAAAGTGGCACCTTCAGTGCATTCTAAGGAGTATGAGTGTATTTATAACAGTTATATTTGCCGAAATTCAAATTAGGAGAGTAGAAAAGTGCATATTCGTGAAAGAGATCACGGCGCAAAATGGCCACGCAGATGAGTTACCCTTACCCGCCCGTGTTACCATTTTGCTCTCTCATGTATTTCACGAATACGCAAAAACAAGCCCAGCTGCAGGTACTTAGAAAAGTGCACGTTGACGTTTCATATCCTCTTCTCTTGAAGGAGCATAGTGGCGCCTGCACGCGGCGGTCACTGGGAAAACCCCACGATCTCATCAACGCCTATGTTCCAGCATATAGCGACCGGGCAGCATGATGGCCATGTGATTGTTTATGGCACAGTCAGTACTAATCAGTGTGCATATATATAGATGCAGTATTATGTGCGCAAAGTGCGATGTTCAAAAGTTCAAAAACAGGTATGCTGAAACCTTGTTGTGAAAAATGTGTGAATGTGAATAAAGAGCAGTGTCTGCACTATGTGAAGAGAAAGACCAGCCATGAACAGTATCGTTTCGTGCACTCTAAAAAAAAAACACATATACGGGAGTGAAAAGAGAGTAAGCTGTCCCCTAACGCACACCCTTTTTTAAAGGGTGTGCGTTAGAGGACAACATTACTCCCTTTTTACTCCCTTCTGATTAGAGTGTACCCTTAAGGGGTGAACTAAATTTTATTCGACGGAGTTCTGGAGGGAAGAGCTTCGGCAGTGTCCACGGTCTTTACTGCTGTGGTGGCACCGAGCTTGTGTTGTGGTTACGAGTGGAACAACAGACGATGCAATGGCAAAAACTTTCCGTTATTTGATCCGAAGAAAACAACGTGGATCGCCGGAATGCTGGGCTGTACAGGATCGGCTGGGCTAACTTCGATAATGCGTTGGGTCCGTGCCTTTATTAGTTAAGTAGGCGTTCTTGAGTAGTAAGTCGGGTTATTGCGGGAGATTTGATGTGTAGCCCAAGAGACTATAGTCTTTCTTCGCAGTAAATGATGTTCGGCATGGCTGTGCTTGGATTTGTTCACTCGCGGGCTAAGCCACGCGGCGAGTTTTATGACGCGCGCCGTCCACATTCCTAGCTATGTCCGGGACCGAGTGTCTGGTGCCGGATGACGCAAGTGAGCATTGTGACACGTATATATAATAATTTATTAAGGCGAAAGCCTTTAATGCCTCATGCTGTCGTTAGCAATCCGTGTCGGCAGCCGTGTCTCCGTCCGTGTCGGCAGCCGTGTCTGCGTCCGTGTCGACAGATGTGTCCGCGTTTTGACGGGTGTCCACCGAGATATGCGAGACAGTTACTGCTTCCTTTCCTCAAATAAAATTTTCAGTTTCTTCATTACGGCCCCTCTTTCTCCTTCTTCTTTCACTCCCACTTCCTCTCTTCCTGTACGGTGCGGTTCGGGTGTCCACCGAGATGACAGAGAATTTCCTGTCCTCAAAAAGCGTTGCGTTTAAAGAGCAAGGCATCGCGCCGAACGGTTGGTGGCGTTCCTCCCTTCCTGTACTGTGCGGTTCGGGTGTCCACCGAGATGACAGAGAATTACTGCCCCATTTCCTTTCCTCAAAAAGCGTCGCGTTCAAAAGGCAAGGCATCGCGCCGAACAGGTGGGGGCGTTCCGTAGACTGCCTGGCAGCGCTACAACACGCTGTCGCGTTCCACTCCCAAAGGCGATGGTTAAGCGTCATTAATTAGCAGCTAATTAGTATTTAGTCATTAATGAGTGATTAGTCGCTAATTAGTAATTTGTCATTACTTCGCCATCAACCCCGCCGCGGTGGCTCAGTGTTTACGGCGCTCAGCTGCTGACACGAAAGACGCGGGTTCGATCCGGGCCGCGGCGGCTGAATTGCGATGAAGGCGAAATTCTAGAAGCCTGTGTGCTGTGCGATGTCAGTGCACGTTAAAGATCCCCAGATGGTCGAAATTTCCGGAGCCCTTCACTACGGCGTCCCTCATAGTCTGAGCTGCTTTGTGACCTCAAACCCTGATAAACCAACCAATTATGTGTGACGTCACCAGTGTCAGATAAGCAAAGTGGTGCGGAAAACGCTTTCGCCTCTACGCACTTTAGACAGTCAAATTGCCCCTGAATTTTTCGTTTCTTTCAAAGCCTCTCCTTTGTATTTTTTCTTTTGTTTCTCCAGCATACCTTTGACATCATACATGCGATAACAACGCATACTTGCTCCACCATTCTTCCCTTCTAGCACGAGCTACGCTCTTCACAGCTTACACTTATACCTTAGCTAAAGCGGGCACACGCACTCACAGGCAGTAACACTACACTGCTTGATTGATTCTTCTTTCTAGTTCTTTCTCCTTCATTTCTTACTGAGTTGCGTTGTTGTACTGATAAATTATATGAGAAAATTTTCACTGCTCTCAGTCTGCGTTTATGTCACTAGTATGATTTCAAGAGCTCTATTCTAGCGGAATAACGGAACCATAAAATAGAATGCTGTACTCAATTTATTCCAAATGACGAAACACTGCGCTAAAGCCATGCCCAGAGAAGACAATATTATATTACGGATGTTCTTTAGCATCCAAGCTTAAGGATAGGAATGGGATGTGTGGTCTCTTGCCAACCTTTCCTCAGAAACCTGACTGCGAAATATACACCTTTATTTTAAATTCGGTGCATTATCGTGAGTCCGTGCTTGATTAAGAGCAATAGCAGCAGACTGGATATGGTCCTTGTTTATTCCCACAGTTTGGATCACCATCGTTGCTATGGGGACACCTGGAAAAAAACAAGACAAAACTGATACGACGATGCTAAATATAAAGCAAGTGGCACGAACATTCACTAATGTCGGTTGAACGGAGCAGCGCTGACCATAGTATGCCAAACGTTTCGTGGTTATGTGCAACCACAATCGTCCTGCGTAATAGTGTAATGTGTTATAGTACACGCATAGATATATCGTTGGTTTTTCATGCACGAATACCACTTGCATCACTAATTCGTCTCTTAAAGGGTATATATCCTGGGCTCATCTTCTTTCAGATCAGAATTTTCTTTAAGTGGTCCCTTGCCTAACTGAACATGTAAAATTGGTACGGGCCTTGGAAAACAATCCGCCTTGGAAACGTCATCATAAAGGGTCTCTGAAGGGGTGCATATATGAATAGTGGGCACGGTTGACGTCTCTTTGCTCTACGGTACGGCGAGAAGCCCAGGAGAGCTTCTACGATAGATGCGCTTTTGACTTTTCCGAACAGAAGTTGTGCCTATTTTCTCTTACCGACTGTTTGAACTGACTCTTTCGAAGCATTTAACAAAAACCTCATGCGCGCTATCCATGTTGAAATAGAAAAGCAATTTGCACAGCACATAGGAGCAGGGCATGAATTTTTTACTGACACGTTAAACCACCTTTTTAGGAACAGCTATTTAGCAAACTCTCGAAAAATATTTTACCAATAACCTTCACGAGGAAAGTATATAACAGCTATACCCTACCGGTATTCACATAAGGGGGCGAAAGGTAGAGGCCACAATGAGTAGTTCCACCCAAATGGAGGACAAGGAAGTAAGCTATGGAAATTTATTCCGATTCTTTTATCCTTCGGGGAAAGCGCCAAGGGATATGCCCTGAAACCAGTGTGCGATTAAATTCACGATTATATAATTTCATCTGGTAGAATCCTCTGCTAAAATGTGAATTCATAACTTTTCCTTCTCCGTTTGTTTTGTACAAATTCAAGCTTTGTGTCCAAAAATTATCAAAATACTTCATTCCCTGTACATGAGTGCGTTTGTATCCGCTATGCACCCTGGCCAATTCCCCGCCGTGGGTATGTGCCAATAAGCCTGAGGACATCATCATCATCCTCATCACCAAATGATTGATCCTGAGGACATCATCATCATCAAATGATTGATGTAGCATTAAGAGATACAAAGATACAAAGTACCTTGGCGTCCCTTTGAGTGCCTATAAGCATAGCGCACATTATTGGAAAGACCGCGTGTCAACTCTTCAGCGCTATGCTCAAACGTTTGTCCCCCATGGCCTCTCAATTTTCGGCAGGGCGACCGCCTGTAATCTGTTTCTCGCCACTAAAATATATTATGTACTGCAAATTATTCATTGCGTAAGACTTCCTATCCAGCGTTTTCACAGGGGTTTCGCTACTTTTGTGTGGGATTCGTCTTTTTAATCCATGAGGCGTGATAACCTTTTTCGGCCTGTAAGCGCTGGCGGCCTTGGTCTAGTTCACCTGTATGTCCGACAGATAGTGTCACGTTTCATGTTTTTCCGTGACACTAAACACCCAATAGTCCGTTCATTCCTGCAAACAAATTTAGTTCATGTTTTACCCAACCTCATTGTGTCTTCTAATGTTTGTGACCGTCCGTGTTTGTGGGGCATAATGCAAGAGGTGTATTTGGCTGTCCGTTTCCTACTTGTTCGTTTTTCTCCTGAGTTCCTTTTTTTTAGTGTCGAGGAAAAAGTTGTATAAGGATTTGGTTAGTATGCTCTTCCCTCCGCCCATGTACCGCTCTCTGTATTTTGGTTTACCGGGGCATGACGTACTCAAAAGAGTACGTAAGATGCCAGTCTCGCCGTGTACAAAGACCTTTTTCTTTAAGTTACACACCGGTACGTTGCCCGTTAGAACATGGTTAGATAAAAAGGGCATTTTCGTGTCTACCGTTAATTGCCGCCTTTGTGATGAACCCGAAACAATTGAGCATTGTTTCATCAGTTGCAAAGATGCAGTACTCTTCTGGCATATCCTGCAACGCACATTTAAAAAAAGAATTCATCTGACTGCACATTCTGTTCGCTATCTCACTGCGCTGCCATTTGTTGATGAACCCCTGGACATGATCTTTCTTATTGGACAGCACAGCCTCTGGAAAACCCGCACGATGGACAGACACTGTGAACCTGTTGTGTCTACAAAGGATCACTTCAGTCGAATGGTTGTTCATCTAAGAGACGTGTATGCCCAGACTGAGTACGAACCGGAGTGGCACTCACTATTAGTGATGTGCTCTGCATTGCCCCTTTTCTACTGCATGGTCTTTTGAATATGTATTGTTTACCACTGTTTTCATAATGGCTTGTATATAGTTCATGTACATAGAACATTACATCACTGTAATAAATGCCATGTTGAAGAAAAAAAAAGAGATACAAAGATGGCAGAGCAGGCCAAGGAACAAATGCGTCCTAATGACAGCGTACTTGAAATCAAAAGAAAAAAATGCAGACGATTACGGTACTTCCTAATGCGAAATCTGAGCGCAGCACATCAACTGTTTCAGCTTTTTGATAGATTGAGGCAAAGAATTCGAGCAAGACATGTGTGTACAATTCCAGACAACTTGTTATTTTTCACACATTCCTTCCTCAAGAAACACTCCACCAACAGTTCTTGATTGTAATGAAGGAAGCTTTGTGGTCGGAGAAATACTTAAATATATGGTCGACGTGCTGCACCAATGCTGGTTCTCAAAGACGACGTCTGCGCAAGCATTTCGAGAGGTTTTAGCAGTTGTGGGAGCCGTTTCGAGCGAGAGGAACGGGATGTTATCCCACATAAGGGGTAAGAAATTCCCGCTTGTCTTTACAGAAAGGAATTTTAATGAGGAAAAGGCGGAGAGGTTGGCCGGTGGTGACATAGCCCTGGCCTGCTACTCCACATTAAAGTCCCCCCACCCACCCTGTCAGCCTGGCAGGTGGCAGCGTTTCTGGCACAACGTTGTCAGTGCCATAGCATGCCGCACACATCTGTCACTACCGCCACGTAGCTTAAAGCATGAGTGAGGTGTCCACTGTTCCAAGAGGGCAGTTGTGTGCCTTCCCACTTGTTCAGGTGTCCACCGCGATGTGCGAGACAGATACTGCGCATTTCCTTTCCTCAAAAACCAATTTACAAATTTTACCCTCTGCTTCCCAAGCCCCCGCTCTATTGGTTTTGCAGCTGTGGGAGACACATACTGCGCATTTCCTTTCCTCAAAAAAACACCGGCCACATATTGGAAATTAGATCTAAAGTGTGCTTGGCGAAAGCTTTGTGGTCAACCCATTGCTGCTTCCCCAAACCGCTTGGCGCAAAATCACTGGTTGGTTGGTTGGTTGCGACTGAGAGAAGGATCAAAAGGAAAAGTGCACGGGCCTGCCAACTGGCTCCAGCCGAGCCACCACTGCTGCCACGTGCAGATAGAAGAGAGTTGAAAGATAAGAGGACAGAGTAAAAGAGAGAGTAAAGACGCGCGTCGCAACAACCGCGTTCGCCGGACCGGACGCTGGCTGAAAAAACATACACGGCCGCAGCCCGAAGGCTGCAAGCTGAATACCACAGATATTTTCTGGGCCGCTTCGGAGCCATGCGTCTCACTCACTCGACTGCAACGAGACATCTGGCGAAGGAGCGGCGGTGTAGCTGCCACCACCGACGCTCGCGCGCTCGTTCTACCGCTACTGTGTGACGTCACGGTTGCTATGCACAGCTGCGCCCCCCACTATCAAGCCTGTTGCTAAGGAGGGGAGGAGGTTGCGCTTTTACTTTCTCCTTTCCAAGCTGCCGCTCCATTGCTTTCGCAGCTCAAAAAGGGTGTCCACCGCTGGTTACAACGGACAACGGTGATGGCGACGGCAACACCACGAAACGTAGAAACGGGCGCCTAAGAGCTGCGCTCTAAAATTGTTTGTTTAGCTCAGCTAAGCGCGCTTTAGCGAAATCGTCCCGACGACGTAGACGGCTACTGCCGAATCGCTCCGCGCATAGCGAAAACTGCAATGCGAATGCGGCAACAGCGACGTCGGCTCCATTTTTTCCAGCAAACGGCGAGTCACGTGGTTAGTCACGTGGCCACCGCTGAGGCGGTGGTCGGAGCAGCGGTCGGCACGGCGGAGGCTCGCGGTTGCAGCTGCGGTGAGTGGCGTGGTATGTTTCGTGGCTGCCACATCTCCACCGCTCCTCCACTTGAAGGTGAAATTGGGGCGCCGATAACCTTGGCCTGAGTGTAGAAGCAAAGCTTTCGCTTCAGTAAATGAGCTTTGGCAGGGTATTTAATACAAAGCCAAGGTAACTGATGGTAATAAGGGTAACGGACGGGGACGGCAGAAAGTTTGGTAAGTTTGTGGGGACCTGGTGGCGTGGGCTAGCCAAGTACCTGGTAAATTGGATAAAATTGGAATGTCTTTTTCCTGCAGTAGGCGTAGTCAAGCTGACGATGTTGATTAAGAAATTATTTTATGTGAAAGACATCGAATACAAAAGTTTGTGCTTTTGATACGAACAATAATTCGCCGTGGTTTTCATTGATGTGATATATCGAAGCTGCGCTTCCAGGCTTATTCAAGCACCCGAAATCTTAACAATATTCAGCGGAATAAGGTATTACCGCCCCGCTATTTTAATACCCCCAAGCACCCTTCGAAGCACTGAGTGAACGCCCTTGCGTGCGTGGAACTAATGAATAGAACGTCAGTTATTGCATGCAGTATGAGGTTTTGAGCCGCCGTATACCGCTAACCAACGCTGAATACCGCTCACTGAAATTTTAAGCCCGTCGAGTTGAAGTGCCGCCGCTTGAGAAGCATGCAATGTAGATGTGTAAAGATGCGCTGCCTATTATATTTTAGTGCGCTAGCACTTATATTAAACATTCCCTCATTTGGACGTAATGTGTTTTTCAGTTTGCCTGTCTGTCTCTCTATCTGTTTGTCTGAAGCCTGTTCTTTTAGGCTGCCCACATATCCACCGCGTTGTTCGCGACCTGCCTAGTTGTGTTATATATCAACTTGTCAGAATGCCCGCGTGTTGTGCGATGTCAGTGCACATTAAAGATCTCAAGATGGTCTAAAATATTCCGCAGACCTCCATAGACTACAGTATCTCTTTCTTCCATTCTTCTTTAACTCTCTCCTTCCTCCCTTCCCTTACGCCGCGGCTCGGGTGTCCGCCGAGATATGCGAGACAGTTACTGCGTCATTTCGTTTCCTCAAATCTACAACCAAAACCAGCGAGAATGTCCCCTACCCAGCGGTTTGTGGGAAAACTGCCCACCAAAGCAAATAGCAGTTCAATGAATGATTGGTCGTGAGAGGTTTCTGGGAAAGCGCAACCTAAGTGTCACAAGCTCCACCGAAGGCAGTGGCTGGGATCGCAGAGGAGTGGCGCATCGCCGCTGAAACGAGGCGCAAGGACTGGCATGAGGGCTCTCAGGCGTCTATGAATGCGGGGGACTACCTATTCTACAAAAATGAGCATTAATCCATTATCGCTACCCGAACACGGGAACCAAAGCGAAAACCAAAGTGCTAGCGGCCGTAATTCGCATTTGGCCTAACCACGCAAAATTGACTAATATTTCTTCAGTCAGCAAATAGGGCACAAAGGGCAAAGGTGACGGCTAATTTAGAAGTGATAAGGTTGCAGGGATCATATAGCTGTGTGGGCTTTAGCTAGCGTCAAAGAAGAACATGGTTTGAATCCCGGTCCCGCTGAGCTGCTCCGCTTGAGTTAAAAAAATCCTACAGGATTTGGACAATCTGGTATACCGATTAGTCAACTCCGAATCAACTGACCAATGGCGTGGTCCGACCTATGACGCAGCGCAGTGTTCTAAAAAATATGACTCCGGACAGGCCGCCATTGCAAGCGTAACCTGAAATTTTTTTTTGTTATAATTTTACCTGTGATTCTAGCCTAGCAGTGCTGTTTCACTAAGTAGGTCGTATGGAACGTTATAAGGATTAGTGAGAACAGACATGAAGTACATGCAATGCTAAAGCGCCGGCATGTGCTATGCTATTATGGATTAGGGGACAGACGAGAAAGAGATGTATGATTTCTGGTGAATAAGGGTGTAGCTAGTGAAAGGGGTTTAATTTTATAGAATCAGTGAGAGGGTGGGAGTTTTCGCAATTAATCATAATAAGATCTGCAGAATGAAGTTTGTAAAGGCTAACGTGCCCGCATCCGCTCATAACGACCGTAGTCGGAAGTCTCTGTGAAAGTGTAGAACTGGCAAAGACTGAATTCACAGCAGAGTACACTGTACCGTTCAATGCGCCCGTAATGGCGAGACTAAAAATTCATATTGTGGGCGCATCTTACACCCTCTGCGCTGGCGAAGTGGTTAGTGCGCTCTACTAATAAGCCGGAGTTCCCTGGTCTGCCCGGATGGACGTCTCGCATGCCAATTTTGCTGTACCAGACACAAATGCCCGGTTGGGCGACTCAGATGCCCGCTCGGGCATCTCACGAGCTATTTTGGCGTCTCACATGCGCTATCCCGGCTGGTCGCTTCACAGACCTATTTTGGTATTTTATTCTGGCTTAATTTAGACCAAATGAATACACCGGATTAGCTTAGCCATTCTACTTTGAAGTAAGGTTTTCCTAATTACTTAGCTCTAATAAATGAACATCTTCAGATCGGCATGCTGTGCTTGAACTTAAGCGCATAACTAAGCTGGAATATGTAAGCGAAGACGATGAGAGTAATTCGCCGTACGACATATATACCGTATTTTTGTCCACCGCTGAAAATATATAAAAATAAGCCCCACTGCCATAACGAAGATATATAGAAAACCGAACCAAGTTTATGCTCATATTATGAAGCAAAGAAATGGACTAGTAGTTGGTAAGAGAATGTGCCCAAAAGAGAATTCAAATCTTCTTTAGTTCTGCCAATGCTCACCCTGGTCTGCTTAGCCATTTACCTCGTGCAAATAAAGAAACCATTCCTAGTGCTCACAGCAATCATTAAACAGCAGCGCGCAAATGCACCACAGAGAAACAAATTTGAGCTAGTAACAAAACTACTTACGTTTCCACCTTCCATAGCTGATTCACGCACGTGTGTTGTTGACATGGCTGAGTGAAACTTAACGTGGTGCCGTTTTCATAAAGTGTCCCATTACGCGGACATCCCACTGCAATGAATGAACGTTCGTGAGAACAATAACAACGATTTAAAACATATGGAATATATTTTAGTGATAAGATTCTTATCACCGTAAATTGTTTGCTTTTTTGTGCGTTAAAGTTTCGCATTTACTGCTCTGCAAAAAAATGTCTTCGAACTGTGCTCTCATACCAATCAAAGCGCAGGAAATCTGCACAAGGGCTTCTAGTTTTCACGGCTGCCACCACGTGCCGCGTGGCGCTGAAAGCACAAATTCTTCGTGGATATTTCGACTGTTTGTCATCACATTACGAGAGTCAGCCGTGGTAAAGACCATGTTGGCACACAATCTCTGAGGACTCTGTCGTTTCTGAAAATGAGAATTTAAGTTGACACAATTGAATTACGCGGGGACCGCTATCGGCGGCCAAAAGGTGACGCTAGTTGCTGAAGTCCAGAAAGGCTGAATGTGCCCCGCTTATTTGAATCCCTGTTCATGCCATCTTGTCTCATGCTTTTTCATCATAATCAGTCTATTATGAAAACAAGTGAATTGTAGTTTACTAGAAGCAATTTCTGTCAAAACAATCTTCATAGATAGAAAACAGTACAAGATTTATTTTCCAGCCCGACGCGCGGGCAGGATGTTGAACAGAGCCCTCTCCTGGACAATACTCGGCAAGTTATCGAATAACCTACCGGAAAAGAGACCTATTGCTGTACGATAGCTGATTTTAATTTAGGCTTTTGGTAGCGAGTTTTTCTGCTTTCGTATTACCATTTTAGACACGTCCTTTTGGGATCCTAACAAGAACAGCGAACGGTTTAGCGTACACACTTTGTCCACAGTGCCGCTTATAGCTTTGGCATCAGCATGTGTAATCATAACAGCCGCTAAAATTTCTTCCTTGCAGAGAGGTAGTTATTTACCCGTCACGAGAGAAGTTTAACCGAGCTTTGTGCTGAATGTGCAGTTTAAAAAATCAGTATCGGATTCGATCTCCGCCTTGAATTAGTCACACAAATTCTTAAAAACTTGTTAGAGGCCTGTTTATTCATTGCGTATTAATGAACACGACGTAGTCATCCTGGTACTCGAGGTTTATTTCTTATAGTCCTTTCCGATCTTTTCCACTCATAAGATTTGATGCTCAATCCTGCTTTTATCCTAAAGGCAGTTTTTCCTGCTTGCCTCAAAACAGGCAAGGTAATCGCAGTGTTGAAAAAAGGAGACCGTCGATTCGTATCTGTCGACCCATATCCATTTTATCTTTTGTCAGTAAGGTCATCGAGAAATTGATAATTCTACGCTTAAACAATTACCTTGATATATTTAAGATAATTTCCTCCCATCTGTATGGTTTTCGGTCTGCCGCCTCGACTGACAAACTTGGCTCTCATCTCTTTGACTGATTTTATTAAGCAAGGTATTGATAACGACGAATTTGTTGGCTCTGTCTTCTTAGGTTCAACAAAAGCTTTTGATATGTTTAATCACTCCATATCACTTAAAAAGTTCGAATTTTATGGAATTACAGGTCCCGTTTTGCGACTGCTGAGAAACTATTTGCAAGACAGTCAACAAATAATCAGTGTTGGTGGAAGATTCTCCGAAGCTCTAACGAAGGTCTCAATTTTAGGACCCTCACTATTCATACTATATATTAATGACCTTCCTAATTCTATTCGCCCAACACACTGTGTCTTATATGCTGATGACACTCTCGTGTCATTATCTAATACGTCCATAGATAATTTTATTCTTGAATTTAATGCCCCTCTAAGTAATGTAGCCAAATGGTGTACTGATAATCAGTTAGTGATTAATCCCACCAAAACGAAATTCATAGTTTTCAAAAGTAGCTAGAAAATCAGGGGGCACTTTGTTCACCTAAAGTGCGGTGAGGCGAAAGCCTTAAGCGCAGTGCTGCTGCTTGTGTCACTGATGTGTGTTTAAGGTGTTAAGCTGCGCCTCTAACAGCGGAACGTGACATCGTCTTGCAACGCTGCCAGGGAGTCCACAGAAGGTCATTGCCCATTCGGCTCTATGCCTTGCTAGTCGGTAAATTGGTTTTTGAGGAAAGTAAATGTACCTGTCTCTCATATCTCTGTAGACACCTAAACCTCGTCGCAACGGGAAGGGAGGAAGATGGGAGTGAACGAAGACCCCATATTCACTAGACGCGCCATTGTTCACTTCAAACCAGTGAGCTGGCATGGTGGAGTGGTAGCGTGCTCGTCTCGCACTCCGGAGACCGGGGTTCGATTCCCGATCACGGCCAATTTCGTACTCAGTTTTATTTATTTATGTGGTCTGACTAGAAATGTTAATTAAGCTAATTGGTTAAGTAAGCAATTAACTAAACTCAGTCCCACTTACTTGGAGCATCACTATACGGTCCCATTAATTGGTTGCATGGCTAGTAACCGAAGTATAATTGGCCCCGTTTGAAATTCGCTCTCCGTGACGTCACGACCGTTGCGACCAATTGAAAAGCGTGACATTTCTGTCGACAACCCCTGCTTACAACGATGAGGCATTAAAGGCTTCCGCCTTAAAATTCTTTCATATCCTCCAACGTTAACCCTCTGTTCTTGTAATGTTCCGGCTTCTGATAACACCAACTTTCTCGGCGTTATTCTTGACTCAGCTGTTAAATTTTCCGCCCATATCGCTCACAAAAAAAAAGATATATGTTTGTCATCAGAGCACTAATTAAAGCGCTTCCATATTTTCCATGGAACCTACTCCTATATTTGTATTATGCATTCATACCTAGTCACATCATTTATGGGATTATCAAATGGGGAAATACTTATCATTGCCATTTATCGTCTCTGAAACACTTACAAAACCAGGCCATCCGCATTATTACCCGTAGCCCTTGCTCTACTATTCCTCGTTCTTTATTGCATGAGCACGATATTTTACCACTCCAACAGCTTTTCCGCTACCACCTTAGAATCGCGTTCTTTAGGTTACTACATGGCACCCTACATTTTCAGTTTGTAGACCCATCCTGCTGATCAATCACAAACCTACCAGATTTGCAGCAAGAAATAATTTTCCGCTCCCCAAAGTCCATACCAATTAATGTAAATCGACGTCGTCTTTTCAAGCAATTTCATTTTGGAATACATTGCCACCCACTCTAAAAACATCAATTTCCTTGCATGCATTCAAAAATAAGCTCAAGGTATTTTTGTTGGAAAGCTGATGTTTTATTCTCTTTTTTTGTATATTACCAGCGTTATTGTGCTTTTTGACTCTGGTTTTATGGTGAAGTATTGATTTGCTATTTTCTATATTTTGTAATTATCCGCTAACTATGCTGTATGTACAAAATATACGGGCGGCGCTCAATACCTTTTATCGGGGCTAAAATATGAAATACCGTTCCATGTTACGTAAAATACACGTCGAACTTTGGGTCTAAACTACAACGGCACTATCTGAACAAGGAATTTGATGCATCAAGCTAAACACATGTTGTTGTGCATAGCAATGCTCCCTACAGTGATTGTTTAGCTCTGATAATGTTTGTATTCGATCCATCCCTTGCCATAGCGGCTAAGGATTCAGATGACTACGCAGCAATCTCTGTAACAATTTCTGCTTGTATAAACGTTCTGATTCTGATTCTGTAATTATTTGTTGTATTATGGATCTATCGAGGGTCCGGGACAGTCTGACTTTTGGACCCTCGCCTGTCCACTTACGATCTTTTATATATTTTTGGTACCAATAAAGAGTACTTTTTACCAGAAAGAAAAGCGATGAACGACGCCCTTTGCAGAGATGGAATGCAATAATGATCATTGTTATGTGCCGCCTGATTAACGGAAAATCAAAAGGCCGCTAACATTGTGCTCATAACTGATCGATTATCCAGCTCACTACGCTGAAGGCTGTGGAGGAAACAGCCCGTTTATTTGTACCGTAACAAATCAGCAGCGATTTCTGTTAACGCGAACTTAGCATATATTCGAGCATTATGAAAGAAACGCCAGATGTATACGAGCCCCAGAACATAGAGAGCATTCCAGAGGTGCAGAAATTGCATAACGACGCGCTTAGCCATCGAATGCACGCAATGTGGAGAGGGCGCAGCCTATACATTCGCCGAAGCGAAGCTATACTTTGATTGTAGACTCACCGCCAGCCCGTGGCAACATCGCAACTTTAAACAGTCCACCCCATGGGAGCGAGAAAATTTCTTCCAAGCGCGGCGCAAATGGTAACCACGGCACGCGCCACAGAAGAATTATCAGGCTATTACGATAGTCGGTAATGCAAAATCTGAGGCCCGCTCTTCACAGGCCACCTGCCATCGCTGCTCGCCCCCTGCAACGCTGCTCGCCCCGCTCCATGGTATTCCCGTGGCAGCCACCTTCTGGTTGCCCAAGCTTCCACCCTTGCCGTGGCAGATGGCGTTTCGCTCTGCTACTACCTGCCACAGATGTCGCGTGACGTGTTACGCCTACTACGCCAGCGATGAAGACGCCCAGTAAGGCATGTTGACGGGCTAGTTGGTTTTACATCTTGAAACTTGGGCAAAAGCAAATTCAAGCAGGCGAGGCTTTTATTGGAAGCCTTTCACATAAAGAAAAAGGCAGCCTTGTGCGTGAGTGAGACTTCAGTTAAGTTGTATGCGGCAGAGTACGATTTTCTGAGCAATAATGTTCGTGCTAGGCGATAAGTCACGGCTGCGATAAGGCACGTGGTGTGTAAATGTGGGCGTTGCCTGAGATTATAAATGTATGTGTTTTTTTCGAGCAATAAACAGTTGGAAGTTGGCGCCTGTCCGTTGTCTCCTCGTCTCTTTTTGTGTCCTTGTGAAATTATTAGCGTCTAGGTGGGTTTTTCTCAAGTTTCAAGATGAAGACGCCGATTCCACGAACGGCCACCTAGGAGCGGTGCTCTAAAAGTCGGTCATTGTCGCATACTTCCCCCAGGAGAATGCTCTGACTTGAGGAAATGCCTCTAGAGTAGGAGTACAAGTGCAATTGCACGACAGATTCTACTTATATATCTTTCCACGTAGCGTCATAGGCGTCCCGGACTCACACTGCTGCACAATAAACGCCTCTTGGTCCTGGCAGCCATTGAGGCCAGCATCCACAGCACGTGTTCGCTCGGTGTTCCGCCTGCCCATTCGCTCGAAAGTGTGCATTTGAAACGACATGGCGCCATTATGGAATTTAGGTACCGCATGCATTTTATGTTTAACTTATGGTCTGCTTCATACGTATATACTATGTTTCTATAAATTATGAGTACGGATATGAATGTGGACGTATTGGCCGGTTATCCTATAGACCTGCTCTCAAGCACACGTCTTGCGGGTACCGTAGGAAATTTACACTCTACTACTCTACTATGTAACGCCTGTTCTCTGCATCACACACCACAACATGATACACAGAGTTACACCGCATACTGTGACTGTCCAATATTTCTGTATGTAAATCAAGGCTGCTTTAGCAACTCCAGCAACATTATTGCTTTAACGTTTGATCTTTTAAGAGAAGGCTGAATGAAGTGTTACGTTTATCTCGAAGAAAGCGCGAGCGCTAACTCGGTTGCATCACACCGTAAATAACCTTCCTATTTATGTAACATCACTGTTCCTATAGAAATACCTGATCTCTTCAATAAAATTAATATGTCACCTTAAGCCAACTATTTGGATTGCTTTTAAAAGTAACTCTGCATGGGGTGCGGCTTTCGGTGGGCATATGTGCGAAGGCCGATCGATTACGTCCCCAAATGCGTCAGAGCGCATTCTTGCACAGGGTACCAGGGTTAACATGCCACTGTGCTCTTTGCGCGTTAATTTCAAATTTCCCGATTTCAACTTTCCCACCTTCCCGGTAGCAGACTAGCAACCTGCTCTAGGTCAGCAGCTTTCACATAAAATCCAGAGCCCTGAAGGGCTGATTATTAATTGAAGTGGCATACGTGCATATGATTAGTTGTTTCTGACGATTTTTGGCCGGCCGCTTCATTTCTCACCGCAAACTCGCTCTCTTCTATCCGTCATGATCTGAGGGTGGGGGGGAGCGCATACAGGGAAAAGCGATTTAATATTTATGGCTCTCTTTAGGCCGCTGCACACCATGTGCCGACCGAAACAGTAGTGCAGAAATACTATCCGCGCGTATACACGGACGTACCATTAGGTGCCGCCATCTTCCCCATGTGATTATACCCGAGCCAAAGGAAAAAGATCGTGTTGGGCCACTGACGCGCATTTAAGGTGAGAAAAAACGCCTAGGATACATGTCGCCGTTATAGCGTTTGTCTCTTTCCCCCTTCAAATTGTTTTCTTTGCGTCTGTGGAGAGTCCCTTCAACACTTATGAGCATGCACTCTCCGTGCGCAATGATTGCACAGCAGCAGATATGTAATGATGGCCCGTTACTATAGATCTAGCAATACATCTTTATCCGCATCAACTAAAACGACAAAGAAATTAAAACACACTAAGCGCCGTTAGCCAACTCTTGTGCCTTCTTTACGCCTTTATTTATTCTTAGAGCTTTATACAGCCGGCCTTTTCTGAGTGAGAAAGTTGAAAAGGCGGAAGTCATATCATCTCTGAAACAGCGCAACGTTCCAGGCGCTCCTTTTAGTATGAAATAGTGTTTGCAGTATAAGCCTAGCAGCTAGGAGTACACACTGCCACTGCGTTTAGCTTGGGAGTTACAGTGCCAAAAGCCAACCACCTACACTATGTCCCACTTCATAAAATAAGCATCATAGATATCCTAGCCCTAGTGCCTCCTAACAAAGAACCCTGGCGCTATAGCGTCTTAGCGAATGGAAGTATTCGCCAAGTAGAGCAGAGATTGTGGGGCGTGCAAATATCGTGTCTAGACCTCTGGCTGTGTTTTCCATGTTAACCTGGGGAGTTCAGTGGTGTTTGTTAGGAAGTCAGGTTTTACATTTTTCTATGCCACTCGTTCATCCATAACAGCCAATAGGCTGACTCTGTACCCAACAAAAATCTGCCTGCAAATCATAAATCTTTTTACTTAGCAGTTTCGCTTTTGCGTACTGCTCGCTTTCACTGAAGTAAAGTGTGCTCAACCGTTTAGTTTGCCACTCCACGATGTTCTCAGCTGCGCATTCGCCTAAATTTTCCACAAAAATTCTTTGAGTCCATTAGAAACGGTTGAGATACCCATGCCACGGCAAAGATTCATACTTGGTATAAAGACAGCGCAAAAAACGACAACCACAGGGGAGGACAAGACACAAGAGAACGCGTTCTTTTGTGGGTTGTCCTCCCCTGTGGTTGTCGTTTTTTGCGCTGTCTACCCACCAAGTATGAATTACCAACTAATTGCAAATAAATAATTAAAGGTGGCCAGAAAACAAGCAAATCTCAGTGACCGAATATGCAAATGGCTGTAAGAACGTTAAGAAATCAAGCAAAGGTTAAAGACTAAGGATACTGCAGCATATACAGAAATAAAGCATTTAACAAAGCACATACTTCAAGCAATTCTAGCTGCACGAATACCAAATATCTGTTCAGATGCGTACCTGGGATCATTTTTATCACGGGAAGCCTGACAGTCTCTGCATTGCAGTAAAAACCAGCCACTGCAAGCACCGCAAGAAGCCCAGCAGCGAGCACCTGCATTTCTCCAGTGATGTCTGGACGCACTCCGCTTCCCGAAAGCTCTGACTCCTGAAGGATCCTGACGCTCTTTAATAGCAGCTCTCCCGAACGCTTACATGAACAAATCTGTCAGGTGGTTGAGGTTTCATTCATTCGAAAACCTACTCGCTGTCATGTTCGCGGGTCTTCACATTCTTCAGTAATGAAGTTCCTTGTTGGGGCAATGCACTTGCTGCGTGTATGATGTATCGGATTTTCTTGTTTTTAAGGATGTTCCATGAACAATAACGATACTTTTGAAGTCCTTAGCGCCCGCAATTTATGACGCTTGTTTACAGCTCTTCTGGCTGTGAAGTATATTGATTATGATTGATATAAATTTTACTGTGCAGTACTACATCTTTGTTTTTCTGGCCAATAGAAATTTGATTTTCTAGGAACTTAATCTTATTTTCAGTTTCTCTGCTGGGCTGATTATTTTATCGCTGTGCTGATGCTGTGCTGTGGCCATGCTAGTTGCTTTTAGGTAACAGCAGCTTTCGAGTAAGCACATAAGCTCTAGAATAAGATAACGATGGTGTAAAATGGCTTACTCTCCACGATCAAGGTTGTTTCTGTTTAATAACGTTTGTTTTATTTTATTGTGAAAGAAATACTGCTCGCAGTTTGAGCCCTTAAGCGTCGTTCCGGCGGTGTAACCACGTTTGACTTCTAACATCACCTCTGCTGTGACGTCACGCCAGACGGAGAGAGACAGAGCCCCGACTCGTCTCGTCGCGGTCGTCCCAGCGTAACCATGGTGCGTCGAGCAGCAGCTGCGCGCCGCTGCCGCAAAGAGGCGCTCGCTATGAGGACGTCACGCCAGACGGAGATATATCGGGCTCCGACCCGGCTCGTCACAGTCGTCCCGGCGTAACCACGCTGTGCGTTTCAGCCAGGCCATGTCGTCCGACATGCACAAAACAAGGCTGCAGATTTCGTTCTCACAGTCGCAACAACATCAAAAACAAAATATAAAAAAATTACGGCGGCCGGTAGCCACGTGTGACCTGTAGACGCGGCGTACTGCGCTCCTTCAGTTGGATGCGCTGCGCTTTTGCTTTCGCAACCTACCAGGCTTAACCAAAGCTAAGCCCCCGCCAATTTTTTCGAAATGCTCTCTACTTAAGTTTCGGATTCCATTAGCTTCGTAAGTAGTATCTGGGAGTGCTTTTATACTTCACGCAAAACCTGTCCACACCGAGCGACCACGGCAGTCATGGAGCCCAAAGACTTGTCCTCGTGTCGCACCGAACCTGCTCACGAAAGTCGATGTCCTCGCGATTCCGCACTGACAATAATTTACCATGCAGATGGAAGCGACTCCTTTGCGTGAAAAGATGACGTCCATTCGTCTGAGTTTACTTCGGGCAGAGATTACTACTCCTCCAAGCCCGGACTACAGATAGACGTCTGTCTTTAACATAGGATTTCGCTGTTATCGAGGAGGTTCAGCGCTTTCAGAGCCTCTCTGAAAATGTCGGCCATTTTCTGAACGACTGAAGCGCCACGCAGGTTTATGAGCTTTTTCAAAAGGCAAACCGGAGGTGTAATTTTGCCCTGTACTGCGCAGTAGGCCAAACCGCATTAGTAGAGCAATTAATTCTTATTTTCTGATCATAAAACCTCGCATGAAGAGTTCAGCAACTTCCAGGGTCGTCATTGACATAGTAACTAATGACATATATGCATGACTTTTTCTCCTTTTCTCTGATTGAAGATGCTTTATATCTTAGAATTTGGCGCGAGCCTCGAACATTGTGCCAATAAAAAAAAAATTTCTTCCTAAGCAATAAGTATCCGGGTTTTATTTCTGTCATTAAAGAGAGGTCTGTTTGCTATACTATAATGTGCTTCAGTGAAGAAAAAGATTAAATTTATGGGTGAATAAATTTTTTACGCTTCCCTAGTGGCCTGTTGCCTCACGGTAAAGAAATAGTTAGCCTAATTAAATGCTTAATGGGGTGCTGCCGACACAAGCTGGCGAGAGCGGTGAGCAGAACGTAATTTTGCATTGCCCAGTGCACAATGGAATCTTCATTCGACACATTCTAGATCATGTATGTCATCGTTAAAAGTGACCAAGCTGACGTTCGTTTGGTGTTGGAGGTCGTCACGTGTCCCAAATTCCGAATCGAAGGGACAGCAAAGCAGGAGAGGCGTCATGTTCTTGGAGAGATTAATGCTGCTTCTGATAAAACAATTGAACTTCGCCACGATGCCGACCCACTGTTCCAGTGAGAAAATAGTATGGGATCGTTCTCATATCAAGCTCTGGCTTAGGTGAGCAGAAAAAAAATCGGTATTTTTGTTATTGTAACCGCGTGTATGGTGGTACAAAGTGATTTCTAAAAATAAAGATACCCACTCGACTCTGAAAGGAAGTCCAGTAAGGTCTGGTGGTGCGACATCCAGGCTTCTACACCCGGCTGTCCGTGTGGGGGCAGTCCGCACCGGAGGAGGTGCTTCTGCCGGATGGCGCACAAAGAGGGGCAGGTACAGAGCAAATGTTCAGTGTTCCCGCCTCGCAAACAGGAGCAGGGCAGAAGGGGCAGGTGCCACAGAAAGGGGCATGACACTGTGCCGTCGTGAACCAGGTTACCGCTGGGATGAGGGGGACACAGAGGCGCAACCTGCGAGCAAGACCTCTTCCCAGGGCGCAAGGCCTCCAGAGAGGTCGGTACCCATGGTGGGAGAAGTGCTCGAGTTGCGCACCGGAGGTTTTTAGTTTTCACGGAGGAGTATTCCAGAGAGGTTGGGGCGATTGGAAGGAACGCGTCGGAGCTGATTCCTGATTTGCTGCATCCACCAAGACTCGTGTTACTTTGTCCCACCAAGAAGTGTCGCTTTCAACGGACATCCTGCGTTAGCCTTGGTATTCACAAGTTGCAGAATGTGAAAGAGGGCAATAGAGAAGTCCAGACTGCACGAAAATTGTGAAAATATTTAAACGCTACTGCGTCTTGCAACGGAAATAGCATATCTCGGCCTATTTCTCAAGTTTTTAAAGGAAGATAGCGCTGACGCGGTAATCTGGACGAAGAGAAATACGAAAAGCCTATCAAAATAGGGAATTTCTGCGGCTCATTGCAAACATTGTAATCTTGCTCGCAGAGAATGGCATCCCGTTCAAGGCCACCTGCAAAAGCGACCAGAGCGCTGAAAATGGCCTCTGCTTTAAGGTTATCCGTTGAGAAGAAATTCGAGCTCTCATCCATTATAATTTGGGCTCTGATACTCAAAATAATTCAGGGGGCACTTTGGCTCTCTTTACCCCTTACCCCCCACTTTCCCGCAAAAACCCGCCTTCCTTCACCCTTATCCTCACACCCCTTCCCCTTTCCCTCCAGCCGTCATCGAGAAAAAGTATGTCCTCCGGTTATCGCGTTTCTTGTCGTCTCCTAAACCGCTTAAAATTGAATTTAATAATAGTGCTGCAAGGCGAAAGCTTTTCCTGGGGCACTGTTTGTTCTTTATTTATTTTTATTTTGTCATATTTAATTTTGGTTCTTTTCCTATTTTTATTGTTTCTTGTTTTGGTTCCTCCTAATTTATTTTTTATTTTATTTTAGTTTCTTTCCTTATGTTATTGTTGTTTTCTTTTATTTTTCATATGTTTTATTTTTATTCTTGTTCTTTTTCTTTTTTTTCTTATTTCTAATTTTTATCCCTTTTCTTTTATTTATTTACTTATTTATTTATTTATTTATTCTTTCATAAAAAGAAACATGCATTCACTAGATGCGCCTTTATTCATGCTCAAATCCTCAGCCTACGTGACGGAGTGGCAGCGCCTCCGCTTCAAATGCCAAAGGCCCTGGTTCGATTCCCAGCCTCGACGCAGTTTGTAAGTAGTGTCGCCGAAACGCGGACACGGCTGCCGACACGGCGGCCGACACGCAGCTAACAACAGTATGAGGTGGTCTCTGTCCCATTCAAGTGCAGTTCTGTTCTTGTATTGCAAACATATCTTTTCACGCCTAAATAACATATTCGGGCCCCAAGGAAGGCAATTTTTTCTTTCCCGGCGCAAAAGACCAGCGGGTAATTTTTTGCAGTAATGTGAAAAATTCTGTACAAGGTGTCAGATTGATTCTAATTTCTAACAACAAAACGCTCGGATCAGTCCACTAAGCGCCCGAGGTATCACGGAATTACTTTTTGTTTCGAAGACGAACGGGACGCTCGAAACTGATCAAAAACACTCGATATTATTATCCGCGGCAAAATTTGTTTGAATAAAATTGGCGGACCATGTGATAACCAGCTCATTGTTTTGTGATATATTATCTACTGCTTTCGCTAGAGGTCACAAAATAAAAACTTAATTTCGACATGCAAGAACCCTAACTTTATTGGAACAATGAAGCCACTGCTAGGCTTAGCGCACTCTCAGAAAAAGCTGTGAGTCTGGTATGTGCACACTTATGTGGAAAGCTCCTTAAAGGGCTATTTTCAGGCGCCTCAAGGTGATATGCGACGATAGCAATGAACCCGGCCAATTTATCTTAGATAACTGACAACTCAAATAAGCGCCGTGTACACAACATATTGCAGTATCAACAGCAGGCTGGGTTCCGCGCACTGAGAATGCACGGCGTCAGCAGCTCAATTATTAAAGCGAAAGCCTTTAGTGCCTTATCGTTGTCGACAGAAGGTTGTCGACAAGATGTTGTCAGCAGAAGGTTGTCAGCACAGGTGTCACGCTTTTCGGTTGGTGTAAATGGTTATGACGTCAGAGTGCGCAGATTCGCAGTAATGAGGTCACCCACGGATGCCTGACGCCCCCTTTTGGAGCAGACGACAACTAATAAAATAGTTGTCATCCGCTTGACAGGGAGCGTAAGGTGTCTGTGGGTGACCACATTACATACCTCGTTACTGCGAACAGAGCCATGGATACAAGCGAACTCATCGAAGCAGAGAGAGTCGTGCTAAAGAAGCACTCCAAGTCGGCAGTCAAAGTGTGTTGCTGTAATGTGTAGTCAAATGAAGCACTAGTACAGCGCAAACAGTCTCGCAGTCAATGCCAAACAGTGCGCCAGGAAAGGCTTTCGCCTTGGAGCACTTTAGAGAGCCACAGCGCCCCCTGAATTTTCCGCACTTGCTTCCGCCAAAACAAAAAATCCTCGTCCTGCTGCCATCCCATGCTGTTCATGACGACGAGGAGCAAAATCGTAGGCATTGTTTCGTTGTGGGTAATGAAACATCTATCCTGGGCATGAAATGAGCGCATTTTCTTTTGCAATATATCTTCCTTAGAGGCTGCTATCCCGCCTCCGCACATTGAGAGCGAGCAAGCTGGCATTTTCAAAACAACCGCTCAAGTGCAAGTCGCAACTGTAGGCGTAGTCGGGCTGCTTGCAGCATTTTTATTACTCTTTTTTTTCCTCCACCGTATCAGTGCTTGCTGCATTTTGTCAACCACGGGGCCTCCTTGCGCATCCCTACAATGGCTGCTATCCTCGTGGGACCAGATTATGGATCATTAATCCAACCCGCATGTAGTCCTTAGCGTTCGAAAAGAATCACGACCGAAGGAATAACAAAAAGATATATGCTCTTCTAAGTGTCGCGAGATCAATAACATCGTAAGCTGCGGACTGTAATTTTGACTTAGACGAAGTCAGAACTCTTCTTATCGGAAATGAGGAGTTGTATTCTGCTGGCAGGCGAATGCAGTGACTTTTACAGACCAGAAGAGTACTTTCGTAGCTTGGTTTCTGGTATAATCCTAAAGACATATTCCGTTCTCTCTTATTATATCAAGCTTTCTGAAGTATCCTGCGTCATATGCATCTTCTAAAAGCATCCCACGATAAACCAACTGATGTGTGGTTGTTAATGGCTATTTATTTATAAAAACAACAATGGACGCAAAAGATGTTGCTAGCCGGGGCATCTGCCATAGAAGACTGAAGCACCTGAGCTGCGGATAGCGTGAGAAAAAGGACAGGGAGAGGACAAGGGGACTGAAGGAAAGAGGGGAGTGATAGTAAGAAAGGTTAAGGGTAGGACGGAAATCGCAAAATTTCAAGTTATGTGGCAGGTTTTCAAATTTTGGCATTCCACTTTCCCACCGCTTCGACGCTCTGTACGCCACGGGCCGCTCCAAGACTTGGTCAAATTCAACACGCAACAGAGGTCCGTGTCGTCAAATCACGAATATTAGTAGCCCAGTTTGCGTCACTAAAACTCGAACGAATTCATCGTGCGCCTGCGCTCTATCACCGCAAACAATCTATCCGCCAGGCCACAGAGCTGCCTCCTGAAGGAAATGTCTCTTGCTGAAATTCTAGGCATTAATAGGGAGCACCTTCTGATGGCCAATTCCTTACCTAGTTGGGTGGTTTTCGAAGGGCGCTGGTCGAGGGAATTTCCATACAGCAGAAAATCGAGCGTTTTTCCGAAATCTAGACGCGCCTAATGGATATCGCTGCGCACTGACGGAGCTGTGTGGAAGCGTTCACCGGTACTAAAAAATGCCGTGGCAACAACGGCTAGTGACGCAAGCTACTCGGCGATACACACACAGGTGTTCACAAAGGTAATCTTGAGGCAGTATACGAACGCGAAGGCCATCTTGGTATCAATCGTGCCGTCGTGAATGCTCTTGAAGATGTTTGTTTTTTCAAGTTCATAAGATTTCATTACGTCTCCTAGACCATTTCTAGGTAGATCGAGAAGTCAACCGAAGGAGTGGCTATATTCTCCACGAGTACTTTGTGAGCGCCCATGAATCATGATTTGGGTAAGCAGGAGCCACTGGCCACACTTCATTTTGTCTATGATTGTGGATTAATGTGCACCGTTGTATTAATGGGCATGTCCTTTCACAATTGTTAACTTCTGGAAATTGCAGGTGCATACGCACTGAACACGCGCCATGCTTCTTTTGCTTTGCCATCTTACACTTAAAATGCCAGGAATCGCTTTTCTTGAAGACGTCAGAACATGCTTTCTTCTCATTTTATGCAAACATCTGAGCTCATTATTTCCCTTATTATAAGTATATCATGCTAACTATTAAAGCGTATAAAATGATTTTATACATGTATAGATTTTATACGCGTATAGAGCGTATAGAATGATTTTTGAAAAATGCTGAAAGATGAAAGATATGAAATATGTCTAGAAGTTGATTATTGCGGTCTGCATGAATGTTACCTGTCTTCCCACATGTACCACTGAGAACATGTCTTCCCACATATACCACTGAGAACAATTTCGACTCTGACACCCGCTCTTGAGAAAAACCGCAGGTGAAAAAGAATTTACGGAAACAACCTCCTTCAGCGGTAACTCCTGGAAGCTAGGTATACTGTCAACTTCGTCAGTTTCCAAGAATGAAGGACTTTAAAATGTCTTTGGCCACGTATTTGCCGTAATATCTTGTGTCTTTCCTTAACTTAGTTCTTCTTTGCTTAGGCGTACGCTGTTCTTAGCGGGCAACCCGAGAATATAGTATAGCGATCCCATGGAACATAGTAATAGCTGAGAAGCGCAAGACATTACGCAACCAAGATTCAACTGAAGGCCTTCGAGAAATCCTGCGTGTTGACACTTTTTGTTGTTCCAAAGCCGTTGCAAAAGTAGCGCTCGCAGTCATGGTGGGATGAATAATGACCCTTTTTATGCTTGTCATACACCGCCGCGGTGGCTCAGTGGTTATGGTGCTCGGCTGCTGACCCGAAAGACGCGGGTTCGATCCCGGCCGTGGCGGCTGAATTTCTTTGGAGGAAAAATTCTAGAGACCCGTGTACTGTGCGATGCCAGTGCACGTAAAAGAACCCCAGGTGGTCGAAATTTCTGGAGCCCTCCAATACGGCGTCTCTCATAGCCTTAGTCGCTTTGGGACGTTAAACCCCATAAACCAAACCAAACCAAACCAATATACCGTTTTCCATCAGGTTCTTCGATGACGTACAATAGTCAATAACGCATACCGGTCTTTTACATGTCAGCAACACTTTCACATCTGTGTTCGTCTTCATCAGCAAGGTGGCAGTGAAATACAGCCCACTTGCATGCATGCCATGCTTCTTCAAAGGCGTTGCTTCGGTGTTCGCTGCACTTGTTATAAACAACAGTTTCTCTTACTGTCATAGCCAAAATTTCTAGGAGTGATATGTCAAATAATTGATATTTTCTTTATTTTATGCTTCTGTGCTCTATTGATTTGCGAACGCACATCCCTAAAGTCATCTCAAACGTCATTTTCGAAATTCATCTTAGGAAAAAGAAATACACTGCTTTAGCATCCACGTGTGCGCTGAAACTATGGAAAGCTGGCTGCGAAATTTCCTCTCGAATAACAAGTTGTGTCATTTTCATGATGCTTGCCTTCCAGTGATTCCAATGAGCTTTTAAATGACGCTCGGGGCGTAAACGTTAGCGGCCTCTTCCAGCTTGGGGACCAAGCCGTTTTTTTGTGGAACATCGCTTTCCTTTCAGAGTATAAATAACAGTAATGCGAAGCATTTTAAAGAGCAATATCACCCATATAGACTCCTGCCGTTGTGTTTACAAATAAACGGTAATAACGGTAACGGTGTAACCGTATGTGAAATGGTGAACGGTACACATAAACGGCAATGAAACGGTATTGAAAAATAGAATTCAAATAATGAAATGATGACCCTTTGGCGACGCGTCAATACGATACGAGAAATATGCTGGAATGTGGAACCAGAGCAGCGACTACAAGAGCCCTGAGAAGTAACTGCCGAATTGATAAGATCAAGCCAGAGCGTGACGCAGTGATAGGAAGAACGAAAAATACTGAGTTCAGTTTCCGGACTCCTCAAAGAACATGGCAGTATTCCGACACCGGATGCGAAACATCTCGACAAGGCCCATTAAACTTCAATATCCTGTGCCATACGATCTTGGCAGGATGCTTATGCGTCCCAGCCGAGCGGGACTGGCGATGCTTCTGTTCATTTCTACTTTATTATTATTTATAAATAGCCGCAACACCCATTTGATTTTTTTTTCTTTTGTGCAAGAGCTTCTATCTTTGGCATGTCAAAAATTTTAGCTCGCAATATGATTGACTATATTGCTTTCAATTTTTATCAGTGTCTTTCTGCGAAAAACGTGCCTTTTTCTGGGCCCCGTTGAAGTGAATCATCGTTTCAATGAGTAGTCGGTTGTTCCCATTATATGCGCGTCTATTTGTAGTTTCGTTGTTCCCCTCGCGCCTTCTACCGCATTTGGCACTCGTTAACAACATTTTCCGAGACATGTGTGGACCATGATGCCACTAAACTCCTCATCTCGAGTCCCTCATGTTCTCTTTTCACATTGCTGCATGGAAATAGACTTGACTATTTTGAACCCATTGTACTGAGCTCTCTCCTCGGTGTCCTTTTCACAGGTTAACCACGCCGCCGCACTTACGCCGAGCCATATGACTCACAGGGCGGGGGTCCCCTTTCCGGGAACAGTGGCTGGGGATCAAAAGAATGCTAAGAGCGTGTTTTATGCTCCCCGTAGAAAACCCTGAAGAAGGTGGCGGTGATGTTCCGAAACATCGGTTCTCTCATGAGAGTTTGGTACAAATGTGGCGGTTTCTCTCTCTAGCTACAGCAGGCCGGAGCATTTTTTCATATCAGATGCGTTGTGTATATTACTTATGTATGTAGGTCGCATATGTCTTCTCTTATGCGAAGTATAATGTGAGCTACGACAACTGAATGCTGCCAAGATTTTCTTTTTAGTGTGCAGCATACCATGACCAATCCTCAGCCGCTGGCATGTGTTGTTTGAACTGATCCAACAACAACAACCGGCTGGTTGTCCCTGCTTTCATCCGTGTCCATTTCGTGCCGATGCTGGGTACATCCATGGATATCCGCCCCTCGAGAATCGTCCAGAAATGTAGATATTACATCGACACTCCAGTATCTGGGTCCAGCCGTTGCCTTCAAGGCATTTCATCTTATTAACGCAAAATGTTCGGAGGGTTGTTAATGTCTTCCTAAATCATTCAAGCTACCTAAGAAAGCGCGTCTCTGCCTGCAAGTTCACTAGAAGAGATGAATCCAGGCTTCCACCTGAATTCATCCTGCCAGTTAAACACCATCCTGCCAGTTAAAGTTAGCAGTTTTTACGGCTTTTAATGTTGCGTCTTTCTTTGTTTTCGCTTTTAAAGACATGATTGCTTGCAGGTGCATTTTGTGCATTTTTGGTCGTTAATGCATTTCGTCATCCTCATCGACTTTCATATAGCCGTGTTTCTTGTTGGTTTTCATGTACATGGTGTTTTTCATCAGCTCCATGTTCTTAGTGCTTCTTTGTGCCTTTTGTCTCGTTCTGTTTCTCACTTTTATGGGCTTGTTTTTCGTGTCGCGTTTTTCTTAGTATCTTTTCGTTTTTTACATAGAAAATAAAGGAGGAAAAACTTCCTTTGCGAAACTTCTTCCCGCTGCTTGTTTTTTCACCAATCTGAGGTTGGCTTGTTATCAGTTCCTATGTATAGTTCGAGTCTTTGTTCATGCTGTTCTATCCTGCTGACTGACATGTGTTTTAGTTTTCCCGGGTTTTTTTCTGGTGGGTGGTTGCTCTGAGGGTATATATGTAAGCGTTTCGCGTTTTTCTTAAATAAAGTTGCAATTCAGCGCTCGTTTGCCTTTCTTGTGGGTTTCTTCGTGCGCGTATTCTTGCGCTGGTAAAACACCAGTTAAGCACTCTTTTAGAGTGTACACTGCCGATCAATATGAAACAGAATACGAGAGAGTGCGTCCTTCGCACTTCACAAAGCGCTGCCGAAGAAAGCCAGCGAGAATCTTTGGCAAAGTTGTATGAGCAGGAACCACGGCCCACTGCTTTTAGCGTACATGTGCCTGTTGTCCTAATTATTACACTAGAATGTGGAAGCATCAATCTCCATATTGGTTCAGAGTTCAGTTGAAGGCCACCGTTAATGACGAAGCTCTGCACGAGGTACAGGCGCATGAGACTAGTAAGAAAATCATAGAAAAACGGCGACGTTGTCTAAACAGCACAGATAATGTTCCGCTTTAGCCACGCAAACGATATAACACATGATTCGTTTAAGCTTGGCGGCAGCGTTGAGAATACTGCACCATTATTCAGAGTATCATGATAATCATGAGTGATGATTCATGAGTGATGGAAGCTAATTTGGATACGTCAGACTCTGCCATAGAGTCTTTCCATTAGTCGGAACGCAGCTCCTGGGAAAACATAATAGTCGCGTGTTTGCAAACGATCAAGGACGCCGTCAATACGGGGCATGGGATATGCTTCCTCCTGCATACTTTTGATAACGCAGAGTTAATAATCGTTAAATGCAATCGAGACATTTTTTATTTTCGCAAAGTATGACGGGAGATCACCATCGATTGAAAGGGGGATGAATAACGCTAAACTCTTTATCATCACCAGCCTGACTACGCCCACTGCAGGACAAAGGCCACTTACGTATTTCTCAAATTAAGCTAGGCCGCTGCCAGCTGCGACCATTTTATTTCCTTATACGTTATACGTTGCAGTACGCCACGAACTATCTCTGTAATTACGTGGCGCTCTGAAGAATGCACACTTTTTCGATTTCGACTGCCAGGAGCACAAATACCAAGCGCCGGAATTCGGACTCTTGCCCGAGGGATCGCGGACATCTAGGACAGCCAACGTCACCATGGCGTCCCAGTCACAACAAACCGACCCCGCGATTGCATCGAGAATCGCCTACGTGCCTGTCACTCCAAGATCTGTCGTGCCGTTCCGTGGCGATGGCCTTGACGATGTTGAAAACAGGGAGGTCCACCAGCAGCAACGCCGTCGTCGGCGCGCGGCCAAAAACTCCTCGTCTTTTTCTTCCACTCGAGACAAAAGTTTAATTACGCACACATTTTTTTGATATATCATAAGATTGCAATAAAACAGTCAATATATCCGGAGATCTCCTATCAGCATAATTCTATTGGTTTGCTATTTCACGGTTTTCCTACCTCCGAAAACTGTGTTGATTAGTTTTCTATGGCAGTCTGAACTACTCCATGCGAGCGATGGACTTTAAAAAATAATTTTGCTACGTATCGCAAGAATTAGTTATAACCTTTCTTATTTCCATAACTATATCTTAAAATATTAAAATTTTCTAATTTCATTTCCAAGAATCCTATACTTGGAAGTGGAAAAACAAAAAGCACAATGAAGAGGTTGGTGGTAGCACCAGCTTTATTTCGAAGCAAAAAAATTAAAAAGGTCCTCAAGGTAGCCTGCTATTTTCTCCAAAAGTCGACGGACCTGGGCTGATTATGAAGAGCTTTGTCACTAGCCATGCTTGCCCAGTAGGTTGAGCAATTCGCAGAGGGACCTCCCATGAGGAGGGGATGTGTTTGGTAGGGGGTTACTGCCATGGTTTCAGGGCATTCGCACTTGTAGCGTATGTGAGTGGTCTTCACGGCTCGACATGTCGAGCACGAATTGGAGAGTCAGGGTAGGATGGTAGCGATGAAGGAAGACAAGTGAGACGTCACAGTTTACGTGAAGTTGCCACCAAACTGCAACTGCACTTTGAATCGAGTATACAGTGAGGTGGTGGGAGAGTGAACCGGCTGTTCTTGTGATGAGTGGTGATTTGATGGTATACAAGCATAGCCCCCGAGGTTTCCTGAGTTGGTTTGGATGCTCGATCTTCAGATGCCAAGAGATAGTTATCGGGCCAGAGCATGAACGCGAAGAGTACGGGAGATTGAGCCATGCCCCAGAAACCTACGAGAAGATCATCTCTTGGGTGAGCTTGTGTCCTTATGCGATAATGCATATGGCGATTGGGGTGGTAATACTGCGTGATAATGCTTTGATTCTGGGATAATGACAAAGTTTTGAGGGTCAATGCATGTATTGTAGTTGTGCTTGGAAAGGGTGGCAGGTCAATTACGAGCTTAGAGGAAAGCGATTAAGCGACCTCTTTGTAGAGACATGCACCTTCAGAATAAACTTGACCGCTTTTGCAACATCACTTGAATTCTAACCCTCAAGGTACAACATGCGCTAGAAACAAAGGGCAGATCAAAGTCATGGCGTAGGTAAACGAGCCTATGGTCTTTCTTCTCCGGCGCCTTAAAGGGAAGACAGTGCCTTTGACATTTGCTCCACCACATAAGCTGTACATCAAAACAACATTGCCACAAACGAGAAAGTTTGATGACGTTCTTGGAATCAAATATTTTAAAAGTTTTCCGGTAGCTATGTACCAATATAGATAAAGACATTTCAGTCACTATCAACTAAAATAAGCGTCATGTGGACAGCCTCATACGCGATCAGCAGCAGGCAGCGTGCTGCGCTCTGAGGCTGCAGAACGTCAGAAATCGTATTATGCGCAGCTGAATCCGCCACGGAATCGTTGTCGCATTAACACCCCAGGCTGTTCATGACGCACGGAGCATAACATCAGGCATTGTTGTTGTTGTGTGTATTTAGCATCCATCGTGAGGACGAAATCAGCGGAAAGTTTTTTTTACGATACATCTTCCTTAAAGTTGAAGTTTCTTCTGCGCACGTTGAGAACGAACGCACTGGCATTTTAAAATCCGTGAACCACTCAGTCATCTTTGATGTAAAAGATGCAGCCGGAGATACCATTTGGGCTCTCTTCAACTTTTTTTATTACTGTTTTTTTATCCAGCCCCACCAATGCTTATTGCATTCCATCCAGCAATGTGCCTGCTTGCACACCCCTACAAGAGCTGATGTTTTGTTCTGAGCGGTTTATGAAGCAGTCTCTTACCCGGGGTGTGTCTCTACAGTTCTAGGAAATTTCCTAACCGGGAAAAAGCAATGATAAACAGACATTTCAATACATCTTGTAACTGTTACCACTTTGAAAATCAATTGCTTCTTAATCTATGCTTTGTCGTTTAAGTTCAAGCGTTCCAAAAGTATACTTAGCTGGCGTTTTCTTAGCTGGCGAACGCGCTAATTATTATATCTGACAGCAGCACCTTAATATGAAATTGCGATATAATCATGTAGACAAACTTTGTTATCGTAATTTTAAATGCTTTCCAGGTTTCTGGCTTTACATGCATCTTCGAAAAAAATCTCAGTAAACTGATTAATTCAAGAAATTTTCGTTATTCGGTACTGCGCTTTTTGACTTCTTGACGCTTTGTCCGTTACGGAGTGCATAAGAGTATGAAAAATTACGTAACGCAACAAACTGTCTGTTATCAATATCGTGAATATTACCAGCTGCTCAAGGGTCGTTATAAAAGCAATGAATCAGTCTTGCTGCTCCACTCTACCCCACAGAATATCTTACCTTAACCCATCCGACAGGCAACGTAACTGCCGTCAGGGTGAAACGTCGCTGCCATGGTGAAATTCTCGGCATTCATTGAGAGCTGCTTCTTAACGCCAATTCATTGTCCATTTGAGAGGTCTTCGAAGGACACTGGTAACGGGGACCATGGTAGGGCAGTAAAAATCCAGTCCTTTACGGAAATATTGGGGCTCCTAGTGGCTGTCTTTACCCGCAATTTCAGTTCTGTGCCCGCTCTCACCGGTACTCACGGATGTGTTGTTTACACTCTCACAAATTAATTGTTACACTTAAAAAACCTATTCTTATTGGCAAGTTGAAGTCACCTCCGCATTTTTTATTGCACGCCGTTACACTGAGGGCCAAAATAAAGCAGTCGAAGAAAATACTAATATATTTTATTTAGACAGCCAATTAAGCGCCCAGCATGTCGGCGGATTTACAGTCCAGGCACAGTTCACCCTCCGGATCTCAAGACTGCAGCCAGGTCACCAAGAGACGAAGCGCGGACAATGGGAGGAGAAGTATGAACGCTTGGTCAATTAAACAGAATATCGTTAACTTTAGTTTTGAGAGCGGTCGCTTTAAAGGTCCCATTCGGCGGGAAACCTGGCGTCGCAAACACGTCGCAGGGCAGTAAAGTAGAAAAGAAATTTCGCTGAAGAGAGCAAGGACGGTCAAGTAGAATCTAACCGTTTTTTTCTTTTGGCCGGTACCTCTGCACCACTCAGAAACACCCTCGCAAGCAGCAGCTGAGAAAGGAGAACTGAGGAGAATCTCTTCAATAGCGTATTCAGCATCAAGTGTAGCAAGGCCTTCGCTATGCCACTCCACTCAAGGCGGCGGCAAGGGAAGGTGTATTCCTCAATAAAAATGGTCTATAGACAGTCTATAGACTTCTTATTGACTCTGTTGACATCCTATAAATGTTGCTTTTTGTCTAGTCATAGTCTATAGACTGTCCATAGACAAAAGTCTAGTAAGAGTGTATGGCCATAAATCCATAGATTGTCTATAGACAGTCTATGACACTTGTATTGCCTATAAACTGTTGTCTAGGATTAGTATGTAGACAAAAGTCTACGAAAAGTGTATAGCCACAAACCTATAGATTGTCTATAGACTGTCTATGGCACTTGTATTGCTTATAGACTTGTCTAGAATTAGTCTATAAACAGTCTATAGAGTTTATGGACATAAAGTCTTTATGGACACTCTATAGACAGTCTATAGAGTGTCTGTAGACACTCTATAGACTGTCTAAAACTTTTTTGTAAGGGTTGGTGAAACAGATTTTGCTTGAAGTTGGCGGTTTTCACTCGGTCACTGTCCTGACCTACGGAACGGAAGGCAAGCGGTAAAAAAAGGGAGGAATAAATGTTTTTTTATTGAAATAGCTTTGTATATAAGCACGGGAGCAAATCATGGCGCAGTGCGCATACATTCCTGCAGGGATGAGCGCAAATCCACCTTTAGGCAATACCATGGCATTTGCACAGGCGCCAAAACTGCCGAAGCTACCTGCGCACACCGGTCGCTGAATACAAGGTGTCATCTTCATATTACTAACGCTTTAGACAGCCATTGTCCGCTCGTCAGCCACGTCAGATCCGATAATCAATTCGAATGAACCGGAGAAACAGGTCGCGTCCCGGAAGATGTCTTCAGAAGCACATATCCGTTGGCCGCAAACAGCTTTCGACGCTCAGAAACTACATCCCGAAGTAGTAGCTACTGGGGCGGTTTACAACATCGCAAGCCCTTAAACGCTGCCTCACACATACATGAACTTGAAAGAAAAACAGTAACATTATTACCCCTTGTCCTCTTGCCAAATACTGCCAAGATTTAACCGAGTGAACGGCCTCAATGTTCGTCACTATTGATACCATTTGGAAATTAAAGAGGCATTGTCACTGAAGCAGGCGCCATGCTCCTAATGATTGGCCTGTTCTGCAGCAATTAATGCATCTTATCTTTCGTGGATATATCCACTGAACATGCTTCCTTGTCATCCTAATGTAGCAAGCAAGCTCGTATTTTCTAAGAGTTTTCATATTTTAAGTATGCCTTGCAAAATAGTAATGTACATTCCTTCATTTCTTTGAGAAAAGGAGATTTAAACTAATTGTTCTTCTAAAGCGGCTGAATGGTTTTCAAGTTAATTGGTTTTTGACAAGTACCGAAATTTACAATTCTAGCTATGGTGCTCAGTGTAAAACAAAAAGAAATTTCGAGGAATATACTGCACTAGTATTTGCTCCTGGAAGCTAGTTATACTGCCAGCTTTTCTCTCTTTTTCTAAAATCATGGATTTCAAATACCACAGGCGCCATTTTTCGCAATACATATTTCTTGTTCCCTGATTAGGTGCTTGCTTAGGTTGATGGCCTTTTTTCCCTCATGCTATGGCAAACATATGTTATGAATGCCATGAAGGATAGTAAAACTTGTGAGGCACACAGGAACGAGATGGAAGTATTGAGGGAAGGATATTTGCAAAATACTCAAGAATGGGAATTTTCCTTGTTCCTAAAGTCTATGCAACTACAGTGCTCCCAAACATCGTGCGATGGATCAGGGCTCGTTTTGCCCACCTCCATATGCTTGTGACGCCCCGCTTTCAATTAGGCTCTTCTTTAACGTACTAGTTCAATAAATATTAAATGCTAACAGCGCGGTGCCTATGAGTGGCCAATAATTTCGGAGTGAATGCCTCCAGCTTCTTTTTTTATCATCCAGCTACAAGCGTAAAGAAGAAAGTAAGAACTGCTGAACGCCTAGGCCAAGCGCTCTTCGCATTTCTTTTTATTGCGTTATCACTAAATAAAATCGTATTCGTCTTTCACATGTCAGCGTCACTTGCACGTCATTGTTCCCTTTCAATAACCGGTGTTTAGAGCGGCTGTCCCTGCATACGTGCTTCTCACGCTACTTTAGATGCGCTGTTTCGATGTTTGCTGCACTGTTTATGTGCAACAATTTGTCACGCCGCCATATCTACCATTTCTAAGAAAAACAGATCAGAAGTAAATAAGATTTTTTTTCAATTATAATTTTTGATTGAGCTATTTGCGAACATAAAACACGAACGTCACTTGCGAGTGTCATCTCCAGAATTAATCATACGGCTTTAACGTTGATGTGTGTTTGCCCAAGAATAGAGATGTGCCTGCGGAATTTGTTCTCGAAAAACAAGTCGTGATATTTTCTTATTATGATTGCTTTCCAGCGTAAAAAATAGAATCAACTTATTCGCGACGCTGGGGCACATAGCAGTTAGCGGGAACAGCCAGGTTTTCAGCCTATCCACAATTTGTGGAACATCGCTTTCATTGCTTAGCTTAAACAAAAATATATCTATGGGCTTTTAAACAACTTTGTTTTCACTATCACCATCACAAGTTCCTGACTTCACATTTTTATCGGAAAAGATCGAATTGAAATAATTAATGCACGTCCTCCTGAAGGTAGCCCTTCTAGCAACGCTTTACTCAGATACAGGAATAACCGTGGCATGCGGATCCCAAGTAGCAAGTTTAAATAACTTAGACTTAAGCATCCGATTAGGACCGTTAAGCCACAGTCTAATGCCATTGGTAAGGAAAGCCGCGAAAAGAGAACCTAATTCCTGGACTCCTGGAAGAAGTTGTAGTATTCGATTACAAAAATCCAGACGAAGCCCAGTGAACCACAATATTCTTTGACGTCTGTATCTGGCAGGATGCTTATGCGTCCGAAACAAGCGGGTCTACAGATGTTTTCGTTTATTTGCGCTGCTCTAATTATAGTATTCTTTTTTTCTTTTGCTTTCAGGTAGCAGTTTTTACTTTGGGCTTGTAGAAAATTTAACTTCTAGATTGATGGGCAAGATCACTTTCAAATTTCGTCGTTGCGTTCTGTCAAAAATATCCCTGTTTCTTCGTTATGTTGAAGCCGAGCATCGCCTTCATTCAATAAGACGTTGTAGATCAGTAATTGCCTGGACCGCACCAGAAGTGAGTGAGTGAAGAAACTTTATTTCCGCCAGAAGAAGACCCGTGCCCCCCCCGGGTCCGCACGCAGGCGTCCGGGGAGGGGCAGCGTCGCAGCTGGAAGACTAGCAACGGTATAGTCGCGCAGCTTCTGGTGCCAGGCGGGTAGCGTATCGTTGTATGCTAAGGTCGGCACTTCTGAGTATGGTCTCCCATTCCTCTGAATTATTGATTCTGCCATATCCTGGGGCACTGGGGCATCTCCATAGTATGTGTTCGAGTGTAGCGGTATGCCCGCAGAACTCGCACACCTCCGCATCCTCCCTCGTGTCACCTCCTGTCCAGCTCCTCCAGAGCGGGGATGCGAAGTTTCTAGCTTGGAGTCTTCTCCAGTCATAGGCCTCACCCGAGCTAAGCGATCTATCCGGAGGAGGATAGATCCTTTTGTTCTTTTTCTAACATGCTAACAAGATGTAGTTTAGCTGCCTTTGAGGTAGCCCTTCATGTTGATAAGCACTATGCTAGCTTCTTGGCCCATGTCTGCGGTGCTCTTAAGTTCATAAGGCATCATGTATTGCTATCGAAGCTTTAGAGCACTCATCCTCTGTATTATTTCAGGCTACTTAGCCTCACTGGCTCCCCTCTCGTTAGAAGTCGTCTATTCCCTGTTTCAAAGTGTTTGGATGCCTTTTATTCTTTCAGATTCACTTTCCAGATCACTGAAAAAATATTTTTGTAACCCCCTGCGTTCATTTCATCAAAATCGCGGTCTTAGCTATATTTACTAGAATTATAAATTTATCTTTTTACCTAATTAATGTAATACTGCATAATCGCAATAACGTCTTACCTTTAATTTCGCATTTTTTCTATATTTATAGTTATTTCACTTAAATATGTGATCTACACTGAGGATGATGAATCACATGAGAGGGATAAAAGATTTGTAAGTCTTTGAAACGTGGATAAGCATCATCATAGTGGAAGGAGTTTCGTGTTCTGATCAGGTTTTTTTTACTCCTTTGAAATGTATTTTGAACGTTGAAAGCCCACCAGCGAGCCCGAAGTCTGATCGATAAACAGCCAGATTAGAATGGCAGCGCATAGAAACTTGCAGAGATGGCATTGGTTGACAAAACAACACGAAGCATTTATGGGGCTAAGCAAATAAATAAAAAAAACTCTTGAGGCAGCCCCACAGGCAACTACAGCTGCCGCTAGGATATCGACAGTGAGTGAGTAGATCATTGTTTTCTAAATGTAAGTAAGTTCATCAATTTCCACGCTGCGCTGATGTGACCACCTCCTCAAAGAAACTGTATCTTGAACCAACCTGCATTCATTTTGTGCCCAGAAGGATGGATGGATGGATGGCAACGACTTTATTACAGAAAAAAAAATCTTCCAGGGTGGTCGCCTACTGGTCCAGGAGTCCACGGTCTTGTCCTTCACGTAAAGCCCGATCCACCAGCCATTTCTGGCCGGTGGGCTGAGCGGTCCGTAAAGCAGCCTCCCAGGAAGAATGAGTGGTATTGGGGATGGGGGGTACTGCCTTTGGGGAAGGACATTCCCAAAGATAGTCGAGAAGTGTGGATGTGGGCACGGCACAGGTGGTACAATCAGGAGGAAAGGTAGGGTGAAAGAAAGAGAGACGGTGGGGGGAAACAAAGCAGCCTGTCTGTAATTGTCGCCATGTGGCGCTGGATGAGGGCGGGCGACAAGGTACTGTGGGATGGTGGTAGTGTCATGCGGCTGAGCTTGTAGAATGTGTTTTGATGATATGTAGAGAGGACCGATGGGGCCTCTTTCGCAGGGTTGGGTGCCTGATCATCCGGGGCCCGGGAGGAGAGTTTTCGGGCCAGCGCATGAATGCGCTCATTACCGGGGATCGAGGCATGTCCAGGGACCCACGACAGAGTAACCGTTCGGTCGAGAGAGGTGACTGTGGCAAGAATACGATGTGTTGCCGACGTCGCCACGCCCTTTAGGTAGTGGCGGTACGCGGCCTGGGAGTCTGTGCAAATTTCGCTTACGTTTTTGTCAATGGTGGAGTGGGCCAGAGCAAGTGCGATGGCGGCTCCTTCCGCCTCTGCAGGCGAATTAGTCCGGATAGTGGCGGCGGCTCCCACTGTGCCGTCTTCATAGGCTGCGACTGCCGTGAAATATCCTGGTTTCGAATTTTCTGCCGCGTCGACATAAAGGATATCGGAGCGGTTGCTGTTTGTTTTCGTGTAATAGCTCGCTCGTGCCTGCCGCCTACCCTGATGTTGACTAGCGCTCATATTGCGCGGTAGGGGCTTCTGATATATGTGATCCTGATTGCGCAGAGAAATCATGTAAGGTGTAGGAGTTGTTGGGGTGGTAATGGGTGGATTGAGACGTAGCTGTCGCAGTAAGCGTTGTCCTGTTTCTGTGCGACTCAGGCGGACTAAAGAAGGCTGCTATATCATGCAAACAAAAGCATGCCTAACGTTTTGCTCCATGTTGCCACAAACAGCATGCTGTGGCATCGGAACGACCAGTTTATTGCGGAATGCTGTGCGTGTGACACAGCAGCTACAGATCCGCAATACTGGCTTGCAACACAGTGCCTGCTGGTGATGAAGCAGGATCTTGGCTAAAATGTGCCTATTATAGCTCGATGCTGCTGAAGCTTCGTATTCATAAAGGCAGTCGAACTTTGTTAGCCAACAATTCTGCATCAAAATCTTTTATTAAAACAATAACCGGAAGGTTTCCTTAGAGTGGCTGCGATTTTCAGCCCCAGCTCCCCAGTGTGTGTGTGTGCGTGCGTATGCACGTGCGTGTGTGTGTGTGTGTGTGTGTGCGCGCGCGTGTGCGCGTGCGTGCGTGTGTGTGTGTGTGTGTGTGTGCGTGCGTGCCTGCGTGCGTGCCTGCGTGCGTGCCTGCGTGCCTGCGTGCGTGCGCGCGTGTGTGCGTGCGCGTGTGTGCGTGCGCGTATGTGCGTGCGCGTGCGCGCGTGTGCGTGTGCGTGCGCGTGTGCGTGCGCGTGTGCGTGCGCGTGTGCGTGCGCGTGTGCGTGCGTGCGTGCGCGTGCGTGTGCCTGCGTGCGCGTGCGTGTGCGTGCGTGTTGCGTGCGTGTGTGCGTGTGCGCGTGTGTGCGTGTGTGTCTAATTCGCTGTCCGACGTCATCCCGCCTTCTTTTTCTAGAAATACCTCCAAACAGTGGGACAGCCCCCATAGAAGCATAATAATCATAACGGCATTTGCGAGGACGCCATCAGAAAGATGGTTTCCAATCCTGCTTTTGTTGCATTTGCATTTGTTTTAACATATATTTTTTGCTCTCCATCTGAGTAATGCCTCAGACCTGCATAAAATAATTATTCAGTGCAGCTTATGGGCATAGGAGTGAGCAATAAGCTCAGGACTATGAAGCTTACACCAGTAAAGGGAAATGAAAAACGTTTTCAAGAAGTAGCACTGACAGGAGTTAGATATAAGGGGATTCGTGCGGCGGCTAATGCAGTTCGTAGGAAACAAAGGTCGATTTAACTGAGGAAGACCGCCAAAACGTGGGCAATATAAATTGGACAGTAAGGAAAGTAGTAATCCCATGTAATTTTACGAAGTTAACGTGACTACCAAGCTAGCCAAAGAGTATCCTTCCCAAAACCATAGCGTAAGTGCCTCGCGCACTACGGAGGAAGTGCAAGCAAACTATGTATGTAAACTAACATCTTTTGGAAATTTTGAACATCTTGAGCGCATATGAAAACGAAAGCTTAAAGGCACTCTAAATATTATACACAAAAAGCGGCGACATGTGAGGCAAGGTGTCGTCGTTGAGATTTTTCAGTATTACTTAAATTAGGTAAGAAGATACTTCTCGAATTTATCTATATAGATAACGTCGGGATTATGAGGAAACTTATCCAGAGTCTTGCGAAAAAATATTTTTTTCAGTGATCTGGCAACTCTTAACCTGCCCAAACAAAGGGTACCAAAAGACTTTCAAACAGGGAATAGCTGGCCTAACGAGAGTGGAGCGAGTTACATAAACATAAACAGAAACATCAGAAACATACATAAAAAGAAACATCGCTGGTCTCGTTCGTCTCAGTCGCATGAGCGTCCTGCCAGAATAAGACAACACAGAATATTGTAGCCAACCGGATTTCATCGAGATTTTTCTACCCCAATGCTGGAATACTTCCAACAGATCCTTCTAGGAGCCCAGGAACTTGGTGGTCTGTTCGCGGCTCTCCTTACCAATGGCATTAGACTCTGGCTTACGTGTCTTAATCTGATACTTATGCCTCGTTGATTCTGAACTTGCTACTTTTGTTCCGCATGCCAGTGCGATTCATGCTTCTAGTAACGCGTCGCTAGAATGGTTACCTTCAGGAGGACGTGGTTTTATTTATTCAATTCCATTTTTTTTCGAAAAAAAACCGCCTTTTATACCCACGAGAAATGTGAAGTTGGGAGCCTGTGAGAGTGAAAGTGAACAGGAAGCTTTTTAAAAGCCCATGAAAAATTGTTTGGACAGGCTAGCTGTTTGTTCACGATGTTCCGCAAACAGCGGTTAGGATAGAAACCTGTCTGTTCCTGCAAACTCTAGCGCGGTCCAGGGGCGCCGATAAGTTCTTTAATTTCCAAATGTGAAAACATTCATAATGAGAAAATATCACGACTTGTTATCCGAGGACAAATTTGGCAGCTATTTCTTCATTGTTTGGGCAAACACACATGAACATAAAAGCAGCAACATTGTTTTCTTGAGGTGATTGTCCAAAGTGACGTTCGAGATGACGTTTTCGTTTTACGCTTGTAAAAATAAACACATAAGTTTTAAAAAATCTTATTTAGTTCCCATCCACTTTTCTTAGAAATGGTAGGTATGGTCGCCTGACAAATTGTTGCTTAGAAACAGTGCGGCGAATACCGAAGCAGCGCAGCAAGGAAGCTGAGAAGCATGTGCACACTTGTTATTTGAAAGGAAGGAAACCTGTGCAAGTGTCGTTGACATGTGGAAGACATATATGACTTTATTGAGTGATATCGCGGTAAAAAGAAATGCGAAGAGCACGGCGCTTGCGCGATAAGCAGTTCTCACTTCTTTTAATTCTGCTTGCAGCTGGATGGAAGCAAAAGAGAAGCTAGAAGCATCCACTACAAAATCATTAGTAACTCGTAGGCTCTACGCTGTTCGCTTTTTGTTTATCAAACTTGTACGTCAGAAAAGAGCTTAACTGAAAACGGGGTGTCACAAGCATTGATAAATGGGTAAAAAGGTGTCCGGATGCATCGTATGATGTTTAAGAACGCTGTAATTGCAGGCTTTTCGGAACAACGAAAATTGCCATCGCTAAGTATTTTGCAGAGGTCGTTACTTCAATTCTTCCATCTCAATGCTCTGTGCCTCACTTGTGTCGCTATGCTTCATGGCCTCAAAAGGACTTGTTTACCGTCGCACAGAAAGAAAAATTAATTAAACCTAAGCAAGGAAAAAGTACGTAATCAGGAAGGACGAAATACTCAGGGTTAACGAGAGAAAAAAATTACCGACGATTACGTTACTTCCTAATGCGAAATTTGAGCGCAGCAAATAAGCTGTTTCACCTTTTCGATAGATTGAGGCAAAGAAATCGAGCAACACATGTATGCGCTATCACAGAATTTTTTTTTTTATTTTTCACACGTATTCGCAATTTCGGCTCGGGCGGTGCACATATACAGATCCGCCGCCACCGATCTGGCTCTCTGATTGCCACCGCACAGGGTTTGCATTGGAGGAGGAGCGAAGAAAGGAATTAAGTTCGAGCCGGCGCTTTGACAACCGGAGACTCGCAGGAAGAGGGGGGAGGGGGGCGGCGTGTACACCCAGCGGCAAACGATGGGGGCAGAAGCGCGCGCAGCAAGCGGACAACACGATAAAGGGAGGAGGGAAGAGATAGAAGCGACTGACTGATGCCGCTGACGCCGATAGCGCTGGGGGGATGAAAGGGGGGCGGAGCTGGTTACGAGGCCGACGCCGAGGACGACGCGAAACCCAGGAACGGACGCCAAAGAGCTGCGCTCTAAAAAGACAAAGAAGAGAAGAAGACGACATAACGACACAAGCGCTCACTCGCAAATGAACGTGTTATTGGCAAAAAAAACACAGTATGTACGCAAAAGGGTGAAAATACAAAGAAGCAAGAGACTAAGGTTCAATGACGCCGCACCAGAAATCTTAATCAGAAACCCATTACACGCGCATCAACAAGAGATCTAAAGCAATGTAGTGAACAAGAAGTGAAGTGAAGAACAAAAAAATTCAGGGGGCACTTTGACTGTCTAAAGTGCGTAGAGGCGAAAGCGTTTTCCGCACCACTTTCAGTGCTTCTGTGACACTGATGGCGTCACATGTAATTGAGTACTAATTACTAAGTGATGACAAATCACTAATTAATGGTTAATTACTGATTAATGCCTGAATACTAATTAACTGCTAATTAAGCTTAAGTTAAAGCTTCGCCTTTAGGAGTGGAACGCGACAGCGTGTTGTAGCGCTGCCAGGGAGTCCACGGAACGCCACCACCCGTTCGGCGCGATGCCTTGCCGTTTCAACGCAACGGTTTTCGAGGAAAGTAAATGGCGCAGTAAATCTCTGTCATCTCGGTGGACACCTCAACCGCACCGTAGAGGAACGGAGGAAGTGGGAGTGAAAGAAGAAAGACGAAGATGGCCCGTAATGAAGAAAATGAAAATTGTATTTGAGGAAAGAAAATTACGCAGTAACTGTCTCACATATCTTGGTGGACACCCGTCAAAATTCAGGGGGGGGGGGGTGCACTTTTTTGACCTAAAGTGTGGTCACTGATGTGTGGTTAAGATGTTAAGCTTCGCCTCTAAGAGTGGAACGCGAGAGCGTCTTGCAACGCTGCCAGGGAGTCCATAGAACGCCATCGCCCATTCGGTTCTACGCCTCGCTCGTCGGTAAATTGGTTTTTGAGGAAAGGAAATGTATTTCTCTCTCATATCTCGGTGGACACCTAAACCTCGCCGGAAGGGAAGGGAGGACGATGGCAGTGAGCGAAGACACCGTATTCACTAAACGTGCCTTTGTTCATTCCAAACCATCGAGCTGGCATGGCGGAGTGGATAGCATGCTCGTCTCGCACTCCGAAGACCGGGGTTCGATTCCCGAGCTCGACCAATTTCTTACTAAGTTTTATTTATTTATATGGCCTGACTAGAGAAGTTAATTAGGCTAATTGTGTAATTAAACAATTAACTAAGCTCAGTCCCACTTGGAGCATCACTATATGGTCCCTTCAATTGGTTGCATGGTTACTAGCCAAAGTACAATATTTATTTATATGGCCTGACTAGAGAAGTTACTTAAGCTAATTGGGTAATTAAGCAATTAACTAAGCTCAGTCCCACTTACTTGGAGCATCACTATATGGTCCCTTCAATTGGTTGCATGGTTACTAGCCAAAGTACAATTGGCCCCGTTTGAAATTGGCGCACTGTGACGTCACGACCGTTTCGACCAACTGAAAAGCGTGACATTCACTGTCGACAACTGCTGCTTACAACGATGAGACATTAAAGGCTTTCGCCTTAATACACGAGACAAACTCGTGTCATCAACGGAAGCAATTTCATGGCTTGTTAGGGTTACTGAAGGGGTGCTAATTGGCGTGCCGATTGCTTTTGCGATGTAATACGCTTCCTTCAGCTAGCGCATGAGTTGATTATGGTGTGTAAAAAGAACAGTAGTGTTATCAAATTTGGCCGCAAATCGCTTACGCTTTCCTAGCCGGTCACATTCCCGGCAGTGGGCAAACATGTTAGAACGGTCTTGGTTAAAGGAATTCTTATGCTCCATAAGGCGTATGTTTAAGCAGCGGCGGGTTTGGCCGATGTAAGCATGGCCGCAGGTCATCGGAAATTTTGTAGACCACATTTTTCCAGCATTCAACATATTTATTAACGTGCTTGACGCCACATACTTTACTTGACGGGACGTGGTGTTGCGTCCACCCGTTTTTGGACGGCTGCGCACAGACGGGAAAGCTTGGCAGGGGCGGAGAAAACGACGTCAACATCACAGCGTCCACCTACTTTTTTCAGCGAATGTGAACTTCTATGAATGCACGGGATGACAGCAACCTTTCTTTTTTTGAGCTTGTGTCTACTGCTGGCAAAGTCGGACCTGACAGAACTTGCAAGCCTCTCACACAAACTTTAGCGGGCCGCTGCAGGGAGCCCCGATGCTCTCAGCCTAGCTACCTGTTCATGAACAGCTTTTTGAGCATTGTGCAGACATAATTTTACCAGGTCTGATCTCACAGAAGGAAGGAAGGGGAAAGTTTATTTTCACTAATGGTTTTTCCTGCGGTTTGGGGGCATCTTCAGAGACGTCTTGGTTCCACCCCCAGGACCCTTCTCTGTCGAAGTCTGCCGCCTCTAATCAGTGGTCGGCTGCCCTCAGTCCAGGGCTCCGCTGGACACTGCCGCCCTTTGAGCTGGCTGTACCAGCCCTTGTTGGTCTCCAAGCGGTCGCTGGAAAGCAGAGTCTCCGACTGCTCCGCACTCGGGTTTTGTATTTTGGGGACCACGTCTATGTTTTGGCAGGCCCATGTGATGTGGTATAGAGTAGGTTTTTCGTCGCACCAGGGACATTTGTCCGCGTATATCGTAGGGTGCATTTTGTTTAGTATATGTAGGTTTGGGAAAGAGCCTGTTTCTAATTGTCTCCACGTAACAGCTTCCTCTCTACTGAGAGATTTGTGCGGTGGGGGATATCGCATTTTTCTGCCTCTGTAGTTTTGTAGTATGGCCGAGTATTCCCTGGGTGCTGGCGCGAGTTCCGCGGTCTCCTCGGATGCTCGGAAAGTGATGTATCCTCGAGCTATCTTGTCGGCCTCTTGGTTCTCTGCCAACCCCCTGTGCCCCGGTACCCACACAATTTTGTGTGGGATCTTGTCGTTTTGTTCTTCCTGGTTTTTAATTCTGTCGCTCGCTGCGAGAAGTATACGGAGCGCATGACGACCTATCCTGCCATTAATGTAATTTCGGCAGGGTGTTTCAGAGTCCGTGAGTATTGTTAGTGACCGCCCGGAAACGGCTAGACCATGCTTGATGGCTTTTGAATGCGCAGAAAAGTAATTCATCAAATGTTTTGAACTTCTGGACGGGTAACACCAGCAGACATGATCAGGCAAAAAGCGCAAGTTCAGATTTAAAAACTGAAGCTTTTGCTGTTTTGGAAGTTCGAAGGTTGTAAGGGATCGGTAGCTTTCGCGGGGGTCATTGGAACGCGGCTGGGGGCACTCAAAGCGGAGCGTCTCCTTTCTTGGAACGCGGCCGCTCGCGAACGCACCGGGAAGTACGGGTGTCCACCCGCCCCGCGGAACCGATTCGCGCACATGCTGGCTCGACCGTGCGTTTGTTTTTCTGGAAAGGGTGTTACCCTACGGTAGTTGGAGGGCTGACCATGCTCTCGATTAGCCAATGATATGAAGAATGCAGAATGATTGGGTGCTACGGAATGTGGGCCGGGCCTTTAGGGCTTTAAAACTCGGCCCCGGAGCCGGAAGCGGGGTTCTGCGCTAAGGTGAGATGCTACGCATCTTCGGCTACGCCGAGTAGGGGTCTCCCATAGTGTTAGCCAGTTCCGCCTTTTGGTTGTCTCTTTGCCGTTGTATCGAACTTGTATATTCTGTAAAGATTATATTCTTTAAATATTTGTATATAAATCTTCAGTTATTCCCTTTTTTATCCCTGCGTGTCCACACATCTTGAGACCGTCTCTGACGGGGCACCCCTGGTGCAGAGATCAAGCTTCAGTCATCCAGTTGGAACAAACCGTCTCTGGCGGAGCACCTCCGGTGCGAAGAAGAAATGAACCTGTGAAAATTTACTGGCGCAGTCGACAGGATCCTGCGGCCATCGGAAGACGGCGCAGGAAGAAGATTGAACGCAGGGAGAAAGGCGATGGTCAGGCAACAGCAGCGTTCGAGAATGGACCTGCGGAGAGACGGCGGCAAGGATGCAAGGACCACGGCAGTAGTCCAGCGACGCGGGACTGCATACGGTCCAGAAAAGCAGCGCGTCGATAACTTGACGGTCACCGGCGGCGGACCAGCGGCGTGCGACAGCTCATCGCAGCGTCCGGTGAAAATGGCGGTGGACTGCGACGCCAAGGAGTTGGCAATGCGGATCGACGCATCGAAACTGTGAGTTTCCTTCGTCGCATTGTTAGCGTCCCTGTGCATGTGTTCGAGCCGGTAGGACAGTTGAGGGATACAGACGGCGGTATGGAGAGTTATCCATGCCGGCCCTCACTCGATATGAAGTACCAGGTTGAGTTAGCGAAGGCGCGCTTAGCGGACCTTCAGGCTCAACTTGCGAAAGTAAATGGCGGAAAGGCGCTGCTTCGCGAGGAAGAACCTCAGGATGTCAAGTATGTCTTGGAGGCAATAGAAGCAAGACGCCAGCAGGTAGAGCTCGAGATCTCTAAGCTCAAGGAGAGTAGAAGATCCGGTGAATCAGCCAGAGAGAACTGCTCCGAGTCCAGAGATGTGAGGCCGCCTGTGCTGGAAGACAAAGACTTATGCTGCTCAAGCACAGGTGGAGGAAAGAGCAGTCAGGTCGCTGTAGGCAATCAGCGGATATGCGCGGACGCCTCTTTGTTGGGAAATGCCGCAGAGAGCGAAAACGAGATTTCTGAAGGGATCACAGCTTCGCCACTGCGGGCGGCTAGCAAAGAAAAAGAGCAGCCCAATTCTGATGGTCTAGGGCCAGTCGAGACCAAATTGTCCGAAACCAAGCAGGAGAGTGATCTAAATCCTGCAGGCTCTATGACTAAGATTGTGACCTCCGACACGGAGCTAGTAACCGGTGAAAATCTGGCGTTGCTGCAAACACACGCTGTGTCGGCCATAGGGCATGAAGTGCCCCGTAGCGTTCCTGGTGACAACAGCTCTACATCCGAGGCAGAGAGCGGAGGTGACCCGGTGTGTGTCCGGCCAGGTCATTTGAGGACCCGGAAATGAGTGGCGACTTGCCGCAAGGCAAGCTCGGGTCAAGTGACTGCGAGGGAGCTCATGGAGCCTCGGTGTTAGACTATGCCACGAAGCCGGCAAATGCCTATCAAGCAGAGAACGGCAACGTCAGTGTTTGCCCGAGCAGGAACGAGGCAAATGGCTTTAAGCGAGGCGAAGTGCCAGGAGGCAGGTGCGCGGCTTTCATGTTGAAAGTCGGTACGTGGAACATTGCGTTCCGTGGTGCAGGTCGCCAAATCAAGCGTTGCGGGACTGGCCGCATTGGTATGGTTATACGGGGCAAGGGCTATGCTCCTTACGCAGTACGCAGTTGGTACCGGCGCGCCAGAGAGAGCAGGCCCTCAGGTGCGTCGTGTGGTCAGAGATTTGGACCCATCGAGGATCAGGACGTTGTTTCCGATCCTGGAGGGCAGCAATTTTGAATTCTTGCCCCGCTGTGGCACCGGCCTAATGAGCGTAGTAGCCATTGGGCATTGATCGTATCGACTGAGACGCGTGGTGTCTCGAAACGCACACAGGGACGCTCGGTGCGACTAAGCAGGCTCACGTGGCCACTTACGGACGTCGTGCGAGTGCTACTGAACGCTCAAGTTGCGAGTGTCTGTGTGTGTGTGTGTGCTAGTTCGCGAGCAGAACGAGGGCGTCCACTTGGAGGTGGTGAACTGGGTGCAACGCACCAACTTGGACGCTGTGTTACGGCGCACGGCAGGCATGCCACTGTGTGTATTTAAGTGTGCATTTTGCGTAATGTTGTGTTGGTGCCCGTGTGCATTTTTTTGTTTTTGGTTTTGTTCGTGGTGTAGCTGCGGCATGTCACCCACAGGGTGGTTTTGTGATCCGTACCGATCCCTTTGTTATAATTCTAAAAGTGGCATTTGAGCCCTTTGTAGAATCTTGGGAAGGGCGTGTAAGGGATCGGTAGCCTTCGCGGGGGTCATTGGAACGCGGCTGGGGGCACTCAAAGCGGAGCGTCTCCTTTCTTGGAACGCGGCCGCTCGCGAACGCACCGGGAAGTACGGGTGTCCACCCGCCCCGCGGAACCGATTCGCGCACATGCTGGCACGACCGTGCGTTTGTTTTTCTGGAAAGGGTGTTACCCTACGGTAGTTGGAGGGCTGACCATGCTCTCGATTAGCCAATGATATGAAGAATGCAGAATGATTGGGTGCTACGGAATGTGGGCCGGGCCTTTAGGGCTTTAAAACTGGGCCCCGGAGCCGGAAGCGGGGTTCTGTGCTAAGGTGAGGTGCTACGCATCATCGGCTACGCCGAGTAGGGGCCTCCCCTAGTATTAGCCAGTTCCGCCTTTTGGTTGTCTCTTTGCCGTTGTGTCGAACTTGTATATTCTGTAAAGATTATATTCTTTAAATATTTGTATATAAATCTTCAGTTATTCCCTTTTTTATCCCTGCGTGTCCACACATCTTGAGACCGTCTCTGACGGGGCACCCCTGGTGCAGAGATCAAGCTTCAGTCTTCCAGTTGGAACAAACCGTCTCTGGCGGAGCACCTCCGGTGCGAAGAAGAAAAGAACCTGTGAAAATTTACTAAGGTGAAGGAGAGTTCAGAGCTGTTTTTTTTTTGAAGACATTTAAAATATCACCAACGCGCCTATTGAAGTTGTCTGCTTTTGTAAATACCAGAAAGTCATCAACATAACTAAATTTGCGAAAGTAAAGGTCACTGAGGTTCGATTTTACGTTTCTGTCAGTAGGGCTCAGAAAAAATATTGCAAAGAGTGGGTGCAACGGAAGGGCCAATATATTCACAAGAACTTTGAACGTAGAAGTTATTGCGCCAACCCACAAAGGTTGGCCGTTCAGCCGTTTTAGGAGAAGAGTTATTTAACATCCCCCTTCACAAAGAGTTGAAGACTCTACGTCCTCTGATTTTATAAGGCATACTTAAAAGATGAAAACTGATGATGATGACTGTGAATTCTTGTGGTGCAAGAGCATCTGCGCCCAAAGAGAGCCATGGCGCAAGGTACGTTGGTCTACTCAAGGTGCGGTCAAAGATGCATTTCCTCCGGACACAGCGAACCCAGTGGCATCTTCAGCCTGCGCGCTCTAATCTAACCTTCACCATTGTACTCCTTCCCACTGGGCACTCCAAGGCACTCCAAAAATTACACACAAAAATTACAAACTTCTCGAATGCATCTATATATATATTGCCACCTAGTATTGCCAGGTGGCGCATACGAAGTAGGGCGACGACGACGAAGTAGGGTTCGCGCCGTGTGGAGTCTGTCGCTGTTGTTGCCCCAGCTTGCCTGGCCTTCCCTTTCGTGCCTGCTAATAAAGCCCCCCTTCGTCAGCAAGTACGTTACAGTCTGGTGTAGGCGCTGGGTAAGATCCCTGTATATGTCTAATACTCCTCCGCATACCCTGGGCTCCAGTCCTTCGCTGGTGGACACCCCTGTGCACCGTGCTAGCCGGAGAAACCAAGGCCTACCTCCCGAACACGGGCTTTTGGAGTCTGCAAGAGCACCCACCCATCGACCTGTTATGCCAGCTGCAGCCTACTATACCTTGCAGAATCCGCGACTGCCCAAACCATTCCATGGCAGTCAGCTCGAAGACGTCGAAGACTGGCTGGTCGAGTTTGAACGCGTGGCCTCGTTCAACCAGTGGGACGACGCAGCCAAGCTTCGAAACGTCTTCTTTTGCCTGGAGGATGGGGCACGTACGTGGTACGAGAACCGAGAAGATGCGCTAACATCATGGCATGAGTTCCGCCGACGCCTGCTGGAGACCTACACCAGCACGGATCGCCGAGAACGGGCTGAACGGGCTTTGCAGTCTCGCATTCAAATGCCGAATGAGTCTGTAGCCATGTACGTGGAGGATATGACTCGGCTCTTCCGGCGAGCTGACCCGGCCATGCCCGAAGAGAAAAAGGTGCGCCAACTCATGCGCGGCGTCAAAGAACAGCTCTTTGCAGGCCTCGTGCGCAGCCCACCATCGACCGTCGCTGCATTCCTTGCCGAGGCCGCGACGATGGAAAAGGTTCTTCAACAACGTTCTGCGACTTACAACCGGCCCGTGCATGCTGCTGCAGTCACCGAATCGTTTGCCACCGCTAGGAGCCACCCTGACGATTTGCGCGAACTGATTCGCACCATCGTGCGTGAAGAGGTCCTCAAGTTTTGCAGCCCTTCGCAGTCTGCACTTGGTTCGATTTCCGCTCTTGTTCGCGAGGAGGTGCAACAGGCGTTCAGGGGTCCTACCGTCGAAACGCCACCTCTGCCGGGAGACTACAGCCGCCCCACCTATGCCGAAGTTGCGAGACGCCCGGCTGCAGCTTCGCCACCGCCGATTCCAGTAACGCCTCCTGCACCGCTGCTCCCAGTTCCACCAGTCCCGTATTTCGACGATCGCCGAGTGCACTTGCGGAAGGCCGATGTCTGGCGCACACCTGACAACCGGCCACTCTGCTTTCACTGCGGAGAACCAGGCCATCTCTACCGCAATTGCTCTTATCGACGCCTCGGTCTGCAGGGCTTTCGAGCCGACTCGCCCAGACCCTGGTTTGGCCACCGGCCTCCAGCCATTGAAGACTTCCTCGCGGAACAGCGACTTTCAGCCCGTGCGCCGCATCAGCCGCGCTCATCTTCTCCGCGGCGCTCTTCCCCGAACCCGCACATCTCCCCGCGAGCAGTACAGGGTCGCTCGCCGAGCCCTCGCCGGGAAAACTGAGACCAGCGACCTTCGGGGGCGAGGTCGCTGGGAGTCGCTGCGCTGAAGACCTCCCGCCGCCGCCGCTACGCTCCGACCGTGAACAGATAGTACCGTCATCTGACCAAAACAGCTGCGTTTCCTTGGACATACCTGTTCTTCTCGACGGTCACAGAGTCAGTGCATTAGTGGACACCGGGGCCGACTATTCAATTATCAGTGATAAATTGGCGACTCTTCTAAAAAAAGTCCTTACGCCTTGTTCTGTAGTGCATCTCCGTACTGCCGGTGGTCACCTCGTTACTCCAAAGGGTATTTGCACGGCTCGCGTTCAGATTCAGGGATCTACGTTCGTCGTCAGTTGTGTAGTTCTGTGCAATTGCTCCCGCGATCTCATTATCGGCATTGACTTTCTGCGGGAGTATGGTCAGCAAGTACGTTACAATATAACATCGGGATTGTCAGGAAATGAATGCAGAGTTTTCCGAAAGAATATTTTTTTCAGTGATCTGGCAACTGGCAACCTGACCAAACAAAGGGTACCAAAACACTTTCAAACATAGAATAGATGGAGTCTGACGAGAGAGGAGCGAGTGAGATTATGAAGGGTAAATTAAAAAATTTAGGGGGCGCTTTGACTGTCTAAAGTGCCTAGAGCCGAAAGCCGAAAGCCTATGTGGCACTGGTGACTTCACACATAATTGATGACGAGGTAATGACGAATTGCTAATTAATTACTAATTACTGATTAATGACTAAGTAGTAATTGACAGCTAATTAATGACGCTTAAGCTTCGAATTTAATAGTGGAACGCGACAGCGCGTTGTAGCGCTGCCAGGGAGTCCACGGAACGCCACCACCCGTTCGGTGCGATGCCTTGTCCTTTGAACGAAAGGCTTTTGAGTAAAGGAAATAGCGCAGTAATTCTCTGTCATCTTGGTGGATACCTTAACCGAACCGTACAGGAAGCGAGGAAGTGGGAGTGAAAGAAGAAAGAGAAAGAGGGGCTGTAATGAAGAAACTGATAATTGAATTTGAAGAAAGGAAATTACACAATAACTGTCCCACATATCTCGGTGGACACCGTCAAAACGCGGACACATCTGCCGACATGGCTACCGACACGGATTTCCCTTGCCCGCAATCTACAAAGCATCCCTCAGCTTCGACATACACTCTATGCCGATGATATGACGCCACGGATCACCCATGATAGGGATGGAGACATAGAGAATATTCTACAGTCGGAAGCTACCCTCACCCAAACACATGCGCGGAGTATCGGACTCTCCTGCTCTCCGGAGGAGTCGGAGCTCCTCATATCCGCCCCACAGCCCGAAACTGCCTGACAGCCCCCATCACCGTGACACTGGAAAACTGGCACATCCCGGAGGTAAACACTCTCCGTGTACTGGGCCTCCACATCCAGAACAACGGGAAAAATACACTCACCATACGGAAACTCAAGCTGACTACGGTGTCGATATCCCACCTAATCCGCCGCGTTTCTGCACACCACCGGTGCATGGAGGAGCATGACCTATGTCGTCTCATTGATGCCTTCGTCCTCAGCCGCTTTATCTTCACGCTCCCCAACCTGAAACTCCAGGCCGGGGAGATCTCCACCCTGGATGTCATGATCCGAACAGCATTTAACACAGCAATACACCTACCTCTAAATACCTCAACCGAAAAACTACTACAACTAGGCCTGCACAATACGATAGGGGAGCTTATCGAGGCCCACCGACAGACACAATACATACGTCTCGCGAGAACCACCACTGGCAGACACATCCTACACACTCTCGGTATCCGAATACCAGCCACGGATCCCACACAGCTCCAGGTCTCCCGCCATATCCACCGCGAACTACTTATCAAGCCTCTCCCCAAAAACATGCACCCCACTTACCACGAACCCCGACGAAGAGCTCGCGCTCGGGCGCTCCACAAACACTATGGCATGGAACCATATTTATTTATTTATTTATTTATTTATTTTTTTATTACCTCAAAGGCCCCGGTTGTGGGGCATTACATGAGGGATGGGCGGATTACATGCAGATTATATAAAGATTACAGAGTACATAAAGATCAGGATACATAAAGATTACAGGATACATAAAGATTACTGATTACACAAGGATGGCCTCAATCTTTTTCTTGAAGTCGATGCAGTTGACGATGAGTACGGCTTCCGGCGGCAGATCGTTCCAGTCCCGAGATGATATGACAAAAAAAGAACGGAAATGAGATGTTGTTCTTGCAGCGGGTGGGTATACGGTCTTGATGTGGTTGTTGCGGCTAGAAGGACGATGAGCTGTTGATATGATAGATGATCCTAAAGGTGAATGATAGAACTTGTGGAATAGGCATAGTCGAGATATTTTTCTTCTAGTTTCAAGGTTAGGCAAGGATGGTCTGGATTTTAAAGAGGACACGCTATGCTGCTTGGGTGGATGCTGCATGCACAGGCGAGGACGCGGTTGTAGCCATCACAAACCCTTCCCTCAAACCGATTGCCACCCTTCACATATCCCCCGCTGCCACTTCGGAGGAGGCTGAAGAGGCCGCCATTGCCCTGGCCATCAAACGCACGGAGGCCCGATTTATACTATATGATTCTAAAACTGCCATACTAAATTTTGCTCGCGGGAGAGCTCACGTCCCTGCATTTCGCATACTGAACTCCCTCGCCGCACACCCGCCCCGCCACGTGGAGCTGATATGGGTGCCTGCCCACTCCGGGAATCCCGGAAACGAGGCCACCAACGCTTTAGCACGAGGTTCTCTCAACCGGGCACGTGCGGCCTCAGATCTGGGGTTTTCGCGGGAGCGCATGCACTCATTCAGTGAAATGACGCAGGCCTGCAAAGCCGAGCGTCGACTCTACCCCCCACCCCATCTCTCCCTCGACAATTATCATGAGACACTTTGGAGGCGACTCCAAACACGCACTTTACCCTCCCCTTATATACGCTCGCGCTACCACCAAGTCCACAGAAACCCCTCCTGTACCCTCTGCCACCACCCCAAAGCCACTCTTGACCATATCCTTTTCCTCTGCCCGGCGGACCCTCCCCCTTGGGGCCTGGAGCACCTTACCACTTGGGAGGGATGGGAGACGCTACTGCGTTCCGAAGACCCGGCCAAGCAAGCCATCGCCGTAGGCCGGGCAGCCAGCGTTATGTGCCTCCGGGATATGAACGTTTGAGTGCAGTGGGGCCGTGTGGGGGCCCAAGGTCCTACGTGTCCCAAACTCCCCAGTTTCAAATAGTTTTCGCCACCACCACCGACACGGCTGCTAAAACAGTATGAGGCATTAAAGGGTTTCGCCTTAATATAGTCTGAGTGCGCGAAAGCGAGTACAACATTACATGATGCCTTGTGAGCTTAAAAGCACCGCAGGCATAGGCCGAGAAGGTATCATAATGCTGATGTTCGTATACGGCTGTTACAGAGATGCTAAACTAGATATTTTAGCGTGTTTTCTGTTGCAGTCTAAGCACCATGATCATCATAAAAACTTTATTGTAAGCAGAGGGGTTTGGGGCTCACAGACCCCTGGGCCCCCGCACGGCCCTACTGCACACAAACTTTCATGTTCCTGCGGACCATGACGTCGGCAGCCCGGCTGGTTGCGATGGCTTGTTTGGCCGGGTCCGCGGAGCGCAGCAGGGTCTCCCATACCTCCCAAGCGGTGAGGCGATCCAGGCCCCGCGGGGGAGGGTCTGCCGGGCAGAGGAAGAGGATGTGGGAAAGGGTAGCGGAGGGATGCTGGCAGAGGTTACAGGAAGGGCTAGTGGAGTGATATCGAGATTGCAGATAGGGGGACGGGAGGCTGCGCGTCTGGAGGCGTCGCCAGAGCGTCTGGTGGTAATTGTCTAGGGAGGGGTGGGGTGGGTTGTAGAGCAGGCGCAAGGCCGGAAAGGCCTGCGTCAGATCGCTGAAGGAGTGCTTGCGGTCCCGCGTGAATCCCAGATCGGAGGCCGATGGCGCCCGGTTTAAAGAACCTCGCGCTAAGGCATTGGCGGCCTCGTTGCCGTGATTCCCGGAGTGTGCAGGCACCCATATCAGCTCCACATGGCGGGCCAGTCCAAGGAATTTCTAATCTAGACGGCTTTTTGAATGATGGCGATGATTGTCCTCAACGAGAAAAAGAAACAAGCATGTTTTTGGCACAACGCATGGATGAAATGTAGTCATATTGTCAAACCAGAAGTTAAATTTTTTAGAAGCACACGGTGAAAACTGTTACCTGAAAGCAAAGAAATACTAAAATTGGGGTTGCCACATTCCACTACAGTAATAAAGCATACATATACAGAAACATCGCGAGTCCCGTTTGTCTCAGTCGCATGAGCATCCTGCCAGAATAAGACAACCGAGAATATTGTAGCTCGTATCCGAAATAAACACCATGGCAGGAAGCAAAAGGGGCACCATCCGCTTAGTGCAAGCTTTCGTGATCTCGAGGATAATGTACGGGACGGCATTCCTTAACCTCTCCTGGTCAGAAATTGAAAAGTTGGAGACACTCATCAGGAAAGCCTACAAGACGAATCTGGGGCTACCGAACTCCACGCCAACGGCGAAGCTCATGGCTCTAGGAGTACATAATACCCTCAAAGAGATGTGGGAAGCACTATGGCTCTAACAACTCAATATCCTCGCACTTACAACACCCGGCAGAGAACTGCTCGAGAATATCCATGTTAATCAGCCCTATAGAATTGATCAAATGGAAGAGGTCTCACGCGATGTTAGAAGTCGCATCAACGTGCACCCCATTCCACGGAATATGCATCCCGCATATAACATCGAGAGGAGGAAACAAGAGGGGAAGCCCTGCAGAAGAAATGGGACAAGCAAACTGACACCCTTTACGTGGTCGCAGCAGGACCAAAGAATGGAGTCATGACTGTTGTAGTCTCAACGCCTTCAGGGTCGATAGTGAACTTCGCCTCGGTGAAAACATCTAACCCCACTCACGCAGAGGAGGCAGCTATAGCATTAGCTGTAGCATCTAACCCCAACTCCGTTGTGCTCACTGATTCCCAGAACGCCTGTCGCAGCTTCAATTATGGATTAATTCATAAGTCAGGGTTGTCATTGCTAACTAAGCATCCGCCCAACCAAGCTTCAGTCATCTGGTTTCCCGGTCACCTGGAACTACCAGGAGGAAACGAAGCCGCTCACAGGCATGCCCGAGCTCTTCTATACCGGGCGTCTCCGCCTGATGACCATAGAGGGTGCCGTGACCTGATAGGTTTAGCAGTGTATGATGACAATCTCGAGCCATACAGAACAGCCAGAAAGGAGTACCCAACACCACACAAATCCCTCAATAAGTTAGAAGGGAACACCCTTAGGAGACTACAAACCAACATATACACAACGCGAGTTAAATTACACCAGTGGTACCCTACACTATACTCTCTGCAGTGCCCACACTGTGGAGAGGTAGCTAACCTCTACCATATGGTGTGGGCATTCCAATTTAATCCCTTTGTTGACCATATTCCCAAACCCTCGATGGAGCAGTGGGAGGCTATTCTGCTCAGCGATGATCCTGACCGTCAGCCCTGGCTGGTGGGGAGGGCCAGCGCAGTAGCAGCAGCCAATGGACTACCGGACTAGGCGGCCCACTCACTTGTTCTGAGAATACTGAACAAATAAAGTTGTTTTTAATCAATATTGTAGCTCACTAAATTTCGTCGAGCTTTTTCTAATGCAACGCTCGAATGCTACCAACAAATCCTTCTAGGAGCCCAGGAACTTGGTGGTCTGTTCCCGGCTCTCCTTATCAATGGCATTACACTCTGGCTTAACTTTTCTAATCTGATACGTATGCCTCGTATCAGATATCACGACTTCTATCACGACTATGTCACGACTTATCATCACGACTATCACGACTTATATCACGACTTGTATCACGACTTTATGATATCTCGACGACTAGTTATCACGAATATCACGACTTGTTATCCGAGAACAAGTTTCGCAGCCATTTCTTCATTCTTTGGGCAAACACACATGAACGTTAAAGCAGCACCATTGTTTTCCTGAGGTGATTTTCCAAAGTGACGTTCGAGATGACGTTTTCTGTTTACGCTTGTAAAAATAAATAAACACATAAGTTTTAAAAAAATCTCATTTAGTTCCCATCTATTTTTCTTAGAAATGAATGATATGGTGGCCTGACAAATTGTTGCTTAGAAACTGTGCTGCGAACTTCGGAGCAGCGCAACAAGGAAGCTCAGAAGGATGTGCACACTTGTTTTTTGAAAGGGAACAAGCCAGTGCAAGTGTCGTTGACATGTGGAAGACATGTATGTCTTTACTGAGTGATATCGCGGCAAAAAGAAATGCGAAGAGTGCGGCGCTTTCGCGATCAGCAGTTCTTACTTCTTTTAATTCTGCTTGCAGCTGGATGGAAGGAAAAAAGAAGATAGAAGCATCCACTACAAAATCATTAGTAACTCGTAGGCTCTGCGCTGTTCGCATTTTGTTTATCAAATTTGTACGTCAGAAAAGAGCTCAATTGTAAACTGCGTGTCACAAGCATGGATAAATGGGTAAGATGTGTCCGGATGCATCATATGATGTTTAAGAGTGCTGTAATTGCAGGGTTTTCGGAACAACGACAATTGCCATCGCTAAGTATTTTGCAGAGGGCGTTACTTCAATTCTTCCATCCCAATGCTCTGTGCCTCACTAGTGTCACTATGCTTCGTGGCATCAACAGGGCATGTTTACCGTCGCACAGAAAGAAAAAATCCTTAAACCTAAGCAAGGAAAAAGTACGTAATCAGGAAGGACGAAATATCCATGGTTAATGAGGACAAAAAAGATGACGAAGAGAGGAGGACGACATCACGACACAAGCGCTCACTCACAATTAACTGAACGTTTATTGGGAAAAGCAGCAATATGTTTTAATCAGGAACCCATTACACGCGCATCAACAAGAGATCTAAAGCAATGCAGTGAACAAGAAGTGAAGTCAAGAACAAATACACGAGGCAAACTCAAGTGCCCTCAAAAAAAGCAATTTCATGGCTTGTTAGGGTGACTGAAGGTGTGCTAATAGGCATGCCGATTACTTTTCCGATGTAATACGCATCCTTCAGATAGCGTATGAGTTGATTAAGGTCTGTAAAAAGAACAGTAGTGTTATCAAATTTTGCCGCAAATCGATTGCGTTTTCCTAGCCGGTCACATTCCCAGCAGTGGGCAGACATGTTAAAGCGGTCTTGGTTAAAGGAATTCTTATGCTCCATAAGGTGCATGTTTAAGCAGCGGTCGGTTTGGCCGATGTAAGCATGGCCGCAGCCCGTCAGAATTTTGTAGACTATATTTTTATAGTATTCAACGAATTCGTCAACGTGCTTGATGCCACATACTTTACTTGACAGGGTGTTGTGTCCACCCGTTTTTGGACGGCTGCGCCCAGACGGGAAAGCTTGGTAGTGGCGGAGAAAACGACGTCAACTTCATAGCATCCACCTACTTTTTTCAGCCAAGGTGAAGTTCTGTGAATGTACGGGAAGACAGCAGCCTTTCTTGTGGGACCTGATAGAACTTGCAAGCCTCTCACATAGACTTGAGAGGGCCGCATAAGGAAACCCCGATGCTCTTAGCCTAGCTACCTGCTCATGAACAGATTTTGAGCGTTGTGCAGGCATGATTTTACGAGGGCCGTTAAACGGCTACACCATGTTTAATCTGTTTTGACTCCCAGAAGAGTAATTCATCAGTTGTTTTGAACTTCTGGGCGCGTGACACCAGCAGACATGATCAGGCCAAAGTGGAAGTTCACATCTTAAAAGAGAAGCTTTCCCTGTTTTGGAAGTTCGAATTATGGTGAAAGACACTCCAGAGCTATTTTCTTTGAAGACATTTAAATATCACCAACGCGCCTATTAAAGTTTTCTGCTTTTGTAAATACCAGAAAGTCATCAACATATCTAAATATGCGAAAGTGAAGGTCACCAAGGTTCGATTTTACGTTTCTGTCAACAGGGCTCAAAAAAATATTGCAAAGAGTGGGAGCAACGGAAGAGCCAATACATACACAAGAACATTGAACGTAGAAGTTATCGCGCCAACTCACAAAGGTTGGCCGTTCAGCCGTTTAAGGTGAGCTGTTATTTAAAATCACCCTTCACAAAGAATTGAAGACTCTACGTACTCTGATTTTACAAGGCATACTGAAAAGATGAAAACTGATGATGATGATTGTGAATTCATTCTTATAGTGCAAAAGCATCTGCGGCCAAGGAGAGCCATAGCGCCAGGTACGTTGGGCTACTCAAGGTGGGTTCAAAGATGCATTTACACTGGATATAGCGAACCCAGTGGCACCTTCAGCCTTCTGTAACCTAACCTTGCACCATTGTGCCCCTTCCCACATGGCATGAAAAGATGAAAGCTGACGGAAACTCTGAACTCGTCTGCTTCCATTGGACGAGAAGGAAGCATGCGCAGAGGCCATCGTCAAGATGTTACGCCATAATCGCAGTAGAGTTGGCCAAGCATTAGGAGTATGGCGCACGCTTGAATGGCAATGCCTCTGCAATTTCCAAATGGATACAATATATGAAAGGTCATGGACACTGTGACAGCAGTACTCTGCGAGAGACCAGGCAAATGATTTCCCTATTTTGGATTCTGAGTTTTTCCTCCTGTTTCCAGAGAGTAAATTGTAAAGAATAAATCAGGCACTGTTTTTTAAAAGAATGTGAACATTACAAACATATGATCCCGAATTATTTGTTGCGACTCCACAGGTCTCAAATTGACCTATGTGTGTTTTGGCAGCTTGAAGCTCTTCGTATCCTGAAGGTGCGTGGAGAAATTGTTGACCGGAAAACATTCCATACTTCTTTCCACTGGCCGCTTCCCGCAAAAACCGTCATTTTTTCCGCAGCCCGGCTGATTTGTGCTTGGAAGAACAACCGGTCTAGGTGCTATTTTTCCCATTTCGCACAAGAGAATACAATGGGAGGTTACAGTGATGTTAGGTGATTCGCAGCCAGACGGGGCGAAGAGAGAACGGCTTCAACACGAAATGGAAGCTTGCGTGCAATCTTCTCCATGCTCGCAGACGGGAGGAAGCACGAGCAAGAGCAATTCACATAGACTGCAGAGGTGGGGCAAAGACAATAAGCTATCCCTGTTATTACGTTAACATATTGCAGTTAAGCGTGACAATCCAGGAGAGACCAAAGGGAAAATACACGAGGACTCGCCGCCGAAGAAATGGCTTGTAACAAGGTGACCTAGCCGGCCATTTGGCGTGAATCGAGCTTACTGGCACCAGCGAACAGAAAGGATCACAAGAATAGGGAGTATACAGGACTGCACACGTGTACTCCTCTCTGGTGATCCCGTGTGTTCGCTGGTACCAATATGATTTCCAAATGGCGTTCGTATTCGGAAGCCGTCGCGTCTTCTTTCTTCGTCCTTGTCTGTTGTGTCGCATGGAAGCTAGAGAAATTGGGAAATTTGTTTTCACCGACAAGGAACGTGTTCTGATGACTCCACGGGCTCTTTTTTTTACTTAGGACGTCTTTGTTTCGTCACTATCGCTCTTCGAAGACTGCGTTAGCTTTGCCTCATAAGCCACCAGATTTAGAACGTATGAGCTTCTATGTAAGTAGCTCTACGATTCTATATCGGCGTTACTACGCCCAAGTCGCTGGTGTAATGTAAAGAGAAAACGCTCGTAGTGTGTGCGTCATTTCGCGTAGTTGCGAGGCTAAGGCACATTTAACGTAGCTCCGCCAGGGGTAAGAAACTCCAGATAGTGTCGGTTTCAACTACATCACAACACCCTGTTATAAACTGAGATCTGATGTTTAAAAAAAACTATGTAAATGAAGTATATGCACGCAGCCTTACAGGCTGCTGCGGTGGATGAATTTTATGCGACACCAGTAAGCAAAGCTGCTCTGTCATCGCCGGCGCTGGTTCGATTCTGCTCGGGAATGAAGTTTTCTTTGTGCTGGAGACCGTTACTAAGACAGCGGTACGACGCTGCAGTTGGCGTCCCTCCGGCCCCCGTGGGAGTGACTGGCGCTCACGTCTGCTCTGCGTCGACAATAGCACACAGGGTGTTTCACCTAAGCCTTTACACAATTTTTAAAAATCGGCTTTTAGAGTTCGAAGAGCTTCGGCATAGCACTGTAAACGGTGTAGTGGATCAGAATAGAGCTAGGACGTACTAATTAGCATGCGGGTTAACTGATTCTGAAAAGTGAACTTTTTAACTATTACTGTTAGTCTGCTTAATTATTAGGAGGCATTATCAGAGCAGCATAAATAATCGGTTCAACATTGGAAATGTATTGGGAAAGGCTAGCCCTACAAAGGACCACTGTGAAACCATCTCTTTCCAATATTATGCCAATTGCCTGTGCTGCTTGAGGTAGTCCACCATAAGTGACATCATCAATTTTTAGAACCTCGAAAATGCGGTTACCCACTGGTGCTGTGGCCCAGCTAATTTTGGCTATATCGCTCCACAATACACGCGCTTTCGATAAGCTTGCAGGCAGAGCAACCTTTGCATTGCACGTAACGCGTCGAAGTAGCCAAATCTGTTGGGCCACAGTGCCGAGGGTAAGCACGTTTTCCAAAAAAAAAAAAATGTTTTTGTAACTCCCTGCGTTCATTTCATCAAAATCGTGCTCTTAGTTATATTTACTAGAATTAAAAATATATCTTTTTACCTAATTAATGTATACTGCATAATCGCCATAACATCTTATCTTTCATGTCACCATTTTTTCTATTTTGTCTAGTTATTTCAATTAAATACGTGATCCACGCTGAGGAAAAATGATTCAAAATTTTAATGGGTTAATGACGAACCACATGAGAGGGATAAAAGATTTGTAGGTCTTTGAAACGTGGATAAGCATCATCATAGTGGAAGGAGTTTTGTGATCTGTTCAAATTTCTTTTTATGCCTTTTAAATGTATTTTGTAAGAAGGGAGTAAATTACTCACTGTGCATCCACCCAAGCGCAGCCATACGGCTACAAAGGAAAGCTATACAGCTGTATAGCTTTCCTTTGTAGCCGTATGGCTGCGCTTGGGTGGATGCCAGTGAGTAATTTACTCCCTGATTACAAATTTTCTCCACCTTGGGGGATTCCCCTAAACATTTGACCAACATTAAATGTATTTTGAACGTTAAAAGCCCACCAGCGAGCCCGAGGTCTGATCGATAAACAGCACAGATTAGAATGGCAGCGCATAGAAACTTGTAGGGACGGCATTGGTTGGCAAAACATCATGAAGCATTTATGGGGCTAAGCAAAAAATAAAAACTCTTGAGGCAGCCCAACAGGCATCTACAGCTGCCGCTAGGATATCGACAGTGAGTGAGTAGATCATTGTTTTCCCAATGTGAGCAAGTTAATCAATTTCCAGGCTGCGCTGATGTGAATACCTCCTCAAAGAAACTGTATCTTGAACAAACCTGCATTCATTTTATACCCAGAAGGATGGATGGATGGATGGAAACAACTTTATTACACAAAAAAAAATCTTCCGGGCTGGTCCTCTACTGGTCCAGGAGTCCACGGGCTTGCGCTTCACGTAAAGTCCGATCCACCAGCCATTTCTGGCCGGCGGGCTGAGCGGTCCGTAAAGCAGCCTCCCAGGAAGAATGAGTAGGGTTGGGGATAGGGGGTACTACCTTTGGGGAAGGACATTCCCAAAGGTAGTGGAAAAGTGTGGATCTGGGCACGCCACAGGTGGTACAATCAGGAGGAAAGGTGGGGTGAACGCATGAAAGACTGTGGGGGGAAATAAAGCAGCCTGTCGGGGCTTCTGATATATGTTAGCGCTAGTCTCCATCAGGGTAGGCGGCAGGCACGAGCGAGCTATTACACGAAAACATACAGCAACCGTTCCGATATCCTTCATGTCGACGCGGAAGAAAATTCGAAACCAGGATATTTCACGGCAGTCGCAGCCTATGAAGCGGCACAGTGGGGGCGGCCGCCACTATCCGGACTAATTCGCCTGCAGAAACGGAAGGAGCCGCCATCGCACTTGCTCTGGCCCACTCCACCATTGACAAAAACGTATCAGAAATTTGCACAGACTCCCAGGCCGCCCACCGCCACCACCTAAAGGGCGTGGCGACGCCGGCAACACATCGTGTTCTTGCCACAGTAGCCTCTCTCGACCGAACGGTTACTCTGTCGTGGGTCCCTGGGCATGCCTCGATCCCCGGTAATGAGCGCGTTCATGCGCTGGCCCGAGAAGTCTCCTCCCGGACCCCGGATGACCAGGCACCCAACCCTGCGCAAGAAGCGCCCCATCGGTCCTCTCTACATATCAGCAAATCACCACATTTTACAAACTCAGCAGCATGACACTGCCACCCCCTCCCCCCCCCCCCCCCCCCCCCAGCACCTTGTCGCCCTCATCCAGCGCCACATGGCGACAATTGCAGACAGGCTGTTTTATTTCCCCCCACCGTCTCTCATGCTTTCAGCCTACCTTTCCTCCTGAATGTACCACCTGTGGCGTGCCCAGATCCACACTTCTCCACTACCTTCGGGAATGTCCTTCCCCAAAGGCAGTACCCCCCATCCCGAATCCCACTCATTCTTCCTGGGAGGCTGCTTTACGGACCGCTCAGCCCGCCGGCCAGAAATGGCAGGTGGATCGGGCTTCACGTGAAGCACAAGCCCGTGCACTCCTGGACCAGTAGGGGACCACCCTGGAAGATTTTTTTTTTGTGTGTGTTTAATAGAGTTGTTTCCATCCATCCTTCCAAAGCGGCCTGTCTGTAATTGTCGCCATGTGGCACTGAATGAGGGCGACAAGGTACTGTGGGGTGGTGGTAGTGTCATGCGGCTGAGTTTGTAGAATGTTGTGTTTTGATGATATGTAGAGAGGACCGATGGGGCCTCTTTCGCAGGGTTGGGTGCCTGATCGTCCGGGGCCCGGGAGGAGAGTTCTCAGGCCAGCGCATGAACGCGCTCATTACCGGGAATCGAGGCATGCCCATGGACCCACGAAAGAGTAACCGTTCGGTGGAGACAGGTGACTGTGGCAAGAATACGATATGTTCTCGACGTCGCCACGCCCTTTAGGTATTGACGCTACGAGGCCTGGGAATCTCTGGAAATCTCGGTTACGTTTTTGTCAATGGTGGAGTGGGCCACTTCCGCTCCTTCCGGTTCTGCACGCGAATTAGTCCGGACAGTGGCGGCGCCCTCACTGTGCCGTCTTCATAGGCTGCGACTGCCGTGAAATATCCTGGTTTCGAATTTTCTACCGCGTCGACATAAATGATATCGGAGCGGTTGCTGTATGTTTTCGTGTAATTGCTCGCTCGTGCCTGCGGCCTACCCTGATGGAGACTAGCGCTTATATTGCGCGGTAGGGGCTTCGGCTATATGTGGTCCTGCGTGCGCAGAGAAATCATGTAAGGTGTAGGACTTGTTGTGGTGGGAATGGGTGGATTGAGACGTAGCTGTCGCAGTAAGCGCTGTCCTGTTTCTGTGCGACTCAGTTTACTAAAGAAGGCTGCTATATCATGCAAACAAACCCATTCCTGACCTGTTGCTCCATGTTGCCACAAACAGCATGCTGTGGCATCGGAACGACCAGTTTATTGCGGAATGCTGTGCGTGTGACGCAGCAGCTAAAGATCCGCAATACTGGCTTGCAACACAGTGCCTGCTGGTGATGAAGCAGGATCTTGGCTAAAATGTGCCTATTATAGCTCGATGCTGCTGAAGCTTCGTATTCATAAAGGCAGTCGAACTTTGTTAGGCAACAATTCTGCATCAAAATCTTTTATTAAAACAATAACCGGAAGGTTTCCTTAGAGTGACTGCGATTTTCAGCCCCAGCTCCGCAACTACTCTGTGCGTGTGCGTGTGTGTGTGTGTGCGTGTGTGTGTGTGTGCGTGTGTGTGTGTGCGCGTGCGTGTGTGTGCGTGCGCGTGTGTGCGTGCGCGTGTGTGTGCGCGTGTGTGCGTGCGCGTGTGTGCGTGCGCGTGTGCGTGCGCGTGTGCGTGCGCGTGCGCGTGTGCGTGCGCGTGTGCGTGCGCGTGTGCGTGCGCGTGTGCGTGCGCTTGTGCGTGCGCGTGTGCGTGCGCGTGTGCGTGCGTGCGCGTGTGCGTGCGTGTGCGTGTGTGCGTGTGTGCGTGTGCGCGTGTGCGTGTGTGCGTGTGTGTCTAATTCGCTGTCCGATGTCATCCCGCCTTCTTTTCTAGAAATACCTCCAAACAGTGGGACAGCCTAGAGGCATAATAATCATAACGGCATTTGCGAGGACGCCATCAGAACGATGGTTTCCAATCCTGCTTTTGTTGCATTTGCATTTGTTTTAACATATATTTTTTGCTCTCCATCTGAGTAATGCCTCAGACCTGCATAAAAGAATTATTCAGTGCAGCTTTTGGGCAAAGGAGTGAGCAATAAGCTCAGGACCATGAAGCTTACACCGGTAAAGGGAAACGAAAAACGTTTTCAAGAAGTAGTACTGACAGGAGTTAGATATAAGGGGATTCGTGCGTCGGCTAATGCACTTCGTAGGAAACAAAGGTCGATTTAACTGAGGAAGACCGGCAAAACTTGGGCAATATAAATTGGACAGTAAGGAAAGTAGTAATCCCATGTATTTTACGAAGTTGACGTGACTACCAAGCTAGCCAAAGAGTATCCTTCCCAAAAACCATAGCGTAAGTGCCTCGCGCACTACGGAGGCAGTGTAAGAAATTTATGTATGTAAACTAACACCTTTTGGAAATTTTGAACATCTTGAGCGCATATGAAAACGAACGCTTAAAGGCACTCTAAATATTACACAGAAAAAGCAGCGACATGTAAGGCAAAGTGTCGTCGTTGAGATTTTTCAGTATAAATTAAATTAGGTAAGAAGATACTTCTCGAATTTATCTATATAAGTAACATCAGGATTATGAGGAAATTAATCCAGTGTCTTGCGAAAAATTATTTTTTTTTTCAGTGATCTGGCAACTCTTAACCTGCCCAAACAAAAGGTACCAAAAGACTTTCAAACAGGGAATAGATGGTCTAAGGAGAGTGGAGCGAGTTACATAAACATAAACAGAAACATCAGAAACATGCATAAAAAGAAACATCGCTGGTCTCGTTCGTCTCAGTCGCATGAGCATCCTGCAAGAATAAGACGACACAAAATATTGTAGCTCACCGGATTTCATCGAGATTTTTCTAACGCAATGCTGGAACACTTCCAACAAATCCTTCTAGGAGCCCAGGAACTTGGTGGTCTGTTGGCGGCTCTCCTTACCAATGGCATTAGACTCTGGCTTCCCAAGCAGCACATGACATCGGTCCAATGTAGGATCTGAGTTGGCAAACGACAGCCCTGTGAAGGCCCCGCGTTGCCTCTGTTTTCCCAGCCTTGGCTCAGCCATTTTTAGAAGTTGGCGGTATTGGACCAGTTTCTCAGACGTTCTCCCAGCCTTGGCTCAGCCATTTTTAGAAGTTGGTAGTATTGGACCAATTTCTCGGACGTTTCACCCGCCTTGGCTCAGCCATTTTTAGAAGTTGGTAGTATTGGACCAATTTCTCGGACGTTTCACCCGCCTTGGCTCAGCCATTTTTAGAAGTTGGTAGTATTGGACCAATTTCTCGGACGTTTCACCCGCCTTGGCTCAGCCATTTTTAGAAGTTGGCAGTATTGGACCACTTTCTCGAATGTTTCCCCTGCATTGACTTTGCCATATTTAGAAGCTGGCCAATTCCTGCAATAGGCAACGCAACTTTGAAGTGCCGACTGCTATGGAGCATCATGCAGTTGCTATTGTGACTTCTTAGTTTTCTCAATTGCGGCGATAGGCGCGATATATATATATATATATATATAGCTCGCACATTGTTAATTATTTATAAGCATATATAGTTCGGGGCGTAGATAATGATATCTTCGTAAAAACCCGCATAACCTCCTGTGAGATTTTTTAAATCTCAGTTTTTTAAACTAAAATATGCAAAGTTGCATGCATGCATGCGATTATTTCCCCCTTTAAGGTTGTGGTCTTCGTTCTGTGTAAATGTAAAAAGTCCAGTCGTGCAATGAAAGAATGCGAGTCGGAGAAACATACATGCAGCACCGATTTTCAGGCCTGAATTTCAAAAACTATAAATAGCATTTTATAAAAATAACTTCTCGACTCTAACGTTAAATACGCTGTACCTTGATGTGCTTGGGCGTCGCAGTTAATGCGGTATACCTGCAGAACAGCACCAAAACATATATGCATGGCGCAACGTGTCGAGCACTCCATTAAAGCAGGAATGGGTAAACAATAACGTGCGTTTGCTCCATGATAGGACAGCGCTGACCATGCGCTTATATAAGAGATACATATAGCTTAAGAAAAAAACGTTACATCGTCTGCGGGAACTCGAATTGGAAGAATACGAAGGCATTGCGCCTCCACGGTACTCGTTCTCTCCCTTTGCCTCGTATGCAGCCGATATGAGTTATATGTGTCAGTATATGTGCCTCATATGAACACATATAGGCTTCATACGAGTTCATATGTGCCTCGTTTGACTCATATGGGCACCATATGAGCCATATGTGTCGACAAATGCGCCTCGTATCAGCACATATACTTCATACGAGTTCATGTGTGTCACAAATTAATGTGTCTCGTATGAACGCGTATAGGCTGCGTACGAGCTCATACGCGTCACAAATGTCACAGATGAACACATCTGCTGCATATATAGTAGTTCACGCGCTACGGAAAGGTGACTTGTATGGATTACATATGTGGCATACCTTAACTGACACGCGACACTCGTGCGTACACAGGAGCTCCGATATGCACCGTATCAGCTTACATCAATCTCGTGCGAAACACACAGCCGCTGATGAGTGCCTCTCATAGAGTGGGCCTTGCTGTTTGAAACACGCGGAAAAGAAGGGATGAACAAGCGATTAACAAGTGCCCAACCAACGCATAAAAAAAAACTCTTGGCCTGTTTCAAATATTTTTCTCCTTGATTCTCTGCTTGTGCCCTCCTGTTGTAAACCGCGCCTATCCAAACAGTATGACGTTAGGCGTTTCCAATGTGCTTGGACAAACGTTCAGCCAGAAGGCAAATGTTGCCTTCTGGGCTTAGTTGAGCTAATAACGCCAGGTATTTTCATGCAAGAGCTCCGACTGTAGTTAACAATATGTGCGCAATGAGAGTACTACGATCAATGGTGCAGGCGCTGTGAAAATTAAAATACATACAAATATCAGATCTTTCAGTGCTTATCACAGAGCACATCAAGATCCACAATATCAGTGGAAGTGCAATCGGCTGTAGTTCAGCTCCTTAAACACCTTTCCAACCTGGGCGCTGCCATATTGTTTCCGGCGGCGGAACCGGTTTCTAGCAGTCCAGAGAGGAGGAGTTTCGCCGCTTCCACCGTGCTAGCGGGAGGTGCCCACTGCAGTCCAGGGAACAATATGGCAGCGCCCAGGGAGCCCTTTTTGGAAAGGTCTATACCTTAAAAATAAACATTTGTCCTCGCACCTAACCGTCGAATTCTAAAGTAGTGGGAAGCATAGCATAAGTCTTGTCATCGAAATGTAAAGCAGTTTTTACCATGCCAGCAGTGGTGTCTTGGGTAGTGCAGTGAGCTGTAGATCTCTAGGTCGGTGGTTCGAATCCGGAACGGCGCGTAGTTTTTTTTTTCGCGTCCGAATTTTTTTTTACTTTCTTTAGTTTACTAACTTCAATGGAAGCTATTTTATTGTTAATTGCCTTATAATTCCACCCCAGCCCTTCCCTTTCCTTTCCCAAAAATTGTAAACCAGACACATATGACACATACGAGATATTCCATAATCTCGTATGAACCAGACACATATGACACATATATACGAGATTTTTCGATAGGGACGTATTAATCGCTATCGGTTAATCGTCTTCATATTGATTACGGTCATAGATTTCAATCACGCGTCTTCAGCGCGCACTTCGCTTCTGCGTCGCGTGGTTGCTTCGGACGGTAGCAAGAGTTGGGGGGTGCGTACGTCGACTGATGTTTCGGAGTGCGATCGTTTCCTGCCGCCTTGATCCAAGCTTGAAGACGTAGATGCGACCGGCCGTTGTGAAATACCGAGATCTTGCAAGATCTCACGGTATTCTTTTTCAACGATACGGTACTTGCGTTGCTTTGCATTCATGGCGAAATGCAGAAGCTTTGCGGTGAAAGACGAGAACCGCAACAGCCGCACAAAGGGACAGCAGACAGGCAGTACGACCAACACCTCCACACCACAAAAGAAAAACAAGCGCGAGCACTCGCGGCATGACTCGCGGGCAGGGTTGCCGTTGGGAACATTTTAAAAGGAGCCAAAACTTGAGCTGAAAGTAGTCAAAAGTAGCCATGCCATTCCATCTTAGCTGTCGCATAAAATACGATGTTTTGCTCATTAATAAATTGAAGTGTAAAAAAATTGATAAAAATTATTCTTGGCGGTGTTGTCAACACTAAGCTTCAAAGAAATTTTCCGAAACTAAACGTGTGTTTATCCACCGCTTTACGCATAAACGTAGGCATCCGCTCTCGCTCCCACGTGCGTTCCAAGCCAATCCCAATCCATAGCTTGTGGTCATTTCGTTTGGACGTTTGGCAGCAAAGCGCTCGCTTGTGAATTTTTATTTCTTCAAGCTTTTTGAAGTTTGGTGGCGGCACGCGTGAGTCACCGAGGGGAACCAGGAGGCACTGCTTGCGTAAGTATACATTCTGTCCTTTTTTCCCTTTCATGTTAGTTGTCAGCTAATATTTACTTGTGAACTTGTCAAGAGTGAGGACAATGAGCACGCCTCGTGTGTCGCCCCTTTATCTAACTTGTCTGTAGGCATCTGTCAGCAGTTGTCTTTTGATTAACTCAGCGGCGCATTGCAAGGTGTAACTGCGTGTAAGGGTTGGGGTAATATGAAGTAACACACACGTACACGAAGGGAAGCGCTTCTAAACGTCGTGTGTGTTTGTGTGTTCCTTCATCAGGGTGAACGCACTATCCCGGCAAATCTTGTTGGCGCATTGCTTCTGAGAGGGTTTGTTTCTCACGGCACATCGTACATTTATGTACGTGTATAGATATTATGATCATGATCGCAATGACAGTCGTCACGTGGTTACGGCGCTCGGCTGCTGACTCGAAATAGGCGGGTTCGATCCCGGCTGCGGCGGTCGAATTTCGATGGAGGCGAAATTCTAGAGGCCCGTGTACTGTGCGCGATATCGGTGCACTCTAAAGAACCCCAGGTGGTCGAAATTTCCGGAGCCGTTCTCTGCGGCGCCCCCCATGACCAACCAGTTGCCACGTGCGATGCAGTTGAGTGTTTTTCATCGCCAATTTTTGCTTTTGTGAGGCTAATCGCTTGGTTCAGGCATGCATGTCAGACGTCATAGAGTCGCAGCCTGCATGCCTTGTGCCTGATTGAAAAATGCTTCCATGGCAGTGTTGACATTGTTGCGTTGCGAGTCTCCGTGCGATGAGAGAAATGTGACAAGAACAGGATGAATGAACACAATTCTTCTGTACTGCCAGAAGTAATGCTGCTCCTGCCAGTGATCGGTTACAGAAAAAAAATTGAGAGTACTTTTTATTTATGTGTGTCCCTTCCCGCTACTGAGAGCCTTGTATTACAAAGTCTAGATCAGTGTGACTCTACATATAGCGAGTGCTAGTTTCGAGCTCGCTAATTGAACGCGCTTGTTTTCTCTCTTCCTCATTTGGTCAATCTTGCGTTTTACTGGTTTCTTTTTTCATCACTATGCTCCTGGTAGACTGCACTCAGTTTGATGTTCAATGAAGTGAAGTTGCACGCCACTATTGCTGGCTGTTATTTGGTTCACATGACAGCAGGCACAGAAATATTGTTTAAATAAGTCCCAAATTGCAGGCGCTCGTGACACTTGTAACTCTCAACTCATGAAAGTTCAGAAGTGCGTTGCGAAGTAGAACGAGATGGTTGTAAGAGTACCTGTCAGTTGTCATGGTAGTGTGAAGTTTTCGGCACCCAAACAGGCAAGTGCCAGTAGAGTATGGCACAGACAGTGTCTGGTAAAAATCTTTGTTTCCCCATTAATCTTTTGTCGTGTTTCCTCTGTGCAGCATGTCAAAACCATTCGCTGTGGTGAAGTTTCCTCTTGAGGACGACTGCCTTGCAGTCATTCCTGTCGGATGGCTCACAGAGACAAAAGAAGAGTGCTACTGGCCTGTGGCCAGGAGCTCGGAGGTGACGCGGCTCGCAAAAGCTGAGGCCGAGCCAGCTCTCGGAGGGGAGTGGATGCGTTGCCCAGTGGTCGTCGTTACCACTTGCCATAAGTAGTCTTATTGCAGACATATTGATGGTAGCTTCATCAGCGATTGTAAAGGCCTCTTTGCTAGATTCTGTGAGTCTGCACCTCTGCATGGCTAAATTACGACTAAGAAGTCATGTTGATAGCCACCGCTTAGCCAGCTGTCAAAAAGAGGAGCAGAATGAACTGTTAGCTATTGCACTTGTAAGCTGATGAACTACTTCTGAAACTCATTAGTGCGTTGTTTTTGAAGACCTGTAGTTCCCAGAATTAGTGCTGCACTCAGTATGCTTAATAATATTTAGTACAGAAAGGTTTAGTATGGTAATTTTTTTTTTTTGCATTATGAAACATTTTTTGGCACACAAAAAGCACAGACAAGGAAAGAGCACACAATACAAATGCCAGACGTCAATTGATGCTTTGCGTTGTGTGCTCTTTCCTCATCCATGTTTGTTGTGCACTGAGACAGTGTTTCATAATGCAAATTCAGAACCAACTCATCCAGCTGTTTACATTTAGTTCAGTTTGAATTGTTAGCCTGTCGCAGTGGCTGAGTGGTCCATGCTGCTGAGCCGAGGGCCCAGGTTACATCCTGTCTGTGGTGAAATGGAGCAGTGCAGAATGCGCTTGTGCTGTGTAATATCAGTGCATGTTAAACAACCCCATGTGGTCTAAATTAATCTGGAGTCTTCCGCTACGTCATTCTTCATAGCTTAAAGCTGTTAAATCCTAGAAACCAGAATCACACTTTTAATTGTAAATAAAACAATGCCTCTGCCACATGAGTGTTTCACAGGCTTTCAAACTGATAGTCTGTTGGCCTGAGTGTTGCTATACAGGCAGCTGAACGGGCATCAAGTCAGCAAAGCAGCCCTCGGACATATTTTGTAGTGACAATTCTGTTAAGTATGGATACGTGTTTAATTATGAGGAATTATGTGAGTTAGTTTTTGAAACCCATAGTTTGTACGAGATTTTGGTGCATGGTATTGAGGGTGCCTAAGACTGTATGCTGTTTGGGCAATTAAATATGTGCTCTCGAAAGTCTGCCAGTTTCCTTTCATAAGGTTTCTGATATAAACAGCAAGCTTCTTGTGGTAAGCGGCCGTGATGGCTAGCAGTCTATGGTTGAGGAAGGAAGGACCCGTGCTCTCACTGTAATGTAAGTTATCAATCGCTCGTACAGCTCTTTTTTGTAAAGTAAGTACTTTCACAAAATTGGTTGAGGTAGTCGTTCCCCAGATCAACAAACAATATTGTACATGCGAAAAGACTAGAGAGAAATAAATTTGTAGTTTGAATTTTCGAGGCAGTATTGTGCGAAATTTATTTAGGATACCAACAGAGCGAGCCATTTTAGTGCAAATGTAGTTTACACGATCTGTCCAGAGTAAATGTTCTTCAAAAATGACTCCAAGGAACATTGTAGAGCTGACACGAGTTATAGGAGCTTGCTCGAAGTGAATTTGGAAGTTGTTCGGAACTTCCTTATTTTTGGCTCTAAACAGTATGTACTTTGTTTTCCTGACATTAAGTTCTAACCTATTTGATTTTAACCAAACAGACAATTGGGATTACCAACTATTGGAGGCTGCTTGCAAAATATTACTATCTTGCCCTGAAAAAAATACGTTAGTATCGTCTGCATAGATTATAATGTTGTCTGCTGGATGAAGGTTGACGATATCATTAATATATAATAAGAACAACGTTGGTCCTAGAACGGAGCCCTGTGGCACACCAGACACAATCTGACCGATCCCAGATGAAATACCGTTAATGATAGTTGTTTGAGATCGGTTGTCAAGGTAGCTAGCAAATAAGGTTAAAGGAACGCCGCGTATTCCATAACACTGCATTTTTTCAAGCAATATCTTATGGTTAACCGAGTCAAACGCTTTCCTCATATCAAGGAATATGCCAACTGTTAGCAGTTTATTTTCTATATTTTCAATTAGCTTTTCTTTGATTTCCAGTAAGGCGGCCTCAGTTGTTTTGTTTTTTTTTAAATCCGTACTGTTGCTTGGAGATGACATGGTTTTTGTCGAGATATTGAGAATGTTTGCAGGATCCTACAAGAGCGCCGAAAAAAAGGTGCGGCGCTACGAGTTCACTTCAGCCCTAGAAAGCTCGGCAGTTTCTGGTAATTGAAATTCTCATATTTCTTTATTGATGAGAAATTATTTTGCATACTCAACAAGACGTTCATGTGCAATTCTTTTTTAGGAAATGAGGGCCACAACGATGTTGTACAGCTGCCGTCACCACGTAAGACATGAATTCTCATTTGTTAAGCCGCCGCGGTGGCTCAGTGGTTACGGCGCTCGGCTGCTGACCCGAAAGACGCGGGTTCGATCCCGGCCAAGGCGGTCGAATTTTGATGGAGGCGAAATTCTAGAGGCCCGTGTGCTGTGCGATGTCAGTGCACGTTGAAGAACCCCAGGTGGTCGAAATTTCCGGAGCCCTTCACTATGGCGTCCCTCATAGCCTGAGTCGCCTTTGGATGTTAACCGCCTTAAAACTAAAACACCATTTCTCATTTCTATTTAATGTAAGGTCGACATTGTGTTAGTTTTGATTGGGGATTTATGGTAGTATGCTTGCAAAATCTGGGAAAAAAACTCCACCGTAGCTAATTGCACTTGCAGAGAAATGGAACGTGCTCAGACTTGGCATCAGCTTTTTACATTTGCCATGCTCTCAGATCAGCAGTGAATCTGCCAGTAACCATTTCGTGGCAAACTCTCTTACCCACGTTAACAGTACTGCGAACAGGTTTCTATTCACATGACATATATTCCGCTCTCTGTTTTTGGTTTCGCCATGACAGTTTCTTTTGTGTCCTTAAATGAACCGCATTTTCCAGTGTATAAGACGCACCCGCCATATATGCAGGCTGTAATTGAAAAAGTTGCTATATAAGACGCACCCTTATATAAGACGCACCCCAGTTTTCCCAGTTGGGCTAGTGAGGATCAATTAAACACGCTTGCGCGACCATCACGAAATTCACCGTACTTGTGAGAAATTCTTAAGCAACGCTAAGTGGTCGAAAAAGGCAACACTCACGTCATTCCTGCCCACGTTTTGGAAAAAAAGAAAGAAAAACGAAAAAACTCTCCCACATGTCCATAAGAACATTTTATTTCTACTTAAAACCTTCGAAGTCTTCACCTTCGGATGCGCTATCAAAAAGTTCGCCCATTTCTGGTGGCAACGCGACTGAAATATTCTCTTCGCACTACGTACATGGAGCAAACAAAGTGGCAAAGGGTGGCTGAAAAAAGAACGCCGGCTTGTCCTGGCTTGTCTTGACAATGGCGAGAAGCGTGATTGTCGTCATCTTTTGGCATTTCACATTACTTTTGCTTGGGGCCTCCGAAACGGTGGTGTGTTTGTGATCCTGGAAGTCGTCATCCCCGTCGTTTCATGATAAAGTTCACCTAAAAAAAGTTGCGCACGGTGGTCCCCGTATTGAAGTATTAACCGTGTTACAACCGCTTCTTTGCTAGTGATATTTTTTCGGTAAAAAAGGCTTGAACATGAACCTGAGTAATTTCTGAACTCTCTAAAAAAAAAACGAAAAATTCGCATATAAGACGCACCCTTGTATAGGACGCACCAGCAAGATTTTTGAAAAAAGCCGCGTCTTATACACCGGAAAATACGGTACCAATGCACCATGCTGGTGCATGAGAAATGTAATTATTGAAGTACTATAGACACATATTTAAAAAAATTGAAAACTGATTTTTCAGGAAAGAAAGTGGTGCAGTAATTCTCTCGCATTTCGGTGGACATTCATAAGAGAAGGGATAAAGGAGGGAGTGTGAGAAGAAAGGAAGAAGGAGGTGCCATAGCGCCCTGGGATAATTTCAGCCGACTGGGGATCTTCAACGTGCACTGACATCGCACAGCACACGGGCACCTCTTGCGTTTCGCCTCCATCGAAACGCGCCGCCGCAGTCGGATCACAACGTTCTTTTATGTGTCATAGGTATCTGCATGATGTGACATTGTTTGTCACGTCAACTACTTGTCATGGAGGTGTCGGTTTTGATGGGTTTTGAATTATGAAGTCTTTGTACAGCCTGTGATTGAAACCAAATTAAAATATCTTTTCAGCCAAAGGAAGTGTTACTATTGCCTGGGGGGCATCTCTATATAACCAGGAATTTGTTTCTGAACTTCGTAATTTTGTGTCTATTGTGTTTTAAAAAGATCACCTGTATGCAAAACAGCCTGGCCATGCAACTGTTCTGTCCCTTCTCCAAAAATATCCTGAAGTAGCATTTCTGCATTCAATTAGGATAGAAATGTGACATTGTGGTTGTACACAGTAGTGTGTTCTGTACTTCCTGGATTGCCATCAATGACGCATGTTCATCTCCAGCCCCACTGAATCACGCTGGGGAGAGCGTGAACGAAAACAGTGAGCCACCCAGCAAGCTGGAGGGGTCGACAGCTGGGACTGTTGATGGTGAGATTTTCACTTTGTTTACTTTTGTGCAAAAAGAGAAATGCAAGCCAAACATGGGGACACAGTGAGAGGACAGAACAAATGCTGCTTGTCTCGTCTTTTCACTGTGTTCCTTTCTTTTAATTACACTCCTATTTTGTCTAGTATCAAGTGACACAACAAAATATAGAAGCTAGATCTGCTTTGCCTTAAAGAAAAACAGCAAATTTTAAATTTCTCATTGTACCTGCTGCTGCCGAGCAGCAGTCAACGGGCCCAGAAAGACCTAGAGAATATACTTATTCAGGAAGATATTTGCACGGAGTTCTCCTCAGTGGCTCTTGAAACGGTGCTAGGAGCACATTTCTAGTTTCAAACTATGTGCTTTGAAAGGGGTCACTCTGAAAATCATCACATGTATTTCTCAAAAACGATTGTATTGAACTGAAGTGGTACTGGAATTTACAACCTAGTACTTCCATTGCTTTCTCCTCTTGTGATTCATAGTGGAGTGGTTGTTCTGTGCCCTTCCCAAGAGCTGTATGTTGTGCTTTTGTTGGGTTCTTTTGGATCCTGGCATTTCTGTTGCCTCTCTCGGCCTACATCACCACCAGGAAGCCACTCCTACGAATTGCACTCTACACAGTAGTCCCATGTTCTGTGCATTTGTTTCCTTACCAGCATAATTTGGTCGCTTGGTCGCGGTTGGTCAGCAAGGCCCATATTGTAATTTTTCATTGTCTTTCAAAGTATTTTAAAAGTTTACTGGTTGGAAGTCAATGCAGTGCCTTGGATGCAGCGAAATGTGCTGAAAAAAAATTAATTGCGCTATCACAAAGCTCCCATAAAGGGTGCTGAAGGAGATAAGCAGCCAATAATAGTGGCATGCTCTGAAGGAGGACCTCTTGCTTAGGAAAGAACTGAACAGCCTAACTGCCTTGTGGAGCACATCAGCTGGCTCCTAGTCTTGTCTTGCCTGCAGCAAAATGGATGCGTGGTAAGAGATAAATGTGACCTTGTTTTATGTCTCAACGGTTTGGCACCTCCTGTGCCTAGCAAGAAACATTTGGTCCATCTCTTTGTTGCATTTCGCCTGTCAGCTAAGGGCTATAATTCCATAAGGGCTATCTTTGTTGCAGTTTTAATGCATTGATCCCTGCCAGCACTTGCAGTTAGAACAGATGTCTACCTCCAGCATTTTGGCCAATGTGGGTTTTGCCGTGAGCAATACTTTCCAAATGGTGCAATGCTATATTAAGGGCACAGGCCTGCTCTGCTTTCTCGCTTCTATTAGCACATGCTTCTCATGACACTGGAAGAATCCATTTGCGACTAACTGCTGCCATCTCTGCCATGGTGCAATAGCAGTGGAAATGCCCATGAAGCAATGTAAAAATTGGCGAAGCTCATAGACTGAGAAGTCCTTTACACAACAAGGCTGCAGGTTCTGTGCTAGCTATCACACATAGAGCAGCTCCATTTCACCTAGGGGTTTGTCAGTGCATGGTGACATTTATGGCATTTAAATTAGGCTAGCAAGGAATCGAACATGAATTAGAAGTGTCCTGGAGGATAAAAACTGGTGGAAGTTTAGGAGCATAGTACAGAGTGTGTTGCTGCCTACTGTTAGCCTCATACTGTTCTTTATTGTACCTCAGTGCGCAAATGATATTATTGCGCCCAGGTTAACCCTGCTCTCACTGAAATTGTTGATTGCTTCAGTTTCAGCTACCCTGCTGAAGCTGATGTGCCTGGTGCTGGAGGTCCGACAGCAGCAGCGCGACTTAATGCAGCGGTTACAAAGGCTGGAGGATCATGTGCTGCTGCGGTCGGACCGGCAGCTGGAGCAGAGGACTCGGCCAGTGTCCCCCTCGCCACCGCCTCCCACCCTTGCACTGCCCGCATTCTCCCCCGAGGAGTTGGACACTGTGGAAGCTGCCGTCCAGGACGACAGCGTGGCTGCTGGACTGGTGATTTAATGTTTCTGATAATTCGTGTCTGGAAAAAATGAATGCCTACTAACGATTTGCATGCATAATGTAATTGCGAGGTTTGTGAAGAAATCTTGAGCTCCAAGAGTGTTTGCATGCCGTGCTCTGTGAATAACATGCTCTTCATAGATATAATTCCTACTGTTGTGCTGGAGTGTGCTGTCACAGTGTGTTTTGTTAATGTAAATGTCTTGTTCATGAAAGTTGCTTGCTGATATACACACTGGCTGTTTCAGTGAACATTTTCAGGAATTCCTAAGAATAGGGAGTTCAAAATAGAAGAAATATTTGCAGGTACACACGCACAGTTATGCAGTAAATTATGTCCACCACTGCTGAGAGATCGTTCCTCCAAAAAAAAAATTTGTTTTCCCATATCGAACTTGCGCTTCTTTAGGAATTTTTGAGAGTGTTCACTGGAACGCCCTGTCGATTCCTTGTGTGGTGAGATTTACTGTTGGAAGCAAAAGTGGTACGCAATGCCCAGCCGGTAGCAGAGCTTGCAAAAACTGCATCACGTGTCGGGACAGCTGTTAGGGGACTCTCTTTATCTGCTCTTTGGCTCCTATCAATTTGTTGGGCTCAGTAGCAGTGCTGAACATGTGGCGCTCGCAATATTGCTTACGGCAAGTGCCAATTGTCACATCATGTTTCAGCCACGCAATGCAAAGAAAATGCCACCTGCGAGACTGCTGTCGCATCAGAGCGTTTAGGCGAGAAGGAGCGCTAAACAGCAAACCAAGCTACTGATGCTGGTTCTGTGCGAAGCATTGCACCTGTCACATCTTGTAGTAGCTTGGTATTTGGCGGTGCAGTCACAGGCTTTTTTGGGGCAGTTGCTCTCAGGTGGTGTCACTCAATGTCATTCGATGTAGTTTTCCAGAGCTCTGCCAGTGGCCGGTCGTTGCATAACAGACTTGGTTCCAACAAATTTTTTTTCTCAGTCAAATATTTCTGTGATTACATTATTGTTTTACATCGATCAACAGCAAAAAAAAATCCCCTATGCTTTTGTTGCCTGTGGCTGCCTTTCTTCGTAGGTGTCTCATAACGAGCCCCTCATTTTCCTTACATTTGTCATTTATTGTTGTGCTGTTTTAATTTAGTTCAGCAGTGGACTTTGTAGCTAACATTAAGGATGTTGTAAGGTCTGTTTTACAGGAAGCTGAGCTTTCGGTTAATATACGGTTGCATGAACTGCTGTGAACACAGCTGGAAGTTGGTCCTCTCTCAGCGCGTCTTTAATTTCGGCTAGGTTTCCCAAATAATGGGGCAGCTTTAACCCACCATCTTCCCTGTATTTTGCTCACATTATGCACATTTCATTACTTAATCTGCTGCCAAAAACAAGCAAGATCGTTTAATTAAATGTGGTTGCTAAGCACGCAGCTTTACTCAGGTGCTTGGGGATTTAAATAAGCGCCCTTTGTATAGCATTAATTAGACTGCTCAATTTCAGGGTAGTGAGCCCCGCCATGGTGGCTCAGTGGTTAGGGCACTCGACTGCTGAACCCAAAGACTCAGGTTCAAACCCAGCCGTGATGGCCAGTTTTCCATGGAGGCGAAAAGCAAGGCGCCCGTGTGCAGTGTGATGTCAGTGGCGCATGTTAAAGACCCCACGTGGTCGAAACTTCCGGAGCCCTCCACTATGGTGTCCCTCATCATAGCCTGAGTCACTTTGGAACTTTAAGTTCTACAAACCAAATCAATTTTAGCGTAACGGCTGTGCAGAGAAAACACATCCAGTACATAGATATCTGCAAAAAGCATTATAGTTATAATATAATAATGTCCAAGATGCAAAGCATAATGGGTAGGAGTTGGCCACCTTTGCTTAATCGCTAAAGTTTCCCTGCTCTTAGTAAACTGGGAAAAAAAAGAATGTCCATATTGGTGGTGGTGCTTTCTGCTGGTAGCAACTAGTCAAGCTATTGTATCATACAGAAATTATGCATTATGATTGTAGGTACTCGCATGGGCTGTTGACAGGTAGTCACACAATTGTCTTAGCTATTCGATTCTGCTAAACTAAATGAAATTATAATTGATGTTTGTGCCTAATAGCTTGTGCACCTGTGGTGTTTCTTTTCAGCGAAAGCAGCTGGTCCGCCTGGGGGGCAAGGGCCTGAGGGAGGTGGGCTCCAACATAATGACCGCCATCATAGGGGTGGCTGTACAGAGGATGTACAGCCTCCATGGCCGCAAGGGCAAGTGGTCATTTATTGCCCTCAAGTTATGCAAGGTGGCAACAGGTATGTTGTTGCAGTAGCTTTTAACTGAATTTTAAAAGATGAGTGGAAGAACATGCACCAGGTTCTGCTGCGCTTTGTTTTCTTTTCTTCTTTTCAGTTGATACTTTACCAGTTTTCTTTTTCATTACAGGTGAATATTTTGTTACTGTTTTTATGGGGGTAGTCATCTGCAGTTTTCTTCCATGTGCATCTGAAGATATATGAGTCAGCAGATGCCTTTCAAAGAAAGCCCTCCCATCAGTCACATCCATCTCTTGTCATGGATCGTAGTCGTGCCTTGTATCTGCCAGCCATTTGTGCTCCCATATGTTAGTAGTGCAAAGTGGTCGACCGTGATGTCGCAGCAGCTTTATACAGTTGGTTAGAAGAGCTTTCAGGTGGATTTTCTCCTCAAGTTGTATTTGGATACTGTAGTCCTTTCATTCTGGCACGCACTTTGAGTTAACATGTACTTGTGGCCTTTTCTGTTTTCTCTGTTGCGGAAATAATCTTGATTTCTGTTAACGAGCAAACTTTTTCTGCTGGCCTAAAATGAACGCTTATCTTATGCAGATGCCATCTGTGAGAAGACGGGGGCGGATGTGGTGGAAGCGCAGGGGTTTATTAGGAAGTGGTTGCCAGGTTCAGTGGACCGTGGCGGCGGACGCAAAAGGCGTTTTGCCGAAGCGTTTCTGCCAAGTACCGCTGCCGGCCTGGCAACCACTGCGAGCCCCTGTGCTTCAGCCCCCAGCACAGTGCCCTCCCTTCCCCAAGCGGCCCCCACCTCCCAGAAATCCTCCTCCCGCGCGGCCCTGGCTCCTTCCCAAGGTCCCGCCTCCTGCGCGGCCCTCGCTGCCTCGCAGGACTCGCGCAACCGCGCGTCCCCAGCCACGGTGCCTAATTATTTAATAAATTGTTTCTCAGTTGGATTCTTTCGTTGCCTCATTTTGTTGTGCATGTGTATAGAAGAGATGATTGCAGCTTTGCAATGCCAAAACCCATGGCTTTCCCAATGCGAACATTAACTGGAATGTGAATATTCGCTGAACTGGAAATGCAATGGCATAAACTTCGGGCAAACGTTAGCAGAAAGGCTGAACAGTGGCCTAATTGTGGTATGTCAAGCTGGTGTTGGTAGAGCGGCTGAAAGTGGGTACAATAGCGGCATGAATGTCGGTTCAGTGTTGGTAGAGCGGCTGAACAGTGGTCTGATAGTGGCATGAATGTCGGTTCAGTGTTGGTAGAGCGGCTGAAAGTGGGTACAATAGCGGCGTGAATGTCGGTTCAGTGTTGGTAGAGCGGCTGAACAGTGGTCTGAGAGTGGCATGAATGTCGGTTCAGTGTTGGTAGAGCGGCTGAACAGTGGTCTGATAGTGGCATGAATATCGGTTCAGTGTTGGTCCGAACATCAGGCCAAGGTTGGAAAAAGTAACTTTTTGCCCCAATGCCGACGTCGGTACGACTTTCGAGCCGGTTTTGACCAGCATTATGCCAGCGTCGGTCCATTGTTGGTGTGCTGCTTGGGTTAAGTGTCCTAATCTGATACTTATGCCTCGTTGATTATAAACTTGCTACTTTTGTTCCGCATGCCAGTGCGATTCATGCTTCTAGTAACGCGTGGCTAGAATGGTTACCTTCAGGAGGACGTGGCTTTATTTATTCAATTACATTTTTTTTTTCGAAAAAAAACCGCCTTTTATACCCACGAGTTATACCTGTTATACCAGTTGGGAGCCTGTGAGAGTGAAAGCGAACAGAAAGCTTTTTAAAAGCCCATGAAATATTGTTTGGACAGGCTAGCTGTTTGTTCACGATGTTCCGCAAACAGCGGTTAGGATAGAAACCTGTCTGTTCCTGCAAACTCTAGCGCGGTCCAGGGGCGCCGATAAGTTCTTTAATTTCCAAATGTGAAAACATTCATAATGAGAAAATATCACGACTTGTTATCCGAGGACAAATTTGGCAGCCATTTCTTCATTGCTTGGGCAAACACACATGAACGTTAAAGGAGCACCATTGTTTTCCTGAGGTGATTGTCCAAAGTGACGTTCGAGATGACGTTTTCGTTTTACGCTTGTAAGAATAAAGAAATAAGTTTTAAAAAATCTCATTTAGTTCCTATCCACTGTTCTTAGAAATGGTAGGTATGGTAGCCTGACAAATTGTTGCTTAGAAACAGTGCAGCGAATACCGAAGCAGCGCAGCTAGGAAGCTGAGAAGCATGTGCACACTTGTTATTTGAAAGGAAGCAAACCTGTGCAAGTGTCGTTGACATGTGGAAGACATATATGACTTCATTGAGTGATATCGCGGTAAAAAGAAATGCGTAGATCGCGGCGCTTGCGCGATCAACAGTTCTTACGTCTTTTAATTTTGCTTGCAGCTGGATGGAAGAAAGAAAGAAGCTAGAAGCATCAACTGCAAAATAATTGGCCTCTCGTAGGCTCTGCGCTGATTGCATTTTGTTTATCAAACTTGTACGTCACAAAAGAGATCAGTTGAAAACTGCGTGTCACAAGCATGGATAAATGGCTAAACTGTGTCCGGATGCATCGTATGATGTTTAAGAGCGCTGTAATCGCAGGGTTTTCGGAACAATGAAAATTGTCATCGCTAAGTATTTTGCAGAGGTCGTTACTTTAATTCTTCCATCTCAATGTTCTGTGCCTCACTAGTGTCGCTATGCTTCATGGCCTCAAAAGGACTTGTTTACCGTCGCACAGAAAGAAAAAATAATTAAACCTAAGCAAGGAAAAGGTACGTAATCAGGGAGGACGAAATACTCAGGGTTAACGAGAGCAAAGAAGACGAAGAAGAGAAGAAGACGACATAACGACACAAGCGCTCACTCTCAAATGAACGTTTTATTGGGAAAAAAAACAACAGTATGTACGCAAAATTGTGAAAATACAAAGAAGCAAGAGACTAGGGATCAATGACGCCGCACCAGAAATCTTAATCAGAAACCCATTACACGCGCATCTACAAGAGATCTAAAGCAATGTAGTGAACAAGAAGTGAAGTGAAGTGAAGAACAAATACACGAGACAAACTCGTGTCATCAACGGAAGCAATTTCATGGCTTGTTAGGGTTACTGAAGGGGTGCTAATTGGCGTGCCGATTGCTTTTGCGATGTAATACGCTTCCTTCAGCTAGCGCATGAGTTGATTATGGTGTGTAAAAAGAACAGTAGTGCTATCAAATTTGGCCGCAAATCGCTTACGCTTTCCTAGCCGGTCACATTCCCGGCAGTGGGCAGACATGTTAGAACGGTCTTGGTTAAAGGAATTCTTATGCTCCATAAGGCGTATGTTTAAGCAGCGGCGGGTTTGGCCGATGTAAGCATGGCCGCAGGTCATCGGAAATTTTGTAGACCACATTTTTACTGCATTCAAAATATTTGTTAACGTGCTTGATGCCACATACTTTACTTGAAGGGACGGGGTGTTGCGTCCACCCGTTTCTGGACGGCTGCGCACCGACGGAAAAGCTTGGCAGGGGCGCAGAAAACGACGTCAACATCATAGCGTCCACCTATTTTTTTCAGCCAATGTGAACTTCTATGAATGCACGGGATGACAGCAATCTTTCTTTTTTTGAGCTTGTGTCTACTGCTGGCAAAGTAGGACCTGATAGAACTTGCAAGCCTCTCACACAGACTTTAGAGGGCCGCTGCCGGGAGCCCCGATGCTCTCAGCCTAGCTACCTGTTCATGAACAGCTTTTTGAGCATTGTGCAGACATAATTTTACGAGGTCTGATCTCACAGAAGGAAGGAAGGGAAAACTTTATTTTCGCTAATGGTTGTTCCCGCGGTTTGGGGGCATCTTCAGAGACGTCTTGGTTCCACCCCCAGGAGCCTTCTCTGTCGAAGTCGTCCGCCTCTAATCAGTGGTCGGTTGCCCTCAGTCCAGGGCTCCGCTGGCCACTGCCGCCCGTTGAGCTCGCTGTACCAGCCCTTGTTGGTCTTCACAGCGGTCTCTGGACAGCACAGTCTCCCACTGCTCCGCACTCGGGTTTTGTATTTTGGGAACCACGTCTATGTTTTGGCAGGCTCATGTGATGTGGTATAGAGTAGGTTTTTCGTCGCACCAGGGACATTTGCCCGCGAATATCGTAGGGTGCATTTTGTTTACTATATGTAGGTTTGGGAAAGAGCCTGTTTGTAATTGTCTCCACGCGACAGCTTCCTCTCTGCTGAGAGATTTGTGCGGTGGGGGATATCGCATTCTTCTGCCTCTGTAGTTTTGTAGTATGGCCGAGTATTCCCTGGGTGCTGGCGCGAGTTCCGCGGTCTCGTCGGATGCTCGGAAAGTAATGTATCCTCGAGCTATCCTGTCGGCCTCTTGGTTCCCTGCCACCCCCATGTGCCCCGGTACCCACACAATTTTGTGTGGGATCTTGTCGTTTTGTTTTTCCTGGTTTTTTATTCTGTCGCTCGCTGCGAGAAGTATACGGAGCGCGTGACGACCTATCCTGCCATTCATGTAATTTCGGCAGGCTATTTGAGTGTCCGTGAGTATTGTTAGTGACCGCCCGGAAACGACTAAACCATGCTTGATGGCTTTTGACTGCGTAGAAGAGTAATTCATCAAAGGTTTTGATCTTATGGACGGGTAACACCAGCAGACATGATCAGGCAAAAAACGCAAGTTCAGATTTAAAAACTGAAGCTTTTGCTGTTTTGGAAGTTCGAAGGTGAATGAGAGTTCAGAGCTGTTTTTTTTTTTTTTGAAGACATTTAAGATATCGCCAACGCGACTATTGAAGTTGGTTGGTGTGTTTACGGGGGTTTTACGTCCCAAAGCGACTAAGGCTATGAGAGACGCTGTAGTGGAGGGCTCCGGAAATTTCGACCACCTGGGGTTCTTTAACGTGCACTGACATCGCACAGTACACGGGATTCTAGAATTTCTCCTCCAAAGAAATTCCAGCCGCCGCGGCCGGGATCAAACCCGCGTCTTTTGGGTCAGCAGCCGAGCACCATAACCACTGAGCCACCGCGGCGGCCAAATTGAAGTTGTCTATTGAAGTTGTCTGCTTTTGTAAATACCAGAAAGTAATCAACATAACTAAATTTGCGAAAGTAATGGTCACTGAGGTTCGATTTTTTACGTTTCTGTCAGTAGGGCTCAGAAAAAATATTACAAAGAGTGGGTGCAACGGAAGAGCCAATACATACACAAGAAATTTGAACATAGAAGTTATTGCGCCATCCACAAAGGTTGGCCGTTCAGCCATTTTAGGAGAAGAGTTATTTAACATCCCCCTTCACAAAGAATTGAAGACTCTACGTCCTCTGATTTTATAAGGCATACTTAAAAGATGAAAACTGATGATGATGACTGTGAATTCTTGTGTTGCAAGAGCATCTGCGCCCAAGGAGAGCCATGGCGCAAGGTACGTTGGTCTACTCAAGGTGTGGTCAAAGATGCCTTTCCTCCGGACACAGCGAACCCAGTGGCATCTTCAGCCTGCGCGCTCTAATCTAACCTTCACCATTGTACTCCTTCCCACTGGGCACTCCAAGGCACTCCAAAAATTACACACAAAAAGCGGCGACATGTAAGGCAAGGTGTCGTCGTTGAGATTTTTGAGTATTACTTAAAATAAGTAAGAAGACACTTCTCGAATTCATCTATATATATAACATCGGGATTGTCAGGAAATGAATGCAGAGTTTTCCGAAAGAATATTTTTTTTTCAGTGATCTGGCAATTGGCAACCTGACCAAACAAAAGGTACCAAAACACTTTCAAACATAGAATAGATGGAGTTTGACGAGAGAGGAGCGAGTGAGGTTATGTAGGGTAAATTAAAAAATTTAGGGTGCGCTTTGACTGTCTAAAGTGCCTAGAGCCGAAAGCCGAAAGCCTATGTGGCACTGGTGACGTCACACATAATTGATGACGAAGTAATGACAAATTGCTAATTAATTACTAATTACCGATTAATGACTAAATACTAATTGACTGCTAATTAATGCCGCTTCAGCTTCGCAGCCATTTCATCATTGTTTGGGCAAACAAACATGAACGTTAAAGCAGCACCATCGTTTTCCTGAGGTGATTTTCGAAAGTGACGTTCGAGATGACGTTTTCTGTTTACGCTTGTAAAAATAAATAAACACATAAGTTTAAAAAAAAATCTCATTTAGTTCCCATCTATTTTTCTTAGAAATGAAGGATATGGTGGCCTGACAAATTGTTGCTTAGAAACAGTGCAGCGAACTTCGGAGCAGCACAACAAGGAAGCTCAGAAGGATGTGCACACTTGTTTTTTGAAAGGAAACAAGCCAGTGCAAGTGTCGTTGACATGTGGAAGACATATATGACTTTACTGAGTGATATCGCGGTAAAAAGAAATGCGAAGAGTGCGGCGCTTGCGCGATCAACAGTTCTTACGTCTTTTAGTTCTGCTTGCAGCTGGATGGAAGGAAAAAAAGCTAGAAGCATCAACTGCAAAATCATTGGCCTCTCGTTGGCTCTGTGCTGTTCGCATTTTGTTTATCAAACTTGTACGTCACAAAAGAGATCAGTTGAAAACTGCGTATCACAAGCATGGATAAATGGGTAAAATGTGTCCGGATGCATCGTATGATGTTTAAGAGCACTGTAATTGCAGGGTTTTCGGAATAACGAAAATTGCCATAGCTAAGTATTTTGCAAAGGTCGTTGCTTCAATTCTTCCATCTCAATGCACTGTGCCTCACTAGTGTCGCTATGCTTCATGGCCTCAAAAGGACTTGTTTACCGTCGCACAGAAAGAAAAGATAATTAAACCTAAGCAAGGAAAAAGTACGTAATCAGGAAGGACGAAATACTCAGGGTTAACGAGAGCAAAAAAGACGAAGAAGAGAAGAAGACGACATAACGACACAAGCGCTCACTCTCAAATGAACGTTTTATTAGGAAAAAAAACAACAGTATGTACGCAAAATTGTGAAAATACAAAGAAGCAAGAGACTAAGGTTCAATGACGCCGCACCAGGAATTTTAATCAGGAACCCATTATACGCGCATCAACAAGAGATCTAAAGCAATGCAGTAAACAAGAAATGAAGTCAAGAACAAATACACGAGGCAAACTCAAGTGTCATCAAAAAAAGCAATTTCATGGCTTGTTAGGGTGACTGAAGGGGTGCTAATAGACATGCCGATTGCTTTTCCGATGTAATACACTTCCTTCAGCTAGCGTGTGAGTTGATTAAGATCTGTAAAAAGAACAGTAGTGTTATCAAATTTTGCCGCAAATCGATTACGTTTTCCTAGCCGGTCACATTCCCAGCAGTGGGCAGACATGTTAGAGCGGTCTTGGTTAAAGGAATACGTTTGCTCCATAAGGCGTATGTTTAAGCAGCGGTCGGCTTGGCTGATGTAAGCATGGCCGCAGGTCATAGAAATTTTGTAGACCACATTTTTCCAGCATTCAACATATTTGTTAACGTGCTTGACGCCACATACTTTACTTGACGGGACGTGGTGTTGCGTCCACCCGTTTTTGGACGGCTGCGCACAGACGGGAAAGCTTGGCAGGGGCGGAGAAAACGACGTCAAAACCACAGCGTCCACCTACTTTTTTCAGCGAATGTGAACTTGTATGAATGCACGGGATGACAGCAACCTTTCTTTTTTTGAGCTTGTGTCTACTGCTGGCAAAGTCGGACCTGACAGAACTTGCAAGCCTCTCACACAGACTTTAGCGGGCCGCTGCAGGGAGCCCCGATGCTCTCAGCCTAGTTACCTGTTCATGAACAGCTTTTTGAGCATTGTGCAGACATAATTTTACCAGGTCCGATCTCACAGAAGGAAGGAAGGGGAAAGTTTATTTTCACTAATGGTTTTTCCTGCGGTTTGGGGGCATCTTCAGAGACGTCTTGGTTCCACCCCCAGGACCCTTCTCTGTCGAAGTCGTCCGCCTCTAATCAGTGGTCGGCTGCCCTCAGTCCAGGGCTCCGTTGGACACTGCCGCCCTTTGAGCTGGCTGTACCAGCCCTTGTTGGTCTTCAAGCGGTCGCTGGAAAGCAGAGTCTCCCACTGCTCCGCACTCGGGTTTTGTATTTTGGGGACCACGTCTATGTTTTGGCAGGCCCATGTGATGTGGTATAGAGTAGGTTTTTCGTCGCACCAGGGACATTTGTCCGCGTATATCGTAGGGTGCATTTTGTTTAGTATATGTAGGTTTGGGAAAGAGCCTGTTTCTAATTGTCTCCACGTAACAGCTTCCTCTCTGCTGAGAGATTTGTGCGGTGGGGGATATCGCATTTTTCTGCCTCTGTAGTTTTGTAGTATGGCCGAGTATTCCCTGGGTGCTGGCGCGAGTTCCGCGGTCTCCTCGGATGCTCGGAAAGTGATGTATCCTCGAGCTATCTTGTCGGCCTCTTGGTTCTCTGCCACCCCCCTGTGCCCCGGTACCCACACAATTTTGTGTGGGATCTTGTCGTTTTGTTCTTCCTGGTTTTTAATTCTGTCGCTCGCTGCGAGAAGTATACGGAGCGCATGACGACCTATCCTGCCATTAATGTAATTTATGCAGGGTGTTTCAGAGTCCGTGAGTATTGTTAGTGACCGCCCGGAAACGGCTAGACCATGCTTGATGGCTTTTGAATGCGCAGAAAAGTAATTCATCAAATGTTTTGAACTTCTGGACGGGTAACACCAGCAGACATGATCAGGCAGAAAGCGCAAGTTCAGATTTAAAAACTGAAGCTTTTGCTGTTTTGGAAGTTCGAAGGTTGTAAGGGATCGGTAGCGTTCGCGGGGGTCATTGGAACGCGGCTGGGGGCACTCAAAGCGGAGCGTCTCCTTTCTTGGAACGCGGCCGCTCGCGAACGCACCGGGAAGTACGGGTGTCCACCCGCCCCGCGGAACCGATTCGCGCACATGCTGGCTCGACCGTGCGTTTGTTTTTCTGGAAAGGGTGTTACCCTACGGTAGTTGGAGGGCTGACCATGCTCTCGATTAGCCAATGATATGAAGAATGCAGAATGATTGGGTGCTACGGAATGTGGGCCGGGCCTTTAGGGCTTTAAAACTGGGCCCCGGAGCCGGAAGCGGGGTTCTGCGCTAAGGTGAGATGCTACGCATCTTCGGCTACGCCGAGTAGGGGTCTCCCCTAGTGTTAGCCAGTTCCGCCTTTTGGTTGTCTCTTTGCCGTTGTATCGAACTTGTATATTCTGTAAAGATTATATTCTTTAAATATTTTTATATAAATCTTCAGTTATTCCCTTTTTTATCCCTGCGTGTCCACACATCTTGAGACCGTCTCTGACGGGGCACCCCTGGTGCAGAGATGAAGCTTCAGTCTTCCAGTTGGAACAAACCGTCTCTGGCGGAGCACCTCCGGTGCGAAGAATAAAAGAACCTGTGAAAATTTACTGGCGCAGTCGACAGGATCCTGCGGCCATCGGAAGACGGCGCAGGAAGAAGATTGAACGCAGGGAGAAAGGCGACGGTCAGGCAACAGCAGCGTTCGAGAATGGACCTGCGGAGAGACGGCGGCAGGGATGCAAGGACCACGGCAGTAGTCCAGCGACGCGGGACTGCATACGGTCCAGAAAAGCAGCGCGTCGATAACTTGACGGTCACCGGCGGCGGACCAGCGGCGTGCGACAGCTCATCGCAGCGTCCGGTGAAAATGGCGGTGGACTGCGACGCCAAGGAGTTGGCAATGCGGATCGACGCATCGAAACTGTGAGTTTCCTTCGTCGCATTGTTAGCGTCCCTGTGCATGTATGTGTTCGAGCCGGTAGGACAGTTGAGAGATACAGACGGCGGTATGGAGAGTTATCCATGCCGGCCCTCACTCGATGTGAAGTACCAGGTTGAGTTAGCGAAGGCGCGCTTAGCGGACCTTCAGGCTCAACTTGCGAAAGTAAATGGCGGAAAGGCGCTGCTTCGCGAGGAAGAACCTCAGGATGTCAAGTATGTCTTGGAGGCAATAGAAGCAAGACGCCAGCAGGTAGAGCTCGAGATCTCTAAGCTCAAGGAGAGTAGAAGATCCGGTGAATCAGCCAGAGAGAACTGCTCCGAGTCCAGAGATGTGAGGCCGCCTGTGCTGGAAGACAAAGACTTATGCTGCTCAAGCACAGGTGGAGGAAAGAGCAGTCAGGTCGCTGTAGGCAATCAGCCGATATGCGCGGACGCCTCTTTGTTGGGAAATGCCGCAGAGAGCGAAAACGAGATTTCTGAAGGGATCACAGCTTCGCCACTGCGGGCGGCTAGCAAAGAAAAAGAGCAGCCCAATTCTGATGGTCTAGGGCCAGTCGAGACCAAATTGTCCGAAACCAAGCAGGAGAGTGATCTAAATCCTGCAGGCTCTATGACTAAGATTGTGACCTCCGACACGGAGCTAGTAACCGGTGAAAATCTGGCGTTGCTGCAAACACACACTGTGTCGGCCATAGGGCAAGAAGTGCCCCGTAGCGTTCCTGGTGACAACAGCTCTACATCCGAGGCAGAGAGCGGAGGTGGGACCGCTGGGCCGACCGGGCAGAGCGCCGCGCAGTTGTCGAACGCACCCGGTGTGTGTCCGGCCAGGTCATTTGAGGACCCGGAAATGAGTGGCGACTTGCCGCAAGGCAAGCTCGGGTCAAGTGACTGCGAGGGAGCTCATGGAGCCTCGGTGTTAGACTATGCCACGAAGCCGGCAAATGCCTATCAAGCAGAGAACGGCAACGTCAGTGTTTGCCCGAGCAGGAACGAGGCAAATGGCTTTAAGCGAGGCGAAGTGCCAGGAGGCAGGTGCGCGGCTTTCATGTTGAAGGTCGGTACGTGGAACATTGCGTTCCGTGGTGCAGGTCGCCAAATCAAGCGTAGCCGGACTGGCCGCATTGGTATGGTTATACGGGGCAAGGGCTATGCTCCTTACGCAGTACGCAGTTGGTACCGGCGTGCCAGAGAGAGCAGGCCCTCAGGTGCGTCGTGTGGTCAGAGATTTGGACCGATCGAGGATCAGGACATTGTTTCCGATCCTGGAGGGCAGCAATTTTGAATTCTTGCCCCGCTGTGGCACCGGCCTAATGAGCGTAGTAGCCATTGGGCGTTGATCGTATCGACTGAGACGCGTGGTGGCTCGAAACGCACACAGCGACGCTCGGTGCGACTAAGGAGGCTCACGTGGCCACTTACGGACGTCGTGCGAGTGCTACTGAACGCTCAAGTTGCGAGTGTCTGTGTGTGTGTGTGTGCTAGTACGCGAGCAGAACGAGGGTGTCCACTTGGAGGTGGTGAACTGGGTGCAACGCACCAACTTGGACGCTGTGTTACGGCGCACGGCAGGCATGCCACTGTGTGTATTTAAGTGTGCATTTTGTGTAATGTTGTGTTGGTGCCCGTGTGCATTTTTTGTTTGTGGTTTTGTTCGTGGTGTAGCTGCGGCATGTCACCCACAGGGTGGTTTTGGGGTCCGTACCGATCCCTTTGTTATAATTCTAAATGTGGCATTTGAGCCCTTTGTAGAATATTGGGAAGGGCGTGTAAGGGATCGGTAGCGTTCGCGGGGGTCATTGGAACGCGGCTGGGGGCACTCAAAGCGGATCGTCTCCTTTCTTGGAACGCGGCCGCTCGCGAACGCACCGGGAAGTACGGGTGTCCACCCGCCCCGCGGAACCGATTCGCGCACATGCTGGCACGACCGTGCGTTTGTTTTTCTGGAAAGGGTGTTACCCTACGGTAGTTGGAGGGCTGACCATGCTCTCGATTAGCCAATGTTATGAAGAATGCAGAATGATTGGGTGCTGCGGAATGTGGGCCGGGCCTTTAGGGCTTTAAAACTGGGCCCCGGAGCCGGAAGCGGGGTTCTGCGCTAAGGTGAGATGCTACGCATCATCGGCTACGCCGAGTAGGGGCCTCCCCTAGTATTAGCCAGTTCCGCCTTTTGGTTGTCTCTTTGCCGTTGTATCGAACTTGTATATTCTGTAAAGATTATATTCTTTAAATATTCGTATATAAATCTTCAGTTATTCCCTTTTTTATCCCTGCGTGTCCACACATCTTGAGACCGTCTCTGACGGGGCACCCCTGGTGCAGAGATCAAGCTTCAGTCTTCCAGTTGGAACAAACCGTCTCTGGCGGAGCACCTCCGGTGCGAAGAAGAAACGAACCTGTGAAAATTTACTAAGGTGAAGGAGAGTTCAGAGCTGTTTTTTTTTTAAGACATTTAAAATATCACCAACGCGCCTATTGAAGTTGTCTGTTTTTGTAAATACCAGAAAGTCATCAACATAACTAAATTTGCGAAAGTAAAGGTCACTGAGGTTCGATTTTACGTTTCTGTCAGTAGGGCTCAGAAAAAATATTGCAAAGAGTGGGTGCAACGGAAGGGCCAATATATTCACAAGAACTTTGAACGTAGAAGTTATTGCGCCAACCCACAAAGGTTGACGGTTCAGCCGTTTTAGGAGAAGAGTTATTTAACATCCCCCTTCACAAAGAATTTAAGACTCTACGTACTCTGATTTTACAAGGCATACTGAAAAGATGAAAACTGATGATGATGACTGTGAATTCTTGTGGTGCAAGTGCATCTGCGCCCAAGGAGAGCCATGGCGCAAGGTACGTTGGTCTACTCAAGGTGTGGTCAAAGATGCACTTCCTCCGGACACAGCGAACCCAGTGGCATCTTCAGCCTGCGCGCTCTAATCTAACCTTCACCATTGTACTCCTTCCCACTGGGCACTCCAAGGCACTACAAAAATTACACACAAAAATTACACACTTCTCGAATGCATCTATATATATATTACATCGGGATTGTCAGGAAATGAATGCAGAGTTTTCCGAAAGAATATTTTTTTCAGTGATCTGGCAACTGGCAACCTGACCAAACAAAGGGTACCAAAACACTTTCAAACATAGTCTGACGAGAGAGGAGCGAGTGAGATTATGAAGGGTAAATTAAAAAATTTAGGGGGCGCTTTGACTGTCTAAAGTGCCTAGAGCCGAAAGCCAAAGCTTACGTGGCACTGGTGACTTCACACATAATTGATGACGAGGTAATGACAAATTGCTAATTAATTACTAATTACTGATTAATGACTAAGTAGTAATTGACAGCTAATTAATGACGCTTAAGCTTCGAATTTAATAGTGGAACGCGACAGTGCGTTGTAGCGCTGCCAGGGAGTCCACGGAACGCCACCACCCGTTCGGTGCGATGCCTTGCCCCTTGAACGCAACACTTTTTGAGGAAAGGAAATAGCGCAGTAATTCTCTGTCATCTTGGTGGATACCTTGACCGAACCGTACAGGAAGCGAGGAAGTGGGAGTGAAAGAAGAAAGAGAAAGAGGGGCTGTAATGAAGAAACTGATAATTGAATTTGAAGAAAGGAAATTACACAATAACTGTCCCACATATCTCGGTGGACACCGTGAAAACGCGGACACATCTGCCGACATGGGTGCCGACACGGATTCCCCTTGCCCGCAATCTACAAAGCATCCCTCACCTTCGACATACACTCTATTCCGACGATATGACGCTAAGGACCACCCACGACAGGGATGGAGACATAGAGAATATTCTACAGTCGGCAGCTACCCTCACCCAAACACATGCGCGGAGTATCGGACTCTCTTCTCTCCGGAGAAGTCGGAGCTCCTCATATCCGCCCCACAGCCCGAAACTGCCCGACAGCCCCCATCACCGTGACACTGGAAAACCGGCACATCCCGGAGGTAAACACTCTCCGGGTACTGGGCCTCCACATTCAGAACAACAGTAAAAACACACTCACCGTACGGAAACTCAAGCAGACTACGGTGTCGATATCCCACCTAATCCGCCGCGTTTCTGCACACCACCGGGCCATGAAGGAGCATGACCTATGTCGTCTCATTGATGCCTTCGTCCTCAGCCGCTTTATCTTCACGCTCCCCAACCTGAAACTCCAGGCCGGGGAGATCTCCACCCTGGATGCCATGATCTGAACAGCATTTAACACAGCACTACACCTACCTCTAAATACCTCAACCGAAAAACTACTACAACTAGGCCTGCACAATACGATAGGGGAGCTTATCGAGGCCCACCGACAGACACAATACATACGTCTCGCGAGAACCACCACTGGCGGACACATCCTACACACTCTCGGTATCTGAATACCAGCCACGGATCCCACACAGCTCCAGGTCCCCCGCCATATCCACCGCGAACTACTTATCAAACCTCTCCCCAAAAACATGCACCCCACTTACCACGAACCCCGACGAAGAGCTCGCGCTCGGGCGCTCCACAAACACTATGGCATGGAACCGTATTCTGGTTTGGTTTGGTTTGGTTTATTGGGGTTTAACGTCCCAAAGCGACTGAGGCTATGAGAGGCGCCGTAGTGAAGGGCTCCGGAAATTTCGACCACCTGGGGTTCTTTAATGTGCACTGACATCGCACAGCACACGGGCCTCGACCACCTGGGGTTCTTTAATGTGCACAGACATCGCACAGCACACGGGAACCGTATTCTGCTTGGGTGGATGCTGCATGCACAGGCGAGGACGCGGTTGTAGCCATCACAAACCCTTCCTTCAAACCGATTGCCACCCTTCACATATCCCCCGCTGACACTTCGGAGGAGCCCGAAGAGGCCGCCATTGCCCTGGCCATCACACGCACGGAGGCCCGATTTATACTCTCTGATTCTAAAACTGCCATACTAAATTTTGCTCGCTGGAGAGTTCACGTCCCTGCATTTCGCATACTAACTCCCTCGCCGCACACCTGCCCCGCCACGTGGAGCTGACATGGGTGCCTCCCCACTCCGGGAATCCCGAGAACGAGGCCGCCAAAGCTTTAGCCCGGGGTTCTCTCAACCGGGCACGAGCGGCCTCAGATCTGAGGTTTTCGCGGGAGCGCATACACTCATTCAGAGAAATGACGCAGGCCTGCAAAGCCGAGCGTCGACTCTACCCCCCACCCCACCCCTTCCTCGACAATTACCATCAGACACTTTGGAGGCGACTCCAAACACGCACTTTACCCACCCCTTATATACGCTCGCGCTATCACCAAGTCTACACAAACCCCTCCTGTACCGTCTGCCACCACCCCAAAGCCACTCTTGACCATATCCTTTTCCTCTGCCCGGCGGACCATCCCCCACGGGGCCTGGAGCACCGTACCACTTGGGAGGCATGGGAGACCCTACTGCGTTGCGAGGACCCGGCCAAGCAAGCCATCGCCGTAGGCCGGGCAGCCAGCGTCATGAGCCTCCGGGACATGAACGTTTGAGTGCACTGGGGCCGTGCGGGTGCCCAAGGACCTACGTGTCCCAAAATCCCCATTTTCAAATAACGTTTTCACCACCACCACCGACACGGCTGCTAATTACAGTATGAGGCATTAAAGAGTTTCGCCTTAATACGAGGTCTGTTACAAAAGTATCCGACCTTTGGCCGAAGAAAAAAAACTGGCATAACTGGAGCGTTGGAAACCTAATCACCTTCAAAGTAGTATCCTTGGGACTCCACACACTTCACCCAGCGGTGCTGCCGTTGTTGGAAGTATTCCGAAAAGGCCTCTTTCGGAATGGAGTTTAGCTCAGCTGTCGTTGCAGCCATAATGTCCTCTCTTGTCTGAAATCGCGCTCCTTTCAATGTCCTCTTGACCTTGAGAAACACCCAGAAGTCGCAGGGGGCCATATCAGGAGAGTAAGGAGCCTGTTGAACTACAGGAGTCTGGTTTTTCGCCAAAAAAGTCTGAATCAAGTGCGAGGAATGTGCAGGAGCATTGTCGTGATGGATGCGCCAATTTCCTGTTGACCTCACCTCCGGTCTTTTGCGCCTCACAGCACCACGTAGGCGACGGAAGACGTCCCTATAGTACTCTTTGATCATTGTTTGACCCTGCAGGGTGCGTGCTCGTGGTGTGCCACGCAGAGGGAGTCAAAGAAAGCTGTCAGCATCACTTCGATATTGCTGCGCACTGGCGGGCCTTCTTTGGTCTCGGTGGCATGAAATGCTTCCACTGTGACGACTGGAATTTGGTTTCCGGGTCGTACCCGTACACCCAAGACTCGTCACCAGTGATTATGGTGTTTATGAAGTCGGGGTCACTGTTTGTGGAATCTAGCATGTCCTGCGAGACTTCAACACGAAGGTGCTTTTGCTCCGCCAAGCAGCTTCGGCACGAATTTCGCCGCAACTCTCTCCATTGCCAAATCTTCGGGGATAATGGAATGTGCAGAAAGATTACTGATGTCCACCTCTTCCGCAATTTCTCGGATAGTCACACGACGGTCCCGCATAACCACAGCGTTCACTTCGGCAATGACCTGGTCATTTCGGCATGATGATGGCCGACCGGAGCGTGGCTCGGTCTCCGCCGATGTGCGGCCATCTTTAAACCAAATATACCACTGTTTAATGTGTGTGCTGCTCATAGCATCTTCACTGAAAGCCGCACTAAATATTCCGAACAGTTTCCACTTGGTTGTCATCCCGTTTCTGGCAAAATTTGATGCAGTAGCGCTGCTCCTGTCGCTCCGCCATTTTCCTTGTAATAAAAAACAGACGAGAGCACTGCGCGCTGCCTCACTCAAACGCTGCGTCCCAGCGACTGACGCTATCGGCAGGCCGGAAAATATTCGTACATGCGCACGAAGGTTCAAGGTCGGCTGGTGCAAGCGCGCTTGTTTCATATCCATCAGGTGTTCGCAAGAAAAAATAAAGTCGGATAGTTTTCTAACAGACCTCGTATACAGTCTGAGTGCGCGAAAGCGAGTACAACATTACATGATACCTTGTGAGCTTAAGAGCACCGCAAGTATAGGCCGAGAAGGTATCATAATGCTCTTGTTCGTATACGGCTGTAACAGAGACGCTAAACTAGATCTTCTAGCGTGTTTTCTGTTGCAGTCTAAGCATCATCATCATCATAAAAACTTTATTGTAAGCAGAGGAGTTTGTGGTTCACAGACCCCTGGGCCCCCGCACGGCCCTACTGCACACAAACGTTCATGTTCCTGCGGACTATGACGTCGGCAGCCCGGCTAGTTGCGATGGCTTGTTTGGCCGGGTCCGCGGAGCGCAACAGGGTCTCCCATGCCTCCCAAGCGGTGAGGTGATCCAGGCCCCGCGGGGGAGGGTCTGCCAGGCAGAGGAAGAGGATGTGGGAAAGGGTAGCTGAGGGATGCTGGCAGAGGGTACAGGAAGGGCTAGTGGAGTGTTATCGGGATTGCAGATAGGGGGATGGGAGGGTGCGCGTCTGGAGCGTCTGGTGGTAGTTGTCTAGTGAGGGGTGGGGGGGGGGATAGAGCAGGCGCGCGGCCCGAAAGGCCTGCGTCAGATCGCTGAAGGAGTGCATGCGGTCCCGCGTGAATCCCAGATCGGAGGCCGATGGTGCCCGGTTTAAAGAACCTCGGGCTAACGCATTGGCGGCCTCGTTGTCGGGATTCCCGGAGTGCGCAGGCACCCATATCAACTCCACATGGCGGGGCAGTCCAAGCAATTTCTAATCTAGACGGCTTTTTGAAGGAAGGCGATGGTTGTCCTCAACGAGAAAAAGAAACAGGCATGTTTTTGGCACAACGCATGGATGAAATGTAGTCATATTTTCAAACCAGAAGTTAAATTTTCTAGAAGCACGCGGTGAAAACTGTTACCTGAAAGCAAAGAAATACTAAAATTGGGGTTGCGACATTCCACTACAGTAATAAAGCATACATATACAGAAACATCGCGAGTCCCGTTCGTCTCAGTCGCATGAGCATCCTGCCAGAATAAGACAACCGAGAATATTGTAGCTCGTATCCGAAATCAACACCATGGCATGAAGCAAAAGGGACACCATCCGCTTAGTGCAAGCTTTCGTGATCTCGAGGATAATGCACGGGACGGCATTCCTTAACCTCTCCAGGCCAGAAATTGAAAAGTTGGAGACACTCATCAGGAAAGCCTACAAGACAAACTGGGGCTACCGAACTGCACGCCAACGGCGAAGCTCATGGCTCTAGGAGTACATAATACCCTCAAAAAGATGTGGGAAGCACTATGGCTCTCACAACTCAATAGGCTCGCACTTAAAACACCCGGCAGAGAACTGCTCGAGAAGATTCATGTTAATCAGCCCTATACAATTGATCAAAGGGAAGAGGTCTCACGGGATGTGAGAAGACGCATCAACGTGCACCCCATTCCGCGGAATATACATCCCGCATATAACATCGAGAGGAGGAAAGCAAGAGGGGAAGCCCTGCAGAAGAAATGGGACAAGCAAACTAACACCTTTTACGTGGACGCTGCAGGACCAAAGAATGGAGTCATGACTGTTGTAGTCTCAACGCCTTCAGGGTCGATGGTGAACTGCGCCTCGGTGAAAACATCTAACCCCACTCACGCAGAGGAGGCAGCTATTGCATTAGCTGTAGCATCTAACCCCAACGCCGTTGTGCTCGCTGATTCCCAGAACGCCTGTCGCCACTTCAATTACGGATTAATTCATAAGTCAGGGTTGTCATTGCTGACTAAGCATCCACCCAACCAAGCCTCAGTCATCTGGTTTCCCGGTCACCTAGAACTACAAGGAGGAAACGAAGCCGCTCACAGGCATGCCCGAGCTCTTCTATACCGGGCGTCTCCCCCTGATGACCATAGAGGGTGCCGTGACCTGATAGGTTTAACAGTGTATGCTGACAATCTCGCGCCATACAGAACAGCCAGAAAGGAGTACCCAACTCCACACAAATCCCTCAATAAGTTAGAAGAGAACACCCTTAGGAGACTACAAACCAACACATACCCAACGCCAGTTAAATTACACCAGTGGTACCCTACACTATATTCTCCGTAGTGCGCACACTGTGGAGAGTTAGCTAACCTCTACCATATGGTGTGGGCATTCCAATTTAATCCCTTTGTTGACCCCATTCCCAAACCCTCAAAGGAGCAGTGGGAGGCTATTCTGCTCAGCGATGATCCTGACCGTCAGCACTGGCTGGTTGGGAGGGCCAGCGCAGCAGCAGCAGCCAATGGACTACCGGACTAGGCGGCCCACCCACATGTTCTGAGAATACTGAACAAATAAAGATGTTTTTAATCAATATTGTAGCTCACTAAATTTCGTCGAGCTTTTTCTAATGCAACGCTCGAATGCTACCAACAAATCCTTTTAGGAGCCCAGGAACTTGGTGGTCTGTTCGCGGCTCTCCTTATCAATGGCATTACACTCTGGCTTAACTTTTCTAATCTGATACGTATGCCTCGTATCACATATATCGACTTCTATCACGACTATGTCACGACTTATCATCACGACTATCACGACTTATATCACGACTTATATCACGACTTGTATCAGGGCTTTATGATATCACGACGACTAGTTATCACGAATATCACGACTTGTTATCCGAGAACAAGTTTCGCAGCCATTTCTTCATTGTTTGGGCAAACACACATGAACGTTAAAGGAGCACCATTGTTTTCCTGATGTGATTGTCCAAAGTGACGTTCGAGATGACGTTTTCGGTTTACGCTTGTAAAAATAAATAAACACATCAGTTTTAAAAAAAATCTCATTTAATTCCCATCTATTTTTCTTAGAAATGAATGATATGGTGGCCTGACAAATTGTTGCTTAGAAACAGCGCAGCGAACTTCGGAGCAGCGCAACAAGGAAGCTCGGAAGGATGTGAACACTTGTTTTTTGAAAGGAAACAAGCCAGTGCAAGTGTCGTTGACATGTGGAAGACATATATGACTTTACTGAGTGATATCGCGGTAAAAAGAAATGCGTAGATCGCGACGCTTGCGCGATCAACAGTTCTTACGTCTTTTAATTTTGCTTGCAGCTGGATGGAAGAAAGAAAGAAGCTAGAAGCATCAACTGCAAAATCATTGGCCTCTCGTAGGCTCTGCGCTGATTGCATTTTGTTTATCAAACTTGTACGTCACAAAAGAGATCAGTTGAAAACTGCGTGTCACAAGCATGGATAAATGGGTAAACTGTGTCCGGATGCATCGTATGATGTTTAAGAGCGCTGTAATTGCAGCGTTTTCGGAACAATGAAAATTGCCATCGCTAAGTATTTTGCAGAGGTCGTTACTTTAATTCTTCCATCTCAATGTTCTGTGCCTCACTAGTGTCGCTATACTTCATGGCCTCAAAAGGACTTGTTTACCGTCGCACAGAAAGAAAAAATAATTAAACCTAAGCAAGGAAAAAGTACGTAATCAGGGAGGACGAAATACTCAGGGTTAACGAGAGCAAAGAGGACGAAGAAGAGAAGAAGACGATATAACGACACAAGCGCTCACTCTCAAATGAACGTTTTATTGGGAAAAAAAAAACAGTATGTACGCAAAATTGTGAAAATACAAAGAAGCAAGAGACTAAGGTTCAATGACGCCGGACCAGAAATTTTAATCAGAAACCCATTACACGCGCATCAACAAGAGATCTAAAGCAATGTAGTGAACAAGAAGTGAAGTGAAGTGAAGGGAAGTGAAGTGAAGAACAAATACACGAGACAAACTCGTGTCATCAACGGAAGCAATTTCATGGCTTGTTAGGGTTACTGAAGGGGTGCTAATTGGCTTACCGAATGCTTTTGCGATGTAATACGCTTCCTTCAGCTAGCGTATGAGTTGATTGTGACGTGTAAAAAGAACAGTAGTGTTATCAAATTTTGCCGCAGATCGCTTACGTTTTCCTAGCCGATCACATTCCCGGCAGTGGGCAGACATGTTAGAGCGGTCTTGGTTAAAGGTATTCTTATGCTCCATAAGGTGCATGTTTAAGCAGCGGCCGGTTTGGCCGGTATAAGCTTGGCTGCAGGTCGTCAGAATTTTGTAGACTACATTTTTACAGCATTCAACGAATTTGTCAACGTGCTTGATGCCACATACTTTACTTGACAGGGTGTTGTGTCCACCCGTTTTTGGACGGCTGCGCACAGACGGGAAAGCTTGGTAGTGGCGGAGAAAACGACGTCAACTTCATAGCATCCACCTACTTTTTTCAGCCAAGGTGAAGTTCTGTGAATGTACGGGAAGACAGCAGCCTTTCTTGTGGGACCTGATATAACTTGCAAGCCTCTCACATAGACTTGAGAGGGCCGCATAAGGGAACCCCGATGCTCTTAGCCTAGCTACCTGCTCATGAACAGATTTTGAGCATTGTGCAGGCATGATTTTACGAGGGCCGTTAAACGGCTACACCATGTTTAATGGTTTTTGACTCCCAGAAGAGTAATTCATCAGTTGTTTTGAACTTCTGGGCGCGTGACCCCAGCAGACATGATCCGGCCAAAGTGCAAGTTCACATCTTAAAAGAGAAGCTTTCCCTGTTTTGGAAGTTCGAATTATGGTGAAAGACACTCCAGAGCTATTTTCTTTGAAGACATTTAAATATCACCAACGCGCCTACTAAAGTTGTCTGCTTTTGTAAATACCAGAAAGTCATCAACATATCTAAATATGCGAAAGTGAAGGTCACCAAGGTTCGATTTTACGTTTCTGTCAACAGGGCTCAGAAAAATATTGCAAAGAGTGGGAGCAACGGAAGAGCCAGTACATACACCAGAACTTTGAACATAGAAGTTATTGCACCAATCCAAAAAGGTTGGCCATTCAGCCGTTTTAGGAGAGCAGTTATTTAAAATCCCCCCTTCACAAAGAATTGAAGACTCTATGTACTCTATGATTTTGCAAGGCGTACTTAAAAGATTAAAACTGATGATGATGCTTGTGAATTTTCATGGTCCAAGGGCATCTGTGGCCAAGGAGCGCCATGGCGCAATGCACGTTGGTCTACTCAAGGTGGGTTCAAAGACACATTTCCACTGGACACAACGAATCCAGTGACACCTTCAGCCTGCTGTAACCTAACCTTGCACCATTGTGCCCCTTCCCACGTGGCCTGAAAGATGAAAGCTGACGGAAACTCTGAACTCGTCTGCTTCCATTGGACGAGAAGGAAGCATGCGCAGAGGCCATCGTCAAGATGTTACGCCATAATCGCAGTAGAGTTGGCCAAGCATTAGGAGTATGGCGCACGCTTGAATGGCAATGCCTCTGCAATTTCCAAATGGAAACAATAGTAAAAGGACATGAAGACTGCGATAGCAGTACTCTGCGAGAGACCAGGCAAATGATTTCCCTATTTTAGATTCTGAGTTTTTCCTCCTGTTTCCAGAGAGTAAAATGTAAAGAATAAATCAGGCACTGTTATTTAAAAGAATGTGAACATTCCAAACATATGATCCCGAATTATTTGTTGCGACTCCACAGGTCTCAAATTGAACTATGTGTGTTTTGGCAGCTTGAAGCTCTTCGTATCGTGAAGGTGCGTGGAGAAATTGTTGACCGGAAAACATTCCATACTGCTTTCCAATGGCCGCTTCCCGCAAAAACCGTCATTTTTTCCGTAGCCCGGCTGATTTGTGCTTGGAAGAGCAACCGGTCTAGGTGCTATTTTTCCCATTTCGCACAAGAGAATACAATGGGAGGTTACAGTGATGTTAGGTGATTCGCAGCCAGACGGGGCGAAGGGAGAACGGCTTCAACACGAAATGGAAGCTTGCGTGCAATCTTCTCCATGCTCGCAGACGGGAGGAAGCACGAGCAAGAGCAATTCACATAGACTGCAGAGGTGGGGCAAAGACAATAAGCTATCCCTGTTATTACGTTAACACATTGCAGTTAAGCGTGACAATCCAGGAGAGACCAGGGGGAAAATACACGAGGACTCGCCGCCGAAGAAATGGCTTTTAACAAGGTGACCTAGCCGGCCATTTGGCGTGAATCGAGCTTACTGGCACCAGCGAACAGAAAGGATCACAAGAATAGGGAGTATACAGGACTGCACACGTGTACTCCTCTTCTGGTGATTCCGTGTGTTCGCTGGTACCAATATGATCTCCAAATGGCGTTCGTAGTCGGAAGCCGTCGCGTCTTCTTTCTTCATCCTTGTCTGTTGTGTCGCATGGAAGCTAGAGAAATTGGGAAATTTGTTTTCACCGACAAGGAACGTGTTCTGATGACTCCACGGGCTTTTTTTTTTCACTTAGGACGTCGTTGTTTAGTCACTCTCACTCTTCGAAGACTGCGCTAGCTCTGCCTCCTAAGCCACCAGATTTAGAACGTATGAACTTCTATGTAAGTAGCTCTGCGATTCTGCATCGGCCTTGCCAGGAGCAAGCCACTGCTGTCACGCAAAGAGAAAACGCAGGTAGTGTGTGCGTCATTTCGCGTAGCTGCGATGCGAGGGCGCATTTAACGCAGCTCCGCCACTGGTAAGAAACTCCAGTTAGTGTCGGTTTCAACTACATCAGAACACCCCTGTTACAAACTGAGACTTGATGTTAAAAAAAAACTAAGTAAATGAAGTATATGCATGCGGCCTTACAGGCTGCTGCGGTGGACGAATTTTCTGAGACACAGGGAAAAGAAGCTGTTCTCTCATCGCCGGCGCTGGTTCGATTCCTGCTCGGGAATGAAGTTTTCTTTGTGCTGGGGACCGCGACCAAGACAGCAGTACGACTCTGCAGTTGGCGTCCCTCCGGCCCCTGTGGGAGTAATTGGCGCTGACGTCTGCTTTGCGTGGACAATAGCACATAGGGTGTTTCACCTAAGACTTTAAACAATTTTTAAAAATAGGCTTTTAGAGTTAGAAGAGCTTCGGCATAGCACTGAAAACGGTGTAGTGCATCAGAATAGAGCTAAGATGTACCAATTAGCATGCTGGTTAACTGATACTGAAAAGTTAACTTTTTTACTATTACTGTTAGTCTGCTTAATTATTAGTAGGCATTATCCAAGCAGCATAAATAACCGGCTCAACATTGAAAATGTATTGGAAAAGGCTAGTCCCTCGAATGGCCACTGTGAAACCATCTCTTTCCAATATTAGGCCCATTGCCTGTACTGCTTGAGGTAGTCCACCGTAGGTGACGTCATCAATTTTTATAACCTAGAAAATGCGGTTACCCTAGGTGGTGTGTCCCAACTAATTTTGGCTATATCGCTCCACAATATATGCGCTTTCGATAAGCTTGCAGGCAGAGCAACCTTTCCATTGCACGTAACGCGTCGAAGTAGCCAAATATGTTGGGCGCAGTGCCCCAGGGTAAGCACGTTTTCCGAATTTAAAAAATATGGATATTAATTACGGTGGGTTGCACGCCTCTCAGTAATTAAGGAGCCTAACGGTAGTAGTTAAAAAGTTATCCATTCAGCCAGCATGCTATAATTAGGTGCTGACACTGCGCCCGGCGGCACGACTAAATTGTGTTCGCTCCTCCTTGCGCTTCTCTCAAATGAGGACAGATGGCGCCAGGCGATGGAGCCCTTCTAGTCGCCGAATTGCGCCGGCCGTAACGCAGGTTTTGCACGATCACGCGGCGCCGCGGCGTGTGCGTGCGCTTTTTTAAGTTCGGCAAGGCGCAGGAGGATTGAAAGTGCTGTCCATACTGAATAATTTTGCGCTACTTCGTGTTTTACTTCATAGAACTGCATGAATGGGTGGAACAGCAGCGAGGACGCAGCCCTGCGATCCTTTCAGGCTCGTTATCAAAATACGTTCATTGCAAAGCTTTTTTTCGTTCATCCGCAAGAATGCTGAGAGCCTAGTTACTATATTGACTCTTAAATATAAACGGCCGGCCGCAAAACGCACGCTCCCACATTTGGGCCAAGGAGTTTGCGCGTTCATTCACGACATTGATTGCTTGAGCATTGCAATGCTCCGACTCGGTGACATGATGCCCGCCGTGTAGAGGACATGCTTAACTTCACCCAACTGGTTTCTTTTTAATGTGCAGAGAAGCCTCAAGGGCGTTTCCGCATTACGCCCGATAGATTTCCACCGCAGCCAGGAATAGAATCCGCGCTCTTGTGTGTTGTAGAACGCCTCCAGCGTTATACCAACGAGCGCAGGGACCTAAAGGAAACCAAGTGTGCATTTACGATGTTTTAATGGATAGTGCAGTGCACTTTTAGCTAGGCGACACAAAAATGTTTAGTGGAAATCCCCCTTGCATTGCTCCTGTCAAGCTAATCTTTCTCCCCGACACCGACGATGCTGAGGTGGTGTCTCCCTGAAGGAAAAACCGACGTGCTCGCGCAGAGGTAAAATATTTGCGCGACCCTAAACTGGGTTTGACAGATCTCAGTTGAGAATAATTGCAGCGACTTCTTGACCTCATTAATTTTGGGCCACGAAAATCTCCATCGAGCGTTCTAGGGTACTGCAAATTATGAAGCTGCATATTTGTTATAAACATGACTGGCATATCTTCGTTAATAGCATGTCTTCTACCTTCATGCCACCATGTTTGTGGCACCAAAATGTACAGCGGGTGGTTGCTGGCCACGAGATCACCGAAGGAAATTAAATGCTCCGCTGCCGCGGCATGTCGCATCTAGTGTGCCTGTGTGGGTGCTCTTTCAAAAAGTGGCTTCCTACACATAGAAACACGGAGCCCAGACCGCCATTAGTAGCTTCAATTATTTCATTCGCTTACCTCGTGACCTCCAGAATATTAAGCCCGAGGATACCTTAATGACCAGGAAGCTCGACTACTGAGCCGGAGAACTTGTGTAGAATACCGGCTGCGGCGGCCGCGAAACAACACAAAAGGTGCCCGTGTGCTGTATGATGTGAAGAATCCGGTGTGCTCTAAATTTAGAGCCCTCGAATGCGGAATCCATTAATACCCATGTGTCGCTTCCGGAAATTAAACGGCACAATTGGCATTTTTTGTTCAGTTAAGGCCTGAATAGTCATGCTGTGGAACGAAGAACTTTATTAACACAAGTATGTCTGTCCTTCCTGAGAGATATGATTACGTATTTTCACAACATTATGCACAAAACACAATTAATCTCAACTTGCTGGGCTACTTTTGTGTAGTCTAGAGGCAAGACCATGACAGCAATCTTGATCACTGTAACCGTCTGTTTGGACGATGCACTGAGCAATGGAACCTGCATCATCAAGGCTGAACACAGCTTGGCCTGTTTATCCTTTTCTTGAGACTGCTTCGTCATGATTGCATTCGTGTGCTTCCAATGCTGCCTCATACGGATGCTGACGTAATAGTGGAGAAGTTGTGCGATTAATTCTTCCTTGGGATCAGCACATGGGAATGTCATCGTGTATGTACCGATCACCGCGTCTATGGTGTCCCAGTACACCGTGTGAAATTCTGCATATTCAACAAAGAGCCGTTCTGTTTGCTTCAGAAGATAAAATGTGTTCAATTTAGGATGAGTAAGACCTTCTCCTGTCTTCACATTTGTGAGAGCTGCTTCAGTAAAAGACTGATTTTTGACGCTGAAGTCCTATAATCAAGTAGATCAACTGGTTATTTTTCGCATTTTTTGTTAAACAAAAAACCGGTGACATAGTACAGAATGCAGTCCGTAACTTACCCTCCGTCCTGTTTGGAACGGAAACCACTGAGAAATACAGCCTAAAACGGCACCGAAAGGCGGGCATGCCGCTCTGCTGCGTCCGCTGCTCCGCGAGCGAATGGACCCTGCTCCGCAGCGCCTCCGAGCCGCTGCGGTCGGCGCATGTACTAGAGGGCGAACAAGATCTGTGTGCGCTCTCCGCCGCGGCAGGCGGTCAGTGTCCCCACCTAGATTATTCTTACACCCTGGGTCCAATATATAGAGCTAGATTTTTGCAGTATGCCACACGGCATGGGGGCCGGGGGCGAAGGATATTTTCACGAGGTTAAAAGAGACGCACAAGGTACCTCACAATTTGATTCGACAAGTCTGCTTAGCAGTATTCGTGTAAATTCGTTTTGCGTTACTAAGCCTGCATTCAATTTCGCTTTCTGTTCAGGTGTTTGGACACTTTAGGTGGAGGGCGAGTGTGGCGGTGGAGCGTCTAGAATGTGATGTTGGGTGGGTGAAGAGAGGGAGCTCGTACGCAGGGTATTCATTTTTACCGATTTGAGCTTGGAAGTACCTCCCCCGGAGGGTACTCTATAGAAGGCATCTTCCGATCTTGTTAGGAGACCTTGAAGATGGACGCTTCAGGCACCCACTCACAGACCGCAGTTCCTTGAGCGAAAAAGAAGCCTTTATTCTAAGGCAAAAAAAGCAGCATAGAAATTCTGCTGACGAGAAGTCGCACATTCCGTTTGAAAGCGATTTCCTGACGTGAAATTACTTCTGAAGAACTTCTTTAAAGATTGAAAGTTCGGATTTCACTTACTAGATCATCTTCAAGGTTGTGTTGCTGTATTTTTGAGGCACACTTCAGACTAGTTTTCTCGTCAACAACGGCACATAGGAAATTTGTTTGTTTTTTTTATGGCCAAAAACAAATGCCAATTGTAAATGCATGCGGACAGCGTATGTACCACTTTGAAAAGGGTACATGAAAGTGACCATGAACTTTACCGCTTCCTCGACGATTAATTATTTCTTGGGTTTTAACACACGTTGTGTCCAGGATAATTGGGACGTTTTCGCTAATATAATAACAGCTTTGATGCTAACATACATAGCCACAAAAACTGCGTATGCTAACGCTCAGTCACATAGTATTGGACCTATAATGGAAAAAAAATGCACATTTGTCGAAGCTAATTTCAAATACGCTGAAAGTTAATAGCTAACTTATTAGTACGCTCCTGCCTTAGATGAAGTTGTCAAGGATCTCAGACGTACCTTTTAAACTTAAATATCATGATAGTCCCAAAAAACTGTCATTGATATTTCCTTCCTATACTCCATGGTGTGACTGCTTCATGTTACTCTTGTGTTTCGGTGAGGAGTAATCACATTGTATAAATCTGCTTCCTCTATACTAGTGTTGCGCCGCGTTGTTCGTCTTTCCAGTTTCCACATATTGTTCCAGTTACTAGTCGTGACGGTTTTGATAAATAATAGAACAGTTGAAATAATTCAAGCAGCATAGCTTGATGGGCCAGTTGATGAATGATCACAGAAAAAACAGCAGAAGAGGGCCCGAACACCAGAAGAAGGAATAGATAGGACGACGCTTGAGCGCCGTCCTGAGCTTCATCCTACCTAATCCTTGTAGTCAGAGTGTGCTCTACTGCTGGTTCATCTTGTGAGTTGAAACTATGCTCCGGTCCAGGTGTGGATAAATAAGGCTACGTAAAAAAAATGAAACTTTACTTCTCTACAATCTAAAGTGAACTTTTTAAACAGACCCCGAATACATGTGTACTTCCCGTTGACTTAGTTTTGTTTATGCTCTGCATTTTCAGCGACTGAGGACATGATTGGTCAAGGCAAGCCTGCTGCCAAGAAACAGGAAACCTGATTGTTCAAACTACATTGCATTTTGTGAGGACAAGATTTTCGAAGTCATTCCAAACGAATGGACTCTACAGCTGATTTTCGCAACCTTGGTATGTGGTGAGTCATACCTCAACAACCCTATTGGCTCGATGGGAGTACATTCAGCAGAGATGGCCCCAGTAGAATATCGGCCTGAGGTCTAAGAAGCGTGACACCCGATCCCGATTGCTGGGTATTTCATGCGCAAAAATCAGACCTATTTCGAGTTCATTAAAAGTAGTTAAATACTGCGACACAAAGCCCACCTAGGAGTGTAACGTTCTCAGCCTTTAAAAGGGTAAAACGTATTCGAGACATCTCATAGCCATTAAAGAAGTTCACCTTTTCAAGGCTGTCTCAGTATGCGATGAATTAAACACACAAAAGATTGCACAAATTGGGAGGGACACAGGAGATAATACCACACTTTTATGTTGCAGGAAAAAGTAGTTTTCGTGAAATAGATAAGTAATAAGTCGGTTCTGTTGTAGTAACTTTCAAAAGCGTTTTGAAGAAATACCAGAAGCTTTCTGGAATTGCATAGCTCCAACGCGTTGAAAGTAATCCACCCATTATGCCAACACCTCACGATGTTTGGCAGAATAACACAATCCTTGAGTGTCAACAAAAACGGCATTGCCTGTCTTATTGCTCTTTAACACAAACACGCCATTTTAGTGTGACATTTTTATCATGTATGGACCAGCAGGAAATGGCTGACGTTGTGCTGCCAAAATGTCAGGCTTGTGCGTTCTGGCCGAAAGGATGAACCTGAAAGCGTTCTTTCAGGAACAACTGTAACCTTTTCAGAATTTTATGATGTTGTTGTAAACTCGCTTGACTTTATTCTGAGGCCAAAAATGCGTTGTTATTTGTATGGCAGTAAAAAACAAGTCGAGTGAATGTGAACAAAATTCCTCGGATTTCTTTGCAGCTTGCAGCTGTCGTCTTTCTCAAGTACTATCTTCGAAGCTCTAGGAATTTTGGGGCAGAATTGGTTTCGTCAGAAATGCATATGCCTGACATGCCACTTAGGACAAGTGTCAGCCAGAAGGTTTCGCGGAACACAACGCTAGCAGTTCTCTGGCGTCTAAGCAAAAACACATTCCTATTGGCCTTTTCGGTGAAGAATGTCACAAGAAGCTGCCGAATTTCTGTGTATCAAGAATGCCTTAGGCCGTGCTATTTTTGTTGATGCTGCAAATTCATTTCTTCGGTGGAGCAACTTGAGATGTTCGCGCCAGTAAGCGATTGCATTGAATGCTCGGTGGCTGTGCCTTCCCAAAACTAAGCTCATATTTCTGTGGATCATTTTTTAAACTTACTTGAACCCTGTCTACATGTTCCTTTCATAGCAGCCAGTTTTTTCTGCACCGTAAAGGCATTCGCATTGGCTCCTGCATCGCATTCATTTTATGCGGCTTTTTTTAAATTTTTAGCTGACAGCTTAATTGCTCACTGTTTTCCAAGAAGTCCAGTTTTAAATATTTTTATATATGTCGACGACCTTGTAACCCTAAAATATGGGAAGGTAACATCTTTTGATCAACTTTCCTCATGGGATTTAGGTATTTACATTCAAATAGGACGAGCTTTCGGTTTTACTCGTGAACTTACTTACAGATCACGAGTTACCAATATCAAATGTCAAGCTCATGTTTTGCAAGGGAAATTTCTGCTGGATGTACTCCCCCTCACATTCCTCGACACAACAAAGAGTACGTGAAAACAGCTATAGCATTAATTTGCTTGGAATCTTCGAAATTAAAGTACTAATAAAGTGAAAGGCAGGATGAAAAATTTGGTTCCCTGTGTCTAGAAAACAAGTTTCCCCGAGCAATGATATCAGCTGTCTCTCAAAACGTCCTTCTTCTTCTTAGTGCGGACTATAACTTCACTGTAACTGCTTGGAACAATAAACTACCTTTTACATTAAGCACCTCTAGTGTCAATTGAGCTTTTGAAGGGCTACAGAAAGACTGTGGTTTGCATCACTTTGTAACTTCATGCACGGGAAACAGTGGTTCGTGCGCTACCATTATTGATCTTATGCTCTGTAATCACCCTGAGAATATTAAATCAGTCACGAAAATATTTGGTATTACTGATGCTGAGGCTGTTAGCGGTACTATTCTATGCAAAGCCTTATTAGAATATCGAAACCCGCTTCCACGCAAGGAGATTTCTTTTGTACGCTCGAGGCAGCTGTTGCAGAATAACACAGGATCTGTTGTCGTTTCTACCGATATTGGAAGACTGTTCAGAATTCGTGGAAATTGGTAGCCTACGGAACATTTTTAAGTCGGAGCTCGCTTCTTTCACTCGCGATATGTTCCGTTAAAAATGATTACTGGGTACGCAGAAAACATGAACCATGCTTCAGGAAACACATACGGGCGCCAGTGAATAAACACCATCCAATTTATCAGTGCTACAGGGATGGATGGTCTGACTGTTTGCTTGACCAGATCAAACAGCTAAGCTCCTGCTTGAAAAAAACTGATAAAGAAAGTCAAAAATAGTTTTTTCTGCTCAGAGAAAAAGTACGCACCAAACTATAGACAGAGTGAAAAAATGTTAAGTCTAATAGAAAATATTCGGTTGGTATTTTCGCTATTTCAAATAATCAAACTACTGTACGTGATGACGCCACGCGTTCCTGATAGTACATTTTGCACAGGCTCTTTGCAAGTGTTTTGAGAAGTGATTTGTACTTAGCACTATCAATATCAGCTTGGCTACACATTCTGAACGCCTAATTATACACACATCATGCTCCCAAAACGAGACAGGTGTATTCTTCTAACGTATGCATTTTACGAACGGTTTCCTCGTAAAAATGAGCATGCTTTCAACTAAGTGTGTGGCGGAAAACCAGCACATTGTTTCGCGTTACCTCTTGTACGCTCTCAGACGGAAAATAAGGCAATTCATTTGCAGGCTGAAATTCAGTAGCGATTGGTAAATTTCTTTGCAGACCAGTTTTAAAATCACCCTCCAAAAAGGCAGCCTGCTCTCGGCACCAGTGCTGGTTTGGCAACAACAGTGGTTACAATATCCTCCGCAAAGGTCGATTTTGTCTCCGATGGCTGCTATCAACCTTAAAGTATCCCGTAACGGGTGAAACAGGTGGACAGCAGTTAATGTAGGATCAGACTGTGTTTTGTCAAAAAATTCCAGTTTGAGATGTTATCTTTTGATAGAGACTTTCAATATAATTTGATAAGGAACACTACACTTCGGTATTTATGATTTTAAAAACTGTTTTTGACCTTTTTCATCTTGACGTCGACCGGAAAAGTGGGTGCGCCTCGACTTGGTCTCTACGTTCGAAATACTTGAACACGCTAACTGTTATGAACTTCTTCAGAAACACAATATTGGGTCGCAGTTCAAAATTTGGCCTTGTTCGTATAGAACATTTTTCAGCAACAAGGGCTTCTCCGTGGGATCTTCTGCTGAGCAATAGACTCCAGTGTTTTCTGTGCCCGGTAATCGGCGAAAATTCCCATGGATGCCGACTGTCGCAATTTTTGTAAAGGCTTCGAGCGCCGCTTCTCGGCGATCGCGAAAAGTAGGAGAGCGGTGATTGATGAGGCGTTCACATCGGAGAATACCTAAAAGCACGTTCATCACCTCGTTCATCGCGCCGCGATAGTTTTTGCTGCTCGCTGTGGTGAGGCGCTCGAATCACGCAAAACTTAAGCAACCGGCTCCGGGCAGAGAGTTTCAAGTACGTGCCAAATAGCAGCTAGCATCCATAAGCTCGTAGTGAGACAATCTCCTGACTTCCTCGCACTTCGCCCGCAAGAGGTGCTGGTAGCCTTGGTTTTACATGAAAGGCCGGTTTTAAGCAGATGCATAGGCATGGAAAATGTTGGAGGCTATGGCTGAGACAATATTTGGGGAATAAATCAGTTTTCACTGATTTTATTGGTGTTCTTTCCAAGACAATTGTTTTAATGGTTTGTGTACCGTTTTCTCGGAAACTATGAGGCATAAAAATGTTTTTTCATAGAAGGTAATAAATGCTGCTTGCGTAACTCAAAACAGAATCGATAGCCTAAATTTAGTTTCTTTTTTCTGAGTAAACAAACAATTTACCTTTGCGTAGCAATTTTGTTGCATTCAGAAAGAAGGGGAACATAATAAATCTAGTCTGTTCCGAGTGGATCCTTCTGGAACCAGTTGTGTCAAAGAAATTATAGTTTCTCTCGCACAAATTTTCATTACTATGTGTATTGTAGATTTTAAGAAAGAGCTACATCACTTACGAAAATTGAAACAAAAACTAAAATACTAGCGAAAATACAATCCAGTTTCAAGCTGTAAAGGTTGCTTGTAAATTTTATTACAAGTATTGAATTATTAGAATTGTTGTATTGTTGTATTCAATTATTGCGGCCGTTGAACAGCCAACTTTACGGTACCATTTTCGAAGCCCCACCCCACCTTGACAAATTGAACTAAACTGCTTACATCAACGTCCGCCACCAAGAGCTCGCCATACAGCAATCAGATAATTTTCGCAACCTCGGAAACTATAGTTCTCAGGAGTGCAGGAACATCCTAGCTGCTGGCCTCGTAATCGTGAGGTAATGATGGATGACAGTTCGGGCTTTATTTTCCGCAGCATCTATTCCCTTTCTGAGTTCTATCTGTGCTGTTTTACTGAGAAAGCAGGGTGGCCGTACTCTGATCTACGGTATTCTGAAGCCTGATGAAGTGAAGGGCCTCCTTGAAACCTCCAAGAGCTCCGTACACCCGAGACCTCTCCCCCCTCACCCTCACCCCACCACTAATCCTCCCTCGATCCTCCTCCCACTTTCATTATCTGTGCAGTTTTACTGCGGAAGCAGGGTGGCCGTACCCTGATCTATGGTAATATGAAGCCTGTTGAAGTGAAGGGCCACCCTGCACCCTCCAACAGCTCCTTACACCCGCGACCTCTCCCCCCTCACCCTCACCCCACCACTAATCCTCCCTCGATCCTCCTCCCACTTTCATTATCTGTGCAGTTTTACTGCGGAAGCAGGGTGGCCGTACCCTGATCTATGGTAATATGAAGCCTGTTGAAGTGAAGGGCCACCCTGCACCCTCCAACAGCTCCTTACACCCGCGACCTCTCCCCCCTCACCCTCACCCCACCACTAATCCTCCCTCGATCCTCCTCCCACTTTCATTATCTGTGCAGTTTTACTGCGGAAGCAGGGTGGCCGTACCCTGATCTATGGTAATATGAAGCCTGTTGAAGTGAAGGGCCACCCTGCACCCTCCAACAGCTCCTTACACCCGCGACCTCTCCCCCCTCACCCTCACCCCACCACTAATCCTCCCTCGATCCTCCTCCCACTTTCATTATCTGTGCAGTTTTACTGCGGAAGCAGGGTGGCCGTACCCTGATCTATGGTAATATGAAGCCTGTTGAAGTGAAGGGCCACCCTGCACCCTCCAACAGCTCCTTACACCCGCGACCTCTCCCCCCTCACCCTCACCCCACCACTAATCCTCCCTCGATCCTCCTCCCACTTTCATTATCTGTGCAGTTTTACTGCGGAAGCAGGGTGGCCGTACCCTGATCTATGGTAATATGAAGCCTGTTGAAGTGAAGGGCCACCCTGCACCCTCCAACAGCTCCTTACACCCGCGACCTCTCCCCCCTCACCCTCACCCCACCACTGAGCCTCCCTCAATCCTCCTCCCACTTTCATTCTTGAGATACGCCAAATATCATCCATCTACCAAACTGCTCTCCTAGACCACCCCCCACTACCAGCCAACCTACCTGCACTTTCCACTAGGCCGCCACTCCTTAGAAGCCCCGCGCCGGAGCGGTATGAAGACGGAAACGAAATCGCAATTGAAGACGCAGGAGGTGAACGAGCTGCCCTTTGAAAGATCATTTTCCAAACACCTGCACATTCACCCCAACGCCCAATATATGACACTGGGGTGAGCTGGAGTGAAAATCGCCCACACTCGACCCCAATCTTTCCACCAGGGCGGATGATGTGAGCTGTAGTGGTCCCACCCACCAACACTCTTTCTGTGCATGTTCACCTTCTAGAAAATCAGTGTCGTGTGTTTGAAACCTCGACTTTGAGTAAAATCATTCTGTAGTGAAGACATCACAGGAATCGTAAAGATTAAATCCTAATCCTTTCTGTCTGTCTGTACTGTACTGTACTGTACTGTACTGTACTGTACTGTACTGTACTGTACTGTACTGTACTGTACTGTACTGTACTGTACTGTACTGTACTGTACTGTACTCTACTCTCCACAATCACAATACAGGTTCACCGCGCTGAGTGCCACGTCGCAGCACAAAACTCTATACCTTGTCCACGCACTGTTTCAGACCGTCACCAAACCTAAAGTTTTTCTTTTCTTTTTTTGGTACTCTTTTCTTTTCTTTTCTCTCTTCTTTGCTTTCTTTCTTTTTTCTCTCTTTTTATTCCTTTCTCTCTGTCTTTCTTTGTAGTTCTTGTTTCTTTAATGCAGAAAATTTCGCATTTCAGGAATCAATGCAGAGTTAAGAGAAGTTTCTTTAAAATGGCATTTTCAATATTACCCTAAACTTAGCTGTTATTTGCACTTGCATAAACTGCTCTGGCCACATACAGTATTGGTGCGTGTAGTGAACAGGAAAATACTAGACGGCAGATCTTATCTCTAGCATTTCACATAAACATGGAAGTATGAAGCATTCGTTTTTGAAGATATTCTCGCTTTATGTGCATGCGTTTTCAAAACGAGTGCAAAAAGACGATTGACCAGATTTAGTTGCTTATTTATTGCAGTATAGTTACTGCCGTTCCCAGGTATTTCTCGTTCGAGATGCAGGCTTCTTTAGACGACGCTGGCACAGGCCTTTTTAGCGGGGACAACAGATCGGGAAAGGGGGATATACAGGACGCAATCTTCCATAGAGACGTGTTCCTCTCCAAACAGTGGGATATGTGCAGCTGCGCAGTAAGATCAATTCGAAGAGGTTTTAGGGTTTTCAGACGTATTAAAGATAGTTTTCATCGAATACGCACTTCAAGAAAGCTACAATTTCACTTTTTAAAAGTGTCTTGCTCTTACCACATGCTCGACGTTAATCTACAAACGCTGTAGATACCCAAACAATTTCCAAAATAAAGGCAATGTATGGGTGGCCAAATAGCGCTGTCGGTACACAATACGGCCTTATAGAAACCTTAAATGATTGGCTTCTTAAGAATTTTCTTCAGAGTGCTTTGGGATCAAGTCAAGGAAGCTGACTTTTGCTTGTTAGCGAAGGCCACAGCCGGAGCGTTCCCCTTTTCAACAACGTCTACAGCTAGACCTTTTATTTTCGCGTTCGCAACAGCGAGACCTATGGATGGTGGCCATCCTGCAAACAAGTACTGCGCTATTAGGCCATGAAGACACATAACAGGAGCTTTGACACACACAAAAAAAGAATGTTCTTTTGATTCCTTGTCAGCCCGACCTGCCACCTTTATTGCGATTTGCTAGGAAGTTGCGCTACATGCTCTTTGTACCAATGTGCAAGCAAGAGAGAGAGAGAGAAAAGACGGAAAGGCAGGGAGGTTAGCCAGGCGATGCCCAGTTGGCTACCCTACACTTGGGGAGGGGAACAATGGGGAAGAAAGGAAAAAGAGCGGCAAGGAAATGAGTTTTCTAAGTGTCCAGCGACCACTATGTCACACGGACAGAGGGCGCGCACTGAAAACTTAAAGATTATAGGCGGGAATCCAACCCCGAGTCTTTTAAGAAATTCAGGAGCGCTTTCACCGCTTTTCGTTGTCTGGAAGGTTGTGTCCGAGGCCCCAGAACGTTAGACTCTGTTAAAGGACGCGAGTCCAAGCGGAGCAGAGAAGCACTTAGGAAACCGCGCTCTCGCTCAAAACGAGGGCAGTCACAGAGGAGGTGGCTGATCGTTTCGTCACAACCGCACTGGTCACACGCAGGAGAGTCAGCCATTGCGATGAGATGGGAATAGGCGTTTGTGAACGCCACTCCCAGCCACAGGCGGCACAACAGCGTAGTATCACCGCGGGGAAGGCTGAATGGTATATGATGTTGGAGCAAGAGGTTGAAGTGATGCGAGCGGGGTGTCCAACCTCCAGGGGCAGACCACGACGTTGCAGTCAGGTTTCGGGCGAGCAGTTGAAGGTGCCTTGCTGCGTCAGCTCTTGTCAGTGGTATGCGGACAGTGTTGGTTGTATCGTGAGCCGATCGAGCAGCATCGTCAGCTAAGGCGTTACCAACAATGCCGCTATGGCCTGGTACCCACTGGGAGATGATTTCATGATGTTGTTCGATTGCCTGGTGGTGCAGATATCGTATCTGCGCTGTAAGTTGCTCATGGTCGCTATGTCTCAAGGCAGATTGAAGACATTGTAGGGCAGCTTTTGAATCACAGAAAACAGCCCATTTTTGAGGTGATTGTTGTGAGATATACAGTGCCGCCGCAAGAAGTGCGGCCAACTCTGCTCCAGTAGAGGTAGTCCGATGCGAAATTTGTTGCTGAATTTGAGTCTGTCGCGGAGGAACGACCACAGCGCAAGCAGAACTAGTAGAGGTTACTGATCCATCCATATAGACGTGATTACGGTCCGAATATTCGAAGTGGAGCATGGACAGTGTCAGTTGCTTAATGACTGGCGTCGATAAATTTGACTTCTTCGCTATCCCCGGAATAGCAAGGCGCACACATGGGAGCCACATACACCACAGAGGAGAGGGAGGTAGTGCTGCCGGGGTGAACTGTTGTGGGATCGACGACTGTTGCGTCGTTATCACCTTTGCAAATGCAGAATTTGGTGTCTGCAGTGGCAGAGGCACAAGGTGATGCTGTGGAATCCTTGAGATAGGACGTATGTGCATTCGCAAGCAGTCTAGGAAAATATAAGTAGAGATCGGGTGGTCTTTGGCGAGTGCAATGCTACCCAGTGTTGATGCGCTCCAAGGGAGACCTAGACATGTGCGAAGGGCCTGACCCTGCACTGACTGGAGGGCACGCATGTTAGTTTTGCACGTGTTTGAGAGTACAGGTGTACTGTACCACAAGCATCCGACAAATAGAGCTCTGTACAACTCCAGCATTGACTGGACCGACGAGCCCCATGATTTTCCACCCAGAAATAGGAGTAAATGAGCGATAGATGTTAGCTTTTTTTTCAGTAGAGTGCAATGCGGGCTCCATGCATGATAAATTGCGGTCGATCTGGATCCCTAGGAAACGATGTGTTTTGCTGTAAGAAATGACTTGACCGTCGATGCGTACCGGATATCGAGTCATACATTTACGTGTAAATGCCACTAGCGCGCACTTTTCCGGTGAAACGCTGAGACCTAGCTTCTGGAGATAGGAAGAAGTGATCGATGCTGCCCGCTGAAGTCTTGCACGCACCTGGGGCGCGTCACAGAGGAGGCCCAAATGCAGATGTCATCGGCGTACATACACACCTGGACGGTGTTGGGGAGGTTCTCAGGGAGGGCGATGAGAGTCAGATGAAACAATGTAGGGCTAAGGACACCGCCCTGGGGCACGCCACGGTAGGTGTAATGCGCAGGCGTCGGGCCATCTTCACATTGGATATAAAATGATCTTTTGGACAGATAGCTCTCTATCCACGCAAACATCCGACCACCGATGCCCACAGTTTCCAGCGCATCAAGGATGGCCTCATGGGTCACGTTGTCGTAGGCACCTTTTACATCCAGAAAGAGTGCCACTGACAAACGTTTCAAGCGCTTCTGTTGTTGAACCGTGGATACGAGATCAACGACGTTGTCAATAGAAGAGCGACCCCGCCTGAAGGCGGCCATAGCGTCGGGGTATATTTTGTAGTGTTCTAGGTACCACTCAAGGCGCGACAAAATCATTTTCTCCATGACCTTTCCTATGCAACTGGCCAAAGCTATTGGCCTATACGATGAGAGCTCGAGTGGAGATTTCTCTGGTTTTAGTAGGGGTATCACTCGACTCGATTTCCATTCTTGAGGAACAGTACCGTCGAGCCAGGAGTCGTTGTAACGTTTAGGAGCTCTTCTCGCGCGTCGTGGCCAAGGTGGGACCACGCAGCATATGTGATTCCATCTGGCCCTGGTGAAGACGAACGCCGACATCCTGCAAGAGCAGCGTCGAATTCCTCGCGAGAAAATAGGACATCCATGGCTGAGACCCGTGAGGCAGGAGGAACACGCCGGGAACTCGAAGCAGTTGGTACACCAGCAATTTTCCTGCAGTAGTCCGTTGCTACCTCAGACTGGTGCCGATCTTGATAGACAGCCAACACATAGAAGGGTTGTCTTTGCTGCGGAAGCGTACGGAGGCCCCGCACAGTACGCCATATGAGGGACATGGGCTTGCGGGGATCCAAGTGCTGACAAAAGGACCTCCAGCGCTGGTTCGCCAGCTGATCCATTCTTCGTTTGATTTTTTTCTGCGTACGTCTCGCCTCCCGTAGATCATTTAAGCACTTGGTTCGTCTGTATCGCTTTTCTGCTTGCCGCCGAAGAGCACGCAGGCGTTCTAGTTCAATATAAAAATCACGGCGTGTTTTTGAGGACGTGATATGACTTCTCGCAACGTTCATAGCATTAGCTATAGTGTGCTCCAGCCTGCCAGTGAGGGCTTCTTTGCTCGTCTCCTCCATATGTTTTCGAAATACTGCCCAGTCAATTCGCGCGAGTTGGGCTGGGGAAGACGCACCAAGGCCGTTTATTTTGAGGTAGGTGCAAGCAAGGAAAAGAAAGGAATTAATAATGAGAATACTGAATTATATTTCTGATAAATAGGTGAGGTGTAATCGAAAGTTGAGGCAAAATTATTTTTTTCTGAAGTTTGCGGGAAACTTTCCTTGCATTTCTGGGTTTTCTCAAACATTTCTCATTGAAGCTAGCTAGTTTTTGCTGTCCACAAAAAGTCTTGACCCAGGAGCGGTTAGCAAACACGCTCTTTTTGAGGTCCGGCTTTTCAATATTTTTCTTGAGTTCTCAAGTACGCAAAGCACCTGCGCCTTGTCGGAGACAATAGTATGGGCACAGCATTTGTAGACAATAGGGGATTTACTCAGAATTTTCACATGCAGTGAGGTGGCCATCAATCTAACCTGATCAAGGAGCTATCGTGCAGCGATAAAGTAGAGATACTCACTTGATGGTTGTGATTACGCCTTTAGTGCACGTGGCCCGCTCACAAGGATCGCCAAAGTCTACCGTTTCGCCGCTGGAGAAGTGATGGCGTTGGTAATCGCAATCACCTAGAAAACAGTTATTGTGAATTTGTAAATTTCATGACATCTACAGTGGAGAAGAAATAAACAAAATCCTATTCCAAGTTTCATTTTGAATTAAAGGCGGTCCATATCACCTGTTTCACCTTTGTAGTATTGTCTCCGAAACATACAGCCCTAATTTCGAAACACAGGCTGAGTAATACCTCGTATTTTCATGCGTTTGCTAGCAGTGATTGTCTGCTTGGGAAACAGAACCTATGCGCCTCATTCAAGCATCTAAGGACACATTTTACGAGCTATTATGCATGTAAATCAATGTAAATCATCTGAACATAAACAGGCCTAACGTGAATATTGCTGCAGAGTACTTTATCATCTCACAAGTGTCTCGTCCTTCATTGGGTGTAGATGACTAATTATTCTACTTCTAGCCTAAAATCTAGCCATCATAATAGAGTTCTTTTATTTCGAACAAACACAAAGCCAATTTCATTCATGTTCTTAGCATGACGCTGGGATTTAGAGAATTTCGAGGATGGTTTGTATTCCGACTAAGTGGTACTTGTCACTCCCCTACACTAGTAAAACTACTTTTTTTCATGTTTATCCATCCCGTGCTAGACAGTCCATTCTCCATGTATTGAAGCTAGTCCAGTCCACAGTTGTTTATTTACTATGGACGAAATGTAATTTTATAAGCAATAAAATTTTTCTCCGCATGATAATGAGGATCTCTTGCGGGGAAAATTTTTTGTGAGACTATTTAAGTGTGTTCCCAATAACAGGTGCCTATGTCAAAGACCTTGTTGTAAAGCGGGCAGTTTAATAGCATTTGCAAGCTTTATGAAGCACTAAATCTATTTTCGATCATCAGAATACTCGATCAAACATAATCTCTAAATCTCCAACGAGACGTTGAAACTGAAACTCACTGAGATGCGAAGGTCCAGCTGAAAGCTAATGTAACACAGTTAAAAGAAAACATTCCTAACGACCTCAAAACGTGCTGGTGCACTGGCACGAGTCCTACAGCCTCCTCGTCTATCGTCTTAGAACCACTAAGCTATCTCTGTCCTTCTATGGACAGCGCTTCCTGCAGTAACTACTGTTCATGAACCCAGCTAGTGGCAATAAAGCGCGAAGCTGAATGGCGCTGTATAGATCGCACTATTTTATACACTGTAGGTGGACGCGCAGGAAATTAGAGGTGGCACACTAGAGGCGCAGAAAGTTGCATCGTGAAAGTGCAGGCAGCGATCCGTGCCTCATGAAAACAAAAGAGGAATTATGAATCATTCACATCGTCAACAGCCACACTTTAAGCCTCAAATAGTCATCCTGATCTCCACGTACACTGCAGTAGCAGCGCTGACATTACTCTGGGCGTGATGATTTGAGGTATAGTAAGTGTTTTGGACAGGCTGCAGCACAGCTGTAATTTTACACCGCAGTGGTGAGACCCTAGTCTCAGCGGCAGCATCCACACAATGGGTCCATGCGAAGATAAGACATTGCGGGCGAGCTATTTCTTAAGGTCTTTGAAAAAGTCTCTTCCCTGATAAACATTGCAGTCCTTTGAATAGCAGTTATAACTTCTTGGAGAGACTAACCGGGGTCGACAGCCTGCAGAGCACTTAGGAGCGCTAGAAAGCAGCGATGATGGTCTTTCGTTAAGATGTTGGCGCGTTCTGATTTCAGCGATTTCTTGTTGATTGATTTTTTCTCTAAATGGAGTTCCCACTGTGCAGTGTCATCCGGTCCCAGCTTGAACACGCCAAAGGTGTTCCTGAGCTCTTTGAACGGCCAGTGTGCCCCGAACGGCAATGCATCAAAACAAATTGGTGTGGGTGCAGAGGGCTGATGCATCTCGTTGTCGAACACTTCGCTTTGAAGCACACATCCAACGCACACACTAGCGCTCTCAACAACGCAGCCCTGCCAACGGCTTGTTCAAGATAGAAGGGCAGTCGTGTATAATAAATGACCTCGCATGTAATAAAATCTGCACGTATTACAAAACCCAAGTCGCCACTTCAGCACTTAACTATGTCAAAATGCAACCGAAGATTAGTGGTCCCAACGTCGGCAGCCAGCATGTGAACTTTTTCTTTTCAAAACTTTGTAAACTTGTCCACTATCCACACATGACCGGGAAATGCATTCTCCCTCCTCGTCAAAGCGGGTAAAATGGCAGTGCGTGACGTTATTTTTATGTTCAGGAACGAGTAACGATATGACAACATGCAGTGAGAGGGTCGAAAGTGAGGCCATTGCAACAACGCAGACAAGGGAACGGGAATGAGGGGCTCGTTATACATATGAGTGAAGCCAACAGCCACAGAAACCAAGGAGCACGGGAAATTTTATTTATTCTGCGGTGTTGATCAATAGAGAATATTACTGAATAAGATATCGCCTAAAAATAAATCATTAAAAAAGCAGAAGAAAAACAACCACATGCCACGTGGGCGGCGCTGATGAACAACACTCTCAAGGATCGGTCACTTGTAGACATAAATACCCCCCAAAAGCAGAAGATTTGACCGCCGTCGCCGTAGCTCAGTTGGTAGAGCACAGGACGTGTAATTCGCAGGTCGTGGGTTCGGTTCCCACCGGCGACATGTGGTTGTTTGTTCTTCTGCTTTTCTAATCAATTATCTTTAAGCGATAGCATATTCAATGTCAGTCTCCATTGATGAACACCACAGAATAAATAAATAGAAATAAAATCCCCGTGTTCCTTGCTTTCTGTGGCTGTTGGCCTTCCCTTGTTTGCTTAATTGCTTAGCGAGGGCATCGGTTCTGGCAGCCTTGACGCCATAGGAAGCATAAGAGGGTTCTCAGGCAGCTTCCACCCTCTCAGTTCGATGACGTTCTACGTCACACCTGCGGTAACTCAGGACGTTCTACGTCCGCCGCTTATGAACGCGGGTGGCGCTGATGAACACTCTCAAGGTTAGGTTACTTGTGAACATAAATACCCGCGAAAGCAGAAGGTTTGACAGCCGTCGCCGTAGCTCAGAGGTAGAGCACCGGACGCGTAATTCGGAGGTCGTGGGCTCGGATCCCACCGGCGGCATGTGGTTGTTTTTTCTTCTGCTTTTCTATCAATTAGCGTTAAGCGATATAATATTCAGTAATATTCTAAATTCATCAACACCACAAAATAAATATATTAATTAAAAAAAAAAATCCGCTGTGCCCCTTGGTTTCTGTGGCTGTTGGCTTCTGTCATATATATAACGAGCCCCTCATTCCCCTTCCCTTGTTTGCTTAATTGCTTAGCGAGGGCCTCGGTTCTGGCAGCCTTGACGCCATAGGAAGCATAAGAGGGTTCTCAAGCAGCTTCCACCCTCACAGTTCGATGACGTTCTACGTCACACCTGCGGTAACTCAGGACGTTCTACGTCCGCCGCTTATGAACGTGGGTGGCGCTGATGAACACTCTCAAGGTTAGGTTACTTGTAAACATAAATACCCGCGAAAGCAGAAGGTTTGACAGCCGTCGCCGTAGCTCAGAGGTAGAGCACCGGACGCGTAATACGGAGGTCGTGGGCTCGGATCCCACCGGCGGCATGTGGTTGTTTTTTCTTCTGCTTTTCTATCAATTAGCGTTAAGCGATAAAATATTCAGTAATATTCTAAATTGATCAACACCACAAAATAAATATATTAATTAAAAAAAAATCCCCTGTGCCCCTTGGTTTCTGTGGCTGTTGGCTTCTGTCATATATATAACGAGCCCCTCTATTCCCCTTCCCTTGTTTGCTTAAATATATATATATATATGTATATATATATATATATATATATATATATATATATAAAGGGTACGTAGCAACAAAGTAATATCACTCCTGTAAAAGATCGGTCTTCCGATCGAAACGTCGAGTCGAATAAATATGTTTCCTTTAACGAAGCGTATACTTCGCTATATATATATATATATATATATATATATATATATATATATCGCAGTCTTGAAGAGTACGGTTAGAAGCTGCCCCGTTGTAAACAAGGTACAACGAGCTCCAGGACCCAGGGGGTTGAGTTGTGAGTTTTGAAAAGCTAAGCAGTTGAATTGATTAAGAATCGGTAAGCCTGAGCCACTTTGGAACGTTAAACACCCATAATGCTAAACCTAGGTAAGAAATATAACATACCAGGACGCGAATACCTCCCATCACAGCGCAGTACTGCAGATGCCAATAAAATGGCAATGAAGGCTAATAAAGTCCGCATTTCAGCAGTGTTAGTCATCTATTCTTGCCTTTTCGGAATAGGACGGAGGTGAAACAGCATCGTATATTTATAGCCTGGTTCGAGCAGCAGATAAAAGGACTCCTACAGAGCAAGGAGGATATAATAAAGACGAATACAGGTGTTCTGCTTGTTACAATGAGTTTCTACTGAAAATGTGAATCATGAATCTTCCTTAATGACTACTTCTAAGGGAAGACAAACATGTCATCCACCTTTCTATCTTCTTCGTCTTTTCTGTCCCAATTAAATTTTAACTTCCGTAGCCTTTGTTTGTCGACATTTTTTTCTAATGTTTAATGTCATTCACTTCCTGCAATTTACAGAAACAAAGTTTTTGAGTCTCTGTTTTCTTTGCCCGACAAAGGCCTACGAGCCTAGTAACGACGAAAATGACCTGGCAACACCAGTGCGCAGCATAAATAATCCGCCTCGATCGTCGCGAGCACTGAAGTGCACCGTAACGTCAGGGTCGACTGGCCAACCTGGAATCACAAATTTGTGATGACGTCAGCGCTGCCGGCTACTGCTGGTTATTCTTGTGAACAACCACTGGGTTCGGTGGCATCAGAATCATTTGGTCAAGTTTCAACGTAATATTGCTTGATGCAGCTGGAAAGAGCGAGTGATCCTAAGACAACACTCAGAATCGTTTTATGTTCCACTCAATGCCTACTTTCTACTACTATGAACATTTCTCCTTTATTTCAATTGGGGTTTCATCGTTTACATTTCTCCTTTATTTCAATTGGGGTTTCATTGTTTATAAGTTGTAACCCGGTACAATCTGCTTTATTCCTGCCTCTTAAGTTTGCACCGATTATTTTACTTGCAATAGCTCGCATCGGTATCTTGAATTGCGTTCAACCCATTTTGTTTGTAAAGATTTCTGTTTCGTGTAGCTGATTCATTGCTGTGAAGCGATGAATGCAGTGCCCGTCCTGTGGTGTATTTTGCACGGTTTTCATACATTTCCCTAGATTAATTGATATAAATTTTCGGCTCCATGTTTCTTCGCTAAAAATAGAGCAGTTAAGATACAGCTGTTATATAGTTTTCTATTCAGAAATATTGCTAAACCACCATTCCTCGCCCGCACTTCAGGTCATTCTTAATCTCCCAGTTTTTGAACCCTCGTGGTCGGAATGTGCTGTCACTACCTTCCCTAATTAGATGTATTGGCTTACCACTTCCAACGCTCCGGTGACTGTAGCAAACTGTTCTTGTCACTGTCTTTTGAACATTGTATTCTATTTCTTCATACCAATTTTTAGGAATTTTTTGCTTCTTTGCCTGTGTATTATTCGATCATTCTTTTTTGTTCTTGAGCCTCATGTTACTTGCCTAACCATGTCGTCAGCAAATTAGACATTTAGATATTCCCCATTAGCTTTGGATGCGAGCTCTTCCGAGTCAGCTTCAATAAATACCTGTCACAAGCACGCAGTGAATAGAATTGAAAGATCGAGTCTCTATAAGGACCACCCTTCTGATTTCTATTTTATATCCTTCCTAGTGAAACCTACGGCCACTCTGCAACAGCTATAGGCATTCCCCACCACCTTTACTACGCCTCTTCGGAAGCTTGGTCATCAATCCCTCCATGACTGCTTAGGATTAGGGTGAGTCAAATGCTTTCTCTAAATAAATGTACCCTGGGCACATGGACTCCTCTTTCCTGCGCATTTTTCTGTCGCCTAGTTGATGCTCTGAATATGATCTGTTGTTCAGCCTGTGTGAAAGCCAGACTGGTCGTTTGGTTCGCTATATTCAAAGATCGGTCTAATTTCATAAGCGGTTTCTTCAGTAAATATCTTCTAAAGAAGTGGCAGTAAACTCATCGGTGTGCAGTTGTTGAACTCCTTCTATCATAAATTTTTTTTGCATTTAAATGATATTGATCTTCTTCCTAGATAAAGGTACTCCGGAGGTCATAAGGCCTTCAGCACATACGGTGGAAAACTTTGTCATGTTCTCATTACCATTCAACAAATCTGCAGTTACATGACATTCACGAACACCTTCACCTTCTGCATTGCATGTAGGGATTTCTTTACTACCTCTTTCCTTCCCAACACGAACTTTAATTGGGCTACGCCAACTACTTTATCGACATTCTGATGATTATTTGGATTATAGAAGAGATCTGTGTAGGATTTCTCAGCTATTTTGTTCATAGCATTCACACTGGTAAGTACATTACCCGCTTTGTCTCCTGGGGCTGGCATCTGATATTTGACAATTAGCAATTTCCACATTACAGCTTTTAGGCTACTTCCACTCTGTATTGCACGTTAGATCCTCTCTGTATTTTGGTTGCTTCTAACTTTACAAACTGTATATACAACCCGAATATACAAGTTGAATATACAATTTACAAGCTGAATATACAAGCTGAATGTTGTGTATAGGGTTGGAGGCTTTGATATTTCATCGTTTCTGAATGAGGTATTTCGTCTCCTGAAAGCGCTTGCATTGCCATGTTTAACTGCTTTCCCCTTACTTCTGTTGCGCACTCCGTCAAGGTATTTGGGGTACTATCATGCATCTTATCAACACTAAGATTATTGTCGTCTGTAAAGGAGCAATATATGATCCCAAGCGAGGCCGTATACGTTTTCTATTACTGCTAACTCGATAGTGTGCTCCTTCTCTCCTTGCTTTCTCCGTTCCCTGTTCAAATCTAGGCTAATTCAAGTCGCCACTGTCATACGCTTCCTACACTGCCCTTTGCGAAGAAGCCGACATCCTGCGCTATGCAAGGATGAGTGCACATTAGGAGTCCATTGCCTTTGTAATACCCCCCTTCCTACTGTTCTGAGTCCATCTCGGCTTCACATCTCTGCTAAAGAAGCTGTGCATAACTCTTAAACTGTTTCGTTCTAGGAACTCCATGAGTCCCTCTCCGTGGCATTTCTAGGTCCCGTACGCAATTCACCCACTGCCTGTTCACTTGGCTGATTTTTGTCTTCATTGGAATTCATACGTTCATCAGGACTGAGTTACACTAATGATCATCGATTCCAGGCTCTTATAGAGCCTTTCTTCTGTCTCATCAAGATTGAAATTAGGTGGGCTTTACAACCCTGTCTTTAGTCTTTTGATAGGGTTTATTAAAATGTTTTTTGACGATCGCAAAACGTGAATACCTAGAAAATTCAAGCCGAGCGTGGGAAGATCTGCGTATATTTTGATTGTTATAGTTAAATATTAAGATATAAGAAACAATTCCGTTCATAAACAATTTCTAGTTCAAAACTACATTTGTCCAGAACTTCTGGGTACGTTTTTGAGATAGGGAATTGTGTAACATCGAGAATCAAACTGCGTCTATTTGCATTGGATCCTGCTCTTCTGGTTCAGTGCCTCTCTGCCATCGCTGCATGCTAAACTAGAATACCCATTTAATTCAGTGCCCTCGTTCTACAATTCGGACTAACCCTATCTTTGCCCTATAAGCAGGCCTCCAATCCAGTAACAACTGAACATACAGTATGTTGGCCATCAAGTGAACCCAGTCTCTTGATGATCTCGCTGCCTGGCTACTTAATTTTTTAGATGTTTACATTTATAATTTTTTGATGTGTCTCTCCTGTTGTTACTTCAATACTGTCTGCGGTAAACAAAATCCTTGCATATTTACGTGTCATTTTTCTTGCCCCATTTCACATATTTGCATACTAATGACTAACGTTCGATGAAGTTGATGAGCCATTTGTTATATTTAATATAGCCCCGTTTATCTAGTGCCCGTTGAGCCGTTTAATGGTATAGCAGGTGATGATGATGATGATGCACATTGCACTGTTGATGATGGCGATACATTGCTGCTTTGTGCAAGAAAGAAAGGTACACATAATGTATAGAACTTGTGCCACCTTTGTGTGCCGGTCTGAAATTGAGCCTATGCGTCGAAATAATCTTACTTCCTCTAGACCGGGGAAGGGTGTCTTATGTAGTTTATGGTACATCATGTTCTTTTGAAAAACAGCAAAGCATATCTTTCTAGTGAGAAAAAACAGCGCTTGCAGACAAAGGACCAGAACAAGAAGGACATACAACTGCGCTGTAGCGCAGTTGTGTGTCCTTTTTGTTCTGGTCAGCGCAGTTGTGTGTCCTTCTTGTTCTGGTCCTTTGTCTGCAAGCGCTGTTTTTTCTCAAGATGTACCCCAACCAACTCGCCAAGCAACACACCTTGCTCTTTCTAGTGCTCATGATTAAAAGACGGAAGTAGCCTCCTGTCTATTTTGTTTTCGTCGACTGCAGATGGTCGTGAGAGCCCTTTTTGGGGCTGTCTTAAACAAGCTGGGGAACAAATTCCATCGCCTCAGCGTTCGCTTCTCCTTGGAATACTTTTATGGCCTTTCCAAAAGGCAAGCTGCAAGTGTTCACCTTGAGTTCCTACTTCTATGCGCTGATCCACCGGTGACACAACACTGCTTTGTTGACAACGGTGTAATAAAATGAGTACAGCACATGGGTGTCCAATCAGCTGCAAAAATATTTTTTTTTATAATTAAGGCGTTCACCTTATCTGCAAAGAAGCGGATCCTTGCCAAAGGAACGTTTGTGCCACTGTCACTGAACTATTTCCCGGGTCAGCAACCGGAGTCTATTGCTCCTTTTCTTGAGGCGTGTCGTGATATTCTGTTCGTTAGGATGTATTTCTGCGGGCTCTTGGAGCAGGCGCTGACGTCCGGCCCTAGAGTCCGAGATTTCTGCTTCTAATGTTTCTCCATAGGTTTCGGTGCTATCTTTTTACACTAATTGGGTTGTTTGGCATTTGGAAGAGCCGCATGAAAGATCAGAGCGCAGAACCACCACGTTCAACGAGCTCTCTGTATATGGAGCCGTGTGCTTTGATGCTGGGATTTACACTGCTAAAGATTGAGCTTCTGACTGGATAGCATAGGCTGACGGATGCGAGTGTCTCCTGAAAATTTGATGAGCAGGCGAATGCATAGCGAAATCATGATCTGAGAGAGTGGTCACTTAATGTATTTTTTTATAAATGATCATTTCTTGGCGATAAATGATATCTCGGGAGCCCCTTAGCTGACATTTATAAGATATGCAAAGGTAATAGTTTCGGTAAAAGAAAGATTCTTTGCAGACCGCTTTTTGAAGACTCGATCTTTTTAATAAACTATGTGGTTATGGCGCTCAGCTGCTGACTCAAAACATGCGGGTTCGAACTCGGCTGGGGCGGTCCCATTTTGATGGAGGCGAAATGCTAAGAGGCCCGTACTGTGCGATGTCAGTGCATGTTCGAGAACCCCAGGTGGTTCAAATTTCCCAAGCCCTCCACTAGGGTATCCCTCCAAACCTGAATCACTTTGGGACGGTAAACTCCCCAGAAACATGAACCTTTTGTTCAGACGGAAAGACAAGACTGCAACCGAGGACGTGGAAGCAATTTACATTATTAAAACCAGTGAGATGTGCTTCATCACGTCGCTTATTTTGATTTTTATCCAAGGAAATCGATTTTCCAGAAAGCCATTTGCCCACTTTTAGGTTCTGTTAAAGCGCTGTTAACACCCATGGATGCCTTTGCTTTTTTCAGGCCGTGTATATATTTTTACCGTGTTTTTTCATTTCTGCAATAGTCGCACTTTTGTTTTCTGACTGCCCACATGTTAGTTTCCCTCCGCACGTACGCATTTGCTTCTTGGTCGGCGTCTTTCTTTCCACCATTTACGTAGTACTGCGCAGTTTTATACCTTCCACTTCGCCATAGCTATTGTTGTGTTTTTTTTTACATTATGCCATCCATGTTGTCATACCACTTTTACGCAACTCAGCTTTAGGCTTTGCTTGGGTAGGTTGTTAACGTAAGCGGCATGCGAATGTGATCTGCTTAACGTGCAAGCGTGAGGTGAAAAATTGCCTTTTGTATAATTTTCTTCCTAGCCACGGCGGTGGCTCAGCGGATATGGCGTTCGGCTGCTGATCCGGAAGCCCGGAAGAAGCGGGTTTAATTCCGGCCGCGGCGGACGAATTTCTATGGAGACGAAATGCTAGAGGCCCGTGCAACGTGCAATGTCAGCGCACGTTTGTGAGGAGAAAAGTCCTCTAAGGAGGTTTGAACATCCTCCGAGGTGAGGCCCCGGAGGATCAGGGAAGCTGTCCCAGACCGAGCATGGGCGCGAAGAGAAGGAAAACAGTTCTAATGAAAATCGGCCAGGTACTCGATAACGTGAATACAGTGCGGCCGATGACCGCTGAGCAGTCCCGGCGGGAAACGCAGCTGTCCGTTGCTGGAGAGGCGGAGAGGCCAAGTACCGCTGCAGGCCTGGCCTTGCGGCGGCAGGAAACTGGGCGCGGAGTTCCCGCAGCGGTGCCTACGTTGCTACTCAAGCCTGTTGACATCAGGATGAAGGCGGCCACCCAGGTCCGGGCACCCGGGCACGGAAGGGGAGATGCCTTGACCCACGACAGCAGGCCCTGAATATGGGACGGCAGGCACGAAGAGTCTGCAGAGCCGGCAGGATCCCCGGGCGGCCAGCAACTGGCTGTGCCCAACATGGCGCCCACTCTCGGAAGCAGCAGGAGGCAGAAGGGTGACAGCAGGCCCCCGGTTGTGCTAAACCGGGTTAGGACGGCTTCTCTGGACTGGCCACCCGGGTCCACAGGCGGCGTTCATCCGCAACCCTGCCCGATAATCGCTCGTGCTCCGTCCTCGCCCCGTTGGAACCACCACGCTCCGTGTCTGCCTTTTTTCCTCTTTGCCGAGCGTGAAGCAGCCGCTAATACTGCAAGGGCGCTGGTGTCTCCCGAACTTTAAAGAACCCCAGGTGGTCGTAAATTCCAGAGCCCTTCACTACGGCGTGCCTCACAGCCTGAGTCGCTTTGGCATGTTAAACCCCGATAAACCATCTAATAACGCAAAAAATTCGGTCGCTTTTTTCAAGACAAAAATTTGTAATGGCATTTTGAAAGTAACGCATCATCATTTGGCACACTTCGTGTACGAAGGTGAGTGATTGCATATTCGCGTTTACAATGCATACAATCAAAAGGGGGGCCACCCGATGAGCAGTGACTACATGATTACATCTCGGACGTCAGAAGTGTTATTTTTTTTTTTGTCGGTTGTGGAGCTACCGTTGTCAGCAGCTTTTCTTTGCTGGGATGCGTGCTCGGGTTGTTTCTTTCCCTCCACATATGATTGAAGCACTTCTTAGGCGATGGGCGACCAGGGACCCGCACAGTATTCAGTTACTTTATCGTTTCCGAGGCAAACTATTTCATTCATTATTTATTTCTCAGGGTGATTGCAGCAGCGTCCTGTCCTAACCCCTTTACTCGCACGTATACTAGAGTGGCAAATAAAAACATACAATGGTTCCTGAGGCTCATTAAAGAAATGCTCAAGAAGTATTTTCTTTGGGCATGCTAAAATATTCATTTAAGCGAGGCCCATTTTTGAGGGCTAAAGACACATTTATGAAAAATACTCTAGAATGCATCTTTCATTAGAAAGAAGTTATCTGGAGCAATTCAACTTTAAATTCTCCTTAAACAATTACAAACACTGAAAACTACACAAAAATATTCATATTCTGGTTGTCCCGAAGTCAAACTCTCTGTGGGCCATTCTGTTATAAAATAAATAAAAGTGAAAGCATAAGTTTCACAAATGATCGGAATAAAACATAAAAACAAAAAGACAAATTGAGAACTATTAGGCGGCAATACATTTGTTGTACATTATTCAACAATTTCAATTTAAGTTTAATTTTTGTAATTTTCATACTTAAAGCAGGCATGTGTCCAAGTGCTTCACCGGAAAAAAAAGCGAACAAACAAAGTAAAGAGGTTATAGATAAGGCTATTACACATTACACTACAGGCACATATTAAAACAAAAAATCAGAATAGGATGCCAAGTAATTGCTGAGGAATAATTGCTGAGAATGCTTACATTAGAAAATATACTGACGCAAACTTACCCCTTTAATAATCCTGTGTGGCTCTCCAGAAAGTAGTTCAATTGTGATGTATGGAATTGTGTTTGACTTCTACTATGGTGAGCGAAACATTGGCGCCGTAAACGTTTATGCGATCGCCGGCCCTTCCCAGACCAATGAATTTTTTTTTTCATTATCATCGCTATTGCTTGATGGCGATCCACACTTACTTGCACGGGACTTCAGTTGTGTTTGGAGGCCTGGACAGAGATGTTAGCGCGCAAGAGTGGCACCACCGCAGAACAGCGCATGCGTCTGAGCTGAAACGCATCATCCCCTAGTTTGCGCTGCATGACTGACGGAGGTACTAGCAAAGATGTACGTTCCTCCGGCAGGACCGCGTATGTCTGTCCGACGATCTTCTGTAGAGCATCGCGCAATGGCATGTTCTCGACCTCCCCGCTGACGCCGGGCACATAACTTACCATTGCCCGCTTACCTAGCCTTGCATTTGCATGGTCGGCCCGGAGAGCGCAGCGATTGGTGGCCTTTGTACGTTTCGGCCATACAGGAACCGCACAGCTCACGCGAAGCTCAGGACACAGTCGCCAAAATGCTCTGCGACCCGATCTCGGGCCCCGTGGCTTGGACACACTGAAGGAGGAGTGGAGGGTCGTGTGCGTAGCTGCGGGACGGCGCAAGCCGGAGCTGGCTGCGGCAGTTCTGAGGGACTGCTGGCGACGTATCACGATAGTAATGGTAGGTGGCTTGCGAACGCCTGAAGCTTACCTTCAGTTTCAGAGAAGATAAGCCTGTGCTTCGGTGCTTAGGCTCAGGAAGATCGCTGCTCACGCCTTTAGTGACAGCACTCCTGAACAGCGGCGCAATCGGTGGCGCTCAAGCTTTCCATCGCGGACCAAGATTTGTTGCACCTAGCACGATAAGCAGGAGCCTCAGAGAAGGCGTGCACGCAAGTTGCGTCAGTGTCAGGGAGAAGTGTTCGAGCTGTTCGACACTTGTCCGGAGTGCACCTCACGAATAGCGGAGATGGAGTCTGTTCTTCCGCGCCTGTCTGATGAGGACACACAGTCGGTTATTCGCCTACCTACCGTAGGTTAAGTGTTGTATACCATATGTGGCTTTAATTGTGGTGCTTTCACGGGACCAGACGTCATCCACGTCGAATTCTGCCGCGTAACTGGCAACAGATCCACAGGTCCACCCTAGACTTGATAAACTCTGTACTCGACAGAGAACTCGTCTCGCTTTCTTTTAGTAAAAGCAGCAGTAAGATGCTGCCCAAGACCGGCACAGACGCACAATTCCTCTCGACTTAGCGTCCAATCGCCCTTCTCAATATAGATTATAAGATCCTGACAACATTAAGCGTAAATCGCATCAAAGCTTTTCTCCAGCAGCTTCTGAGCGCGTTCCAGTCGTCGTCCATTCCTGACCACACCGCACTTGTTCGTGACCTCATAGCAAACACCGATGCTCGCACGGCTACAGTTCTTCATAGTTAGCTTCGATCAGGCTAAAACCTTCGACTGGTTAAAGCACCATTGTTACAACTTTCCACACACCTTCATTGAAATTCGCAGTGGTCTCCATAGACGCACAATAGCCGATATCCTCTTCAACGGGGTGGCAATGGCCCGTGCCGTTCGGCAGGGCTGCCCGCTCTGGCCAGCACTCTTAGCGCTAGCCCTTCATTCATTCCTGCGACATGTGGAAGACGCGAGTTCGATGCGAGCGTCTTCTGATGTCGAGCTTCGTGCAGGCTAAGCTAATAGCTTACGCGGATGACGTCACGCTTCTACTACGCGACGCAGGTAGCTTGTACGCCCAGCTCTTCCGAGGCCGCCTGAACGAGCTAAAAAGTAAAGCATTATGCAAAAGATCAACGCCCAAGCTCGGTTCCGGAACAACTAGCCGGCGTCGACCATGTTATTTGAGACCATGTTATCTGAGGCAGAACATCATGAGGTGTTCCACCACGCACATGGCAGCACCCTTTACAGTATATTTTCAGTCTTCTTTTCTAACGGCCCCGCAGGAGCATCTGCAGCGTGCAGATGTTGGTGAGCCGCAACACCACGGGTTCCTGAGCATCCGCAGGCACATCCCCGCAGGGGGATGATGGTGAGCAGTGCGCCACCACGGACCCGAGCATCCGCGCTTAGCCGTGCGTGGCACAGCCATGTCCGGGGAAAAGGGGATCCATGATGTTGAGCCCGCGCCGAGTGTTAGGACTTTTAAGGCCCCTCGGCTGAGGTAACACACCATTTTGGCCCCAGCTTCTTGTAAAAGGCACCTCCGGTCTGACTCAACCGAGGGAAATCAGCAGTCGCCTTTTCCTATCCTCCCCTCTATCTTTGACTCTTCTATCTTGTTTCTCGCAACTTTCCTGTCTCCTCCTCCCTTCTTTTTATTCCTTCCTTCCTGGCGGCATAGGTTAACCTTGTGTGGCCAACTACCCTGAGTTGCGTCATATTGGCTTAGGGGTACGGCTGGCGTGGGCAGGACTTGCTTTCAAGTTCCGGTCCCGTCCCCTTGTTGGGCTCCGTGATGGGCGGTTGCACCACGGCCGAAAAACACCAATCTCATGGCTCCTGCTTATTCACAAAATGATCGCCCGCAAAAAAGAGAAAAAGAGTGCGGACCCATGTGAGTGCCCAGTATTTCAGAAATAGAAAGAAACGTACCCAAAGTTTCACGTTCTTCAAAGTGAAACAACAGATAAGACCACCCGAACAATATCCCCGTTCATAGTAACAAGAACCCTAACCTATGCTAACGAGCCAACGAACGCTGCCCTGCCACCCCCCAAGGTCTCCCCGTCCCGTGAGTCGGCGGACGATGAGACCTGCCCCTCTCGGAGGATGTCTATAGTTCGTGCACGCGCGGCGTCCCCGCGGGCCTCCAGCGCCTCCGCCGAGGCTACCGACGTATCATCCGGCACGCCTGTCCTCCACAGATTACACAGGTCACTTGACGGTCAAAAGAAAGGAAGGACCCGAATAACGGTTCCCCCTAAACCAGAAACCTAGGTTCCGATTCTCCTATGATAAAAAATCCAGAGAAAATGGCGTTCCTTATACAGCAGAACTGCAGTGGACTTTTCAATAACTACAATGCTATAGAAGATCATTTAGATGATATTGCCCCTGTGGCCTTATGCCTAAAGGAACCGAACCTAGGTCCTAATAAAAAGTATCTCGTTCAGACAGAGAGAAAACTAGCAGGCTCTTTGGAAGTGTTGCTATTGTTATTCAAGGTAGTGTTGCAACTTGTAAAATCAGACTTCAAAATAATGAAGCTGTTGCAGTAACCGTCCCATATTTCAAAACAATTACAATATGTTCTGTAATTTCGGGCCACACTAAACAGTTACACTTAAGGACTTGGAAACACTTTGAGAAGAGCTGCCAGAGCCATATCTGGTAGTTGGAGATTTTAATGCGCACTCTGTTTTTGGTGAAACGAACAGACTGACACTAGAGGTTGTATTTCAGAAGATTTTATTTTTTACCATAACTTTTGCCTGCTAAATGCACGCAAAGCCACATATTGCTCTCCAGAACCAGGAAAAATGAGTTCAATAGACTTGTTTTTAAGTTCACCCTCCGTTTTTACTGATTTTAATTGGGATGTTCTTAAAAATCCGTACGGCAGCGATCACCATGCTACAGTAGTTAGCTTGTCATCCCTACCGTCAATAATTCTAGGTAAACCACGTCGTTGGAAGCTCCACGTAGCTGACTGGGCACTATTTCAGGAAAAGTCTACACTCGAGAAATTTTTTTTCAGACGATTCCAGTGTAGACGTACTAAACGAAATAATTACAACTTGTATTACAACAGCTGCGCACGTAGCCATTCTTCACTCTTCTGGAGTGGTACTCCAAAACCACAGGGTTTGGTATAACCATGACTGCAGAGGAGCAAGAATGAAACATAATAACTCCTAGGGAATTTTTCTCGGGTATCCAACAGCCGAGAAAGAAAGTGCGCCCAAAAGCACGAGATGTCCGTCGCAGTGCGGAGAAAACTTCATGGCAAAGGTACACATCATCTATAAATAGGTGCATCACATCAAAAAAAAAAAAATGTGGGAGCAAGTTCGTAAACAGAATAGCGGCTTCTCCGCTTTCACAGTCCTTTTTCTTACATCCCTTGGTGCACAAACAAGTGTAGAGGAACAAGCAGACATCTCAGGGGAACATTTCTCAAGCGTGTACAGCTCTTCACACTGCAGAGAGCAGTTTTTAAAATACAAAAATGTATCTGAGAAAAAAAGACTTCGTAAAAGCACGCACGAAGTATACAGTAGTTTATACTTTTATGTGCCGAAAAAATGACTGCTCCCGGTCCTGATCAAATTAATCATGAAAATCTGGCACGTGTTTTGCTTCCATCTGTAGCAGCACTTTTGAGATTTTTTAAAGAAAATATAGATGTCAGGAAAAATACACTTAGCTTTGTGGGGTTTAAATGGGGGAGATAAACACGTTCTCCCCGTTTAACCGCGGCTGAGCCAGTTCAAAACCGCGCGGACCCCACCCCGTGGTCGCGTACGCTACTGAGCGCACGCCGACCACGGCGGGCCTTGCTCTACGGGAACAAAGGAACGACACACTGGCTGACACAAACGAGGCATTTATTGCTATAACAACAATAACGCCAGCTAGCAACAAAATACACTGAGGAATCTAGGATGTCCGACTCACCAGCACGGCTACGAGCGAACGTCCACCCACGGTAGGGCAAAGGAATAAACTCCGAGGTCGAGCGGGACGGGCTCGGCGGGAGTAAGTTCCGACCAAGAGGCGCCCGTCGACGAAGAGCGAAGCTGCGAGCGAGACGTCTGCTCGCTTCCCGATCCCAGAGAGAAGAGATTGATTGATTGATTATTACTTTGGGGTATTCTTGGGAGGGGGTACTGGTCCCGACGTATGTTGGCCAGTTGGTGGCATCACTCTTGGGGACCAGGGGAAGGGGTAGGGGGATGTAGGGAGGGGAGAGGGGAGGGGGTATGGTCGTCGCCGAGACGGGAGCGGTCCGAGTCCGTGCAGGGAGAGGGGTCTTGGAGTAGCGCCGCCGCCGCAACAACAGCTCGCGGGGGGGAAGCCTCGGTGCACTAGGATAGTGTGCAAGCACCGGGCTAGGGGAGGCAGATTCCTAGACCTTCATGTGGCTGGGAGGAGCCGAAGGTCCAGAAGGGTCCAGGTCCAAGGCTGCAAGTCCAGGAGGCCGCAGGCCTTGGGCTGCAGGTCCAGGTTCCTCGGGCTACAGAAGGATGTCCAGGCCGGTCTCCTTGAGGTAGGCCAGCAGGAGCCGGCAGGCGGACAGGTGGTTCCGGGCCGGGAACAGCAGCTGGTCCTCCGTGTCTGCTGGCAGGCCGAGGGCACGGTAGCCTGCAAAGAGACGGCTACGAGGCAGAGCAAAAGTAGGGCATGCACCCAACAGGTGACCCATGGTGCCTGTATCCCCGCACGATGGACAGGCAGGGGAGGAGGCCATACCAACTACGAACTTGCGTGTCGGCGTCCATGAGCATCCGATCCGAAGTCGGAGCAGGAGAGCACGTTCTCTGCGCGGGATCTTGTCTGGGAGCCGGTGGAAGGGTCTGCACGCAGAGATACGCCTGTCAGGATGCTTTGCCCTTACCGCTCGCCTTAGTAGATGCCGGGCAAAATCATGCGGGGCCACTTTAGTGGTCACGGGCGACCCATCGTTGTGGGCAGCCTTGGCGAGGGAGTCGGCGTCCTCGTTGCCCTGGACGCCGGTGTGGCCAGGGACCCAGTGAAGGGACACCTGGTAGCCTGCATCCTCCAGTGCGTGCAGGTGGGCCCGCAGGACACTCGCCGATGTCTGCGAGATGTGGGGCCTGCTCAGGAGCTGGAGGGCAGGCCGAGAGTCACACAGGACAGCGACAGGGCCAGGTGGGGTGGTAGACCCGATGAATTCTACTGCCAGGTGGAGACCTGCCAGCTCAGCTGCCGTGGAGCTGCCCGGGAAGGAAAGTCTGCAGGACCGGCTCTGCTGCAGTTGGGGCACTGCCAGAGCCGCTGCTGCTTGCCCTGTGGCTGGTAGGACCGAGCCATCGGTGAAGAGGAGGGTGGTCCCTTTGCACTCTTCCAGGAAGGCAGCAGTGGTCTGGCGGAGTGCTGCAGCAGGGGAGTGGCGTTTGGTCACGCCGTCAAGGTCCAGGGTGACCTGCAGAGGAGGACGGGTTGGAAGAGGGGGGAGGACTGGGAGGCCCTGGGGAGGCCCAAGTGTCTCCACGTAGAGTGCGTGGAGCTTCCCCATCCTAGAGTCGGCATTGGCCTGCAGGCGAGCACGGAGGGCACCGCCATCACGAACGTGGGCGAGCCGGTCCGTGTGGGTCAGGCCCATCTGCAGGAGCAGGAGGTCCAGCGGGAAGATGCCCGCCTCTGCCAGCGTGGCCGGGACCTGCGATCGCGGTGGAACCCCCAGGAAGCGGCGGATCCATTTCCTGCGAGAGAGTTCCATGCGATCAAGGCGGGTGCTCCGGAGCGTAACTAGGGGGAGGGCGTAAAGGATGGCTGATGTCGCCGCTGCCTCGAAGAGTCGGATGGCCCAGGTGGGGGTGCAGCCGTTGCCTAGGGCGACGATGGAAAGTACTGCTCGGCCGACTCGCTCCATGTGGGACAGGAGGGCCTTGTCAGCAGGAATCCAGGAGAGCCGGTGGTCGATGATGAGACCAAGGTACTTCACCTGCAATTTCCAAGGGAGCTTAGTGCCGTCAATCTTGAGGGTAGCAATCTGAGCCGTGGCTCGTGCTCCCCTCGGATGTATAAACAAAGCCTCAGATTTCGTGGCTGAGAGAGACAGCCCCTTGGTCGCCAGGAACTGCTGCACCCCGTTGAGGGCACGCTGGAGGGCCTGTCTGGCAGAGGTAATCTGCCTCCTCGGAGCTCGGACCCAGAGGGCGACATCGTCCGCGTATACAGAGCAGAGAACTCTGTGGCGGCGGTCCTGCTGGATGGAGCGAGGGAGGCCTGCCATGCCCAGGTTGAAGAGGAAAGGGCTGAGGACAGACCCCTGAGGGACCCCGGTGGTGATGGGGCGAGGACTGCTCAGAGTGCGGCCAACCCGAACCTGCATAGAACGGTTGGACAGGAAGGAGGTTATAAACCGCCGGAGGTTACCTGTCACCCCCAGCTCGTCCAAGGCCATCTCGATGGTGCTGTGGGGCAGACCGTCGAAGGCCGACTGGACGTCCAGGAGGACAAGGATGGCAACGTCTCCGTGGAACTTCGCTTCCTCGAGGGATGACACCACGTCCGCGATGGAGTCTGCGGTACAGTGGTGCCTGCGAAAACCTGTCAAGTTCTCGGGAAGAAAGTTAGTAGCCTCAGCAATCCAGGTGAGTCGTTGGAGTGCCACCGACTCCATGGTCTTACAGGCAGCTGAGGTCAGCGAGACGGGTCGGTAGGACGACAGCTCCTTGGAGGGCTTGCGGGGTTTGAGGATAGGGACCACGATGGCCGTGGTCCAGCTCTCCGGGAGGATGCCGCTCGACCAGATGTCGTTAAACACGGTCAGCAGGCGGGCCTTTTCCGGGGCATCCAAGTTCCGCAGCATCTGCAATGTGAGCCCGTCTGCCCCAGGAGCGCTCTTTTTGGACCGATGGAGGGCCCTAAGCAGCTCGTGTGGGGTGATCGGGTCAGTGCAGAGGGAGGCTACGCCAACAGCACCTGCAAGGACAGGAGGAAGTTGGGTTCGACACTGGGACGGAGGTCCCAGTGGGGGGCCTGGACTCGGGTGGGCAGCCTTGGTGAGGTGGTCGGCCAGCTGCTCCGCCAGTGCCTGGTACGACACCCCCCGGGCAATGGCGGCACCGAGGACTGGGTGTCGGTTTGCTGCGACCTGGAGGAGGGACCGCAGGAGTCGCCAGGCCGTCGCCGACTGCCGTGCCGAGCGGATGGACTGGCAGACGCCAGCCCAGCCCTCCCTAGCCCGGCGGTTCGCCTGGCGACGGCAGACAGCATCAATCCGCCGGTAGGCCGTCCAGTCCTCTGGGAGCGACGTGCTCTCCGCCTTCCGCTCGGCTCGTCCTGGCAGCTCGGAGTCCCAGGAGGCGAAGGTCGGGGACAGGGGCCTGCACTGAGGCAGAGCAGGACACAGTAGCACTTTGTGCACACTTGCCCAGCAGGGTCAAGAAGTCCTCTGCATGGGGGATGTCCTTTGCGAGTTCCCTGAACATGGGCCACTTGGTGATTTTGTACACTTTTTCCTTCCTGCGCCTTCGAGAGGAAGGGTTCAGAAGGATGGGGAAGTGGTCCGAGCCCAGGGAATCCGGAGCTCTATCCCAGGTGTAGTAGCAGGCGTCCGACAGCAAGGCTAGGTCGATGATGGACGAACGGCCTGGTCGGATGAAGGTAGGGGCCCTGGGCTGCAGGACCCTGAGACTGGCTGCAGTGATGGCATCCAGAAGCTTCCTGCCTCTGGCGGACGTGGTACGGCTGCCCCAATCCCTGTGGTGAGAATTAAAATCTCCACAGATTAGAACATCCCTACCAAGTCGTGCATGAAGGGCCGTGAGGCAGGTAGGGTCCCAAGGCACACTGGGTGGGAGGTAGACTGAGGCCACTGTGGTGTCCGTGCTGCCCATGCGGACGCGCACAGCACAGATCTCCAGGTGACCCAGGTCAGGGTCATCGGCTGCCAGGACAGTATGGGGGATCCCATTCCTGACATAGATGGCCGTGCGGGGTCTCTCCTGGGGGTGGGCGTCGTCCCGGCAGGGGGCGTCACTGCAGTCCTGGAGGGAGCAGCAGGAGCGGCCCGAGTACCCAGTGTACCCTGGGAGACGGGAGGATTCTGCAGGGATCCGGGTCTCCTGGAGAGCCATGATGTCGTAGTCCAGGGAGCCCTGCAGAACAAGGTCTTTTATATCGGCCCGCCGGGCACGCAGGGAATTCACGTTCCACTGCATGACCCGAGGCCGTGAGGGGGCCGAGTTACGGCGATCCATGGTGTTGGGTGGAGGGGCCCTCGGCAGCGAGGACAGCCAGGCACATCTGACGTGCGCCCGAGTCACGGGGGAGCTGTGGCAAGAGGGCCTGGACAGCAAGCCGCAGGGCTGCCGTCACCGTCTGTTGAGCATCCTGCGCTGGAGAGCGGGCTGGGACACCGGCAGCAGGGCGGGAAGGTCCGGGGCCCCGAGTCTGCAGGGCCTTGGCATAGCTGAGCCCCCGGGTGACCCTGGAGGATCCGGGTCCCGGTTCCCTGGGAGGCTGCTGCTGGTGGCGGATCTGGACCCTGGCCGCCCGGCGGGCCCCAGGCTCTGCATGCCTGCGGAGAGCAGTCGCCACCTTACTCTGTTCCCTCCAGATGGGACAGGAGGGGTCCTCCGCGCAGTGGCGTCCACCGCAGTGGATGCAGCGGGGGACGTCTGCTCTGCAGGCCCGGTGGTGGTGGTGGCCCCCGCAGAAAGTGCAACGCTGCGGTTTCGAGCAGGAGGCGGCCACATGGTTGTAGCCCCCGCACCGAGAGCACAGCAAGGGCCGGGCCTTGAAAGGGTGGACCGGGAACAGTATCCCGGCAATCTGGACCTGGTCCGGGGGCTCAGCTGCAAAACGGGCAGTGACAGCACGGCCACGGCGACGGATGGCCAGGATCTCCACCGAGGACTCGATGGTGTCGGCGATGTCCTGTTCAGACACCTCCGGGTCGATACCGAAGACGGCCCCGATGAAGCCATCCGGGCAGGAGGCCTCGAAAGCCCGGACTGGGGTAGACAGCAGGGAGCTGAGACCCAGGAGGGCTGCCCTGGCCTCTGGGGTGGAGACGTCCGCGGCGATGATGTTGCGCCTGCGGTTAACTCGTACCTCCAAAACGCCAGGCCGGGAGTACAGGAAGGCGCTGTAGTCCTCCTTGACAACGTCCCTGAGAGAGAAGGACCTCTGGCGGGGCCGGAAGAGGACAGTGGCCACACGGGGCCGTGGACGGGCTCCTGGACGCCTGGCCTTGCGGTTCACCAGGATATACCCGTCTGGCCCACGTTGGTCCTGACTGGCTGGAGCAGAGGGGGGAGGGTTAAGTAGCGAGGGCTCGCCACTTACCTCTGGAGGGCCATGGCCTGGGGGGGAGAGAGACTCCTCAGGGGCATGGACCGGTGGGGTTGGGGTGCTGGACCGGGAGGAGGCAACCTGTTGTTGTTGACTGGCTGCGTTGAGCAGCTTCTCTAGTGCCGAGGATCTCTGGTCTGTGGGCCCTCCTGAGGAAGAGACCTCAACAGAGGGGGTGATCAGAGGGGAGGGATCGGCAACGGGCAGCTGAGTGGGCACAGTTGCTTGGGGGCTCCCTGCGGGCAGGTGCTCCGGGGACGGCTCCTGGTGAGGCCTGGGGCGTCGGGGTTTCCTGGGCTGTCGCCTGGGGCCGGGGGGCAGGTCCGGGTGGTCCCTCAGGAACTGGGCCCTCTGGCGGGTGACTGCTGGCGAGGGGGAAGCACTGCGCGCTAGCGAGGGGGAAGTGCTGCGTGTAGGCGAGGGGGAAGCGCTGCGCACAGGAGGAGGGGAAGCACTGCGCGCTGGCGAGGAGGAAGCGCTTCGCGCAAGGGGGGGGGGAAGCACTGCGCGTAGGCGAGGGGTGCCTGGAGCTGCAAGGGCTGTGCTGCAGGCTGGCAGTAGCCTGGAAAGTGGTTTCCAAGGGGGGTGTGGAGGCCTGGTGGCGGCCCGGGAGATCCGGCGTCTGGAGGACCCGTTGGCCCCGGTTGGCCTCTGCGAGAAGGGCTGCCACCCGCAGGCGTAGGTGGCGGAGGAAGTACTTGGGATCAACGGTTAGACTGGCAGACCGCTGGTGGTGGAGGGTGCGCCTTGGGCTGCGTGGGGAGTGGCTTGTGCCAGGGACAGGCTCGTCACTCGCAGTGTGGTCCCCCATAATGTTATGGGGGTCCCCTGCGAGTATGGAGTACGGCAAAAAACAACAGGAGGAGAAAAGAAAGCAAATGCAGAAGGGGGGGGGGCAAAGAAGGGAAATATAAAAAATAGGGCGAGTAGAAAATCACCAGAAAAACACGGTTAAAAAAAACGAAAAAAAACAAGTGAAACGGATAGAAGAGTAGGAAAGGAAGGAGGTAGAAAAACTAGGGGTAGGGGAACACAAGTAAAAAAACGAGTAAGACACGGGTAAAGAAACGCGAGCAAAACACGAGTAATTACAAGTGATCACGCGGAGAAGAGTAGGAAAAGAGGGAGGGTGAAGAAATAGGGTTAGGGGAACACAAGTCAAACGCACGAGTAAAAACACGGGTTAAACACGAGTAAAACACGGGTGAAAACAAGTGAACACGCGGGGGAACACAAGTCAAAAGCACAAGTAAAAACACGGGTAAAATACGAGTAATACACGAGTGAAAACAAGTGAACACGCGGGGGAAGACAAGTCAAACACACTAGTAAAAAACACGGGTTAAACACGAGAAGAACACGGGTGAAAACAAGTGAACACGCGGGGGAACACAAGTCAAACGCGCGAGTAAAAACACGGGTTAAACACGAGTAATACACGAGTGAAAACAAGTGAGGACGTGGAGAAGAGTAGGGAAAAGGAGAGGTAGTAGAAATAGTAGAACCAAGTGTTCCTCGGCCCTTCCACCATACCAACTACCTGGTGTGGTCTTCGTCGTGCCTCTTCAGGAGCCTGTGTCGACGGCCGAAAGAGCAAGTTTTTGCCACTTTTCTTAGGCCTTTTTCCGCCTACCCAAGTCCTTTGTCTCTCCTGATTTCGTCTTTATTCCGAACTCACTCGTTTTAAAACTAGGCCTCCCTCACTATCCTCTATTTTGCTTTTAAATCTTTCTACCCTTCGCTGCTTACTAGAAGAGAGCCAGCTATCCCCCGCGCGCGCGAAGCAAACGCCATCCTTGGCGCTTATGTCGCTACGACGCGAGCGCTCTCCCCTGTTAGTTAAAGTAACCAAAACAGAAGAGCGCGTTTCGGAGGAGCTAACAACAGTGGGGTGTGCAATGCGGGAAAGTGAACGCAGGGGACGAAGGCGTCCCCACATCCCTCCAACCTTAAATAGACCCACGCGCCTGCAAGTTACATGCTATGGAGGAGTCTCCTGGTCTTCATGCACTTGAGGCAGGTCGTGCAGCGGAGGTCACGCCGACAGGGTGCACGCAGTCTTCCGCGGTATTCCGAAGGCGGCGTGAAGGTCTCCGCTGGGACGACTCGCATGGCCCGGGGGCTATGTGCCCGCAGGCCCGCGAAGAGGAGGGCCGGTTGACCACTACAGGCCAAGATTCCGCAGTAGTCGCCAGGGCAGCAGCAGCCGGAGGTGGCTGCTGTCTGGTCTCGCCACGGCTGCCCGGGATGGATGCGGCGAACAGGATACAGGCCGCTCCGTCGCAGCAGGCGGCAGCGAGACGATGTGCACACGCCAGCAAGCCGGAGTGGCTCCACTGGATCTGAAAGATTGCCAAAACACACTCCGCATGCCTTTAACGTAGGTCACGGGAGGGGAAACGGCGTACACAAGGGCCACGTGGCTCAATGCTCAACTCGCTAGCAAAACGTGTCGGGCGGCTGTGCAACGCAAAGTTCGAGTGAACAAAGCCCTTTCTTGAGTTGAACGAGAATGCTCGGTTCATGCGAGGTTAAAAAAAAACGGGTGGGCCAGCAAAGTGCGCCCCCTCTCAATACCACGGTCCGGTGGTCGTGTCACTTTTGACAAGGTGCAGGCAGCTATGAATAGCCTTAGGCCTCACTACCACTGCGAAGGTCGACGACCCCCAACAAAAGAAAGACCCGAAACGGGTTTCGTGCGCGCAGCCGCGAGGAGACATCAGCGTTGTGGGGTGGTCCTCCCCGCTCACTGCACGAAGCAGCTGCTGAGTGATCGGCGCCCACCGTATCGGACGGTGTCGGAACGCCCGGTGCCGAGCTGCAATACCAGCGAGCTCGTAACGGCACCCGTGGCCCCAGGCCACCCGGCTCCCAGAGCCGCGACTCCCAGAGTCGAAAAAGAGACAGCGAGAAAATATATACAGAAAACTCGGACCACCCACGCGGCTTCCGTACTCACTCGCTTCCGGCTCGGCAACTCCGCGGGCGCTAGGCCTCGCGCTCCCTCGATGCGGACCAAGTGGTTCTTGAAGAAACTCCAGGAAGAAAACTTCACAAAAAAAACATGCTGAGCATGTCGAAAAGTTCAAACATGCTGCAGCGCAATACACCTCGCACTCAAGAAAGCATGCCGCAGGTCCTAGCGATCAAAATTCACTCTAGGCCTAGCACTTGTCAAGTCCGGACAAAGAGCGTTCCTCGAACCGAACAGACTGTTGTCCAATGTTCCAAGTGCGGGCCCCACGTTGGGCTGCCAGATGTGGGGTTTAAATGGGGGAGATAAACACGTTCTCCCCGTTTAACCGCGGCTGAGCCAGTTCAAAACCGCGCGGACCCCACCCCGTGGTCGCGTACGCTACTGAGCGCACGCCGACCACGGCGGGCCTTGCTCTACGGGAACAAAGGAACGACACACTGGCTGACACAAACAAGGCATTTATTGCTATAACAACAATAACGCCAGCTAGCAACAAATACACTGAGGAATCTAGGATGTCCGACTCACCAGCACGGCTACGAGCGAACGTCCGCCCACGGTAGGGCAAAGGGATAAACTCCGAGGTCGAGCGGGACGGGCTCGGCGGGAGTAAGTTCCGACCAAGAGGCGCCCGTCGACGAAGAGCGAAGCTGCGAGCGAAACGTCTGCTCGCTTCCCGATCCCAGAGAGAAGAGAGCCAGCTATCCCCCGCGCGCGCGAAGCAAACGCCATCCGTGGCGCTGGTGTCGCTACGACGCGAGCTCCCTCCCCTGTAAGTTAAAGTAACCAAAACAGAAGAGCGCGTTTCGGAGGAGCTAACAACAGTGGGGTGTGCAATGCGGGAAAGTGAACGCAGGGGACGAAGGCGTCCCCACAGCTTAGAAAAAAGGCCCTTAGGGTAATAAGACAAGCTGGTCGTCTGAGATTTTCTTTAAACTCAGCTAATGGCCTTAGCAGAAGCCATGAGAAAAAGCGGAAATAACTATATCGGTGAAAATAGGGTGTAACACAGCGCAACTGGTTTCACAGGTGGGTAGCGGCCTTGTATTTCACATAAACAGATTTCCAGCCTGCGTGCAATGAGATGAATGAAGGCAAGCAAACTCACACTGCTGCAACTCTTGTCGCTCGCTTACACTTACCTGCCTTACCTCAGTGATGCACGAGGCATTGTATACTCGGAAAATTTACGGTGCCTTGCTGTCGCCGCTGTTTTCAGAAGCTGCACTTACACACTGATACCGAAGCCTGCAGAAGATGCACTGATGCACACAGTTGCGCTGGGAAGATCGAGATCTTCTATGAGCCTTTTGCTGAGCTGCTATACAATCTCACACAGTTGAAGATCAGGTCAGTAACAGCGTTAGCAGAGAGACGAAAAGTGAAAACGAAATGGTAGCCCATTTTCAGCGCAACTGCCGTACCCCGGAATGGCCGGAGAAACCTGTAGTCCTGCGTTTTAGGTATTTCTGGTTATTTAAGCGCTACCTCTCGCCGCTAAGCCCCTTGTACAGCCCCCACACCATATAAGTACTCAGACAGTCGTAACCAAAACCATTGTGGTGCATTTTGAAATGCCTAGCTTCTCGCTGCTCTATCTAACATGCAGCTGTTATAGTCACCACCATTTGTTCATTGTAGCAAAGCGTCAATCTATGATCTCTCTCTGTGAGCGAAGCGTTTGGAGCCAAACAGCAGCTATGGCCGCCAAGCGACTGTCTTAATTATAGATCTCCTAGAAGTAGCTAATTAAGGAACTACCCTTATAACGCCGTTTCACTGCCTTCTTCAATCCAGTCAAAGATGGGGGAGTGGCGGCGGGCTTAGGGATTGATGTGCGAGACGTAAACGACCCCTCCTGAACGTCGAGGCCGATCGGCAAATGTATGCTGGGGGACAACGCCGTAGTTCACAGGACATAGGAGGTGTTCGTTGCATTACCGTGTGAGGCCCAATGAAGCTATTAATAAACTTCTCTCACAAACCAAGAGTGCGGTCTGGACAACTTCATCACCGAAGAAAAAGGAGATCGTGCGGTAGTGCTAGTCATGCCGGTATTTGCGTTCTAGCTGGACGATTTCAGTGTTGAGGAGACAATGTTGACGGCAAGCGGGTAGGAAACTGTTCGCACACAGAAGTAGACGGAGGGGCGCGAGCAAACAACAAGGTGGTATCGAATACTGAGGATGGTTGACGGCCATTAACTAGGAAAAAAGAGTTGTAGCCAGTGACGAGCTGATATGCTGAATTATAGGCATAGGTGACCAAAGGCAAAACGTTGTCCCAATTGTTATGGTCTCGACTGTCGCACGTGGATATCATGTCGAACAACGTGCGGTCAAAACGCTCGGAGAAGCCATTGGTCTGAGGATGATAACTGGAGGATATCTTCTGGACGGTGCTGGCGGCTCGAAGAACTTCGTCAAGGGGTTGGAAAAGAAATGTCCTCGGGACACGTAGAGCCCCATTGCCCTAGACTATCGCACGCAGGAAGAAGTCGACAACTTCAGAAGGTGCACCGGAGCGAAGAGGGGCTATATTAGCGTACGGTGTCAGGCGGTCAGTCAAACAAGTCAATGGCGACAGAGTCAAAAGGCACACATGTGCAAGGAAGTGGTCGCAGGCGCCCAGCAGGAAAAGATGTTGAGCGCTCACGATGTTTGCAAGACCACATCCCGCCACTTGTGAGCCGCCGCTTGAAAAAACCATCTTTATACCAGGACCACATTGCACTCTGCATGCAATGCTCAGAACAGAGGCTAGTGATGACGATGATGGGTATACACAAATTAAAGTCGTGAAAGCTCGCGCAAACCACTCCCACAAGATATTTCTGAACAGTTCATTACTTCAAATAAATGCCCATCAAACTGCGGTGAGCTAACAGCCGCATAAATCGAAATTGTGTTCGCAATTTTTTCAAGCATAGCATAATTCCTCTATATTGAGGCCATCCCAAATTATGGCAGCAAAACGTGCCAGTTTTCGGCAATGGCGGCCCATTCTGTACGGCATGAAACGTCATTTTGACATCACTCCGTATTGTTTCCTATCCCGTGATCCACGAGGTAGTGCTGCAGCCAATCAATTTTACGGAAGTAGTCTTTTTCGGCATGAGGATATTATCTCCACATTGTAACAACAAACGCAAAAACTTTCTTCTCAGCTAGCTGCAATTTAATTTCACCTCCACAATAACTTACATTAAGCAGCCAGGTGACAAGAATAGCTGCGCTAAAAATTCAGTTTTCAATATATCGCACTTGTGTCACCGTGAATACCGATTTCGATAGTTGGCGTTTTGGCACCACCAATTCGAATCGCTTGAATAGCATGTAATCGCTTTAAGAGGCCGTCAGAGAGTCAATATGGCGCTGAACGGCGGTCATGCCTATCGAGAACAGTATCCGAACTTCAGACTTGAACGCAGCGATTCCTCGTGGTAAACTTCAAAATGAGATGAATTACATATTACTGTAAAGTGTACTCAGTGCGCGTCTTACACAGAATAAAATGCTTATAATGTACCGCAAAGTGTGTAATAAACAAACTCCAGAGAATGTTTACTAGATTAGAATCGGAGCGAAAGCACGGATTTGTGCTACGTAGAAGACGACGGTGAGCAGGCAGTGCCGCGGAACGGAGCAGATGGAAGTTGACGAAGACGACGCTCTCCATAGAACAGCGCGAGAGTGTGGTGGAATTTAACACGGGGCGTCGCTCCAGACGCGAGCCTTCTTTAGCCCGTCGAGACTAGCACACATGTATCCAACACAATACAACGCTACTTGCAAACAATGCGGCGAGATAGCCGGATATGACCACATTTTATGGAGCTGCAAAAAGGCGCCGCCACCGGCGGACCTACTACCAGTCCCTTCTCTAGAGCGGTGGGAGGCTATACTGGCCAGCTCAGACCCGTTGACGCAAGTCCGAGCCACTGAGTGGGCTCACAAGGTCGCCAAGAGCCATGGGCTCGAAGCCACCTAGTATAATGCCCACTAGGGCTCAGTGCTGACAATAAGCGTTTTCCAATCCAATCCAACACGGGGCGTGCTGGCTGCAGCAATAGTCTAGTGTGGGGAGTATATGCTGCCCTGCAAGAGCCGCCTAACTGGCTCCCCTATCTGGATGCATGTGTGTGCCTCCCAGACTTTTGATGTTCTGGAAGGTGCGGTCATACAGGGGTTTGGTGGCCTGGTGTTTTTGGCGTAAGCATTCTTAGATTTTTCTTTTCGTCACTATTTCCATGCAATGAAGAAAAAAATGCGGCGATGGCCTAGTGGTCTCGCTGAGCGGCCCTTATAGGACATCTGTTCGCACAGCCGTGGGTTCGTCTCCCAGTCATCGATATTGATTCAATTTATTTTTCTCTCTTTCATGGTTAGACCTCTAACTCAGCTGAAGGTCAAACTTGCATGGTCCGCGATTCCAGCTCCAGGCCCAGTAGTGTAGCTTTCGTTTCAAAATGCACGAAGGACTTTCTTGCATAACCGTCTTATACAGGTGGCGCTCATAGTAGAACGACAATGAAATGAAAGCACCGATAGTGGATTCACTTGAGTCCTACTTTATCGATCGGAACAAAGCCCTTGAGGAGACGCCCAAGTGATGATTACCCCATGAATGACTCTAAATTCGAACGAAACTGCACCGAACGAAACTGGAGGCGAGCGCATAGTTGCATTTTTTGTCGTGACACCATTGAAATATAAGCTGGTGACACGACAGCAGCGTTCGTCGGAGTGCAACTGAAACATAATAAGTTACAAGTTTTTTTAAAGCGCGTTTAGTGCACATATACCACATCACAAAATGCTTATAAACTGCTATACTATGCGTACTAAAATGTACTAAATTTTCTTAACTGCTCAGGTAGTTAGAACCGGAAATTTGGTTTGGTTAATTGGTTTATTGGTGTTTAACATCCCAAAGCAACTCAGGCTATGAGGGACGCCGCAGTAAAGGGCTCCGGAAATTTCGACCACCTAGGGTTCTTTAACGTGCACTGACATCGCACAGTACACGGGCCTTTGGAATTTCGCCTTCATCGAAATTCAGCCGCCGCGGCCGGGATCGAACCCGCGTCCTTCAGGTCAGCAGCCGATTGCCGTAACCACTGAGCCACCGCGGTGGGGCAGAACAAGAAATAAATAAAAAAGGCCCATTAACCCCATGAAGCGACTACCGGTTGATGATAACCACAGAGCGACTCTACATGACCCAGCGGAACTGAAGGCGTCCCGAAGGTTCAGATTTATGCCTTCATACAACCACTTCATACTTCTGGGGACTTTGCCAGAGGTCGAGGTTAATCAGTTTCCCCAAACTAGGGGTTTCGGGCATAGTGCCCCAGAGCTGAAAATCCGTTCCTCCAAAAATCTTACGTGCACCACATTTCTTAGCTCTAGCTATATTATCGGACAGCCCTGCTTGCTCATACGTACTTATTTCACACATTCTGACAACTCATGCTCACCGAGCGCCACGAAATCTAGTGCACGTTCTGCCTACACTCATTCCTCCCCCACTCTTCCGCCCCCGACATAATATGTTCTTTTTGTTCACGCCGTTTTCTTTCCCTTTTTCCTTCTCTATTTTTTTCTCCCTTTTCTGTCGCATATGATGAATCAGTCACCGGTGCAGATTTAACAGATTTAACACAGGAATTAGAATGTGGCTTTTGGAATAGCATTTTAAAGTGAGTACTTGCCTGCACTTGTATAGTCTACAGCGCCGCTATGCATTAATGGAGTGCCGTCTGAACAGGATAGTTGTCGATGGCAGATCAATTCGCAAGCGTGTCATACACACATAGCAATATGCAAGGGCGTCCGCAGAATTTTTTTCAGGGGGGGGGCCCATTGGTTGTTGGCGCCGGAGGGGGGGGGTATATTCGTAGCGAAAAGGCACTATTTGCGGAGTAAATTTATTTATTTATATATAAATAAAAAATAAGTAAAATACACACATGAAAGAAAATTACAAGCAGCAAATTAAAGCGCGGATTGTAGAGATACATTGGAGTTTATCAACAAAGAAACAATTAAAATTAATAAAAATGCAAAAAGATACTATCAATACTCGAAGTGCTCAGTCTTACTGCATACGGGTTCTCGACTCACCCGAATTGATGACCAGCACACAGCGCAATATGTTCACAAACACGCAACTACAGTCACTCAGTCAGTCTTCCTTGAACAGCAACTGTAGGCGCCTCGGATTTTTCTGGGCGAATTGCGTAGTTACACGGGTGATAAATTCATTTCTGTGCTTCATTACACGCTCTCAGTGCACAGTCATCATATATATTGATTGGAAAAATGGTTGAACGAGTACGTTGAAAACAAAAGATGACTATATACAACTAAAACTTATTTACAAGATAAATGCACGCTCGCAGCTTCATACACCTCGCTCCATCTTGCTCGCGCATCCGCACAGTCGAGCAACCGCACACACACTGCTCGCCGCTCGTCGTTTTCTCGTCCGCTGTCTTGGTTGTTCTCACCTTCGTTGACAACCCGCCACTAAAAACACCGAAGCACAAACACAGAGGCGCGCACATGTGCAAGGGCTTACTTGCCACAATATCCACGAATGCGCACTTTTGGGGTGTAAGGAACGCCGCGCGACTTCCGAGGGGAAGGGACACCCGCAACTAATTCGGTCGGAAAATTTGTTTTTGTGCTTTTATGTGGTTCAGAGCCCCAAAACGACTCAGGCTATAAGGGACGGAGTAGTACAGAGTTTCGGATAATGTCGACCACCTGGGTCTCTTTACCATGCACTGACACGCACAGTACATGGGCGCTGTTGTGATTTGAGGCCCAGCCAGAGGTGACAGGCGAGCCAGGCAGGCGCCATCGGGCTGCGTTGACCAAAGGCGCTGGTTTTCGGAGAAGACGCAAGGAACGCTGGTGTGGGGGCGCCTCTGGAGACTGCGTCGCCGTGAACAAAAGCAGCTAATCCCCTTTGCCGAAGGTTCTGAAAGCGGCGCTTCTACCGCACTGAGCTCTCCCGTGGATCGGAGGAGACAGCGAGCGGCGGCGGCGCCAACTCGTCGCCCGCTTGCCCCTGAGCAGCCCGACAAAGCGGGGGTGGACACGGCTGATTTGTCCTTCCCCCTCAAGAATTCATCGGTGGCCGGCGTACGAACGTATCCTGATTCTAGCGAGCGACCTGTGCCCTCTTAGCGCGCGAGCGGCGCGAACTTGATTACTTTTGTATTTTGTAAATAGTGTACAAAGCTCTCCCCTGTCCTTTCTCGCTGTCGCTCCCCTCTTACATCTCCTCACTATCCTCTCCCTTTCCCTTTCGTTTCCGCCGGCTGCAGCTCGGGTGCTTAAGATATTAGATAGCAATTGCCGCGGCCGGCAACTCTCTTTTGCTTCACTTTTATTTTTATTTTTTTTTAAATAAACCACTACCACCACCACCACCTGTGCCCTGTGCACTGTCTGCCTCCGTGTCGCTATCTCTCTAGAGATCAAAGAAACAGACACCCATCTCAAGACGGCTCGAAACACATGCTCGTCGGTGCCGCTGCATGTCTGCAACAGGTCGTCCTTCAGCAGAGCTGGCGGTGGCGTGGTTTGAAAACGGCGGAACGACGCGCGCCCGGACGCGGCATTTCGCAGATGTGACCAAGCGTCGAAGCGGGGCTGCTTTTACCCTTTTGGCTGAGCGCACCACCGCCCCTGGCGTGCGGCCATCACTCACGGTTCGAGTGAGTGATTTTCCAGGGGGGTGCAGCCGCCCCCCCTTGCCCCCCCCCCCCTCCGGACGCCCATGGCAATATGTTGTAATAGCTTTCAGAGCCATTGATGCCGTATATGCATTTTGTAAAGAATGATACTCGAGGAACTTGTGACTTTTTTGAATGTATTATTTATTGCAGCACTGGAAACTGCGGTTCAGATTTTCTCGTTGAAGATGCACCTTTCTTTAGCCGATGTTCAAAGAGGCCACTTGCTGAAACTGCGGGGACCGATGCTGTTGGCGGCAGTCCATGCAAGGGAAAAAGGTTCTAAGGGCAGCAATCCGGGAAAGTCGGGAAATTTCGTCGCCCTCTTCCATATCGACGCTCTGCATGGCGAACTTTTGGGTATGTGCAGCTGCGCGGAGAGATAAATTTGCAAAGGCCTTAGGGTTGCACGTAGACTGCTGAAAACTTTTGTACATGAATTGCGCACCTCAAATACGGACCAAGTTCCTCTTTGTAAAGTGGCATACTATCAGCTTATAAGTCTATTTGTTTAGAAATAATGGCATTAAAAAGCGTTGTCTAGACGAAATAGATTTCCTAAAAAATTAAGGTAATATTGCTCAAACAGCGCAATACGACCTTATACCGACCCTCAACTATTTTCCTTTGGATAACTTTCTTAAGAGCACCTTGCAATCTTGTCAATGAAGGATCCCTTACGATGATTTTCATCGTCTACCCTTGTAAGGATCCCTCTTCTCCGTTTGTGAGGAAAAGAGACAAGGGGGCAATATACCTAGTGCTTTTTGAATTTCATCTGATTTTATTACGTTGTTTTAGAGAGGTGGTGACCATGGCCAGCAAGCCAGGAAATGTGGGCAAGCGCTTCTAGCCGGCACGCCTACCACCACGTGTACAATGGCACGGAACATTCGAAATACCGCGCCATGTTTCAACTTTGATAAATTTAACTGATTTTCAATGGTCGTCGGCAATATTTGGTGTGAACGCAAGATCTATTTCATACGTCAGATTTGGCAGCGACGACGAAGGGTCGGCCTTGATAATCCCTACACTCGCGCAAGATATCTCGGGTCTCTCTAGTTTTCACCTTATCAGGAGTTTCAATTGTTGACACGTACAAGCGCTTGTACGTGTCTGCTATGAACCAACTAGCCCAAAGGTCTGTGCTCCTGAGTTTCAATTGTTCGCTTTCATTTAAGCTAGGTTCGCAACTGGCGGCCAACAGATGACGCAAGTTACTGACGTTCAGTGAAATTTGGCATCGGTTTCCAAGGCCACAGCCGGTGGCATAGCCTGTGTTATAGCGTCTACGGCTACGATCCTTTACTACCGTGTTGGCAGCCACGAGACAACAGAACTGTGCCGGCCCTCGAAAACCTGACCGCACCATAACGGCGTGATGGCGTAAAAGACGAGCTCTTAAAGCAAAATTGGTAGGCGTTTAACGAGGTTATAACAAGTAGAAGTGCCAAAGTGTGTTCATTCTTCAATAGGAGGGACAATCTTAGCTTCACGATAGCTTTAGTGCGTCACTGCCATCTATGCACAGATGATCATTGTCTACTTAACATTCATAGATCACGGCGACTCCTCATACTCCTACCAGCGCAACGGTTCAGCGATGCGCCACTGCACTGGCAGGTGGCTGTTTTTATCCCAGCCACCAGCAGGTATTGTGGGACCAATGTTGCTCTTCCCAAGCAACTTCTCGCGACCAATCATCTTATGATGACAACGCAAGGTCATGTCACCTAGGTGGCCCACCTGCTTCCCTACGTTACTCTCTGAGCACCACCTGACACAGTCATGCTCGTGGTTTCTCGCTCACAATGTCGACGGAGACACCGTGTTTTATAGCAACGGGACCTATAACTCTGTCGCGCTAAAAACGGCCGGTGTCACCCTCTTCTGCTTCCGAAACTGCTCGTTCACGACAGGCACCCGCCGTTCATTTCTATCGCTATTTTATCATCAAAATCGGCCTGACAACGCCGACTCTAGGGCAAATTCCTTCTCCACGCCTCTACAAATAACCCTGTTCTTTGCTAGCTGCGGCTAAGTTATCCAGCAAACTTGTGAACCTCATCCGCTCATCTATCTTTCTGTTGCCCCCTGCTACGCTTGCCTTCTCTTGGAATCCACTGCGTTACCTTAAAGATATCCTTCACAATGTCAGGAGGAGCCCATAGTATAAGTATACTTCATTTTTTGTTTCGCCATTGGGGCTCTTCCACGTCCAATTCCTGTTCTCTCGTCTCTGTAAGAAGGTATTCATGACCCGTTAATTATTTCTCTCTGCGTACTCTATTAATAACTCCCCTCGCTTATTCCTGGAGCATATACCATCTGTTCTTCGGCCTGCTTCTTTCCTACCGCCTTGATGTCGCACATCAGTGCAGTGTACCGTGATTTTACTTTGTTCATTGCCGACTCCACGTCCTAATAGAAGATGTGGCTCTTTATAGGTATCACGAGCGAAAAAGAAAATAGGGATGAGTTAAACGCTGCCTCTAAGGAAAAGCACGTTAATTGGCACGTGGCACTTGAGAGAAAAAGAAGAGGGAAGAAATGAGAGTGCAGTGGTATTTTTGGAAGAGGCACGGTGACTACCATTGGTTACCGTGCCTTCCCACTGCATACCGTGCTCACGCCCATTTTATCTTCTTGACATCGACTAGGGCGTCACTAACGCGGGTTCTCGCACCCACTCTGCCCTTTCTCGGCCCTTAAGGTTACATCTATCAATTCTGTTTCTGAATCTCGCTGCATGGTCCCCAAATTAATTTTAACCCTGCTCGAGAGCCTCCTGGCTTCTACCTCAAAGGTGAGTACCAAAGAGATGAAGCTGTCATGTAATTTAGTTTGATGAATATCTGTCAAGGGCAAATAATGATCTGAGAGAGCCTCCCAAATACGCTGCACAATAATCTTTCTAATCATCAGGCTGACCATGTCCACTGCAGGACAAATGCCTTTCCCATATCTCTCCATGGTTTCTCTCTCTCTGTCACTCTCCATATTTTGCCAGTCAACCCTGCCCCGTGCCACCTGTGGCTACCGTATGCTGCAGACTAATCTCATTCATCCACTAAACTTTTTGCCGTCCCCTGTTACGATTGACTTCTCTTGGAATCCAGTGCGTTATCTCAAGGACAGCGGTCGTCTGGCCTTCGCATTATATGTGTTGCCCGTGCCCATTTCTTGGTCTTGATTTCGACTAGGATGTCTCTGTCCCACTCTGCCCCCTTACTGTCTTTTAAAGTTTCACGCATCATTTTCCTTTCCACAGCTCGTGCGTCGTTGATAACTTCAGTTGAACCCTTTTAATTAGCATCCACATTTCATTCACAAATGTGCGTATTGGTAAGATACAGCTGTTGTACATTTTTCTCTTGAGGGATATTGATGAACTGGCATTCATAGTCTGAGGGAAGCTCCCAAATGCACTCCACACTATTCATATGCTTCCTGCTAATTTTTTCTCGTGGTCAGGATATCAGGTCACTGCCTGCCCCTACCACTTCCAGCTCCTCGCTCCCAGCCGTAAACTACTGTTCCCTTCCGAGACTGTTGAAGATTACTGTAGTTGTCTGCATAATATTTGTAGACCCAAAGTTCTACATACTTTAGAGACAGTTCTACCGAGATTTGTTTCACAAGTATTAAGAAAAAATATGAATGCTTTTTTTTTATGTTCGAGAAACACTATTATTTTCAAAAATGCCGTATTTAGGGCATTAGTTCTTGTATTTCCGTATATTGTTTAATAAAGAAGCTCTGTACTCTTTTTTACCCTCTTGGTGCTAATTTACTGCTCAAATTCGATCGAGATGTTCTGTGTAATTCGGAGAAAAATATTCTTGAAAATAGCCTTATTTGAGACGTGTCGTTCTCGAAATTTTTTCTAGCATGCGGCGACTTTTTCATAGTGGCAGAAATTAACGTGACGTATTCTGTTTTTCCTGTACTTTTAGAATGCCCAATATGTATATCATGGCTTTCATATCTTGATTCTTACGTCATTCCAAATTTTGGAAACTGAGCTGTGCTTGCAAACGCAGACTGTAGCACGACGTCGTTTATAATTTGTTTCTCCTGAAATATCAACATCTGAAAACGAAATGCACTACTGGCATACTGAATAGTGTGCGCAGTTTATATAAAATATTAGAAAAAAAAGAAAAATTTGAAATATTTGGGCAGTTTGATATTTCTCATTAACTATTATCACCAACTATTCCTAATCAATAACTTTGAGTGCCTACCCCAAATATGTGATGAATAGCATTGCAGAGATTGTGTCTCCGTGCATGGCACCCTTCTGAAATCGAAAGTTTTGCTTCTCACTTGATGAAGGTCTTTGTGCCTCGGCAGATACTATAGACGCCTTTTGGTATCGTTACATGAGGCTCATCTACACCCTAATTCAGTAATGTCATCACGACTCCTTAAGTTTCTAGTGAGGCAAAGGCTTTCTCGTAATTTATGCAGCTTATTTGTATAAGGCGGTTATATTGTGAGCATTTTCCAATCAACTGATTGATAGTGCGAATATGGTGAATTTTTGATTAGCCATTACGAAAGTCTGCCGGATCATTTGGCTGATTGAAGGCTAAGGTTGTCCTTATTTTATTAGCGATTACTTTAATAAATACCCAGCAAACAATGGATAGCTGGTTAATAAATCTGCAACTTCCGAAGACCTTGGCTCCCCTTTATTATAGATTAAGGTGTAGTTAACGTTGTTTTAAGTCTCCTGCATGATTGCGGTCACAAGGCATTGCATATAAAGCGTGGCTGCTTTTTTAGCACAATCTCTCCACCGTTCTTCTACATATCTGCTGTAATCTCGTCCTCACCGGCTGCTCTCCCCTTTTGCATTGCTGCTAAAGCTTTTTTTACTTACTCTTTCTTTATTTCCGGCGTGTCCGCGTGCTGTGAACTGCTGCCTCTCTTATTAACATCCTGATTGGACTAGCCTCTACATAGAATTGTGTAGAACTTTTCGGCTAATTTAATTATCTTCTTCATATTGCTAATGACAACGCTCACCTTGCTTCTTAGCTCATACATCTGAGTTTCGCCTATAACTAGTCTCCCCCTGGCAGCTTTCAGGGTGCGTTCATTATTTAGTGCATGCTCGATTCTCTAAATAATATGCTTCGGTATGTCGCTTACCTTGCAGTTATTGAGTAGCTTTCATAGCTCTGCTAGTTCTATGCCGTATGTTGGGTTTGAGGCTTTCATGCTTTAGCGTTTGTTATTCAGAAGTTTGTCACCTGACGGAACTTGCTGTTATACTGCCCAACCATCCTACCACCGGCTTCTATTGCACATTCCATAACAATAGCTCTGTTTATCGTTTATTCCTCGAAAATTTAGGTCGTCGTCCTCGGCTGAAACCCTATAGTAATTAGTACGAAAACACTATTCCGATGGGTAAATCCCGAGCAAGACCTTGCGATGCTTGTGGGAGGCGCTAAGAGCATGGCATAAATAATGAATAAATAAAGCAAATATTGTCGCAACTGGGAAGTAGCGTAAAGGCATGCTGTCGTTAGCATAACCTAGCGCGGACTGCTTGTTAGAGCGAAAGCCCTACAACCATAGCTGCAAAAGCCGTTTAATCGCTGAAGACTAAATAAATATTACCGCGACCGGGTTTAAAACCAGCCGCGGCGCAAACAGATCAGCTTCGCTGGCCAGTGCAGGGGAGTTGTGTGCTGTCGCAGCAGTCTATGACGTCTCGTGTTAAACTGCGCAACACACTCTCGTGCTGCGCATTGCACGTCGTCGCCTTCATGAATTTGCATCTGCGGCGCGTACAGATCAGATCAGCTTAACATCAATCAGAGCTTAACATCAGTTTGATGTCGTTGCCAGGCGCACCGACAAGCAAGAAAATTACAACCGAGACCTATCAGGCTATACACTCGCTTTCCCACATATACTCAGTTTACCTACGTTCAAACGGTACCATTTTTAACTAGTTCACGTTCCCTCTTTCAGCGAACTCGTTTATGGTTGCGTTCCGCACCGCTTCCTTCCTTCCTCCCCCCCCCCCCCCCACGCCTCACCCCTAATTCTAATTCTAGACCTTGCCATCCTATGGTCACTGATTCCCACCTTTCTGTAGACCTCCATCTAGTGCACGATGAGCCGGTGAGCGCAGAGTGCGATAATTTGATTTTTTGATCTTGCCATTAGAGCTATTCCAAGTTTATTTACTGTTCGCCCGTTCGCGGAAGAATGTGGTCATGATACGTAAATCATTTCTTCCTGCGAATTCTAATAATTCAACTCTGCTATTCATCGCACCCATGCCATAGTCGCCCACTCTCTGGTCTCCAGCCTCCTTCTTGCCTACCTTGAAACTGAAGTCACCCATCAGTACAGTGCACTGGGCTTTGACTATGCTCACTGTCGATTTTACTTCTTCTTAGAAGCTTTCGATGATCTGGTCTCCATGGCTTGATGTATGTGCTTAAGCCCTGTAGAGGCTTCAATCTGTACCTCTTATTAACCTAAATTATGATAACTGCCACCCTCTTTATGTTGCCACCCTATGTATATTGCAAGCTGCACCTTTATTTATAAGGACTTCCCCACGTAGTTCTCGCCTGTCCGCTAGCCCACGATAACATAGTGGGTGCCCACCCTTTAACGCCTATCTTTCGTCATTTGACTGATTGCAACGGCGTCCCATTTGATAGCTGCTTGTTCCTTGGGCTGCGCTGCGAAACTAGTCGCACTGGAAAAGGTTCAAGCGTTAAACGTTGCAAGGTTCATTTTCCAACGGCGACCTGTCCTGATGCATAAATCTTTAGTACCCTCCGCTGCTTCGCAGGTCTGGACACCGCCGTTTTGAGTTGTTCCATAGTCGCTGGGCACTCAGGGCCCAGGGCTAATTCGTGTATTCATACAGCACGTGTGGTCATGTATTTTCATCCAACCTAAAAATCTGCACTCAGCGCACTCCTCCGGCAAGCTTCCTATGCATTATATTTATTTGGAATCACTTGAGTATAGGTAAGTACTCACTTCTCTTTTATTTCAGGGGAGCCATCATTGCAGTAGACTCGCGCACAGGGATTGTTGAAGACATCGCTTCTGCCGTTGCGGATTCGATATCCTTGGTAGTCGCAGGAACCTACAAAACAGTTTCTTAGAATGTGCTGGTTTTGCCGTATTTACAACGGCAACCAAGTGAACGAAATCCGCATCCAGGTTTCATTTTTTTAGAACCTAATTAGCCTTAAAATGTCTCTTCTTCTTTCTAATATGCTGTCTCAAATATATGCTGCCCTAGGTTTGAAACACCGCCTCAGGTGGAGCTCGTATCCATTTGTTTGCTAGCAGCATTCATCTTCTTGTGATGCACGATGCGAGCACGGCATTGCAGGAGGTAAGGCCACGTTTTGCGAACCATTTGAATTCGCTGTGACTTGAATGTTTGCAGACATGATATCATTACTTGAACAGAGTGGCTCATCATTGCGCAAGTGGCTAGCACTTGATTGGGTGGAAACGGCCTAAAAATGTACTATTAGCCTAAGATATCGCCTTTATATTCGCTTTTAATTGTTTTAGGTAAGCACAAACGACTTGAATCCTTGGCCTTGTCATGACGGCACAGAATGGGTTATTTTGACTATATTCTGTGCAACGACGGAGTTCCAATCCTCACGCCACTGCTTCTATTCAGTGATACTTGCATCGCTACGAATGCACGATTGCAGACGGGATGTGCACCAAAATAAAATACAACAAGCGCAATGGTTAGATAATGAGACATTGGAACAACACATGAAATGCCCATAGTACATAACTAAAGCGCTCTCATCACCTCCGTGCTTTCGATAAGGACATATTAATCAAATTAATTTTAAGAGAAATCCAAGGGGCCCTTCCACAGATGCCCCGGTGGCTACGCTTTTTAGCAGTGTTCTACAGACACATATGACTTGCCGAAAGAGAATGTTCTGACTGACAAAAGACGACAATAAATTTTTTCACTATTAAAACATGATTAGAGTGTCCAGATGCTGAACATTGCAGCTGAACGCAGAGAGCTTTATCATTCCGGGTTTGGGATTTAGAAGCAGTAATACAATTGTAATTTACTAAGCATGGGACTGTTACTCGTAGTTAACTTTTTTTAACATGTTTCTGCTTCCTGTATTTCACAGAACTCTCTCCCAGTTTAAAAATGGTACTCCAAACTACACTGCATTTTGTTTCATTTCGCTCGAAATGTCGCTGTGTTCAGCAAAACATATAGGACGGGGTTAATTGGTTTGTTCATAGAGGCTAACAAAGAGGGTTCAGCTTAAGTTAAGAACAACGCAGCGAGCTATGGAAAGGAAAATGATAGGTGTAACGTTAAGAGATCGGAAGAGGGCGGAGTGGGTGAGGGAACAAACGCGGGTTAATGACATCTTAGTTGAAATCAAGAGGAAGAAATGGGCTTGGGCAGGGCATGTAATGCGAAGGCAAGATAACCGCTGGTCCTTAAGGGTAACGGAGTGGATTCCAAGAGAAAGCAAACGTAGCAGGGGACGGCAGAAAGTTAGGTGGGCGGATGAGATTAAGAAGTTTGCAGGGATACAGTGGCGGCAACTGACAAAGGACAGGGTTAATTGGAGAGACATGGGAGAGGCCTTTGCCCTGCAGTGGGTGTAGTCAGGCTGATGATGATAGGACGGGGACCCTATAAGTTCTCTCCCTGCAGAGTAGTCATGATTCAGTGCGGAGAAAAGTTGATTGCCAGACATATGAGAGTGCGATGGCAATGACTGATGCGTACGTGAAATGTCTTTCTCTGAAGTCGACATATTTAATATTGTCCAGAAGAGATATTCTGCACCAAAAAACTTTCATCTGCGATCCTTCGTAAACACAACCGAACAGCACCTCTGAATCGTGACGTTAATGACGATTCTCTCTCAACCTAAGGCGAGAATTTTGCGCCGAAAACTAGTCACATACACGAAAGGGAAGTCATGTTTATAAGCCCTGAAATGGACTGAAAATTACACGAGGAAAACGCGGTAGGTTTCTCGTCTGATCGCTTTTATGCGCTCGCGATTACCGCCCCATGATGAAGAGCGTACCTAGTAGGCATTGCGGTTCGTCACACCCACTTTTTGCAAATAAGGTAGCCATTCTGAATGGGACAACCTATATGGCAATGCTCGTATTAGTGTACTCAGATGCGCTGGTATTAAAAGGCGGCTTCCAAAGTGCGCTGATATCTGCGTCGTGAAAGCACAGGCAGCGGTCCGAACGTCGCCCGCGCACCCTTCAAGTCTCCGCTAGTAATTGCGAATTTCAAGTGCCTTGCGGTAATTGTGGCAAAATTGCTATGGAGCGCGATATTTTCACGCGCAGCAAGTTCTATCGACGCGCTAGGACACGTCACTGATTACGCCGTAGTAGAAAAGCTCTCATCTTAGCTGCAGTGTTGGCAGAATGTGGTCGTACGAGAACAATACCTGTTTCAGAACGTGTCGGTAGGGTGATTAAAAACTTTCCTTTCACGTTACACATAGCGGTCCTTTGAATTTAAAATAAATGATTCACAGAGACAAAAACGTTCTGCTACCTGCTCAGCACTCAGTAGCCTTCAAATTAAAAAGTATGTGGAGGAGCGGGGAAGCGTCAACTTAGGTCTTCGTGAAGGATTCATGCCGTTCGGCTATGCGCGCGGATGGCCTCTGGAATCTGTTTTTGTAAGCTGCGAAGTCAGGTACCTGAGCGTACAGAGTGCTCTTGGCATTGCTTGCTTTCCACTCACACTAAGCGTAACCTGCACCCTCTGTATGCGTGGACACATTTCTCAGCAGGTTATAAAAAAGAAAAGGCACCAGAGCACACACCCGCACAGCCCTGCGCCACTGCTCGAAGCCATAGCCGCACCCCCTACCTCTCTATCTCTCTCGCATCGTTCACAACAACGCACTCCTTTCTTCCCATTATTGTATGCTTGGAGACGCAAACCAATAGCACCCTGTCAACCCTGAAGAAAGAGCCGAGCCGGCTCCAAAACTTCAGGATCTTTAAATTAAAAACATTTCGATCAGAGATATCTCGCAGTTCACTGGAAGTTATCTCACATAACCAGGCAGGCAGTTCTCTTAAAATGTTTAGTTTCTAAAATTTTAAAAAATTTGCATGAAAGGCACCTCCATCTGCCATTCATCCATGGCCAGGAAATACATTCTCTCTCCTCTTCAACACTAAAGGAATGCTAGTGGGCGATATTTTATAGTGCATTAGGAGCCGTTCCTGGCTTCCACGTCGTAGTTGTTGGCGCTGTCATCGGCGTAGTCGGCGTAACCGGTTCTCCAAATAGCAGAGCGAAACGCCACCTGCCAGCCGTGATGAGCTTCGCTCTAATCGTCTGCCAACTTGTTTTATTCATACGCATGTGCCATATGACAGAATGCAGTGAGGGGGTCGAAATTGACCCCCGAAACTGTTCGCGAAACTGTTCAGGGACTTCGAAGTCATCCGGCACAGCAGGATTTGGAACTATGCATGGCAAGCCTGGAGTGTATTTTTGGAAACTGCCCCGTTATAAGCAAGGAACGACGACCCTATGCACGCAGGCAGAGTAATTTTTTATGATTTCTGAAACATTCAGCAGTTGACTGAAAAAGGAATTTCTAGGAAATCTAACATACCTGTTGATGCCCATCTACAGTCACAGTAGAGCACTGCAGATGCCAGGAAAACAGCAAGGAAGGCAATTGCGGTTCGCATCTTGCAAATATTCGTCGAGCGATTCGTGTCTCTTCCCCACCGTGATGCATATGAAACCACATCTCTTATTTATACCCTGGTTTGTAGAGGAGATAAAGGTCGTAAACGGAGAGGTGAAGATAAAATAAACAAACAGTTCTTTGTTCCAATGAGTTTATGCTCAAAATGTCAGCCATAGGTCTTTCTCGCCAACCTCAACTGCAAAAATAATAAACACATATACCATTGACCGTTCTATGTTTTTTTTTTTCCGCAGCCATTAAATTTTCAGTTGCTTTGCATTGTCCTTTCAAGTTTTTCCCCTTTATTTAATGTCATTAAAGTTTTCAACGCGTCCTTTCGATAAAGTTGTTCAGCGTTCTTTAAATGTTAAAGTAGATCACTTTTGCCGATTACAGATTACTCTTCCAAATAGAAAACAATTTCACAATATATCACATCGAAGTTTTTTTCACTTGAATTCTAAATGATGTTTGCGAACCATTTCATGTCACCTATTATGATACCAGCTTATTGAAGCGTATCGCGAACCACGCATACCTTGCACAAACGGATGACGTTTGACCGCGTGATCTAAGGCCTGCACATTTTCCTCATCTATCTTGATATACGGCTGCTGATAAGAGTGTGTAAAATAAAATAAAAAATTTGGTGTTTCTACCTTGCTCCTGTTCCTCGCATTTGTACTTTCATAGTATTTACTCTTTAAAGTTTTCATCCCTGTCATTATGTCACACACCTTCAAAACCTCTCTTCCGTGTAATTCTCCTCTGTAGTCCTTTGGTGAAGAAATACAATAAGCTGTGGGGAAGCACTAATCGCCTTAAGAATCGAATCAGATATCATTACATTTCACAGTTGTTGCACTCATCTTTCCAACTTCTCAGCGTGTTTACATCAGTTTGTTTGCTATTGTCGCTCCATTAAGCACTAGATATCGACTATACTGTGTATTGGGGCCGACATCTCCACTTTTGTAGAAAACTCGGAGGGAAGGTTGTGAAAGTGTCTTAAGGTCTCATGACCACTCTCGACCGATCATTATGTACACGCCATGGTGGGTACGTTGCCCAGCCACAGTCTGGTCAGCAGATAGTCATCTGCCTTAATCGAACACTTGTGACGGCGGCAAACAGTCACGTGACCTCTGTAAACCAAGTTGGGTGGTCCATTAGGGCAGGCTGTGTTGTCTTCATGAGGTCCCGTGACTTCTTTGCTCAATTTGCGAATCTCGTCAGGTCGGATGGTGGAGTTTGCTCCTGGCGTGAACCCTAAAGATATCTCTATAAAAACATTGCTGGTTAGGGGTTCTGTTGGAACCTTTAAACACCAACGATTATTGCAATCATTGATGTCCTATTCGTTTTCCCACTCCATTTCCCATTTATGTATCGTATGCATGTTATCCTGCCTATTATAGACGTAGCCTTCCGAAAGAACATTGAAGCATGCCACAAAGAATGTGTGTGTTGTGGAAATTCCTAACATCAGTACGAACGCTCTATAGCCAGGCACATGTGATTAAGCCCCCCCAAAAAACGCGAATAGGGGACCATCAATCATGCAATCAAAATTACAGCACTTAGCGCTTCTTCCAAACGACTTAAATTTCACAACTATCATGGTTATATGATTCACGCCACGAGGAAGTTCATTATTGTGAATATACTCCGCCAAAGGGCCGCCGTGGTGGTTCAGTGGTTATGGGGCTCGTCTGCTGACCCGAAAGACGCGGGTTCGATCCCGGCCGCAGGCGGTAGAATTGTAATGGAGGCAAAATTTTAGAGTTCCGGGTACTGTACGGTGTTAGTGCACGTTAAGGAACCCCAGGTGGTCTAAATGTCTACAGCCGTTTGCTACGGCATCTCCCATAATCTCAATCGCTCTGTGACGCCAAGCCCCATAAACCAACCTACTCTAGCAAAGGCTATGGATACACGGCATCGACTAAGGAAGCGACAGCTAAACCATTACGAGAATAGTTAGATGAATTATATGAAAACATTAAAGAGCTAGAATAGTTTAATTGCCCAAGATGTGTTTTGGCACCATTTTCGAGCTTTGTGCTACCTACTAGTTACAAGTATTTGCAGTGGCATGTTGCATTGTGAATATTAGTGCCATGTACCTTCAGACCGAAGACGCTTAACGTAATATCTGCATCCAGCCTGTACATTTGAAATGTAGATCATCCCTAATAAAACGCCTGACCGTACCTCTATGAGAACTTGTTGATACTGTTTTGCGGGGCGCCTAATAGTGTTCCTATGCCAAGTGCTGATCACAAACCACGCATGCGTGCAATAGTAATTTGTTGGATATGGGGTGCAGCACTGCGATGAAAACAGATCTTATGCAATCTCGTCACCTAAATACTGATTTTAAAAGATGTTTGTCGCTGGCACCATTGTTCTGATCAATCAAACCAAGCGTATTTTTTAACCCAGCGAATATACACGAAGACATCTAGCTTAGGTATTCTGCTAGCGTTCTAGGTCTTCAGTGGTTCTCACCCTCTGCCGAAATATGGCGGACAAAGCTTCTAATATGGGCACCCAGGACGACGCTGCCGACATGTCTGAGCTCATGTACGACGATCCGGTTGTGGTTAGCATAACCATAATATACATTTTGACTGGTTAAAGATTCAGCACATGGATGAAACATACGAAAGTAACTGGGTGGATAACGCGTTTCGTCAACTATCGTTCCGCTGAACGCCGTTGTGCCGAACTCTTTGCTGCCTATGAACTACAAAAAGCTCAATCATCTTGTTCAGGAAGTCCAGAACGTGATCTTTGCTGTAGAAATGTTCCAGTCCGGGAGGACCAAAATTATTGCCACGTCGTCGAAAAGGCGAGACTACCCTTTCAACGACGACCACGGTGTAGTTGGCATAAAAACTTCTCTTCACAACGCAACTGCGACGTACACCGGGAAGCGGCTGTCGTGCTACCTAGTGGCCGTCCGTCATCACGCCTCGTTGTTCTGCACGAACACCATAATGCTCTCCATGGCGGGGTTAGCAACACACTTAAAAAGCACAGAGCAAATTTCTGTCTGAGGCCTGCCTGACAACGCATTAGTCACGCACTTGCGAACTGTGTGCTCGCTCGATTCACACTGAAAAGTATTGCAGAAGAGTTGCAGGTCTGGTCCATTTCGTACGTAGTTGCAGTGTGTGCCTCCTCGTCTCTACTCGGTCCTTCGCCGTTTGACTAATTTATTAATGCGAAAGCATTAGAAAGCTACGTAGACGCTGGAAGAGTTCGCGAAATGTGTCGCCGAAGGTTGGTACCCTGTGATGTCACTGGTCGTATGAGATCATGAGACGTTACAATGAAATTCATTCATTCATTCATTCATTCATCTTTATTCGACATCTTTACAGAGGTCTGGAGCACAGACAAAAAGCTGAAGAAGACAGCTTGGCGGGGCTGTGCCCCTTAACAATTCATGTGCGTACAGACATATAGAAATGATATTTGGCATCGTCAGTTGCAAATTTGTAATTCAGAACATAAAAAAGTCATGACTGAAAACTAAATGAACAATTCTGTTATTAATAACACTAACAATCCACAGTGTACTAGTAAAAACATTCTCGGTACTGATACAAGGCAGATACATGGATAATAGCTAAGTAAAACAAACAGAGGACGACAGCATGAAAGCACTGGTGAATACAGGATAACAAAGGGAGCAATAAGAAAGTTAGGAAAAACAAGATAAAGTGACAGGTTGATGAAAGTTTGAAATGTGTAGGACGTAGACTTTCTTCTAGGCTTGTTTTTAGCTAACTGAATTTTTTTTTTATGGATTGCGAATTTTCAATAGGGACGGCAATCTCACGCGCAATGACTGAGTTCCATAGTTGGTGCGCACTGATGGAATGTGCCAGATTTCATGGTGACGTGTTTCATAAACATTATCATTTCTCATGAGGTTCGATAATGTTGCAATGAAGTTATTTCCTTGGTTCCTTGTTTTAAAGTAGCGGTTGAGTAATGTGTCATTATACAGAAAGTGAACTGGACGGAGTTTCTGATTTTCAAAGAGGGGTTCAGTATGAGCATCATATGAGGAGTCCGAAATGACGCGCACTGACTTTTTCTGGAGCAGCAATAGCTTGTTCATGTTAGTGGCAGTGGTAGTCCCCCAAATCAGATGACAATAGCTAATGTGCGAAAGGATGAGTGAGTTAAAAATAACTAATTTTATTCTGCTCGGTAAAAAGGAACGTAATTTGGTTAGTACTCCAAATACTTTGGCAATTTTGTTAGCCACCATGTCGACATGTGAATACCAAGATAAATGCTCCTCGAATATGACTCCAAGACTTTTGAAGGAATGGACGATGTCAATGACAAAAAATGACAAATGACAAAAATGACAAAAAATTTGATAAAAAATAAGAAAACAAAAAGTGCGGTCCTAGTAGGAATGAAACCGGGGCCGCAAGCGTGTGTGATGACACGACACGAAGACGAAAATTATATAGCGGGGTGACGGCACGCACGAGCGGGTTCACAATCGCTGCACGTGTTGATGGCACTGAGGATAAATGGCACATACAGACGCGGCGGCACAAAACCGCGTCCGCCGAAACGGCGACGCTGGCTTGTGAAAAAGACATCGCAGGTGCAGATGGAATCTTAGGGGTGTCATCACTGGTTGACATGCATGTGGTGGCAGCATTTCGGAATACATTGGACAAAAGTTTGAGCAACGTTTCGTTGTACAGCATTCTGGGTGGTGTCGTAGCATTACTCTGTTCATATAGCTTACATCAGTGACATATGCACCTTCAATTGTGCGCTTTAAGGTGCGGTTGAGATGTCCAGAGAGAGGTCGAGATTTCACAGCTACTGCGCCATTACTCTTCCTTTCCGTAAAATACATGTTTCTGCATTCCTCCCCATAGTTTGACTAGTTTATTCGTTCACACTGCAAGGTGGTACTCCTCGGACTGAAGGAGTCCTCGGGGATTTGAACATTAATTGCCCCCGACACCTAGACACCAAAACCGACATCCAAGCCTCATGGAGAGGACAATTCAAGGCAAGTCCACTACCCAGGAATATGCACCCCGATTTTCAACAGTCAAGACGGTGGTGGTGGTGAAAACATTTATTAAAAGGGACATATGTTAGGGTGGGCTGTCTAAAAGGAAAGTAAAATAATAGAGCAGGAGGATGCTTGGATCAGCCCTTAAGGGACTGATCCTTACAAACACTAGGTAGAGGTCCCTAGTATGGGACCCCAGTGGCGGTAGCCGCCGTCCGGGCCAGCCCGACTAAGGCTTGTTGGGCCTGTAAGTCGTGGCAGCCGAGCAGGGTCGCCTCCCAGTCCTGCTGGGTTGGGTTGGGGATGGGGGGAATAGCCGGGTTGGAGGGGCAGGCCCACACCATGTGATAGGTGTCAGAAGACACCGCACTACAGTGCGAGCAGCTGCTATTAAAGGAAGAGTCAAAATGTTTTAGTGCTGCCGGGCACAGAAATGTATTGGTGAGAAGGCGGAGAAGGAGCCGCTCATCCGCCTTCTTCAGGCCTTTACATAGGCGAGGGTAAAGGCGATGACTGCTTGATAATAGGTTGTAATATCTTTAAAGGTGTAGATCGGATTAGGATCGGGGTCCTCATCGGGTGGGGAGGAGAAAACAGCCCGGTGACAGAGCGCGCGGGCGGCTGCGTCTTCTGCCTCGTTTCCTGGCAACCCCTGATGGGCCCATATAAGGTAACGGTGTTCGGGGTCCGTATCTCGTATGCAATTTTGATAGATTCGAAAGGCTAGGAAGGGAGTACCGCCTTGTTCGACGTTCCGACAGGCCCCTCGCGAGTCGGTGATTACGTATTTTGAATCGGAATGTGAGTCCGCGAGAGCAATTGCGACCTCTTCTGCTTGTGTTGCACTACGGGCTCTGAAGGTGAGGCCGTAAAACTGTGTTGCTGTTTTGAACTACCGCGGCCGTGTGCCATCCCCCGTGGTGAGGGCCGGATGCGTGTGCGTAGTATACACCTCTCTTGTTGCCATAATGTCGGGCTAGCGCTTCCGCTCGTGCCAGGCGCAGACCATTATGGTCTTCATGTGACATGTTTGCTGGAAGAGGCCGCACGTCGAGGGCACGTCTCCACAGTTCTGGGATGTGAAAACTGTCTTCCATTGGAGGGGTGTATTGGATATGGAGTCGAGCAAGAAGGCGGCGACCCGACTCGGTTACTTTCAAGCGCGTGTACTGGTTTGTAAGGTGCGCCTCCCGGAGCTCCCGGAAAGTATTCACCACCCCAAGGGCCATAAGCCGGCTGTTTGAAGTAATGACGGGGAGGTCAAGGGCACGCTTAATAATTTTGCGAAGGATGACCTCAAGCGCATCCTCCTCTTGTTTCCGTAGGTGGAGATAAGGAGAGAATTCTACTGGTTACAAAGGTGTTTGCCAGCCGCAAGACATCCTTACTCCGTAACCCCCCCCCCCGCGTTTGTTGGAAACCCGGCGGACCATGCGGCCCACCTGCTCTTCCACCTTACGGAGTTTGGCCAGTGTAGTGTCTGGCCGTCTGTGTTTGTGGATGTAGAGTCCGACTACCCGTATCTGATCACTTTCGTGTATGGGATCGCTCTCAAAAGAAACAGATATTTTAGTTGCGCACTTTTGTGAGTTGCGGAGGTGCACAAATTCAGATTTTGAGGGGAACATTGAAGACCGCAGCGGCAGGCGTAGCGGTCCACTATCGTCGTCGCTGTTTGCAGGCTGGTTTCAATGTCCCCTGTGCTGCCCTGCGTGGCCCACAGAGGGATGTCATCAGCGTACAGGGCGTGCTGCACGCCGTCGACACCGCTCAGCTGGGCCGGCAGGTGCATCATGGCCAGATTGAAGAGCAGCGGGGACAGTACCGCGCCTTGGGGGGTTCCTCGCGTGCCGAGTAGATAAGGACCATGTTCTAGATCTTGGATTCGGATGTAGGATTGACGATCGATTAAAAATTGGCTTATATACCGGAATGTGTTGAGGCCACAGTCGGTCTGGCTTAAATTAGTGAGTATGATCTCGTGTGTTACATTGTCAAATGCCCCTTTAAGATCCAAGGCGAGTACTACCCGGTCATTATGGGGGCATTCGACGGGGTCTAGGACTTCCCGATTAAGTTGCAGGAGGACATCCTGTACGGATCTGTCTGTGCGGAATCTGAACATGGTGCTCGCAATGACATGTTTGTTTTCAAGATATGCAGATAACCTATCCCGCACAATTGTCTCCATTAGTTTGCCCACACAGGAGGTGAGAGAGATGAGGTGGAGGTTATCTGTGTCAATTGGTTTTCCTGCTTTAGGAATAAAAGTGACCAGAGCCGTTTTCCAGTCGATTGGCAAGTGCCCCGTTTCATTTTGGCGAGAGCCGCCCGCAGATCATGGAGCTAGAAAGGTTGATCCAGCTCCGTGTTCTCTCTGCCTGCATAAGAGTGCGCAGATCCACGGGGGTCTTGCGCTGTACACAGATACTGCTCCGGAAGTTTCTGTGCCAGTTGAGTGGTGTTGCCAGGGAAAGCGTGCATGGCTCACTGCAAATGTTCCCGTGTTTGGGTTCGTGTTTGCGTTGGGTCGATTAGGGCTCGAAAGAGACGCCACGTGTTGCGGCTGGACATTTGTCGCGCGGCCGTGTTGCATCTATCCACCCAGTTCAAGTCGGCGAGTTGGGCCGCGTACTCTGCCGCTTTCTGGGTAAGCTCGGCAATTCGAGCTTTAACCCTTTGAAGGTTTTTGCCGTATATGTACGGCGGCGGTCTTCTGTCCCGCAAGGTCTTTGCCGTACGGGTACGGTTTCGATCTTCCGTTTGAAATTTTGCGCCAAAAGAACGATGCGTGCTCACTGGGGGGTGCTGCCACCTCTTAGGATTTTGTGCTGCCTTCTTACGGAGATAAGAAGAACTTATGTCTAGCTTTAGCGCGGCGGCACAGACTGCGGCAACACCCCTTTTGTAGTTTTGGTTTCGCCGCGTGATCGCAACGAAGTCGCGCGAAATTTGAGTTTTCTTTTTGTCAGCACTATCTTGCAGGGGCTGCCGAAGTTGATTTCTATCTTTATTGGCGCTGCTCTTAGCTTGCTTATCACCGTTGCTCGCGAGGTATTCTCGCCCTCTGTGACAACGCGCCTACGCGGTTTCGATTCCGCCGCGGGATCGCAACGGAGTCGCGCGAAACGTGTTTTCTCTTTGTGGGCACTGTTTTGCAGAGGCGGCGAAAGTTGATTTCTATCTTTATTGGTGCTGCTCTTAGCTTGCTTATCACCGTTGCTATTCTATTCTATTGAAAAGTTTCCAGTTATGAGTGATGCTGTCACCAAAGTACTGTTCCTAATTTTTTTGTACTATTTATTCTCGACTATATACATTTTGTAGATTCAAGATCCGCAATAAAGTAATTTGACCACCTGGGAAAGTTTTCTTCAAAACAATTCGACCCTCAAAGGGTTAAGCTTTCTGTTGTGTTTTTGGCGTCGCCAACCGCGGACGAGGCTGCGACAAGCTTTCCAGAAGAGTAGAAGGTGTATATCCACGTCCGTGACCGCCTCTGAGAGCTGGATCTGAGTTGCGTGCGAGCACAGGTGTGTCAGCAGCTGTTGGGACCATGCTTGGTATCCTCTCGCGGAAATGGGTGTATTATCAAGTGAGTGAAAATTTTGCCTGAATTTCGTCCAATCTGGGATACGGGCTTGTGTTCTGGGACGCTTGAGAAGTTGTGTGCGTAGTGTAGTGTTAAGGATGCAGTGGTTGCTACCGAATGTCTCCTCGGTGTTGAGCCAGTCTGCGTGTCGTATGTTGCGACTGAAGGTCAAGTCGCGACACGTATCCCGTGTCAAGGAATTCCCTAGCCGTGTTGGGTGGACGGGATCTGTGTGGAGGGTGAGGCCCACGTGGACGCAAGTTCCGCCAGCTTACGTCCGCGCGACTTTCCTTACGATACCCCCCCGCTGACTGGGAGCGTTAAAGTCGCCCACAATCAGCAGGGGATCGCGACCCGCTACTCTTAGCGCGCGTCTAAAGAGGTCCGCAAAAGTCACTCGCCTAAGTTTGGGACAGCAGTAACGTTGAGTATATACAATGGCGGGTCCCTGCGGCGGAGTGGTAGGATAGTCACCATTACATAGGAATACTCGAGCTGGAGGTCGAGATCCACTAAGTTGGCTGTGTAGGCTTTGTGAACGAGAAGACAAGACGCGGGATCCTGTTGGAACGTCGTGTAACGTGAAAGTGTGGCGCCCAGGCCTGGCTCTTGGAGGACAACCACGGCTGGTAGGGACTCGAAGGTTTCAAGGTAGAAGGGGAAATTGGCCCGCTTAGTGCGGTCTTTAAAGCCTCTACAGTTTCATTGTGTTATTGAAGTTGACACGGCCGAATTGGAGATGGCGGAACTCCTTTGATTAAGGTGTCTCGCCATGATTTAAAATTTTTAGGGGGGAGGAGGTATTAGCTGCCCCAGAGCCAGCTACTTGTGCCATCAAGGGGGTGATGACGGAAGGAGCGGGGCAACTGTCCTTATTGTCCGAATCAAAAATGAGACGGTTGAATTTTGAAGGACGGGATACGTCCCTAATGGGCCCCGTCCGACGGAGGAGGCGGGGGTTGTCCAAGATGTGTTTTGAGACCACTGCGGGGACGGCAGATTTGACCTTGGTCAAGATCTGGTCCATGGCGGTCTCGATCATAGGTCGTAATTTAGAGGTTAAGCGTTCCTCCATCGCGGAGATGGCTGTCACGAGGGCAGGCGAGATCTCCACGTCGCTCTCCATTGCGTCCGAGTTCGGCGGGCTCGGAACGGCGGACGCCAATTTTGATTCTAAATTTTGAATTTTGGTGAGCAAAAGCTCATTCTGTGCCCGGAGCACGTCTATTTGTTTTTTGTATTCCGCATCTAGTGCGGAGGCGGTAACTGGGGGGGCGGAGGGGGGATGGGAGGAGGAAGAGGCGATCTCATCCCAGCTGCTCATCTGTTTGCCGTGTTGAGGCGCTGATGCCCGGGCGCCGGTAGTGCCATTTGTCTTGAGGGCCGGGAAGTGGCCAGTGTCCCTGCCACTGGGCGGTGGAGGCGGCGTCTTCTTCCCGGGCGCTGACTTAACCGACGATTGCAAAGCCGACGACACTTTGTGGTCGGTGCCGAGAGCACCACGCGGCGTTCCGGCACTGGCACCTGAATTTGGGTGACTTGGCGGCTTGCCAGATAGCTGGTTTCCTCGGAGCTCTGGGCGTTTAGCCTTGCGGCCGGGCACCTTGGGCTGCCGGAATTTTCCCGTGCAGTCTTGGGAGTTGGTAGCGTGGGCTTGCCCAGAGACTGCACAAGATGGAGTGCATTGATGAGGTGTCTTGACCACGTCGACGGTTTTCACCATTTGGCCACAGAGGCCGCACTTTTCGTCCGGGCAGGGGCATGTGTCCACACGGTGGCCCACAGTGCCGCACTGCACGCAGGCCGGGATGGCTTTTTTTGTATGGTCGCACAAGGGCCACCTCTGAATTATAGTGAACATATCGCGACACCACTTTGCCCACAGAGGTGAGCGCTGCGACGTCTGATTTTCCAAGCTTGCGGATATCGGCAAGCTCTCCAGCACGCCACTGGATCTTGTTTTGGAGCGACTCACTGGTATCGTGCTTGGCCACGGTGATGCCGCGGCACACGTCGCCAGTGAGTTTCAGCTGCCCGTACATGGAGAGCGAGCCCTTCGCTGTTGTCAGTTCGAATTCCCGCAGAAGCTTGTCCGCGACGTGCGGCTCTCGGGTGCCTGCGACGATCAGGTTTTACTCCCATGTGGGGAGCAGGCTGAGGGATGCTGCGGCCTTGGCGCCTAGGTAGGCCGCGAACACTGCTCCCAGCTCGCCATGTTGATACACATCCCTGAGAGCGAATGTGTATCAACATGGCGAGCTGGGAGCTTCAGGATGAAGCCGCGGAAGCGGCTTTGGTTTCTAGCAGGGCCCGGTCTTAGATTGGGGCCGGCCATGAAGTGCTGCAGCGCGCTCAGCAGCGTTCTGCCTTGTTGACCGTCCTGCCACATCGGCGTCCGTTTTAGCGTTCCGCTTGCGGGAGCGACGTTCGACGAGCTTGAAAAGCTTCATGTTTTCGATCGGCGCAGAATCCGGGTTGTCAGGCGTTGGAGCTGCCGGAACCTCGGACCAGGCCATGGTGTCCGGGCTGTAGCCACGTTGTACAGCATTTTCTGAAGCCATCTTGCCGCGGGTGGGCGACTCACTCACAGCCGGGCGCCGGCGTAGGCGTCAGGCCTAGCACCGTTGCCACGATACGCGTGAGGATCGGCCCTAAAAGGTCTAAATGTAGGCTCACCTGGGTGCGAGTGGTATCCCCAAGTAGCTGTCAGGTGCACAATGACTGACGCAGCTGTATTGAAGGGGTTCCGGGCGAAATTCCGAGGCTCCAGCCAAAAGTTGGCGGAGACGATGCACTGCACGTCATCTCGCTTCGCGAGCTCACAGCGCCCCCCCTCAAGACGACAAGCTCAAGCCCAAGCTATAAAAAGGCAGTACTGCGGGCGCGAGTACATGTTCTTTGGCGATGCTGCGGGTCCCGAGAAGGGTATGACGGCCGTTGCGGTAGTTCATCAAAATAAAACAATGGACAGACTAGTACTGGCTAGCCAGGACATACTGGCTGCGGAAGAAGTGGCGATTGCTTTATCTGCAACACACACTAGCTCGTAATACATTCTTACAGATTCACAGGCAGCGTAGCGCAATTATCTCAGGGGCAGGGTCGCACCGTTAGCCGCTAAAATTCTGCAAAACAGCGACACACCGTGGCTACCAACCCACGCACAAACACATAATATGGGTACCAGGTCACCAGGGCATCGCAAGGAAAGAGAGCGCATATGCCTCAGCCCAAGAACTCCTCCCCCAGACACCCAGTACGGGTGCCGTGCGCCCTCCTACCCCACTACTAACTTACACTGACATACATCAGCAATTAACATTATCCCGTCGGGTCTACCATCCGCCAGCGAACACACTAGACAAAGGGGAGGAATACACCTCCGGAAGCTACAGACCAACACTTACAACAATCTACGAAGACTACACGCAATAGACCCGGAGTCATTTGACTCACAATGCAAATTCTGCGGGGAAAAGGCGGACATGTACCATATGGTATGGGCCTGCCAACGAAATCAGGCGGTCGTTGTTAATAAACAGCCAACGCAGGAGGAGTGGGAGGCAGCTTTGACCAGCTCGACGAAACGAGTCAAAAGCAACTCATCGATAGAGCCCGTACAGCAGAACATGACGTGTTTACGCAAAAAGCGTGCTGGCGCTAAAAGACGGAGACAACAAACACAAGATAGGACTGGCGTCAATGTGTCACGCTACAACCAACATGTGTAAACATGTCATGCTACAACCAACTAGCTCAAATCAAAGTATTGCTTGACGGTACTGCAGCCTACGCCAATGGGGTTCCGGACTGAGAGCTCCAACCGCCGCTACAATCTCCTAAACAATTTCATTAAAATATTTTCACCACCAGGTGGTAGTGGCTTGACAGCTACCCGTTCAAGCGTTAGTCTACATCTCGCTGGCACTTTCCAAATCAGAGCCGTTGGCTTTGCTGGACCCATTTTCACTAAGGCCAGCCACATCGGGAAATTGCACTTCGTTGCGTTCGCATGTGCTGCACGGAGGGCCATTAATCTTCAGTTTCTCATTCATTTCAGTGGAGTCAGTCTACATGGTATTCAGCAGATTGTGTTACATAATGGGGAACGACACAAGTTGTGTGTTGTTCTAATTGTTCTAATTCTGCCCGATTCAAAAGGTTATCGGCCACCTTGTAGCTGTCCACAGTTCTCTTAGCAAGAAAGATTTGAAGGACAACTGCGCTGGCCACAGCCTAACTGGAAGTTTATTGCCGAGAGAGCTTTCTGGTGGGGTTTTGAAAACGACTAATTAGATTTGTCGTGATATTGCGCCTGCAGTCATTTGAAGAGGGTTATTTTGATCAGTACATGCAGGCAGTACACAGTCTTAAGCTGACGTGTAGTCGCTGCTATGTTAGCCAACTGCACGTTGTATTAATGGTCGACTTATGCGACACGTCAGCTCGATAAAAGGATACCACCAGAAAAACTTGCCATATCGCTTCCTCAGTTTCGAGATGGCCACCAAACCCTAATGTGATCCCTTTTATGAATCACGCCAGATCCCCAAAAGATATCGGGGGTGAAGGGAGAAATTTTGAGGCACTTAAAAGCAAAGAAAAAGGTCAAGAATGCGTAAGATCTACATCAAACTCAATCCGACAGAGCTGGCGTATTTTGCGTTTGAATGGCTTTTGTAGCGGTGGTTGTGTATCTTTTGGCGATCATATATAAATATATATGCTCAGTATTTATATATTGAAGCGGGTAGACGACGACGACAAAGAGCGATGGCACGAGTGGGAAGAGTAGAAGACGACAACCAAGCTCGGACTGTGTTCTTGGTGCCACTCGCAGCTGTTCTTTTCTATTTGTAATTATTTGTAAATATATTCTTTCCCGCAACATATTTGGTGGAGGTGCGGGTTTCCCCTACGTCTACCGACGACGGAGCTCCGCAGCGCCCGCCAGTTGCCTTCACTCATCATGACCCAAGACGCCTCCCAGTAAACCTCAGCCCCGGCCATGACATTACTCGTTCTTTCTCCCCCTCGTGACCCTGGGACATTTTCGGGTAGCGACTACACTGACGTCGACGACTGGATCAACATGTACGAACGCGTGAGTACCTACAACCGCTGGGATCCCACCCTTATGCTGGCATATGTAATCTTCTATCTAAAAGACACCGCCCGGGTCGCGTATTCGCCAACTGCAGCCTGTACAGCCACATGGCTTGAAACCACGGTGAATTGATCATGGTGACTGAAGATTTTCACAACGGCTTACCTAAAAGGGATAATAAATCCTCTTAAACGGCGTTATATGCCACTGAGCATCACGATTTGCGACCTAAAAGGGAAATAATGGGAAAAAAAATGAAATTAAAAAATTAATAAAATTACACTACAGAGAGCGGAGTCGAACGGCCGACCTACCATACGCAACATGTGGCTCTAATCCACTGCGCCATAGCGGCGATGTCAAGCCGTCGTTCTGAATGAATATTTATAACCAGCCTTAATGTGGCTGCTACCTGCCGGTGGGCGGCGCTGTCATCGCTGGCTGTACCGGCTGCATTTGGCGAACACGCGCCCGGGTCTGGTATGAGACCCACGAAGACCATCTGACCAGCTGGGACGTGTGCAAAGAGAAACTCCGCGAATTGTTTGGACGGCCGCTGGGCCGAACGCTTGCCGCTAAGAAGGACCTCGCCTCCCGAGCTCAAACATCAACGGAGTCCTATGTGTCGTACATTCAAGATGTGCTGGCCCTCTGTTCACAAATTTGACGCCAACATGCCCGAATCTGACAAAGACGGCCACGTGTTGAAGGGAATCGCCGACGATGCCTTCAACTTGCTCGTACACAAGAACTGCACCACAGTCGACGGAATTAAAGAATGTCGACGCCTCGAGGAAGCCAAAAGCAGGCGTATTAGCCAGCCGTACACACGCCTCCCCAACACGGATGCGACTTCCTCATTTGAAGATCTGCGACACCGGAAAACTCCAGCGCCCCCAGAAAATGTGACTCGCATCATCCAACGCCAGCTCAAAGCTATGCCCCCTGCCCCCCTGCATCTACATGATGGCGACAACCGCTTGCCTACCATCTCTCTGGTACAAACTGTCGTCCGCCAAGAGCTTGCAAACGTTGGTTTCCAGCCCGTCAGCCCTGCACGGCCTTCACCACAACCCGAAATCACTGCGATTGCTCCTGGACGACCTTCCTACTTCACTCCACGTCGGCGAAACCCTAACGACTGGCGGACAACCGACGACAGGCCCATTTGTTTCCATTGCCACCGAATTGGCCACATCTCCCGCCACTGTCGAAATTATTGGTCCCGTCGCAGCACATACCGTCCTCTCAGTTCACACCGCGACGACGAACAGCCCAGCCACTACACGCCCCCTCCAGCCCAGCATAGTGCTACAGTCGACGCCCAGATTCCCCGCTCCAGCCGCTCCCCGTCGCCCCTGCGTCGACAGTCTCGTTCGCCTCAACGCCGTCGCTCCTCTCCTGGCCCCTACGGACGCTCGCAAGCGAAAAACTAGACTCTGCAGTGTCTGGAGGTGATGCTGCAGTACAGCCCCAGTCCCAAAATCCTCGATTAGCCCTTCGCGCACACCATAATTTGCTCGCCATTCATGTCGATGGAGTGCCTGTGAGAGCCCTGATCGATACAGGCGCGCACGTATCCGTCATGAGTTAAACCCTACGACGCCGCCTACGAAAAGTACTGACCCCTGCACCCAAAGCCTTTCTCCGCGTTGCCGACGGCGGAACGCCTCCTGTTGTTGGATTATGCACAGCCCGTGTGACCATATCCGGCCGCCATACATCCGTTCTGTTCTCTGTTCTGGACCAGTGCCCTCATGAAGTCATTCTTGGCCTCGACTTCCTGTCTGAGCATTCAGCCCTCATTAACTGCGCCACTAATGTTGTTCAGCTTGACCTTCCTCTTTCTGCTGAGTCGCCGTCCCCAGTTATACACCGTCTTTGTGCTGTCGACTTTGTCCGTCTACCGCCTCAAGCCGCAACTTACATTTCTTTCTCGTTTGTTCCCCCTGTACCTGACGGTCACTACGTAGTCACTCCGGAACTTGACGTCGCCCTGACGCGCAGCATTGCGCTTCCACAAACTGTATTTACAATGTCGGCCAACCGAGCGTACCTACCGGTCCTGAACTTTGGTTCATCCATCCAACCGCTCCCTCAAGGCATTTCACTCGCCACGCTGTGCCTTGCTGCCAAATATGTGATATCAGTGGTGGACAGCTGCTTACCTTCCACTCAGCAATGCTGGTCGCCTGTTGCCCCATCAACAGAGAACCCAACGGACGATTGCGCCGACATGATCGCTTCTGACCTACCGCCGATGCAAGCTCGCGATCTTAGGTGCCTGTTATCATCTTTCCGCGACATCTTCGACTTTGATAGCCGTGTTTTGGCTCGGACCTCTGTGGTGACGCATCACATAAACACCGGTGTTTCCGCTCCTCTCCGCAGACGTTCGTACCGAGTGTCCAGCGCCGAACGCACCGTCATAAATCAAGAGGTGGACAAGATGCTCGCAATAGACATCATCGAGCCCTCGTAAAATCCTTGGGCTTCACCAGTCGTCCTGGTGAAAAAGAAGGACGGCAGCTGGCGCTTCTGCGTTGATTATCGGCACCTATACTTCCTCCACTATATCCACTCCCAAGGATCGATAATGCATTAGATTGCCTCCACGGCGCAAATATTTCTCTTAAATTGATCTTCGATCGAGATACTGGCAAATTGCCGTTGATGAAAAGGACCGCGAGAAGACCGCCTTCGCGACGCCTGATGGCTTGTATCAGTTTAAAGTCATGCCGTTCGGCCTCTATAACGCCCCGGCTACCTTCGAACGAATGATGGACTCCCTTATTCGCGGCTTTAAATGGTCCATTTGCCTCTGTTACCTAGACGATGTTGCGGTTTTCTCGCCTACTTTTGCCACGCACCTCGAGCGCCTCTCCAATATTCTGACAGTGTTTCGTAACGCCGAATTTCAGCTGAACTCATCGAAACGCAAGTTCGGTCGCCGCCAACTCACTATTCTCGGACACCTCGTTGACGCTACTGGTGTACGCCCAGATCCCGTGAAAATTCAAGCTGTGAAGGACTTTCCTCTTCCATGGTCGTCGAAAGATGTGCGCCGCTTTGTCGGCTTGTGCTCGTATTTTCGCCGTTTTATCAAAGATTTCGCCTGCATCGCTCGTCCCCTCACCGATCTTCTTAAGAACGACACCCCCTTTATCTGGGGCCCTGCTCAAGAGAACTCATTTTCATCCCTCGTCCATTTGCTTACCACTCCGCCCATCTTAGCACATTTTGACCCGTCGTCTCCCACAGAGGTTCGCACCGACGCCCCCGGATATGCAAGCGGCGCCGTGCTAGCCCAACGTCCACAGGGTCAAGATCGAGTCATCGTTTATGCCAGCCGCCTACTTTCAGCCGCAGAGCAAAATTACACGATTACTGAGCACGAGTGGCTTGCCCTTGTCTGGGCAGCAGCTAAATTCAGACCCTACCTGTTCGGCCGTTCATTCGCTGTTGTCACTGATCACCACGCTCTCTGCTGGCTGTCTTCACTAAAAGATCCCACCGGTCGCCTTGGTCGCTGGGCTTTGCGCCTCCAAGAATATTCATACTCCGTCGTGTACAAGTCAGGGCGCTATCACCAGGACGCTCACTGTTTATCCCTATACCCTGTAGAACCACCTGACCTAGAGGACGCTGAGACCCTGCCCTGCCTCTTACCTATCTCTGATCTTGCCGATATTGCCAACGAACAGCGTCACGACACATCTTTACGACCTATCTTTGATGGCATCCGTTCTGCAAACCGATCTCCGTCTCTGAACCTTTATGTGCTCCAGAACGACATTTTGTATCGCCGCAACCTACGCTCCGATGGCCCTCCGCTCCTGCTCGTGATACCCCAACGACTACGCTCTTCTGTCCTTGAAGAACTGCACGATCTGCCGACAGCCGGTCACCTTGGCGTGTCCCGCACGTACGCTCGGGTGCGGCATCGCTTCTTTTGGCCTGGTCTGTATCGTTCTGTCAAGCGTTACGTGGCCGCTTACGACCTGTGTCAACGTCGGAAAAGGCCCTCAACTTTGCCTGCCGGTCTTCTGCAACCCATCGACATACCTCCGGAACCTTTTCACCGTGTTGGCCTCGACCTTCTTGGCACTTTTCCGACGTCCCTCTCCGGCAACAAGTGGATCGCTGTCGCAACTGATTATACGACTCGGAACGCCATCACGCGTGCTTTACCGTCCAGCTGCGCTACTGATGTCGCCGATTTTCTTCTCCAAGACGTCATCCTTCACCATGGCGCCCCTCGTCAACTGCTCACCGACCGCGGTCGTTATTTTCTATCCAGAGTAGTTCACGACATTGTTCGTGTGACACGCAGCACCAGCTCGCGACAGCTTACCACCCACAAACCAATGGGCTTACGGAAAGGTTCAACCGCACGCTCACCGACATGTTAGCCATGTACGTATCGCCAGACCACCGAGATTGGGACGCAGCCTTGCCTTATGTGACATTTGCATATAACTCTTCTCTTCATGACAAAACAGGCTATTCTCCTTTCTACCTTTTGTTTGGTAGGCATCCCACCTTGCCTTTGGACACACTCATGCCGCCTTCTTCAGTCCCCACCACTGCCTACGCTCGGGACGCCATCTCCCAGGCCACGCTGGCGCGCCAAATAGCACGTAGTAGGCTCCAAGCCTCTCAAGTTTCTCAGAAGTCAGCCTACGACCGCCGTCACCAGGCTGTCGAATATACCCCAGGATCACTCGTCCTTCTCTGGACGCCCTCTCGCAGCGTCGGTCTCTCCGAGAAGCTCCTTTCTTACTACCGTGGCGCTTACCGTGTCGTGCGCCGCGTTACCGACATGAACTATTAAATTGCTCCCCTTGAAACCTCGCCATCGTCCTCTGGCGCCACCACCGACATCGTCCACGTCTGTCGCCTTAAACCTTATCACGACGCTCATAAGTCGCCGCCCTAACGCCGAGACGGCGTTTCAGCAGCAGGGGGTCCTGAAGCGGGTAGACGACGACGACGACGACGACAAAGAGCGATGGCACGAGTGGGAAGAGTAGAAGACGACAACGAAGTTCGGACTGTGTTCTTGCTGCCGCTCGCAGCTGTTCTTTTCTATTTGTAAATATTTGTAAATATATTATTTCCCGCAACAATATACAAATATATGTACACAGCACAGTGTGTCTTGTTGATCCAGCGTCAGATGCTCCGCCGGTAGCGTGCTTAACACAAACCCTCTAGCGTTTCTTCAGCGAATGACTCAGGCTATGAGAGAGGCCGCAGTGGAGGGCTCCACAAATTTCGCCCTCGTCGCACCGTAGACGGGCCTCTGAATTTTGCCTCCATCGAAATTCCGAACCTTGTTAAATATTGGCACCACTTTTATAAACGTCGTCGTTTGGTGCAGCTGGAATAGTGACTGATGTTTAGAATCATTGTAATTGAAGTTTAGAATGTAATTGTAATTTTCTTTCGATCAATTGACAGTATATTCTCATTTTGCGTATTTTGAAGTGTGCATGAATGCGCATCTACACAAGAGAGAGAGATACGTAGGGGTGAAAGGCAGGGATGTCAACCAGAAAGATTTCCGGTTGGTTACCCTGCACTGAGGAAGGGAATGAGGGCATAAAAGAGTTAAGAGAAAAGGAACGGGAAGCAGTCACAATCTGTCAATCAAGGCAGTCTCTCGCAAAAAAACAAAACAGTGCCTTGGAAGCCTTGATGGCAGTCGACCGTTGTGGCCACGGACCGAGGATCTTGGCCTCTGTGAAGGGGCGAGGATCAAGGCGGTCCAGAGCACAACTCAGCTAACGCCTTTCGTTCACAAAGGCAGGGCACTCACACAGGAGATGAATGTCTCTTCGTAGGCACAGTTTACACAAGAAGGGCTGTTGGCCATCGCGATCCGGTATGCATATTCATATTGTGAAGGCAACGCCGAGCCGTAGACGGCACAAATTTTGCTTCACGACGCGGTATATCACATGGAAGACGGAGGCACAGACCAGGGTACAGTGCCCTGAGGCGACGGTTGCACAACTCTCTAGTGTTCCACGCTGAAAGCGCGAGCTTCAGCCTAAAGAACGAAACCCGCTCGCTGCGTGAGCTCTCGTTACAGGGATATTGACAGGGATTCTGTCATTATGGGCAGAATGGGCAGCCTCGTCTGGCTGGTGATTTCCAATAATACCGGAGTGGCCTGGCAGCCACTGGAAAATTGTGTCATGTCCTTTTAATGTGGCATCGTGGTACAGCTTGCGGATTTCAGAAACGAGTTGTTCGTGTGAACCGCGGCGTAGTGCAGCTTGCAGGCTTGGAAGGGCTGCTTACGAGTCGGTGGAAACGGTCATGTCATGTGGAGATTCCTGACTGATAAACTGAACTGCAGCCCGTAGGGCAGCTAGTTCCGCATCAGTTGAAGATGCGAGTTAGATAACCCCCACCTCCATTAAAATAGACCTGGCCGGCATCACCACAGACCCAGCAGAACTTGTTGAAGCCACTCAGCCATCTGTGTAGACATATATGCGGTGTTTATGGTCAAAAAGCAGATAACAAAATGTCATTTGTTTGAGAGGTGGCAATGATAAACCAGCTTTCTATGCAATTCCCGGAATAGAGAGGTGTACCCGAGGTTCATGGAGACTCCATATGGGTGAGCATGGTCTTGAGCACGGGGGAACTGCGAAGGAAGATAGGCACGATGAGCTTGAATTACTTTTGCAAATGCAGTATGTGGTCCCAGTACTAGAAGAGGTTCAAGATGATGACTCGGAACTCGTGTGAGGCGCCGAATGTGTGTGCTCATGGTTTCAATATCAATATATGTAGTAACAGGATGCTTCCCAGCGACAAGAACAGTGGCTGCCGTTGAGGCATATTTAGGCAGTCCAAGGCGGATTTCCCGGTTTCGTAGAGCTTGCGCTTGAAAACTTTTAATTGTCTAAATGTTTGTCTTTATAATATTGATTAAATTGTGAAAATTATACCGCATGTATCCCAGGAACAGTGAATGGTACTGTTGAAGCATCGAGTTCACAGGCGCGCCCAGGACTTTCCCCCGAGGAAGGAGAAGATAAGAATATTCGCTGTCAGTATCTTTCACATGTCGTAGAGATGGGGACTCCACGAGAGGTTCCTATTGAAAATAATGCCAAGGAAGTGGTGGCTTCTCTCATAGGGAATTGCGTTGCCATTAATATATATGGGATAACTTGTCATTTTTTTCGTGTGAACGCCACGAGGTAACATTTCTCGGTCGAAATATTTATGCCCTGCTGACGAAGGTACAACGGCAGTATCATTGCCGCCTTTTGAAGTCTCGCACGAACTTGGGGACGGGTCACGCTTGATGCCCAAATACAGACATCATCGGCATGTGGTAAGATCTGAACAGATTGTGGCAATGAGTCAACCTGGCCGATGAGAGCAGGGTTGGAGAGAGTCCGGCTCAGCACTCCAACCTGTCAGACTTCGCGCGAATTAATAGTTAAAGGCGTCATTCCGTCTTCAGTCTGCCAAATAGCTGCGTATCCAGTTGAACATGTGGCCTCCAATTTCAGCAGCTTCTAATGTGTCCAAGATGGCCTGATGTGTTGCGTTGTCGTAGGCGCCCTTGATGTTCAAGAACAGTGCCGCGGTCAATCTTTTCAATTCTTTTTTTGGGTGCTGGACGGATGTTAAAAGGTCAACCACACTGTCGATAGAAAAGGGGCCACGTCGAAACCCAGACATAAATCCGGGGCATATTTGGTATCGCTCCAGGTGCCATTCTACGCACGTTAAAATTTTTTTTTCCATCACTTTCCCGGGACAGCTGGAAAGTGCAATTTGGCGGTATACTGAAATTTCGAGTGGTGATTTTCCCGGTTTAAGAAGTAGAACCAGACGACTGATCTTCCGTTCATTAGGAACTATGCCGTCACACCATGACTTGTTGTATATATCCAGAAGAACCCGTCAAGCCTCTTGCCCAAGGTTGGCGAGTCAGTTTTGGACGTTAAAGCCCCATAAAACGGTAAAAAACCTATCCAATTACAATGATAGTCGCGGCTTCTCTTGGGGCTTTGAGGAGTATTTGTTTTCACAGCTCCCACAGCAACGTGTAAAATGCTCTGCAAGCGCTAAGACATACGTTCGTCAAAAACACCATGGATAATTCAAAAAATTATTTTCCTTGTTGCGCCGAAAGGCGAAAATAAAACTACAAAAACTTCTAAACAGTCGTCTTCACATTATCCAGTGTACCTTGACAAAGCCCGTAGTGGTAGTCCATGGGCTAATTTTGGAGTTTTCAAATTTAAACTCTGAGGAGAAGTCTATTTGGACACAGGAGCATAAAAGGACCGCCGTCCCTCTACAAAACAGAAAAACCGCACTTTACAACATGACAGCGCTGTATAATTTCGGCTGTATGAAAATGGGACCGCCGCGGCTAGCATTCGGTCCCGTTGTCTTCATCTGAGGAACCGAACGCAGCCACGCGAAAAAGTCGTGGACAATGTGCTATCAATTAGCACTGTCTTGCACCAACTGCGGCCACTTTATGTGCACAAAATTCTTAATCTCTACCATCCACATGATTGTGTGACACAGCCTCCTATGCTTAACTCTAATGAAATGCACTCCGTCATTGCTTCGCTTTTGTATTCTGTATAATTCGGCTCCCATCTAGCCTATTAAAGTTACACCTGTTATTTAACAGTGCACCACTCGCAGCTCTGTCCAAAATTTGGTTTCAAACTGTATGTTTCTGCGCCATATATTAGAATGGCCAATTTTGCATCACATTGCCTTCCAGATAAACTCCACCTGATTATTTCTGTGCTAGTTATTTTATCCTCGTGGTCTGGATCTGCGGCCACTACCTGCCCTTGTTAGATGTATTTTACTACCAATTTTAATTCTTTTGTGGGTATCGTGGTATTTTTCGGATTCCAGGCTGTTGAATATTATGTACGGTTTTCTAAAAATAATTTTACGCGTCCAATTGTGTTTTCTATATGTAGGTACACCATCATGCTTTCCGCTTCGGCACCAGAGCTGCTTCTGAAGCCAATGTATTCAGCAAATTGGACACTGCCAAGTTGTTCGCCATTGCATTCCAACGCGAACTCTTCTAGGTCTGGCTCTCTAAACTCATACAATGAATAGCATTGGAAGGTCGCGTCGCCTTAGCTGATATCCTTCTTGATTTGAATTTTATCGCCTTCCGACCAAGCGAAAAATAATAGGTTTGGAATATATGGCGGTATATATACAATGCCTTTCAAAACTACTTTGTTTTCATGAATACAGTAAAATATGTAGAAAATGTGCATCTGAAATTTCTTTCAGAACATTCGAAATATATTCCTTAAATTTTTCGAAAACACCCCACCTAAGGCATGCTTCGAGCGTGTTTGACAAACGCAAAGAAATATATATAAGCGGTTTTAATGTGCTGTCAGTCCATTTTCATAAATACAAAATTAAATAGTTCAAAGTACACATTAATTCTAAAAAATGGGCAGTCCTTGTAAATATATTTGCAGCACACCACAAACTGCTGCAGAACAATCTAGTGCTCGAAATGGCGCATCAGGAAATGATAAACACAAATCCTTTTCGGTCGTCCTTTTGTGTGACCACTTCTAGCAGGGTAACAACGGCCACTTAATTAAATTACTTGTGGATAACGTGATTGTATTATAGCTGCAAGTGCGTGTTAGGCACATCAAGGCCTGAGTTGTATGCCAGTGAAACGGCCTCCACAAGCAGGGCCTGCTGTATTCCGTAGGCACGCATGTATGTGCTGGTGGACCGGTCCACTCCTGATCGATGAGTGATTCAAGCTGATCCCACCAGGTCGGTTCTAGATCGCCCGTAGATTCGAACACGACCAGTCTCGCACTTCTGTGTCAATTTAGGGGCCCACAATCTTTGCGCCAAAAAATTCTCACCGAGTAAGATGGTCTCTCCGAAGTGCTCTCCTGATTGAGTGATGTCACGTAATCTTTCGACGCCATCACCCTCTTAAGACACTGTCGCGTTTTCTTAGGGAGGATGCTTCGAATTCTTATCGCATTAAAATGAACATCGACCAATCCGTCATATCAGTGGATCAGTGATTTGTTCCGCCGTCGAACAACGTGAATCCGTTTCGTACGGCAATGCCAGTTTGATGCCATTTTTTAAGCCTAACTGAATACTATAAGTATTTAATGTGTGAAAAATGTAGTAAAAGGGAAAGTTATCTTTGAAAAGATTGTAAGAATGCTCATAGTTTTACTTCGAGCATACTTATAAAGCATTCGTCCTGATATATAAATTAGGGACCAAATTACACAATATGAAATTATTACTATGCTCAAAATGCATTTTAGCACGCCATCACCTTGGTCAAGCATTTTCTCTCCTACTGCTCAAGTTTAGACTGAGTCTAATGCTTCCCTTAAATCGTTGAGAAATATAGAGAGGAGCTCCTTATACCCTGGGCATTTCTCTACCACCTGATTGACGCTGCGAATATGGCCTCGTGTCGTGTAGTCTTTCCTACCGCCAGTCTTGTCGTTTCATTCACTGAAGTCCATAAATGGTTTATTCGATTACAGTTGCTTCAGTAATTACCTTCTAAAGAAGGGCCAATGACGCATTGGTCCGTTATTGTCAAATTCTATGGCTCCACCATTCCTGTGTATACATGTGTAAGAGTTCTACACAAATCTATACAGTAGCCAATGTAATCAGAACATTAATCAGAGAGGCAAAGGAGCTCATCAATGGACATCCCGCTAGTAATGAAAGAGGAAGGAAAGAAAGTCTTACAAACAACGCAAGAGGGGAAAGCAGCTTGTGAGGATGAGTTAAAAGCAGATCTATAAAGGACGGAAGATAGGCTGTGCTCAAAATACTAGTCATCTTGTATTCATCATGCCTTATGACCTCGAGCGTACCAGAAGCTTGCAAGAACGCTAGAATTATCTTGGCCCATATGAGAGGAGCCATCAAGGACTCAAAAAACTGCTGACAGATCAGCTTACTGTCCGTTGCTAACAAGGTAATCACTAAGGTAATCGCTAATAGAGTCCGGAAAACCTTAGACTTTAATCATACAAATAATCAGGCAGGCTTTCGTAAAATATATTTCATAATAGACCATAATTGCACCATCAATCTGGCGGTAGATAAATGCGCAGGTTATAACCAACCACTTTATTTAGCACTCATTGATTGCGGAAAATCATTTCGCTCACAAGAAACCTCAGCAGTCATGGAGGCATTGCGGAATCAGGGTGTGGAAGAGTCTTATGTGGAAAGGCTGGTTGACATCTCTAACGGCTGCACAGCTATTACAGTCCTCCAAAAATTCAACAATAAAATTCCAATACGGAAGGCTGCCAGGCAGGTAGACATGGTCTCGCCAATACTGCTGCCCGCCTGCAAACTCCCATTAAAACGTTCGGCAATTGACGTGGCAGTACCTAAACCTGCAGCCATATGGCACGAAGACAAAGTCAGAGGAGGCCGGGCAAGTTGCTCGTATTCATGTTCACCTTGCGAAAGGCTTCCAAAAAGTCGTAACTTTCTTGCAATCCTGCAGCGCGCAAGCAACAATTACAGAATGCTTATTACAAGGAGTTCGCTCCAAGCCTGATCGCAAACCAAGATCTTAGGATAGCAATTACACTAACAATCTTTGCACTAACATCGTAAGTGAAATGAGTTAGTCAGTCCTACTATCTCAGCCGCTGAAACATAAGAACGAGAAGAAACTGACCAAGACACGCCTGAAGACTACCCTCATATGTGTACTGTGTTGGAATAAAATGACTAATCAAGTCAGGTACGGTAGGCTTACCCGATGGACTGCAACCCAAGACACTGAAATCAAGCGGCCAGGCAGTCTAGGCAAGACTCGATCTCATATTTCCTGAACTATTCCACTCCAACATGAGGATGACCAGTTAGGGCCAATTAGAAATGTTTGGAGAAGTCATTTGAAAAATCATTAAAACGGTTGCGGCTGCTAAAGTGGAAAGAGAGAATATCCTCTCTCTTGAGTGAAAGTTGCAGCGGAAATCTAACCACACGGTGCAAGGCGATGGGTAGCTGGTGGGACACAGTGCAGAGGGAGTGCGCCTTGTGAAACTAATCAGCGGCGGCGGATGCCCCGCGATGTGCGTGCGAAGGGGGGAGGGGCAGGGTACACTAATGTCAATGCAAACCATGCCACATTGCTGACAAAACCGGTTACCTGACCGTTCATTTCTCCTTGGAATACCTAAGCAGCCTCTCGCTAAGGCAGCTGATGAAGTCTCTTCATCCATGTGCCAATCTACCTGCCGACACACCTGTAGTTTTCCAGCAGTGTACTAAAGCGATTTTTACATTTGGGAATCCAATTGGCCGCAAAACCGTTTTTTGTGTTTGACACCTACACTCGACTGTCAAGAGCTTGCTTCGCGCCAAAGGGTACCTTTGTGCAGCTGTCAGTGAACTATCCCCTGGGTCAGCAACAAGAGCATATGTGTCATTGTTTTGCGTTCTGTCGCGATCCTCTGATTTTTGGGAGCCATGTTTCTGTTTTCTTTCAGATCGGGCCTAGAAATAAGGTCATGTACTGTAGGATTTCTGCCTGTATGGTTCTTTCTAGGTATGCCCCAACGCCGCTTCTGTCCTCTGCCCCGCCCCAAGCCCCGACCAGTAGGCACGACAACCGCCGCCACTGACCTGAGACCCCCTGACCGCCCACACATGAGAACCTAGATGAAACGACGACCTACGACCACGCTGAACCGAGACCGCCGCCACTGGCCAAAGACCCCACTGAGCACCTACCCACACTTGAGAAAGAGTACCCCAACCTCTGCCGTTGGGTGCGTCCACAGGCCTCGGCGTTGACTTCCGGAGACCGCTGGCTCCTCAGTCTTCGTGGGCCTTGCTTCACCTGCTCATCATGTGCACGTCTTCCATCGTGGCGGCAAGCCTTTCATCTTCTCTTCTCTGCTCATCCCTTCTGCCACGGCCCTCGTCGCGTCCTGCGTTTTATCGTCACTGCCGTTCACTAACGATCGCTCGGTGGCCCCGAATAATGTGATTGAGTAGAGACGACGAAGCAGACATTGACGCGGGAAGGAATTTAAATTTTTCAAAATATGCATCTTTGTTCCTTTTTTGACGAAAAGGTCTTAGTGGTACGGTACCTGGTTTCTCTGGTCATTTAGCCGTGGTGACCTTCCAGAATTTCTGGTAGATAAAATTCAGTGTTCACGGTCCTTGTTGATCGATCTGGCCGGCAGTGAATTTACATGGTTTAATTGTCGATTGGTTGGCCATTTTGTTGATGTCGTTCTTTTTCCCGCCTTGAAGAGGGCAGTGTGTCAGTGATTGTTTGGTAATGCGCGAGTAATAAAGGTGGCTAGGTTCTGGGTTCCTGCCTTCTTTAGTCTTCTGCATCTAGCAGTCTGCGCTAGCTGAGTTGTATTCGCTTCTTATCCTCTTGTCGAAATTCTCGCAGGGTCTTAATTTACTGTGAGCGCTCATCAGGCACACTCAGGTCGGTCCTTCGTTCATACACATAAAAGAACCTTCCGGTGTCAGAGGCGCACTGAGGGAAATAAGTGAAGCAGAAAGAGAGAGAGAGCGACGCGGGCAACGACGATGACTGGAGTTCATCGACCTTGTCATATATCATGTCGTAAATGTCGTAAAGAATAAAATTTGCGGTCAAGTAACTTTCCTACGGGTATATCGCGGGTTACAAATATAGTTTTATATTTTTTTACAAGGTTAGTACCTTAGACATAGGTTAACAAAATGTCGAAAGCGTGTTACATGTGGGAAGGTTAGTGGACGGCCGTGTTATAGATTGGAATTTGAATGCCGTTGGGGTAATTACCTCCATTTTAACTCGGTGACAAGCAATGTCATTACTTTATTCTGTGTGTTCTTGAAGGTCTGGTTTCAAACTTTGGTCTGACTCACAGTTATCACAGTGCCAACGACATCATGTCTCGAGTAGTTGTTATAGCTGTTGGTAAAAGGCAGCGTTCAAGCATAGGTGATCGTAGTTTCCAGGGCACCCTTATGTGTTCACTTGCAAAGCTTTGATTTGAGGTGCTGTTCAATAAAATCCAGAAATCCATTGATTTCGCGAAATGAAAACGACCTCTCTCAAGGCTGCTGTACTTGTAACAATTACCGTTAAAAGAATAGCACTGGAGATCACCGTCGCGCCTCGCCTGATGGTGCACCGTATGCGGCATACGGTTGTTTCAAGTTCTGTTACCATCTCTGGAATGTGGCTAACTTCTCTTCAGCTTGCAAATTATTTGATCTGTAGATTGATTAATTTACTTTGTTATCGGCGCAGCAGTGGAACATTATATTGTATTGTGGGCTTAGTGCTTTAAAGCACATCACTGTATTTTCTTAACATAAACGAGCTGCATATCTGCGTTAGTTTTGCCTCACCTCTGACCTGATATTCGTCGAATGGGCCTTCACATTCTTTTATAAAGCACCTTCAACGCACGAACAGTAAATCACTTGGATATCTGCACGAGTGAGCACAGTCAACTTCCTTCATTTGAATATGTTCAAAAATGTAACAAAAAAATAGGTTTACTGTAGTGCGAGATGAGAGCCGCGATTTCGAGCTTTTTACTAGACAATACTCATGACTGCAAAGCTAGTATCTGTTGAATGAGAAATTACATGAGGCAACTAATCCGAATAAGAACCCTAAAAATATAATTCGAAATAAAAATAAATGCAATGAAAGCGTTCACTCATATCTATTTACCTTTCTCTGTACAAGAGGCGTTGTTTCCTTTACCTACTCACAAAGAAGGAGAGTTTGCTAGTATTTGGGAGAATATGAGAATATGACTTTGCAGTCAAGGTAGTCAGTGCGAGGAGAGTCGGACGCAAGCCGCAACACCCTGCCACGCTGAAGAAACCGTGGAGCTGCCCCCGAAACACTGTGGTTTCTAAATTAAAAAGACTTGGTTGGATGTGCATCGCTCCTTTCTACAAGTTATCAAACCCAATCAGACAGGCAATTGTGTCGAATTGTTAATTTTAAGGATGATCTTTAAATCAGGTGGAACCATGCGAGCCTACTTTCTCTTCGCAGTTTCCTCGCTAGCAAGGTGAGCAGCACCCACAAGGTGAAGTCTGGAGATGTGCTCATTGTTCACTAGGACACTGTGCCTAAAATGTTATGGCGCACAGTCCCTATTGCGAAGTGTATCAAGATCAGCGATGGGATATTGAGCACAAGCATAATTCGGCTGCCGCAAGGATCCGAGCTTCACAATCCTGTTCAAAACTTATATCTGCGAGAAACTCTGACCTCACGTCCCAGATCGTGTTCAAGATTTTTGCCTGACGTTGAAAGCGAGCTATGAAAAAGATGGCTCGAGGCGAATACCGTACACGATTGGAAGCGAACGCCATATTAGCTGCAGGAGAATACACAGGTTATACGCTACTTTTCTGCCTACCCCTGTCGTCATTTCAGGAGCACGCAGTGGCGTTTGAGTAACATGAAACGTTTTGTAAGGGAATCCACAAAGGTAACGCCTCTAGGAAGCACCGAGTATGCGAAACCGTTGCACTCTGGCATAGATGGCCTGTAATGAGGAAGATGAGCAGCGGCGGCCGCCGCTGCGCTAGCGCGCGGCGCGAGATCGCTGGCTGGATGACCGAAGCTCGGACTGCCATTTCGGCTAGCTGTCGCTGAGCTACTTTCCCCGGAAATCCTGCTACAATTTGGTGGAGGTGCGGGGTACAGCCTTTGGCCAACGTCCTGGAGCTTTGCAGCAGAACAATCGCTCCAGCCATGTCCACCGACGCAAGCCAGTCATCTTCCCTTTCGCCTACGCCCGTCGTTTGCCCTGGCGCTCTCCGACAGCGGGACCCAGCCATTTTTACCGGGTCCGATAATCACGACGTGGAGGATTGGCTTGCCTCCTACGAGCGGGTAAGCGGTCACAACCGGTGGGACGACGCCATGAATCCATGACGCCTCTCGGACGTGGCCAGCCTATGGCGCAGGAACCATGAAACAGACTTTACCACCTGATCTGCCTTCAAAAGAACCTTTTCCGACATCTTTTGGCGCCCTGCAGTACGCAAGTTGCGCGCTGAACAGTTCCTGCGAGTGAGAGCCCAGCTGCAGGGAGAATCGTTCACGAGTTATATTGAGGATGTCATCAACCTCTGTTCAAGGGTAGACTCATCTATGACCGAGGCGGACCGGATTAAGCATGTCCTGAAAGGCATCGAAACGGAAGAATTTCAGATGCTTATCGCCCGGAACCCTACCACCGTTGCCGAAGTATTCAACCTGTGTCAGAGCTACGATGAGCTCCGCAAGCAGCGCATTCTGGTACTACCACCTTCCGTGCAGCCTGACTCGCTTTCCAGCCTCGCTGTGACAACCTCTCACAGCCCGCTGCTTGACCAGATAAAAGACTTTGTACGTGAGGAGGTGGCTCGACAGCTGTCACTTCTTCACGGCGTGCAGGGGCCTCCTTCCAACCTGGATCCGACCCTACAAACGGTGATTCGCGAGCAAGTGACCGAAGCGCTACCACCTGTTCGTCCGCCGGTTCCTGCTGCAGCGCCGCTCACATACGCCGACGCCGTCTGAAAACCAAGAGCCGAGCCGTTTGTCCCGTATTATCCTCCGACGCCGCCGCCTGCCTTTCCAACCCGACCGCCTCCTGCTCGTGTCAACCCTTGGCGCACCCGTGACAACCTTCCCATTTGCTATGCATGTTGTGTCCCTGGTCACGTTGCGCGCCTGTGCCGACGCCGTGTGCCACCACCCGTGGATGACCCCAGGACCTATGTCTACGCGGCACCACAGCCCCCGCCACGTCCTTCGGCTGCCGAACAGCTTGATGCCTCCGATCGCCGCCCGTATTCTCGCCGCCGTTCGCCATCCCCGCGGCGCCGTTCTGTTTCGCCACTGCGTCCTCATTCCCTTATGCGCCAGGAAAACTAGTTGCCGCAGTTCCCGAGGCAAGAACTGCGTATACGGCGACAAGTTCAAGGCCTCGTTTGTCTCCAGCGAATGTGCTCGACGTTTCTGTGGAGGGCCACACCGCCTTGGCGCTTTTTGAAACTGGCGCTGCTGTTTCTGTGATGAATGAGGAACTGTGCCGCAAACTTCGCAAAGTGACGACGCCGTTATGCGGATTTTCGCTTCATACAGCTAATGCGCAGCGAATCTCGCCTTTAGCCGCCTGCACAGCCAAGGTCATTATTCACGGTTCCTTATATACTGTTGAATTCGTCGTTCTCTCATCGTGTTCGCATGACATTATTTTAGGTTGGGACTTTCTTTCCCAACATGAGGCCCTCATCGACTGCGCTCGTGCCGAGCTCGAACTTTTTCCGTGCAGTGCTACCTCGCCTGATACGTCATCTTCGTGGGGCAAACTGTCTGTGGCTGACGACATCGAGATTCCTCCGCGCTCATCTGTTCCTGTCCCTGTCTCCTGCCTCACCGCATCTGACGGCGCCGTCGTCTTTACACCATCCGACGTCTTCATCTCTCGACACGGTCTGCCTCTGCCATTCGCTGTGCTCAGTGTTCAAGACGGCTGCAGCCTCATCCCGATCTCGAACCCTTTTTTGAGCCCCTGCATATTTCTCCGTGGTGATTGCCTTGGCCACATTCAGCCCGTCGACTCTTTGCTCGATCCCGAACGATGCGCCGAATCATGTTCTCTTGCTACTAATTCTCTTACTTTGCCCGCATCTCCCGCTGTGGCCACAGACGGTGCCTCTGCCGATTCCGTCGACGCCAGTCTTGCCACACCGCAACGCGCCCGACTACTTCACCTACTGAACCAGTTTCGCTCTTCTTTCGACGTGGCTCAAAACCGACTCGGCCGCACGTCTACCGTGACCCATGAGATCGACACCGGAGCCCACTTGCCGCTTCTCCAACGCCCGTACCGAGTTTCGGCAGCCGAATGCCAGATTATCAACACTCAGGTGGACAACATGCTTCAGCGAGGCGTCATTCAACCATCCAGTAGTCCATGGGACTCTCCTGTGGTTCTAGTGAAGAAAAAAGATGGCACAATACGATTTTGCGTCGATTATCGGCGGCTTAACAAGATCACCCGCAAAGACGTTTACCCGCTGCCGCGAATCGATGACGCCCTTGACTGCCTCCAAGGCGCGGAGTTCTTTTCTTCTTTAGACCTGCGTTCGGGGTATTGGCAGGTCCCTGTGGTGGAGCCTGACCGTGCCAAGACGGCTTCTGTTACACCAGATGGCCTGTACGAATTTACCGTCATGCCTTTCGGCCTTTGTAATGCCCCTGCGACTTTCGAGCGAATGATGGACTCCATTTTACGCGGCCTAAAGTGGACCACGTGCCTGTGCTACTTAGACGACATTGTCGTCTTCGCGCCTGATTTTGAGACGCACCTTGACCGCTTGGAGCACGTGTTGACATGTTTAACTGCCGCGGGGCTCCAACTTAATCTCAAAAAGTGTCGCTTTGGCGCCCGCCAACTGACAATTTTAGGTCACGTCGTCTCTAAGGACGGCGTGCTTGCTGACCCAGCCAAACTTAGTGCCGTCGCTGAGTTCCCCAAGTCGTCGACTCAGAGGGAACTTCGCAGCTTTCTCGGCCTGTGTTCTTATTTCCGACGTTTCGTCCGAAATTTTGCATCCATCAACGCACCACTTACGAACCTTCTTCGGGGCGCCAACAACCTGTCCGATTAGTCACCTGACTGCGACGACGCCTTCATCACCTTACGCCGGCTGCTCACAGCGCCTCCCATTTTACGCCACTTCGACCCCACTGCTCCCACTGAAATTCACACCTGTGCCAGTGGCGTTGGCCTCGGCGCTGTCCTTACGCAACGTAAACCCGGATTTCCCGAGTATGCCGTTGCCTACGCGAGCCGTGCGCTGACAAAAGCGGAACCCCACTACTCAGTAACCGAGAAGGAATGCTTGGCGATTGTTTGGGCGATCGGAAAGTTTCGCCCTTACGTTTATGGCCGGCCTTTCGATATCGTCACGGACCATCATTCCCTGTGCTGGCTGGCCTCCTTGAAAGACCCTACAGGCCGCCTTGATTTCGATTAGCGATTAGCGACTGAACACAGTGGCAGTATGTCCAATGTCGTTCTTTCCAGATGGAGGCAGCCTTTCGAGGATCAGACACTTGTTGTAGATCTCTTTCCAACCACAGTCGCTCCCGCAGAATGCACAACGAGTCGAAAAAATTAGATATGAAGACCTTTCCAAGCTTTCGGAAGCTCGGAACGTTGCATAACAAATCAAATCAAATCAGTTTATTTAAACATCGTACGATTCTTAGGAGCACGGATAAAAAGCCCTAAATGGGCTTGACGAGGTCCATGCCCCCTACATGGCATACAGTGGAACGCATCTGATACATCAATAACAGAAATACACCAGCAGAAACGCAGCTGCTCATGAACAGAAAACTATATAAAAGGACAAAAGCGTGATACGAATAACAATGACAAACTTTAGGTTATGAAACATGACAGATATGATCAACGAAAAATGCAAAGCACTGGAAAACACAGCTGAATGAGTACATATAAAGTAGACAAGGAATTGGCAGTATTGCGTCCAGCTGTGTCACCATTTCTACTTCCTTAAACCCTTGCAAAGTGATCGGAGTTCTTTTTCTGCTCCCTTTGCAGACTCCCACTCCGGCAGGTCCTTGAGCTGTTGTGACTACGGGAATTCTAGTGGCAATAATTAGGCCTATTAGAGCGCGTAGTGTTCTCGACACAAGATAAAGGTCAGCGCAAGATCCGTTTGGAAAGAAGGGCACTTCTGGCTGGCCATTCAAAAAGCATCACGTGTCCGGGGCTCGGCGGAGGGTGATAACAATGCAACAAATATTTGTATTTCCTCCTTGATTGTTCGCTTAGGGCTCGTGTCTTTGTCAAAAGTGCGCTGTTCCTGTGCTGCGTAGGCAGCATCACCGACACCAAGACGACGTCCCCATGTCCTGCTTAAAGTTTCTATGTCTCATTTAGATCGACAGGGGATAGATCATTGCTTAGCCTCCGTGTGAAAAGCCGGAAAATAACTTATCAAGTTATATTCTATCGGGCTTGTATGCTATGTTCTTGAGAGCTGTATACAAAAGAACTGAGTGTAGTTCTGTTCCCTCGAGGACGAAACATGTTAAATATGCAGAGGGTTCAAATGATTTCTTTGCGCTCTTTCTTCTTGACAATTCTTTGCCACTCGAGCAATGCTCATACACTGAACAAGGTTTCGGAGGAATAGTAGCAAATTTTTTGTCGGCGTTTCCGCCTGATGAAGTATTATGTTGCGACTATGAACAACATGTGCGTGTACTTTGGAGCTGAAGACCGAATTCCTAAGGAGACACTATTTCATGTGAACACCAACTGCTGCCATTGAAATTTCAAACTGTCTTTATCAAGCGCTTGCAATAAAGATATACAGTTTCAAAGTGCTTTTTCTCAAGCTCCTACATGCGACAATGCAGCTACGTTTTTTTCTACTTTTCAAAACTTGAGTGCTACGTTTCTTGATGTTGACTTAAGCAGATGTCTCCACTTGGCCTTTTCTGAATTTACATTTGAGTGTCAAGTGTTTTGCAAAGGACTCGAGATAGAGAGGTTTGCTGTTCCGAACCTTATTAAATGTTAGCGTCACTTTTATATATCACGTCGTCTGCTGCACCTGGTACGGTCTCTTGAGTTTAGTAGTAGTATTTATTATTTATTTATATTTATTTATTCAAACAGCCTAAAGGCCCGGGTGGGCGTTATATAGGGGTGAAAATAACAGTGAAAATAATGAAACAGCATAAAATTCTAGCCGCACACACCATAACGAAATACACATAAAACACTGTAAACATACAAGTTCATCTGAGTGCGGTTTACACAATAGATACAAAAGAATGAATGGTCAAGTCTACAACTCGAGGTAGCGTGTCAGAAAGACTTCAAATTTATCGTGATTATTGAGAGACGCAAAGGTGCGAGGGAGCAGATTTTATTGACAGATGGTGAGGAGGAGAGGCGAGTGAAAAAAAGATTCAATCAATATTCAATATTCAATATTTCAATATTTTTATTCACTACTCAGTCAAAGATATTCAACCAAATCAGTCAATATCAGTAGTATTAGTAGTAGTAGCAGTAGCCCCTGCATAACATGTCTGACCGCCACCTTGGTCTGTGGCTCCGTGGCAGCATAGGACCGAGGACCGGAGATTATTTGCATGTTCATATAGAAAGTGGTAGCCAAGTGCAGTCGTCCACGCACTTGTTTAGAGCGCACGAACGAAGCGCTCTTTTTGCACTTGCAACAATCGCCGAGACCTTTCATGGCCCGATGCAGCTTTCAAAGGCATAATGAGTTAAACACGATCTATGAGAATATAAGTGCGCTATATGGACAAGTTTCCAGCCCTAGGTAACTGGTAACTGACAGAAGTGTGCTCCTCAGTGCGCCGTTCGAGCGCTGTAGACTGGCATGTGAACGACTGTGCATCATCAAGGTGGTCAAATCCTCTTGTGGTTCGAGGTGCATTGTGGCCTTTCGCGGCAGGGACCAGGCCATACAAGTTTAATTCAATGCCATCGTCACTCAGCCTTAGTGCTTGTTTTACGAATAAAAAAATGCTGTCTCTCGGATTCGAACTACCATTCTCTCGCCTAGGATCCTCCTATTTCGCCTCTTTACCTTTCTGCCGTCGTTTCACCCTAGACTAGAACATGCATTTCAATTTCGAACCCTTATTCTCAAACACCAACCACGCCTGGACCGTAAGCAGCCCGTTGCATTCAAATCAGTCAATATCAAGCGAACCTTGTCTCTTTATAATGTCGCGGAGGCTTTATGTTCAGAATAATAACTTTACAAAATATTTATAATCTGCCTCACTAAAGCCAATTTTTTTTTTGCTTAGTACCAATATTATTTCAGAAACCGAATGTAGTAATGCGTCTCTTCAATCGCGCGCATATATTTTTTTTATCCTCACCGCTATTTGTAGGCATTCAATCATGGGGGAAACACCTTGACTCCTGTTAGCACAATAAAACCTGCAAACATTCGCTGTGTGATCACTGACGTTTTCAAGTTTTTAAAGGTGCAGTGAAGAGGAATCTGAACTCGTCTTTTTGCCGCGGGAACTCAATATACACGTTCCGAGCATTCTTAGAAACCTCGATCTATTGCCTTGTGTGGCCGATTTCCCTAATTAAATCGAATTAACGTCCGGCTCCCGCCTTTTTTTTTAATTATCCCGTACGGTGGGCGGAGTCGGCCAACGCGTGGAGTGCCTTTCACTCGTTCCCGTGGCGGCTTGCCGCTCTGCCATCGGCGCAGTAATACGTAGTAGTCCGTAGAAGCAAATAGTCCGCGCGTATTTTTATTTCTGAGGGCTTATTTTGAGGCTATATTATCTGTGAATGAAACTATTTATTAACAGAAACATAAAAAACAAAATAAAGCGAAAGCAAGGCCTGCACGAAGCTGGCTGAAAGGCTCTCCACGCGTTGGTCGACTCTGCCCACTGTACGGGGAGAATTAAAAAAAAAAGGCGGGAGCCAGACGTCAATTCGATTTAATTAGGGAAATCGGCCACACAGGGCAATAAGTCGAAGTTTCTAAGAATGCTCGGAACTTGTAGAACGAGTTCCCGCGGCAAAAAGAAGAGTTCAGATTCCTCTTCAGTGCACCGTTAAGTGTTTTTATTTCAAACTTTTGTACTTACATTCCGTCCTCGTTGCAATATTGTCTGCATTAAACATTATTCATGAATATCTCTGAGTATCACTTTTATTCTCATACTTCTTATATTTGCGTGCTAAAGACTGCGTAAGATTAGTGAATTTCTTGAGCCATCTTCTGCGATTAATAGGTAACCCTTATGTAGTGCGCTTTGGGTCCTTATGAGTCTACGAAATGGCGATGGATATAAATTCAAAAGATGCGAAGGCCACACATTCCAGTGAGGGCTTTGTTATCATGCACTAATGAGCTCGCATCAAAAGCTTCGCTATTCGAGGCTGTAGTATACGAACCTATTCGCTGATAACATGTCACATTTTGATGCGATATCATTAGGATCGACATGAAGGCACAAACTCACACGTATGGTCGGCGCATATGTGAAGCATCCATCTGCCAACTTCGGCAGGTGGTGATTCGGGGATTTCCCGAAACCACGTGACACCTGCCATTCCTGGCAGATGACACAGGTGATCAATACCTACTGAAAAGGCGGAGAACACGAGCGGCGTAAAGGCAGCTGGAATGGAGTCCCTCTACTCTGGTGTTTTGGAGTTTAAGCTTAAGAACGGCAAAAAGATCAACAAGACACACATTGGTGGCCAAAACAGTAACTCAGACATGCTAATATTGCAGATGAACGATGTGCGCAAAACATTAGCCAATCCATGTACACGAGAGAGACACAAGGACGGTCTCAACATTAACAACTACTTCATTCTTCTTACACGAACGCATATGCATACCTTTTTGCCACACGTGCGCAAGCGAGCGAAAAACTCAAGTTATGGGATAATACTTGCAACGACGCGAGCACGAAAGCTTAGACTCAGCTAAGTACAGAGATATGGAAGTATCGCTGAAGGATCCTTCAGCTTTTTTGTTAATATGAAATGCTTCGAGAGCCAACCGCGCGTGTTCATTTCTGCTTTTGTCCAGAATCGCCGTCTCTTCGAATTGCGGTGCACAATTGCTGCAGTCATTAATGTGCGACACTAGTGCGACATAAAGTAGTCAGACATGCTAGATTAGCCCGATGAACCTAAACCAATATAACTAATCCTACAACCTTCAAAAGTCAAGGCAAGAGGAGGAGGAGGAGAAAAAATTTAATTAAAGTGAAGGGCAGTTGTGCGAGCTTCTGGCCGAAACCCTCTTTCCAGGGCTTCACAGGCTTGAGGTGCCCTCCGGACCTGTTCTATGAGGGCCCGTTGGTCCTCCGGGTTATCGCTGGTCAGCACCGTCTCCCACCGCTCAAAAGACGTGTTCTCCGTTTGGGAAGTGCTTGGTTTGGCCCCACTTAACCAGGAAATGTGGAAGACTGTCGGGGGGCCTGTTACCAGGGGCACGTGTCGAAGTATAATGTTGTGTCTATGAGATGTAGTCTATGGAGGTTTGCAAATGTGTTCGTCTGTAACTGCCGCCAAAAGACTGCATCTGGGGTGCCTAATTTCCTATGAGGTGGGGCAAATGTCTCATTTGAAGACACTTTCAATATACCTGGAAGGTAAAGGGGTAAAAGCGTGCACGGTTTGTGGTCCCGCTCGGTTTATGGCGCCTAGAGTAATAGCACGTGCCCTCTCGTTTCGTTCCAGTCCTTAGTGGCCTGGTGTCCAGGTGATTTTGTGGTGCTTGGTGAAGAGTGTAGTGTCCATAAGCCGTGTGACGAGCTTGGGAACACAGCGTCTGAAGAAGTTTTGACACGTGTGTTGCGAGTCTCTGATCACATGTGCGCTTTGGCCTTGGGACTCGTAGCGCCTAATGGCAATGGCCACGGCGGTGGTCTTCGCGGCCGCTGGTGTTTCAGCTCTTAACAGAATCAGTAAATAGAGTGCAGAAGTGGTGGCCCCTGCCGCCACTGCGTACTTCTCATGGTCCGGGTATGCTGCGGCATCCACATAAACCACGTTTGGGGAACTGGCTTGGCGTAGGCCTAGGTCGGATAGTCGCACTCGTCATCCACCTGTGTGACCGTCTTTAACGTCTTTAAGCATATGTTCTGGTATCGGGCTACTCTGAAGTGTTGCCTGTGTTATTTTTCTAGAGAGGATTGAGGATCCAGAGCGCCGATGTCCGCAAGTGTTCCTACTCAGCGTAGGATAGCTCGTCCAGCTTGAGTGGTCTGAAGTCTTAGTGTTGGAGATGCACGGATGGCTTCTGTTAGTTCCGTAAAGGTGTTGAAGATTCCTAGAGTAGTCAGACGCTCAGTCTAGGTGTTTTTAGGAACGTTAAGAGCCGTCTTGTATACCCCCCTTGTAATGGTGTCAACTTGCTGCTCCTCTCCCTTTGTTATCGTGTGAAACGGTATTCCGTATGTGATTTGGATAAGTACCAGTGCTTGCACCAGCTGAAGAATGTCTTCTTCTCGCATTCCTTGGCGATGCCTGGAAATGCGGCTGGCCATGCGAGCTATCTGGTTTGCGGTGGTTTTGAGAGTCTGGATGGTGTGGGTGACACGGAGGTAGCTCTCCATCCAAAGACCAAAACTGCGGATCAGGTTACCTTCCCTCATGGCTTGACCTTCGATCATGAGGTTGATGTAACCTGGAGAGACGTATCTCGGGCCATGTACTCGCATGACCGCCGACTTCCCCGGGACGTAGTGGAGGCCGCTTAGAGAGGGGAATCCCTCGATGATCCGGGCTGCTGATTGTAGGGTGGTTCCTTTCTTGGCCCCGTGAACCCTTTGTGGCCCATATAGTCATATCATCCTCGTATATGGTAAAGCCCACATTTGGAAGTGCTTCTAGTTCACGCGAAAGCCTGAGCATACTATTGTTGAAAAATAGGAGAGAAATGACAGCTCCCTGAGGTGTGCCTTTTCGTGGCACATCTTTGTCGTCGAAGTGGGTTTGACCGATGCCTATGGCGGCCGTGCGGCCCGTCAGGAAAGTACGCACGTAAACGAAGACCTTTTCTCCTCCGTTAAGGTCATTTATGGCTTGAAGGATCGCCTCGTGGTATGTGTTCTCGAATTCGCCCTTTAAATCTAAGGCCAAGATGAGATAGATGTTCGTGACCTCTAGGGATGTTGGTAAGCCCTTCTTGCAGGAGCAGGCAGGCGTCTTGGGCCGAAAGCCCTGTCCTTAACCCAACAAGTACGAGGGAATAGATCATTATCTGCAATATAATTTTTGAAGCGGGTGCGGATGACCCGTTCTTAGAGTTTTACTGAACGTGATGTTAGAGAGATGGGCAGGAGGGAATCAAGTGACGGTCGCTTGCCGTGCTTGAGAATGGTGATAATTTGAGCATGTCGCCAACCCTCAGGTACAATGCCCTTCTTCCAGAGTCAACTATTGAAGTAGTCAGTGATGGCTTGATATGCGCTTGAATGATGTTACGAATAATAGCGTTTGTGATTTTATCCGCTTCAGGAGGGGTTGCGCTGCGGCTTGCACCTCGGCTATTGTTACTGGGGCATCAAGTGTGGGGTTTGGAAGACCGTTGTAGGCGGTGGACAAGCTGGTACCGGAGAGTCACCAATATAACGCGTCCACAAAGCGTCAGTGAGTTCCTTGTCGGACCCATGGAATTGTTGAGGTATACTTCGGAGAGTACGATATGTGGCCGAGTTGATTTGTCGGGCTTAGTGAGACTGCTGAGGACGGACGAGGTTTGAGCAGCACTGAGGGTTCCTTTCAAGGCGGCAAAAAACTGTACCCAATTCTGTTGGGCGAGTTGGATGGGATATTTCTGAGCTTCCTCTGTAATGGAGGCAATGCCCACGCTCAGTTGTTTATTGAGTCTCTGCTGTTTCCAACGTCTTATGAGTTTCCCTTCTCCCACAACTGTAGAAGATGTCGATCGACTTCCGGAGTGGTGGCAGTGCCTTTTATGGTTTGAGTAGCGGAAGCATGTGTATCTCGCATGTGTTGTGCCCCCTCTGTTATGCTCGCGATCCTTCATTCAGGTGGAAGGCACTTACGAAACGCTTCCCAGTTAGGTATCTTCGCGCCCCCAATTATGCGTCTGAGCTTTGGAGTGGAGTTTGGTGTACTCAGGATTTAATGATCCCTCCCTAGGGTGTCACCGAGGTTGGTCCATGTGTATTTAGTAGCATTATTCGTGAAAGATAGATCAGGAGTATTTGCAACAAGTTGCCGATTCTGGTAGGTGCCCTAAAGTCGGTGGGTAGCCCGAGGCCTTCCCTGTCCGCTGGTTCCAACAGGCAGGTGCCTTTTCTGGTGTCCTTTTTATACCCCCAGGCCGTATGGGGCACTTTCAGGATGCCTAATACTACAAGCTGGTTTTTGAATGCTATTCGAGTACATTCCTGAAGTATGTTTCTAAACTGTTATTGTTGCGCACGAGGTGGGCGCACGACGTGAACATTCCTCCAAGGCAAGAGTAAATGCTATGCCTCTTAAACAATTCTACACCAATATGAAGATGGCCAAGGTACATCAATTTGCAACCATTAGAGAGGTCATTAGAGAAATCATTGAAGAGGTGGCTGCTGCCAAAGTAAAAGAGACAAGTCCCTCTCTCCTGAAGGAAAGTGGAACAGTGAAGGCGAAGAGAGGGAGGCACGCGATGGGTGTTGGGCGGTAGAGAGTGTATAGACCGTTTACAAAGAACAGTTTGCTCTGTCCACGACTGGTGGCGCCACTAGGATAGCCGCCACTTCTGACCTTTGAAGCTGGCGTTAGCAGCATTGGCGCAGAGTGCGAAACGCTGCTGCGCAACTTGTGTACGCGCGTCATGTGACTTTTAAACAACCCGACTGTGATACGGATGTCATGCGTATTGCTGAAATAATATCTAGAGCTAATATCTCTGTGTCCCGCCGCGGTGGCTAAGGGGTTACGGCGCTGACACGAAATACGCGGTTTCGATCCCGGCAGCGGCGGCCGGCGATGGCGGAATGGTCACGTGAACAAATATGGCGCCGCCCATACTGCCTGTCAACCGGTGACTCAGGGCCTAGATGACACCACCCTTTCTGACGGTTTGAACCTGTCAGAGCAGCGGCTCCTCTCTCCGGCAGCGCACTGAAGCTAACGCATACTCTGCCACACCAATAACATTGATCGTTGATAATTTTTATTTCTCAAAATGGCAAACCATCTCTTCCGAGTAGCGGTGCTTAAGACAAGGCTAAGTGCCCATCTACCATTTTTCTTTGCACCGGCTGAACATGGTCGCCAAGGTGTTTTGCGGAGTTTTCTCTGACAAGTTGCTAACAGAATCTGGCCTCAGCACTCGATTCACATTTGAATACCTATGCGGCCCCTCGATATTGCAGAATTTGCGAATGTTCTGATGCAGGCTGCACATCCAGGTGCTGGTCAACCGGCCGACAGAGATCGTCTTTTTCAACAATGTTGTTATAAGGTGAGTTTAGCGGATGTGCAGTGTATTGCCCACGTAAACCCTTTTTAATGTAAGAGCATTTCTTACATTCATTGGCAAACTGCGCAAATACCCCGCCGTCATCAGAAACCCGTGGAAAGAAAAGCGGCACGCGAATGATGTCATCACGCCTCCTGGAGCTATAGGCCGCCGGCGTTTCCGCCGCCGCTTACATCAAAGGGCGATTGAAGTGCCCACTCTCCCAGGGAGCCACTTACGCGTCTTTACTCTCAACGTCAACGGAGTCTAGATATTTCGCTGGTTTTGAAAGAAAGAAACAAAGCTTCAATTCGTAGATGGACGCCACCGCATACTCACAGCGCAATTTATGTGTCCACTGGCTGCGTGAGCCAGTTACACTTGGTACTCAGAGGTGTCACACAGAGAGACACCGGTTAAACCCGCATAGCGTAGCTAGAAGTGCTTTCGCACTAGAAACGCAGCAGCACAAAACACAGCGACATAACGACATACGTTTGCTAAGTAGTGCTCTCGTATTTACGCATCCTACGAATTGTTTCCCATATTAACATTAAGTAGCCGCCGCGGTGGCTTAGTGCTTATGGAACCTGAAAGACGCGGATGCAATTTCGGCCTTGGCGTCTCATTTTTATGGAGGCGAAATGGTAGAGGCCGAGTGCTGTGCGGTCTCAGTGCATGTTAATAAAACCCAGAAGGTCGAAATTTTTGGCGCCCTCCACTATGGCATCCTTCATAGCCTGATCCGCATTGGGACGTCAAACTTCATAAGCAAAAGCAGACCACATTAACGTCAGCTCCCAATACGTGGCTTCACGCCAAGGGGACGTTTGTGCCGCTGTCAGTGAACAATTTCCAGGGTCAGATACCACAGGCAGTTGTTGAGCACTTTCCGTTTTGTAGCGACACTACGTGTTCTTTGGGAACATCTTTTTGGGGGCTCGTAGAAATGGCATCGAGGTCACGCCCTACGCCGTAAGATTATTGCCACTAATCATGTTTTTATGATATGGTACGATCTTTTTGCAATAAAGGGACTGCATATCCTTTGCAACCGTAGAAATGGCATCGAGGTCACCTCCCACACCGTAAGATTATTGCCAGTGGAGTTGTTTTTATGATATGGTGCGATCTTTTAGTACTAAAATGTGTGTTTAGCCTTTCGAACAGCGCATAAGAGATCTATACGCACAATCTCCACGTTCAACGACCTCTCTGTACAGGCAGCCGTACACTTTCAGACTGGAGCATATGCTGCGCAAGGTTCACCTTCTGAGTAGCGGCGTTTCTTGACGCATGTGTGTGTTCCCTTCAAATTTGATGCGCCTGCCGATAGAGCGCCTCATGATGACGTGCGAATAGACTCCGGAGTTATTTTTTATACGTGAGCGCAGTTTCTCAACAAACATTATTTGGGAAGGCCACTTAGTGCATAAATATAAGGTTTAGCGTGACGAATGAAAGCGAAAAATAAAGGTTCCTTGCAAACCGTTCTTTCAGAACACGACCTATTTGTTCACGCGGATAGCTGATGGGGCGCAAGAGGGCGTGCAAGCATTTGACATAAATAAAACTAGAAAAAGAATGTCGTCAGCGCACCTTCTATTCGGCTTCTACCGAACAAAATCGCTTTTAGGAAAAGCCGCTTGTAAGCATCTCGCATTTTTTTCATGCGCAGTTGTTGTTGCTGTGGGCGGCTATTTATGAATGGAAATAAAAATGGAAGGAAAAGATGTTGCAAGCCGCGACATCTGCCCTCAAAACCTGAAGCATCTGAACTACGGCTAGCGGGATTAAAAGGACAGGAAGAAGGAAAGAAAGGAGGGAGCGATAGTAAGAGAGGATAGGTATGGGGCTGCAATATACACTCTGTACAGATACAGGATATCGAAATAATTGCCTAGAGCTCTTTCAGGCTGCAGTTACAATTGCGTGCCGTGTTTGTCTTTTTCGCTCACTCACGCAAATTTTGATGTTTCCCTCCACACATGTATGTTTCCATTTCCATTGACCTTTTTCATTACTCCGGCGGTTTGTTAAGTTTTTTTTGGGCCGTATAAGTAGCCTTATCTTCTTTTATTCTCTCACCTTCGCCATTATTCTCGTTAACTGTTGTTTTTCGTTCTGGAGTGCTGATTTTCATTGTGCGTATTATTCCTCACCTTTCTCGTTGTTTTCTTTTATTTTAAATCTCGCAAGTTATGTATTTTATTCCTGTTTTTCGCAACAATTCCTTAGTCGCACAATATCTGCTGCCTCTGGGCTTTCAGCCCAGGTGACACAATATATTTTATGGTCAGTGAAGTTCAATGCGCAGTGTTTCACTTCTTTGATCAGGCCTAGAGCTATGTTAGATTTTTTTTGCTTTGGACTGCCATTCGCCGAACGAGGCTCCACATTATTATACAAAACCATTTAGTGACCGAGATCAGTAAATCACTCTGCCAGCTGGCCGAATTATAGAGTAAACCTCCTTCATTTGACCATATTCATCGAAATAAGAGAAAAGTCAGTTCACTGCAGCATCAGATTACTGCCGCGACCTTCAGCATTTTTACAAGCCGGCACTCACCACTAAACAGCTGGTAGCTGTCGCTTGAGAAAATCAATGAAGCACTCCATAACACACAAAAAAAAGTTAAAACAACATATTTTTTTTTTCAGTCACAACCACCAAGTAAACGCGTTCGCTCAGAACCATTTCCCCTTTTCTCTACACAAGAGGCGTTGCGCCGTTTCCCTAGTGACAAAAATGTAGAGTCTGGTATTTTTCGGGAAAATGTGTCTGAAGCAAGAGCTTTGCAAGCAGGAGGTAATCATAAAAAGTTTTGCGCAAACTATCAGTGATAAGCCAAAATAGTCAGCTCTAATCTAGAATTACCTTGACCACAGAAAAGCAGCCATTGGCATATTGATATTGAAATGTTTTGCGCACTTAACACGCATTCATCCTGATGTTGTCTCGGTTTACTGGTTTGGAATGGAGAACGGGCTGGAATTTAGATTATTAGCTCCTCGAATAGAAAGTCAACCATATTTATGCCTATACTCTGTTTCCAACTATGTTGATCTACGTTGCTGACTGTCTCATATCTCCTAATAGGATTTTTTAGTTATGAACTTCATAAATATCGTAAATTTCATTTATTCTGCTCAGAGCGGAGGCGTGTTCAATGAGTAATAAGAGCAGCTCTTCTGTTCGACTACTCTTGCCTTGCTATGAAACCTTTATATATTAAAACCGACAAATTCCGGGTTTCCACAACACCAAGCACTACGCAGGCTGTTTATAAAGCCCTTTTTTAGTGATTTGTATTTACCGCTTATTTATGTCAGCTTGGCTAAGCGTTAAGAATGTCCAGTGATGCGACCATCATGCTGCCGGAACGAGACAGTTATGATCTTCATATCACATCCGATGTACTTTACTAAAGCTGTCCTCGTGAACAAGGTTTCCTCCCATCCTCTTCCGGTAAAGCAGCCCATGGTTTTGCGCTACTGATATATAGTTCGCCGAAAGCCATCTGCCAAAGAAAATAATTTAGTTTTAAAGTTGAATTTAGTTCCGAAAAGAAATTCAACTGCACGCAAGTTTTTTAACCAAACTTTGCAGTCTTCTCTCGGTACCTATGCCATCGTGTATGCCCACTGAAGCTAGAATATCCTTGGCAGCTATCGAAACGTTAGCAGTCGGTGCCTGTAGACGACAATCTCAAGTGAAGTGTCCTGTAATGAGACAGAGACATGCAGATTAGTTAACTGAGTTAAAATATTTTGCACCAACTTTTGCCGCACACTGCTCGTAATACTGTAAGCACAGGTGTACTTATAAACAATGGAAACAGTATATGTCACAGGAATTCCTACAATTCCTGCTATTCTTGACTGCCGCGTTTCATAAACAGCATTATTCATTGCCCTAGGAATGGTACATCAGTACCAAAGAATATGGCAGGTGTCCCAGAAGAGATCTCGAAAGAATGCATCTTGCCTTTCAGTAGAAATACGCCACAGCCATCCTGGTTCATCCAAGCACGGTCTTACTGCCACACTGCTAATCGTTATTTAATGAAAAACGGCAGACCGCGCCTCTTTATTATTCTTTCTTAACATGCATTCCCCATTTTCGCTCTATATCTTCTTTTTTAATGCAAAGAAGTTCTCCTGAACCCTGTCCTCCGGCAATGTGTGTTGACGTGAAACCTACAGCACAAACAACGAGGCTCCGACTTTCACCCTCAGTTCTTCAGAAGCGCTATACAACAGCCCTTTCCCACACCCCCCCGCTCCCATCTTCTTGTCAGGGGGCTGCTCACGAACACTACACCACCCTCGATTCTCCGACCCTATCCACCTCACCAGTGATCACCATCGAGAAGTGATTGTTCCACCCTCCAAGAGTACCTCCTACTGCAAACACACCTACCTGCACCTTCCGCACAGCCGTAACCAATTATCAGCCCAGGCAGCAGCGCAACGTAACATCGATGGTGAAATAAAATTAAAAGCCGCAGCAGGAAAGTCAGACGCTATTTTGAAACAGCACCCTAAGCAACCTCTCCAGCCCAGCCCCCACCTTAGGGATTGCACACTAATCCACCTCCGCCCAACTTCACTCTCCAGTTAACACTAACGTGTGTTTGATGCGTCGACTTGAAGCAAATAACTGTGTAGAGTTAACGAATAAAAGTAATGATCGATCGTAAACCCAGCTGTTTTCGTAGAATTTTCTCATCAAATGTCTGATCGTCCCGTATGTTTTATGTTTTTACCATACGTTCCTTTTGTGACTTGCTGAATCACCTTTATTGTTTACTGTGCTACAAAGGTGGTCAGGAAAGCGCATTCGCTTTCAGGAGTTCGTGAAATGCCGTACATTCATACCGCTAAATAAAGTGCGAAATGTGGAATTAAACATTAAAATGCCACACATTTTTCTTGCTCTAAGTTCACTTTGCAAGAGGAATGTGTGGCTTTTGAGGAATGTGTTTAACTCTTTGAGTGGTTGAACTTTTGTGCCCAGCTTTGTTGATAAGTAAAGGATAAAGTGAAATTAAGCAGGTAAAAAACGAACTTAGTAGGGTTTAGTTTGGTGCGACTCAGGTTAAGAGAGACTCCGTAGCGAAAGGCTCCGGAAATTTCGACCACCTGGATTTCTTAAAGGTGCACCGACATCGCAGAGTACACGGGCCTCTAGAAACGAATCTAGCATGGAAACGTAAAAATACGGGATGATCAAACATTTCATGCCGCCTGTGAAAGCAATTCCATTTAGCATGAACGCCTTCCTCAGCTATTAAATCAACTGAATAGTATTGCTCTTAACCATGGCTAGCGTGGTCTTCAACAGCATATTACTATGCCGCGAGTCTGTCTACTAAGAAAAAGATCAGGGGTTCAAAGGCCGCGATGAGAAGGTTGCGGACCTCGCCCAAAGCTAAATTTTTTGTGACGTCCACCTCCGCAGTCATTCAAATGAATAAATAAGACGGAACAATTGCTGAGAGGCCACTGTAAGGCTAATCTTGCCTTTAAATGACCCCCCCCCCCCCCCAGTTCACTTCTCACGGTGTTCACGGCACCATTTGCACCAAGCACCTAGCTATGTCTCCGCATCGGTAATATATTAAAAGCAGCGAATCCAAAAATGATCAAGTATCTTCGTTCTCCGTTCGCTTCTTTCACTCAGTAATTGCTTCTTGGCAAGCTAGTATGCGATTTGTTTAGATTTGTTTGTGAAGTGTAGGCAAAAGCAACACTCAAGCTTTGCAGCAGCGCCTGCACTATCGTGTTTGCGAATGTTAAAATTGGCGATATTTTACTACGATTTGCGCTCCTAGTTTCCTTCCTTTTTCTTGTGCCAGTTTTTCAAACTAACAGTTCTTACCAGTGCTGCACTGGTAACAATGCCTGCTAACCACACATATTCAATAATAAAATGCGCTTCATTTATTCTTCTCTTTAAAGTAAAACATCAGAGTTGTTACTGACAATGGTCATTTCTTTTAACAAATAAAATAATGGCATAAACCACGAAATAAACGGCACCATGCGTCCTTTTTAGCAAGCCAATCAACAAAAAGCAATGTGTGGGTCATCGTGCAGGCTCAAGCAGGTAATCCTAAAAACACAGCTGGTTTGGTAATGGAATTCGCAGGGGACCGACATGTGGCACGTGTTGTTTAACATGCCGCTGCTTCTAGGTGGGGTGTCTAGAATTGCCTACCCGGATGCTCCATCGGAACTCTAAACATTCACCTGTTACATATTGAGGAGTAGTGGATATCATTTTATTCCCGAGCTCTAAAACAACACTTCATTCCTGTGTCCGACAAAGGCCATTCGCCAGGGTTATTTGTGAGCAGCATATTGCTCCGCAGTGCTGCTGTCCACTGAGAAGGCGAGGGGCTCAATGTGCGAGTTGTCTGGGTTGTGGGCCTTACCCCAAGATCATTTTTTTACGCCTTCGGCGATCCACGCATTTGCCGTTTAAATAAAGCAGTCTCTGCCGTCGCTAATTCGCATCAGTTGTTGGAAGCGCAGATTAGGCGTCATCAATATGCCACGTTATCTCCAGTTCCACCGAGTATGCCACCTGGGACTGAAACGATCAACCTGACGGCTCGTATCTGATGAATGCTTAGCCCAGCCGGGTATGCCTCGAACATTAGAGGTTCTGGCCGCAACAGCCCAAACCACGCACGGGGCCAAGGCAATGCAGTTCATGAGCGTTGTTTTCTGTCTTGCTGGCACTGTGATTCTATGGTTCGAGAAACACGAGGACGCGCTTTCGACCTGCGTTAGTTATGTCGAGTGCAATCAAGAAGTGCTTAAGGGCCACTCTATCAAATGCAAAAGGCATAAAAAATGCTAGCTCATCGAACGCAGCGGCCTAGTGAGACCAACGCGATGCACGTAAAAATATGCTAAATCTTTGCACCACTGCAAAGCATGCAATAGTTGAAGAGAAAGTTGGACATTTTCTGAGGGTACTACTACGGATATATTCAATTTAATGAGTATGAAAGCAAATTTCGCCACTTCTTGTGACGTCAGCCTTAATCGCCGGACGGTCCAATCATTAGATATCCGCCGCTTCTCTCCCATGCTTAGTCGTCTCTTCAACGCCCCCATCACTACAGTGATGGCCTTTGCTTGCAGTGAAGGCATGGTTCAATTTTTCCAATGCCTCGTCCACAGAGTTTCGGCCCATCAAATGCAGAACCGCACCACCCAACCTCGGCTGCTACAAATGGTTACGCACTTTGAACCACTCGTCTCATGAGCCCGAATAGCACCGCAATCGTCCTCATACTAGTACCTACTGAGAACACGCCGCTGAGCCTCCACAGCGCCTGTTCTCACGCCGCCCCACGAAAGTCGACTGCCCGGCGCCTCCCCTCGCAGCTTTGAAACATTGCTCCAGATTAAAAAGACTGAAAGGTTAAAGGCTACTTTCGTGCAGCATCCATCAGTGTTCAGTAACCTTCACCCTGCCACTACCCCTTTCTTCCCTACACCCATTCTGCAGAAGACTGATCGAGTGCCCCCAGCTTAACGAAAGTTATGAAAGAACAAGTGCAACATTTGCTATAGAAAGGCGTCATCTAGGAGTCGGTTAGTACTTCGGTTTTCCTCCTGTATTGGCCCGAATTAATGATACCTCGTGGAAATTTAGTGTGGACTACCGCCGGTGAAATGCCGCCACAAAGAAGTAAACACGGCCCCGCGTATTGAGGATGTCAATTGTCTTCAGTGTTCGTCCTACTGCTCGTCAGTGGGCCTCAGCTCCGTGTGTTGGCTAATCGCCTTGCAAATGTCTGAACGGTAGAAGAAAGCGTTTGTTGCATCCAGTGAACTGTATGAATTTCATGTCGTGCCTATGGGAATATGCAATGCGCCAGCTCAAATCGAGGAGTTTGTGGGCTTCATCCCGCGTAGGTTTAAGGAGGAGGTTTGCGTATTCCACCTTCATGACTTCATTATATACGGCAAGATATTTCAGAAGAAAAACCGTTCATCTTGATAAGATTTTGTGGTGATTGCGCTTCGTCGTCACACTGTGGGACAGCTCTGTGGGCTGCAAGCGTTCATAGCGCATTTGCGCTATCGAACTAAACATGGCCAACTGGCGCTTATAGGCCCCTATCAGTGCTGTAATTATCATGGGATACCGATTTACTGAGCTCGCCGAGTCTTGCAAGTGCACGAGCCGTCGTTAGGAGCCAGGCGCGTTGTCATCAACTTAGCTACCGACTCCGGGATGACCATGTAGGCCAACGAGGCTCCAAGAGTGCCGCTGCTGAACGGGAAAAGCCGGGTGTGATTTAGGCCTCCACAGCTGGCCGACAAAGTTTGTGCGGCCGTTCAAATATCTGAAATCTTGAGTTAGTAACTGGATACGTAGCCGTAATTTAGAAAGCGAAGTTCCCTCAAAGGCAAAGGCGTTCGCGTGAAAATGCGAATAGCATGGAAACATTCCACCTTTACGTTTCCTGTGACTGGGAGCCTAGTGCGGGTGGAGAAAAAAACGTATAGAGCCAACCTCTCGAAATCCCAATCGACTGCACTAATCACGCTGTGAGTCGTCCCCACACCTGGGCACACAGTGGCATCCTCATCGCCACTGCTGGCTTTCCCCAGGTGCTGTCATGAGACAACAAAGCATAGGGCCATTTTCCCACACTCGTTGAGACGGCAGTGTTCACGGAAGGCGGTGAAGGTCAGTACCAGTTTTCCTTTTTTCATGTGGGCAGATCATTTGCTCCTCTCTGCTCTTATTTGTATGAACAAAATCAGCTACGTTAAGTGCGAGCATATTTTCTATTGCTGACTTTCTGCCATTTACCTTAATTCAGTGATCATGGCTCGTTCATTCAATGTCGTGGCATCGCATTGCGCTGCTGGCTACGATTAACCATTCGGCTAGCATTTCATAAGTGGCATTCTTCTTGATCGTAGGTGTGCACAGGAGCGACAGAAGATTTAAAGCTTCATTTTGCTGAATTCGACTTGGACATGCAAGCGCACGGTAGCATTTCAGACTCTTACGTCTTCAGCTCTGAAGTAAAGCTTATTCTAGCCTATTGTCTATGTAACGGCCGCTTGTTTTCATAGTACGCTCCTTCTTCGCGCGTCCGTAAAGAAGTCGCGTGTATACGTACTGCCAATCTTTCATGCGCCATTATCTAACTTTCGTGAAGATTACAATCTTTAGCTCGATCGTGTTCCGAACTCCCGCTATGGTTGTACAGAATGCGTTTTTCGTGGAAGCAAATCGCTTAGACATGAGTGAAGCTAAAAATGCAAATTTGTGCACGCAGCTTTGTGAGTGGATATATGGCTGCCGCTATCACAAATGGCCGGTTAATTCTTGCACGCCCCTCCCCCCCCCCCTCCCCCCCTTCCCTGTGTTGACGACCCATTCAGAAGAACGCGAGGTTTCATCAGAGAATTAGAGGCACTAAATATAGATTTTGTGCTTTTCTATTTAGTGGGGCCCAAGACATGAGTGTAAGAAAACCACGTGGAAAACTGTACCTTCGCATGCGTATATATGTGCCCTAACGTGGAGAAATAATTCAGTTTCTTCTCCAGTGCTGTTTGTGTGGGAGGTCTCGCGACATACACTCAGCTTGTTCATAGTTCTTAAATCTGCGGCTTTTGGGGCAGGCTGTGTGAGTCTGAGGAGTTTGTAACCATAGAGATACCGCGTTTTATCTCCTCCTCGCGTGACCTCAAGTGCAAGCAGCGTTAACACGTGTACAGTTCAACCGTCGAAGTCTAAAGAGCACGGATACTCAATTTATATGTACCGTGTGCGTGCGGAGCCCTCGTGGTATTTTATGCAGCGTATATGCTCACATATTGGCCAGTACGATGTATAGGCCGCGTCTGGTGATTTTTACAGCATCTGAAGCGCTTTTGCTCGATATTGGAATGTCGCGCTGTAGCTCATTTTTGTTTATTTTGATGCCTTCGCCTGTAAGGGGACGGTTCTCTTTAATGCTAGGTGTCGAGAATGGTCATCTACTTTCTGTCGGTGACTCGTCGCGTGGCAGAGTGACTAAGAGAAGTTCCGTCTTCGATGCCTCAAAATGAGCAGCTGACGCGGTTGGGTTGTCGACCTCAGCAGAGAATCTTTTACGTGGTTGTCTTGAACTACAGCTACATGGGAAGTGTATTAACGCAGTAGCGGTGGCAGCAACTGCAGTTTTTTGTCCGCGAAATTGGTGAAGGAGCGTGCTTTGCGCCTTTGATGTTCCTTCTTCATTTCCTGAGTGTATACCTTGGTTCCCGCGTCGTCGTGGCTGTGTTTTACGTATTCTGTCAACCTCCTAGTCAACAAAGCACGACTGAAGAAACAGGTTGAGAAAAATACGCGATGTAAATACCATCCGAACGAAGGAAATACACAAGCAGATTGGCGCCTACTTTTGGCGCCTACTTTTGGCGCCTACTCCTTTCGTTTCAGGAAGCCAAAGAGCTCTGGTTTCTAAAATAAGATGGTTTCATAAAATGGCGTTTCAATAAAGCGCTCTCAAAACACGATTAGAAAGAGAGCGTTATTAATAATTTTGCCTACATACTAAATGATTTAAAATTCTTTTAAAATTAAGGCAAATGCGTTCTGAAATAGATTATTTTGTAGAGCGTTCTAGCCCTACCTATATGATAATTGCCTCATTTCGCTCTTTAGGGCCGTCGAAACATCGAATTTGCGAGAGCAAGGACATCCATTGAGTTTCTGACCACATAACATATGCACATAAGGGAAGGGGATGAGGGGCTCGTTATAAATATGACAGAGACCAACAGCCAGAGAAACCAAGGGGCACAGGGGATTTTTTATTGTTATTATTTATTTATTTATTTATTTGTGGTGTTGATCAATTTAGAATATTACTGAATATGTTATCGCTTAATGCTAATTGATTAGAAAAACAGAAGAAAAAACAACCACATGCCGCCGGTGGGTTCGGGTTCGGATCGGGTTCGGATCCCACCGGCGGCATGTGGTTGTTTTTTCTTCTGCTTTTCTAATCAATTAGCATTAAGTGATAACATATTCAGTAATATTCTAAATTGATCAACACCACAAATAAATAAATAATAATAATAAAAAATCCCCTGTGCCCCTTTGTTTCTGTGGCTGTTGGTCTCTGTCATATGCACATGAGGAAGGATATTGAGCTATCTTGATTGACCATATACATTCTTAGCTAATCTAGTTATCACCATTGAAGTTTAGAGTTTCTGCATGTTGAGAGCAACACCTCAATACTCTTTTCTACAATTCCTACATTTCCTATCCTTGGTTCCCCTTTTCGTTTGGCATGTTCTACCTGTATGGTAAAGCCCCCCATCACTGAAAACGTACGAGCGACTATCTCTGTATTGCTGGACCAAAAAAAAACCGTAGTGGTGCTTTTGTCGCAGCTGTGAGACTGCTTGGATATTAAGCGGATAGAATAAAGCCTCACTCACAGTGGAGAATTTTCCTGTGCCTGCGATCCGAAACAGTGAGAGTCTAAATGGCACAAGATTCACTTAGCCAAGCATTTGCAGTGCTCAAAGCATGCTTTTGAATGTCTTAATGTCTTGTGTTAGCGTTTTAAAATTAACGCATGCCAACTCGTATTGTTGTCCAACTATAAGCAAACTAGTTTTTGGATATTTTAAAGAAGGTTCAATATTTGCAGACCTCTCTTTTTTATTTTATGTAATTTTGTGGTTTAATTTTACTTCCACTTTTGTTTCCATGAATCTTTGGGCCCCTGCACCCCTTACGTCAGGTTAGCACGCGTAATTGAAAAGCAAACGAAATTCAACCATCGACACATGTATAAAGTGCTTAAATGAGAATGTCACAGAGCTATCCCAGGCGCGCAGAGAATGCGATGCTTGGAACAGACGTGTATTACGGGGATTATTTACACAGCTCCAAAATCTACTACGAGCAAGGAATGGGCTGGCATAGCTCAAGACCCCTCCGTAAGCTCAGTTCATGACGTTTCAAGTTCTAAAATAACATCTGAAATTGTTATTCTTAGAAAAGAGTGCAAGGCCATCAGCGATCTTAATGTCAAGCCTTGCATAACAAAGTCGACTCGGCCAACCTTGTCTACGCTTTTTTTCAGATAGTGTGCTTGTAAATATGCTCGTGAATGCTTTACCCGTGCTCATTTTTGGAGCTGAACAGATTACTGACCCCTTTAAACATAAGCTACTTCTTTATTGTGCACTTTGTCAGCACTGTGCTGTCTCATTGTGTTTTGTTAGGGCGTTTTAGTTCTGTTTTAGGTTACCACAGCAATGGCAACTTTAGCCTGAGGCGTAAAGCTGCCCACTTTTCTGTACCTCGAGTCTACTATCACTAGTGTATCTTGGCATCAATATAATTTTATGAACATATTTTATTATAATATCAATATCTAGCCACAACTTTAGCAGAATTTGTTTTGGAACTTCCAAGTGCATTTGTGTTGCAGATAGGGACGGGATTGTGACGAAAAGAAAAGACAGCATCAGTTAGGCAAGTTGCAGAGAAATGGCCCCAGACGCTTCTTCCGGAGCGGTGGCTAAAAAAATGCCCAATGTTTATGTCAAAACAGTCCATTCCTTCGTAAAAGTTAAATATGCTTAGCGACAATGCTCAAAACAAACTGCTTGCTTGACTGTGCTAAACAGTCCAAAAATCGCTGAAACCAAGAAAAACATGCAAAAATGTTTTTATGGTCGAGTTGATTAGAGGAGACATGTAGTTGTATGATCATGTATAGAGAGCAGATTTTGGGCAAAGCAGATAGGGCACAAACGTGTCATTGGTGGAATCCTAATTCACAACCTGCGCTTGTCACATGTGATGCTCAACAAGCAGGCAGAATTTAATGCAGCTGCCACCTTACCTCACTTGACCTAGCACTGTACGTCAGAAGCAGAAGCCCTATTTCAGGGCTACCATCACTCATATGTGGTTGTGCTGATTGTTTGTGAACAATTATCTCTAGCATATAATGCTTATGAAATCAATGCTCTTCTATGAGCATCACTTGCATTGAAAAGCGATCCGCTGTGTTTCCTGGCTTTTTGTGGCTGCTATCTTCTTTGGTACACAATATGAATCTTGAAACACTCTTCCTTTACATATCATTGTCTCCTGACGTGCATGTGAACAGGTGTTCAGAACTCTTCTAGCAGTCTTGACGAAGCACTTAATCTTTAGTATTTCATATAGTTAACCTCTGTTAATGCGATTCTGTTTTCAGTGTTTTCCCGTCGGTTTCTTTTCTAGATGTTCCATTTGTGTGCTTCAAAGCGAGCAATATTCTCGCAGATATTGATGTTTTTAGCCTTTATTATTTTGAGTGTCGATGCTGCTGCTCCTAGAGACTTACTTGTTTTGTTATTTTTCAGCACACACTGCAGCTCCGAAGCATTATAGCGGAGAGTGACTACAACAATTAAGTGACGAGCAGTAAAGTATATACACTGGCATTTGAAATGTTGTATTATGCCCCTATGTTATTTAACTTGGATGATATAGGACTGCTTTGAGTTAAGAATTTAACACTTTTTGATGTTTACATTTCAAAGTCTGCCAATAATGTGAAACACTTCGAGATTAAATTTGAACTATCTAGAACACCCATAATGCTCTGCTTCTGGTGTTGGTGCATGTTCATTGTAATAGCTGAATTGCTCCTTTATTAACACTTAATTGTAAACACTGTGCATTAGTCACGTGTTTCCACACTTGATGCTCCCTTCTATGGGCATGGTGTGCGTACCTTCTAGGGATTCAGGGCTTCCAGGGCTAATGGTGTTCAGTTCAACAATGTATAGTATGTAAGCATTATTCCTTTTTGATGAATAACGTTCAGAACTTTTTATTCATTTCGAATATGGATTTCAGCATTGGCTAGTTAGTAAATGGAGGTCCGCTTGCAGGCGTGAGCTTTGTGAAGCAAAACATAAGATGTAGAACCCCATGGTGTTTTACTGTGTAGCTTAAGATTATTGGCACCGTGTCTTCATTAGTGATTTCCTCACTGTCCCTTATGGTGGAGCTGTTTCTTCTTACAATAAGGGAAGTGCTTCTGCAGCCGCTTCTTCTTCAATTCTTACCTTCCCCTTCGACTCAAGTTCAGCGTTCGCGAACTGTTCCTTTATTGGTTTCCTTGAAGTGAACTTTCCAGCAATGCTTACCAAGAATTAGTTTATTTGACTAGCATACAATCCAGAAACCCAGACCCACTGTCCCATCCATAAGTTTGGTTCCAATTATTGGTCGGTGAGAAACGTATGTGCTTTGGTTGCCTTTCTGGATCCTGGGGGATTTTGTTCTCGATAGCATTGATAGTGAGCATAAAAACAGTCGGTGAACTGGTGTTGACGCGCGATTTTTTCACTTTTGGATTTGGGCGGCAAGGATATATTGCTCGGTTGTTGGCCATCAGCGCCTAACGCTAGCCCGGTTTCTAAAATTTTGGATCGCCCTCGTTTCTGTCAATATTGAAGGTAGAAACTACTGTTTTTGAAGCTCGTTTAGGTAGTTTACCGTTTACCGCATCGAATGAATTTCGTCGCGGCGCGTGGTAACATTGAAATAATCGGTAAACACATTCTGCTTAGAAAAACACATTAGTGACGTCTGAATTTGCTGCACTAAGCATTCGAGCGACGCAACTTTATCACAGTATCAGGTAAAAGGTGCACTCTAGGACTTTTAAATATTTTTTATTGTCATTCTCTATCTGGAACGATGATACAGTTCACGAATTTTATACTGGGCCTCACCTGTTATACTGACGACCTTTATTTCGGCAAAGAATCCTGCGCACAAGGAGTTAATTTTTTAAAAACCTATTAGTTGTTTCAGAAACTAACTGTTCAGCTGTTGGTTATCACGTGTATAATGCGCACCTTGTTCCTCTCAACCCGTGTACAACCGACACAGTCGTATATTTCAGGGATTTTACGAGATAAATATTTATTTGTTTATTTGTTTATTTATTTATTCAAAATACCTTAAACGGCCTAGAAGGACATTGAGTAAGGGTGGCAAAATAACAGATAAAGTATAATAGGAACAATTAGTTAAATACAACTCGCAATACAAGGCAAAAAGTAAAAACAATAATAATTATTCAGGGCAAATCATAACTACAAGACATACGTCACCGCCAGCAACAAGAAAGTAAAATAATAGCAAGAATGCATCGCATGTGCCCAATACACTTCTAATGAAAAAGCAGTAGCCATAACAAAAATGCTTACTGAGGAGAAGAAGAAGAAGAAGAATGGTTGAAACTTCACAAGAAAGCAAAACGTAGAACATTAACAACGAGGAGAAAAAGAACATATGGGACAGGGCAACCTATAACAAGACACAATGACATTAAAGAAACTGTTTTTGTAGCTGGTCATGAAGTGATTGGTGGTTGCAGATAGACGCGATACTGTCGGAAAGATCACTCCAAAGATCAATGGCATCTGGAAGTGGAGATGAATTGAAGGCCTGAGTTCTTATGTACATGCGTTTATTGCTATACTCATTATGCAGGCGGCGCGAAATGCGTGAAGGTTCTTCGAAGGGCAAGGGAGATGGTCTGGTGATTGGACGATATTTATGAAGTAAGCATAAAAGAGCGATGGAGCAACGAATATCTCATGGTTCGAGGGAGATATCAAGCTTGATCTTAGTGATGCTGAAATGGGAATTGTACTTTTGTGCAATGAAACGAGCGGCTCTATTTTGTACGAATTAAAATTGAATACAAAAGACGCAAAATGTTGGCTAATTTGTCAGACACTTTAATCAAAGGTATTACTATCCACAAGGAAGAAACAAATGAACGAAGGCGCGGTAGGCTAAGAAGAAGGTAGGAGCCGATCAGTTTAGGCACTCACGCACCCAAATACGAGCAGGCCAATATGAGGAAAACTATGTTTTATGAGCACATACTTATACATAAGGCCAAATCGTAATGTTACTGAAGTAGGCGGTGTACGTTCCCACAGTTGGCCCAGGACTTGGTTAATCCTAAGTAATTTGGGGAGATTTATCCAGCTGCACAGATATCGAAGCTAATGATGATGTTGATAAATGCTGTCCAAAGATGTCTGCCGCATTAGAATTTTATACAGCAGTGTACGCAGGGCTTACTACGGAGTTACTTGATTGTGTTTGGAGTTCTCTGTTAACAGCCACTCGAACGTTTTTTTTTATGTGTTGAAACCTGTCTTTGAAAGAACGAGTGTTATTTTTTAGGATGGCATACGCAAGCACAAAAAAAGACAAATATTCACTCAAAAAATTAAACAACCCCACAAGAGGCACGATTTTCTGAATCACCGCCTTCTAAGAACTGTGGAAATGTCGTCAAATATCATTTGACGCCGATAGTTTCGCAAATACTTAGTGAACAGCTGCTGGTAAAGCAATAGTACTGTGCACACATGCTCATGAAGGAGAATGAACCTGAAAGATGTGTGTGACAAGCAAAACACGTGGAGTTTTTGAGTATGCTGATGAACAACTTTGGTAAGAAATTGGGGAGGAGAGTTGATAAATGTGACCATCTATTCATTCATTTCAAAACGATTTCGTCAAGGCTGCTCTCAACTGAAAAAGAAGAGTCGTGCTGCGCTGTACTGCCAAGCTATGACACACGTGCATGGGTGGAACGCAAGCATTGAAAAGAATAGCAAGCGTATTAAAGGTCGACAAATGTCTTAAATTATGGAACTTTATAAACAATAACTTCGTCCGAGCCAGCAGTTGCTGAACTTGAACGTTCGCACTACACGTGTTGTCGCCGGTGTCGCTCTCGCTGCAGCGAGGTCTTTGTCGCCCGCAATTCCTCGCCGTGGGTAGGGCTCTGATTGGCTTGTAGCTTGGGGGCGAGCATAATTGAGTCTTGTCGACAGTGAGCCTCAAGAGCGGGAGTTTTATGAGCGTTCTTATAATTTATTTTGTAATGTCTTCATGCCCGGCAAATATTTGGTGATCCTATCTCTGTTTCATTTATTTATTGTGTTTTGATTTAGAGGACAAATAAAAGTGTAACGAAAAGGCAGCAGCTGGGACATCCGCGCACTCTGGTCTTTGGCTTGTTATTTTGTTTCTGCGACGTCCCGCACAGGAAATCCTGGCTCAGCTCCCTTTATCCAGCATGTGCCTTCCTAGCTGTAGACGCTCAGGGGCAGAGAGAAGCACAGCACTCTTTGGACCGGCTCACAGGGCCGATGGCTTTTGTGGCTGCGATAGCGAGCGGCGAGCGACATCACTGCGTTTATCTCATCTTTCAAGCTCCAAACTTCTTCCCTTCTTTCTGTTATTGCCACCCCACCATTCGTTCGTTGTCTTAACTTCCTCTGCCGCTTCGACCGGCGACCATGGAAAGGCTTCATCCACGTGAGGGCTCGGTGGACGCTCCATATAACGGCTCACGCCGTAAAGAATACAAGGAGAGCGCTGTGTCGGGCTGCAATAAAACTTCGGTTGGGTCTAGTTAGTACACGATGTTGTGAAGGTGTAGGTTGCGCAACCACTGGACGAACCGCGAAGAAAAGACACAGAGACACACACAAGCGCAACCAGCACATCGGGCTGGTTGGTTCATGTTGAATGGTACGATAAAACAGCGCTGACGGACGGGACGGAAGAGACAGACGCTGTGTCTGTCTCTTCTTCCGTCCCGTCCGTCAGCGCTGTTTTGTCGTACCAGTTCATTTCAGGGAGGAAGCAACCCATTCTTTTCCATAAAAACATTCCGCCTTTTCATCGACTGGGGGGATGAATATTAAATTCAAGTTTCTCGCCGAAAAGTGCTTTGTTTTGCTGTCGGGCGAAAGTCACCATAGCCAAAAAGATCCAGAAAATTATTTTTCACTGAAAACAATCTCTCAGTTCAGTTGTCCGCAGTGCCTTTTCAAGATATGCAAGCTTTCTGATGTCTTGTAATGCACTTTATTTTTAAGAATAGAACAAAAATTGGACGCTTCTCACATCTCACGCTATTTCTTAAGAGTAGCGAAACATCTGCGGAGTCTACTTCAAAACTATGGCATTGTTTTCGGACCATACTAAGTAAATCCTGGGGAAATACAACGCACACTTATAAGTTCCAGGCGTGCAGATTACTGCTTCAATATTCAGCCATATATTTTCTCACCAGTCTAGGCAGATTACTTCTGTAGCTCATACTGAGTCACACATGTCAGCCCCTCCAAGCTAGAATGACTAGCCTGCTAGAAGTACGCTGTACACGGCTCAAGGGTGACTGGTGCGTTTTCTACCCTCGACACAGAGTTAGTTACACCTTGAAGCCATCGCCCTCGCTATGCTAGAAGCCGCATTACACCCATATGATGACGAGAGCACAATACAAGTCGTCACCGACTCGCAAGCCGCCTACCTGGCGTATGCATCCGGACTGCTCACTCCCCATGCAAAACACATAGTAAATAATCTCCCTAATCGCAGCTCTATCCCCAGATACGCATCGGTTGTGATCCATGCCATGCGCCCCTCTCTGGCAACAAGCCCGCACACGTGCTCGCCCAAGAGCTTATAGTTCGAGCACCAGGCGAGGGGCGGTCGCACCTCAACGATGCATTACCGGGAGAGCCACTCGCATACTCGTACATACTAGAATTCTATAGACTCCAACGAAGAACGCTTCCATCGCCCCCACGCATCCCTATCAAGGGCGGACGGCACGGTGTGGCGTCAGATCCGGACGAACTCGTTCTCGAACCTCCAACACAAGAGTACATTCTTCCAGTCGCAATACCCGTCTCATTGCCCGTCATGCAACAGCCGAGCACACTGTATACCACTCCGTGTAAGAGTAACCTACCCCCCTCCCCCCCTGGAACCTATAACCCACCGCACTACCTCCTCTTGGGAACCTGTTCTATCCAGTTCTAGCCAAGGCGACCAGCAGCGGGTGATCGCACGAGTTCGCAGGATAGCAAAAGCTGACGGAGTCCTGGAGTGAGTTCTTTGCTACGAAGACCGGTCTCCCAGTCACCCTTCCTAAATTAAGTTTTGCTCCTGTACTGTAGTGTTCAATATTGGCCGTGTACAAAGACCACGACTGAATGCTGATTCAACTTGTCGCTAAATCTTTTGTATAACTAAAAATCGGTTCCCAACTTTAGCATTAACTGGCTCAAGAGAAAGACTGCTTCACAAGTACCGCATTGTGAGCGGTTGCATCCTGCGCAATGTAAATGAGAGGTGGTAGAACAAAGCACGGAAATTAAGAAATAATGCAGATTCTGGAGTCCATGCATCACTTAAGGCATGTCCATGTGCATAATTCCCGAAATCGCCTAGCTACGCAGGGTCACTGCAATGGCACTGCAGAAATGTACTGCTGGACAGTACATTGGACTCGAAAACCCACCTGTATATTTCTCCGGCATTGGTAAAATCACGCCTGTCAATAATCTGACCACCCGGATTAGGTGTCTAACTTTGTAGACGAAAGGCTGCATAAATTGTTTGCCAAATTCTGCAGTGCAAGGAAGCTCGAGCGAAGCAAGTTTCTTTTATTTGTCTAGGAGACATGCTGAGGTCGTACGCGAGAAATTGATCCCTCTTACCTGTGGGGATGCATGCGCACCAACGGCGCTATATGACGATGACGGATTACGCACGCAGCGTAAGTTTATTTTTTTGTTCATTCATTATTTCACTCATTCATTGATGCGTTCATTTCTTTATTATTCACGCAGTCAGGCTATCAGTCACTCAGTCAGATGGTCGGTCGGCTGGTCGGTCGGTCGGTCAGTGAGTCAGAGTGTCGGTCGGTCGGTCGGTCGGTCGGTCGGTCAGTCAGTCAGTCAGTCAGTCAGTCAGTCAGTCAGTCAGTCAGTCAGTCAGTCAGTCAGTCAGTCAGTCAGTCAGTCAGTCGGTCAGTCAGTCAGTCAGTCAGTCAGTCAGTCAGCCAGTCAGTAATTCATTCATTCATTCATTCTCTCTCATGAATGTGCACTCAAGACATCCTAGTATACAGAGAAGTGAAGTCTTACCTAAGTAATTGTTCGAGACCATGACAGACTGCTTCATTTTAGCATAAATATTTCTGTGTTCTCTACCATATCAAAAGCCGTCTTGAGCTAACGTCGCATGCGCAGCCACAGACTCCTCGCTCATTCTCGGTTATCGTTTGAGGGTGTCTTGTAACGCTTTGGGCAGCAGTGTGGAAATGGCCTCCTCTTCGGCTTCAGTAGCCACGTTATGTCGATACTTCTTGGCTCAACTATTGGTCCGCACCTAAGGAAAGAAATGCCCATTCATGACAGGCCCGTGCACATTGTGGAAGGTCAAACGATACAGGCTCGTTGCAAATAACCCTATATTAGAAACCACTTTTGTAGAAAAAAAAAGAAACCAGCATTGCGCCTCCAACGGTAAACGTAATTTTTTAACTAATAATATCACGAAACTAAGAAAAATCTGGATACTGACTTCAAGTTTACGGCTGGAAGTTTTTTCCTTCCACATTAAGCATAAATCACCCTATAGGTGTGTAAAAACGGAGTAAGGTTTCCTCTAGCGTGCTATCTAATAATAGCAGGATATACAGCCCAATCTCTGCGGTAGATTTACGTCACTAAATATACACAATACTTAGGGCTGACAATGGAACAGGTTCCCTCTTCAAAACACGCGTAGTTTTTGCAGCTGCGAGGATTTTAACCGAGGGCTCAAAGTCCTCCATTTGCTTACCTCAAGACATAGGTTGCCGCGTTTGAAAGCCGCCTTGCATTGTTAACTACTTCAGGTTACTGTGCTTTGAGCTGGGAATATGCCTCCGTTGTCAACAGTGATCACTAAGTGTATTTAGTCACCAAAATCTACCCGGGTATCAGGACCGTACACACCGCTTATAACAGGGTGTGCGCTATAGGAATACTTCCCCTGATTTTGCTAGTGTGTATTAATGTTTGCACTTTATAGTACAGGAACGGCATGGGAGGCTTTTATTTTTCTTGCCCTCTAACATCTAACGTTTATAATATACAGAAAGTAGGAATATATGGCTTTCATTCATATATCCTTGAGCGTGCAAATATGGAAATGTTTTTATTGCTTAGCCCTGGTCGGTAGGGTCGGATGGCCTTGAACAGCCGCTGCGCCGAGCAGGTGGCGCGCCGTTGCTTCAGCTGCGCTCCGCCAGATGTCAGCGCCGTCGGCGCGCCCCGCGGCAGCGGCGAGAGCAGTTTGCTCTGCCTTCGACAGATGGCGCCACTAGGAGGTCCGCCACTTCTGGCCTTCGAAGCCGGCGTTAGCAGCATTGGCGCGCAGTGCGCAACGTTGCTGCCCAGCTTGTGTACGAACGTGAAGTGACTCTTAAACAACGCAGCTGTACTTAGCCTAATTTCTAGTCAGACCACATAAATAAATAACACCGAGTACGGAATTGGTCGAATTGAGGAATCGAACCAGGGTCTCCGGAGTGCGAGACGAGCACGCTAACCACTCCGCCATGCAAGCTCGATGGTTTGGAATGAAAGAGGCGCGTATAGAGAATACGGTGTCTTAGTTCACTGCCGTCTTCCTCCCTTCTCGTTACGGCGAGGTTCAAGTGTCCACCGAGATATGCGAGACAGATACATTTCCTTTCCTTAAAAAGCAATTTACCGACGAGCAAGGCATACAGCCGAACGGGCGATGGCGTTCTGTGGACTCCCTGGCACCGTGGCGAATAGTCACGTTACCAAATAGGGGGATGCCCATGCTCCCGCGCTGTTAGGCGCCTATAAATGCGCGCTTGCCTTGGCGTGAATGCTTTGCTATGCAGTCCTCTAAGGAGAAGTGGCAGCGACAGGAAGAAGAGAGAAAGCGACAACGTGCACAAGAGAGGTCAGAACAGCGTGACGAACATCTTGCAAAGCGTCGTGCTAAGGATGCAGCTCGGCGACGACGTTCTACCTCGCAGAGTGGTTCCACGTCATCGGTCACCGATGAATCTCAACACCTGACTGGTCAAGAACGCTGCAATGCTACCAGGTGAAGGCAACGCGCCGAAGAATCGCCAGAAGAGTGCGCGCAAAGACTCGAAAAACAGCGGAATTTCTCGGTTTAACCAGAGCTTAACCACTGCCAATTTTTTTTCCTGCGGGACGCATTTTGGATGGCAAATTTCTGAAAGTTGTAACTTCAGATTTGTAGCCAAAAGCAGTAAATGGTTAGAAGCGACAAAGCAACGCTCAACTTTTGGTGCTTCATGAGAGTTCATGTGGTCGTATTTCTTATGATGTAGAGAGTGTTCATTGTGTTTCCATGGCGTAACTCCCCAGTGATTTTCACGCACTTACTCTTAGGATTTCTACATGTCAAAAATAAGAAACTCTTTCTAGAACGGCTATTCCTCGACGAGACTAACCTTAAGAATATTTTGCAACATTTTGTTCAGGAGTCCAGTATCGGTTTTTTTTTGCACTAAAAACTACAAAACCTTAAGCGGAAGAATTAGAGGCGTTGGTACTAGAAAGTAGAAGAGGTCGAGGTAAGGGGGGAGGGGCAAGAATAAAATAAAATATTGTCTTGCTTCTAGCATTCCGTCCTCATCTATCGCTTCAAATTTATTAAAACCCGTTGAGCGCGTCTTTAAATGGTCAAAAACTAGCTAGCATATGTACCAGAAGTTTTGCCCAAACCGCACATTTGTGTCTCATTTCTCACTGCGGAAAGAAAAAAAATCTACTGCAATATAAACTGGTGCAGTTATTTAAAAAGCTTGGCCTGGCTAAAGTCGGCTGTGCGCGAGCCCGCGGTTACAATAACCACGTAAGCTCGCATCTGAATTACAGCCATTAATATTGCTTCCTTTTATTTGCATCTGATGATTCTCAGCCTTTGGGAATATTCGATAGTTTCCAGTATTCGGCCAAACAATAAATTATTTGACTCTTCCAAATGTACGGCATTTAATATGCCGAACTATTCGTCACAGACACAAAACGTTTCTAGAGAGTTTGCTTTGGGCGATTGCGGTTCATCATATCTCCTGCGAGACGGCACCGCGGTGCGCGCACAGCCTAAGCCCGACTCCATGCACACCTGCTAAGCGTGCAGGCCGTGTGACTTCGCGCCCACGTGTTTGCCGGAACCGGTCTGCGCATGAGCGCGGGGTACCGACCATCAGACGCATGCGCTACCCGCGATGCACACTTGCCGAAACTGACACCGCACCCTACCCCAAGAGGAGTACGTCCGACTTCCATGACTGCGCGGGACGATTCTGAGCCGACTGCAGCTGCCCTTCTCCGCTTGAAATTCGCTAATGAAGCACTACGGCGCGAGCACGTGAAGGAGCACGTGTATATTTGTTTCGCAACATATTATCTTGCTAAGTTCTCATTTTACTGAAAAAAAAAATATATTTAACACCTCAACCTACGATAGGGAGGCTTTGCGCCATCCAAAAATAACTTGGTTTCTAAAAACAGAATCTCTACTGCTCTTAATTCTCAGCTGTCATGGATATTTTTTTGTATTTGATTGTCACCCTCTGGTTCTACAAGCGATCTCCATTTGTGCTTGTCGTGCCCCAGCCTTGGTCATATGTAGTGTAAAATTCACTGAAGGCATTATTCTCTTCTTTCCTTTGTCGCTGTGCTCTCTTTCCCTTCCGGACCAAAAAGCATAAGGAAATAGTGCAAGTAGTGGTGCAACCTCACTTTACTTTCTCCAAAAATACTCACTTGTCAACAACTGTCGCTAAGCCGTGGAAACATGTGACTCGTTGGCATGGGGTGCGCAGATTTCGGGTTTGTCCATTCTCGATTTGATTTCTATGATAGTAGCAGTCATCTGAAAAACAGAGCTCTAAATTTAATGTGTTTGGATGGAATAGACAGGTGCTGATGCATGACCCCAGGAGGCAGGAGACAGGTTCCCTCTGATCGTTTTCCTCTAAACGAGATTTTATCTCCAGCAACAACATTTCGTCATTTTGGCCGGTAGTAATCCAAGCATTCTCTAACGGTCGTGCCTGAACGTCTCCAGCGAACACGTAGAGCAAGTAAATCTGCACATATCACTTCAGGAAATAGATGAGCACTTACAACTTGAAGAAGGCAGGAAGTGTTCCAGGTTGAATTCCTGCTTCAAAATGATTAAGTCGGCTGGTGGGACTTTGAGCGTGAATGAACAATCTTCAAATATGCGTAGCAAAATTACATATTTATCATATTTATATAGGACACTGTATTTGAATGAAATCAATCCGTGGAATTATTGAGTGAATTATATTTTTACGTTACTTTGTTTGCTGTTGCCAAAAAGGGGCCGGTTGCTTTGTCAAGCTGTCGATGATGATGATGAAAACGTTTATTTAAAGCCACAATGACTTAGATTAAGGGAAGGCTGATCGGGTCCCTAGTCCGGGACGCAGTTAGTAAAAGCCGCTCCTCGTGCTCTGGCTACGAGGGCTCGTTGTTCCTCGAGGTCTGAGCTGGACAGGGCCGCCTCCTAGCCCTCCCGCGTTGGCTGATTTATTATGTCAATACTGCTATTTTCCTGACAAGGGCATACCATATGATATGGGCTTTACTTTGGTCCCCCTTTACCTCATATATGACATGATGGTAAAATATATTTATTATTATTATTACTTATTAACTCCCCTTCCCCATCCGCCGGCACCCCTTCATAAAGAAACGCAAGCAGAAAAACGTGCAGAAAGGGGAGGAGAAAGAAGCGGCTCTCACTTTCGCCCATTTCGGGGGTTACCATGCAAACTCCTCCGCCCCTCCCGAGCCCCTACCCAGAGAAACGCAAGCAGAAGAATGCGGTCTTGAAACGGGAGAAGAAAGTGGCGGCTCTAATTTTCAGCCACACCGGTGGTTTCCATGCAAACTCCTTTTCCCTTTCGAATAAGGCGAAGACGACGCATGCAGGTGCCAAAGAAGGGGACGGTGAACGTGAGGGAGGGTGACAAGTGTTCGTCTCGAGGCGGCTTCAGACTGGCAGCTGTCAAACGCTCCTGGTATATGGGACTGGAAGGGGAACGGGAACTTGGCCCCACCTCATCACTATGCTTCTCTGCGGCTACATTCGTGGGTACTAACCCGACGCCATCAATTCCTTTTAGTTTATTAGAAGGAGATTTCAAGCTACAATTGCAATGCCAAGCACAGCACCATAGACAGCTAGCGCACCTCATTCGAATGTTTCCAAACTCAACTATATCATCGAGTATTTTTTTCCAATTTCTGTTTGTTTACTTTGCAAATGAGAAATTACTGCACTATAAATTCTCCATTGATGAACGCTAGAAATTAAAAACAACACACATTCGCCAATGCTTCCTTTGGGTACGGGGATTTTGGCGCACTACGATTGCATCATAACCCGCTCCTCAGGTCCCAACTCTTGGCTGCAAAAAGTATGTTTCAATTCCAGGAAACGTTATTATGGCTACAACGCCATTGCTATCACATGTATAATGTTCGTGTGTTCCTCTCAGCATTCCAGTTAAAAACAGCTTAATTTACCACAACTGCTATCGAAATTATACTCTTATTCTGCTCTGCATGATAAGATTCTCTTGTTTAAAACTTGCACTCATCTACTCAACTATTTTAAATTGCATCTTTTACATGCTCCTGATGCGATTCCAAACCACTGTTCGCCTCTAATATTATCCGCGACGAAATTAACGTTGGTTTACACAAATATTTTGACAGTGTGGTCTACGTGACAAAACTACTAGGCCGTGCACATACTATTGCTTCCGACTGATAAATTTGTTACATTCCTCAACGTCACTTGTTTGCGATCTTACGAACCACCTGGTGGGCCAGCGTCCTCTCACCAAACCATTAATCTCGAACACTACGCCTACTGTCATGCCTCCTGAAGCCTACGCTTTTAGACAGATAGCTCAACATCATCATTAAGCATTTTTACGTCCATTGCTCTTTATGTGCTCTCATTGACGTGTCTTGCGAGCAGAGCGGCCCTCTATCCCTGTAAATACCAAACCACGTATTCACGCCTGCTTCTGGCTGCCGCCAGCCTATGTTTGCGTCTGATTACAATCTACACTGTTAACCTTAATTACCATTGGCCCGATCCCGGCCGCGGCGGTTGAATTTGTTTGGAGGAGAAATTCTAGAGGCCCGTTTACTGTGCGATGTCAGTGCACGTCAAAGAACCCCAGGTGGTCGAAATTTCCGGAGCCCTCCACTACGGCGTCTCTCATAGCCTTAGTCGCTTTGGGACGTTAAACCCCATAAACCAAACCAAACCAATTAGCGTTGGCAATCTGTTCACCGCATTGCATGTCCCGCTTAGCTGCTTTTATTTATTTCCGCTGCTATCAATACGTGAACTATAATCCACGTTCCTCTTTTTAAGTCTCCCTACGTTACCATAACCATTTCGAGGGCTAATAGACAGATGCACATAAAAGGCGACGTCAGGCTAATACTTCATGGCGGGTAACTCTTGTTCCGATGAGACAATGCGTTTCTATTCACTCAATGAGCCTTTTTAGCGTGTTTGAATCTTGACTAGCCCAACCTCAATCATTCAGTTAGCTGTTCAGTGGCATCAGGCAAATTCCTAGCATAAATGTTCCGTCAGCACTCGCCTTTCCATTGGTAAATAATGTTATTCACGGCTTTCAAAGCGACCACGTCCTTGCGATACTTCTTTAAATTGATCGGCAAATTGAAGCCGCACGAAGTAAGTCTTTTTGAAACTCAATGTTTCCCTCAATTTCGCTGTACCATTTGGGTAAGACTGAGGAGGCTTGATTAGTAAATGGGTAGTTGAAAAAAAAAACTAATTTTGAAGCGAAGGCGCCTGAGCCAGATGCGTCAATTTGAGAGAAAGACCGCTACAGTTAGAATACCTTAGAACATTCTGTTTTAAAACTATACCGGGTCTAAACGAAGTTCAGCATGCATGGGGAAAGAAAAGCTGGGAGTCACTGACACGCAGAAACGCTTCTCGTTATTAGCCGACATTTAGGAATATGTACAGGTTCAACCCATCGCACTTTACGCATAAGTAAAAGCTAGGCGGAACCATCTGCCCTGAAAGAGTTTTTTCTTCTTACTTTCTGTCAGCAAATACTTGTACGTACATTTGGTAGTCTTCTTAGCTGCCGTTACATCGGCATTGCTGTAGAATACGGCCAAGGCAAAAAGAGCGGGTAATGAAGCTCCCAGAAGATGCATTCTTCAAATGGCAGTTCAGGTGTTTGCACCCCGCTTCTAGCATTATGTGCTCAAACACCACTGTTATAATTTTTTTCCTCGACGCACAAAGAAGCGTAATGATGGAGTAGAACCTGAGCGGAAAGACAATATCAGAGCATTTTCGTTTTTCTCTCTCTTCGCGGCTTCTTAGGGTTTCTTGAAGCATATTTCAAGGTAGCACAGCTCAACGTTCAATGAAAACTGTCTCCTGATGCGCGCTTTAGAACAGGTTTTTCTTTGTAAGATTTTGAAAGGATACTGCAGGTGCCTTTCATGACGCATATATGCTTTCGTAAGGAATAGTGGGTTCAGGGACACGGGGAGTCATCGGGGCGACATAGAAACATGTCTTGTGCATTATCTCCGCTCCTTCAGCTGACACTAGGACTTTTTGTTACACCAAGGTGACATCTGCTGACTGCGTCACAGCTAAAGAGGAACACTCATCGGAGGTCAATGTCCCGTGTCTATGTCGTTGATTTGCAGCCGCCACGATAACCCTGGCAGATATGTCAGAGTTTTCATCGAACAATTTTAGAAATGCATAAAAACCAGGTAGCGCTAAATATAAAAAATGTATTTTTAGAAATATATCCTCATCGCGGATCACTTAATTTTCTATAAACTTTATTAAATATAACATGAATGGTTATTAAATTCACTGAATAAATTTTATGCACTTTAACTTAGTCGTTAGTGGCAAGGAGCAGTTAACTGCCATGAAGAATGCTATGTCATGTCAGTCTTCAAACCGAAGAAGAGGAGACTGTGTGGAGGCCCGCAGGGCGCGAAGAAATTCAGCTCTTCTTTCCGCACGAAGCCGAAATTCAATATGAAAGGCGCAGAAAGCTCGACGTAAACGACGACCACTGATGAAGTTGCAGTGACTACGGCGCCGAAATTATAGATGCCATCTCTATTTTACCATGGTATGAGGTTTCATTTGCTTTGTCACTCTCAAAATAATACGACCGCAAAGTCGGCGATAACTATCGTTTCTTTAATGGCCTTCCGTAACTAACCTTCTCTGTGGGCTGCTTGAAGAGTCGGGGATCACATTCTCCTGCATGTCATTAATTACAGCGCGCGTTCAGAGTAAAACGCATGACTGTATTTTCATACGCCCCATTCGCAACGTTGTCGCTGCGACAAAAAAACACGGACCCGAGAAATTAGAGCAGCTGCTGTGCCCTCTTGGCTTTCCAAGATAACCTAAATGTGGGCACCATAAGTCCTTAAGTAAAAGCACCTTTGTTTCAACATTGTCACAATACCAACAAGTTCACGGACTGAGTGTACATCGCATTTCGCTCATGCTCATTGCAAAAGCACCCTTATCGTGGTGCAGGTTGTCATGGGAAAGCATGGGAAAGAAGGTCTCGTTGACAATCCTCGCAATTTCCGGCTCCGTTCATAGCCGTATGAAGTGGAACGGCAAATGCAATGGCTGTCGACTTTTCGAAGGTTTGGTAGTTACTGTTCTAAAACTGCGTCGGCGCTAGTAAATCGTGCGCTGAATTTAGCCGACTGCTTTTGAAGACGTGTACGTCTCAAGTAGCCGAAATTTATAAACAGCTTTCCATGCACTGACATGCATCAAAAGGCGGCCGCAGTGGTCGGGTTCAAACCCGGTTACTCTGACTTTGTAAACGAGCGCCTTAACGACTGAGCCATCGCAGCGAGCTCTGCAAAATGCCTATTCTGTATTTGGTTTATGGGCTGTATTTCATCCGTTCTGTTAAGGGAGCAACTGCTGTTACATATTCGTACCCCGGCGAAATGCGCCGGCTGCGGGCGAAAGTAAGCAGGACACAAGACAAGGTAACCGGAACATCGCAGAACGCACTCGTATGGGAACTACTTTATTAACGCGACACTGCGGGCGCCAATACTCCTTTGAACATAGCACATGAGAACCACAGAGGTAAACTACGATCAGGGTGCGGGAGCATGAACGCCTGAATGTATGATTATGTCTCAGATAAGCATTTTCAGCAGCGCAGTTGCAGTTCTATGCAGTCAAGGAGTCTTACTTGACAAAGATAACTGGCAGTTATGGCGTTGGACTTTTAAATTCTTTTTCTCGATGAAACAAAAATGACCCTGATAAAGATTGGTGAGCGTAATTAAAATTATAATAGGTGTGCAATGAACCGCATTTCGTGTTTTTACTTCTACCACTTTTTTATGGAATTAAGGCTGAATACACAGCAAATCGTTCTCTTTCCAACCTAAGATTTTTTTTTTAATAACACTTGCGTTCCAATCGAGTTGAAACATTTTGCCAAGTAATACCAGTCTCATACAGTCGATCGAACGTGTTATGCTCACGAATGTCGGGTAGGTTTCCAGAAAAAATCTCAATATTGTATTCTTTAGCTAAAGTAACGAACTAAACAATACATAAAAAAAACCTTTCTGCTGGCATATTTTTCTTGGTAAATACCAAGGACAATGCCTCCTCCTTTTTAGGAAACATTTACATCGTGAAAATAAAACAAATAATGATCCGTGCATCTTTTACTGGGACTTAGTTTTTCACTCCTTATGAAAATTCAAAAAACCGTCACATGAACGAATATTTTTTTCCCCCCAAAATAATGAAATTACCTTCGACAGTACCCCAAAAGCCATCTATTTCCTAGAAGAAATCAGAGAGGGCCGGACGGAAACTCTGGTGCGCATGGCATGAAATGAGCCGTCTTTCTATAGCCGGCGGACGAATATATGGCACGACCAGCTCCCCAGACCGGGACATCAGCGGCGATATCTGATCAGAGGGTCCGTCCACAGCGCGCTGAATCTGAAAGGGGGCGGTGAAGAGATGGGATTTCAGTGTGGCTCTCACGCTGCACGTTATCCCTTTACTTACCAGTCTGGGAAGCAGACACGAATCTCTTGCCCCGCTGTTTTGTTGATTTGTTATTTTGCGGCGGAAGCATATTTGTTCGGAAGAGTGGCGATGGCTGGTGACGGCGGCGACGGTGGACAACGGGCTGCGCTGTTCTGGTGAGGTGACATTCGGTCGTTGATTGATTGATTGATTGGTTGATTGATTGATTGATTGATTGATTGATTGATTGATTGATTGATTGATTGATTGATTGATTGATTGATTGAAGCCTTGGGTGGTCCGCCTTTTCCGGCAGCCCACTGGCCTGCACCGCAGCGTGGGCCCTGCGAACGCGACCTCGTTGCTGGTCAGGGTCCTCGCTGTGCAGAATGGCCTCCCACTGCTCCAAACTGGGGTTAGGAAGTCTGTCTGTAGTGCGATTCAATTTTCATGCCCACACCATGCGAAAAGCTGTCGCTTTTTCTCGACAGTGTGGGTGGGCACTCTGGTTTGTAGAGTGAGGGGTACCATTTTACCATTGGTGGAGTTTAAGAGGAGTTACAAGAGTGTCTGTTTGTAGTCGGCGAAGGGTGTGTTCTTCTGCCTTGTCTGGAGTTTTGTGAAGTGTAAGAAATAACAAAACATTCGGAGAGGCACGCACAGACAGTGCTATTCAATCACTCCTTGTGCAAGTGCTTGGCGTCAGCGAAAAATGACACTTTACAGCCAACGGCGGTGGCAGCGGCGACGAAGCCGGCGGCATTGGTAGAAACACAGCCTTTCCGGTAATTAAGTAATCTGATAAGGCTCGGCTGAGGTAGCGAGGCTGTGTCAAGCTGTTCGATGGTGTTAGCTGTGTGGTAGGGTCTCTATCGGGAAGTGATTCGCGACCATCCCCGATGACAAGGTTCGGACATTGGAAGGGGGCAGGCTTACCCTCCCGAACTGAATTTCGTGCCTGCTTTGTGGACACTGTGTGCATGTGCCATTAAATCATGTTAATGGCACAAATTGACTGAACGCAGATTAGTCGCATCATATGATATTATCACCTGTGCAGTTTTTCTTTTTTTTCTAGTTGGGGGAAGGGAGAATCGGGATTGAATTTACTGATTTTTACCTTCAGTTCGTCTTTTCAAAAATGTTATTTGAATTTGGTGAACATCATAATTCAATATTTATTCCTGGATGAGCAGCAGTTCGCTGCTTTTCCCGTAATACCAATCTCCATCTTCAGGCGTCGCTGTAGACCGCAGCTTGCTTGAAGTACGTGTGCAGACTGCATGAGCGGTGATCCACTTTAGCGAGGGAGCTTCAGGCAGCATCTCGGATATGGAGGCCTGTCAGTTCCATTAAGGAAGGGATTTTCAATCCCCAAACCTGGAGGTCCGCATCTGGAAAGTAAATATTGATCAAAGCAAGTAGTGTTAAATATATTAACAATCCTGTCTTTGCGACGCATGGGGCATTTTAAAGGAGCATTTATGAATGTGGTCTAATTGCACCACAGTGCTCATACAAATGCATGTCCAAATTTCTTCCTGATGTCTTCTTCAAGACAGCGGAGTAAAGAATTCATCTTCACGAAACAAGATCGCCTTATAGCAGCGCTCGTTGAGGGTTCTTTGTAAACGTGACTTGTACACGCTATTCGAAAATATGACCTTAAAAGTGCTGCAGTCAGTACCACTTCCAATTAGGAGAAACTCCTTGTACGCTGCTGGGATATGTTTGCGAAATATTGAATCTTGAGCTTTTCATGTTACGACCGCTTCTGATGTTCTCTTATCTAACTCCGTCTACATAGACCCCCTTATTAAGAACGACGGTGACGCTGCGCCTGTATGGCTTCTAATACTTTCTGGTGTTGCAACTGGCTGTATCTCAGGCTCCTGTGTGCGCTTGAGCTCAAGTTAACAACCGCAAAAAAATGCAATGGTGACATTAATAGATAAGCCTCCATAGATGGAGTACCGTTTACTGTAGGCTTTAACTGTGATTGATTTACTTCGCACGGAATCATTTATATTTGTTGACACACGCCTTTGCAAGCTACACGCTCTTTACAACAACGCATTGGGGAAGTGGGAGTGTCGGTAGTTTAAATGCACCGTTTGTCCCAAAGCACCATGGGCACATCTCAAGTCCGACTTCCGGTACATACATCCAGTTCAGTAAATTTTTTAGGGTAGCAATCCACTTAAATATTACATTCATGGGAGTTTGTGTTTGCCTGTTCTGTCCTTATATTTTTGCATAAATTGTTCCATTTGCCTGAAAAAAACCTCACTCGAACGGTTTTATGAAGACATGGAATCTGCTGTAGGTATAGTAAAACCGCAGTTCTTTGTATTGGTGGGCGATTGTAATGATCACAAATACTTTTTGAAAACTTGGATGCCTATTGGCAAGAAAACTCCCAATCGCTTAATTTCAAGCACATCTACATCTCGTTGAAAAGACATAAGGGATTTACTGTGAGCATTCACAATCCTCTCTTGCGTAAAAATTACGTCAATAGCTCCCCCCACCACGGAGGAAAAAATCGCCCCCGAAAATATTGAGTACCGTTTAATGCCAGGCGAATACTGCAGTCTTCCTGTCTCTTGTTATGAAGCCACTTTTACAAAAAAAATTAATAGAAAATAAAAATAAAAAGTTATCTGCCTTAAGAAGGACATCGTTTTATTTTTATGAAAATTTCTAAACGGATGAAAAATAAATTTGTTTCATTTCTGTTTTACCAAAATAGAATAACTATACATCCGATGCCAGCAGTCATAACTTTAGTTCATCTCAAGTCAGATTGCTTTTGCTCTTATACACATAAAGTCAGGAGCTGTAAAATGAATAAAAATAATGATGAAAGCATCAATTGTTTATTTACTATAAAGTAAAATTACTCACGGAGTGACTGTAGTTGAGCCCTTGACGCAGCGGACCTTCACACAGGGCTGCGCGAGGTTCTTGTAACTGCCATCTTCGATTTCATGGCCTTGAAAGGTGCAGTTACCTGAAATAAGTTTACCTTCAATGCAGTGATGTCCCGATAAACTTATCAAAGAACAACTTCAAGAAATGTGATTCAGATTTTTATTTTGCACTAGACGGACCTGAATTTCCAGAATGCCTTTTAACGTGCTCATTCGGTGATCTAATACTCCGCATCGCCTTAGGACTGAAACAGCGGCAAAGGTATAGCTTGTATCCGTTCGTGCTGCCTGCCAGTCAGTTTACAACCAAAAAACGGCGACCTTGGCGGTATATTGGTGGCTGACGTCACAGTTCGTGTGCAGTCTAGGTTGGTTATAACTGAACTTCTTATTTAAAATGCTCTTAGCGTTCATTGCTGCCAATTCTCACCATTCTCCTTACTGCCAGGGTGAAGGCCTGTTTTTTATTTTTGCTACGGCAGCGAAATAACGATGCGAATATGTTGCGATTCAATGACGAATTTGTATTTTGCTCACAACCATTTTATCAGTTTAGCGTGACATCAACTATCTACGCTCTATTACCGAAGGACAGCATTCAGCGATGCTACTTGGCTGCATCTTGATGCTCCTCGTGATTTGTATTTTTTTTTGCGAGGTCCATGCTGTAGGCTATTATGTTTATTGTTACATGCTGCTACAAGCGTTAAATTATTATGCAACGAGTTTAAAACCCGCACCTATATCACTCATTGCATAATTTTCCTCACCCCTATGGCCAATTGATTCTTGTTTACTTTGTATCATAAGTAAATCAGATTGAACAGTATGTTGCGCGTCGACATTAAAGCATACGTCCGTAGAAGGGTTCGGGTAATGTTCGACGAGGTAAATTTTATTAACGTGCTTTGATATTGTACAGCTCACGCTGGGTTTTGCATCTCTCTCTCACCCACCGCGGTGGCTCAGTGGTTACGGCGCTCGGCTGCTGACTCGAAAGACGTGGGTTCGATCCCGGCCTCGGCGGCCGAATTTCGATGAAGGCGATATTCTAGAGGCCCATGTGCTGTGCGATGTCAGTGCACGTTAAAGAACCTCCAGGTGGGGGAAATTTCCGGAACCCTTCACTACGGCGTCCCGCATAGCCTCAGTGGATTTGGGACGTTAAACCCCAATAAACCAATAAACCAAACCAAGCATTTCTCTCTCTTGCAGATCTCTGCGTCGCAGCTATTATTCACTGCGTCCTCTTATTATTAAAAAAGAACCGCTCAAACGGATGCTGCGAAGCCAAGATCGCAGCTCCACTGAGCCACCCTTGCGTCCTCTGGGCATGTTACCAGCAGAGGCACCTCCTCTCAGTCGCTCGGCCGCGCGGCCAGTCATCCCTCCCGAAGTCGGCCGACCACTGTCGGCAACATTTCGGGCAAATTCTCACCCGCAGAGGCGTCAGAAAATTTTGTAGCGGCACGGTATATCTGTTTCACCTAAAAGATAGTCAGGTACTGCGGAATGCAACAAGCGTGCCACTTTTGTGAGGACTTTCTGACGGCGTCGCTGCTGCTCCGTTGTGTGACGCATTATGCCGGTCGCCTTAATTGCAAGTTCTCAGCTGGGAAGATCCATGGGCGAAGAAATATGACATTCCATTCGCTCTTGTTTTGTATTCCTGAAGTCACTGGGCGACCTATACGACGCATCGATCAAAAGGCTTATAAACACGGTAGTTTTAATTTAAGTGCAACTCTGTGTTGAGACATTCGGTGGTTTTATAGAGCCTCTGAAAAAGTATAAAGCATTGTGGTTTAAATCAAAGCCTTGTTTAATACAACAATTTGTCTTGGCGCGAACAACAGAAAGTGAATAACCACAGAATAACTTTTTAGGAGGGTTGAACTAAATACACTTAATTTGTTCGCTCAAAACAAAGCCGTCTTTCGTGGTAAATAACATAGAAAAATTATTCTTGGTGCAAAAATACATGTTTCAAGGATGTTCCCGCCAAACATTATAACAAAATGTATTTTCCAAGATCAGTATACTTCAGATTTTCAACCACAATTTTCTATACCGCAAGCAGAGCTAATTAAATGGAACCCTGACAGTTGTAATTTCGTCCCTGAAACAAAACCATAAAAATGGCAAAACATTTTGAATCCTATCTCAGCCTACCAACCGCGCTTGAAGTTTCGTTGGCACATCAAATCCGGCTTGATTGATGATCCTATCTGTTTGGAACTGAAGCCAGAGTAAACAACCGATGTGACGGCTCTAGTATATTCATTCAAATATACATTTGTGAGCAGTGTGTATGCACCATTTAAGAATGTGGCACGCCTCTTTTTCAAAGCATTGCATCTAAATTTAGCGGTGGCGACGATAAAGACACACATTTTGTTTAAACCAGCAATTATGGCGTATGGTGTAAAATTAAAAAATCAGGACTTCTTCTCCGAGCGAAGGAACCCGAGCCTCCGCAATGCTTTCATTTTCGATACAAACGTGGATGCTGCCATAAAGCGCCTACCTTCAGTGATTACGTAGTAAGTGATTATGTAGTGAGATTACGTAGTGAGCTTGTTTCGAACACCAGTCCTGACATGTTAATAAGCGCTTTTTGGTTGCCTGAGGCAAACCCAGTGCTCGAATAATCATGCAGCGGCAAAGCTTGAAGAACAGCAGAAATCACATCCGCATGGTACATCCATGAAGCAGACCTCTGAGAAAGAATGTTTGAACAAACGTCTACCCAGGAGCATTGGCAAAAAAAGGTTAATAAAATGTGACACTTACAGCCGACCAACATCTTTATTAAAATCTTGGGACCAAGATTTTCAAAAACATCTTGTACTCACATGCCAAATTTCCACTCACTTCGCAGGTTAACACAGCAAATAACAGGAAGATGCTTCTACAACCTCTGTGGACGCTCATTCTGCGAGCGCTCTCCACAGCCCTCAAAATCAGCTGAAATGAGAGTGAAGCCGCAGAGCTTTTTTTTTCGACTCTGGTTTCCACTAAAAATTAAGATAACTAACATAGCGTTAATTAAAATAAAATACCAGGCTGCTTTACTTATTCCTAGCTCTAGACTGCTCCAGGCTCACATCACCTACTGTGACACCGACTGCGACATCAGCGTCTGCTTTAGTGGCGGGTGTTTCTTTTTGTCCACGGGCCTTTCAAACAGTGATGGGATTTGCGCTTTCATTGCACGCATTTTTTTCTATTTCAGAGGCTCGCTGTTATACGCACCAGTTCTACAGCTGTTCCCTTTTGAAAACTCATATACCACATAAAAAAACACCGCAGACAAACGTCAGTTGCGGGCTCAGCCGCATATCAGTGATGCGACAGAGGCCGATCTGTTGCACCTTTTCGTTGCGCAGGCTCTAACAGCTGCGCACGTCTACCTCGGTGTGACCGCATACTGCTGTGGGTGGAACGATTGCAACGGGTATAGCTCAGCCCTACTGGCATTGCCACCAAAACGTCCGAGAGGGGCAAGCGCTTGCTTGGCCCTGTCGGCATAGTCTTTCCAGGTCACTTTCAACAGAATAGATTCTTTTTTCCGCTTAGATCTAAAATAATACGCAATTAACAGGAACAAGCAAAAGGGACAGTTGTGCAAAACGTGCCGAAAACTACACAGTCTGCGTGCATCGGAAATGTTAGCAAACAGAATGAATGAAGAACGTAACAGAAAGACATAAATGCAGTAAGCAGCTGTCCATCAACACTCAAATTTCAAAAAAACGAGAGAAAGATGTAAATGGCAGAGTAATAGATCCTAAATTCGCGAAAACCGGCTAATAGGCAACACATAATAGGCAATATAATGACATCATACAGAATATAACAAGCAAAAAATACTAATCAGGTAAAGGCACACTGCGACTGGGACAGGGCGAGAGAAGTAGGCGAAAAAAGCGACGCCACCAAAATACAGCCAATTTAACAGAGGATCGGAATCGCTCAGTACATACATATTGCAACAAGCTAAAAGCGCAACGCACCCGTGGCTTCGCGCTGCCCTAACGACAAGGTGGTGTTCATCGGACCGCTGTAGTGATGGTGCAGTGGTCCGATGAACCCCACCTTGATCCTCGCCAAGATTCTCACCCCCACACGTGAGGTATACAAGAAAAACGCAGGAGTGAATCATCTGCAATTCACTTGGTAGTGCAGTAGCGACTGCCCCGTTAGGTGTCCTGCCTCCGTTTGTGCAGGTAATTAGTTCCATTCTTTGCATGCAAACTATGTCCTGTATCTTGCTCTTTCGTGTCCTTAGGGCTGCGTCGCGATGACCTTCTACACTCTCGGCGTCATCCCTGAGTGGCTAAAAATTCTAGTTCATGTTTACGAAAATTCTGCACCTCAGCCCGCTCTGCTTCCGTACCAACCTTATGAGAAGACGTAATTAAGACCTTAAAATGGTGGCCTTAGCCAATGAAAACGTTGCATTAGCTTTAAGCAGCATCAATAAGTAGGCGAGTTTGTAACCCGTAGAGTTAATAACAGCGAAAACGACCCCGATAAGTGACAAAGACAACCCAGAACTTCACTCTTCGTTTAATTTTTTGATTTCTTTATAATCAGTGCATGTCTTGCAGTGTGTTATTCGACATTTCTCGTCGGTCGCCTTGATTCCTTCAAATTTTTCTGTTTACAGCACTAGTAATGGGATACTAAAATTTCTGAAATATTAAAACACACACTCTTCTTAGCACCAGTGCGAAGGATGATACAACTACGCTAAGAAGCCATAATCCTTTGTGAGTCAGAGCCTATATTGTGGTTTCTACTGTGTGCGTCAACCATCAGGCTAGATTTCAAAAATAAGAGTTCAATAGAATTCACTAATTGATTGATAGCATTTGGGGCCTAGAGTTTCTTAATTGTGAAATGTAAGTATTGCTTGATATATTAGGAAACATGAAATAAGCGCATAAATGCAATTAGAAAACAATAAACCTTGTTTACCTCACAGCAACAACACATCACAGGCTTATACAAAAAATGAAATACAAAGGGAGGACTACGCCTTCAGCTGGCAGTAAAGGTCCACCAGGAACATTTTAGATTCCTGTGTCGTTAGCGTCAAGTTTAGAAGAAAGGTTTTAAAGCAGGCCGCCTGTCCTTAGTGGCTTCAATTTTCACTTTTTTTTAATACTTTGGAAATGGACCCCTCTCTCTAAAGGTTAGGGATTATAACACGTGTACTAGCAAAAATGAAGCTACCGTATTCACTCGCATATAGGTTGACCACGAATATAGGTCGACCCCTATACATTGGGCTCGCCGAGAAGTAAAAAAAAATTATTCCAATATAAGTCGACCCATATCTTTTGAAAAACATGCACATACGACGTAGTACAAGCGCACACTTCATCTGACTTTAATCTCAGAAAAGCGAGCAGATATACAGAAACCTAGGCATGCGCAGAAAGAAACCTGATGTGCGATCAAAAGAACCGTTCAAGATATGAAATCTCAGCTTTAAAAAGGTTCACAGATGTATCGCTGACACAACGTTGTCCTCTTTTTCTTATGTGGTATGCCTCCGAAACCTATCGTGCTTTACTATCACCGCTCCTGCCCAGAACGACAAAAGATACTGCTTCCTAAGCTGTCTACCACGATAAGACCACAGATTTGAGCGAAAGAGCAATGCGAGTACACACAGAAATTCACTGTGTGCATCCTCATGATGATGATGAAGACCTGCGTCAAGAATGTAAGTCGAGGTTCATTGGTCACGAATATAGGTCGATAACAAATTATGGGCTACATTTCTGAAAAAAATAGGCTAGCGAGTAAATACGGTAGTAATTTTTTTACAATCTGCATATGACGTTATTGGCTAGCAATTTCTGGCACGTTCTGGGCAAGTATCACTGCCATGGAAGAGCAAATGAATCTGCAGCAAGATGAGGAATAATGCCAAGAGCTGCGAAATATTATTAGAAGGTGAGTTGGACCTGAAAAAACAACAGGTGATTTCATGCTATAAATGAAGAGGTTTACTACAATCAGTATGCATACGGTGCGCAATAAACCAGAACTTCGATACCTCAGCACTCAGATTACTTCATCCCAAGCTCATGAAGGTGGCTTAAACTGTCATTCTTGGTATAAATTTTTTCTCCTGTGCAGATTCTCTATGGGTCACCAGTAAGCCATACATAACGCCCATTATTTTAGGGCTACCGATTTAGTTTGCGACTTTTTGCCCCATCTGTTACTTAGTGCACATAGTTCACGAAGTCATCTTTCAAGCAATATTCCCGCAATTAGTAGCATAGATACGAACTGTACAATTCTAGTGTGGAACTGGCGAGCGTGATGTGCCATCATTTTTATCGAGCATCGGAAACTCCTACGTAGGCGCACCTTCTATCAAACGACCCTGTTCCGTGATTCCTTTGTGCCTGGAGACAATCACTTAAAACGATAAGAGTAGCACTGACCATCTGGATAATAACAGATAGTGTATTCTCAGTCGAGGCGGCAAAGGCCTCAGACCACAGACAGCAACCAGACCGCAGTTTTGACTGTTATCTTGGTGGAAGCATTCTTTTCAGCCTACTCTGGTGCACTTGTGTTTTGGATCGATTTAATGTAATAGTGATGCTTGTATAACAATTTTTGCCCTGTGTTGACTATACGAGGCCAACATTTGGCTCACCCATCTGTAAGGAGATAGCAGCATACGCCGACAAAAATCTCGCAGGATGGTTACTAATATGTAGCGTGAGAATCAAAGATAGCTGCTGAGGCATTTCCATTTCTTTATATTCTGAGATACAACATTTGATAACGACATAGATATGTGCGTGGTACAGAGCCCACATATAAGCAGGCATACATTTTTCTTCTCCCACACACATTTGTTCTTCGTCTACCACTCCTTTCCTCATCAGTCCACAGTTCCAAGCACGTGGCACCACTGCTGCTTGAGAAAATACTTCTAGACGCAAGCAAGCGAAACAATGCCCTTTTCTTTTCCATAGGCCTGTGGCCTATGTTGCGCTCCAACCATAATGAAGTCTGGAAAACACTGAGCCCTACGCGCTTCTATCCTCTCAAATTGCAAGTGTAAAATAAACCCCAATGTAGAGTCATAGCTCAAGTACAAGGATCGGCAGCCTGTTGTCAGTGTTTACTAAAAAACGTCAAAAATATTCACAAACTTTCTATCCACCATCCACTTATGCTCGACGTTATGTCTGGTGTTGATAATATTTTGACGAACAATATGATACTAATAGTCGATACATAGTAATTTACATCATCAGCTGGTTTCCCTGTTTACTAGCACTGTTTATAAGCTGGTTTATTAGCACTAAATTTCTTTAAACACTTCAGGCATCAATTTTTTTATAAATATTTTACCAGTCCTTGTCATGAGCTTTTACACTGCCAGAAAGTAAGTATGATCAACCAATTCTATCAACAGGTCCCTTTGTTGTAAACTTAAGAGCCTCATTCCCTTCCACTGCATTGGTTTAAACTCAGTGAAACAGAAAATGTATATTGACGTGGTTACATTCGTAGTGTTGGCTAAATAAGTCCTCATTAGAGAGCACAGCTTCATAATACAGCTCTAGTATAAAAGCCAACGGAACTCGCTGAGGTTCTACACACAAAACTTTACTTGAGGTTTCCGCTAAGATTCAGCATAAAAATTTCTGCGAACGCGCTTGGGACTTAAAGTTTTTACGTATAGAATCGTCTCGCAGCTTTCTGACTGAAAGTCAACGCTTTATCCAAGCTAGCAAATATGCTTCAAGTCATTTTTGGGTTAGTTGAATTGCTCCTCTAGCTACGGCGCAGCCCTTCTATTTTCAGATTTCCTATATTTTGCATGTTGCTGTCTTTTCTCCTATCTAATGATTTGTACTAAATTATAAGATCACCACGTTCCTCTGACAGAGCTGGCTTCATCCTTGAGAGAGGGCCCCTCCGCGGTGGTGGCCAAATTTCGATGGGCGCAGAATTCTAGATGGCCGTGTACTGTGCGATGTCAGCGCACGTTAAAGAACCCCAGGTGGTCGAAATTTCCAGAGCCCTTCACTATGGCGTCCCTCGTAGCCTGAGTAGCTTTGGGACGTTAAACCCCAATAAACTAAACCAAACCTTTAGGGAAGTCAAAGTTTATTTGAAACCGTGAGGCACTGACCAATATTGGGTACTATCTTCATAAAGTTGTTGATTTCTTTCCGCTTTCAGGCAAACCTGCATTTGTTTAAATATGTTGCGTTCGATAAGCAAATAATATTGGGTTGTTTACATGAGGTCTCCCCGATTAGTCGGGTTTGTTTTCTTGAGTTTAACGTCCAAATTAACTATGCAGGAGGCCGTTGTGGAGGCCTCTGGAAATTTCTCCCACATGGGACTTTTTAACGTGTACGATCTGTTTCAGCGCTCGCTGAATGAAATAAGTGTGTAATTACGATATTGATGCCAATATTGTATATCACAATGTCTTATACTCGTTTCAAGCGGCGGTAAGGAGAGCTGGAAGAATTTCGTTTTCATTGTTCATGTAATCAATTAGTACAATACGGCACATGATCTTAATCGAATTTTTATTTGCACAATTTAGATTTTTCAGTGCTTTGACTTCTAAATGCTACCAAGTATACTGAGGCGTTCTTGCATGCGGTCACTTCTTAGAACTGCGCTCGCCGATATCGTTGGCGCTCACAATTCAGTGGGAGGCCGGCCGACAGCAGTGCGGGAAATGACGCTTGGCCTTTTTGACATCCATGAGCCCATTTTTCCAAAATGTCCTTTAACCATGTGCCCTAGCTGCTGGCAACTAGAGAGGAAGATAAAAGGAAAATAAAAACCTTTTGCACAGTATGATTATAACTGGCCGTTACGACTAACAGTCTTCACGCAAATAACAGGAGTTATATTCGCTGTCAGAAACCCTCCTGTTCCCTATACAACCTTGAAGTCGCAATTAAACCCCTTCCCATCGATCACAACCACTGTACTGGTTGCTTGAGAACACAGCTTGAGAAGGCGTAAAAAAATAATTTCTACAAACAGCTAAAAAAAATGAACAGAAGATACGAGCACAATAGTCTCGATTTTGCTTTCAACTGCAGTCCGATGCTCTTTTATACTTTTCAATAGACCTTTGTTGAGTGTCGCGTTAGTCGCCGGAGCGCCTGTCGGGGTCGTCACCGGTAACAACCTTCAGCGACGACTATCGTAAGCAGCAGCACTGGCGAGAGTAACATATATGTAATGCGCCGGCCTTCTTTATGTCGCTCCAGTATTACATGCGGCAGTTTTAATTGAATAATTGGGTTTATTATTAACAAAGTGGTCTATAGACAACGAACTAACACTAGTGCTGTTGGCAATCCATTCGTTCACTTAACTGCTCTAGGTATTTTCAGCATTTGTGCAGAATAGCAATTGGTACCGCACTTCACGAGGGATTGTCTTTCAGGCTTTTCTTCACGTCGCAAGATGGGATCTATGGCGAACAGTAACAAGCTTTGGTTGAAAGCATGTCTATGGACGTAAGTGCAAACTCGAAAAGGACATTGATGCTAACAGTCCTTATAGTACCAGTAATGAAGTTCTCTTATGAACCGCGAACGCGAGCGTTAGAGCCTCTTATTTGGTTCTCCGGTGGACATGATTTATGCTACTGTTTCGCAAGCTTGCAAGAAATATTGTCTTATTATTCTGCGGGAACAAAACTGTGTGTTAAAGAATTATTATTTATTCTATCTTTCGCTGTTTTCAAACTTCCACAGTACGAATAAAGGAAGAAAAAAAATAAAGGAGTTAGCAAAGATGGCCTTTAAAGTCGCCATCGATATCTTCCTCCACCATTTTGTAACAGTAGCATAGGACGAAACAAGCTTTCAGTTTTTTTTATAAAGCCTTCTCTGAAAGACTGCTGACTACGTTTTGAAACGTTTCTCGTCTCTTTTAGCCTAGCCTAGAAATTTGGTTGCGGAAAATTCTCCGAATGCTTGTACAGTGCATTCTAAACATCTTATGACTTTGAGGTAACGATACCCACGTGGTGGTGTTCAGCTCGCCATTCGAGCACGTGAGGCGTACACATGGATTGCGCATGTTCTCGACATGCCCATTTGGGACTGTCTTTCCGTTCAAGTAGCAGTCACCTGCGGAGAGTTTACTATGAATGGGCTATTGGCAACATGTAAACACCGGTAGAAAGCAGCAGAGAATGCGCTCTAATTCTTATGTTTCACTAAACTGGCTCCTTTGTCCCGAAAAATACGTCTTCTTTCCAATGCACTGCATCAGACATTCATGATGGTTATTTTAAAGATGTACTTATAGTATGGCTCCCAATTGGCTGTGCACTGGAGCAGTGGTTTTCCCCTGGGAAAATACTATCTGTGCGGATAAAAGTAGTAGCAAAAGGCACAGTGTCTAATATAATGGAAAAAAGTGGGATCTTGATGATGGTGAATATTTATGGCGTTAGGGGAACTTTTGCCAAAGAGCGCGTTGGCACAAAATAATTTTCGTTTTCTTTCCACGAAGTGTCGTCGGAGGCTGATTTTCCAATCATTTTCCCCCGGGATTCCGAGCACTTTGCCATAGTCAAGCATATACGCTTTCTATCACCTGCGGGTACCCGGCGGCATTAGAATTTGACCCCGTACCTCCTACATACGAGGCAGAAACTCAAATCACTAGGCTAAAGCTGTGGGGATCTCGTTGCAATCTAAGCTATTTCAGCGTTAATGTTATTACTTCAATTTAGTACTTCCCACTCTCGCAACAGTTTGCCACTTTGTCGTTATGAATGACTAATATTTGAGGTCTCTCTGGCCAGACAGCGCATTTAAGTTCTGAGTAGAGCCTATTGCGCCTGTGCCGTCAGTGCGATGTACAGAATTCGCGCATTATAAACTGTGAACCCTACTACGGCCGAAAAGCCGGGGCCTACATGGATCCTTTGCAGTAACTTCTGTTTTGTTAACTTCCACCTTCACGTTCTGGCCCAAAGGCTCCTGCATTTTAGTTCAAACCACTTTGTTCGTTTCGCAATTGGACGCGTTCCGAAGCCTATTTTTTGCGCTTCGCAGTGTGGTGACGCCTACGCTGAGTTGTGCTGTGCATACAGCGCAGGGGTAGCATCGTATTTAACGATCATTTCGGAGTCGCCGATACAGGAATCAGGGTCTGTGGAACTTAACGAGAGCGCCACTTGTGTGATCGTTTCTCTGGGCGCTGCTGATTCTCAAGAATGCGATGCATTATGCCAAATGGCTTAATATCACTTATTTGGCTCGTACGTTTTACTGGCCGAGAAATGCAAAATCGTAATTTTTTCCCTTGCTTTGTGTTTCTGGAAGTTATGAGGCGATCGCTCAGACGTAAGGGTCGATTATCGCGTAATACTATCGTAAAAAGTTTTAAAACTATTCCACCCCAATCGAATTTACACTACATTTATTACCCATTCATCAAAGCTTACAGCACAATTGCTTTAAATTTGATAGCGTAAGATTCTCTTACATAAGAAAACATTTCTATGGCCAAAAGCAGACGAATTGAACCGCCAGAATTTCGCTTTTTTTAAAACACCAAATAATTCGTGTTTATTTCATAATATTTTTTAGATAGAAAAGCCGTTGTGATGAGAATTTAAAAATAAAAGTTCAATTCGTGTTGGTTAATATGCACAGAGAAGTTAACTTTGCAACTTCCATATGTCACTGTTTATGTCAGCAGAGTTTTGTATACGGAAATCAGAAGAAAATATTAGCAACCCTGCAGTTTAGAACTTCTTTCTTTGAGGAGCAGTAGAAATATTGACAACAAAATTTTAGTTCTCTGTAAATTTGACATATTCCTGAAATACAAACGGGCGCATGTCGTGTACCTTGAGTGACAGCCAGTACTGCCTCCCACTGGAGGCAGGGTCATCCGCCAGTATGAGGGCTCTAGCTGGAATCGTGACGCTTCTGACAGACTCGACATTTGCGTGGTTAGGGTTATGAATGCACATGTGTATGAAAACAGCTCTGGCCCGAGCTGGATATGAACAAAAGCTGGCTGGGAGCCAGAGGCTCGTCATATGGATTATTCCACTCGGCAATGGAGGGAACAGAACGCGCAATATAATTTTTCATGCCGCACTAACACAGTGCTCTCAGCAAGGATCTAGGACGGCGCACATGAAAAGAGGTAGTGCTGCTTAGCCTGCCCTATCAGGATTGCATGAAATCAAATATGGCGTCGCAGAGGGGCAGAAATGAATCCATATTGTCAATACTATCATCCGCCTACATCGTGCCTAACTGTTCCCTGTTTGTGTCCGCTTTTCGTTGGCAATGGTGCTAATTCAGGCGCATAATGAGCCTGACTGATTAGATATGCGGCTTCAAGGTTTGGAAGTGCTGCTTGCAGTGAATGCGAGAACGTGCAGGTGGCATGATACGGCTGCTCTTAGCATGTATTTTATTTCAATAATATTTATACTAATAACTTGATCAGCTATCGCTTTACGTGCTGCATTCTAGAATGGGCCAAGGCGGTCCTGCAAAGAACTGAAATAAAATATGATATTGGCGGAGCAAAATAACCCACATTTTAGAACCATTCATTAAATTACGTGGGGTGAAATTCGAAGGTCAATAGGCCTTCTCGCCGCGAAGTATATTTAGCCCGCGCACGCGGCCCTTTTCGTAAAATATAGATGCAGCGAGGAAGCGTCTACAGTAAATGATTGCTGTGGGAGCTGTGTTCCTCGCTTTAACGTCAGAGGAATCCGGTCTATATCTTCATGATTTTTTCCCGCACCAGTTGCGACATGTTCATAAATTCTTGCAACGTTCAAGGCAGACTCTGAACTCTAATTAATAATGCACCGACAAAGCATCAAGAGCTGAAGAAATCAAAGTGACATGAAAGATCTCTAAAGCAGACCTCAAGGGAAAAAAAATATATCAAGACAACCGCTGGCCTTGTGCAACCAGGCAGGTAAAATGCGAATTTTACAGCCTAAACAAAATTGTGACAAAATCACAAGACTAAAAATATAAAGAACGTTGTACTCACGGGCTGAATTTTCACTCTCTTCGCAGCTAAGCACGGCAAAAATCAGGAAGACGCTGAGGCAACAAATGAGGGCAGGCATTCTGCGCATGCTCGACCGAGCGCTTGGCCGTAATAGAAATGAAACGTAGATAAAACCTCAGAGCATTTTCGTGTGACGCTTGTCACAGGCAACGAGGATGACGAACTTAGCGGGGCTTAAAACAAAAACTACGGCTCTATACCTTGTCGTAATTATTTCCCGCGCGAAGTTTCAGTCTTCTGCCGTGACACGGACTGCCACATCAACAGCTGTATTACATACGTAAGTCTCTTTTTGACCATGGTCTGTTTAATCAGGGGTTGTACCTTTTCAGTCATTGTACTCGCTTTTTTATGCAGAGGTATGCTATTGCGTTCGCCTGTGTCGCAGCTGCTTTCTTCACGAATACGCGATTACTGGATACTAAAAGAGAACGCAGTCATGCATTCTTAGCTACGGGATTGGCCCCCCAGCCGTGATGGCTGCGCCGGCTCATGTGTGTGACCTCTTCGTTTCAGGTTGAAACAGCTGCACACGTCTAGTGGGTGCGTCCGCTGCCTGCGGAGCCAACAACGACAGCATGGTGGGCAGCTCAGCACTGCCCGCATCGTCACCCACAAGCCTCATATGGTTCACCGCTCGTTTCCCTCTGTAAACTGCACCCTTCTAATTACTACGAGCAAAAAAAGATTCGTTTTTTTTTTTGCGCGAAGAAAAATAGGAAATATGCCAGAAATAGGAAGACGGAAAGGAAACAGTTCGGCAAAAGGTACCCCCACAAGGCCTGCCTTCTCCTATAACGCCAAGAAAAAGAAGTACTGAAGAAGCAAGACAAAAAAGAAAAAATAAGAGGCCCAAGAAAAATGTTCATGACTCTAAAACAAGATAAGTAATATATAAAATTGATATATATAAATGATAAATTAAAAGGCAATAAATGTGCGAAAACAAGTTTAAAAGCAGGACACAGTCAATGGACGATGGAAAAGTTCTAAGGAACAAATATTGCTTTAAAAGAAACAGAAAGCAAAAGAATTCAGGCGAACAAGAAAATTAAAAAAACTGACCTAACGGCAAAAAAAATAATCAGCCAGCCAACACAACCCACAAATTAAGAGAGGATGTGAACAGTCTAGTAATTAGCTACAGCATAGAGTAACAAACAAGGCCAGCGTTACGAAGGCTTTCGAAAGCGACAACCTGCCATAGCAGTGTATAGAAGTGAATATAAACTTAATAATCTAATTCCTTTTCCCCTTCGGTGGCTTGTTCTGAAGTATCCTGCGGGCGAGTTTGGCTGAAGCGTCGAAAGGCGTAGAAGAGTTATTGCGCGCGGCAAAAGCAGAACCAATACAAGTGACACTCTGAGCCGGTTTATGTAGCAGTTTGTTGGTCCTCGAGAATTTAATTTGTGCGACGTCATTCATTACGCGTCAAATTGGACCGCCCTGCCGCAAACGTTGAAAGTACTAGTTCGCGCCAGTGCGCACAGAGGACGCCATCAAACAATCAAGCGGAACTTTGCTCGAACATTGCTTCGCGCTGCTTCGCAAACAGTGCGCCACGGATCCTTGAAGCGGCGCTCAGTGCCCAAATCCGCCCATGTTTTCTTCTCTCCTTGCTCCTCTCACTGCTCCATCGTGGCACGTTACCAACGACGCCAACAATGCTTGCGAACTGGAAAACGTGTCCCTAACTGCTTTGGCATCAAAAACACTCCGCCCCGCGGCCTTGCTCCACTATTTCGACAAACTGGCCTTCCTCGGCGCGGTACCCTCTCATTTACTTTAGAAAGATGGCATGCGCACATGAGACAGTCACAAGAAAGAAGACGGCCCGTCCAGTCTTCTTTCTTGTGATTGTCTCATGTGCGCATGCCATCTTTCTAAAGCAATATGAACCAACTTGCCCAACAACGCATCCTGCTGAATTCTCATTTACTGTATTACACTTGCAAGTTTCGCTCCTGCGCGCTTCAGGATACTCACCAAGTTCCCGGCGCCAATAATCCGCAGTAACTTTGAAGCACGAAAATGCGACACGATTACATGCCAAACACATCACTGAATCATCTGCTATTGACTCTGCAGCGCAGCAACAATTACCGGGTTAGTTCTGCTGCGTGGATTGATTATTGTGCAGGAAGACTGTTCCTTTCATATTATGCGCAGAGTTAACACTGTGCCACGTCGCTTTAGCTGCCGAGCTCTCAGCGTTATTTCGCATTGTCCGTTTATTTTCTCGTCGCGATGCACGAGTGATTAGTATTTTCAGGACAAAAATAAAAAATCTCGAGCCCTCACCTCCTCCACTACTGCGCCAACCTTAGAGGACATGTTTAAAGTCTTAATTCCTTTATTCCTATGTTTCTAAATGCCGGTCAAATACTCGCAAGGATCAATAAATTGGCTTGTTGGCAATGGCAAAAAATGTTATGACTGAAAGCTCCATACTTTTGTATTCAGTTTTGAGTCAACGCCTCTCTTGTGCTCTCTTCTTCTACGTGCTTCGTTCGTCCCACTGAATACCTCAACTGTTTATTCTTCACACAGTTATTCGACAGACAACAGTAGTTAGAAAATTCTGGAATTTGATACCCATTATTTCATATAACAGACGAAGGTCGATACATGGAGGTGAAGTACGCACAAAAGAGCGGCCAACTCGTCCCACAAAATGCAATTCCGCTGTGACTCCATGCCTATCGTATCATTTCTTCTGCATGTCTCGTATAGGGCGAGACTTATTAAAAGATTCGTCTAATAGGAGTGACGTTCAATAATGTGATGATGTGTATAAGCTCCTAGTTGTATTAAAAAAACGAAACAGCGTAAAATAATTCGCAACCAACAATAATTACTATTTTTTTTAAATATAAATCCTCAGCACAAACACAGACCTCCACAAGATATCGAATGCATAACACAGATTTGCCCGTCAGCTGCCAAAAGAGCGTTTAGACAATTAAAACTTAAAGCATGTGATATGTAAGTGTCATGTTTAGCTGTGAGTTTTTGTACAGAAGATTCCTGCGTATAGACGGTAACGCTGTAGAATTCATATTGTCAGTATGGAGGAAGTTATTTTTTTTTTGCACAAACGCTAATAATTCATGCACGTACGCACGTACGCACGTAACGAATAAAAGCGTTCATATTGCAGCAGCCTGTAGCATACGTCATTCACTGGCAACTGCAGTGTTATATGAGGAACGTTCTGGACAAGCATCTCTGCTCGGTATGGTCGAACGGCGGATTGCTGGTTGACCCGAACGGCCAAGTTCTGGAAAAAGCCAATCAAAGGTGAACTAGAACCGAATAAAGTGCATGTCCTTACCGGGATTTTCGCGGAGCATGGTAAGTGTGAATTTGTATTAGTCCCACGATTACTAGATCCCAAAACTCTTCACAGGAATGAAACTTCCCATTTTTAATATCTACCAATTCCAGGTTTATACCTGAAGCTGAAAGCCTGCGCTCACAATGAAAATACGATTCTTCGACGAAACAAAATCTTAACTGCAGTTTTCATACCCTGAATTAGACAGAATTCATGATAGCCTAAATGCTAAAATATATTATTTCTGCAACATTCGAGTATTTTCCAAAACCTACTTACCTTACCGTCTTTAAGAAAAAGCAGTTCGTAAATTCTTAAAAACTCACCTCAACACCCCACTGTAAGAATATTTTCATCAAAAATACAACATACAAAATTCAGGGATATTTAAGAAGAAAGACGTGTCTTACATGCCCCAATTAGTTCTATGCTTTAAAGCGCGGTAATGTCTAAGATCCGCTGCTTATGACCAAAGTAAGATCGGTTATTACTCAATAAAAGTTTATTACTCAATAAACTTTCAACTTTCAACTTTCAACTTTCAACCTGCTACCAAACTCGACATCTCTGATAATTAAGCGTGTTTTACGGAATATTATGGAGGCGCGTTTTACGGAACGCCGAGATTCTTTCAGCGTTATCGAAGTACAATATTTTCGAGAAGGCTTCGTACTAAGAGGTATATAGATACGGTTGCAAGCACGGTTACCTCATGATTATTTTGTGGCTGTACAAACCGGCATCGATCATTTGCACAGGCATGGACCAAAACGTCTAAATCGGTGGTAAAAAACAGAGGGTGTTCTCTGTTCTTTTCTCAAGCCATGCTATGCTTGGGAACAAATTGCTTTCTTCTATTTTTAGTGCATTATACATGATGACGATTTTTTTTTATCCCATACATAGGATGCACATCTCTCGTCGGTAAAGGTATGTGCACGAACTCGACTTCTCTAAAGACAAAAACTAGATACAGAAAGGAACTCAAACTGAGAGCGCAATATTTGCGCTGAGACAGCAGCAACATAACTGAATTCACTGCGGTCTAGGCACGCCCACTAAAGACAAATTTGACCAAGGAGAGATGGCGTGGCTTTAATTCAGCTGCTATAGTCGTATACAACTTAAGTCTGCAGTGAAGCTCCGCCCACATTCAGCCTCCGCGCACAAAATTCCTCCACGACAAAATAGTAGTCCGCTGGTTTAACGTTTCTTGTTACGTAAACAAGAAGCTTATCAAAAGAGAAAGAATTATGAGCTCTAGAATTTTGATACATGGATTGTTTGATATAGTCAGACATGAAAAAGCTGATTTCATTTACTGTTGCGATTGGCCAGCGGAGTAATACAGGACGCAGCGGACCGCGGCCCAGTGTTAGCAACTGCTGTTTTTTTAAGTTGTATCCTACTATAGTGGGCGGGGGAAAACGCAGGTGGCGCCGCCTACCGGCCTCACACATAAGGCAGGTTCAAAATCACTATCATTATTGAGATAGTTAATCTTCATCATGTTCGGGCTTTCCTTGTTTATGCCTACGTTTTCTGTGAAAATGACGTTCAGCTTCATCACAAGTCTGAATGATAGAAAGGCAGAAAGCGTCTTTATGGCTTGGAAATGCAGTTTCCAAAGAAAGGGAGAAGGCGACCAAGGAGTGACTACCGCTCTTAGCGCCTATCTGGTCTTGCTTGGGTTGATTCAGATAGCGTGGCTAGCTTTTTCTGCGTCCTAATGAGAAATATGTACATCTGTCTCGTAAAACTTTAAACTATTATTCACAATAAGCTAAATCATCAGCACCATTTTTTTAAGATATCTCATATTATACATCGCAAAATGCAGTTATTACATCTCACGGCGAAGCACACGTAGAATGCACAATGTGTCCTATTTCCAGAAAACGCGTATACAGTGATGAAGCGTATAATGTAAATAATTACCGCGTAAATTTTTCTTGCGACTTTTAAATTAAATAGATCGGTCCCTGGCTTTAAGCTGATTTTACTAGACTAATGATTCTTGAGAAGTCCCAAGGAAACCAACTCCCCGAATCACTGTACAGCGAAAAAGCATCAAGCGCTGCATTGACCTCATTCACATGACAGATCTATGATTCACGCAGCTAAAAAAAAATATTTTAAGAAGGGTCTACCCAGGAGCTTATGCATACAGGTACATAAAATACGATATTCGATGACCTTACAAGTTATAATCATAAACATCTAAAGCCAATAAATTCAAAATCATCTTTTACTCACTTTTCAAATTCGCCGTCTCTTCGCATCTAAACACGGCAAAAGTCAAGAGGACGCTGAGACAACTTATCCCGGCGCGCATTCTGCGAGCGCTCTTCACAGTGCTCAGCCACAAAACGAAAGCGACGAGAACGAAACAGCATGCATTTGTTTGCGCTCGTTGTCACAGGAAATGAAAATAATAAATGGAACGAGAATGGAAAGATAAAGGCACGACTACCTTGCCTTTCCTAAGCTATTTCCTGTCCTACAATTGCATCACCTACACTAACAGCGACTGCCACATCAGCATACGTACCAGCTAAGGGTGTTTATTTCTGTTGACGGGTGTTTTGGTCTGCCGTCCAATCTCCAGCTCCGTTATCTTTTTTTATTTTAGAGGTATCTTATTACTTGCACCAACTGCACAGCTGTTAGCGTATGTACCTCTACTGTAAGTTTTAAAGCGCTTGATGATGCAAAAGCGCAACTACTATAGAATAAAAAGCGACGCTGTAATATACCCACATCTGCAAGATCGGGCGGGCATCCACGGTGGCCACACCAGCTAATCTGTGTCGACTTTGCTCTGCATGCTCTAACAAGTCTGTAAGCCAATCTCAGAACTCCAGCAGTCCGCTGAAGCAACAGGAAGGTAGATGTACAGCCCTCCAATTTTTTTAATAACATCCGGCTAGCGTCGAGCGGCTGGCGCTGCGGCGTGGGAAGGCGAATGCAAGCGAAATGTGGGCGAGGGTCAGGGCATGCGCACGAGGGCTACATTTGGGAGCGAGTTACGTCCGATATGCTCTTCTCGATTCACACCAAGCACTGTACCACCGTCAGCATGCTTAACACGAACGCTCGAGCGCGTGTGTTCCACTGACTTTAGCGGCGCTTGGGGTCGGCCGCTGGGTCTGAGTCAATATGTGGCTGGAAGCAGGGCACAAGCTCTCTCCAATCGCCGGAAGCACACCGATCAGCATGGTCTGGGATTAAGCGCCCAGAGCTCAGGGGCTGTAATATCTGTACAAGACGCTCAATCGAGTGTTCATGTTAAGCGTGCTGACGACTGTACAACATATTTGCGAGTAGCGCATTGCTGCATTCGTCCTCTCTTCAGTCCGCCGAGTGTTTTCGCTCCGCCTTTAGGCATGTATGCTGCGTTGCAAGCAAGAGACTGCCATGGCTGCGTTTGCTCATCATCAAAGGACCCACAAAGTTTATCTTAAACTAACGTTGGGTTCCAATTCCTCAGCACACGCCGACCGCGCTTAGCTCACCGCCGTAACCAGGAGAACTGGACATTCACGCATCCAATACCTCGCGCCTGCTGCGAACTTCACTGTCGACTGATACGAGTCCTCAAAGGCAAAAAGGTTGTAAGTAGTTAAAATGGAAAACACGGTAGCTGTCTTACAGCGGGTGAAATCTTAATTGTACAGTGAAGGAAGCACTGAAACGGGAGGTCTACAACGCAACAGATTGCGTTTACACGCGCGTTCCCTCAGTTTTCCGAGCTTTGCAAGTTGGGCAGCGTCTCGAGCATAGTGATTTCACTGTTCGTTACGAATGCAGTTGTTTCCTCTGAGTTAAAATACTGACTGAAGAGAGAAAAGCTGCGCATTCAACCTATGCATTAATAATTGGCAACTAATGAGCGTGGTCATAATTTAATGGTGGTATAACGTGATTGCGCTTTCACGACTTGCAGAAATGAACAGGCATTTTTTTTGTTAAACTTTTTAGTGTGCAATAGCTTGCAGCCGTTTCAGTAAGGTCTGCTTCAGTTAGAGCATAACGGTTTCGAATGCACTGACACAAAGGTATACTCAATGGCTTAGCGTCATGGCGCACCAGACGTTGCGGAAAATATTCGTAAATAAAACCTTCTTTGTAATATGTGGCAGTCTAATAGCTGGTGGCATATTTGTGCGCGTTACGCTCCGATCTTGTGACGACTGTATTCAAATTTTTGTCATTAAATGTAAGCTGCATTTCGAAGGTTTCCCTTATCCCTGCACAATCGCAGTCCGCGAGTTTACCGTCAGCCAGCAAGCACCCGTTCCCATCAAAAAGTCTGACAGAGTATTTGTTTTACTTTTAAAAGGACTTCACATGACAAGAACAGTCGGGAGGTGACGCCGGCGTCCGAAGTTTGAACACAGCATCTGTGGGGAAGCCCAAAGATTCTTTCCATCTCCTTTCTGTTGGTCCGTGTCATCTACTTTGGTCATGAGCCATCCACACCAGACGGGATTCTCTCATGCCCTTGCCGAAAAACACTGTCGCATGTTTAAGGCTTCGGTATAAAGCAAAATAATTCACTAGATTTAAAGGATTGTCCGGAATTTTTATTTGTCTTTGGTAGTGGTGGTGAAAAACTTTAATACTCAAAGTGAGTCTGAGGGTCAGAAAACCCCGCTGCATGGTCGGCATCCTTAGTCCGGGACACCGCACGATAAGGCCCCGTCTCGCACCCGCTTTACTAGAGCCCTTTGGGACTCCTGTGTGGAGCAGTTGAGGAGGGCAGTATCCCATGCCTCTCGGGTGGGGGTGGGGGAAGGGGGAGGGTGAGGATTCTGAGTACATGCCCACACCATGTGAAAGATATCGCAGATCTCTCCACAGTGTGGGCAGCGCCCATCTGTGTTCGGATCGAAGTGTTTTGCTATGGCAGGACAGAGAAGAGTTCCTGTCTGCAGGTGCCGCAGAGTTCGCTCCTCCGCCTTACTCAGCCCCTTGGCAGGTGCCGGGTAGAGACGGTGGCTGACGCAATAATGAATAATGAATAAGCCCGGTGTGTGAGCGCTCGGGCGGCCGCATCAGTGGCCTCATTGCCTCGTAGACCCTGGTGGCCAGGAGCCCAGATCACTTTTGTGCGAGCTGGATCGGCGGGAGCGCGTCTTAGAATTTGGGAGGCAAGAGGTGATATCTCACCTGCAAGATAATGTTCACAGGCCCGGCGGGAGTCTGTGATAACCGCTCTCGATTTTGGATCGGCAGCAGCGAGAGCTATTGCGACTTCCTCCGCTCGTGTTGAATTTGGGGCCCTAAAAGATAGCCCATTGACATTTATTTATTTATTTATTTATTTATTTACCCTCAAGGCCTAGGAGGCGTTACAGAGGGGGTGGGTACAGGGGTTGAACAAAATTCCAACAAAACAATTAAAAAAGAGAGATAAAGCACACGCGTACAGGCACTCCTGCTTGGGCAGCACTGCTGCCTGCAGTATTTGGATATAAATAAATACTGAAACATATGTTGCAGGGCTTAAGAAAAGAAACAAAACGCTCTAGACAAAGCAAAAAAGTGACAAGAAAAAACATGAAATAAGCAGGCTAAACAGCCAAAAACATTTATGCGCGTCTTTGAATGCCACAGGATCTTGAATATAGGCAATAAAGGGGAGAAGGTGGTTCCAGTCTGTTATAGTTTTTGGCAAGCAAGAGTCAGAAAACCGATTTGTACGGCAGTGTGGGGCGCGAACTTGATATGTGTGATCGACACGTGTTGATACGTAAGTAGGTTCAGAAAACAGTTCACTTTTCAGTAGAGGGTTATTGAAATAAATTTTTTGAAATAGGCACAGACGGGAGATATTCCTTGGAATGTGCAAGTTCGGTAGACCTAGTTGTGATTTCATTAAGGAAACACTTGCAGTACGGGCATAATTAGACAGAATGAAGGACACTGATCGATTATGGATTGCTTCGATGTCGTCGGTTAGTGTGGAAAGAGCTGGGTCCCTTATTGCAGAGGCATATTCTAGTTTCGGTCGAATTAATGTTTGATACAAAATTACTTTGAGATGATTTGGTGCTTGAGAAAAGTTCCTACGCAGGTAACCGAGAGTGCGATTAGCATTCCTCGTAATATATTTCACATGAACATGCCATGAAAAATTGTTATGTAAACTCCTAGATATTTATAGGATGTGACCTTTTCGAGAGCTATGGAGTTAATTCTGTAACAGTAAGGTATAGTCAGGCTGGTAGGACGGGATATTGACATGATTTTGCATTTACTAGCATTCAAAGTCATAAATAAGCCAATCGTTACACCAGTGTGAGATCGCGTCAAGGTCGGACTGCAGGAGTATGCTATCATGAGCGTTTGTGATTTCACGATAAAGAACACAGTCATCGGCATAAAGCTTTATGGATGAGGAAACACAGTCAGGAAGGTCATTACTATATATTAGGAACAATAACGGGGCCACAACAAAGCCTTGTGGGACACCAGATTTTACAGAAGTAGTACATTCATTCCCCGGTGGACTACGGCAGCCGTGAAGAATCCCGCGGGCGACGGCCCTGTGATGGCCACGTAGTAGACGCCCTCTTTAGATCCATATTGCCTCTCAAGCGTGCGAACCCGCGCTTGTCGTCTGCCTTCATGTGAAGCCATGTCCATGTTACGCGGGAGCGTAGCGACCCAGAGCATGTGGCGCCACAGCACCGGGATGTTCTCCGTCCCCTCTGATATGCATGTGTGTTGGATGTGTAAGCGGTTTAGCAGGTGGCGCCCAGGAACCGTCTGCGATAGCCGCGTATATTGGTTCACGAGGTTGGCCTCCCGCAACTCCTGATAGGTGTTTACCACTCCCAAGGCCTTCAGTTTGGCGCTGGAGGTAGCCACCGGGAGGTCCAGTGCTCGCTTTGTTGCCTTCCTGATGATGGTGTCAATGCTCTCGTCTTGTTGTTTGGTGGTGCGTAGGTACGGCTGTGGGCTGCGAAAATTTCACTTTATTCTTTATTCATCATCATCAGCCTGGCTACGCCCACTGCGGAAAGAAGGCCTGTCCCATGTCTCTCAAATTAATTCAGTCCTGCGCCAGCCGCGGCCACCTACTCCCGCAAATTTCTTAATCTCATCCGCCCACCTAATTCTCTGCCGCCCCCTGCTACGCTTTCCATCTCTTGGAATCCCGATTAATTGCTGCATTGCTGCAAGTCGCTTGCGTAGATAGGAAATCCTTGCCTTGCGCCTGCCGGTGTGGACATCTTTGAACATATGCTTCGTGATCAGAGCTACTTTGATGTTGTTTCTTTTGTAGTTTCTCTATTCAGGATTGAGAATCCAGGGCCCGTACGTTCGCCGTGATGCCTATCCGCCTGAGAAAGGTGTGGTCGGCTTGTGGTTTTGAAGTCCGACTGTTTGTGACGTGAGGATTGCTTCCTGGAGTTCGGTGTATGTGTTGAAAAGGCCAAAGGCGTGAAGTTTATCTGTTGAGGTGCTCGGCGGAAGATTAAGCGCCGTTTTGTATGTCACTGTTATGATTGTGTCAATCGGTTGTTCTTCCTGTGCCGTGGTCTTTTGAAAAAAAAGTCCGTACGTTATTCTAGGAGGACTAGCGCTTCGACTAATCGCAAAGTGTTTTCTTCTCTCATGCTTTGCCGATGTCGGGTATACGGCTAATCACGCGGGTTATTTGAATAGTAGTGGTTTTAAGTGTTAGATTGGTGTGGGTAGCATTGAAGTTGCACTGGATCCAAAGTTCAAGTATCCCGAAAATCTCCACTTTCTTTATGGGCTGCCTTTCTGTAGTAAGGTTGACCAGGTACGGTGATTTTTATCGTGGATTAAAAACCCATATTACTTCGGACTTCTCTGCGGTGAAGCGAAGACCGATTTTAAAGGCAAAATCTTCCACTACTTGTGCTGCTTCCTGTAGCTTGTTTTTTTTTTTTTTGTGGCCTAAGGAGCCCTTAGTGGTCCATATCATTATATCATCAGCATACATCGTGTATCCGATGTTGCGGAGTGTTGGCAGTTGCTGAGCGAGCTTGAGCATCCCGATGTTGAAGAGCAGAGGTGATAAGATAGAGCCCTGCGGCGTCCCTTGTGCGGCATTTCTCGAGCCTTGGAGCCTGTTTGGCCTATGGCTATTGTCTCTGTGCGTCCCATGAGGAATGCTCGTACGTAGGAAAAGACCTTTCTCCAAAGTTGAGGTCGATAATGCCTTGAAGGATTGCTTCGTGCGAAATGTTATGAAAAGCGCCCTATAGTTCGAGGGCCAGAATGAGGCGTTCATGACCTGTGGCGATATTTGTGAGGACCTTTTCTCTTGTTTGCAGGAAAGCGTCTTCGAACCGAGAGGCCCGATCGAAATCCACTCAAGGTGGGGAGAAAGAGGTCGTTGTCCCTGATGTAATTTTTAAGGTGGGTGTGGAGGACCCGTTCGTGGTATTAGCCTAAGCAAGACGGTAAGGAAATTTGGCATTGTGCTTTCAATGTAGGCTTCTTGCCTGATGTGGGAATGGTGATGATGTCAGCGTGTCGCCAGTCCTGGGGATCTACTCCCTTGTACCATAGCTCATTGTTGAGTTAGTCCGTGACAGCCTGAATATGATCCAAATTGAGATTTTTTATACTGTCTGCTCAGGGGACAGTGTTTCGCTGCGAGGCGTGAACTGCAGCTCGGACCTCTGCCACTGTAATAGGGGCATCCAGCGTAGGGTGGGGCTGGCCGGTGTAACGAAGTGTACAGAGAGCGATGAAAGTGTCGCCTACATAGGGCGGCCACAGAGCTTCCGTCAGTGCCTCATCCGTGGCAGGGAATTGATTTGCAACTGTTTCAAGGGTATGGTTTGTAGCCGTTTTGATTTTATCGCGTTCATTCATACTACGGAGGATTGTCCATGTCTTGGCGGTGCTGAGGTGCCCTTCAGGGTTGAACAGAACTGGACCCAATTTTGCTGTGGCAATTGCGTCGAGTATTCTCGGGCTTCCTCCGTAATAGAGGCTATGCGAAGCTTCAGTTCTCTGTTGAGACGTTGATGTTTCCATCGTTTAATGAGTTTTTCTCTATCTTGTCGTAACTGAACAAGATGGAAGTCTATATCTGGTTCTGAGGCTGTACGCTTGATCCCTTGAGTGTGTGTTGCGTGTACTTCTTTCAAGTATTGTGTCCATTCTCAGATGTTTGTGATCCTTTCTACGGTGGGTGGGTGCTTTCAGAAGTTGTCCGAATTTGTGGTTTTGGCGTCTCCGAGTATTATCCTGAGGTTTTGTGTGGAGGTGGCTGTACTGAGGAAATAGTGGTCACCGCCTAACACCTCGCCTAGATGTGTACAGGTGACCGAGTGGGCATTCTTCGCAAAGGAGAGATTCGGTGTTGTGTCTCCACAAACGCTATTGCTTATGCGGGTGGGATTTAGCGAGATTTGTGGCCAGGTCGAAAGCTTCCTTGTATGTTGCTTCTAAGAGTGAGGAACCTTTCGGGGTGTCCCTCTCATAGCACCAAGCCGTTCGAGGTCCGCTCATGTCACCTACCATAAAAAGTTGATTGTTGCCCGCTTCCTTGGAGCTTGCCATCGACGAGCTATAGAGGTTGGCTATAAAGCTGCTTTTCTTGACAGTTTTCAGAGGGTGGATTGCCAATATTATGTCATAAATTTCGGTGATTGGGGTCGAGAGGGCTATTGCGGCTATGGGGTTGACTATGTACAGCGCAACACGTGGATTGGTCGGATCGTATATTAGGTATATAGTATCCTTCCAAAGAGGGAGGGTGAGCTCCTATCTTCTGAGCAGATCACGTCCGCCTGTAGCAGATGGCGCTGAAGAAAAAGTTGTAGTGAGGAAATTTTCTTGTGGAGAGAGCGACAGTTCTACTGCCAAATTTCCAGCTGATGGCAGGTGTCGCGTGAGCTATTAGATGATGCAGCCATTCAGACAGCTGGCGTGGCTAACATCATCAGTATTTTTGGTGCGTCTATAGGATTTTAAACGAGAGTTATCCGAGCTGTTTTCTTGCTTGCGCGAGCAGTGTTCTAGTACTCGAACGCTACTCTGGAGTTTTTCTATGGCTTGTCAGTGTTGTGGCAGTTCGATAGCTATTTCTTGCTGTTGAGCGGTGAGTTGTTGGACTTCTTGACTAACTCTCCGCTTATTCGAATTAACATGAGAACAAGCCAACAGAAACGTCAATTTTCTACATAACGCCGTAGCTGTGAAATTCAAACTAGGCTGTGGCTAGAGTTCCGTCCAGACGGAACTACAAATTGCGCTAGAGTTCCGTCCGGACGGAACTACAATTTGCGCTAGAGTTCCGTCTAGACGGAACTACAATTTGCGCTAAATTTCCGTCCAGACAGAACTGTAATGACACCATAAAGTTCCGTCCAGCAGTATGTGTCAGAAGGGTTATATGGAGACGGAATTAAAGCTGGCGTTATGGATTGGGAAACCAGTTGGATTACAGACTTTTGATTGTCCGTTTAAAAAAGTGGCAATCCTGTTCCGCCTAATGCGGGACAGGATATTCTGCTGCATCATTTTTTTTTCCAAGCAGTCAAGCAGGCAATAGAACGAGTTTTGGCTTGGGTTTGTAGGTGCGTTTGCATAATGCTTGTTGACCGTTTGTCTTTTTCGCGCTAAGTCACCTTGCAGCACAAACAGTGACAGGGCTTCACATCACTTCGCGAATAGTTTCTCTGCTTCTAACAGTGTCATTTTTCCCGATCCTGCATCCATTCACGGAACTTATAGCTTCGAGGATGTAACTAAACGCAGTACGCGGACAGATATTTTGGTGCAGTATACGTGCGTAGAGAGAACATCTGGATACAGCTTTGCCAACTGGTCATTCCAGAGGGAACGAAATGCTTTATGTGGGTAGAAATCACCCATTTTGTATAGTATGGACAGTACGGACAGTAGACAGTTTTAGTTCTACGTGCGTCGAACATTCACGAACGTAAACGTGAGCAGTCTACGTAGCGTACGCTCGTGTCGCTTCGTTAAATTTGCTAGTAAAGTCCTCGAATAGAGAGAGCTCTCACCGCGCGAGTTTTATATGCAACACTACATAATCTTATCCATTATCAGAACTGCCTTTCCTTCACGTAAACAGCGAACCATGTCTTTTCTTCTTCATATCAGGAACTTTACACTGCTAAAGGTTAGAGGCTGTCTATACGATTGAGAGATCTAGCCATTACAGCATTAAAGCAACAACTGCTTTGTAATCTCTCCAACTGCCATGTTCCCCTCGCGGTGGCGCCTCGTTCGCTCCTCAAAATTGCGAATGCGCTATCTTTTCAACAATTTCCTCGCATGTATCGTTCCCTACATTCAACAAGTGTCTACGCTCCAGCGCCTTAAGGTAGGCCGCTGCAGGGTGGTACACGTGAGCAATTTTTCTTTTCCTTGCAGACAAGCAGCACTCACAAGACAGCGAGATGTCGTACGCATTTTGGAATTCAAAATAAGCACCACAGGGGAGAATATTTCAGTGCATGGTTTATTGCTGGCGTACCAAACACTGAGAATTTAACCTTTTCCCCAAGGAATAAAAGGCGCGTTGGATCCTGGTTGTATAAGCCACCGCTTTCTGGCCATAATTTCTTCCACATTTGAGGGCAGCAGTCTGGAAATGTCTTTCCCTTTTGTCCCGGTTTTGATCTTCCGCTATACCCTTTCACTTGAATAATCGGCCCGCAACTGTATATAGAGAGAAAAAGCACTAGAATCGCACACAAGTTCCACTTCCAGATGTTCACAGAAAACGTCCCACATATCTATGGTACTGCTTAGAGCATGATTTGCGGACTCCTTTTTGTATGAAGAAATTTGTCAGCAGCCTTTTTATGCCCTGTAGTGTAGTGACGTTCCCTGTGATTACGCCACAAACACTGCCATGTCGAAATGAGAAACACAATTCAACTGTGGTTTCTGTGGCCTTTCTTTCGACCTTCAGAGAGGGAAGCGTTTCTCTTCTTCTGGATGAGGGAGTAGTGTCGTCCCATCAGGAGGCGGCACGGTTAAAGGACGCAATTTTAATACGACAGGATTCTTTCACGAAGAAAAAAAAACTGGGCGCCCTTTCAAACGGGGACCTCTCCAAGGATAACTGCCAACCCAGGGTGGTTAGAAAGAATTACTTATGGAACTGTAACAATACTCCCACGAATATTTTACGCGCCCAAAAGAGGAAGACACGAATGCTTATATGAGCAAGCAATAGCTATGATCATTGGCGATATGCACGGCACGGCACTCAGGAATTACATTCACATATTTGGGTTTCAAAGCAATACAAATGGAAGACAGAGAAGCTCGAAGGCAGAAGATGAAAGGCAGAACAGAGAGGCGCACCAGCAAATGGAGTGACACTCCAGTTTTAAAATCCGTGTATTAGTACACTTCCCAGAGATGAACAGTCATCTGGCCAGTAGATTTAGTCGAATTCAAAGATTCACAGTGCCATTCCATCATTCATGATTTCAATACAAAAATATATCAATGGGCTTATGAATATATTGAATTGCATTAAGCAATATGATGGCATGAGAAGTAAAATATTTCGCCCTTTCCAGGCGTCTTTACTATTGATGAAGCAATGCTCCCTTTTCTAAGGAACCCACAGAGAAGGCAGTTCACCGCCGACGCAAAACTGAGGCAACCTCGGGTGCCGTGTATAAAAGCTCCCCAGCAGTGCAAACTGCATCAGGTTACTATGGTTTGCGGTGGAAAGTTTCCCACGTTACCAGGAAATAGTGAGCATTCTAAATATTTATTGATATTAATCTACACTGGGACTTGGGCAGTATACCCTGGCGCGATACTAGTATTCTTCTGGCACTTCGTTTTTTGGCAACAGTGTGCTCTTCGTCTAAATAGAAGAGCCGACGTGACAGTCTCTTAACTACTTATTTTGACCGAATCGATATGCGAAATTTTGATAGGTAAACTAATGCCTCTTACGCTACAGCCATATCCATGTTACGCTCCTAGAAGAAGAGCATCTTACACATTCCTTACTTGGCTGCCGTCTTGAATCTCTTCCGATTCACCAGGAGAACAACGGAACTTTTACCGGTACATAACAGCGCCCCTATATCGACGGCGACATAGCACTTTAAGGCCTGAATTAAATCGGCAGAAAGAGGGCGTTATTTATTGCATAATTAATGCTTAAAGGCAGTCGGAGCAACCTTTAAAAGTTACGCTAAAAGTTTCTGATTTCCAAACATTTTACTTGCATCCAAAATTTGCACATCGCGCTTTAAAGCGGATGCATATCAGAAACCACCAGCAGCCTTTTTTTCTTTGATTACTCAAATTTAGACATCGATAATAATCCATGCATCATAGACTGCGCTTCAGAGCATTATCCTTGAGTGTGCTACGTGTGAAACACGTACAAAGTGTTGACTTTCAGAAAATACAGTGAATCTTGTACATCTTCTCCACGGAATGCGCCTCCTTCACGTGAAGCCTTCCCGTCTGCATGCATCTTCGTCGTTTGGGAGGCACACATGCTGCATAGCACGCTCGTTTGTCGGCAGTTTGTGAGGCTTGTTTAAGTACCACCATTAGTATTTCATGGCTAGATCGGGTGCGCATTCTGTATAGGCTTTCTTGTAGGCGAATGCTTTATTAGCAATATTATTTTGAAGGGCTACTAAATCCGCTGCATTTTTTCACCAACTTCTATTGGCACCTCACAGGTGCTCGAAACAAGTTTTACACACAGAAAATGAAAAGAAATTCCGCGATGACCCGATGCAGACATTTCCTTGTTCTGTGTTTTCAATTCGTTCAGGGCCAATAAGGGAATCTTTCTTGTAATGCCCTTCAAGAACTGATTGTGTTCGACGCCGACTTTAGGATTTTCAATGCCTACATACGGTTCTACAGCTTCACTGAACTTCGAACTGTACAAAGTTCATCTATGGCCATGAATGCAGCCACGTTTGCCATAGGATTATATGCCAACAGAAAAGGAGAAGGTCTCCATTTTTAGAAAACAACTCCTGACAAAATCCTCCTCGTCCGACCTTTTGCTCAGTTTCATCTTTATTTTAACTATGCAAGGCATTTGTCCCGATGATGCCATTAGATCAAATTCCGACGCGTTTTATCGTCGCAGAGTCGCTGACAACGCTTCAGAGCTCAAATCACCGACGCTATTTCTTTCTAACACATTATCTTGATCACCTACAGTTAATAAGGACGTCAAGTACAGCACTTAATCGCTCAAGAAGTGATAAATTGGGACAACCAAATAGCACTCGATGAATTTTATCGATAGGACGCGATGCCGACATTTGTGCATGCAAAATTTTAATGTCCGCCACAGGCCTTTTTCTTTGTCTGTCACACAAAAAAAAATGTCGTTCGCACATTACCTTATCGACACATTTCGCATAAATAAATTCATCATAAACAAGCAGTTAGAAAGAATTCACATGTATAGTTTAAATTTTTAGGGTCGGCGTTGACGTTGACCTTGACGTTGACCTTGAGTTTGACGTTGGCCTTGTACCCGAGAGTAAAATTAGGTTTAGGTTGCGACGACATTTATAGACACCGTGTCTAAGGAAGATAATTGACTGCCCAGGAAAGCCCTCATACAAGATTTCCTAGTGCCTAGTGGCGCCATTGGTCAGAACTTTCGGCCATGCACGAGGACGGTAGAAGGCTTCCGATGGAAAATGTCTACTAGGCCAACTTGCGCCCGAAATTAGAGCGCTGGGCAGTGCCGTCTGCAGAATGTGCACTTGACCGGCTTCGAAGGCCGAATGGCCGCCGCTGTACTCCGTGCTCCATTCAAAGGCAGCAACGAAATTTCGCGGAAAAGCGTCTGGAACACACAGTCATTACGAACATAAAGCGGACACCTTCTCGTGTTCCTGATTTTCAGAGAGCGGAATGGTCGCGTCTCGCGTAGTTAGATCAGGGATAAGGCTTCGTGCTGGCGACGACAAAAAAAAAGAAAAGAAAAATTCCTCACGGCCGTATTGCACACAAAAGCGACTGCCATTCTGGCTGTCCAAATTTTCGCCTCTAGGGCCAAAAGTTATAGTGGTTGTGGAAACTCAATCCTTGAGGGGTGGGGGGCGGGGGGGGGGGGGGGGGCGGCAGGGATGTGCCAGTACCAAAGCAACTTAGATCATAAGATGACATCTGTTACATTCTTGAGAAAGGCTAGCCATCTTCCCCTCTTCTGCCTTCATCCCGTTCACGGCCATTCTTCACTCGCGTCAACATCTTTTGTGGCGAAGCAATTGCCTGTTTCCGCTTCGGACAAAGGAGAGCAACCACAGGCAAGATAGCCCGCTTATAAACTGGCTGAGAAATATATCACAGCACAGATACAAACATACTAGGTATTTTTGGAGCTTGCAAAGATTTCGGCCTACTCACGGCTCCTCGAAGCGCACAGGCTACCAAGTTCGCATCTACGTATGCCTCGTCATCGCGCTTAGCCGCCATTGGCTCCGTGCTCAACAATTCTTGCCACAGTGATCTTAAAAGTAGGGTCGCCCAAACTGTCGATGGCAATTTTCTCATCTGAATATAACGCTTGGTGATGTCTACAGGCCCCTCTCCCTGTTTTTAATTCGTGCCCGGGAAATGTAAAGTTTAACTGTGCTGATTTTCGTAAGGAGCCATTAATTTATATCGAAAGCACCCACCTGTCAATTACCTTTGCCAAGCCATTGAAGCAGTGAACCTTAACGCAAGGACACGACAAGCATGTGGTGTGGGCATTTTTAATCCAATTACCCTGGAAGAAGCAGTCATCTGCAAGAAAGAAGCTTAAATTGTGGAATAATGATGCTCCAGGTATGATTTTTAGACGCATTTGACAGATAGCACATCATCTATTAATCAGATATATGCGTTTATTTTTTTTGGAAAGCATGCCCCGTTGTCCTGCGAACACTTCGCGACAGTGGCCTGCAGTTCCAGGATATACTTCATGTCACTCCAGAATATAAACTCTAGCTAGCATTCGATTCTATTTCCAGCTGTGAACATTCTCTGAATAAAGCAGGTCTGTGCAATGATTTGTTGTACTTAAGTTCTCAATGTAAATACTTCTCAGCCGTCTTTTCACTCAACGGGATACTTTTCTTCGTGCCGTGGGTGGAAAAGGAGAAATATAATTGTAATGTTTTGCGTGTTCAAGATGCCCCAGGTGTAAAGCTTGCAGAAAAACTGTATGCTGGACCAACCTGCATGAATTGCTGCCAAAAAGCACAACTCCCACAATGTTCCATGTATCGCAACTTCCAGGCTGCTCTGGTGCGCCTCCACATTTATATTTGAATTTGAAAAATTGAGCAACTCCTCAAGCAACTATGTTAGCACTCGAGACCATCGCCCGCGTTTCACATAGTGGGCTTAAATTTTGGTATTAACCGCTTCTCTTGCTACTCCCATATGGAATACTCATCCACGTTAGAACTACACATTTTCTGCTCAGCTTCAGTTGAAATGTATGCAGAAATAATGAATGTATAAATGTGCGCATTTACGCTCGGAAATTGACAATGTGAACAACATACATTAAAGTTTATAGATCTATCATTCTTTGAATTGAATGAATGAATGAATGAATGAATGAATGAATGAATGAATGAATGAATGAATGAATGAATGAATGAATGAATGAATGAATGAACGAACGAACGAACGAACGAACGCTGATTCCATGTGAAAACACTTGGGATAAGTTGCGTATATATTTACCACTGCAAGAAGCTTGTGAGACGCTATTCTCTGACAGAATAATATGCAATAAAAGTAAGGGAATATCGCAATTGAACTGCCTGAATTACCCCTCAAGCCTTATTCTACACTTGTAGCTATGTCCAATTTACAATATTGTGTGGAAACCTCATATTAAGGAATCCTAATAAATTCCAACGAGGCCATAGTAGAATGGTATCACTGCCCATTTTATTAAGTTATGAGGATCTGCTGTCTAAAACTCAACATTTGATAATCCGCTTCTTCCTCATCGCATATAAAGCACCCTTGGCCCCTCTTTTCTCCGCAATCACTTGTTTTTCAGTTCTGACCCTCCCCAGAAACACTGCTCTGAACAAGTGTTCCAAGCATTTTTTATTGCATTTTTAAAAACGTTCCCTCGTCTACTACCGCATAATAAACCTCTCGAAAGTCCTGGCTCAGCACCCTGACTTCAGTAGGCCACTTAGATGCTCTGTTTCTTGTTCCCTTTTCCTCCAAAGCCAATCATATTAAATGCTTAGCGCAAGTTGCGCCCCGATCTGGAAGCAACTTCTTCGTAGTCCAAAGCCACAATTCCGAAACAAAATAGTCATCCCCCGTGCCAGAGAAAGAGAGAGAGAAAGATCACGTAAAGGCAGAGAGGTTCATTAGGCGCCACCCTGCATACTTCCCTAAACGTGGGAAAGGATACGGAGGCATATAAAGAGGGGAAAGAGAGGAAAGCGGCATATGTTTTACACCTGGTCAAATGTTTAGGGGAATCCCCCAAGGTGGAGTAGATTTGTAATAAGGGAGTAATTACACATTGGCATCCACCCAAGCGCAGCCATACGGCTACAAAGGAAAGCTATACAGCTTTCTCAGAAACTTCGTAGTTAACTACGAAGTTTCTGAGAAAGCTGTATAGCTTTCCTTTCCTTCGTAGTTAACTACGAAGTTTCTGAGAAAGCTTTATAGCTTTCCTTTGCGGCCGTATGGCTGCGCTTGGGTGGATGCCAATGTGTAATTACTCCCTTATTACAAATCTACTCCACCTTGGGGGATTCGCCTAAACATTTGACCAACACACTTCCCACTTCGAGTTACTGATCAATTCGCTCTCGCCCTACCATAAGCTTGCCGTCCCGGTTAGCTCAATTGGTAGAGCGACTGCTCCGGTGTAGCGGTGGCCCCGGGTTCGAACCCCACACCAGGACGAATTTTTCTTTAACTACGAAGTTTCTGAGAAAGCTGTATAGCTTTCCTTTGTAGCCGTTTGGCTGCGCTTGGGTGGATGCCAATGTGTAATTACTCCCTTATTACAAATCTACTCCACCTTGCGGGATTCCCCTAAAGATTTGACCAACACACTTCCCACTTCGAGTTACTGATCAATTCGCTCTCGCCCTACCATAAGCTTGCCGTTCCGGTTAGCTTCATTGGTAGAGCGACTGCTCTGGTGTAGCGGTGGTCCCGGGTTCGAACCCCGCACCAGGACGAATTTTTCTTTAACTACGAAGTTGCTGAAAAAGCTGTATAGCTTTCCTTTGTAGCCGTATGGCTGCGCTTGGGTGGATGCCAATGTGTATGTGCCAATGACATGCCAATGTGCCAATGACATTCGGGTTGCAGCAGTGGCGGCGGCAAGACAACAGGGCGTATCCTGAAAATTTCTTCGATCGTTTCAGAGCCGCTTCACCGTGGAAAATTCTTACCCGCTAAAGCCGACACCAGGACGACCAACGTAAAGCCTGCTGCTGACCTGGCTGTCCTGCTTGTCACGTGACCCGGTTATCATCAAGGCAGCTACAAAAGGACCACCACCGATCATCGCCGTCACATTCGGGTTGCAGCAGTGGCGGCGGCAAGACAACAGGGCGTATCCTGAAAATTTCTTCGATCGTTTCAGGTTGGTTACAGCACCTTTGCGTTACGCACGCTTCTGTCCCTTATTGTCACCGCCACTGCTATGCTCCCACTTGTAGCTTAAATGCTGTAATTCCGTTCTGCTAGTGCAATGTATTAGTACTGTTTTGTGATGTCTTCAGATGACGAGATTGCCTGCGCATCATGCAGCCTCCAGATTGTTGATGAATTTATGACATGCGCAGAGTGTTGTGAAAAATTTCACTTGGGAAAATGCTGCGGTGTAAGGGCAAAATCTTTTAAGCAGATGAAGAAAGTGACGCAGAAAGCCCTAAAATGTGCAAGCTGCAAAGACACTGCGACAAGTAGTGATTTATCCAAACAGCCCAGTGATCTGACAGACCATTAACCCAGATAAACAGAAAGCTGTCCCAAATACAGGTGCTGGAGTCTAAGCTCAACAAACTGCTCAGCTTACAGGACACTGTAAAGAGTATTGAGACATCGGTTCAGCATCTCTCTGATACATACGATAATCTCAATGCCAAGCTCGAAAAGCAGGATAAAGACATCAACGACTTGAGCCAACGGGTGGAAACACTTGAGCAGTCATCGGATACAGCAGACATTCGCGCAATGAAACAAGAAATGAATGATTTAGAGCACCGTATGCGTCAACACAACATTGAAATCCATGGACTGAAACCTTCCGACAACGAAAACCTGATGGATGAGCTTAATAAGATTGCTACCAAACTCGACCTGCCACAGCTATTCGACGATGACATTGAGGCACTGCATCGCTTGCCGCATAAAGAAGGGAAAATTCCGGCGGTCCTGGTCAGGTTTGCAACAAAAAACATGAGATCCAAATGGTTCGGAAAACGGAAAGACGTGAAAGACGCAGTATCGGGAATTTGGTTTCTGGAGAACCTTACCGCGACAAATCGGCGACTGCACTGGCTGACGAAAAACAAGGCGAAAGAACAGAGCTATCAGTTTGTTTGGGTGACCGAGGGCAAGATATTCGCTCGGAAGCAAACCGGCACACGCGCCTTAAGGATCTCAGCCGAAGATGACCTTGACAAGATAGCATAATCTTTTGATAGGACTTTTTCGTTGTTTATTTTTTTTAAATGATAAGATGGCTTATCATACTACCACTTCATTCAATAATTTAATGCGCACAGACAACCACTTCAAAGCGCAATGTCTTTCGTTATTTCATTTAAATGCCAGGAGCTTAAGAAACAAACCAAATGATGTCGAGGCATATCTATCTGTGCTGCAGTACCCATTTGATCTTATGGCCTTTTCCGAAACTTGGTTTGTTGATGATTCTGATGCCATCTGCTTTCAGAGTTATAGGCACATCTCTGTATATCGTGAAAACAAAAGAGGTGGGGGCGTTTCCATATATGTGTGAAGCCAACACCGTTTTGATGTACTCTCAAACTACACGTATATCTGTGAAGACTTTGAATCGGTAGCAATCACGATGTACAATGTTGTTGTCATTGCCATTTACCGACCACCCCAAGGCGCTCCTCAAGCGTTGTTTAATTTTTTAGACTCTCTTTTTGAATTTGTAAATAATTCAAAAAGGCACGCGGTAATTGTGGGGGACTTTAATATTGACTTGCTTTCCAATTTACCAGCGAAGACCCAGTTATTAGAATGTATGCTAGCAAATGGTTGTGAGAATATAATTGATGTGCCCACAAGAGTAACCCTAAGTTCTAGTACACTAATTGATCTATGTTTTAGTACCTTTTCAACGAATGCTACTAGATCTGGTGTTTTAAGCTCTGGCATTAGTGACCACTTACCAATATTTGCGGCTTTTCCAATACGACAGAGTGTTGTACATGAAACTGTTCATATACGGTTCATAAACAAGCAGAAGGTTGAAGCCTTTATGTCTGTGGTTGAGAAGGAGAAGTGGGAAGATATATACGATATTATGGATCCTTCTAAAGCCTACGATGTATTTATTACTAGACTGAAAAAATGCTATAATGATGCATTTCCTTATAAACCTGTGATTAATCACAAAAAGGCTCGAAAAGAATGGGTGACTGGCGAACTTTACCAGCGTATTAAACACAAGGATAGATTATTTAACTTGTTTTTGCGTACACGTGATACAGTACTACTACAGGAATTTAAACAAATCAGAAACAAACTGAGCAGTGACCTAAAGAAAGCGAGATCAGAATTCTATGCTCGCAAATTTGAAGCTTGCAAGAATGACTGCAGTAAAATATGGAAAACATATCGCGAACTAACCGCCAGCAACGCGACTGGCATACCAGCTGAATTGATTCTTAATGGAAAGGCTTATAAAGGTGCAGCGCTTGCGGATGCATTTAATAACCACTTCTTAGACGCGGGGGCATCGACTTCCACTTTTCATGGTTCTTCACAACTCAGCTGTGAACGGTATATTAAGCAAACAATCAGCGACTCTTTATTCTTCCAACCCACGTCAGAGGATGAGATTATTTCTATTATTAATTTTTTAAACAACAGTTCGGCAGCTGGCGAAGATGAAATAAGAGTGATACCAATCAAAGCAGTTGCTGAATTTATAGCAGGACCTTTAACACACATCTGCAATCGTATGTTCGAGACCGGTTGTTTTCCAGAAAAAATGAAAATCGCTCGGGTTGCTGTAATTCACAAAAAAGGACCATATAATGATCTAAGTAATTATAGGCCTATTTCGGTTCTTCCGCTTTTTTCGAAAGTCGCAGAACGTGTTATATACCGTGTTCTGCAACTTTATCGGCACAGGTTTGAAAAATTCTCCCGCCACAACCGTTGGCTCGTTTGTGGTGAAACCGCGCACAAAGCTTCCTTATTGTTGTCCGTTTTAAGGCGTAGTAAGTTTAAAAGTGGTACTTACTAGGTTTGGTCACGCGAGATGCGAAACAAGAAGCACCCGTGTTGAGATCGAGCCGCCGTCATCGAATTTCTGCCGAAAGATACTTGTGGCGTCATCTGGCATCGCTGAAGGAAAGCGCCACGAAAGCAGACGGCAGAAATACCACGAGAAAATGGAGAACATATCTTTTATTGGTAAATCACCGTCAAGTCATTTAATTTGTTTACAATAGTTTTCAAAATGCGTTGGCCGAAAAATATTTCACGCGCTTAAGCAGACGAGATGGCCCGAACGACGCATTCAAAGCAAGCCGCCGCGCTCGTTGCAGCGCTCGCCTCGGCGCTTCCGTCGCGGCGCTTTCCTTCAGCGATGCCAGATGGCGCCACAAGTATCTTTCGGCAGAAATTGATGACGGCGGCTCGATCTCAACACGGGTGCTTCTTGTTTCGCATCTCGCGTGACCAAACCTAGTAAGTACCACTTTTATACTTACTATGCCTTAAAACGGACAACAATAAGGAAGCTTTGTGCGCGGTTTCACCACAAACGAGCCAACGGTTGTGGCGGGAGAATTTTTCAAACCTGTGCCGATAAAGTTGCAGAACACGGTATGTCCGTTTGACTAGCTTTCTTTCGTCACTGCATGTAATTACGAACTGTCAATATGGGTTCCAAAAAGCCAAGTCGACTGAATCCGCATTACTACGAGTTAAAAATAGAATTCTTAGCAATATAGAGAGCAAGCTTTTTACTGTAGGATTTTTTTTAGACTTTAGAAAAGCATTTGATTCTATTAAACACAACATTTTATTACGAAAACTTGAGTTATATGGAATAAGAGGTATTGCACACCAACTAATGCGTAGTTATCTTCAGTCGAGACTGCAGTATACATCAGTGCACGGTGTTTCATCCGCAATGAGTGTTATAAAATATGGAGTTCCACAGGGATCTATACTAGGGCCTTTACTTTTCATTATTTACATTAATGATATAGTAAACATTCCTTTAACCAATGGTATAATTTTATATGCCGATGATACTAACGTTTTCTTTCATGGTGAAAATCTTAAACAACTTGAAATTATTTCCAATACTTGGCTACTGGAACTTAGCACATGGCTTTTCCTAAATGAACTTGAATTAAATACAAATAAAACGAAGTTTATGTTGTTTTGTGCAAAAAATAAGCCCATATCCCATGTTATGCGACTGTCGTTTCGAACTTCTGAGATTGAACAGGTTGAAAATCTTTCGTTTTTAGGAGTTACTTTTGACAGGAAGCTTAGTTGGTCATATCATGTTAATAATGTCCGCATCTAGGTTGCAAAATCAGTTGGCATTCTCTACAGGCTTCGTAATCTGTTACCCGTTTGGCTCAAGAAGCGACTGTATTTTTCTCTTGTTCAATCTCATATAAATTATTGCCTGTTGGTATGGGGAATTACCACAAAAACTGATCGCGAAAGACTATGTGTGCTCATTCGGAAAGCTGCACGTTTATTTCAGCCAGCAAATGGACAAGCTAGTGCTTCTGAGCTTATGATCCGCCACAATCTACTGTCTTTCATGTATTCATATCACCTGAAACTGAGTCTGTATATATACAAAGAGATGACAACAAATTCTGCGGCGTTTTGTAGTAAGTACCTTGATAGAGATACCGGTTATTTATTGCGCCATACTACCTTACTGACAGAAAGGCCAAGAACAAATTATGGTACTCAAACTATCGAACATCAAATTTCAAAGTTCTGCAATTCCTATCCAGATATAATAGCTACTGCAAAAAATGTTACATCTGTACATCAGTTTAGGCAAAGAGCACGTGCCTTATTGTGTCATTGATGTTCTGGTTTGTCTTTTTGTTTTGTTTTTATTAAATATTCCTATGTTTCTTCATGTCGCTATTAAGCAAAGTGCCATTTATTTCTCGCAGCTTGTGCATATGTATATTGCATGTAGAATTATATAATCATCTGATCTGATCGTGATTAGGATGTATGATTATGGCGATATGTTATGTACTACTGCCTCTGCTGCGCCCGGCGAGGCCAAGACCTAGTCAGGAGACCAATAGTCTCCTTTTGTCTTGCCTCGTGGCAATACTTGGATTGCCTAAAAATGAATAAATAAATAAATAAATAAATAAATACTCCCTTATGTTTTACACCTGCCTGCAGGTCATTACTTATAGGGTACACGGGGCACACCCTAGTTAATAGTGCTACTGACACGGCAGGAGTGACGGCAGGGTTCATCTTCTCACGTACATCTTTTCTTGGAGTTCGCTTCATTAGCCTGTATGCAACCATCGGTTTCCTGCCCTTTGTATTGCATGTCAAGCCCACGACAATTAGATCTTTTTGATATCAGCTAGAATATCTGTAAACAAAGGTTGGCTATTTATTACATAAGGCAGTTTTTCTGTCCGTAAATTTTACCCACATTATTTTATTTCCACATTTCACTGTGTTGCCCTGAATTAAACTGCTAGCCTTTTCAGCCACTTACGGCTGATCGAGCAGTTTCGTGCTAGATATAAGGACTAAAATTTCCATGCACACTTCGACAACTACACCGGATGCACAAATTACACTTTTCTACTCATGAAAAAACGTATTGGCAGTACGCACATTTTCTGCAACCTCCAGCTGCAGCGGCATTGATATGGCTGCAAAAAGTCACCAGGGCCAAGAAGGCGCAGAAGAAACGCGGTAGAACTACCATTATGCAGACGCCTTGGCGGCTATTGAAGTTTTGTTCGGCTGATACTTTGTTCTTTGCCAATGAAAAGAGCGTAGAAACAGGGTGAAGTATATAACCAGAGTGTGGGTGTGTTATCACCGCTTTTTTTTCCTTTAAATTTCATTTTGAGAAGCGGAGCATGACAAGTAATACAAGCTGCATATCCTGTGATGAATTGAGACTGTTACAGGAACATTCTACTTTTTCTCCTGTGTATTGTACTACCTCCTCTGTTGCAGTTCGTAACAAGCATTGTTTTTTGCGATGTAAATAATTGTCTATTGTGTGAGGCCTTCATCATGATGGCTAAAAAACACTTGTCTGATCTCCCTTTGCTTCAAGCAAACGATGTCGCTTTTGTTTGCACGACTGCAAACACGCGATGGAGCAACTCTTCAAACCCTGAAGGCATTGTTGTAAGCCGCCATCTTGCCCCGTCTTTCAATCGCGGGCGCCATGCTGGAATAAAAGTCCTTACCTCTCTGGCATCCTGTCCGGTGAAGAAAGGAATCTTGGAAGGAAGGATATATTGGGCAATCTCGTGAAAGAGCCCGCTCTAAGAGTTACATTCAAGACCCACCAGGATAAGGACAGGACATAGAAGACAGCCTATGCAGGGCCTGCTCCAAGAACCACTTGGATACATTAGTAATATCAAAGAGACCAGTACTTCAGTTATCATTTACGACATACTAGGCGACGTCGACAGAACGAATCCCATGATACCGAATATCCGAAATTTTCGAATTCATATTTGGTTAAAAAATAAGCCTTATAAAGCAATAGCAAGAAACGTGATCTTTTTCTTGAATTGTAAAGTTGCAGCTGTCTCTCTTAGGCTGGGCAACTACAGCACGCCCTGAGACATGGTGCGAAAGATAATATGAAACAAGGGAAAGACTGAAAGAGTCACCATGTCATGGATTGTTCCGACTATATGTTCCGACTACCTGGAGTTCGCTAATCAACACTAAATCGTACTGCGTACTAGAGCCTATTCTATTTTTTCTCCACCTGTATGCAGCCACTATGGTTTGGGTTCTACTCAGCTACCTCCGGCTTAAGGGTCCCAACACGATAACCATCTATTTACCATAACGGTTATAAAACTAATAGCATATGTTGGTGAAACCTTCTGTGGAGCAAAACTTACCGCATTAATACGTTGCACTCAAAAACTTTCTTACCCGCATGCAGGATGAACGGAGGTCTGTCCACTTTTTCCAGCGCCATAACAGATCTGCGGATGTAAAAGTATACGCCCTCGAGAATAAGCCACCTTTATTGTGTCGTATGGAAGCTTATTAGAGGTCCAGTGATTGCGATGGACCGTTTGTGTGAAACTCATTTTAATGCGGAAGAGGTTAGAGGCACGGATGAAATGTCATTCGTCAGCACCTGTATCTTCACTGACCGGGTATATGACACATAGAGAGAGAGTTAAAAGAAGAATATTGAGCGTCATAGCAGGCCACGGTATGTACTTGAGTACAATAAACATAGGCTTATCTTAGAGAGAGAAAGATAAAGAGGAAGAAGGGAGGCAGGAATGTTAACTAGAAGTGTGTTCCGGTTCGCTATCCTGCACTTGGGCTACCCCGGCTATCCTGCAGAAATATGTCTGAAGCTTGCATATTTGCTGCATGACTAAGAGGCTTCGTTCTCAATCGCGGAAATAGTTGCTACCGTCTCCTGCCACCATCTGTCTTGCATCACACTAGCACTGAAAGCAGTTTTCTGTGTTCTAATTAATAGATGACTTTTGCTCATATCTAGTACCGATTTGGGGAGCAGTAATGAAAGTGCTTTCCTCTTGGTCTCAGGGCAGATAACACGTTCTAACTTCTTGGATTTATTATCGGTCCGCCCCTAAAGAAGAAAATCCGGTTCTCACAGTGTTCTGGTAGTTATCCAGTATATGTGTCCCTCTCATGTTCTAGTTTCTCTCGCTGTAAGCTCTCCTTTGAATCGCGCCGTACCAACTAGCGAAAACTTCCACTCTGCACAATGCAGTACTTCATGACATGAATATTTCTTTGTTCATACGAAGAAAGTATGCGAGGGTATGACACTTGTATATTGCAGCGAAAAACTTCAGGCACAAGGTATGGTTACCGTCAGACAGCTTTTATTTGTATTACATCGTTCGTGAACACTTCGCGTTTAGTTTAATGATGAGAAGTGATTATCAAGGGAAAGACCGCAGTGCATAACGTCTGTCGGTCGCTAAGAAATGTTCATCCCGCGTTGAAGGTCAAGTATTCTGGCAGTACTTGCTGCAACTTCCTGATAAGCAGCTGGGCGAGGAACGCCAGAACAACTGGTGGCTGTTGCCTTGTAAAGCCACTGCACCGGGTAGAATACTCTCGCCAGCTCAGAAGATGCCCGTTTTCTGCTCTACTTTCCTGTGAACCGCGAGACCTGCGGCGTCAAGTTGCTTCCTTCCTGCTGCAGAGAAGATTCGAGTTCTATTTTAGTTATGCATGCCCTAGGTATTATCCTATGGGGTGGGTACCACGCTCGGACGCAGGTGCAGGATTCAATTTGGTGTTTTTTATTCTCTATAGCTTACCCTCGAGGTGCATATTTCGGTTAAAAATAATCTCCTGCCCACAGGGCTTCCCCTGGGAGCATAAGTTTTAATCCTCAAGACTCGCACAAGATACGCCCCCAGTGAGGTCGTGATTACCAAATGGCAGTGTCCTGAGAAAGCCATGCCCCCATGAGCTTCGCGCGCACGGTAATGGCGACATCGAGAAAGACGCCGACGGCCAAGTGGTGACAGTCACATCTACAGATTGAAACACTGGCCCCCATCCATCAGCAATGGCCATGTTGTTAGACTGTCCCGGCGACTACGAGGTGAAAAAATACTCCTCAAAACAAGCGTTACCGCATACCGTAAATGGACTACGCCAATTAACGAAGTTTGAGCCTGACCCACTCGGCTTAGATATTCTCCATTAACTCTTATTACCGACTATTCCCAATCTACCTCCTCGGAACACCTCCTGCAAACAGGCGGTGAATTGCATTGGCGAGATCGTGTCTCGCTTTCTGACACCCTCCCTTACTGGAATTTTATTGCTAACTTTATGAAGGTATCGTAGCTTGGCATTAGTTATAGATATCGATATTTTTCAGTATTTTTCCATAAGGCTGTTCTACACACTGTTTCCGCAATGCCTGCATGACTGCTGAAGTTTTCACTGAGTCAAATGCTTTCTTGTAATCAATGAAGACTATACATGTTTATAGGGGTTGGTTATATTCGGCGCATTTCTCTATCACCTGCTTGATAGTGCGAATATTTCTACTGTCGAGCATCATTACTGAAAGCCTGCCTGATGGTTTCGTTGACTGAAGTCTAAGGTTGCCTTGATTCTATTAGCAACTGACGCAAACTTACTGAACGTAGATTTGTCGCATCACCCGGCATGATCACCTCTGTAGTTTGTGTGTCTTTTTCTTAGTTGCGGGAAGCAACAGTCGCGAGTGCAGTTTGCTGACTTTACCTTCAGCTTTGACGTGTTTAAAAATGTTAATTCAGTCCGGTGAACATCAGAATTCAATATTGTAAAAAGGAAGATGATTTGCAGTGGGAGCTGCAGAACCGACACGCGGCGCGAGACGAGAACATTAACTGTTTTGGGACCGGACCTGCCCTTGCCCGCTCTAACCGGCCTTAAAAACCAGCCTTCTCCTGTCAATAAAGGCCGTTACAATATTTTTTCCTGGATTAGCAGCGGTTCCTTGAATTTCCCGCAGTACCGATCTCCGTCTTCAGGCATCGTTGTAGGCCCCCGCTTGCAGGAAGTGCGTGCGCAGACAGCATGATCGCCGATCCACTTTATCCAGCAAGCTTCAGACAGCATCTCGGGTATGGAGGTCTGTCGGTTCCATTGAGGAAGGGATTTTCAATCACCAAACCTGGAGGTCCGCATCTAGAATTAAAATATAAATCAAAGCAAGCAGTGTTTCAAGATATTAACAATCCTCACGTTTAGTCCTCTCCCATGAGGACTGCCAAACAAAAACTGTGAAGAGACGATGAAACTTTTGAATGCTAAGTCAAGAGCATGAAAGGACCTGGAGCAAATAGCCCACTTTTGAAACCAGGTATACATTATACATGTTTGGGCGCGTGAATACAGACAGTTCCTTTCCCGACCATTTCTGTGCACGCGTGGAGAGTTCTTGAATTTTGTCCTGCCAAATGTCATCGTTATCTCAATACTTGTCAAGAGGACACCTAGGTATTTGGAAGGAACATGTGACCATTTTACACCTGCATGAAACAAAGGCGCTGATGCCCAATTCTCATTCCAAAGGCCCGCACAGTTGTCCAGATTAACAACGCTATTGGTTACATCGCAAACCGACATTGCATGTTCTATGCTGCTGTGGTCGCTACAGAAAAATTCCAAATCATCGGCATAAGCCGATACTTTAATTTCACATGCTTCCAGTTCGAAACCACGAATACAGCTGTTATTTATTACATTCCGGCAAAGTGGCTCCAGGTAAAGAGCGAAAAGTAGCGGTGACAATGGGCAGCCTTGCCGCACGGATGCTCTAACGGCAATTCTGCCTGCGAGCTCTCGGTTAACAACCAGATTCGTGGTACAGTTACTATAGGCCATTTTAACCCCTTTTAAAATAACTTCTCCAACACAGACATGTTCGAGGATTTTAAAAAGAATGTCATGACATACACGGTCAAAGGCCATCTCTAAATCAATTTGCAACATTGCGACGCGCCTAAAGTCAGCGTCACAGCATTCCAGTATACTCCGAGTGACATGAACATTCGTGAAGATGGTCCGCCCTTGAATTCCACACGTCTGGTGGGGGCCAACCAAGATGGCCATAACTGATTGTAAACGTTTGGCTAATACTTTCATACAAATTTTATAATCTACTTTAGTAAGCGTTATCGGCCGATAACCAGTAACTTGCTTAAGCTGAGCGAGATTGTCAGTTTTCGGTATAAGTACTGTATGTGCACGGGAAAACGATGGTGGTAAAATGCCAATTCTAAATGACTCTTCATAAACGCCTTGTAAAATGAGAGCAGTTTCGCGTTTGAACGCCTGATAAAATTCTGCTGTTATCCCGTCAGGACCAGGCGGCTTCCCAAAGTGAAGCTCAACAGGAGCGTATTGCAATTCCGTTGTTGGTAAGTCCGCAGACAGGATGTCAATGTCTTCACCGGTCAGTCGGGGTAATAAAATTAAAAATTCATCCTGAAAGGCCTGTACATCCGCCGATTTGGAAGCGAACAAATTACGGCAATGCTCACTGAAAGCCTCCCTTATCGCCTTTGGATTGTCTGTCAGAAAGCCTTTGTTTTCAATTTCTACGATATCTTTTTTTCTAGCGTATCTTTTTTCTGTCGCCAAATTCCGCCTACTGGGCATATCATCTGCCAGCAAGCGATCTGTTCGTACACGGATTGCAGCTCCACAATGTCACATCGATAACCTCAAGCTTTGTTTTAACTTTACTGATAAGGTCAGTGTACAGTCCCGGAGCTCTATTTTCCTCTATAATTAATTCTTTCACCATCTGTTTTAGGTTCCTCTGTTCAGCTTTTTCAGCGTGCTTGATTTCTACGGACCTTTCGATAGCCCTCATTTTGACATCAACTTTAAATTCCTCCCACTTTCCTGCCCGACTTTTTCCGTACGCCCTTAAAAATGTGTATAAATCAAATCAAATCAAATCAAAGTTTATTTCCCATCTAACACTACAGATGGAGGAATCGGTTTGGTGGTTGGTTTGGTTTGGTTTATGGGGTTCAACGTCCCAAAGCGACTAAGGCTATGAGAGACGCCGTAGTGGAGGGCTCCGGAAATTTCGACCACCTGGGGTTCTTTAATGTGCACTGACATCGCACAGTACACGGGCCTCTAGAATTTCTCCTAGATGGAGTAATCGTAGACAAAAGCTGCCCTTGGGCAGCTTGACGAGTCTACAATCCTAATTATTGACAGGGAGGCAACACAGGAGTTTATACAATTTTAAAAAACAAGCACATCAAGGAAGCTCCCGAGAATACACGAAACAGCAATATGTATACATAATGAAACTTAAACCACGTTATTCAAAAACAAATTATGTAGTTCACGACGTGAAAAAGAAAACAAATCGAGGTTAATGTGGATATACCTATTTAGAAGAGATGGAAGTGTGTACTGAAGGCATTCCCTACCAAGATTTAGTCGAGCTGTTGGCACTGTCCATTCTTCGGCACGTCTTGTGGGATAGACTGATTCTTTTTTCCATAGTTCTGCTAAATTTTTAAGATTTGTTACATTTTTCTTCATTTCTGTTTTAAAAGTAACACTGACGCGATATTTATAAAGATTATGTGCTTTGATAACTCTGGAATGACAAAAGAAACCTGCACTTGGATGTCAGAACGGTAAATTATAAGTATTTCGGAGATATCATTTTGCATTAAATGAATACGTTCAAGGTTAGTGAATGTTGTAGGGCCCCACACCAACTGGCAATAGTTTAAATGCGAGTTGAATATTGAATTGTATACCAGCATCTTAGTTTTTGTGGGAAGTATGTATTTTAGACGGCCAATAACACCAGTGATTTGAGCTATTTTTTTCAAGATATAATTGACATGATAATCCCATGACATACTGGCAGAAAATACAACCCCAAGGCATTTAAACCCCAAGGCATTTACAACCCCAAGGCATTTCAACAATTTCTACAGCCCGCGAGTTTAATAAAATATTATCGTGCGGTGTGATAACTTTATTTTTCGGCCTAAATATGACAGCTTTGGTCTTACTCTCGTTTATTTGCATCAGGTTCACTGCAGACCAGACCTCAAGAGCGTTCATTGTGGTATTACATTGTTTGATAAGTTCATGAACATTGTCACCTGAAAAAAATACGCTCGTATCGTCGGCATAGATGAAAAACTTTGTATTATAGCTAATGTTGACAATATCGTTTAGGTAAATATTGAAGAGTAGAGGCCCTAGCGTACTGCCTTGGGATACACCGCAGAAGAGCGGCTTCGGTTCAGACCGTATACCATTTATGTACACCACTTGCTGTCTAAACGACAAATAAGAACTTAACAGTGAGAGCGCTTTTCCTTGGATACCATAGTAGTATAATTTATTTAGTAAGATTTTATGATTTACCAGGTCAAAAGCCTTTGAGAAGTCCACAAATACACCAATGATAATAGCTTTGTTTTCAAGTTGCTTTATTATATATTCCTTTTGTTGGAGTAATGCAAGTTCAGTTGATTTGCTTTTGCAGAAGCCAATCTGATATGGTCTTAGCAAGTTAAATTTATCGATGAAATTTGACATTCTTAGATGGAGCATTTTCTCAAATGCTTTCGAAAACACTGGAAAAATAGAGATTGGTCTGTAGTTGGCGAGGGCGTTGCGATCTCCTTTTTTGTAAAGAACAACAACTTCTGCTAATTGCATTTTTTCCGGAAAAACTGCAGTTTCTAAACAGATGTTAAAGATGTGAGCAAGTATGGGAGCAATTATATCAACTACATGCTTGACTGGCCGTATTTGGATATCATCAATGTCACAGCTACTGCTATTGTTAAGATTTGTTATCACCGACACTACTTCGTCTACCGTGACTGGGTGCAGAAAAATTGTTTCTTCATTCTGAATTCGAACATATTTGCAAGCGTCAGATACGGCAGCACGTGTTACAGCACGGGTAGCCAAGCTCGTTAAAAAAGTATTGAATACATTAGCCAGTTCAACGCCAGAAACTTCCTTTCCATCAATATTTAATTTTGTTAATACAGTGCGTGAACTGTCCCGCTGCAGAAGTGTATTTAATCTCGACCATAGTACACCATTTCGAGCATTCTTAACATCTAGAAGTGACACGTGATAGGCTGTTCGTGCAGCCCGCTCTTTTTTAGTCAATTTACTCCTATATTTCTTAAATACCGCAAGGTCCTCAACCTTCCGGCTGGTCAAAAATTTTCTATACAGCTCGTCTTTCATTTGTATTTCTCTGCGAAGCTCTGGCGTTACCCATGGCTTGCGGATTCTGCGACTTTTCACACGTGTTACAAGAGGAAAGCAGTCGTGATATATCTGTTTAAAGCAATCGACAAATGTATTATAGGCAACATTTGCGTCATGAAGTTCAGCTATCTTACTCCAATATACTTTCATGAGCGCATCCCTAAAGGATTTCAATGATGATTCTTTAATAGCTTGGTATGTGATTGATGTGGACTTACTTGCTATTGTACTAGCGTTCTCAATGCAAGCAAACACAGGAAGATGGTCACTAACACAAGAAGATAAAACACCAGAAAAAGCATTCAGCTGCATAGAGTTAGAAATAATTAAATCGAGAACTGAATGGCCTTCGCTTGTGACTCTGGTTGGTGTATTGATCAGGTTAACAAAGCCATTAGACATAATAGTCATATTAAAATCTCTAGCAGATGGGTTGGGATTACCCATGTCAATATTAAAGTCACCACAAGCTATTGTCACCACAAGTGCAGGCAAGCTTTCGAGCTTTTGATTAATGGCCATGAGAACATCGGTTTCAACACCGTTTTGAACGCACGTCGCAGCGCTTCTGCATGTTGGGCATCTCCAATTATCCTTGGGGGTTTCGGTTTTTCCCTTAAAGGATTTCTCGGTTACGCCAGCGCACTTGCCAAAGTGGTACTCGCTCGAGCATTCTGAGCAAGGCACTGACCCCGATCCTTCATCCAAGTCAGTGGGCAACTGACATGATAGGCAATTATAAGACATAGCTGAAAATCTTAGGGGAAAAAAAGCACAGCAGCAACAACAACAAATCACGGAAGGAACAATTGCAGGGTACACACTACGGCAGCGGCAGCAGCAGCAACACTGTTGGCTAATTGTTGATAAATAAGAGTGCTTTGTACACCAACCTGTAAAAAGCAGGATTCCTCGATGAGCATGGTGATCCCACGAGCTGCCGCCGCTGCCAATTGACCACCGAGCAGGAAGACGCCCAGTTATATCAGTTCCTGCAGTGTGCTAACTGCGCATGCGCTGGCAGAGTTCGTTTAAATGGCGATGCGAGGTAATCAGGGCTTCGGGGCTTGCAGCGTGGCACTGCTGGCGGGGTTTTGTGCAGAGCCGGTACCGCGTCCAAAGGTTCCCACGATAGCTTGTGTCAGCAGAGAAACAGGACGGAAAATGTAAAAAGCAGGATTCCTCGATGAGCAGGTGATCCCACGAGCTGCCGCCGCTGCCAAATGACGCCTCAATCCTCCCTTTGCAAACTGGGCTACGTCTTGAAGTGAATACTTTTCAAAGAAAACAGCACTTTCGCTTTCGGTAACTGCTGAGCCTGATCGGTCATCTGCACTGAGAACACAACTGAAATCCCCCAAAAGAATGACAAGTCTGTTGCATTTGATGTACGCACATAGTTCCTGGAAAAATAAAAGACGTTCAAGCGTGTTTGTAGGAGCACACACACAGATAACTCTCAAATATTCTTCCCCGTACAACAGATCACAGAGTATAAACGTTCCCCTCGTGCAACACACCACTGTTTGTTCCTCGATAACAAGACAGTTGCCCCGCCGCGGTGGCTCAGTCGTTATGGTGCTCGGCTGCTGACCCGAAAGACGCGGGTTCGATTCCGCCCGCGGCGGCCGAATTTCGATGAAGGCAAAATTCTAGAGGCCCGTGTACTGTGCGATGCCAGTGCACGTTAAAGAACCCCAGGTGGTCGAAATTATCCGGAGCCCTTCAATACGGCGTCTCTCATAGCCTGAGTTGTTTTGGGACGTTAAACTCCAATAAACCAAACCAAACCAAACAAGACAGTTCTTCACAGCCCGCAGAACACAGCCCGCTGATGTCCCCACTGCATGACTAGCACGCACGTTATATCGCGGCTTGAACTCCGCAACCATAGCGCCTGTCGCACTCTCACTCTCTACCTTTGTTTCTTATAGTGCAAGAATGTCCAGGTCTTTCTCATAGAGCAGACGCCTTAGCTCGCATTGTTTACGCCTAGCTGCTAGTCCACGCACATTTAACGTGCTGCACTTTAAATTTGACGGAAGACAAGCCGTGCTGAGAATCCTGAGCACGAAAAGGTACAGGTCTCTTACCAGGCGTACGCCTTACCCTCTGAAAAGGGGCGATTAATCAGCGCTCCTTGCGCTGCGCACGGGAGACGCGGACGAAGACCGAGACTCACGCACATACTTCCTTTGGCCCCGGTGGCTGTGAGCCACTGGCGCTGAAGGCGTTGCAACCTGACCTCAGTGGAAGGTTGTGAAGGGGATGGCAACACCGTGCTGGCACGCTTAGCCGGACCGAAGGTGTCATCTTGTGATGCCCTTTCATCCTCGACTGGCTCCGCTTCGGCGTTCATGGCAGACCGGATGGCGTGGAATGAACAAAGGCGCGTCTAGTGAATACCGTGTCTAGCGAATACGGTGTCTTCGTTCACTCCCATCTTCCGCCCTTCCCTTACGACGAGGTTCAGGTGTCCACCGATATATGCAAGACACATTTCCTTTCCCCAGAAGCCAATTTACCGACGAGCAAGGCGTAGAGCCGAACAGGCGATGGCGTTCTGTGAGCTCCCTGGCAGCGTTGCAAGACGCTGTCGCATTCCACTCTTAGAGGCGAAGCTTAACATCTTAACTACACATCAGTCACACAAGCAGCAACATGCGCTTAAGGATTTCGCCTCACCGCACTTTAGGTCAACAAAGCACACCCCTGAATTTTTTTTGTGATCGCTTCGTGGCGGTCAATTTTACCGTTGCGTTTTTGACAGAAAATGGCGGCGGCAGCGGTGGCGTATGTAGCGGCGACGCGAGCAACGGCGAAGGAGGGCGCACGAAGACGCGTTTGACTTGCCGGACGAGCTGTTCCAAAGCGTTTGATTGCGAAATCAATACTACGCTCACTAACGGTCTTTCGCGTAGCGCCGGCCGGTAAGCACGTTTGACCTTTAGAATAACCTCTGACGTTATACCAGTGTGAAAGAGGGGCTACCAAGTCGAGTAGTCGTGCAGCGGCGGCCGGTAGCCACGCATGACATTTAGAATGACTTATGACGTCATGCCATGCCTAGTGAGGTCATATCGTGACGTCATACAAGGGTGAGAGATGGGCTATCAAGTCGAGTCATCACGCAGCGGCAGCCGGTAGCCACGCGTGACATTTAGAATGTCATCTGACATCATGCCATGCCTAGTGAGTGACGTCATAGCGTGACGTGATACCAGGGTGAGAGATGGGCTACCAAGTCCCTTCGCGTCTGCGCCATCGTCGCCGCCGTCTGATATGGAGCAGCCAGCAGTGGATTTGCACTCGTGCGTGTTTGTGTTGTGTGGTGCCGTGATTATTGCCGCTTGGTTATGCCTACTATGTGAGCAGCGAACATGCCACGTTGCTTCGTGCTCGGATGTAAAAGCGCTTATGACTCCAAGAGACCTGCGTCCGAGAAAATACATTTTTTTCGGCCGCCCAGTGACCCTGCACGCCTCCTACATTGGCAGCGCATGATTCCCCGACTGGACAGACAGCTTTCGAGCTCCTCCGTTGAGTACGATTTGCACTTCCACGACGAGGACGTACTAAAACATTTTGTGCACCAGATGAATGGTGACACTGTCATCATTCCACGCGACAAGTGGGCATTGAAAGATGACGCCGTACCACGTTTATTCCCCAATATACCTCTCAAAACCCACGCGCAAACGCAAGGTACCGGCTGTGCGTGCTTTCCCCCAGGTGAAGCGGCGTAAAAAAGTTGACGGCGACCGAAGGACCGCGCCTATAGGCCTTCACGACGAGGAATGGAGTCCTCGTCTTGCAGAGACCACTTCGTCGCTATACAACGAACTTCTGAGCATGGCAAAAGCAAGCCACCCTTACTCACCCTCACCCTTACTAGTCAGGCGAAACAGTTCTTTAACCATGAGACTGAAGTTGCAACGTGACAGCTCCAAAACTAAAGCAAATTTGAGTGCTACGTGTTCGCTCCCAGTCTTATCGCGGATGAGAAGAGGCGGAGAGGGCAGCAACTGCCAAGCGCGAGCGCTCCGGAGGCTCCGGACCGACATAGGGTGCCTCGATGCCAGTGCATGTCTTCGACCCTCGGATGTTAAAATGGCTATTATGAGTGAAAAGATACGCAGTGCCATGTTGATGAAAGACTGTTCTATAGTAGGATACAACTTATAAAAACAGCAGTTGCTAACACTGGGCCGCGGTCCGCGGCGTCTTGTATTACTCCGCTGGCGAATCGCAACTGTAAACGAAATCAATTTTTTAATGCTTGACTATATCAAACAATCCACGTATCAAAACTGTAGAGCTCCTAACTTTTTTCTTGTGCCGAGCTTCTTGTTTGCGTAACAAGAAACGTTTCAGCCACAGACTACTTTTTCGTCGTGGAGGAATTCTGCGCGCGGAGGCTGAATGTGGACGGACCTTCACTGCAGACTTAAGTTATATCCGACTATAGTCAAAAGCACACTCACGCCCGCCGAGAGTAAGAGTGGCGCCGTTACACACGCTAGCGCAGCTGATCCCGTGTGATTCAATATGGCGGCGCCCGCGATGTTGTCTCCACCCTGAACGGCGGCGCTGGCATCGAGGCACCCTAGGCCGACAGCGACAGCAGCGCCGCGCGGTGAGTGGAAGCGGACGGGGGCCGCTTTCTCGGGCGCGGCTTGGCGGAGCTTGCACCAAGGGGGGTAACGCTGAGCTAGCAAAACGGTCCACGCATGTAAGTCGCCATCTTAGAACCCATCTTACAACATATTATTGTGGCCAGCACAGTTTAAAGCGAAAGCTGTACTACTTGCACTTTCATAGTTTGTCGTGGCGCGGCGGTGCGACCATTGACCTTTAGTTGACCTCTGTGTGGCGTCATGTGTGACATCGCGCCGAAGAGAAAGGCGACCGACTCGCGCCATCGCAAGTCGCGGCTGTGCCACCACCGGCACCTAACACCTGCGCTCTCCGCTAGGAGCGCAACAGGTGCTTTATGACGTGACGCCGAAGAGAAGGGCGACCGACTGGCGCCGTCGCAAGCCGCGGCGGACCCACCACCGGCGCCTAACTCCTGCGCCCTCCGTAGAAGCGCGATTGTGGCGTTACGCTGAAGAGATTAGGCTCGACTCACGTCGCTAGAAAGCGGTAGCTGTGCCGGCCACCAGCGGCTTAACATTGCTTCGCGATCTCGTGCCGTCCGTGAGCGACGGCGGTGCACATGAACGGCGGCCTGACTGGACTGGATTGTACTGGACTGGACTGGATTGAATTAGATTAGAATAGATTAGATTACATTACATTAGATTACATTGGATTGGATTGGATTACATTGGATTGGATTGGATTGTATAACAGATCCATCGCCACAAGTCTAACCACAAGCACCACCACCAGCTACACTACCAGCTGAACCATGGCGTAGGTACGGATATTGCTTTCGCAATTACCGGGCTTAACCAAGCTAAGCCACAGCAATTTTTTTTTCTCGCAAAGTCAAGGATAGGTGAAGTTTGAACTTGAATTCGGTAAACTGGTGCAGAGAAAATAACTGTATGTCACTCTTACACGTATTTTCAATGTTTTAAACGAATTTTGTAATCTTTAGCATACTGATTGTGGTCATTTCTTTTAATATTGCCGCGAATAATTGTAGCGTTTGTTTGTTGTGTTTATTTGTTCATGCTTCAAGGCTGCCGGCACGCCGCTTTATCGCTTCGTTTGTGACGCAAGACGCGCCTAAAATTATCTCGATTGTTCGCATCCAGGTGGAGCCGCTTCTACTTTGTGCCAGAAAGTTCTAGAACCTTCAACGCTTTATCGCGAAGGTTCGCTATCAGCTTTAAAAGAGCACGGCCGACAGCGGCGGGCATTCTGTTCCACGACCGCCGAGCACGCTTGTTGCTACGCCGCCGCCGAGTGATTCAGTTCTTTGCGGGCGCAAGTCAGCCTGAATAAAGAGTTCCGTTTCGAAGACATCCTCGTTGTTTTCCCTTTCGCCGGACTGCAGTCACCACTACGTGACATCTGGTGGAGGTGCTGATCTGCTATCCAGCTATGCCCCTCACGATGGAACCTGGTGCACAGCCAACGCCTGTCGTGCTTCGCCAGCCCCGGGAGCCACCGACGTTTCGTGGAGAACCACACGAAGATGTAGAAGACTGGCTGGACATGTACGACCGTGTGGCAGCACTGAACGCCTGGGACGACAGCTCTAAGTTCCGAAACGTTTACTTTGCATTGGACGGCCCTGCCACAACGTGGTTTGAACACCGCTAATCTTCTCTCACGACCTGGGTGACCTTCAAGAAGCAGCTCCTGGGTACGTTTACTAGCGTCGTACGCAAAGAAAGAGCTCAGCTGCTTCTAGAATCACGCATCCAACACCCGAATGAGACTGTGACCGCGTACGTAGAAGACATGAAGCGCTGTTTTCAACGTGTCGATCCTGACATGACGGGGGAAAAAAAGGTGCAACATTTCATGCGTGGTGTTAAAGAGGCACTTTTCGGCGGTCTGGCCCGCAACCCACCGACGACGGTCGCAGAATTCACCACTCTCGGATGGCACAGCATTCGGAGGCAACCTGCGGGATGTTATCCGCGATGTTGTACGGGAAGAGCTGCGTCGCCTGCTACCATCTTCCAACCAGCCTCAAGTCGCGACCCTTGAGGAAATCGTACGTGAAGAAGTGCAGCATGCGCTGGGCACCCCGTCATCTCCGCCTCCTGCTGAAGCTCCAGCCTTAACCTACGCCGCTGCACTACGCAGTCCTCAGCCCCAACGCGAGAGCCGAAGGCCGCCTCTTCGACGTGAACCAGCTGTTCCCGAACGCCGCCTCCCAGCCCCCGCCCGCCCAGTCTACGAACGACGCCCAAGCCCCAGGAAGTGCGACGCCTGGAGGACTTCCAACAACCGCCCGCTGTGCTTCCATTGCGGCGAAGCCGGTCATGTACTTGCTAGTACAGACGCATCGGCCTAAGAGGTTTCGCTATCGACGCCCCACGACCATTCCCTGGCCAGCGACCACAGGATATCGACGACTACCTGCACAGAGGTGAGTACGTGTCGTCAAGCCGTCTTTCCCGCTCCCCGTCCCCGTCCACCACACGCTTTGCATCACCGGGCCGCAGCTACGCCGCGGCAGTCCGAGGAAGGTCCCCTAGCCCCCGTAGGGGAAACTAAACAAAGCAATCTGTGGAGGTCAGGTTGCTTGCCGAGGAAACGAGAAAGATCCTCCAGCGACCACGCCGTATAAAGACGCCGCACCTACTACACCGACGACGCATACAACAACCTCGACCACGACGCAAACCGCCTTCAAAACTACGCGCCATCAAGAAAAGCTCCGACCACACGCGCCACCCACGATTCACATACCCGACGAAGCCGTAACCCGACGCCGAGGACGACGTGTAACTCCAGAGCCAGGACATCCGACTTAGAAGTGGTTATCGACGGCCGGAAAGTAACCGCTCTAGTCGACACAGGAGCCGATTATTCGGTGATGAGCGGACCATTCGCAGCGCAACTGAGGAAAATAACAACCGCTTGGGACGGCCCACAAATTCGTACCGCAGGGGACAACCTCATTACGCCATCAGGACGATGCACAGCGCGAGTGACTCTCAAGGAACATACCTATCCCGCGACCTTCGTAGTGATACGGCAATGTTCCCGCGAAGTAATCTTGGGCATGGATTTCCTTAATGAGCATCAAGCGATCATCGACCTGCGATCTAAGATAATCACACTTTCCACGGACGAGGCCATCCCGTAGACGAGAATTCTGGAACATCACGTTGCGCTTACTTTCCTGGAGGAACAAGTGAGTGTCCCACCCCGCTCAAGCGTCATCATCACCGTAGGCGCCACCGAAGCGAGTGACACTGAAGCCATTATCGAGGGGAACATGCAGTTGCTTCTCGACCGAGGAATCGGCATCGCAAGAGGCATCGCACATTTCCGCAAAGGCCAAGCCGAAGTACTGCTGACTAATTTTATCGAAGAATACCGGCACATTAACAAAGGAACGAGGATTGCTTTCCTCGACAAAATATCCGACGTAGACTTCTTCGCCCTCTCCGACCCATCCGCAGATTCGTCTGACCAAGAGAACTCCCAAACTTTCGATATAAACGTAGCCCTGCCCCGGAACAGAAAAGACCAGAGCCGCAATCTCCTTCGAAGCAACAGCGAGTGCTTCTCGTCATCGCCGAAGGTCGGACAAACGCCGATTGCCAAGCATCGCATTATAACCGACCAGCACGCCCGACCTCTCCGCCAGAGCCCCTACCGAGTGCCGCCGCGAGAACGACAAGCCATCCGGGACCAAGTGGAAGAAATGCTGGGCGTCGTTATTCAGCCTTCAAAGAGCCCCTGGGCGGCACCTGTTGTTCTAGAGAGAAAGAAAGACGGTGCACTTCAATTCTGCGTTGATTACCGCCGCTTGAACAACATCACAAAGAAGGACGTCTACCCCCTCCCCCGCATCGACGACACACTGGATCGGCTCTGCAACGCTAAGTATTTCTCATCGATGGACCTCGAGAGCGGCTTCTGGCAAATAGAGGTCGACGAGAGAGATCGCGAGAAGACCGCATTCATCACTCCAGGTGGCCTCTTCGAGTTCAAGGTGATGCCGTTTGGTCTCTGTTCCGCACCAGCCAAATTTCAGCGAGTAATGGATACAGTGCTGGCAGGCCTGAAGTGGCAGATATGTCTGGTATATTTAGATGACTTCGTTGTTTTCGGCTCGAACTTTGAGGAGCACCTGAAAAGGCTTCGAACAGTACTAGACGCAATCAAATCGTCCGGGCTAATCTTGAAAGCAGAGAAGTGCCAATTTACCTTTGAAGAGCTGCTGCTTCTAGGCCACATTGTTAGCAAGGAGGCAGTAGGCCCAGACCCGCAGAAAACAGCTGCTATCGCAATGTTTCCACCACCAGCCGCTAAGAAGCTGTGCGCAGATTCCTCGGACTGTGCGCGTACTACCGACGATTTGTGAAGAACTTTTCGCGCATCGCCGAGCCACTCACCCACCTGACAAAGGCAGACGTGCCATTTAAATGGGAAGCGCCGGAAGTGGAAGCCTTCAAGGAGCTTCAGCGTCGTTTGCAGTCCCCACCGATCCTCGCGCACTTCGATGAAAACGCCGAGACTGAAATTCATACTGACGCAAGTAGTGTGGGCCTAGGCGCTCTCCTCGTTCAGAAAATTGACGGAGTGGAGAAGGTCATCGCGTACGCTAGCCGTTCTTTGTCCAAAGCCGAAGCTAATTAATTATTCGACAACTGAAAAGGAGTGCCTTGCCATCATCTGGGCTACGTCGAAATTCCGCCCCTACGTGTACGGACGACCGTTCAAGGTGGTCAGCGATCACCACGTACTGTGCTGGCTCGCCAGTTTGAAGGACCTCGCCGGCCGCCTCACTCGATGGAGCCTGCGGCTCCAGGAGTTTGATGTAACGGTCATTTACAAGTCCGGACGCAAGCACTTTGACGCCGACTGCCTGTCACGAGCCGCTGTAGATGCACCGCCGCCGGGCGACGATGAGGACGCCTTCCTGGGACCCATCAGCTCCAGCTCTTTTGCACAACAGCAACGCTCGGACCCCGACATAAAATGCCTTATCGAATACTTGGAACGCAAGGTTTGTTCACCCCCGCCTCGTTCAAGCGAGGATTGTCTTCGTTCTGTTTACAGAACGATGTCCTCGTGAAGAAGAACTTTGCAGCGAACAAGACAGCCTACATCCTTGTTGTACCTGTAAGCCTGCGTTTAGAAGTTCTTCATGCCTCACACGACGAGCCGTCAGCTCGACATCTCGAGTTTTCTCGCACCCTCCGCCGCATTCAAGACAAGTATTACTGGCCCCGACTGTCTGCCGATGTCGCACATTATGTGATAACCTGCCGAGATTGTCAGCGACGAAAGACCCCTCCAACCCGACCAGCAGGATTTCTGAACCCCATTGAACCCACCTCAAGGCCCTTTCAGCAGATCGGCATGGACTTGCTGGCCCTTTCCCGAAATCAACATCTGGAAATAAGTGGATCATTATAGCGACCGACTACCTGACCCGCTACGCCGAGGCAAAAGCAGCAGAAGTCGCCAAATTTTTCGTGGAGAACATTCTTCTGCGACACGGCGCCCCCGATGTGCTCATCACTAACAGAGGAACAGCATTCATGGCGTAACTTACGCAAGCTATCCTCCATTACAGCAAAACCAGCCACCGGAGAACAACTGCATACCACCCGCAGACCAACGGACTGACCGAGCGCCTCAACAAAACCATCGCCGATATGCTGGCCATGTATGTCGACGCCAAACACAAGACCTGGGACGTCATCTTGCCTTACGTAGCCTTCGCCTACAACACCGCAGTGCAGGAGACCACCCAGATGACTCCTTTTAGGCTCGTCCATGGCAGGGATGCCACAACCAGGCTGTCGAATCGGAACCGAACCTGAACCCGAAACTGGAACCGAACCCGAATTTTCACTCGGAACTGGAACCGATCCGAACCCGTATTTTTTTCGCCATCTTGGAACTGAACCCGAACCGGAACGATTCAAAGGAACCGTTCCGAACCGGTTCGGGACTCGGTTCAGCACCACTTTTATTGCAGCCCGGAACACAATTTTTTTCGGACAAAATGAGATAGTCTAGCGCGTAGGTTCATCCATCCGAAGCTGTCTGCTCTGGAAAGTGCGAAAATAGTACCAAGTGTATGCGACAACAAAATTGAACGAAGTCTTGTGTCTCGGAAGAAACCTAATTAACGCTTCTGTCATGTACTAGCGCCAATTCTAAAGCATTGTACGTCAGGTTTATGTGAAAGCTTCAGTTATTACTCTCCCCCTTTACACGTTTGCGTCTGGTTTTAATCAAATTGTTAGCACTGTTCTAACTCAATAAAGGACTACAGACACCAAATTTTTGCCTGCATGTTTTCTTCTTCCAAACCATGCTTCGACATCGGTGTACATGGAGCACCCCGTGGTATTCGCCTACGACTAGTAAATAATTTATATTTGAATTTCTTCTTGACGCTGTTTTGGTTTCACCGACCGAACGATGGCTGTGTCGTGTAGTTGAATTTAGGATACATGAGGCACGAAAAAAAAACGGCAATATAACTGCTAATACGTCAGGTGTTGTAGTTCTAGCCTTTTAAGCAGGCTGGTTTATGTGCAGTAGTGAATCAAAGCAGCGTAACAGCCTTTATATTGCAGTTTTTCCGCGCCTCACGTCACCTAAAGTTAAACTACATGTCACAGCATCGTTGGGTTGATGAAGTTGAAACAGAAAGGGGGGAATTTTTTTTTTAAATTATTCAGCGGTCGTAGGTGAATACCACACGGTGATCAAGGTATTCTAATATCTAGGGCGTCATTTTAAAAAAAGGAAACGCGCAATAAAATTCGTTCTGTATATCCTTTAAGCACCGATTGATAATATTTTCCTTCTTTGTATCATTTACTGCAAATATAAGAAACATTAGCGCAATGACCTAACTACGTTGTTGTGGTGGTTTTTGTGGAAAGGAGAATGCGCAGTAACAGTCTCACTTCTCGATGGACACCTGAACCGCGCCGTGAGGGAAGGGAGGAAAGTGGGAGTCAAAGAAGAAAGAGAGAAACAGGCGCCGTAGTAGAGGGCTCAGGAATAATTTGAACCAGGTAGAGATCTTTAACGGGCACTGACACCGTCCAGCCCACTGGTATCGAAACACTGCTATCGAAACACCGCCGTGTGCGAAACCGGGTACATCGAATAAGCAGCCGAGCGACCTAAACACTGAGTCACGGCAGTGGGTAGTGCAACATTTAGTTTTGTAAACGTTCGTTGTCTCCGACGGCAGGTACTAAATAGAACCCCTCACAATGGGTCAGTGGTGCAATAAACAAAAAAAAAAGGCCTCCGTGGCTGTGGCCCTCGGCTGCTGATCCAGGTTCGCGGGTTTGATCTTGGCCTCGAGGGCCGCATTTCGATGGAGGCAAAATGCACAAACGCGTGTGCGCTTTCGCACGTTGAAAAAAAAATAGCAGTCGTTTGACTCTTCCAAAACTAGTTAGAGCGAAAGCTCCATTACACTTGGCTACACTTGGTTAGAGGCGCAGGCATTTCAGGCACATTGTCAGCCGCGCTCTCATCCATGGCGAAACTTTATGAGAAAGCGGCGTCGCCTCCTTTAGCGAATTCCGAGTCAAGTGCATAATCACCTGACCACATCTGGCGAAGCGGCGGTCGGCGCACCATGGTCGGAGCAGTGGCGCGGCGGCTGCAGCTGTGGCGAGAAACGTGGTTTTGCGTCAACGCCACACCTCTAGGGTTCCTCCTGCTGAAAGTCAAAGTGCAACATCCGATGACCTTGGCGAAATATGGCGTAGTGGAACTCTCGCTACAAAACCCCAGCTGGTTACGTTGATATTGAGTCCTCCACTACAGCGTCCATCACATAGCCCTCGTGTCTACTCGAGACGTTAAGCCCGAGCTATTACTACTATTATTACCAAGTAAAGGATAGATAAATTGGTGCAGCTGCTTTCTTTAGAATCCGAATATTCTTTCTTGCTCCAGACGGAAAAAAGCAAGGTTCAAGAGCACTGTTCTTTGAACAGTGACCTCGTTGAACGCGGCGGTTCTGCGTGTTCATCACCATGCGCGTTTTCTACACGCTAAGCGGTCCTGTTAAAACAAAGAGTTCATACGGAATTCCAGTCTTTCAACACAGACAGAAATATTATGGTGAAGTGCATGATCTTTATGTACTTTCGAAGAGTCTGCTGAAGTATGTCCCCCCCCCCCAAAAAAAAAAGTACAGAGCATCACGAGACAAAAAAAAAATTATTGCTCAATGATTTCCCGTCGCTCGCACATGTACCAATTCACTGGCTTCGGCACAAACGCCTCATTAGCGCGAAGGTACAGCCTAACGCGTAAGGTCCATATTTGAAGCTCGAAAAGATTTTAGCGCCGACTGAAACTGCAGTCGAGCCCATTTATAACGAAGCTGACGCTCACGCGTATTCCTTTCGTTATATCCGATGTTCGTAGTTAATGTATTCTCCGTATAACAGCTAAAAATACTGAGGACACTAAAAGTGCGTTTATTTCTTATAAAACTCCATTATCCGCGCACCACCCTTCTTCCACTTGGGATGTTTTTCCCAGCCGGCGAACATGCAGGCAACGATTGCCCTCGTAGGCCATCGATGCAGGCTTGGCCGGCGGTTACTTACTGTTCCAATAGAGAGTTTTAGCACATCGTTACGGTGTTTACGTTACCGCCTGCAGTGTTACCAGACGCCGGACTTTCCGGTTAGCGCTGCACACGGCAGTGCCGCCTTTTCGTTGAGAGGCGCTCTCTCATCTCCGCGCTTACTGCAAGCACGACCTCTTAAACTTCGGAGGTACTTTACGGAGCCTCCTCGTTCGCTATAACCGAGTGGTGCGGCCAAAGTTTTTCGTTGTATCTGCGACTAATTGCCGTTGCCCTTATGCATATCTTTATGGTAGCACCGCATCCGTTCGTAATAAGCGACCGTTCGTTATATCTTCGGTCGTTATATGCGGGCTCGACTAGATCCGCTGAAGTCGCTTTAGTACACTGGTATCAAAAAAGGCTAAGCAAGGATGCAGATATATGGGTGTAGTAATGACCGATAACAACCTTTGTCATCTGCCTTGTGGAGAGGTTGTACAGGTATCCTAGGATACGCAAAGAGTGAGAAAACGGAATGTGTCAGCACAAAGTTCTCTCACGACCATTTCCAGAAAAGACAGACGAGCACTTAGTCGCCTATTAAGTGCAGCTGCCAGGAAGTGGCTGTTTGTAGGTTTGAAAATAATTGCCCTGAAACAAGTTGGTGGACCAATAGTGCACGACAGCTTCACCAGACTCTATCAAGGGCGTGAGAAATTCTGTAGATGCACCGGCTCCCTTTGACAGCGCCCCAGAAAAAGTCCCAAAAGTTCTATGCCGTGCAAGTATACCCTTTTCCTAGTAGGATGCTGCATTTGCAAGAATGTTGCAACGCTGCATCCCAACGGAGATGTTGCCACTTTCTGTCCGTGCAGAAAGGAAACGTTCTCAACCCATCCAGACCTTTTTGTCTTTTATCATACTCTTTTTATCAGAACAAAAGAGGTCGACGTCATCATAATAAGCCAAAGTCGTAATTTCTCACTGTACTAGCCAGAAGCCACGATTAGCTGTGTTTTTGAAGCTACTGAGCTATAGGGGCTCGAGGTAAATATGTTTGGTAAGCTCTGGATGTTACGGAGAGCCAGTCCTGCCCCGAGGCTCTTGTCGGGTGGGGGATGGGCGATTGAGAGGTTCTCGCTTGTTCTTGTACCATGCAGGAAAGGGGGAGGGGGGGGGGGGGGTGCCTGGCAAGCCGGTTCCGGGGCGACGGAAAGGTGTCTGTATATAAGTGCCGGTACATGACAGCTTCGTTTCTCAACAGCGCGCGGGAACGTAGAGACTGCGTGCGGCGGTCTTGTCGGCGCCCGCGTAAGTGCACTGCTTGCGAGAAATTCCCGACTGACTCGAGCTTCAGGGAGACCAATTACTTGTGCGACGGGGTCTCCGAAACTGCTCAAGCTGGAGGGTTTTGCAGATAAAGTCCACCGGCTTTTCGCCTTATACCTCTTCACACAGATTATAGCGTACACATAGCCGATTTACATTAATTTAGAGTTAATTTCATTTTGCGGCTCTTGACGCAAATTCGTCTTTTTATGGCGGACAATAAATAAAGTGGGTAAAGTGGGAATATCTCGCTTTAAACAAATTTTTGCATTTTTTTATATATCGATGCGTCGGAAAACATAAACAACATACCAAGCTTGGTTAATTAAAACCCATCTACGTTTAAATTTTTTCTGGCCCGAACCCGTTTTAACCCGTTCGAACCGGTTCAGTGCGGTCCGAACCGGTTCGAACCGGAACGGAATGCCGCGCTGGAGCCGAACTCGGAACTGAACCCGAAAGGTGTGAACCCGAACCTGAACCGAACCCGAAAAAATTCCGGTTCGACACCCTGGCCCCAAAACGCTGGACGCCATGCTGCCGAACATTACCGAGTAAGATAACGTCGACGTCGCCGCCTACCTTCAACGCGCAGAAGAAGCCCGAAGACTTGCCCGATTAAGGATCAAAGATCAGCAGCGGACCGATGCCAGACGCTACAACCTACGAAGACGCAACGCGGAATTCAAGCCAGGAGACCGAGTGTGGGTTTGGACGCCCATCCGCCGCCGAGGATTGAGTGAAAAGCTTTTGCGCCGCTATTTCGGCCCGTACAAGGTTATTCGTCGGCTAGGTGAATTGGACTTTGAAGTTGTCCCTGACCAAATGACTGCATCCCAGTGACGCCGCGTACGACCAGAAGTAGTCCATGTCGTACGCCTAAAGTCCTATAATGCACGCTAAAGGACGCCGTGTTTCCACATTCGGTATTTATTTTTGCACAATCTGTTTTTTATTGTTGATAGCCGCATTATGTTCTAAAGCATCGAGTCGATGCTTCTTTGAGAGGGGAGCAATGCCGCGAATCTTTGTAGCGTTTGTTTGTTGTGTTTATTTTTTCATGCTACAAGGCTGCCGGCACGCCGCTTTATCGCTTCGTTTGTGACGTAAGACGCGCCTAGAATTATCTCGATTGATCGCATCCAGGTGGAGCCGCTTCTACTTTGGGCCAGAAAGTTCTAGAACCTTCGACGCTTTATCGCGAAGGTTCGCTATCAGCTTTAAAGAGAGCACGGCCGACAGCGGCGGGCATTCTGTTCCACGACCGCCGAGCACGCTTGTTGCTACGCCGCCGCCGAGTGATTCAGTTCTTTGCGGGCGCAAGTCAGCCCGAATAAAGAGTTCCGTTTCGAAGACATCCTCGTTGTTTTCCCTTTCGGCGGACTGCAGTCACCACTACGTGACAATATCCTCGAACTATAGCAGAATGGAACAACCTGCCCCCCCCCATGTGTTTGTATCCTAAAATGTGCTTTTCGCCATTGAACAAGTACTTGACTGTTAACTATTGTCTGCTGTTTGTTGCGACTTGTTTTATTTTCATGCTTCGTATTTACTACATCGCTTCTACTGAATTCTGCTGTTGTCGTCGTCTTCTGCTTGTCGTCGGAGTTCTCTGTATGTTTATCCCACTCCTGCTTGTGCCTTAACGGCCTGCAGTATTGTATAAATAAATAAATAAATAAATAAATATCGGGCGATTGTGAAAACATAGTATATAAGTGAATTGCGCAACAACTTAGACAGGACACAGAGAGAAACACATACAAGAGTGTACGAGCGCATACTATGCACTTATATACTATGCAGAACCAACTAGCCCGACAACACGCTCTTTTGAACTGTGAAAACATGTTCACGAGTAAATTGAGTAAACGCTCCCGGAGTTTCGGTTTTAAACTTCTGCTTTCGAACCTGATTTCAGATTGCTTAAGCTATGGGATCAAGGCACTTAATGCAAGGAGCTGCATACGACACTCTCTCGCGCTCACGGGCACCGCGAAGCCACCTTCGTGCGTTGATGCAAGCCAAAGTTCCAAAAGGATCGGGTATTTTGCATCATTTGTGAGTAAATGTGGGAAGTTATACATATGCACATTTCACGAAAACTGTGTACTGCAAAGCGTGTGTACGAAAATCTCCCGCTCTCGGAATTCTCTGTAAAGGTGGATGACACCAAGCGAATGAACCTTGCTGCCGTGTAGCCCCGGCGCGGTGGCTCAGTAGTTACGGCGCTCGGCTGCTGACCCGAAAGATGCGGGTTCGATCCCGGCCGCGGCGGCCAAATTTCGATGGAGGCGAAATTCAAGAGCCCCGTGTGCTGTGCGTTGTCAGTGCACGTTAAAGAACCCCAGGTGGTCGAAATTTCCGGAGCCCTTCACTACGGCGTCCCTCAAAGCCTGAGTCGCTTTGCGGCGTTAAACCCGAATTAACCAAACCAAACTTGCTGCCGTTTAGTTTTTCACGGCATTCGGCTTTCTTAACGCCGTTGCCTCAATCTGCTTGATAGAGTACACATTGGTGCTACTTATAAAGGATGTAGGTGTTCTTGCATAAATTCGTTTGTATTACGTTTTTCAGCACTAATGCATGCGGTAATTAAAGGTAACACTGTTGAAATGAACGGCCGCGCAACGAAAACGGCACAAGAAGAAGGACAACACATGTTCACTCTACCAACTGTTTATTAGACGGAAAAGAGGCATAGTTACGATCCTCAGCTCAAGCATGTGACAGCGCATTATTGCTCCGAACATAGTTTGTGGTGGCAGGAAATCGGCATGAAAACAAGACAGCACACACGTAATCGCAGGACCCTTCTTATCCCGCGCGTATAAAGTACTTGCGGCACTAGCTTTTCATAGATGGGTTTTGAAACCAAACAGAGGAATAAAAAATATCTCAGCAAAAAAGCAGTGTCATACATTAGAAGCAAAAGCAGTCATAAACCGAAAAAAACAACATAAAAACAAATAACAACAAAAAACCCACCACAACACCCAACCAAGCACCCACAATTTAATGCGCACAATGCTAGACATGAAACGGTTTCTCGAGCGGTACATGCCGTTTCATGCATTTCTGCCTCCACCTTGTTTCACTCGTTCGTGATGCTCTGAGCGTTGCTGCGTCCGAAAAATCCCATTATGAGCTCGTCCCGCTCCAGAAATGACACGGCACCGTCTCCCTCGACGAAGGGGAACGATAAACAAAAATGCGAGAGGCCCGCGGTACTCTAACAAACCTTCGACATTTTATATAACAAAACGCTGAACATTCAAAACAAACCAGGCAGAGCAGTTGCTCCATTTACTTTGGGCATTCGTTTCCTTTGCGAATTGTGTTCGTCCTTGTGGGGCCAAAGCAAATTTCCGACGTGTATTTGCACTCGACAACACAGGACACGCAAAATCCCGTACACTCTACAGGCGAATTACAGTCCAAGTGCGTCACAATCGCGGTACTTGCCTTCAAATAGCAATTCAGAAGTCACAAGCCACCTATATGAAATTACAGTCGGTATGCGACACTGCATACCATTGAAAATGATCGAAACGCGACGATTTTCCCGTTGTTTACAGCAGTTTAGAGCAGTCGAGAGCTACTCTGCATACCGCCCTATTCCCACGGACTACGTTGCCAGGTTCCAACTCCGTTCTTTGTCCAGCTTTAGCAAGCGTCAAAACAGCTGGCAACACACACAAACCGTTGTGTGATGGCGGCGTTCATGCGTTGCCCACTGGAACGCATGGGCTCAATGGGCAGCTTTCCCTCTAGAGTTGGTTATATTAACTCTCTATTGCAAACTGAAAGGGATCTACTACCAAGTCGAGTCGTAGCGCAGCGGCGGCGTGACGTCTAGACGCGGCGCACTGCGTTTTTTTCTTTAGACGCGGCGCGCCGCGTTCCTTCCGTTAGAGGCGCTGCTCTCGCTTTCGCAACCTACCAGGTTTAACCAATGCTAAGCCCCCGTCAATTTTTTTTCCACTGGAGAAGCAGACTGCGGTGTGGCTGTGCGACGAACTCGCCTATGAACTGGGAGGTGTGCGTGCGAGTGCGTTGTCGGTGTGGCGGCAGGTGCTGTGTGCACTGCGGTTCTTTGCCACCGGCGGCTTTCAAGCTGCCGTTGGTAAAGAGGCGCACGTCGGCATCGCACAGCAAGTGCGTGCGGCGGTTGGTGGCGGCAATATGCGAAGTTGGCGCGCAGAAGGACCCTCAGGAGAAGGCGGCGGCGCAGGAGGGCTACCTTCGCAACGGCAGTATCCCCGGCGTCGTCGAGTGTGTCGATGGCACACTCGTTGCCATCAAGGCACCGCGGGGCAATGCTGCCCACAGGGCAGCCTTCTGGAGCCGGAAGGGATACTACGCCCTGAACGTACAGCTCGTGAGTTGACTTCGGCCTCTGCTTTCTCACATGTGTTCAGCTACAAGTTCGGGCCTCGAGAGTGGAAGATCACAACTGAATGTTTACTGTATGTTCCAGATCTGCGAAGCCAACATACGTATTCTGGCCGTCGACCCCCGCAGCCTGGGATCTTGCCATGATGCTTTTGTGTAGCGCTATTCGTGGATCCGGCGAGAGATGGACGGAGGGTTACTAGCCGATGGAGAATTTCTGCTCGGTAAGCAGAAGGAAGCCCTGTCAAACATCGGGCCATCCCGCTTACACATAGCACTGTACAGTGACCCGCATGCACTGAAGCTAAAGGAATAAGCCTCGTAAGTTAGTGTTTTGAAGACGCGGTTTAGTACGATATGCACGCCTTGTCCGAGGAGTCTGTATGTTACTACTTATCACGCCGAACACGAGGCATATGAACCGTTGCTGAAGTGCATTGTATTATCGGGGCAATTTAAATCAAAGCAGAGGGTATCTGTATTGTGTAGCGAAACGTACCACACCATGATAAGTTACGAGGCTGCGCTTGCAGCAGAAGTTGTTTAAAAATCTCAAATATGAATTGTATTCGTGTCGATGAATATCAGGAATTTCACAACGTGGCACTGAGCTACGCGAAGTGAATGTTGCGTTGTATTGTAGGACTTGCTTCAGTGGCGTTGAAAGCAGCGCCGCCAAAGGGCACGTTTAGCTGTGTGTCATTGTTGGTTACATAGGGGACAGTGGTTATCCGCTGGAGCCTTGGCTATTGACACCGGTGCCAGGCAACCCGAGTGCTGCGTCTCCACAGGGGCTGTACAACACGGCACACGCCCCCATGCGATCGGTGGTTGAGCACGCCATCGGCGTGCTCAAGAGCCGCTTCCGGTGCCTGCAAAGGTATCGGACGCTCTGTTGTGTTTCTACCCCCCCCCCCCCCCCTTAACTCTCTTTGTGTGTTCCCGTCGCACCTGTCTCCACTTAATCCATGCCCAGATGCAGTGCGTGATTCTGCGAAAGGGGTCTTCTTTCATGCACGCGCTCCCATGCAACCTCTTGACAGGTGGAAACGAACACGAGGGAGGTATTCAACTCCTGGATTCCTGGTACCACCACTTCTGCCTAGCTGCCACGACGTGTCTTCCGGAGTTCTCCTTAAACGTCACCCAAGGCACCCAAGTATTGACCCTGCGACTTTGTGTGCATCTGTCAGGGTAACAATGAATCAAACGCCAGCTGCCACCCGCGGAGACGAGAGTATGCCAAGCGCCTGCCATTCAACCGGTCCTCGCTCTTTTGTCAACCGCGGGGTGACGCCGCGGCAGGTGTTCGTCTTTGGGGCATTTCCTTGGAACAAAGATATGGAATCCACCTGGCCGGAAACGACTAGCCCGTCAACACGCTCTTCTGGACACTTTCAAGTATCCACGGGCCACAGCGGATGAAGCGAGGTGACGACGCGGCAGGTGTTCGCCCATCTTGTTTCCTCGAGACAAGATATGGAATCTACCTTGCCTGACGGGCCACTTCCGACTATTCAAGGGCCTCAGCCGAGGAAGACGACGAAGAGGTGAATGACCTTGGAGCACCCGGACGAAGTCCCTACGATTGGTTGAAAAAGGCGGGAAGATCTCGGTAGGGTCTATTTAAAGCGCTCGAGCCATTCCCGAAGCCTTTCCCGGAGCGACTCCCTGAGCGATACGCTCAACGTTTCCCTGAGACTTCTCAGTTTTTACCTTGTTTGTCATTTTTGTAAGTAATCATGTAAAAATGTAAATACAGTTTTTCCTTCACTTCCCCTACTCCCCGTCTCCGGCCCACGTCCCTTCCTCCTTCGGCACTGCGGCGGTGCTCCTGAACACGATGCCTGGTGGGACACGCTACTAGTACGGCAAAACATATGAACTGGTTGGCAGCGGCGGGATCTTCCACGCTTGGTGCTGGCTTCAGCAGTGGTGAGCGCTTGACTTTCTTTAGGAATCTGCCAGGCTTGATAACTCTGGAAATTTATCACTACCTGTAGATTGTTTTTCTGCACGTGCTCGCTTATGCATTTCACGTAGCAGCTTGTATTGAAGGTCCTCGTTCGGAAGTTGCCATGGATTTGAGCAGACTAAAGAAGCCAGATTTGATTTTGCTGTGTGAAAAGCTGGGTATTGAGGTCAGGAAAAGTCACAGAAAGCCGCATCTGATTGAGGCTATTAAGGAATGTGGTGCTAAGGAGGAGGGTGACAAAATTTGGGGGACCTGGGAAGTCATTCAGGAGGGAATCAGGAACGCTAAGGAGAAGGCCGACAGGGTTGAAAAAGAACGCCTTTACCCCAAGGAAGCCGCTAAAAAGGAGGCTGACAGGTTAGATAAAGAAATTGCTCTAAAGCGTTTGGAGTTGCAACAAATTTTAGAGGCGAAGCGCGCCGAGAGGAATTCTACATTAAATCAGGAGGTTTCGGCGCGAAAAGAAATTAAAGTCGGCAATGAAAACTGCATGTCTTTGCCCATTGCCCGCGTCGCAAACGAGAGCCCGCTCGGGGTGCGTCTGACCGAGGCAGGAATCTCCCAAAACCTGCGTAAGCAGCATCACTCGATTTTCTCAAATCGCTCGGATATGCTGCCCAAAGAAAAGGGCCTTTGTTTTGGAGATAACGCTGCGCAGGTCCTTACCACTTCGAAGGCTCGTGAATTCGCAGCGCCAGCAGAGCACGTAGTTGAAGAAGGCAAACCTGACAGCGACTGTGGAGCTCCAAGCCAGAGCACGGCGTTAGCTGAAAAGCGCGATGCCGCGCAGATTTCCCTTTCAACCCAGAAAGACGTAGGCGCAGCGCAAAAATGTCGTCCTCCAGAAAGCAGTCGCGCGCTGAAAGCGGCAACTGCAAGTTCTATTGTAAGCGAGGAATGCGCCTCAGCGCTGCCTCGAAACAATGATCAGTTTAACGATGAGGGAACGACAGCTGCTCGCGACCGAACACCCGAAAACGAGTTATGCGTCAATGAAAACTGCGTGTCTTTGCCAACTGCCTGCGTCGCGGTCGAGAGCCCGCTCGAGGTGCGTCTGACCGAGGCAGCCGTCTCCCAAAACCTGCCTAAGCAGCATCCCTCGATTTTCTCAAATCGCTTGGATATGCTGCCCAAAGAAAAAGGCCTTTTTTTTGGAGATAACGCTGCGCAGGTCCTTACCATTTCGAAGGCTCGTGAGATCGCAGCGCCAGCAGAGCACGTAGTTGAAGATGGCAAACCTGAACCTCTAAGCCTGATAAATTCTCACGGTGATGAGCTAGAGCAGGCTTTATTGCAAACTGTCGATGAGGCGAACGCCGGCGACTTAACCCGTGACGGCTCCGCGTTACCAAATGACGAGCCAGCCCAGGACTTACTCACTGGTAGCACAGGGGTAAAGAGTACCGACAGTAGTGCAGGCTATAGTGAGTCTTCCGAAGCAGGCGCAAGTGATGAGCTGGGGCTAGGTGAGGAACTGAATACGAATCTAGTGTTGCCCCACTCAGATGGCTTTCTCGAACTCCTTCGTGTGGACAGAGAAACGTTCACCGCTGAGCAAGAGAAAGACCAATCTCTACGCAACGTGAGTCACCAAAGTGACATAGGTGTGTCACGGAAGAACATACCTTTCCAGCTCCGTTCTGGCCTGCTGTACCGCCAGTATAAGGATAGGAAAGGTATCCAACACGACCAACTTACTGCCCGCGTCCCGATCGAGAGCCCGCTCGAGCTGCGTCTGACCGAGGCAGCCGTCTCCCAAGACCTGCCTATGCAGCATCCCTCGATTTTCCCAAATCGCTTGGATATGCTGCCCAAAGAAAAGGGCCTTAGTCTTGGAGATAACGCTGCGCAGGTCCTTACCAGTTCGAAGGCTCCAGAATTCGCAGCGCCAGCAGAGCACGCGGGTGAAGAGGGCAAACGTGGCCCTGTAACCCTTATAAACTCTGACGGTAGTGAGCCAGAGCAGGCTGGATCACAAACTGACAATGAGGCGAACGCCGACGACTTAACCTGTGACGGTTCCGCGATGGCTAGTGACGCGCCCCGCAAACCAACAGCGAGGGTTTCCACGGAGCGGCAGCGTATAGAGGTGGCCAAACGGGAAGAGTTAATTAAGGGGAAAGTGCGGCTCTTGTTGACTGCTCGACTGAAATCCGAACCGCGTAGCCGCCCCAATTTGGCACCTCGGTGCTCAAGAGTTCGCACCCGCCCCGTGGGAACACAAGCCAAGAAACGCGCGAACCCAATCCGAGAGAGACGGATATGCTGGCACGGCATTCGCACTCGTTCGCTCCCTTCTCGCATTCTGCTTTCTGAGCGTCAGCTAAACTTCAGAATCGCGAGACTTGGACGAGGAACAGTTAAGGGTCCCATGCTGAAATTCCTAGCATTGTCTCCTGTTGCACCTGCTAGAGCAGCTATCGGACCGCGGCCGCGCAGGGGGCGGCTGAAAAATAGGAACCAGTAAATTCCTTGAGTCGCAACGCTGTTTGTGGGCGGATTCGAGGCATAACCTCATATTGAGTTTAATGCTTGTTTTTTGTCTTTTGTTCATTACACTCTCCTATGCGAAATGAGAGCGAAATTTTGGAGCTTGGCATTGCGGGACTCAGTTTACATGCGTTGCAGAAAATTGCGAGGTAATTTCAACGCTGATGGCCTCAGCCGAAGCTTTCCCGTGTAATGCCCTTTCCTGACTCCCCGGACGTTAATTCGCTAGGCAAATTTGTATTTTCTTGTTTTTGCTTTAGCGGGAATCATTTTTTGTCTGTTTTGTTTGTGTGTTCAGCAGCTCCACCTTCCCTTTATGCTCTCACGGGAGATGGCTTTCTGTGACATAAACCGTGCTACGGCACCTCCCCCAAAATTTTAGAAAATTTTCCGGCCTTTTGGCTAACCAAGCTCTGTGTATTCTGGTTTGGTCAAACTTGGAAACTTTCGGAGGAGGAAGTAATTTCACGCGACAGCTCATTTTCTCTAAAGAGACTTTGTTGACCGAAAACAGCTTGGCAGTTCTTAAAGTCGGTTTGGCGCTTTCTGCTTGTTGGGCTTTGTACCTTGCTGGTTGAGACCCTTACAGTTGTCAACGAAGCAAGAAGAACCTTTGGGCCCAGCTGTGACCAAAAGCCGAACGGACACAACTCCAGGTCTCTGCGCGCAGCAGCGTTGGCTGCAAACACTACGAGACCTCTTCAGGCGGCGGACGTGCTGTTGTGTTTCTACCCCCCCCCCCCCTAACTCTCTTTGTGTGTTCCCGTCGCACCTGTCTCCACTTAAGCCATGCCCAGATGCAGTGCGTGATTCTGCGAAAGGGGTCTTCTTTCATGCACGCGCTCCCATGCAACCTCTTGACAGGTGGAAACGAACACGAGGGAGGTATTCAACTCCTGGATTCCTGGTACCACCACTTCTGCCTAGCTGCCACGACGTGTCTTCCGGAGTTCTCCTTAAACGTCACCCAAGGCACCCAAGTATTGACCCTGCGACTTTGTGTGCATCTGTCAGGGTAACAATGAATCAAACGCCAGCTGCCACCCGCGGAGACGAGAGTATGCCAAGCGCCTGCCATTCAACCGGTCCTCGCTCTTTTGTCAACCGCGGGGTGACGCCGCGGCAGGTGTTCGTCTTTGGGGCATTTCCTTGGAACAAAGATATGGAATCCACCTGGCCGGAAACGACTAGCCCGTCAACACGCTCTTCTGGACACTTTCAAGTATCCACGGGCCACAGCGGATGAAGCGAGGTGACGACGCGGCAGGTGTTCGCCCATCTTGTTTCCTCGAGACAAGATATGGAATCTACCTGGCCTGACGGGCCACTTCCGACTATTCAAGGGCCTCAGCCGAGGAAGACGACGAAGAGGTGAACGACCTTTGAGCACCCGGACGAAGTCCCTACGATTGGTTGAAAAAGGCGGGAAGATCTCGGGAGGGTCTATTTAAAGCTCTCGAGCCATTCCCGAAGCCATTCCCGGAGCGACTCCCTGAGCGATGCGCTCAACGTTTCCCTGAGACTTCTCAGTTTTTACCTTGTTTGTCATTTTTGTAAATAATCATGTAAAAATGTAAATACAGTTTTTCCTTCACTTCCCCTACTCCCCGTCTCCGGCCCACGTCCCTTCCTCCTTCGGCACTGCGGCGGTGCTCCTGGACACGATGCCTGGTGGGACACGCTACTAGTACGGCAAAACATATCATCTCCAATAGGAGCCAGAGCGAGCGGCTTGCATTATCACAGCGTGTGCCGCGCTGCACAACTTCCGCTTGGGTGCCCCCATTCCAGCAGACGAGGAGGGTGCCACAGGCCTGGATGGTAACGGACCGCCTCTGCCAGACGGCTACTTGAATGGCACGAGAACTCTCCTGACGTACCTGCGGGGTGCAGCCATGAGGAGCAGTGCTGTCGACCTGTTCCGAAGAACACGTCACCAGAGAGGCTGGACTATCTCCTCATGGTACGTCGGCGGTTTTGGCGCCAGTCTCAGCCAGCGCAGTAGCAGTGAGCAGGGACTGCCTGGAAGCCTCCGGTGCCAAAGAAAGAAGTGCTCGCGCTAGCTGCCGCTTCACGGACAGTGCACTTGCCAGTATACCTCCGAGTTCATGGGCAGTATGTCACACAGTCACTGCACATGCTCCTTCGCCAGTCGAACTAGGTGTTGAAACAGCTTGTCAGAAAAGTGAAAAGTGTCATCGTGCATCCTCCTTCATCGTTGCTCGCGTCAACCAACCTGCCTCTTTGCTGACGTCACTCTTCAGCATGGAACAGTTGCTTTTGTTCACCACTTATGCGTGTATTCATGTGTGTGGCACAGCATAAAGATTTGGTTTGGTTTATTGGGGTTTAACGTCCCAAAGCGACTCCGGCTATGAGAGACGCCGTAGTGAAGGGCTCCGGAAATTTCGACCACCTGGGGTTCTTTTAAAGGACGTGTTTTGAGTGAACAAGGCAACAAATGCTCTTGGTGTTTTTTGAAAGAGGGAGACCACACACAAACACTGTTTTGCATCGCATGTATTCAACGTGCACATTTCACCAGTTAGGCACAGTATGGCACCCATTTCGAACTTGAAGCAGCGCATGTACTGCATACAATACAAGTGGCACAGATGTAACGCACTTATCCGTGCCTCGTGATGCACAACTTGTGCCACGCAGATGTGACAGAAAAGAACAGTTGTACAGTGGTAAGTATCGTAAGTCTGACACATGCTGCACAAGCAGAAAAGACACATTCGCACATCACTGTGTTAAAATATTGTCACGTAGTGGTGACTGCAGTCCGGCCAACAGGAACACAGCGAGAATGTCTTCGAAACGAAACTCTTTATTCGGGCTGACTTGCGCCTGCAAAGAACTGAATCACTCGGCGCCGGCGTAGCAACAAGCGTGCTCGGTGGTCGTCGAACAGAATGCCCGCTGCTGTCTCCAGTGCTCTTTTTAAAGCTGATAGCGAACATTCTAGATAAAGCTTCGGAAGTTACTAGAACATTCTGGCACAAAGAAGAATGGACTCCGCCTGGATGCGATCAATCGAGATAAATCTAGGCGCGTCTTGCGTCACCAACGAAGCGATAAAGCGGCCTGCCGGCAGCCGTGAAGCATGAACAAATAAACACAACAAACAAACGCTACAAAGATTCGCGGCAATACTCCCCTCTCAAAGCAGGATTGACTCGATGTTTTAGAACATAATGCAGGTATAAACAATAAAAAAAATGGCTTAGGCTTAACTTGGTTAAGCCTGGAGAATGCGAAGCATCATCGTGTCGCGTAATTTGGAGGTGCACAACCACAGCGACGGCGCGAGGTGGGCCCCCGTTTCTCCACTGTCGTGACGTCATCGTGTCACGTGGTGTGACGTCATGTATCACGTGATTTGGAGGCGCACAACCACAGCGACGGCGCGAGGTGGGCCCCCGTTTCTCCACTGCCGTGACGTCATCGTGTCACGTGGTGTGACGTCATGTATCACGTGATTTGGAGGCGCACAACCACACCGACGGCGCGAGGTGGGTCCCCGTTTCTCCACTGCCGTGACGTCATCGTGTCACGTGGTGTGGCATCATCGTGTCACGTGATTTGGAGGCGCACAACCACAGCGACGGCGCGAGGTGGGCCCCCGTTTCTACACTGTCGTGACGTCATCGTGTCACGTGGTGTGACGTCATGTATCACGTGATTTGGAGGCGCACAACCACAGCGACGGCGCGAGGTGGGCCCCCGTTTCTCCACTGTCGTGACGTCATCGTGTCACGTGGTGTGACGTCATGTATCACGTGATTTGGAGGCGCATAACCACGGTGAAGGGCTGAAGTGGTAGCTAGAGTAGTATGCTTCGCATAAAACGGATTGCGCAAAACTTAACAGCGAATGTGGAAACACGGCGTCCTTTAGCGTGCATGATAGGGCTTTAGGCGTACGACATGGACTACTTCCGGTCGTACGCGGCGTCGCTGGGATGCAGTCATTTGGTCAGGAACGACTTCATTGTCCAATTCACCTAGCCGACGAAGAACCTTGTACGGGCCGAAATAGCGGCGCATAACCTTTTCACTATATCCTTTGCGGCGAATGGGCGTTCAAACCCACACTCGGTTGCCTGGCTTGTGTTCCGCGTTGCGTCTTCGCCTGTCGCGTCGGTCCGCTGCTGATCTTTGATCCTTAATCGAGCAAGTCTTCGGGATTCTGCGCGTTGTAGCTAGGCGGCGACGTCAACGTTATCTTTCTCGGTAACGTTCGGCAGCATGGCGTCCAGCGTGGTCGTGGCCTCTCTGCCAAGGACGATCCTAAAAGGCGTCATCTCGGTGGTCTCCTGCACTCCGGTGTTGTAGGCATGATGACGTCCCAGGTCTTGTGTTCGGCATCGATAGACATGGTGAGCATATCGGTGATGGTTTTGTTTTGGCGCTCGGTCAGTCCGTTGGTATGCAGTTGGTAGGCAGTTGTTTTCCGGTGGCTGGTTTGGCTGGATGATTGCTTGCGTCAGTTCCGACGTGAATGCTGTTCCTCTGTCAGTGATGAGCACATCGGGGCGCCGTGTCGCAGAAGGATGCTCTCTACGAAAACTTTGGCGACTTCTGCTGCTGTTCCGTTAGGTAGGGCTTTTGCCTCGGCGTAGCGGGTCAGGTAGTCAGTCGCTATAATGATCCACTTATTTCCAGATGTTGATTTCGGGAAAGGGCCAAGCAAGTCAATGCCGATCTGCTGAAAGGGCCTTGAGGGGGGTTCAATGTGGTTCAGAAATCCTGCTGGTCGGGTTGGAGGGGTCTTTCGTCGCTGGCAATCTCGGCTGGTTTTCACATAATGTGCGAATCGGCAGACAGTCGGGGCCAGTAATACTTGTCTTGATTGCGGCGGAAGATGTGAGAAAACCCGAGATGTCCAGCTGTCGGCTCGTCGTGTGAGGCCTGAAGAACTTCTCCGCGCAGACTTACAGGTATAACAAGGAGGTAGGCTGTCTTGCTCGCTGCAAAGTTTTTCTTCACGAGGACATCGTTCTGCAAACAGAACGAAGACAATCCTCGCTTGAAAGAGGCGGGGGGTGAAAAAACCTTGCCTTCCAAGTATTCGATGAGGCATTTTATGTCGGGGTCCGAGCAGTGCTGTTGTCCAAAAGAGCTGGAGCTGATGGGTCCCAGGAAGGCGTTCTCATCGTAGTCCGGCGGCGGTGTATCTACAAGGGGTCATGACAGGCAGTCGGCGTCAGAGTGCTTGCGTCCGGACTTGTAAACGACGGTTACATCAAACTCCTGGAGCCGCAGGCTCCATCGAGCGAGGCGGCCGGAGGGGTGCCTCAAACTGGCGAGCCAGCACAGTGCGTGGTGATCGCTGAGCGCCTTGAACGGTCGTCCGTACAGGTAGGGGCAGAATTTCGACGTAGCCCAGATGATAGCGTACGCGATGACCTTCTCCACTCCGTCAATTTTCTGAACGAGTACAGCGCCTAGGCCCACACTAGTTGCGTCAGTATGCATTTCAGTCTCGGCGTTTTCATCGAAGAGCGCCAGGATCGGTGGGGACAGTAAACGACAATGATGTTCCTTGAACGCTTCCACTTGCGGCGCTTCCTATTTAAATGGCACATCTGCCTTTGTCAGGTGGGTCAGTGGCTCAGCGATGCGCGAATAGTTCTTCACAATTCGTCGGTAGTACGTGCACAGTCCGAGGAATCTGCGCAAAGCTTTCTTATCGGCCGGTGGTGGAAACATTGCGATAACAGCGGTTTTCTGCGGGTCTGGCCGTACTCCCCCCTTGCTAACGATGTGGCCTAGAAACCGCAGCTCTTCATAGGCAAAGTGACAGTTCTCTGCTTTCAAAGTTAGGCCGGACGATCTGATTGCGTCTAGTACTGTTTGAAGCCTTTTTAGGTGTTCCTCAAAGTTCGAGGCGAAGACAACGACGTCATCTAAATATACCAGACAAATCTGCCACTTCAGGCCTGCCAGCACTGCATCCATTACTCGTATAAATGTGGCTGATGCGGAACACAGACCAAATGGCATCACCTTGAACTCGAAGAGGCCATCGGGATGGATAAATGTGGTCTTTTCGCGATCTCTTTTATCGACCTCAATTTGCGAGTAGCCGCTCTTGAGGTCCATCGATGAGAAATACTGGCGTTGCAGAGCCGGTCCAGTGTGTTGTCGATGCGAGGGAGGGGGTAGACGCCTTTTTTTAGGATGTTGTTCCAGCGCCGGTAATCAACTCAGAATCGAAATGCACCGTCTTGCTTTCTCACTAGATCAACAGGTGCCGCCCAGGGGCTCTTTGAAGGCTGAATAACGTCATCGCGCAGCATTTCTTCCACTTGGTCCCGGATGGCTTGTCGTTCTCGCGGCGACACTCGGTAGGGGCTCTGGCGGAGAGGTCGGGCGTGCTGGTCGGTTATAATGCGATGCTTGGCAATCGGCGTTAGTCGGACCTTCGGCGATGACGAGAAGCACTCGCTGTAGCCTCGAAGGAGATGGCGGATATGGTCTTGTCTGGGCAGGGCTGGGTTTATGTCGAAAGTGGGCGAATTCTCTTGGTCAGGCGAATCTTCTACGGATGGGTCGGAGAGCGCGAATAAGTCTCGTACGTCGGATATTTCGTCCAGGAATGCAATCGTCGTTCCTCTGTTAACGTGCCGGTATTCTTCGCTGAAGTTAGTCACAGTATTTCGGCGTGTCCTTTGCGGAAATGTGCGATGCCTCTTGCGATGCCGATTCCTCGGTCGAGAAGCAACTGCATGTTCCCCTCGATAATGGCTTCAGTGTTATTCGCTTCCGTGGCGCCTACGGTGATGATGACGCTTGAGCGGGGTGGGACACTGACTTGGTCCTCCAGGACACTAATCTCAACGTAATGTTCCGGAGTTCTCATCGACGGGATGGCCTCGTCTGTGGAAAGTGTGAATATCTTGGATTGCAGGTCGATGATCGCTTGATGCTCATTTAGGAAACAGAGTGTCTAGCGTTCCGTCCAGATAGAACATTTGCTGCTGCTGGAGTTCCGTCCAGACGGAATATTTGCTGCAGCTAGAGTTCCGTCCATACAATAGAGAGTTTTAGTTTCACGTACGTAGAAGCTTCACGTACTTAGAACGCTCACGGGTCACCAGTGCGCATGCGCAGAACGTGAAGTGTCTGCGTGGGTCTCACGGACGTATGTGAGATTTGGATCTTCGCGTTGCGGTCTTCGCGTTGCTTGCTTGCGTACGTGGCGCTGGCAAGATGGCGGCGCCCTGCCCCCCCGCTTCACAACGATAACAGCTTCGTCGCTAATCCCTCGACGTGGTATCGTGCTGTAAACTGCTGTATATGCCTTCCGTTGGTCCATTCTTGCTCTCGCATAAAGTTTTAAGGGAGAACTAGGTTTAGTTTTCCTGACATAAATTCGTTTCAGCAGCTCCTAAGCCTGACGGAGAAGCGTTTGTGGTCGTCATAGCAACGAGTGTGCCGATGGTCTCGCGAGACCACGCGAAGCTCAAAACCTCGCGGGGTATCGCGAGACCCTCGGCAGAGTCAGCGGGAAAAGCAAAACGGTGCACGTTTTGACTCCATACGCACACGTCGTCAACATGAGTGCGAACCCAGCGCACCTTCGCTTCTCGAAAAGCAATGATTTAAATATGCCGCGGGACGTAAAGGAATGCAATCCCTTTGAAGATAACATGCAACATATAGTTCGGTGGAATGAAATCGCTCAATGTTTATCTGCAGAAAGGGGGAAAGCATTTACCACCCGCACTGTGGCTTGGCCTGGCTCCGCTCCAAGCAGCTCGACTAAACAAAATTAGTTTTCTTTATCTGTACTAGATGGCGCGGCACAACATTCTAGCGCATTTTTTTAGGTTCTATGGCAGATTTACACAGTTTGCGTCCCGTAAATGTAGCTTCTTCACACCTGTAGTGACGGAACGAGTCCGGCGAACGCGCAACGTGCACGCATCTGCTGACTACCGACCGTTCGTGGCAGCTACCTGCCGCCACGTGTTCACTGCATCACCGCCAGATCATCGCTTCACCACCCATCATAAAGAGCCCACAGCGCAAGCGCCATCACTGCCCGCGGCAGCGCCCCTCCTGGATCTGCTATAAAAAGACAGACGATCAGCTGCCGAGTGGGATTTGCGGCCGAATTGCATCTAACCACTTCTGTTCTTCACACCTGTAGTGACGGAACGAGTCCGGCGAACGCGCAACGTGCACGGATCTGCTGACTACCGACCGTTCGTGGCAGCTACCTGCCGCCACGTGTTCACTGAATCACCGCCAGATCATCGCTTCACCACCCATCATAAAGAGCCCACAGCGCAAGCGCCATCACTGCCCGCGGCAGCGCCCCTCCTGGATCTGCTATAAAAAGACAGACGATCAGCTGCCGAGTGGGATTTGCGGCCGAATTATTGCATGTAACCACTTCTGTTCTTCACACCTGTAGTGACGGAACGAGTCCGGCGAACGCGCAACGTGCACGGATCTGCTGACTACCGACCGTTCGTGGCAGCTACCTGCCGCCACGTGTTCACTGAATCACCGCCAGATCATCGCTTCACCACCCATCATAAAGAGCCCACAGCGCAAGCGCCATCACTGCCCGCGGCAGCGCCCCTCCTGGATCTGCTATAAAAAGACAGACGATCAGCTGCCGAGTGGGATTTGCGGCCGAATTATTGCATCTAACCACTTCTGTTCTTCACACCTGTAGTGACGGAACGAGTCCGGCGAACGCGCAACGTGCACGGATCTGCTGACTACCGACCGTTCGTGGCAGCTACCTGCCGCCACGTGTTCACTGAATCACCGCCAGATCATCGCTTCACCACCCATCATAAAGAGCCCACAGCGCAAGCGCCATCACTGCCCGCGGCAGCGCCCCTCCTGGATCTGCTATAAAAAGACAGACGATCAGCTGCCGAGTGGGATTTGCGGCCGAATTATTGCATGTAACCACTTCTGTTCTTCACACCTGTAGTGACGGAACGAGTCCGGCGAACGCGCAACGTGCACGGATCTGCTGACTACCGACCGTTCGTGGCAGCTACCTGCCGCCACGTGTTCACTGAATCACCGCCAGATCATCGCTTCACCACCCATCATAAAGAGCCCACAGCGCAAGCGCCATCACTGCCCGCGGCAGCGCCCCTCCTGGATCTGCTATAAAAAGACAGACGATCAGCTGCCGAGTGGGATTTGCGGCCGAATTATTGCATGTAACCACTTCTGTTCTTCACACCTGTAGTGACGGAACGAGTCCGGCGAACGCGCAACGTGCACGGATCTGCTGACTACCGACCGTTCGTGGCAGCTACCTGCCGCCACGTGTTCACTGAATCACCGCCAGATCATCGCTTCACCACCCATCATAAAGAGCCCACAGCGCAAGCGCCATCACTGCCCGCGGCAGCGCCCCTCCTGGATCTGCTATAAAAAGACAGACGATCAGCTGCCGAGTGGGATTTGCGGCCGAATTATTGCATCTAACCACTTCTGTTCTTCACACCTGTAGTGACGGAACGAGTCCGGCGAACGCGCAACGTGCACGGATCTGCTGACTACCGACCGTTCGTGGCAGCTACCTGCCGCCACGTGTTCACTGAATCACCGCCAGATCATCGCTTCACCACCCATCATAAAGAGCCCACAGCGCAAGCGCCATCACTGCCCGCGGCAGCGCCCCTCCTGGATCTGCTATAAAAAGACAGACGATCAGCTGCCGAGTGGGATTTGCGGCCGAATTATTGCATCTAACCACTTCTGTTCTTCACACCTGTAGGTGAGTGGGACGCAAATACATAGGCTCGGTAGATTACTACCTTTGTTTTGGCTGAAAATCCCAATTGAGTTTTTCTGAGCTGTCAATGCTGTGGTGATGGGTGTCGACCTTTGCACATACCGTGTTCGAATTGGTTGTTTTGTTCAAATTGGTTGTCTTGTGCCGCGTGACAGAGAAACAGTATCATTTTCAACAGTATGGTTTTGCCCGGGGTCAGCTACTGCAAACGTATGTCTTCTTGGTCGGCTGACCTTAGCCATTTCTTGTATTTGGCTCCTGCTGATCTGTGCTGGGGACATTGAGACAAATCCTGGCCCTGACAAATGTGATCAAATTCTTGCTGCTATCAGAGAAATGACATTATCCAGTGAAAAGTTCCAAAAAGAAATTCTTGGAAAGGTCAAAGACTTGCAGTTGGGCGTCACAGAGATCAAACGGCGCCTATCTAAACTTGAAGAAAACTCGGATGTAGTTAGCGACGTCTCTAAGGAAGTCAACAACTTGGGCTCGATGATCAAAGAATCCCAAGGCAGGCTGCAAAGCATAGAAACAACACAAACGCGTCAGTCTAGCATAGTTGTTGATGACCTCAATAACAGAATGCGTAGAAATAACTTGATCTTCAAAGGTATTAAAGAGGAAACAACGGAAACATGGAAAGATATGGAAGAAGTTGTGACTAAGTTTGTAGCCAAAAACTTAGGCATTTCAGTTGGCGAAATTGAACGTGCCCACAGAATAGGAGAGCAAAGGCAGGACAGCATCCGCCCAATAACTGTGAAGTTCTTAAATTTCAAAGACAAAACAAACATTCTCAAAAATTCATCAAAATTAAAAGATCTCGACTCCGCTTCCGTTTGGATAGAGGAAGATTTCTCGCCTAGGATGCAGTTTATTCGGATACAGCTCAGAGACTTCGCCCGAAATACTAGAATTCCTGGGGAAAAGTATAAGCTCTTATTTGATAAGCTCCTTCTCAATAACACACTGTATTCATTTAACTCCGCCACTAAAGCAGTGATTGCCCTCCCCAAGCGCGACTCTAAAGAAGTGGCTGCTGTCCCCAAAAGCGGCACTAGTGAAATGACCACTCCTGAACATGACGCAACCACTGAGGACCACTGACTACAAAATAAACCCATAAATTCAGCATTGTCAATTTTAGTGTCAAACTTCCGCAGCCTCCTTCCAAAACAAGATAATGTGTGTTCTTATGTTGAAGCATGCTCAGCCGACCTTGTGCTGGGCACAGAGACCTGGTTATCTCCCGATATTGCTGATTCTGAACTATCTTTGTCCAGCCATTTTTCATTATTTAGAAAAGATCGCATTACCTCGCGTGGTGGCGGGGTGTTGATCGCCGTAAGAAAAAGCCTGCAAGCCTATGTTGTTGATACAGGATCATGTCTGGAAATTTTATGGGTTGCATTGCGTCTATCACCATCAGTAACTTGTGCCGTTGGGGTCTGCTACCGCCCACCTGATTCGCACGAGGAATTCCCTGAAAACCTAAATGAATCTCTAACTTACGTGCAGAACAAATTTCCACGCTCGCCAATATTCCTGGCAGGTGATTTCAATTATCCGCATACTGATTGGCAGACATGCAGCCCCCTTCACGGCATAAGAAAGCGTGAATGCCAGAATTTTCTGGATGTGCTCTCACTTTTTGATCTGCATCAACTAGTTTCCATACCTACGCGTGGTGATTCACTTTTAGATCTTGTTCTGACAACGGAACCCGACAAGACAACTGTAAGCGTGCTCGATGGTGTCAGTGACCACAGTATTTTGCAGTGCGATTTCACAGTAGCCAGGAATAAACCAGAAAAGGCAGAGAAAGTTATATTTGACTATGCCAGGGCAAATGTTGATATGCTGCTCAATGAACTATCATCATTTTCTGCCGATGTTTTTCATTCTTTCAGTTCACGGGATGCCAATGAAAACTGGTCTCTTATTCGCGATAAACTAACTTTGTTAAAAGATAAGTACGTGCCCAAAGTCACCATCACCACATCTACAGAAAGCACATGGTTCACAAGGAGCGTCAAAAGATGTATAAACAAAAAGAAAAGGTTGTTCGCGAAATATAAAGTGTCAGGATCTGCGCGCGATTGGAATCAATACCGCACACATGCGCAACTGTGCAAAACTGAAATTGAAGACGCGAAAGACAAGTTTTATAATCATGACATTTCGCATCTGTTAAAGAACAATCCTAAAAAGTTTTGGCGAGTTGTTAATCCAAATTACAGTTCCAACTCCTCAGTGTCAATAACTAAAGAAGGCAAGCTCCTTACCTCCCCTGAGGTAGCAAAGGAATTTAACCAATTTTTTTGCTCAGTGTTCACAGATGAGAGCCCTTTACCTTCTGACCTGACATTTACAAAGCTGCATTCAACTATGCCCGACATAACTGTCACGCCAGAGGGCGTATCCTCTGCCATAGACCGTCTACCCGCTAACTCCGCACCCGGCCTCGATGGGATATGTCCTAAATTACTCAAAATAGCAAAACCTGCAATATGCCCCATCTTAGCTGCTATCTTTCAGCAATCCATTGACACAGGTTGTGTTCCAAAGGACTGGAAAATTGCACGTGTCATTCCCGTTTTTAAATCTGGCGATGCTTCTAACCCTTCAAATTACAGGCCCATTTCGTTAACTAACATCAGCTGCAAGTTGCTCGAGCACATACTCTCATCTGCCATCATGGGTTATCTGGTACAGCATAACTTCTTTTTTGTCAATCAGCACGGCTTCTTACACGGTCGATCTTGCGAAACACAGCTTTTTGAACTGATCACTGACCTTCATCACGCTGTTCATGCTCACTCTGTAATAGACGCCGTATTCGTAGATTTCGCCAAAGCATTCGATAAAGTCCCACACATACGTCTAATAAATAAACTTGAGAATCTGAACTTAAATCCTAAAATTATCTCTTGGATCAAGAGTTTTTTGGCCAGTCGGTATCAAACAGTCTTTGTTAATGGGCATTCATCGTCCCTCTCCCCCGTTAAATCTGGAGTACCGCAAGGGTCTGTACTCGGACCTATCTTGTTCTTAGTTTATATTAATGATATAAGTAATGACCTAAATTCCACGGTCAGATTATTTGCAGATGATTGCGTGATATACAGACAGATTACTGATCCTTCCGACTCTACTCGTCTACAATCAGACCTTAACAAAATTAATGACTGGTGCACACAATGGCAAATGGAGATTAACACCTCAAAAACAAAAGTTGTTAGATTTACCACAATATCTAGCGCCGAACCTTGTCGTTACACTTTGAACAATGTGCGAGTAGAATCGGCACCCATTATAAAATATTTAGGTTTGCATTTAGCAGCAGACCTCTCATGGAACAGGCACATTGATACAGTTATTAACAAAGCTTCCAAAACACTCGGCTTCCACAGACGTAACCTGCGTTTAGCTAATCCAGGCACAAAGCTATTAGCATACACTACATTAGTTCGCTCGAAATTGGATTACGCCTCTTTGATCTGGAACCCCCATCAAGCATACATAGTAACAAAATTGGAGTCCCTGCAAAATAAAGCCGCCCGGTTCATATCGAAGAACTACTCTCGATCAGCGAGTGTAACTGAAATAAAAAAAGCTCTAAATTTACCTCTTCTCGAAAAACGGAGAATGGTTTCCATACTGTCATTTTTCTACAAATTATATCACAGTCATTCTTCCTTTGCTTCGTACCATATCAAGCCGGCTCATCGGATATTCCCACGCATTGATCACCAACTGAAAGTAGAACCCATTTTTGCTAGAACTAATCTCTTCTTTCATTCGCCTCTCCTCATCGCCATCCGTCAATGGAATCTACTCCCTGGCACCATTGCGTCTGCCAATGATTACGAAGCGTTTGTAACCGCTCTAAAACGTCACTTCGAGCTGTAACCTTCATATTTTTGCATTCTTGTTGAAGCACTGCTTTTGAAGGAAACCTGAGTGTTCTTTGTCATGTGCCTTTATATTTTGAGTGTTTGATGCTTTTCAACAATGTGTTCCCTGGCAACGAATTTTGTACTCATCGGAAATTTTTTCTGTTGTTCCCCCCTATGTAATGCCCGCTCGGGCTTTTAGGGTATTTCAATAAATAAATAAATAAATAAAACTGCACGAAGTGACACGAGCGTACGCTACGTAGACTGCTCACGGTTACGTGCGTGAAGGTTCTGCGTACGTAAATCTAAAACTGTCTAATGTCCGTACTCTCCATACTATACAAAATGGATGATTTCTACCCACATATAGAATTTATATGCCTTTCATACAGATAATTGGCACCAAATTTGCAATGAACTAAACGGCAACTTGGGTAGCGCTAAAACATGGGCGCTGCTCAGGCACCTCATGGACACGACAAAATCGAAGAGAGAAAACAGCAAAACGATAGAACGTATTACGCACAATTTTCAGGGAACGGACGCCCAGATTACAGATTTTCTTTAATCCAGGTACGTCGGAAGCACGCAGGTGCCACCCTGCACCATGGTATATTCAGGGACAAGGAACTCGAAGCTGGATGAACCGATAAAAGAATACGAGGTGTACGCGGCTGCCAGGTCATTCACGAGGAACAGAACACCGGGAAAAGATCAAGTAACCAATGAAATGATCAGAAACCTCAGTGATGACCAAATCGAAAGCCTGACCGTACTAATCAACGAACACTGGGAAAGGGGCACGGTCCCGGCGGAGTGGAAACACGCTGAGATTATCGTGATACCTAAACCAGGAAAAACGCCCAGTTTAGAGAACCTTAGGCCGACATCACTAATTTCATGCTTTGGTAAACTATACGAGAAAGTGGTCAAGACTAGACTGAGCAACTACATGGAGGACAACGGTCTGTGTCCGGATACCATGTTCGGGTTCAGAACGGGACTCTCCACGCAAGACGTGATGCTCCAGTTAAGAGACATGGCACTAAAACAAATATCGGGAGCTCGAGAAGGCGTAATCTTGGCTGTAGACCTCAAGGGGGCCTTTGACAACATCAGCCACAACGCCATTCTCGCAGAACTCTCGACAACAAACTGTGGGGAGAGAATCTTCGCATACGTAAAGGCCTTCCTGTCTAACAGAACAGCAACGATCGGCATCAACAACATTAGGTCAGAAAAGAAGACGACGCCAAACAGAGGGACACCACAAGGATCCATCATCTCACCTTTGCTCTTTAACACAGCAATGATTGGATTAACTAGGAGGCTGAAAAACATCAAAGATGTAGAACATTCAATTTATGCGGACGACATAACAGTGTGGACGAAAAAAGGATCGACACGAAACAAGCAAGAAATACTGCAAAGAGCGGCGGATGAGATCGGTCAATTTGCTTCATTTAGCGGGATGCTTTGCTCTCCAGAAAAATCAGAATTTATTAGACTTCACAAAAACAAAGAGGGCAGGGGAACGATAGAATTAGAGATAGATGGACAACCCGTAAGAAGGACAAATAAGCTTCGCATCTTGGGAATGTGGCTGCAGGAGAAAGGCAAACGGGACCATACCATCCAGCTCTTGGAACACTCCACGAAACAGATATGCAGGATGTTAAGCCGGATTACGAACAATAGAAAAGGGGTGAAGGAGAGAGATGCGTTACGGATCACTTCTGCGCTCATCATACCGAGGATGACGTACGCGCTTCCGTACCTACAACCTAACAAAGGGGAAAAGAACAAAATGGAAACATGCATCAGAAAGGCGTATAAGCAAGCCTTAGGCGTCATGACCTGCGCCTCGACAGAAAAGCTAATGAACATGGGTGTGTACGGCACCTATGAGGAGCACAGCGAAACCATGCTCAGATTTCAACTCGAAAGACTTAAAAGAACAGCCGCAGGCCACGCACTACTGCTAAAGCTAGGATACCCGGCAGAAGGCGAGGGCGAAGACAAGACAGACATTGACGGCCAAATTAAGAGCACGTTCTTGGTTAAACCAGTGCCCAGAAACATGGACCCGAAGAACCACGAAGGAAGATGGGCGGCGAGATCCTTGGAGTTGGACAGGTTCCTAAGAAGAAACAGATGGTTCTGTATGTTGACGCGTCCAAGTACAGAACGAAGGAAAACGCTAGGGCGGTAGCAGTAGTGAACGCCAATGGGAAGATAATTACTGGTGCATCAGTGCGCACAAGGACAACACAAGCAGCGGAAGAGATCGCCATAGCTCAAGCCCTGACTGAAGCCCATCGGCAGGGACTGAGTTACTGGATAGCGACGGATTCTCAGGCTGTAGCGAGAGCATACAGAGATGGAAGGATCGGCCAAAAAGCCGCGCCAGGCCTCGGGCATGGATACCCGCTTCTCCTCTTTGGTTGTGTAATTGATGTGGAGGCGGGTCAGTAGGCGGCTACCCGCACGTGCGAGGATTCTCTTCAAACAAAACCAACACAGACATGGATCAAACAACACAAACATTCAACACACCATCATTTGGGTCCCTGACACTGGGGGGGGGGGGGGTTCATATTTATTTTTTTTTGCCATTCCTTTTTCTTTTCTGTAGCTGTTATATTTTCATGTTTTAATTGTTTAATTTTTTTTTACTTTTGGCTCGATCTATTTTCTTGCGTTATTACATGCCTTTTTGTCATTTACTTGATCCTCTTTTCTATTTCCCCTTTTTTTATGTACCCCTTCTGCTTTCTTAAGCCCAGTATCTCCTGTTTGTTCGTTTTTTTGTTTTTTTTTCTCCTCGCTTTCTTTTCCTGTCTCTTTTTCCTTCTTACAGATCCCCGCACCTTCCCTCCTCCTGGCCGCCTGCGAGCCTGTCTGAAGAATCTGGGCACGCTGGACCCATCCCTCTTTCATGTTCATTTCGTACTTCTTAATCCTTCAGGGGCGTCTTGTTTTAAAAATCACTTTTCCCCGCCCATCATTTGTGACACTTTTTTTTTCCTCTTTTGTAATTGGTTTTTCTTAAATTTTCTCTTGGGCGTTGACCCCTTTTCTTTTATGTTTAATTGGATCACCTGCGATAACCTCTGGTTGGGTGCGGGGTTCCTCTCCAATTTTTGTTTATTTTATTTTATTTCTTGAGAGTTTGCAATAAAAGGGGTTGAGGGAAATCTCATGGCAGACACCGTTGTCCGAGGGTTCACGAGCCAGAGGGCGGGTTTACCGGTCGAACCCTTCAGCACGACAGAATCTTACGGGCAGGCAATGAAGGCGTTGTTAGGAGCGCGCAAGAAGTACTCGGCTCCGGCGGATATCCTCAACAGAGAGCAGGCCACCACGCTCAGCGACTACAGATACGCGAAAGAGTGCGTGAGGTGTGGGGGCTACGCCACAACGTACCACGCCCCCTGGGGCTGTGAAAAAAGCCCTTTACTACCAAAGGTAAATAGCCCTAGTCTAGAGCAGTGGGAGTCCCTCCTGGCTGACTCCGACCCGAGCACACAGCTTATGCTGGTGACGATGGTGGTGGTGAAAACTTTTTAATAAACAACAGGAGAGTTTGCAGGCCAAAAATGGCCCTTTACATAGGTGGAGTCCTTAGTCCGGGACCCCGCTGGACGAGGCCGCTACTCGCGCCCGTTGGACTAGAGCCCTTTGAGACTCCAGCCCCGAGCAGTTGAGCAGGGCTGCCTCCCATGCCTCTCGGGAAGGGGAAGGATTGGGGGGAAGGGAATGATTCTTTTGACAGGCCCAAATCATGTGGAAGGTATCGGAAACTTCCCCACAGTGAGGGCAGCGCCCATCAATTTTGGGGTCGAAATGTTTCACTATTGCAGGACACAACAGAGTGTTGGTCTGCAAGCGCCTCAGAGTTCGCTCATCAGCTTTACTCAGGCCCTTAGCAGGGACCGGGAAAAGACGATGGCGTTCGCAATAGTCGTCCAGAATTTCTCTGAACCGCAGAAGCGGTTGCACAATCTCCGAGCCGGAAGAGCCTGGGTGAGGTGCCCGGTAGGTAAGCGCTCGGGCAGCCGCGTCCGCAGCCTCATTACCTCTAACGCCCTGATGGCCTGGAGTCCAAACTATGCGTTTGGGCGAAGGGTCCGATTCCCTCACTGCGCGCTTTAATATACTCCAGGCTAAAGGTGAAATCTCGCCAGCCAGGTAGTGTTGACAGGCTCGACGCGAATCTGTCACGATTACCTTCGAATTCAAGTCCGAGGCGGCAAGCGCAATGGCTACTTCCTCAGCCTGTGCTGAATTTCGAGCTCGAAAGGAGAGCCCGTTAACGCATTGATCCTGGTGAACTACTGCGGCCGTGTAGAATCCATTGGGTGACGGCCCTGCCACGTCAACGTAGTATACACCCTGTTTGGATCCGTGTTGGTGTTCGAGGGCCCGTGCGTGCGCCTCTCGTCTGCCTTCGTGTGTATGTGTGTCCACGTTGCGCGGGAGTGGAGGGACCCAGAGCTTGTGACGCCATAGCTCCGGAATCCGACACGTCTCCTCTGGAGTGCACTCGTGTTGGATGTGCAAGCGGTCTAGCAGGCGGCGCCCGGATGCCGTCTGCGAGAGTCGCGTATATTGGTTCACGAGGTGGGCCTCTCGTAACTCCTGGTAGGAGTTGATCACCCCCAACGCCGACAACTTAGCATTGGAGGTGGCCACTGGGAGGCCCAGTGCTCGCTTTGTAGCCTTTCTAACGATGGTGTCGATTCTTATTTCTTGTTGTTTCGTAGTGCGAAGGTAGGGAGCGGAGTAGAGGATCCTGCTGGTCACGAAGGCATGGGCGAGCCGAAGCGCGTCCCTGCCTCGCAACCCGCCGCGCTTGTTAGAAACGCGATGGATCATGCGTCCGACCTGTTCGCCTACGCGCTTGAGTTTGGCAATAGTGAATTCCGGGCTGAGCCTGTTATGGATGAACAGACCTAGTATGCGGAGCTCCCCGACCTCTTTGATGGGGCCTCCCGTCAGAGAGATTTGCAAACTCGTGTTGTCCTTAGGATCGGATCTGATGTGCAGAAGTTCCGATTTTGCGGGAGCACATTGGAGACCACAGCCGATAGCGTAGCTATCGGTTATGGTGGCGGCCCGCTGAAGGCGGTCCTCCATTTCCCCAAGGCTCCCTTCGGTAGTCCAAATTGTTATGTCGTCCGCGTATAGTGCGTGATGAATGCCTTCCACCCGGGCCAATTGGTGGGGAAGCTGCATCATGGCAATGTTGAAAAGAAGTGGCGAGAAGACCGCCCCTTGGGGTGTACCCCGTGTACCCATCGTGTATGGTCCGTATTCGTCATCCTCAATCTTGAGGAAGGCCTGACGCTTGGAGAGAAAGTCTCTTACATATGTGAATGCCTTGCGCCCACAATCAGTGGTACTCAAGTTAGCCAAGATGCTGCTATGACGAACGTTGTCAAAGGCCCCCTTAAGTTCAAGGGCAAGGATGGCCTTGTCGTTGTGGCGCATGGTAGTGGGTCGTATTATGTAGCGGTGTAACTGGAGGAGGACGTCCTGCGCAGACATATGCGGTCGGAACCCGAACATAGTGTCTGCAAAGAGGCCCTTGGTCTCTATGTGTGGAGAGAGGCGATCCCTAACCATCGTCTCCATAAGCTTGCCCACACAAGAGGTTAGTGAGATGGGCCTCAGGTTGTCGGTATTCACTGACTTGCCTGGCTTAGGGATGAAAGTGACCAAGGAGGTCTTCCATTCGGGAGGGAGTGGACGACCGTCCCAAATCTGGTTAATGTACCCTAGCAGGTGGAGGTAGGCCGAATCTGGGAGGTTGGCCAACAGATTGACTGTTATGCGATCCCGACCCGGAGCCGTACCTCGCCGCATTTTAGCTAAAGCCGCCTTAAGGTCGTGTAACTCAAAAGGGGCATCAATGTCGGGATTCGGCTTTCCCGCGTACTCGTACTCGGGCCCAACTGGGTCCTCTATGCGGCAGAGATATCTGTCGCACAGGGTGTCCGCGAGTTGAGCCGTCGTACCTTGGTACCCGTGCAAAGCCCGCCGGAGCTGTCTTTGCGTCTCCCCTCTCGTTTGAGTGGGGTCGATGAGACTGCGAAAGAAGCGCCATGTTCCTCTCGAGCTCATCTGACGCGCTGCCGAATTACACTTCTCTATCCAGTTTGAATCGGTGAGCTGGGCAGCGTACGCCGCAGCCTGCTCCGTGAGGTCGACAATGCGAGCCTTAAGTTTGCGATTCAGCTTTTGCTTCTTCCACCGTTTGGTAAGACTCCGGCGAGCCTCCCACAAGTGCAGGAGGTGATTGTCCACTGCAGGGATCTCTTCAGTGGTCTGAAGTGTCGTGACGTGTTGTCTTTGTATTGTGTCTAATTGCTTTGCCCACTCCGCATATCCGTCGGATAAGAGCACGGGAGGTATCTCTTTTGTTCGAAACTTATGCCAATCGGTCAATTTAGTGTGGCCCCACTTTTTGCGAGCCGCCTTCGCCAGAAGAGTGACCAGGAGAAGGCAGTGATCGCTACCAAGAGTCTCTCCCAGGTTCTCCCAGGTAGCGTCTCTGGTGTTCGTAACGAGAGTCAGGTCAGGGCATGTGTCTCGCGTAACCGAGTTGCCCACACGTGTGGGACAACACGGATCCGTGAGGAGTGTAAGACGAAGTGTGGAGATGAGCTCCGCCAGCTTGCGTCCTCTGGCCTTCTCAAAGTGGTAGCCCCAATGTAGGCTTGGAGCATTGAAGTCCCCAACAATCACTAGAGGTTCCTTGTCAGCCGATTTTAGCGCGCGGTAGAAGATTTCGTTGAAGGTCACGCGCGGCTTATGCGGGGGGCAGTAAATGTTAAGGACATGTATTGATGGGTCGCGGCGCTTGAGCGGCAGGACCTTGACCATACTGTATTCCTGTTCAGTCTCCAGTTCGAGGTCTACTGGGACTGCGGTGTACGCTTTGTTCACCAGGATGCACGTTGTAGGACCGCCTTGAAACGAGCTATACCCTGTGAATTTAGCATCTGCGCCGGGTTCCTGAAGAGCTAGGAGCGCCGGTGCGGTACCGAGAGACTGCAGGTAGAGCTGGAGGTGTGACCGTTTTTTCCAGCTCCGTAGACCCCTGCAGTTCCACTGTATGATCTCGAATTGCTCCGAATTGTTGTTGGCTTTCCGCTGGGGTCGGCTAGCCATCGTGAACGTGATTATTTAATTTTGGGGTCCAGGTCCCACCCCCGAAGGTGATGGGGCCTCAGGCAGAGGCACCAGCACGTCCGGAGAGAGAGCGGCCGGAATATTTTCTAGTGAGCCTGTGGCCTGGCGAAGGACCACCTTCCGCCTGCGGAGGTCTGGTCGCGGAGACCGCGAGCGGGAGCGGCTTTGACTGAGTTGAGCTCCAATTTGGTCCTGAACGACAGAGAGAGCTGTCTCAGCAACCTGTGCCACTATAGCAGGCATGATTTTTGCCAATTCGGCCTGAAGAAGTTGCTAAATGGAGCCCCGGACCGCTTCCATGATTTTACCTGGCAGAGCATCAATTTCGCTCTCCAGGTTGTACAGGCGGCTCTCCACCATTGGCAGCCTACCAACCACTGTGCTGGCCGACTGCTGCGACACGCTTGTCAGCCCAGATGCGACCGAGGCACTCTCATCTCGGTCCTCCGGCTCGGCTAGTTCTATAGGCTCGGAAGGACCAGCTTGAGGTTCTTTACGTCCCTCTAACTTAGCCTCCAGCTCCTGAATTTTCCGCACTAGGAATTCTGTTTGGCGCCTAAGTTCAACATTTTGCCTCTGTTGGGCGGCTTCCGTAGGGGAGAGGGAGGGAGAAAGAGGCCCGGAGGCAGCCCTAGCCCAATGGCTCACCTTGTTTTGGGCGGTCGCTAGAGCCGGGAAATCCCCAGCGCTGAAGTTCGGCGACCTCGCCTGGGTCCCGGACTTCACAGCCGTCTTGACATGACCGGACTTGCCCGGCGCAGAAGTGGACTTGCTGTCCTTGGCATTGGTGGGCGGAGCTTGCTTCTGAGCCGACTTCCGCTTGCTTTGACTCCGTGATGGTCCCGGCTTGATCGGTTTCCGGTACTTGCCGACGCAGCCGGCAGCACCGGTGAAGTGGGCACCCGCGCACAGCAGACATCGGGGGGTGCACTCATGTTGTGGTATGCCCTCGGGTGTGGTGGCCACCTGAGAGCCGCAGAGGCCGCAGCGTCCCGACTGCGGCCGCGGGCAGATGTCAGCCCGGTGCCCCACCGTGCCGCATCGATGACAGGCGGGGATCGTCTTCTTGTACAGTCTCACAGGAATGCCCTGGTCGCTGCAGAAGATTTGGCGGGGTACCTTCTTCCCTTGAAAGGTGACCACTGCGATGGCGGTGCCGCCCAGCTTGCGCACAGAAAGTATTTCTCCGTGTCTCCACTCCAGCTTCTGCTTGAGGGAGGCCGACGTTTCGCCGGGGTGAACGTTGATCACTCCCTTGCAGACCTCGCCAGAAGCCTTGGCGTGCCCGCGAAACAGAAGCTGGCGGTCGCCGACCGTCAGCGTGACATCGCCGAGGAGCTTCTCAGCGGCTGGCACAGAGTTCACGCCACACACCAGCACATTTTGGTCCCACACGGGCCATACAGAGAGTTGCACCTCTCCACAGTCCCGTATGATGCTGCGCGCGGCAACTCCGGCTTCACCTGGAGCGAAGGTGGCCTTCAGATCCAGCGTCTCGCGTGGCTTGAGCACCACGATGAGGTCGTCGCGTCCAATGCGCGGCGTCTGCTGCGGCCGCCACTGGGGTTTGCAAGTTGCGCCCTTCAAGGCCGCGCCACCGACACTTCCTTGCGAAGCGTGCGGGGACCGAACTGCCGCCTGGTGCTGGGCGGCGGCTCCAGTTGGCTTGGGAGCGTTCGTCTTCTGCCGGCGTCTCCAGATTTTGACCATATCTGCCAAATAGTCATCTTCCGATGTTGGAAGGTCCTCGAGTTGAACGGTTTCCATGCGTACGACTTGCATGGACAGCGGATCATAGCCGGTAACCGTATTTGGAGCCGCCATCGCCGGGGAATCCCCAGCCGGGGCTGGCGAACGCCGGCGAACGCCCCGCCGCCGTTAGGCTTAGCGCCGCGGCGGTGGGCGAAAGCTTCAAAATCTCAGAATTTCGTCAAAAATGGGCCCACCTTGATGGAAGTGGGGCCCACTTGTGCCGCTGATCTTCGCGGAGACGATGGTGCCAAGATTCGTGGGGTCCGAGTTGACAGACCGCAATAAGGAGCGATCAGAATCGGAGCCGATGTGCGCCCGTCTTCTCCCTTCGCGCGCCCTCAGCGTCCCCCTGGTGACGAGGGCCAAGGCAGCGGCGGAGCCGCGCCTTCGCGCGCCCTCAGCGTCCCCCTGGTGACGAGGGCCAAGGCAGCGGTGGAGCCGCGGAGGCCAAGGTGGAACGCGGCAGCGTATCGCGTCTGTCAGACGTGTGGCGCTTCGGCTCCGTCATTTTTTGACAGGAGCCACGACTCAAGTCGTCGGACCTCATCAATTTTGCTCACTTTGGATTCGGCAAGCTGATCGGCATCCGTGGACACCAATTTCATTCAGGTGGGCCCAGGTTTTCAAATTTTAAAGCGGGTTTTCCTTCCCGCCTCCGGTGCCGACGATAAGCCTAACGGCTGCGCCGGCGTTCGGCTGCGAGGGAGCTCCTGCTTTCTGCAAGATGACGGAAACGCCCGTTCAACGCGGTTATGACCCGGACGCCATGTCTTGGTCGACCGTTCCCGTCACTGCGGAACCCAAATCGGCACCCGCGGACCCGATCCGCAATGAATCTCTCCTCCGTCTACTTGAGCGTCGCTCCAGACGAGAGGCCAAAATAGCGGCGGACGCCTCGGCAACCGCCGAAAATGCTACCCGCCAAGCTCCCGCCTCGCAAGCGGCGAAGGACTCCGGCCGTAAGGGCCGCAACCCAGTTACCAAGTGGAGGCCCAAGCCTTTACCAAAGTTTCAAAAGGACGACTTTGTCATCGTGATCAAGCCCCGGAAATCGTTCGCCATCCGGGACGCCTTTCAACACGGCGAGCTCGGTGCCGCGTTCGGCGCTTTCCTCGGGGCGCCTCAGGCAGCCGAGTTGAGCCTCCTTTTAAGCAAGGAACAAAATTTGATCCTCGCCAGCACCCGGAACGCTCACGTCGCAGACCGTCTGCTAGGCGACTTTTCTATCAAATCGACCAAAGGAGATGTGCCTCTCGCCGGCCATCTCAAAGAACACGAAGCGGACGTCTGCTATGGGGTCATTACGGTGGCCAACGAAGAGACGTCTGAGTCTCTCCAACCTTGCGTGCAGTTGGATATATACTCGATATCCGAAAATTCGGCTCCTCAAACAAGGCTCGGCTCACTTTTGCCGGCACGGTGAGGCCTCGAAACGTACACTACAATTCTGAGATTGTCACAGTGCACCAATATTTGCGCACTATTCCGGCCTGCAGTTTGTGTGGAACTGTCGGCCATCGGGCGGACTCTTGTCCCAACCCAACACAAGACAAGTGTGGCCTGTGTGGACAGCAGGCACCCATAAAAGAGGGGGTGCGGGCCCCTCACCAGTGTATGCCAAAATGTGCGGTTTGTGGTGGTGGCCATGCCACGAACTCGCGGGACTGCAGTGCTAAATATCGGCATACCAAGCCAGCCGCCCCTAAGGGCGGGAAATCCAGCGTGACGGGCAGGCAGCCACATCACCCTGGTAGCGTCGGCAGCGACGCTTCAAAACGACAGACGCCTACCAGCGGGAAGGACGTCAAGGGCTGTCAAGTGCCACCCCCGCCCCCACACGGCGGCCCGGAGAAGCAAGCCCGCTCCCAAGACAAGAGTGGCGCGGCCGGTTCCTGGGCCAACGCTGTCAAAAATGGCAAACAGGTGAGCGGTTCAGGCAGGGTTGCCTCCTCCTCCCACCCCCTCTCCCCTCCCCCTCGCTCGGCGGCTGACGCTGAGCTCCACAACCTTGTAGCTTCTCTCCGGGCACAAAACGAGATGCTACTTGCCAAAATTGAAGCCTTAGAAGCTAAAACAACTCCCCCTCCCCCTAGTACCCCCGACACGGACGCTATGGAGAGCGAGACGGCGGTGGCGCCGGCTCTGGAACCTTCCCTTGCCGAACTCGAAGCCCGTCTTAATGCCAAATTTGACACCCTGTTGGAAACTGCAATGGAACGCCTCATCGCTAGAGTCATGGAGGCCATCCCCTCTATGATCGCTCAACACGTCGCGACTAACACCCGCCTTTCTCGAAGAACCGTTCCTCTTAAGGACGTATCTGGTCGGCCCTCCAGATTGTCCCGCCGAGTAAATGACCTTGACGATGACGAAGATAGCTGCCCCCTTCCAGTTGCTGAGCTTCAGCCCCTGGTATCTGGCTCGGGGGCAACCTCACTTCCACCTCTCACCTCTAAATCTGAGCATGGCGGGACACCACCGGTGTAGGCGCTCCCCTCTTTCCAAATCGGCTTCCCCCATTACGATTACTCAATGGAACTGTCGGGGGCTCCGGTCCCGTTCAAAGCGGGCCGACCTCCGACTTTTCCTTTCAACCTTTCAGCCTTTGCCTGCCGTAGTTGCCCTCCAAGAGCCAGGGAAAGGCGCCGTACTAACAAATTATACGACGTTCCAGCAGGACCCCTCATCTTGTCTATTAGTCCATAGAAATTATACAGCCAACCAGGTCGACTTAGACATTCAACTTGAATACTCCTATGTAATGGTGACCCTCCTCCCACTACGCAAACAGGACCCACCGCTACACATACTCAATGTATACTGCAATCCGAAATTGCCGAATGTATCATTTGCGGACCTCTTTAGCCGCGCACTGAGAGTTGCGGGTCGAGACCCCCTCCTGATTGTGGGCGATTTCAACGCTCCCGCTCGGATGTGGGGTTACTGCCGTGAAGAGAAGCGGGGACGCAAGTTGGCGGAGCTTGCGTCAACGCTGGGCCTCACTCTTCACACTGACCCAGTCCACCCAACCCGTATAGGCAACTCCGTGACTAGGGATACATGTCCGGACTTGACCTTCACCCGCAACATTCAATATGCAGACTGGGTCAACACCGAGGAAACCCTCGGCAGTGACCACTGCCTCCTGAATACTACGATTAGGACCCTTCCTTTCGCGCGACCAACAACACAAGCCCGACTCCCAGATTGGACCAAGTTCAGGCAGAATTATAACAATGTCACACCCATACATGAGCAGGGCTACCAGTCTTGGTCACAACAATTGGTCTCTGGCCTTCGCTCCTCCGAAACTCAAATTCAGCTCTCAGAGGCGGTCTCGGATGTGGACAACCACCTGCTCCATCTCTGGGAGGCCCGGCATTGCCTCGTCCGTCGGTGGCGCCGGCAAAAGCACAACCGGAAACTTAAAGCTCGCATCGCCGAGCTCACTCAACGAGCGGCTGAGTATGCGGCCCAACTCGCCGACTCCAACTGGGTGGCCCGATGCAATACGGCCGCGCGGCAAATGTCCAGCCGGAACACGTGGCGACTCTTTCGCGCCCTAATTGACCCAACGCAAACACGCACGGAAACTCAAAAACACCTCCAAAGAGCAATACACAGCTTTCAGGGCAACACAAATCAATTGGCGCACAAGCTCCGGGACCAGTACTTGTGCACCACCCAGGACTCCCGCGGGCCGGCGTACTCTTATGCAGGTTCTGAGAACGTTGAGCTGGATCAACCGTTCCAGCTCCACGACCTGAAGGCGGCCCTGGCAAAAATGAAACGCGGCACCGCTCCGGGTCGGGACAAAATTACAGTCAAATTGTTAGCCAACCTCCCCGACCCAGCATACATGTCTTTATTGAATTACATTAACTCAATCTGGCTTGGGGAAGTGCCACTACCCATCGAGTGGAAGACCGCCCTGGTCACCTTCATTCCTAAAGCTGGCAAGGCCATCAACACGGACAACCTCCGCCCCATCTCTCTGACTTCCTGTGTGGGCAAACTCATGGAGACGATGGTACGTGACAGGTTGTCCGAGTTCATGGAATGCAAACACCTTTTCGCAGACACCATGTTCGGATTTCGCCCACACAGATCTGCACAAGATGTCCTGCTACAACTCAATCGGGCTGTCCTCGACCCCGTGGAATGCCCTCACAATGACAAGGTCGTACTCGCCTTGGATTTGAAGGGTGCATTCGACAACGTTACCCACGAGATCATTCTCACCCACCTCTCTCAAACTAACTGCGGCAGAAATGCCTTTCAATACATTCGGCAATTTTTAACCGACAGACAATCTTACATTCGGATCCAGGATAAAGAACATGGCCCTTTTCATTTAGGAACCAGGGGTACACCCCAGGGCGCGGTGCTCTCTCCTCTCTTATTCAATTTGGCTATGATGCGCCTACCGGCCCAGCTGGATGCTGTCGCCGGTGTGCAGCATGCGCTGTATGCTGATGACATCACCCTGTGGGCCACGCACGGTTCCCTTGCAGACATTGAGGCTAACCTGCAGGAGGCGGCGACCATAGTGGACCGTTATGCTCGCCGCTGCGGCCTCCAATGCTCCACCCAAAAGTCTGAATTTGTGCACATACGCCCCTCACCAAAGTGCACAGCCAAAATTTCATTGTCTCTTGAGACAGGTCCAATCCCTGAAAATATCGAAGTCCGGGTACTGGGGCTCTTTATACATCAAGACAGACGGTCAGAAACAACATTGGCCAAACTCCGTCAGGTGGGGGACCAGGTGGGCCGCTTGGTCCGCCGGGTTTCTAACAAGCGGGGGGGGTTACGATGTAAGGACGCCTTGCGGCTGGCGCATGCATTTGTAACCAGTCGAATTCTATATTCGACTCCATACCTCCACCTGCGGAAGCAAGACGAGGATTCACTCGAAGTCATCCTCCGCAAAATTATTAAGCGGGCTCTAGGCCTCCCCGTGACCACCTCCAACAAGCGCCTCCTGGGCCTAGGCATGGTGAACACATTTCGGGAGCTCCGGGAAGCCCACTTGACTAACCAATACACACGTCTCTCGAAGACATCGTCGGGCCGCCGCCTCCTTGCCCGGCTACACATCCAACATACCACTCTCATGGAAGAGCGCGTACGTATTCCATCCCAGTGGAGATGCGCCCTCCACGTGCGCCCTCTTCCCGCGAACATGAACCGTGAGGACCATAATGGCCGGCGCCTGGCGCGGGCGGAAGCCCTGGCCCGCCACTATGGGTCGAAACCCGGCGTATTCTACGTGGATGCCTCAGGCCCCCATCATGGGGGATGGTACACAGCCGCAGTCGTCCACCAATCCAAAACAGTGAACGGCCTTACTTTCCGCGCCCGTGACATAACACACGCGGAGGAGGTCGCCATTGCGTTGGCTGCATCTGATTCCAATTCAAAAACAATTATTTCCGACTCGCGAGGGGCATGTCGGAACGTCGAGCAGGGCTGGGTACCGTATCTAGCCTACCGCATTCTTCAAAACAGCGTCTACACCGGTGACCCCGCGCACCGGCGTATCGTTTGGGCTCCCGCTCACATGGGCCTTGAGGGAAATGAGGCAGCTGACGCCGCCGCCCGCGCGCTCTCTCACCGGACATTCCCCTCCGACCCTGACGATCAGGAACTCGAATTTATTCCAGCTTACTCCTTCAAAGACATCGTTTTACTCTATCAATCTGGCCATGGTCTTTATCCCCGCCCGTGTAAAGGTCTGTCAAAGGCGGAGGAGCGGCTTCTGCTCCGCCTGTATACTAATACTTTGCTGTGCCCGGCAGCTCTGAAACACTTCGACCCTTCTTTCTCGGGCAGCTGTCCGCACTGTGCGGAGAAGTCTTCGGACATCTACCACATGGTGTGGGCCTGCCCCTCCAACCCTGCCATTCCGCCAGAGATTCCGCCAGAGTGGAAGCATGCTAGGATTACATTTATTCCTAAAGCAGGGAAGAAGCTCTGCATTAAGAATCTGCGTCCCATCTCGCTAACGTCGTGCTTGGCCAAATTGATGGAGCATGTAGTCCTGAACAGGCTTCAGGGTTATGTAGAGGACAATGAGTTGATACCTGAAACAATGATTGGCTTCAGGGCTAATTTATCGACGCAGGATGTCATGTTACAGCTCAAAACAGACGTGGTTGATCCTGGGTACGGCACGGGCACCAAGGCTATCTTGGGGCTCGACCTCACTAAGGCCTTTGACAATGTTACCCATGAGGCAATATTGAGGAACCTATCGGACATAGGACCGGGGGGTAGAACCTTCCGGTACATCAGATCGTTTCTGGAGGGTAGGACTGCGGAGATTGTAGTCGGAGAAATGAAATCGGATCCCTTCCCATTGGGGGGCAGGGGGACACCGCAAGGGTCGGTATTATCGCCCTTCCTATTTAATTTCTCCCTGATCAAGATACCACCCAGGCTGCAAGGGTTATCGGGACTTAAACATACATTTTATGCGGATGACATTACTCTATGGGTAACAAGAGGCAGTGACGCACAGTTGGAAGAAACTCTACAACAGGCGGTGGATATTGTGGAGGAGCTAGCAGGGGAAGCAGGACTCTCGTGTTCTCAGCCCAAGTCCGAGCTTTTTGTGCTGAGGGATAAACCAAGAGGGATACATGCGAGGCACTATGTGCCGCCACCACCTTTAGAGGTGAGAGTGGGGGGAGTACCGGTCGCTGAGGTCCAAACGATCAGGATCCTGGGTATGTATCTGCAGACTAACAGGAAGAATAGCGAGTCATTGCAAAGGCTTAAAAATACGGTCAATGCTACCGTGCGGCTAATCAGGAGAATCGCCAATCGTAAGAGTGGTGTTAAAGAAAAAGACTTGTGTAAGCTAGTGCAGGCATTTGTGCTCAGTAGAATAGTGTATGCGACGCCTTATTTGAAGCTGGACGCGGCGGAAAAAGGAAAGGTGGAGGCTATGATTAGGCAGGCGTATAAAGCGGCCCTTGGGTTGCCTCAGAATGCGTCTACCGAAAGGCTGCTGGGATTAGGGGTGCACAACACCCTAGAAGAAATACGGGAGGCGCACTTGGTTATGCAGCTCGGTAGGCTTTCAAAAACAAAAGCAGGGAGGGACATATTGGAAAGGATCGGCATTGGAGTTGACGTTCCAGCCGGTGACACGAAAATTCAGGTGAGGCGGGAAATGCACAAGGGCTTGTACATAAAACCTTTGCCCAAGAACATGCATCCGATACATCACGAGGACCGCAGGAAGGCAAGAGCCAAAGCTTTACATGCTAAGTACGGGAAGTACAACGGGGGAGTCTATGTAGATGTCGCCGAGTATAAGAACAAGGATGCATTTGCAATTGCGATGGTGGACGGGCGGGGCCACTTGATCGCCTCTGGATCAGTCAAAACCCGCTCCCCAGAAACTGCAGAGGAAGCGGCAATAGCACTAGCTATGACTAGTAGTAATGCTGACCTGATCTTCAGCGATTCAAAAACAGCCATCCGAAATTTGGCGAGGGGCAGAATATCTGTCACAGCGGCGCGGTTGTTGAATCGGGCCACGGAGCGAGGGATTACAGAGGCGGAAATTGTCTGGGTACCTGCACACTCTGGAAACCCTGGGAACGAGACGGCTCACATGAATGCTCGAGGTTTCGTCAGCCGAGTAGGTGAGCCGGACGTCCCGGGAAGGTCCACGAGAGATGGGCTGGTATCCTTTCATGACATTACTACTCATTTCAGACTTAACCGGAGGATTTACCCACCCCCGAACAAGCAATTGGTGAAGGCGCAGGAATGCGTCTGGCGCCGATTGCAGACCAGATGTTTCTTCAACCCATACGTGTTGAGCAAAATCTACCCGGACATTCAGCCGGAGTGCAAATGGTGTCACGAATTGGCAACCTACGACCACGTATTATGGAGCTGTAGCATAGCACCGCCACCGGCGGACATTATGCGTGATCCTTCCCTCGAGCAGTGGGAGGCCGTGCTGGCCAGCTCAGACCCGGTCGTCCAGACCAGGGCCGTGGAGTGGGCCACCCAGGTCGCCGTCAGCCACGGGTTGATGGCCATCTAACACGGAATCGTCCACACATGCTCTCTGACGAAAATAAAGTTTTTCCATCCATAGACAGTTTCAGTTTCGCAGCTCCCTATACTCGCCGCTTGATGGCGTGCCTATAGTGGACGTCGCTGGAACTAACGGCGCTGCAGTCGCGCTTTTCTACACATCTCGCGCGTCGTCTGCTACATCCTCGTAAAGGCGGGTGGCGCCGCGCCCATACCTGCAGGTTAATTATTTTTTTCCGGCGTGACCAAACAAGAATATGGCATAACTGCTGTCGGTGCGTGTCGAAAAGCTGTTCCGCTTGGAGGGTACAAGGGTACAACCTATGGGGTTGGGGCGAACAATATCTGAAGGAGGCACGCACGATCGGCGCGCTTCGCCTTTTAGGTGTCTATAGTCCCAACTTTCTCGAGTGTGTCATTGTATATATTATGTTCTTTCTGGCGGTTATAGCACTTCACACCAATCTGTGCAATGAAATAATCTACCGTTTCTTGTGTTCATTAGGTTCGAATAATTGAACGAGATATGAATAAGGTAAGACAAACTTGTTTAAATATTTCATTGTACAGCTCTTTAACGGCACATCGTTCGTTAAACTGCGCCATTTTTAAAAACAATTTATCGATCTCTGGAGGAGAAAACTATTTTAAATGTCAAACGCTGCCATGGAAAGAGAAAAAAAAAATCTTGCTTTGTAAAAAGCGTTCCATTAATGGGTGCTTAAAGCAGTTTTGCTCTCTTTCTCGCTGACTGCCCTTGAGCAGTTACCAATATTTCAGAGTTCATTTTCTTGGAAAAAAAGTGCATCCTCATGATGACGTAAAACTTGATCACTTTAGGAGTGACTTCCTGGCAGTGAGCATGACAACCGACTGCAGGCACAGAGGACTCTTCAAGCTTGTCTAGCACCTCCCAGAACAGGTCGCCAAATACAACGTGTTTCTCAAAGGCTTTGTGGACAATGCTCTCTATCTTCTTTATGACTGCGTACAGCCTCAGCGACGGCTCGCGTAGGCATCCTGGCTTGAACGACCTCAGGTCAGTCAAGTGCCTCTGAACAACATCACTTGGGCTGGCGTGTCCAGGAGCAGCCGTCAGTGTGACCTGGCAATCCTTACAATGCACTGCCTTAGTTATCTTCTTATGCACATATCCTGCTAAGTAATAGATAACCATTTCTTCTGGTCCAGCTCTTTCGTATCCATGGTCGCCCAGGTCATCACTTTCACTCGAAAAAGAGCTTATGCTAAGAAGCTTCTTGCATAGTTTTTCTTCCACAGCATTTCTGAGCTCCGCAGCAGCCTTTGCCTTTTCTCCGAGGCTGTCATGCAGCGACACGAGGACACTTTCAGCAGCTCCAGAACAGTTCCCTTTCACTGCATTCTTCACAGGAGTGAACAGGAACAAAAGCCTATAAATCTGGCTGAACTGTATGATCGTGGGATGGTCATCATCGCCATGGAAAGAGCGAACAATGCCAAAGAATCTCTGAAAAAAAAAGAGAAAGCAGGCGAAAAGTTTGTTAGTAATTTCACCATTTACAACTAATTTTTTTCTTTCGAACAGGCTGCCGCTTATAGGCTGCTACTTAAGAAAATTGCGCTATGTTCAACGTTTCATCATTATGCACGCGTGTTACCTCCAAGGGATCTTGGTTCAGCTTGGCCGTCAGTAAATAAGGCACACCTGCTTTGTGCAGCTCATCAATTATGTCTAAAGCCGACAGCAAGGCCACTCGTAGAGATTCTGTCGTTTGCTGTGAAGCAAACAGGAGCATGTTTCGATGTTGGTGGTTATGCTCTGTTTCGTCAAGCAGATGGAGGAAGTCCTTGATGACCTGCTCGAAGAAATCAATGATTACTGAGTCAAACCCTTGAGAAGCAAAAGCGTATATCACGATAAGAAACAACTCAGAGCCCACCCACTGACATCACATTGAGAAAAAGTACCTGAATCTTTGGCGAGTTCACTCGGATCCCTTCCGCAGGGTGTTTTGCGTTCAGTGCATCGAAAAGATCGTTCATTTTTCTCGTGAAGGCCTCTGTTCCCTCAGTGTGTTCCAGTCCTTCAACACCCTCTGCCCTGTAGACCTGCAGGCCAATGGCAGTGCTCCGACTGAAGAGCTGCAAGAAAAGTAGTGTTTGATGACACCACTCCCAACACTGAAATCGTTGAAATTTATACATTTTTGTGCATGTGCCCCTTGTAGCTAACCTGCACAGCAAGCCGCACATTCATTCTCATGCAGGACCGTCGGTTGCACATGAGCTGCCGTCAGTTTATAGACGACCTTTAGATGTTTCTTCTTCTCCGTCTCGAAGAGCAGTTGATAGTGACTGAAGTCAATACTGTAGTCTCCAGCCTGGAAGTATTGTTTTAAAAAAAAGTCGCAAATACAATTTTTCATCTCATTACCTTAAAAGAGCAGTGACACCAAATTTTATTCGTGTGTTATTTGTTTGTTATGTTGCGCTGCATGTGCTGCATATTAGAAAACATGGACAGCCGCGTGGATTGCGCTAACAAGATGCTGTTTCGGTTTTCGTTTCAACAGCCGAACGACGGCTGTGACGTAACAGACGTTTTGTGCTCGAGGCATAGAAAAACTGCAGTATGGTCGCTACCTTCGTCTATTAATTCACATAAACTTTTGCGCAAGCCTGATTTTTTGCTATTTGAAAAAAATAAATAATCAGCGATTATATCGTGGTTTTTGCATCACTCACGTGACCTCAAATCGTCTGCTTGTTCGGCTTTGCAAACGAAACCAAACAGCATGGGAGAAAAGAAAAGTCAATCACAGATCATTAAGCTGGCGTAGGTGAATGCCATGTTATGGCTCATGTATACTAGTGTCTTGCACACCATTCCGAAGAAAAAGAGAGCATTCAATCGGAAAAAAATTGGTGTCTCTACTTCAGCTGACATATTATTAATTCAAGTGGGTTACTTCAAGCATACCTGGCCATATCTGTGCTTGAGCAGATGGTTCCGCACACATTTGACCACGTGATGAATGTCACACATAAAATGGAGGTACTTCCCCTCAGGTAGACAAGGATGCTGAGTCTTGTGACAAGGAGATGCAACGTTGCCACTGATTCCCATGTGCTGCCACATTGAACGATTAATTCCAGCACCATCGCTGACCACCGATATGACAGTCGCTCCATACTTGTGCAGTTGGATAACTGCTTCCAACACAAGTTGCGCCAGAATGTTTCCAGGGGCAGCTCCTTTCGTGGCAAAGGTCGCAATAGGTTGCACCCAGTTTTCAAGCACAGGCACAAACATAAGAACAAGAGCATGATCCGCAAGCTCTGTGCTTCCTTCTGAAATGTCACCGTAATCGACGAAGCCGTCAATCTTATATGTCGACTTGCTGAAGTTGTACGCCTGGCGCAGTTTTATTTCATCTAATATCAGAGTGCCAAATCCTTGGCCACCCATTCTCCCACTTAACTGCTTTTCTATTGCTTCCAAACAAATGGAGTTGAACCCAAACTTGCAAGGTATGCCTTTAAGGACTTGAGTTAGACGACTCATGGAGGGAAGTGGCATCATCTTCATGTCATAAATAAGCCTGTAAGCTCGTGGGCTGGCTGTCCTCAGCATTAAACACTTTAGCAACCACTCAGCATTGTAGCGCATGCCACATGATGACTTTGATTTCAGCTGCTTTAATGCTGTCATGAACGCCAGGCGCTGCAAAGGTGGGAGATCAACCAGTGCTGTTTCAATTCCTTGATCTGGCCGCCGCGGTGGCTCAGTGGCTATGGTGCTCGGCTACTGACCCGAAAGACGTGGGTTCGATCCCGGCCGCGGCGGCTGGAATTTCTTTGGAGGAGAAATTCTAGAGGCCCGTGTACTGTGCGATGTCAGTGCACGTTAAAGAACCCCAGGTGGTCGAAATTTCCGGAGCCCTCCACTACGGCGTCTCTCATAGCCTTAGTCGCTTTGGGACGTTAAACCCCATTAACCAAACCAACCAATTCCTTGATCTGTAAGCTTTGAGAGCGCTGCTTTCAGTGCCACAACCTCGCTCTGTTTCTTCTCCCGCGCGGCAGTTGCTCGAAAAGCTTTCCTCTTCAAGTTCTGCAGCTTCTGGCCCTTCTTAGGTGCTGCCGTTTTCTTCCTCGCTCGAAACTGTCTTCTCAAACGCAAGCAACGCGCACAGATTACCTGCTTCGAAAAAACATAACAGTGTTTGTGATGAAGAGCTTCCGACTTCGTCAGCTGTTCATCAAGATTTGTGTTTACTCCTGCACAGATATTTAAGGCATCTGTTTCCAGCAGAATGTTCTCAAGGTCCGTAACAGAAGCTACAGTTTTGATCAGCTGCCTGTGCAGCTTGTTGTAGCCGTTCACGAAGCAGCTACCATCTTCTTCTACGACAACAGCCTTGGGAATGACTAGACGGCTTGCCGCTAGCTTTCTGCAGTAGAAAACTGCGCACACCTTCCCAGTTATTTCGTCCTCTATTGATTCATGATGCCACTCAGTAGATGGTAGAGTCGCAGTCGCCAGGTCACCAATCGTCAGTGCAGTCGACGTAGCGCTGGTTTCCGCTGAGCGGGAAAGAGGCATCAGCTCATTCGGCCTGACTGCCTCTACGCAAGGCTCTCCTGAGGACGTACTGTCGCTGCACGGATCTTCACACTTATCAGTCTGCATGACAGCACGAATTTTTGATGACTTCCGTCTAAATTCCACAATTTTCGGCTTTGAGAATCGGTCTGGCAGGCCGGGAAAGAGTCGAGGGATGGCACCGGGCACTAGCGTCCAGTTCCCGCGGGGAATTCGGACCTCTTGCCCATTCACAACGTGCTTGTAGTCCTTGATAATATCATCATGCTCAAAATGACGCTCACATATCTTAGACGTGTGAGAGAGCCGTCTATCCTTGCGATGCAACATCTGCTCCCACCTTTTAAATTCGCTTGCATCGCGAGGCGGTTGGAAAAAATGATGACCGGTGGCATCGTTTCTGTTGCCACTTGTGCAGCCGGGCGCAAAGCAGGATGGCATGTGTACTGTGAGGTGCAAGCCACTCACCGCCTAGAACAGCCAAACTCATAAGTGGCCTGGCAACCCTGACTGTCTCCGCGCGTTCCCTCTCGAAGTGCCGAGTCGGGGAGAGAGCCTTCGGCCGCGAGCGGAGACGCTGCCGTCTGTATTTGAAGCCTTTTGTTTGTAACTGTTCGACGGTAGAGTAAATGCATCCGTGCTCACATATGGCGCAGTCGACGTCCCGAACCTCGGTGTAGCCCGCCCATTCGAAGCCGCAAGCCACTTCACCGAAAGCCAGAGTCAACGTGTGTCGAGCACCAGCAGCCAAAGCCCAACGCCCGTCTCACCGCCGCCGCCGCCGCCATGCCGCTCATAAACTGGGAGGAAGCCACCGCCTCGGACCTCGCTGGTTTTAGAATGGACTTCTTGCGAGATGAACTATCGCAACGTAATTTGGACAATACTGGTTCCAAGGACGAACTTATTTCTCGCATCCTTGCTGACACTGCCGCAAAACGAGTCCTGCTACCGGAAACAACTGGATCAGTCACCGAGACGCAGCCCGCTCCAACTCAAGGTGACCAGTTTTTCCAGCCTATGCCAGTGTTCAGCGCCGACCCCGTACAGAATATGCAGATTTTGACCGCCTACCTTCAAAATCAACTAGCTTTGTCACTGTCACAAGCCTCTACGAGAGCAGTGCACGTAACAACTTTGCCGGACTTGTCATCAACGCTTCCGACGTTCAGTGGCGACGGAGGGTTATCCGTAACCCGATGGATAGACGATCTCGAGCGCACCCAACAGCTTGCCTCTTGGGAACCCGCTACCCTGCTAGCCATCGCCCTCTCAAAACTTCGTGGCCCAGCCGCTGACTGGAAGGAAATCACTGGCCACCAGCTAAAAACTTGGTCAGAGTGGAAGGAAGCGCTTATAGCGCAGTTCGGCGAGCGACTGTCGCTTATACAGTGGCAGGAACTTGTCGGTGCGCGTGAGCAAAGCCCCGGTGAGAGCCTGGTTACCTATACTTTCGCCAAGCTCAAGATAATTGGAAGGTGCCCGCTTTCATTGACTGACAAAGAGCGCATCGAATATTTAATTCAGGGCATCCGTGATGAGCAAGTGGCTACAGCGATCGTCGTTCAACGCCCGAAGACTGTCCAGGATTTCGTCAGCATCGCTTCAGAAGTTGATCGTGCCATGGACCACTCTCGCATGACTAGACTGACAAAGCCATCCGCGCCAATTTCAAGTCGACAGCCGCGTCCTGTCACCTCCAGTGCTACAGCCACGACCGAGAGCACTGCAGACATCCGCCAGCCTTCCCAACCTATAAATAGCACCTACCAGCAACCAAACCGTGCAAGGCTGCCGCCCTCAAGAATATCCAACCTGCCACCTGCTGACCAAGAACATCGGTACGAGGCAATCTATTCCAAGTATGGTGCACCTGCCTACAGACGAGGGCAAGACCTAAGCGAAGCAGTATGTTATAGCTGCCAGGAAAAGGGCCATCTGGCTAGCAACTGCACTGAGAAAGGACAGCCCTCCCGAGACAAGACGCAAACAATCCCTAAAACGCCAACAGCTTGTGTTGGCCGCACTGAGGACCCTTTGCTTGGATCCATGCTCAGGTGTGCGGTTATCACTGCTCACGTCAAGGGCCTTGGAGAGATCAATGACTTCCCAGACAGTGGTTCCAACGTCACTATCCTCGCTGCCAGCCTAGCTGAAAACCTCAGCATAGAGCCGTGGACAAAGCCACCCCTTCTCGTCGTAGGAGGAGCCTCCGTCGTGCCTCAGGGATCTGTCTTCTTGCGAATCAGCGTAGGCCCCCTCTCTGCAATTGTGGAAGCAGCAGTCCTTCAGAGAAATGCCCTTCCCCTTATCCTGGGAGAGGACTGGTTTTATGCTGCTCAAGCGGAACTTCATTTCAGACCACCACACCTTCCTGTTATCTGCCAGCCCTCTACAAACACTGTCGTGCTGTGCAAAGAGGAACTGTTACCGCGTATGTCCAATGCAGTGATACTTAAAACATCAACTTTGTCTCGCTTTGACCCACCGCATACCACCAGCGAACCCCTACAAGTGGATTTTGAACCAGACGAACACGAGCCCGTGTGGAGCAAGCTCAACAAGGCAGCCCAGTCTCAAACTCAGCCAGCAGACTACAAGAGCCCAGCCCAGCCAGCCTCATGCAGCGTATTTCCTTCTGAGCCATGTTCATCCACGCCCAACAGTTTCCCTGATATCATCATCGGGACCCAACTCAAGCCCGAAGAACAGCCAGCAGTGAAGCAAATAGTGCACCGCCACTCACGTCTCTTCGCTACCAGTCCTGATGACATTGGCCTTTATGAAGGCATCGAGCACGAGATCAACTTACTGCCGGATGCAAAGCCTTATGCACGGCAACCATACCGCTACACAGCCAGTGATCGGAAGTTCCTCGAAACCCAAACAACATCTCTTCTTCAAAATGACATCATCCGTTCTTCATCTAGACCTTGGGGATTTCCTGCCATTGTCGTGACGCAGAAAGACAAAAAGAGCCGCTTCATCCCGAACTTCTCGAAAGTTGCCGCACCTCTGCAAGCTGTCATCCGAAAGGCTGACTTCGAGTGGACAGTTGAGTGTCAACAAGCCTTTGAAGCCTTTCGTGCCGCACTTACAACAGCACCTATACTGGGACACTTCCACAATGAAACTGCTGTGCCTATAACCTCTACAAAAGATGCCTTGAAACATCTCCACTCAGTGTTTTACAGGTTCGGTGCTCCTGACCATTGTTTGTGTGACCATGCCAAGTCATTTGAATCACACCTGTTCAAGAACTTCATGCATACGCATGGTGTGAACATACACTTCGCAGTAGCTTACAGGGCAGCTAGCAACGGACTGGTGGAACGTGTCAATGCCACACTTGTGACCGTCCTCCAAAAACTATGCAACAATGATCAGGCACTGTGGGTCTCCAAACTCGACCCAGTGCTAGTGGAGCCCACATGCGAAGCCGTGCAACCTATCCCGAGTCCTGACGAAGACAATGCCGAGCAAATGCCACCTATGACCAATGAGCCGGATCAGCCAACTGGTTCAGCGAGTCAGCGACCTCAGCGTCACCGTGCACCACCCAGGCGACTGCTTGACTACGACTTTGCCAAAGTAGACTAATGTTCCTGTCCAAGAGGACTTGGACTTGCAGGCGGGGTGGGATGTGAGGTGCAAGCCACTCACCGCCTAGAACAGCCAAACTCATAAGTGGCCTGGCAACCCTGACTGTCTCCGCGCGTTCCCTCTCGAAGTGCCGAGTCGGGGAGAGAGCCTTCGGCCGCGAGCGGAGACGCTGCCGTCTGTATTTGAAGCCTTTTGTTTGTAACTGTTCGACGGTAGAGTAAATGCATCCGTGCTCACAGTACCTCTCGCTTGAAGTCACCAAGTGCACATATTTCACCACAAACACGTTTTAACAACACTAACAGCACCACCACACGAAAAACCAGCTTGAAAATCTGACTAGCCTGTTGTAACTGCAGCGAGTGAAACTCCCGCGACAGCAGACGATGTAGAAAAGCTCGACTGCAGCGCCACTAGTTCCCGTGACCGCCACTTTAGCCACCTTCCTAGCGGAGCTGCGAAACTGAAACTGTCTAAGAACGTTGGGTCGCATAGCGTCGTCTGCACGCAGCGCCATGACGGCAAAAAAGAAAAGGTAGTAGAAAAATATATTTTATTCAAAACGTTTTTGTTTACAAAACAGTGGTATAATAACATTCCAATCAATTTAGAAATGAAACAGTACGTAATTAAAATAGTTAATACATTTTTCTTTTCTTAAGTCAACTTTGTAGTCAAAAGTGACCATCATCATCCAAGCTCGCGCTCGCTTTCGCGCGTTGCCGTCTTTCCGAAACGCAGTTTTTGTTCTTCGGAAACGATGCCAAGGTTAAGCCGAGCGCAAGCAAGCTTGCTTTGCGACCAGTTGCTCTACCTGGATTTAAGTTGGAGCGACTTGGAAGATCTTTTTCTCGGGTGTCGGGAACCAGCGACCCGATGCTACTTCTCCAGTAACGGGCTCCTCAACGTCGGCGCCTTGGAAGAGGAGACATTCCGACGAATGTTTCGTTTTGAGAAGGAGCATCTCGATAACTTTAAGACAGCTTTGCTCATACCTGAAGCCATCGAGAGCAGCCAAGGCGTCAGAGTTTCCGGCGATGAAGCCCTTCTAATGGCTCTCCGCCGACTGGCCTACCCTAATAGGTGGTGGGATTTGGAGCCGATTTTCGGCCGCCACTGCTCGGCAATGTCGAGCATTGTGTCAACTCTTTTCGGCCACAATGAGACAACGTTTGGCCACCTCCTGAATCTTCGGGTGCACCAGTGGTTGCAGCTCGCCGACTTGGCGCGTTTTTCCGAGGTACGTACACATCAAGCAATACGCGAATCCTGTACGAAGCGGAAGAGATATCGACCTCCCATTGTTAAAACCGCTGCTCCCCTCTTGCGGTCCTTCCCGACTGCGCATTTCATGATAACAAAAAAGGAGAAAAACAACAACCGTGCGCGCCTGTGTGCTGGGGCGCTGTGATAAAGAGAAACAAGAAAACGAGCGGTGCGGGTAACGGGCCTCCCGCGCCTCGCGGCTGTGGTTACGTGGGTGTTCCTAAAAAAATAAAGCACCTGCGCCTGCTGAGCCCGTTGAAAACGGAACCGTGTGAACTTTGAAGTGCGCTCAAGGGCCCTCCGCAGCTTTCTAGCTTGAGGACAGGTTTTTTTTTCTGGAGTTCAAAGTTACGGGCATGAGTTATAGCAAGGGCAGGTTATGTGCTCAGTACATGGAAATAAATGAAATACGGTATATAAAAAGAAAAACCAAAATAGAAATGTGCTTGTTTTGTTGCAGGCTGTTCATCGCAGGGGTGCCCCCCTTTCCAACTGTTGGGGATTTGTGGACGGCACGGCCAGGCCTATTTGTAGGCCGACAACAAACCAGAGGATCTATTTCTCTGGACATAAAAGGCTGCATGTTGTTAAATACCAAGCCATAATGTGTGCTAACGGCATCATATGTGAGCTTGATGGGCCGTACCCTGGTCACAGACATGATGCTGGTGAGTGAAACGTGATTAATTTTTGCAATTTGGAATAAAAATAATGCAAAAATACTACGATTAGGTATATGAAAACCTTTAACAGAAATAAACTCATTACTGCGAAATATGTTCAGAATCCTATATGTACCAGAACAGACATGAATTTTCAAATTTAATCAATTTATCTGATCTGCTTACTTGGAAATTGTCAGTTGTGTACTTTGATTTCCCCGATTCTGCATGCAAAAAAAGTCATGAATTGGGTGATTTACGGGCTGGCTAGCAGTGCCACTGCGAGGACATCTGACTTATCATTGTCATGACAGTAGAGCCTGATGTCATGTTGTTTTCCAGCCCTAGCGCTGTCAGAGACCAAGAGTGCTGGTGCAAAATTGCTTCATGCTGCTTGACCTCATTCTTATTGTAACTAGGGCTGTATGCATAATTCAAAGCGATAAAGAAAGGATATCTGAAACATTGTACGCTTTCAACATTACTTGGGCAATGCGAAGAGTTCACTATATGTAAAAAGTAGAAACTATTCACATCGGCTTGCACATTTGTTTTCCCAGGGAAACATACAGTACACTAGAGCAACTACATTGTAGGTGTATAACTATTAAGCAGTCTTGCACAGGTTGTGAAAACATCTATTTGTTGTTGGAGAGTGTCACTGAGACCAGTATATATTAGGCATTCATTGCAGTGAATAATTTTGCGGCAAAGACTAAAAGCTATCAGATAATGTCATGTCAGCAAAGGTAGAAAATTAAACACTCGCGCCTTTCTCCGCTTTCTTTATATAAGGGCTAAGATATGCATTCTGAATGGGGCGTGGTACTAAGCAAAGTATATAAGGGCTAAGAGATGCATTATGAATGGGGCGTGGTACTAAGCAGAGTTGTGTGCTTTTGCATGTATTTGATCGGGAAGTAAAAAACACATGCTTCTTGTTCACCTAGGACGACAGGAAATAGTGCCCTGTCGTGTCTTCGTTGTTGTTTTCTTCGCTGTGTCATATTTTATAGCCCTAAATGGACTATAAGCAAAAAGAAACCAATGCTTTTTGAAGGGAAGGAAAGGCAGCCATCACCATAGCTCAGTTAGTAAGGCCACCAGATGCATACTTCAGACATTTTGAGTTCGATTTGCACTGCTGGCATGTGGTTATTCTTTTGTTTTACATTATTATTAGTTATCAGTTTTTACAATGAGAATGAAACGTCAATTTCTTCAAATTTACCAGAAAAATTTTCAAAAAAATATCACCTGTGGTTTCTACAGCGCCGAAGACTGTTGTCTGTGTAGTCATAAGTGCTTTTTGAGTTCCATATCTAAGTAGCATTGAGGTACCGAGTTTAAAAGGAAGTCTTGTGCCAGTTTTATACGGGAAGTATGGCATGGGTGCACTTGAGATAATCCTCTTATGTGCATGTTGTATTATGTGCCCCCTTCCTTCTTTTAATATGTTCTTTTTTTGTGCTGCATGTTTGCTATAACATGGCAAGACATAGTACGTTTTGTTCCATATTAGGCACCTACCCTAGTAGATAAAAGTCTACAAATAGCACTCAGTAACATTCTTCGTTAGTTAAATTTTATTTTACTGAATGTGCTAGTTTCACAGTTAAGAAGTTTATTCTTATATTCCTCACATATGTCTTCATATTAGTTACCATATTTTTCAGGCATCCTTCGTGACAGTGGCCTCTACGAAAAGCTCGTGGATTTAGGTGCAAGGCTCCACCTTCACGATTTATGGTGATCCCGCCTATCCCTTGCGTCCCCTCCTCATGCGGCCATATGGCGGCGCCACACTAAGCCAGCAGCAACAGGCATTCAACCGAGGAATGAGCACTGTTCGGCAGGCTGTGGTGTGGGGATTCGGAAAGACAATAGGCTTGTTTGCCTTTCTTGATTATAAGAAAAATCAAAAATAGTTGCTTCAGAATGTACCGCAAATGTACAAGGTTGCAACCATTCTGACAAACTGTCACACATGCCTTTATGGGAGCCAAGTGAGCATGTTCTTTGGTTTGCGGCCACCATCTCTGCATGCATATCTAAGGCCAGAGACCTGAGCACTTTCTCTGTGGTCAACTTTTGCTGCCTTTTTTTTTCATTGCAGTGTAACAGGTTGAAAGTGTACTCTTTTAGAAGAACTTGTTGTTGGGCTAGTTGGTAGTATTCATAATTAAATTCAAAGGCGCCAAACCATACGCACACACACACACAGGAGAAGAAAGAAAGACGAGACAGAGCGCCACTCACAACTGAATTAATGTGCAGAAAGACACGTACATATATGTCGCTGTCGGCGCATGCGCAAAGAAGACATTCAGCTTCGTGAGGATAAGCAGCGATCAAAAAACGCTTTTTCAGCCTTATACAGGTTTATCGACTTTTCGCTGACGCACAAGTTGCCCCTCTTTTCGATATGGAATGCTTCTATCAGTTCTCTGGCTTTTGTCACATTACTCTTTGCCAAAATGAAAAGAAAAAGTAAAAGAAAGTGGCTGCGGTACCAGGCATGGGCGACCGTTCACGAAATGTGCGGTAGGGGTTGTGTACGAAGTTCCCCTCTCCTGCGGCAGTTCCTACATCGGACAAACCGGGCGATGTGTCAATGAGCGGATCAGAGAACACCAAAGAAATGTAGAACAAAATGAAGATGGCCCCCATTTACCCATGCACATCAGAACCTGCCCGTCGCGCACTTGTGAGCCATGCTTTTCGTATGTGCGGATTTTGGCAAAGAGTAGTGTGACAAAAGCCAGAGAACTGATAGAAGCATTCCATATCGAAAAGAGGGGCAACTTGTGCGTCAGCGAAAAGTCGATAAACCTGTATAAGGCTGAAAAAGCGTTTTTTGATCGCTGCTTATCCTCACGAAGCTGAATGTCTTCCTTGCGCATGCGCCGACAGTGACATATATGTACCTGTCTTTCTGCACATTAAATCAGTTGTGAGTGGCGCTCTGTCTCGTCTTTCTTTCTTCTCCTGTGTGTGTGTGTGCGTATGGTTTGGCGCCTTAGAATTTAATTATGTACTCTTTTAATGTAACAGATAGAGCATTTTCTCTGTAGTCAGCTTTTGCTGCCTTTTTTTTCATTGCAGTGTAACAGGTTGAAAGTCTTTTAATGTAACAGATAGATTCTTGTCCAAGTGCTAGAAGTAATAGTAAGCACTAGACTTCCTGAGGCATTAACGTCGCAGTTTCATTAAAGAGGTGAAATAATTCATCTCTCATGTCTAGCAAGTGGTAATTAGCTTTAAACAAAGTAGAAGAGGTCGTGGGTTTATTCTCACTTGGCGGCATGGTTGGTTTGGTTTGGTTTATGGGGGTTTAACGTCCCAAAGCACCTCAGGCTATGAGGGACGCCGTAGTGGAGGGCTCCTGAAATTTCGACCACCTGGGGTTCTTTAACGTGCACTGACATCGCACAGCACACGGGCCTCTAGAACTCTGCCTTCAGAGGGCGGCATGGTTGCTTTTACTTTACTTTGTTTATAGCGAATTACCACTCCCTAAACTCGTGACATCAATCATTTCCTCTCATTAGCAACAATAGTAATAACAAAACACATTTGCTTGCCACCGTATCAGAGTGCATTTCTTTGCAATTGTATCTTGACGAGTTCCTTAACTTCCCTACTCTTGTCTGCACGTCAGAACACTCATTTTGAACATGCATTTGCACTTGCTCATTTATTGTTATTAATAACTGTGAAGACGAAGACGACCGTTCTGCTTAGCGCTGGCATTGCCATCGCTGCGCGTGCTGTGTTCTCGCCTTCGCCGACCACGGACTGTTGCCGCCCTGCTCCTGAGGTCCCAGTGCCTCCAACATGCTATTCGAGAGCAGGTTGCTGAGGTGCTTCCGTCAGCGCATTCACCATCACCTGTCGCAGCTCCGCTGGCGTACGCTGACGCCGCCCCAAGACCAAGTCGCCCACCGCTCTGAATTATGCCAACGTCGCCCCAAAACCTGTCGCCCGTCCAATGACTTACGCTGAAGTCGTCGCACAACCTCGGCCGCCTACGCACCCTATAATGTCAGTGCCCGTACAAGCGCCGGCACCTTATCTGCGACTATCTCCACGAGACCAAGATCCTTGGCGCACGACGGATAACCGGCCTATTTGCTACACTTGCGGATTGCCTGGCCACGTAGCCCGCCATTGTCGTCGCCGTCTCCCAGTTTCGGCACCGCCGGTCAGGTACTGGCCTCCAGCGCGTCAGTACTCCGCGTCTGCTGAGCCCCGTGCGTCCACTCGTCCTTTCTCCCCCGACCGTTCAGCGATTACCGACCGCCATTCCCCTTCGCCGCGACGACGCTCCATTTCTCTGATGCGTCGCCGCCCAAGTAATTCTCAAGAGGAAAACTAGATGTCGCAGTTCCTGAGGCAAGAACTGCGTCCTCGTCGAACTACCAAAGACCTCAGCTGTCCCCTGCGAACCTTATTGACGTTTCGGTCGAGGGAATTTCTGTCATGGCCCTTGTAGACACTGGCGCCGCAATTTCAGTAATAGACGCAAACCTTTGTCGCCGCTTGAAGAAAGTTAAGACGCCAATTGCCGGTCTCTCGCTGCGCACGGCCAGCGCTCAGCACATCAAGCCGTCGGCAGCTTGCACCGCTCGAGTTTTAATTCAGGATGTCCTCTACACGATCGAGTTCGTCGTACTGCCGTGTTGTTCTCACTCTGTTATTTTGGGCTGGGATTTTCTGTCTCTTCATGCCGCTGTCATCGATTGCGCTCGTGCTGAAGTCGGGTTCTGTGCTCTGCCCCAATCCCCGCCGGACGCTGCTCCTTCACCGCCATCTATTAAAGCCCTCGTCACCGAAGACATCGACCTGCCTCCATGCTCTTCCGTCCTTGTGTGCCTCTCTTGTGCCCCTTCCTGTGATGACACTGTTCTTTTCACGCCAGCCCATACTTTTCTCCGGCGCAAGTGCCTTCCTCTGCCTTACACTGTATTGAATATTTCTGATGGCCTTTCTGTACTGTGGGTCTGTAACCCGCTTCCCTACCCTAGTGCTTTGTGCCGTGGCGAATGTGTCAGCAGTGTCCAACCTGTTGCGTCTATTCTAACCCATGAGGAGACTGCCGGTTCATTGCACATCAGTCTCGCTGCACTCAGCCCACCATCTTCTACACCCACTCCTTCATCTACCGAACTATTTCTCCGCTCCGTCGACGCAGATCTTCCTCCGCCGCAGCGCACGCAGCTTCTTGACTTGCTCCACCAGTTCCGCGCCTCCTGTCATCACAGCTCACTGGGCCAAACTTCGACTGTCACACATCGCATAGACACAGGTGACCACGCTCCTCTACGGCAGCGCCCCTATCGTGTGTCGGCACCCGAGCGCCAAGTTATTGAAGATCAAGTCGACCAAATGCTCAAGAGCGGCGTAATTAAACCCTCAAACAGTCCATGGGCTTCACCAGTTGTGCTTGTCAAAAAGAAAGACGGCTCCATCCGTTTCTTTGTAGACTACCGCCGCCTAAACAAGATTACGCGCAAGGACGTATATCCCCTGCCACGCATCGATGACGCGCTAGACTGCTTGCAAGGTGCCGAAATATTTTCCTCTTTAGATTTACGTTCCGGGTACTGGCAGGTACCCATGGAAGAGGCCGATCGCCCCAAGACAGCTTTGCTACACGTGACGGCTTATATGAATTTACCGATTTTAAACCGATTCATCCTTCGTCATGGCGCCCCTCGCGAATTGCTGAGCGACAGAGCACGCGCCTTCTTATCCGATGTGGTGAAGGCACTGCTCACCAAGTGCAATATAATTCATCGCACCACCTCCGCATATCATCCACAAACCAACGGTCTCACCGAGCGCTTTAACCGTACCCTCGGTGACATGTTATCTATGTACGTCTCTTCAAACAAGTCTAACTGGGATCTTGTGCTTCCGTATGTAGCCTATGCGTACAATACCGCAACGCAGTCCACTACTGGCTTCTCTCCTTTCTTTCTTCTTTACGGCCGTCATCCTTCTGCTACCATCGACACCATTCTGCCGTACCAACCCGACGCTTCCGACTATACGCCTCTATCTGAAGCCGCCCAGCACGCCGAAGACTGTCGCCGCATCGCCCGTGCTCTCACAACTGACAACCAGTGCAGAGAGAAATCCCGCCACGACCTCAATCAAACAATGCCACACTTCCCCAATGGCTCCCTGGTGTGGCTCTGGGTTCCGACAAATACTCCTGGCCTGTCGTTAAAATTTCTCGCCAAATACCATGGCCCATATCGTGTCCTGGAGCGTACATCTCCAGTTAATTACACAGTTGAACCTCTCGTGCCGTCTTCTGATCGCCGCTGCCGTGGACGCGAGACTGTTCACGTCCAGTGCTTCAAGCCATTCTGCAACCCAGCCATTCTGCCCGCGCCCTAAGTCGCCAGGTTGGCTCCCCTTTTCCCCGGGGGGCAATTGTGAAGACGAAGACGACCGTTCTGCTTAGCGGCGGCATTGCCATCGCTGCGCGTGCTGTGTTCTCGCCTTTGCCGACCACGGACTGTTGCCGCCCTGCTCCTGAGGTCCCAGTGCTTTAACCAACCCCCATCCTACAATAACAAATATGGTGTGTGTGGTGGTACTACATTTAACAAGACTGACCTCTTCAAATATTACAACTGTAATGGGAACGACAGGCAGCCGTTCAAGCGGAAGTGGCTGTGCGGTCCACTTCCAACCAGTTAAGCTAACACCCGCTGGGTCATCGTGGCCGTTGACCACCTCACCCGCTACTTAAAAATGTCGCTTCTCCAATCTGCCACCACAAAGGGTGTTGCTTCTGTCATCCTCCACCGTGTTGTTGTTCTTCACGGCTCCCCGAAAGAACTGCTGAGTGACCACGGCCGTGTTTTTCTATCGGAAGCCGTCGAGGCGCTACTAAAGGAATGCCAAATCGTTCATCGTGGTACCAGCGCCTATCACCTCCAAACCAACGGCATTATTGAGCGGTTCAACCGCACACTCGGTGACAGGCTCACCATGTATGTTGATAACGCCCACTCAAAACTGGGACAAAGTACTTCGTTTTGTAACCTACGCATGCAATACGGCTATGCAGACAACAATAGGATTCTCCCCTTTCTTTCCCTGATATGGTTCAGAGCCTGCCCCTGACTCGTGACTCCTGGGAGTAGGCCTGTCACGATGCTCTTTGATTAATGACCACCGACCTGTGCTTCCAATGTGCACCTTTGCACAGTTATTAAAATAGGTTCTTTCATGTGTTCATTATATGTCAGTGTGAAAGTCAGCGATGATAAATACACAAAAATTTTAACAGTGAAATGTTTTCAAGATGCATATAAATTAAACTTTATTTTTTTAACAGTTGTTCTACTAGGCCGAGCAGAGCTTGTTGCTGAGCTAAAAATAGCTGGCGTTTCTCTGCACGGGCCCGTTGTTCACTTTCTCGTTGCTGTCGGAGCGCAGCAGCCTCCTGTGCCCGTAGCTCCCTTTCTTGGGCTTTCTCTTGGAGCTCCATCTCGAGGAGCCTTTGCCGATTGGCAGCTTCTTGTTGTCTAAGTCGCCGCTCTTCGATCTTCTCCTCCTGTTCTGCCTCCCACTCGCCCCTTCTTTGCTCAACCTTGAGCCTCTCTATAGCTAGGCGCTCCTGCTCAAGGCTGAGACGCTTCTCTTCAAGTGCCCATTCTTTTCCGCGCGCATTTTTTTCGTGGTGAAGTCTTTTTTCGAAAAAAACCAGATTGTCTGGCTGTCGCCTCTTGGTACCTGCAAGTAAAATATGAAGGCAGTGGTAGTTCTCATATTTAATTTTCCCTAGGAGGTCTCTGCTTTCACTTGCAAACATAATATCCCAAGAATAAAGTTGTCTTTGCCTACTACCAGACACATTTTCTCATTCACATAAAGGCACTCCATGTATGCGTGAATCTTTAAGGGGATGAAGTCCAAGATGATGCCTTCACAAATGTGTGTTTATAAACCGTGCTCAGGGGAGCCTTTTAAACTTGACTGCACTATCAATCTGTCCATTCAATTGTTTGTCCTACATAGAGGACATTTCCACTGCTGCATGGTGAAACATATCACGCTCACTGCAGTAGGAAAAGTCTGCACTAATGTGACCTGTATTTTACAAGTGCTTGACTGTACATATCTGCATAAACAATGTGAGGGGATCACTTGTTGCAAATCGCTCAAAGAACAAATACAAGATAAGTATCTTAATATGTGTTGAAATGTCACAGTTCAGAATTTGTTTGCATTGTCCTTACGAGCATAATGTATTCATGAAAATTTTATCTTTCTTGGGTAAAGCAGCTCTTTAGCTTGTATCTAGCATGAGGAAGCATGCCCAGTTTGACGGTAAAAAAAAATAAACACTCCTGTTGTTCAATCCAACCACAGATGCTCGTGTTTTAAGACGAGCGCTCTAGCCACTACACCATCTGAAGACGCTTCCCGGAGCCCATATTGAAGCATGCTAGGGGTAAACACCTGAATTGCACTGTATATTGGGGAGCAACAAGAAAGGAAGGAAGTTGAGGAAAGGAAAGGCTTGCGTCTTTTTCGTGCTACTGACTCTCAAACCATGCATTAAGGAATGAATATCTGAGTTGCACTCTATACTGGGTTGCGCTAAAAAAACACAGCATGATGATATACGAGGGGGTACCCAAAAGAAACCGGACTTATTTTTGTTTGAACTTATTTGTTCACATTTTAAGCACAGACCGTCAATCTCCTTCAAAGTATTCCCCACTTGCAGTGATACGCTTGTCGAATCTTTCATTCCATTTTTCAAAACATTTTTTAAATCCATCTTTTGTGATGCTTGACAGTGCCTCCGTCGTTTTTTTTCTTCGCCTCAGCAACATCAGCGAAACGCTTTCCATTCACCTTTTTTTTCATTCTAGGAAACAAAGAAAGTACCACGGGGCAAGGTCGGGAGAGTATGAGGGTTGAGGAATAGGGGTCATGCCATTTTTGGTCCAAAATTGTCGTAGAGACAGGGCTGTGTGAGCAGGGGCATTGCCATGGTGGAAAAAACAGTCACCCGACCACCACAAATCTGGCCGCTTCCACCGCACACTGTTGCCCAATCTTTTCAAAACATCCAAGTAGAAGGCCTGGCTAACTCTGACCCTCCGGAACAAATTCTCAATGGACGACTCCTCTCACGTCGAAAAAACAAATCAGCATTGTTTTCAGGTTTGGTTTCACCTGACGAGCTTTCTTGAGGCGAGGTGAATTTGAAGTTTTCCATTGGCATGATTGTTGCTTTGATTCAAGATTCGATTCAGGAACATTTGAGTTGTCCCCATAGCATCGTCCTTGTACGTCTTTCTTAATATTTCAAGAGTTTCCATTCAACTTTTTCCGAGCAAAAATCAGAATTTCACCGGCGCACGCTGTTCACGAAAATCAGCCATTGCAAAAACGACGTTCACAGAAAACAGTCGTCACTCTAAAGCTCTGCCTAAACTAGTCTGACCTCCTTCAACAACGGCCTCGGCTTACTGACTCTGGAATGTTCGTTCTATGCGCTCCTAGTGGCAAAACGCGGTACCACAGAATCTTTGTCGACCAAAAAATTTAGTCCGGTTTCTTTTGGGTACCCCCTCGTACCAACTAGCCACAGTGACTACTCTTCTTTTGGTGAATGTAGCTGTTCACTTCCCTCGCTTTTCGCGCTCAGCAGTTCCGCTGCTGTAGGTTGTAGCAGTTGTTGTTGGAGTTGTCTCTATCAACTGGGGACTGCAGGATGCAGCCAACTGTGAGCTGCAGATGGGCACACTGGAGGATGTGTAATCTGGAAGTGGTGGTGGTGATTCAGTGTTCTCTGTAGTGTCTCCAGCATAAATCCTCTGGAATATTTCAGTTGCTGACTCTTCAGCCGAGCTCGCTGCGGAAGCAAAAAACACAGATTATAGCAATAAAATAACCGTATTGAACCATCAATGCTTTCATTTTCACAAATGTGGCGAGTTGGACTCTTTGATTATTTGATCCCTACAACTGCTATGAAACAATCCGAAGGCTGGACGAACTGGAGCACAGCCCCCAATTTTAGTGTTGTGTCTGTCGTGAATTTTTATTACACTGTTTGTGCATGAATTTCATGTATACTTTGCATTTTTCTGCCTAATTTAGACCTCATTTGATTACAGATTGAGCTGCGACACTTTTGTCTTGCCAATAAAATTTCTGGAGCTTGTGTATTCAGTGTTTCATCAGCCGAGCAGCCGAGCAACACAACTAAAGAACACAAATCTCTCCTACTGCTGTCTGTGCCAACTGCAGCTGTCCTACAATTCGAAACATCCAAACCTCATCAGCTAACATGACTTACCCTCTCCTATGTTTACTTTTTCACACTCCGTTGCATTGCTATAAAAGAGATATCTATAGTATGCATTCACCTATGTCACAGTGCCCGCGATTTTATGTTATAGGAAGTAGACCGAAAGGTAGCATGCATATGTAATTGACTTGTTTTCCCTGAAGGAGCTACACCACGAAATCGCAACTGTGATGTGAATGTCTCCTACATATTATGTGCCCAGCACTTGTCCATTTGGTAAGGATATCCTGAACAATCACAGAGAAATCGATTGACAGTCTGTCGCCAAATAAAGTAGTGGGGATTTATTTTTTCATTGTTGTTAATGACGGGAAATAATTGGTGTCACATGCTTAGGAGTTGGTAATTAGCTACAAAGAAGGAAAAAGAGCCATGCCACTGGTCGGTTAAAAACTCGTGACTTCTGGGGGTTGTGGGTTGGATACCACCAGACGTTATGTATTTGGTGGCACATTTTCTTCCATATTATTTATAGCTAATGAACAGTTTACAAACATGTGACATCAATTTTTTCTTCTCATTACCAACAGTAATAGAAATATCCTTTGCTTGCCATGGTGTAAGTCTGTTTATCTGTGATGTATCTTGACGAGTCCCTCAACTTCCTTCTGCACATCAACTCATGTTCGTTTCCCAAACTACTACTTTCTCTATTAATCCATGAAATTTCGGCACTCAATCTAATATCAGGTCTTTGCTTTAGTGAAAGCTGAGGCCCCGAAGGTGCCAGTCATGACATGAAGACACCTGTGCCATGCATTTTACTTCATTCTCAAGCCATTTACCCTCGGAGGCTTTTGTCTAAGAGTATGTGTGTTACTGCCTCGTGGCTTTTCTTCAGCGGCATACAGAGACCCCTATACATTCCCACTGTTTGCCATGTTGGTGAACAACTCAAACATTTCACCAAAATTCAAAAGGCTATAAGCTGATGTGTTGAATTGAAATTAGGTGTTCTAAATGAAAGTAAGGGTGCAAAGGTGTTGATTGCTTCAAAAAAATGAATGTGCCACAATTCAGCCTTGCTTAGCATCCCATATGACAAAATGCACAATTACTGGAAAATCTGTCCTCGTTTGCAGCATGCCCATTTTTGAGCTACAACGATATACATGAAGTCTGCACGTTCATCTCAATAACAGGTTTTCCACCGTACGATACAAAATGTGGTAACTGCTTGCAAAAGCAAGCTGTTGGAATATTCGACTTGCTTTTTTAGCGCAAAAAAACACAGGAAAAATATGTTTGACTGGACAGAGTGGTAATTGACAACTTGGTTTTTATTTAAAGACCACTTGGTTAAATACAGCTGGTACGCTTATCAACAAAAAAAGATGACACACAAGGGCTTATAAGTTCCTGAAAATTACACCAGACTTCGAAGTGAAATTTGGCAATTTTCAGTCTTACCGGTATATCAACTAGCCTGCAAAAATGCCCTTTGAAATATGCTATTAGAACAGCCAGTCTCCAAAATATCTCTCTCCTGCTACCAAATGAGAATAAAATGGTCTTACACGCGTTATCCGCCGCCGCTGTTTCGTCCGGGTCCTTGCAGCCGCTGAATCTCTGGCCGCAGACGCTGTGTTGCGATCTGCAGGCAGCACTGCGCAGGTCGGCGGAGGTACTGGCCGGGTGCCAGAAACTTTCTTGGCAGCTGCTGGCCTCACGGTATAACCATGCTCTTTTGCAAGGTCAGCGATTTCTTGGAGCAGTCTCTCCTTTTCGTCGTACTGCTCTTCTGTTCCTGATCTGCACATGTCCACGCCAGTACATAAGTTAACAAGATTGCTTAGTGCCCTGAGTGGTGCAGTTGCTCATATGTCTGCCTATTTAAGCACGACGAATTTTTGAACGTGCTAATGAATTTTTACGCATTTTTCAAAACTGTCTAAATTCTAGAGCACTAGAAATGTTAGAACCAACACAGACTTAAGCTTGCTTCAATTCCTTTGCAGACACCGCTCCAGCGCTCTAAGTATACGTTTTCCCCAGGATGTACTGCCATCTCCTCGCTATTTATACATAACAAACTAACAATACATAACATAACAAACCAACTGGAATTTGTGCTTACTTGCGGAGATTCACGCGGTCGTTGTGCGCAAACTGTGCCAGCAGCAGGTCGCAGCGGTCGTGGATGGCTCGCGGAGAAAATGTTTTCTTAATAGCATTGTGCAAATTGTTCGAAACGGTCACCCACCCGCTAATTCCCCCTTCAAAAGGATTTGTGGCTAGCACTTCCCGCAACATAAAAATGTCGTCAGTCACGGTGAAGCGCAGCCGCGCAAGAGTCGCCGTCTTTGATGATGCCATTGCAGGAGACCGACGATAACTAACATTTCGCGCGCTATTTCTCTTCCTTAGTCGCCGTGGCTTTGACTTCGTCTTGAAAAACGCACCGTAACTATTTTTAGCCAGTGCACGCTTCCGCTTCCTGCGTTTCTATGACAACCTCGTAAACACTCCCTGTTAGGGCTACGATCGATGAGTTCGAGAGCCGTTTTAGAAAAATAAGGCATTTTACGGTTCAATCTTTGCGGTCGAGTGAAGTTGAAACAAATCGAAGTCACGCGGCACCATTTATTTATGCTTTGAATAACTCACAGCGACGTATCCACGGTAAATACGCGGTGAAGTGAGCAGTCCCCGCTTCGATGCACGCCGCCATGTTTTCTACGCTATCCAGCGTTCGGGGGCCCCGCTATTTCGCCCATTTAGCGTTAGCGTCGCCCGCTCACGCAAAGACCCAAGGGCCAATAGCGTTCTGCGCATGCGCAGTGGCGTCCCGCTATTCCCCTATGACCCAAAGCGATAGGGTGACGCTATACTAAAACTCTCTAATGACTCGGGACGCTGGATCCGCGGCTGCAGCAGTGCGATAGCAACTTCCTCCGCGGATGTAATGTTGGGGGCACGGAAGGTGAGGCCCTGAACTGGGCTGTTTTGGCGGACGACGGCAGCCGTGTACCAACCCCCATGGTGTGGACCGGCCGCGTCCGTGTAAAATACCCCTGGTCGAGCAGCATACTGCTCGGAAATGGCATCCGTTTGTGCGAGGCGGCGGCCATCATGGGCATCCTTTGTCATCTTATTGGGGAGGGGGCGAACCTGCAGGGCGAAGCGCCAGGCCTCGGGCATGGATACCCGCTTCTCCTCTTGGGTTGTGTAATTGATGTGGGGGCGGGTCAGAAGGTGGTGGTGGTGAAAACTTTTAATTACTGAAATAGAGTTTGGGAGCCACAGAGTGGCTCCGTTATATGGTCGGCGTCCCTAGTCCGGGACACCGCATGACAATGCCCCGTCTCTCACCCGTTTCACCAGAGCCCTTTGGGACTCAAGCGAGGAGCAGTTGAGGAGGGCAGTTTCCCATGCCTCTCTGGAAGGGGTAGGGGAAGGGGGGAGGTGGGGATTTTGAGTACATGCCCACACCATGTGGAAGATATCACAGGTCTCCCCACAGTGCGGGCATCGCCCATCCGTGTTACGATCGTAATGCTTTAAGATTGCAGGACAGAGTAGAGTACCTGTCTGCAGGCGCCTTAAAGTTCGCTCCTCCGTCTTACTCAACCCCTTTGCAGGGGCCGGGAAAAGGCGGTGGATGTCGCTATAGTGCGTTATAATTTCCCTGAATCGCAGCAGCGGCTGGTTAGTCTCCGAGCCAGAAGAGCTGGGATGAGGAGCCCGGTGAGTAAGCGCTCGGGCAGCCGCGTCAGCGGCCTCATTACCTCTAAGCATTGGTGGCCAGGAGCCCAAATGATTCTTTTGGGTGTTGGATCAGTGGCAGTCCGTCTTAGAATACAAGCAGCTAAGTGGGAGATCTCCCCTGCCAAGTAATGATCACATGATTTTCGGGAGTCCGTAATGATGATTCTCGAATTGGCGTGGGCGGCAGCAAGCGCTATCGCTACTTCCTCGGCTCGCATTGAATTCGGGGCTCAAAAAGAGAGTCCATCAACGTGCATTTCCTGGTGAACGACAGCAGCCGTGTAAAATCCCGTGGGCGATGGCCCTGCTACGTCTACATAATATACACCGGGTCGGGAGCCGTATTGTCTCTCAAGAGCCCGAGCCCGCGCTTGTCGCCTGTTTACGTGCATGTCGGTGTCCATGTTACGGGGGAGCGGGGAGACCCAGAGCATATGGCGCCACAGTACTGGGATACGCTCCGACTAGGCGGCTACCCGCACGTGTTTTGCTTAACCGCAAGTATTGATTGTGGAGATGAGCCTCGCGCAGCTCCCCACAGGGAGCCAGCCATGTGCACTTCACTTCCTTAAAAATTATCGGAATCTAAAACGCTGTCTACGCCAACGCCAATGAGCACAATGAACGCCGACGGCTTATGGCGTCAGAGCCGCGTTTCTGTCACAACGTTATCAATGCCAACGGATGCCGCGCACATCTCTCACTACCGCCACGTAGCTTAAAGCATGACTGAGGTGTCCACTGTCCCAGAGGGCAGTTATGCGCCTTTCCTTTGCTTTCGAACAGTGCTGCCAACCTCCAGCTCCGCTTCTCCCCGGGAGGACTGGGAGGCGACCCTGCTCGGCTGCCACGACTTACAGGCCCAACAAGCCTTAGTCGGGCGCGCCCGGGCGGCGGCTACCGCCAATGGGGAACTAGGGACCTCCACCTAGTGTTTGTAAGGATCGGTCCCTTACGGGCCGATCTAAACACCTCCTGTTCTGAATAAATGTTTTCACCACCACCACCACCCCCAATTTGCAATCAAAACTTCCCTAGATTTCCCTAGATACAAAATATTGGTTGGTTGATTGGTTGGTTGATTGGGGTTTAACATTCCAAAGCAACTCAGGATATGAGTTGGTAAATGAGACTTCGGTAGCCAGAGTTGACAAAATCAGGGTCCTAGGACTTATAATACAGGACAATAGAAAGATCACAGAGACAATAAACAGGCTTAAGTCCACAATTAACATGACAACCCGGCTCATAAGGCGAATAGCTAACAAAAGACGGGCAGTCAAAGAGAAAGGTCTCTGCCGAATGGCTCAGGCTTTCGTGATAAGCAGAATAGTTTGCGCCGTTCCCTACCTCAAACTAGGGCTGGCGGAACAGAATAAAATAGATGGGATCATAAGGCAGGCATATAAAGCAGCACTGGGGCTACCCCACTGCACTCCTACGGAAAGACTTCTTAAACTGGGGATCTACAACACCACCACGGAACTATGCGAGGCACATATATTTGCGCAATTAAGGAGGCTTGCGACCTCACCGCCGGGGAGAAAGATCCTGAGCAACCTAGGATTACATGATAGAATTCCGGAAAGAAATGCGCAGGCAAAATTACAGACCAAAGTTAGAAAATCACTCACTATTAAACCACTTCCAAAAAACATGCACCCTGCTTTTCACGAAGGCAGGAGGAGAGCCAGAGCAAAGGCCCTTGAAGCCAAGCTCGAAGGCTCGGAATACACAACCTATGTAGACGCGGCGGAATACGAAGGAGGCGACTCCTTTGTGCTCGTTGCCGTGAACGACTCGGGTGAAACATTAACGGCCGGTTCGGTCAAAACAAAAAACTCAGGGACAGCGGAGGAGGCGGCTATCGCCATGGCAATGGCCAGCACCAAAGCAGTCACCATAATTAGCGACTCCAAGGTGGCTATCAACAATTTTGCGCGGGGTATGATCTCCCAGGAGGCAGAACGAATATTAAGACATAAAGACTGGGACCAAAGAGAGGTGGAACTAATATGGGTGCCGGCACACTCGGGGAACAGGGGAAACGAGTTGGCTCACAGTATAGCTCGAGGTTATGTCAGCCGAGCAGTGAGCCGGGTTGAGTCCCCAAATTTCACGAGAGATGCATTCATATCATTTCACGAATACACCAATTAGTTTAAACTGGAAAGGAGGATCTATCTGCCACCAGACAAAAAGCTCGACAAAAGCCAGGAGGTAACGTGGCGTCGGCTCCAGACGCGAGCCTTCTTTAGCCCGTCGAGACTAGCACACATGTATCCAACACAATACAACACTACTTGCAAACAATGCGGCGAGATAGCCGGATATGACCACATTTTATGGAGCTGCAAAAAGGCGCCGCCACCGGCGAACCTACTACCAGTCCCTTCTCTAGAGCGGTGGGAGGCTATACTGGCCAGCTCAGACCCGTTGACGCAAGTCCTGGCCACTGAGTGGGCTCACAAGGTTGCCAAGAGCCATGGGCTCGAAGCCACCTAGTATAATGCCCACAAGGGCTCAGTGCTGACAATAAACGTTTTCCAATCCAATCATCGGTTTCGTAACTTAAAGCGGGACTAAAGAGTCCACTGTCCCAGAGGCAGGGAGGGGGGGTTAAGGGGGGGGGGGGGCAGTTATGCGCCTTTCCTCCAGGAGACCACGGAACCGATGCCATCTACCCCGATCTCATAGACCCCACCTGCAAACACTGCGGTAGCACTGCCACCCTCGATCATATGCTATGGGACGGCCCGGAGGATCCTCCTCCGGAAGCTCTTATAGAAGCTCCCTCACCAGACGCCTGGGAAGAAGCGCTGCGCAGCTCGGACCCCGCCGTCCAAGCAGGAGCCATCGAGCGCGCCGAAGAGGTCGCCGCCAGCTATCAGCTAACGGCCACCTGGCCCTTCTGCTAAGCGTCCAGAAACCCTTCTTTTCCGACAATAAAGTTTTCTCTCTCTCTCTCTTGCCCGTTGGGCAAATCGAAAATTCTTTTGTTTTTTCAGAAAAGGTAATGACGCACCTACCTTGGTGGACATCCGAACTGCGCACGGTACGATTTTTTTTTTAACGCATCCCCGAAGCAAGCGGACGCGCGTCGCATCGGTTCCGCAGATTTTGACCAAATTCGACCGGACCAAATCATTCTCGCCACCGGATTTTCTTCGAAACGGAAAGGTATCAAGTGCTGGATCCCCAGGATAGAAATTTCAAGCGGTAGGACCAGTTTCCGGCTTTCTACCAGATTTGAAAGTTATAAAGCGGAGGCCGGCCCGCTAACCCTAACGGGCCACCCAGCTCGACATCGTGAGAGCATGGGCCGCTAACCTTGTCGACGACGCCGACGCCTAGCATCGACGCCGTTTCAACGACGGACCATATGGCGGGGCCCAGCCAAGACAACGATGTGCCATTACAATCACCAAACGTCCTTCTCAACGATTTCCAAGAGATGGAGGAAGACGACTTCGGAGACGCCGACTTGGGAAGTGAGGACGAGATCCCGTCCGACTCCTCGTCGAAGCCAGCCGGGTGCAACAACGATGCCAGCTGGGAGTTTGCACAATCCAAGCGCCAGAGAAAACTTCAAAGGCGAAAAGAACGCAAAGGCACGGGAACGGGCCCGGCCGCCAAACCTCACGATGGAAAATTACCGGGTGATGCGACCGGCTGCAACAAGAATGGATCAAGGGAGCAGAGCAGGCCTAGGCGAAGAATGCCGCCACTCCCCAGAAGCGACTACAAGATCATTATTCGACCTAAGAAAGGACTCATGGTGAAGTCCCTCACCACCCACCAAGTAGCGCGCGCCATTGTCATGGCGTGCGGCCAGCAATGCAAGGACGAGGACCTACTTGTAAGTCTTCGCACTGGATCCAATATCATTATCGTTAGCACCCCGCACGAGCAAACGGCTCAGCTAGTGCGGCACATTACCCGTCTCAAATTCGACGGAAAGTCTTATGAAGTAAACACTTACGTGGCGGCACCGGAAGACGTCCTGCGCGGCGTGATCCACGGTGTAGACCCAGGTACCCCTCCTGAAGAACTCAAAGCACACTTACGAGTCAGAACTCAAGGAGTCACCATACTTCAGGCAAGGATGCTCGGAAAACCCAAGACGGCAGTGCTCACGTTCGACGGCCAAGTCTTGCCGAAGTTTGTCATTTATTACGGAGGAGAAGTACCATGCTACCAGTACCGCCCCACTAGGCAAGTGTGTTACGTCTGCTTCCAGCAAGGACACCGCTCCGACGTGTGCTCCACACCGAACATTATTGTGTGCGGACTGTGCGGAGTTTCGAACCCGCCCGACGACAACGAGTGCGCGCCCAAGTGCATAATCTGTGGCGAGGCACACCGGACCGGATCCAAGGAGTGCCGAGAGAGATTGAAAAAAGCGAGGCCAAAACCCACAGGAGGAAGAGGACGGAGCGACCAACGCGGGCGACCACCCAAGCGATGGCTCAGCTCAGAGGGAGAGACATCGAGGAGCCGATCGAGGTCCAACTCCTTCCCGCCTCTACCACAGGAGGGGGAGAAGCAAGAGAAAAAGAAAAAGAAGAAGCCTTCCCAGACAAGAGACAGCAAGGTGAGCTGGGCTTCTACCACTGCTTCGCACTCGGTAGGAAAGGGTAGTGACATAAACAACACAAACAAAAACAGTCGCGTCACAAAACCGGAGGACGCGAACAGCGATGCGCTCAGACGCGAGCTAGAACTCGCTCGAATCAAACAAAACGAGCTCGAACGCAAAGTTGAGGAACTCACAAAAACACTAAAGGAACAACAGCGGGAACTCGACACGACTAGAGCCCTTCCAAAACGACAACCACAGGCATCGAACGAAGGAGACCTTGAAACACGAATGCAACAGATGATGCAGCAGATGATGCAGGATATGATGCAGCAAATCCAGTCGCAAATGCAACAGATGCAAGTACAATTCCAAGGGCAGATCTCAGAGATGAGAAGCGTTTTTAGAAAACAAAAACATACCGAAAACATCAGGGAAAGGGCGTACAACTGTCCAGCGCTAACAGCTTTCGCAAACGAACAAGGCAACAGCAGTAACGCGTAAACATGATCAGTACGTATCGGCAAGAACAAGAACACTTAGATATTTGGCAATGGAACTGCAAAGGCTACCGCAAAAAGCAGGCCCTCTTAAAACAATATATAAACACACAACTCACACCTCCTGATGTAATTGCGCTCCAAGAGACTGGAATCAAGCCGACCTTACAAGGGTACGAGGTTTACGAGAGTCAAAACGAAGGTAAAGCGGCCGTCCTAGTAAGCAAAACCATTACCGCCATCAGGCACGATACCATCGCCGACACCGACATTGAACACGCGCTTGTTGAACTCATTCCGAAGAAGCGAAAGGGACGCAGCACGTTCTTACTGAATGTGTACAGCCCGCCGAGACAAAGAAAAGCCAAACTCTTCGAACTATTTTATGGAGCGCACAAGCTGGCCAAAGAAAATGCGCTCATCATCGTAGGAGATTTCAACGCCATGGACAGGAGTTGGGGATACCAGAAACAAGACATCAAGGGAAGAACATTAGTGGAAGTAGCAGAATACTTTGGCTGCAGTCTAATCACAGATCCTGCGACCCCCACGAGAATCGGGAATAGCGTGAGCACAGACACATGCCCGGACCTCACCTTCGTAAGGAAGAGCAGGGAGTCACAGTGGGAAAACATGATGGAAAATCTAGGCAGCGATCACTTTATCCTCCGGATACGAATAGCATCCGACACCATAAGACGCCAGATTGGGCAGGCGAAAATCACTGACTGGAACGCGTTTCGCGGGGCTTGCAACAAATCTGAAGGCGGTATCCAATCACTGGAGGAATGGAGCGGCATGCTGAGAGAAACGCGACAACGATGCACAAAAAGTCTAAGGAGAACGACAGCAACGCCCGAAGTAGACGCCCACCTCCTCAGGCTATGGGAAGCGAGACGCAGTCTCACCAAAAGATGGCGGAAGCAAAAACACAACAGGAAACTAAAACTAAAGATAGCAGAAATTACGGCAAAGGCGGAAGAATACGCGATGCAACTCGCGAAACAAAATTGGGAACAACTCAGCGACTCGCTTAGGGGAACTCTAGGCACAGCCAGAACCTGGAATCTCTTAAGAGCACTAATCGATCTGACCAAAATAAAATCAGAAAACAATAAAGCCATCCACAGATTCATCCACTCCTTCGAGGGATCAGACATCGCCCTACTGGAGAAGGCAGGAGAAAAATGTTTTGGCGATCACAATCCGCCGCGATACCAAGGAACGTATCGAGGAGCCGAAAACGAGAAACTCGACCGCCCCATAACTGTGGAAGAGGTTTACGCGGCCATAAGAAACACCACCAGAAACACGGCAGCCGGAGCGGACAGAATCGACAACGCCCTAATCCGCAACCTGAGCGACCACCTCATACAAGAGCTCGTCAGCTTTCTTAACAAACATTGGGAGGCGGAGACGGTTCCCGAAGATTGGAAACACGCCGAAGTAATAATGATACCTAAACCTGGTAAAAAGCTACAAATTGAAAACCTCAGGCTCATATCACTCACGTCGTGCCTTGGCAAGCTTTACGAACGGGTTGTAACTTTAAGACTTCAAAATTACATGGAAGATAACGACTGTGTACCACATACCATGTTCGGCTTCAGAGCGAAGCTCTCGACGCAGGACGTTCTCCTCCAAATACAAGATGTCCTGAGAAACGTACCTCGGACGGGAGAAAATGTCATAATGGCCCTGGACATCAAGGGGGCATTCGATAACGTCAGCCACGAAGCGATCCTTACGGGCCCAGACAACCTGGATTGCGGACGCAGAATCCACGGCTTCGTCAAAGCCTTCCTGTCCGATAGAACTGCCACCATCGGCATAGGAGACCTTCGATCGGACAAAATTCGCACTCCAAACAACGGAACACCCCAAGGGTCAGTTATCTCACCCCTACTCTTCAACATAGCTATGATAGGCCTAGCTCGAAAACTAGAGAACATCGAAGGCATCAGGCATGCAATGTGTGCTGACGATATAACAATCTGGACAAACACGGGCTGTCTCGGAGAGAAGGAAGAAAGGCTACAGCAAGCGGCCTCTTGTGTAGAGCAATACCTCGCAGAAAGAGGACTCGCATGCTCGACCGAGAAATCGGAACTGCTGAGAGTCTGGAGAGGCAAGCAAAACCGGACCGTTCCAACCAACGAGGACCTAAAACTCAACGTCTACCTAGAAGGGACGCCCATACCCGAAAAGACAACAATAAGAATTTTGGGCATGTGGGTTCAATCCAACCAGCGCAGTACTCACACTTTTACCCTACTGAAAGCAACAACGCTACAAGTCGCACGCATGATCACCCGCATCACCAACAGGCGACATGGCATGCGTGAAGAAGACACACTAAAACTAGTCAGAAGCCTAGTAGTTAGTCGAATCACGTACAGCCTACCCTACCAGTGCCTCAACAAAAATGAAATACAACAAGCGGATGCCCTGCTACGCAAAGCGTATAAGACAGCGCTCCGACTACCACGCAACACGTCTACAGAAAAACTCATGGCCCTGGGATTACACAACACCTTTGAGGAGCTACGAGAGGCGCAGCTTGAGTAGCAAAAACTCAGGCTGTTGCAAACAACGACAGGAAGAGCGCTCCTGCAGAGGCTCGGATACCGCGAGCAGATGCGAGAAATGTCGAGGACAGCAACGATCCCCGACGAGCTTCGCAAGACCCTCAAGGTATCTCCAATACCAAAAAACATAGATCCCAACCTCCATCGAGGTAGAAGAGAAGAGAGGGCCGAATTCATTGAGAAAACATACGCTCCTCAAGCCACGGCCGTGTATACAGACGCGTCTTGGAGAGGAGGAGATACCAAAATCGCGGTAGCGGCGGTGGTCGATTCGTCTTTACGCGAAATGACCAGCGCGTCTCTCCGAGGCTGCACAGCCGCAGAGTCCGAGGAAGTAGCCGTTGCTCTAGCGGTGGCGGAGGGCTATAGAACCGGGCGGTCACTAACAATACTCACGGACTCTCAAACAGCCTGCCGAAATTACATGAATGGCAGGATAGGTCGTCACGCGCTCCGTATACTCCTCGCAGCGAGCGACAGAATTAAAAACCAGGAAGAACAAAACGACAAGATCCCACACAAAATTGTGTGGGTACCGGGGCACACGGGGGTGGCAGGGAACGAAGAGGCCGACAGGATAGCTCGAGGATACATTACTTTCCGAGCATCCGACGAGATCGCAGAACTCGCGCCTGCACCCAGGGAATATTCGGCCATACTATAAAACTATAGAGGCAGAAGAATGCGATATCCCCCACCGGACAAATCTCTCAGCAGAGAGGAAGCTGTCACTTGGAGACAATTACGAACAGGCTCTTTCCCAAACCTACATATACTAAACAAAATGCACCCTACGATATACACGGACAAATGTCCCTGGTGCGACGAAAAACCTACACTATACCACATCACATGGGCCTGCCAAAACATACACGTGGTCCCCAAAATACAAAACCCGAGTGCGGAGCAGTGGGAGACTCTGCTGTCCAGCGACCGCTGTGAAGACCAACAAGGTCTGGTGCAGCGAGCTCAACGGGCGGCAGTGGCCAGCGGAGCCCTGGACTGAGGGCAACCGACCACTGATTAGAGGCGGACGACTTCGACAGATAAGGCTCCTGGGGGTAGAACCAAGACGTCTCTGAAGATGCCCCCAAACCGCAGGAAAAACCATTAGTGTAAATAAAGTTTTCCCTTCCTTAACGCATCCCCCGCAACAGCAAACGGTTGGCATGATACGATTGTTTTTACGCAGCCTCCGATTTTTTCCGACACATGGTGTCGACTACTACTGCTACGCCGACATGTTCCGTAAAATAGCGTTGCAGCGCTGCAAGGGAGTCCACGGAACGCCATCGCCCATAGGACACACCTTTGAACGCAACACTTTTTTCAGGAAAGGAAATGGCGCGGTAATTGTCTCACGCCACGGTGGACACCCCAACCGCTCTGTAATGGAAGGTTGGATGGTGGGAGTTAAAGAAGGAATAAAGATAGTGGCGTCGTAATGAAGGAAATGAAAACTGTATTTGAGGAAAACAAGTGACGCAATAACTGTCTCACATATCTCGGTGGACACCCGCAGACCACAATTATAGGTCGCCGATTGAAATTCATGCCGCCGTTAGGCTCTAACAACTAAAGTGTTTGCTTGGTTTGGTTTATTGGCGTTTAACGTCCCAAAGCGACTAATGCTATGAGGGATGCCGTAGAGAAGGGCTCCGGAAATTTCGATCACCTGGTTGGTTTGGTTTATGGGGTTTAACGTCCCAAAGCAACTAAGGCTATGAGAGACGCCGTAGTGGAGGGCTCCGGAAATTTCGACCACCTGGGGTTCTTTAACGTGCACTGACAACGCACAGTACACGGGCCTCTAGAATTTCTCCTCCAAAGAAATTCTAGCCGCCGCGGCCGGGATCGAACCCGCGTCTTTTGGGTTAGCAGCCGAGCACCATAACCGCTTAGCCACCGCGGCGGCTTTCGATCACCTGGGGTTCTTTAACGTGCACTGACATCGCACAGTACACGGGCCTCCAGAATTTCGCCTCCATCGAAATTCAGCCGCCGCGGCCGGGATCAAACCCGCGTCTTTCGGGTCAGTAGCCGAGCGCCGTAACCATGGAGCCACCGCGGCGGGGCTAGTGTGTTTGCTGCACAAACCGCTGAATTCTATGACACAATCCGAAACATTCTGCGGCAAACGGTTGGTAAATTGGTTTTTGAGGAAAGGAAATGGCGCAGTATCTGTCTTACATATCTCGGCGGACACCTGAACCGCGCCGTAAGGGAAGGCAGGAAGGTCAGAGTGAAAGAAGAAAGAGAGAATGAGGTGCCGTAGTGGAGGTCTCCGGAATAATTTCGACTACCTGGGGATCTTTAACGTGCACTCACATGGCACAGCACACGGGCGCCTCTTGCGTTTCGCCTCCATCGAAACGCGGCCGCCGCGGTCGGGTTCGAACCCGGGTACTGGTGGTGGTGGTGAAAAACTTTAATCAAAGCGAGCTTGAGGGTAAAAAAAAAACCCTGCTGCATGGTCGGTATCCTTAGTCCGGGACACCGCATGACGAGGCCCCGTCTCGCGCCCGCTTGACCAGAGCCCTTTGGGACTCCAGTGTGGAGCAGTTGAGGAGGGCAGTCTCCCATGCCTCTCGGGTGGGGGTGGGGGAGGGCGGAAGGTGAGGATTCTGAGTACATGCCCACACCATGTGAAAGATATCGCAGATCTCTCCACAGTGCGAGCAGCGCCCATCTGTGTTCGGATCGAAGTGTTTTGCTATTGCAGGACAGAGAAGGGTTCCTGTCTGCAGGCGCCGCAGAGTTCGCTCCTCCGCCTTACTCAGCCCCTTGGCAGGTGCCGGGTAGAGACGGTGGCGGTCGCAATAATAAATTAGGATTTCGCGGAACCGCAGAAGCGGTTTATGAGCTTCTGAGCCATGAGAGCTAGGATGAGGAGCCCGGTGTGTGAGCGCTCGGGCGGCCGCATCAGCGGCCTCATTGCCTCGTAGACGCTGGTGGCCAGGAGCCCAGACCACTTTTGTGCGAGTTGGATCGGCGAGAGCGCGTCTTAGAATTTGCGAGGCAAGAGGTGATATTTCTCCTGCAAGATAATGTTCACAGGCCCGGCGAGAGTCTGTGATAACCATTTTCGATTTTGGATCGGCGGCAGCGACAGCTATTGCGACTTCCTCCGCTCGTGTTGAATTTGGGGCCCGAAAAGATAGCCCATCAACATTCATTCCCCGGTGTACTACGGCAGCCGTGAAGAATCCCGCGGGCGACGGCACTGTGACGTCCACGTAATAGACGCCCTCTTTATAGCCATATTGCCTCTCAAGCGTGCGAACCCGCGCTTGTCGTCTGCCTTCATGTGAAGCCATGTCCATGTTACGCGGGAGCGGAGCGACCAAGAGCATGTGGCGCCACAGCACCGGGATGTTCTCCGTCCCCTCTGGTATGCATGTGTGTTGGATGTGTAAGCGGTTTAGCAGGCGGCGCCCAGGCACCGTCTGCGATATCCGCGTATATTGGTTCACGAGGTGGACCTCCCGCAACTCCTGATAGGAGTTTACCACTCCCAACGCCTTCAGCTTGGCGTTGGAGGTAGCCACCGGGAGGTCCAGTGCTCGCTTTGTTGCCTTCCTGATGATGGCGTCAATGCGCTCGTCTTGTTGTTTGGTGGTGCGTAGGTACGGCACGGTGTAGAGGATCCGGCTGGTCACGAAGGCATAGGCGAGCCGTAGCGCGTCCCTGCTCCGCAGACCACCCCGCTTGTTGGAAACGGGGCGGATCATGCGTCCTACCTGTTCACCTATGCTCTTGAGTTTGGCTATAGTAGAGTCCGGCCTAAGTTTGTTATTGATGAACAGACCCAGGATCCGGAGCTCCGCCACTTCTCTGATGGGACCGCCCGACAGAGATATGTGTAGAGACGTGTTGTCCTTGTGGTTTGTCCTGACGTGTAGAAGCTCTGACTTGGCGGGTACTCCGGCTCGGAGCGCCTTACCACTGAGCCACCGCGGCGGGTAAGCAAACAGTTGGCATGGTACGATTTTTTTTTGCGATGGCATGATGCGATTTTTTTCCGACGCGCGGTGCCGACATCTACAACTACGACGCCGACGGCGTTTCAACCTGCCCGAGAGAGCTGGGAGGCTGCCGTGCTCGACTGCCCTACCTTAGAGAGTCCATGAGCTTTCGTGGCTAGGGCCCGAGCTGCCACGGAAGCCTCAGACATTATTTTTGTATCTGAGACATTATTTTCGGTTTTTTGCTGTTCTGCAAGCCAAAGAAGAGCGAGGAGCATCTCGACAGCTAAGCGGCCAGTTATAAATCGAGGCAAGAGAGAGTAGCCGATCCCAACACTAGTTTCGCGTTATTTTTTGGCGCTTGGATGGATGGAGGGAAACAACTTTATTACAAAAAAAAAAAAAATCTTCCAGGGTGGTCCCCTACTGGTCCAGGAGTCCACGGGCTTGTGCTTCACGTAAAGCCCGATCCGCCAGCCATTTCTGGCCATTGGGCTGAGCGGTCCGTAAAGCAGCCTCCCAGGAAGAATGAGTGGGATTGGGGATGGGGGTTACTGCCTTTGGGGAAGGACATTCCCAAAGGTAGTGGAAAAGTGTGGATCTGGGCACGCCACAGACGTTACAATCAGGAGGAAAGGTGCGGTAGAAGCATGAGAGACGGCGGGGTTAAATAAAACAGCCTGCCTGTAATTGTCGCCATGTGGCGCTGGAAACTCAGCCGCATGACACTACCACCACCCCACAGTACCTTGTCGCCCTCATTCAGGCGCTTCTAGCGTTTAATGCTGCAATGAAAGTTTCCGCCGCGGTGGTTCAGTGGTTGTGGCGCTCGGCTGGTGACCCGAAAAGCGCTTGTTCGATCCCGGCCGCGGCGGTCGTATTTCGATGGAGGCGAAATCCTAGAGGTCCATGTACTGTGCGACGTCAGTGCACGTTAAAGATCCCCAGGGGGTCGAAATTTCCGGAGCCCTTAACTACGGCATCTCTCATATCCTGAGTCGCGTTGGGACGTTAAACCCTAAAACGTTAAAACTTCCCTGTGCTGAATCCAGAACGGATGCACTTCAACCCTTCGATGCCTCGTCTCAGGATACACTTGGCATTGTTCCAGGAGAAACGAATTAAAGGAGCTGAAACTTAGACGGAACAGCAAGCGCGTTGAATAAGACGATTCAATCCTCACACTCAGGATGTGGTTACAATAGCGGGAAGTACAGTGATTAAAACAGTTCGTTCAGAACCACGAAGTGCGAGAGCCGTACCTCAGTGGCTTCTGGCAACACATCCAGCGGACTGAACGCAAGCACCAACACCAAGAAAAATCTGTAGGGGACATTTAAGCTCCGTATTAAAGTATATGACACGACAGTAAAAATGGGTTAATAATGTCGATATATGCGGAATTAGTCCTTCTCTCCTTTACATTCATAGATCCATGGGAATTCCCATACGGCCCCTGGCGCGGTGATGCAGTGGTTAAGCAAAGCGTCACTTCCCTGCTAAGGCAGGTGCTGCCACAGGTGGGGTTTGAGACCCAGGTTGCTCTTCCCAAGCAACCTCTTGCAGCCAGTCAATAATTTAACTGCCACTTGTAACGGTGGGCACTTTTCTCAGAACCTGGTGTGCAGGCTGTGGTGACGTCACACAGTGCCGCGCCGTAGAAGGATAACAAGGTGACCGTGGACGGTCTTAAACACTGATCTCCACTAGGGGAGGTGGGTGCCGCATCGGGCGCCCGAAAGTGAAGCCACCGGAAGTAAGTGGCCTTTTCCCGGAAGTCAGCCTTTAGCAGTGCATGAAATCGGACCTCAGCACGGTTTTTCAGTTGCAGTTTGGTTTTACCACTTAGCATTTCGTCTTTTCGTCGTTCTCGTCTTTTTACATCACAATGCCTACTTGTTGCGCCGTAAACTGATCGAGGAGGCCAGCGAAGTCTTCGGGAAAGACGTTTCAAAAGTAAGGGTCCATTGCATCGCAATGGAACGACACTAGCAGACGACAGGACGTCGTTACACGCAGCTAGTATGGAGCCTCGTCTACTCGGCTCGGTGTCGTCTCGTTTGCCTAGCTCCGCCAACTCTGCTCTTTACTGTGATGCTTGTTCCCACGCTCAAGCCCAAGTTATGCTATCAATGGGGGATAAATATAAGAAAGAATAGGTTGAAGCATTCACCAGGCAGGTTACTTTGCAGCAACCATTTTACCGAATTATGTATAGACCGAGCCGGAGCGAGGGCTAGGCTACCATCTTGTGAGCTGTCGACGGTGTTCGTTTGGTTCACATTAGCGCCTCCAAAAGATATGGTACTGCTTTTTCGACGGAGCGTGTCATGTACTGTTTCGTATTGTAGCAAGTTAAGCCAGAATGGGCTTTTATGCGTGGTGCTTGGTACAGTTGACTTCTAACAGCGCTTCTCACGCGCACTGCTGCATTCATCTTTCTTGTCAGTTGTTCCTCTCGCGCTGTGCTTTTTCTTTACTACACGAAAATTTGGTTTTAAGATGACCTAGCCTCATCGTCATTCCACTACTTCTCCTTCACGCTCGGAAGGCAAGAACCAGACAAGAACATAGTGTTTAATGCGCGCGTACTCCTTTACCGCGGCAGGCTAAGACGTGCATGCCTGTTTTCTTCGGTTTCTTTGAAATTACACGGTTCTGCACACAATGCTCACATTTCTCGCGTTCAGCTTGTTTGTTCCTTTCATATAACAGCAGACATTACGCGAGAACAATGCAAAACACTGAGAAGGAAAGGGCGAAAGACACGACTTTTTGCATTGAAATACACAGCAGACACCCAACTTCCGGGACAAGCTGTCCAACTTCCGGTGGTTTCACTCGCGCTCGTCTCGGAAAGCGGGAATGCGGCATCCAGCCAAGTAGTGGAGATCAGTGGTCTTAAACATTCCTACAGCGTCACGCCAGGCCGCCATCGGCAGTTCCAGCATCGGAGGCACCGGCTGTTACATGTTGCCAATTTCGCGGATGTGCAGCACGGTGCGGACGGTTGGTTTGTTTATGCAGTTTAACGCCTCACAGTGACTCAGGACTGAGGAATCCCGTGATGGAAGGCTCCGGATAATTTCGACCACCTGAGGTTTTTTAACGGGTGCTGACATCGCACAGTACATGGGCCTCCCGGCTTTCCCCTCCATCAAGATGCGACAGCCGCCGCCTCGACCGAACTCGTTTTTTTTCGAGTCAGCATACCAGCACCTGAACCACTGTACCACCGCGTAGTCGTCGCACCGTGGTCACAGTAAACTGATATCACTGTAGCAACTTATCTTTGTCATACAACCCCATTGAGTTCTCCCGGTCACAACTGGCCGCTCTTGGAATGCTAGATATGCAGTACGCCTCCGAAAACGCGATACCAACAGCGTGACAGGCAAACTGAAGGGCAGTTATTCTATGCTCTGCAACATTTCTAATGGCAGCCGTGCTCCAAAAACGCCCAAAGTCAGCCTCAAAACAGCCCAAGCGCACACTTCAAACTTGAGCAGATTTCAATCGAGCGCAGTCGACCACATGTCGCCTTTAGAGTCGAGTACGGTTGGTGGCACGCGATTAAGCTGCCTTGAGCTCGCCAGAAATCAAGTCCGAGAGAAGTGACACCTCTGCATTCCGTCATTCGAAAGCGTACCACCCGTACCGGCACGCCTCGCAGTCAGCTTCGGACGCATTCCTTCGAACTGCTTCTCAGCCCCCTGCATTCACGTACCGAGACGGCTCTTTTCTCCCACCTGCAAAGTGCTTCGCGCTTCTTCTTTGCTGAACCTTCCGTTGTCACCACCCTTTTACTCAGTAATTGTCTGTACCGTAATCGAATAGTCTCTCCATTTTTACCCACAAACATCCATATTTAGCGCTTTTCCCCTTCAGGAGTACGAAAAATCTCGCCATTGGGAAACAAAAAATTTTGAGTTTCAAATTTTGTTTCGAGACAATAGTGTTCTCGGCATATTTTACTCCTGAAATTCCCTGAAAAAAGAAAATTTCTCGAATGAAACACCACTGCTGCAGAATCCGGTTCAAACTATAATCTAAAGGAGTGCACTGGCACATGCATTTACGTGACACTGAAACGATGCCAGTCAATGCTTTTCCAAAGCCTGACACAAAAGTACCCGTAATTATTTTATTTTTATGCGAAGCATACTACTTTAGCTACGACTTCAGCCATTCACCGTGGTTATGCGCCTCCAAATCACGTGATACATGACGTCACACCACGTGACACGATGACGTCACGACAGTGGAGAAACGGGGGCCCACCTCGCGCCGTCGCTGTGGTTGTGCGCCTCCAAATCACGTGATACATGACGTCACACCACGTGACACGATGACGTCACGACAGTGGAAAACGGGAGCCCACCTCGCGCCGTCGCTGTGGTTGTGCGCCTCCAAATTACGCGACACGATGATGCTTCGCATTCTCCAGGCTTAACCAAGTTAAGCCTCAGCCATTTTTTACTCCGGTTTTTATAGCTCTTCCTTTCTTGATGTATTTTGGTTTCATTCCTTAATCTTTCCAAAGAAGAATCACAGACTATGTTTCATTTCAGGCCTTATGTTTATTTTTATTGCTGCGCCTTAGGTCCATATCCTCCTTTAACATCACCATTTACCGGCAGCGGTTCTGGCATCTTTCCTGGTGCATTTTGCCTTACGCTTGGCTTCTTCTGGTAACAGCAATTAGGGAACGCTCCTCCATGCCCTCCGTCTTCACGTACAGTAGCGTTTTGCTCCGGCGAACAGCTGGGCGGAGAACATAAATTCTTACAGCACCCTGAATTGTAGAACAGCTCAATATTGTTTGTTTTTTTCGCGTCGGTGTCACCTTCTTCCTGTCCTCGTTTTTCTTTTTGGGCCCTGTTTTCCATCAAAGTCATCCACCAACTAGCCCAATAACAAACTTTATTACTGTAACATTGTTTTCTCTCCCATGTTTCATGCATCTAGAATGTGCGCTTGCAAGGTAGACCTGAAGCAATTCACACTGAAAGTCGCCTTATATTGAAGCAGTAAAACCGCTATAATATAATGATGGCTTGTTCTCGGCGCACAATGCTCTGCAGAAATTCCAAGCAGTTAAATAAAAAGGAGCCTGCTAATTGCGGTAACGTCCAATTAAAGAAGTTCGCTTCAGGTCATTGTAAAGACACAGGCTACAAGCTTATTTGATATTGATTGAGCTCAAGCGAAGAATCACCCACATATCTTAATGTACAGTAAGCAAGATATTCCTTTAAAATGGCACAGCAATACTGAGCAAGATGTTAATAGATCATTATTTATTTGATTAAAATCTTCTCCGCCTTGGCTACACTCCGGTAAAGCATAGGAATGTTATTCTTTCACTCTTGGGCTACCTAAAAAAGGAAAGTTACTCGCAGAAAAACGCGTACTATTTAATGTGGATAAAGTATTTTTATCCTGCACCATTATTCTTATGAGGTAGTAAACTGTTTGCCATTATGACCATGTCTCACATTTCTAGCTGAGCCACATTTGTTGAAAAGTATATAGTTCGCGAGTGCTCCATTCCAAACAAAAAAATTCTGCATAAAGAATACAAAGAGTGGTCAGTGGGAAATTTTAAGCAGTTTTCCAAGACAGATTTTTTTGTGATAATATGGCGATTCTTTCGCATTCATCGAGACAGTATTGGCGGACATCAAAAATGTGCAAAATTTGTTCCATATTTGTGCAATCAACGAAAATATTCTAATGCAATTTTAAGTTTTAGCACTTCGGCACTTTGTTGTAATTAGGGCATTGTACTCGGCCTTCTGGGAATCCAACGTCAATTATAGATGTACAGGATTGTGTTTGCCCTGGGCGCAATTTACCTAGGAATTTCAGCTCGCCAGACGCTTCGACGAGGTGCGCTGCAACCGCAAATCGAGGGTGACCATGCCTACCTCTCACCCAACTGCGAGTGAGCCGAGTCGCATCGCGCCTCCTGAGCGATAGGAAAGCTGTAAAAGGAGTGGGATGCGCCCCTACGAGCTACACCACTCCCTAAGGGTAACTGTACGGACTTCGCACAGCCGTCCTGTGCCCCATCGGTGTGTCTAGAAGGCCGAAATCCCCAACCCCGAAGTGTCAAGGGTAATTACATTTTTTCGATATGTAATCATTAATCTCGGCTGCCCTGATGGCCCACCAACAGCTTCGAATTTCGGCTAAGAGCCTAGGCCCTGAAATGTGAAAGGTTATTTACTACATTTATTCACTTAGTTATTTACATATTTATCAACTTCTCTTTCAAGTTCTATAACATGCTGCAATAAGCTCGCCGCGATCGTGTGGGTGTCATTATTTTGTTGCAAAAGCGTATATTTTAAAAATCAGTTAGAATATCCCGCGAACAGCTTTACATGCTTTTAAGCGATGCTTCAGTTTTTATGAGAGGCAAAAGCAAAGGTTTCAATAGGCAACAAGCTACGGGATTCTGTTCATGACAGTTAATCATGCTGATCATCATCATGAGCTAAGCACAGGGCACCAGCCTTTACCTATCTATTTTAAGAGATTAGAAACTATTATCAAAATCCATGCTTATAGAGCACACCATTACCCTTCACCTGGTACCATGCTGAAAAAAGCATATGGGAAACGGATCCCGGAGCAAAAAAAAAAAGGATTATAGCCAAAATCTTGATTTTGAACAAGATACTCACTATCTGTAAGTCACAGTGCCGTTGTGACAAGAGACTACGGCGCAGGGTTGTGTGAGGTTTTTTTTTTCGTTGTTGCTGAAGTGATTGTTACCGTCGGTGCAACTCCCTACAATACAAAAGTTGTTTTTGGGTGAGCATGTATGGAACTGTGAACATCGGCACCAAACACTAGTGGATTCAGACAGTAAGGGCATTTTCTGTTTACTTTTCACACTCTGCGGGAGGCTTCCCTCTTCTTTGCAGTTGCCTCGTAACCTGCTCCACTAATAATTATTACGACAGCCGGGCTTTTCAGAAATGTTTTAAAATGTTCCAATATTACCCAAGCAAAACTGTAACATTAATGCTGCTAACGAGTGCAACTACTTGCGAACTATGAGTACTACTTTCTACCTTACTGGAAACAATTCATTGCACCTTAAATAGTTTTCGCAAGCTACTGTAATTTTTGTTGACTATGATGACTTGCTCCGTACAAGTTATTAAGGGCCTGCATGACCTCGAAAATCATGTTTCTAGCGCGTGCAAATAATAAACGCCATCACAAATAACAGATTCTCGACAAAGAAGTTTCAGCTCTTCTCCGCTACTTGAACATGAATTCAGTGACGCCAGTGCGACGCGGGCTACAGCCCGCAGCAGAGGTGAGATAGGTGGAGTGTAGCTTGAGGCCTCCGCAATCAAGGCGACACTGTGCTCGTCACTGCAGCCATTCTGTTTCAAATGTTTCACGTGGCAGCGAAAACCACGCTTGCCGTTCATTCGCACAAAATTACTAAGCTAAACGCGTGTTTACATATTCACAAAATGTTCACAATGTTCACAAAATTTTCTTCGCTCTTTAACATTACATTCTCGGTCCAAACAGTCATCACTGCCAGAAAATTTTCGCATAATCTGTTTCTTCATTATTGGCCCCTTAATTGGCTTCCAATAATGATGAAAAATTGTGGGGCAATCGTGTATTCACATTTCTCCTACAACCAAACTGGGCTGTTCAAATTAATATTGTTAGTAAAACTTCACATTACAGCTTCGTTATTCATTTCAGGTCTATTTGGCAAACTGATTTTGCAGATTTACGCTTTTGGTTGCTTCAAATTTTTTGACAATTTTGCCTGAATATCTTGAGTAGCAGTGGATTAAACAAACTTCACTTCTCACTCTCATGGCATTTGATGCTGCAATTAACACACCGTGTATTTTTTATTGACACCGAGAAAATTCAGAGCATGGAAATAGTCGCATCATCTTCCAGGCAGCTGAACTTTCAATGCATAAACCATTATTCAGAAACATTTAGAGCTCTTCAGTACGACCAAGAACTGTCTCTAGTGCCCTGTCGACATTTGGATACCCAATTTTTAACAAAACCTCATACCTAGCAAACCAGTTTTTTCTGCACGCTACTAGTTGTCGAAGCATTTTAGAGCGTAAGTTGTTATAGCTCCGGTTTAGTTATTTATCTAAAGAAACTAGGCTTGCCATCTCTGCCGTTGTTGGTGGTAAAATATTTTATTGGCACCGAGAGATGGATAAATCGAGGGGGTTGTGGGGCACGTGGGCCCTGTCTCCGTTAGTCACAGCCGCCGGGTAGACATTTTCTGCGCCAGACGAGAGGGAGGCACCTAGTTGGAGAGGAAGGTGCGCCAATGCCGCTGGCCGGTCCGATTCCGTGCGTGCGCACTGCGCTCACGTCGAGAGGTGAGGGGGGGGGAGGGGGGGATGGTGTGGCATAGCCGGCATAGCAAACAGATAGCTTGGTGCCGTTAGATTGCGGTGTGTCCGCACTTTTATCGGCGAGACTGCGACTGCAAAAACCCCTGGGCAGTTGCCAAGAAGTTGTTATTCTGCGTTTTCACCGTGGTGGAACGGTCGGTCTACCGGTATTGAGCAGTCGGTACGCCATTTATTATCTAGAGGATACTTAAACTGCAGCCTTGCATCGACAACGGCATCCGCATTATGACGGTCAGAGAGTGTGTACGTCCATGTGTCTAGTCCATAAAGTGTGCCGGGAACACGATCGAACTGAAAACCGCAGGCCGGAGAAGGCTGGGTATGCATGTGAGCGTACAGACACTTAAACGGCCCAGTGAGACGCTCAAATGGGCCGTCGACTGCGAAACGCCAGAACCAACCTGCCGCGCCAGACCTCTCGGCCGCTGATGTCAATCAACGTTCGCCGGTTAACTCATTAAATTAGCAAGCTTTTAAATGTACTAATCTTTTTATGAAGGAAAAAGCACACTGTGTTCGACTAAACTTTAAAGCCGTTTAAACTTTGATGGCACATTTCTCTCAGGAAAACTCCGAAGAGAAGAGCCTTGCAAGCAATGCTCCGCATGCGGTGGCATAGCGCCAAACGCTGCACTACGCACAACGAGGTGTACTACTGGTAGTATCTGTAGGAGCAGCTCGGAATTATTAAAACTCAACCTTCCAGCCTTTCCTCTTATTCCTCCTCCTCCTACACCTACGCATGCCACATTCAAGGTCAAAACCACTTGACAGAGACCTTCAGTCAGGAGGAGGGGCCAATGTATGGCGTTAACGTCAGATCACGTGCCTCGCTCGCACCCGCGCTAGCTCTTCGCCGCTGCCTCCCTCTCCTTGAGAAACACCTGCGCCACCTCTCGCCGAATCACGTGCTCGGAGTAGAGAGGGACAAAATAAAACGCGGCTGTCTGGCAAAGCCTCGCTAGACGACGTCACGGCTGAACAGCATGCCGGGCCCTCGCGCAAACGATTTCCAATCAAAGCCAAGGAGAATCGTATCATATGGCTGATACATTCGGAGACAAGCCACGTTGCAGCGAAAGCTTGTGGCGTACGATACAGAGACAGATTAAAAACGTGAGCAGAGACTGGAGAAAAGTCGTCAATGACAGCGTAAGCCTGTAAAGTCTTTAATCAAAGCAAAACTGTGCCTACCCTGCTTTACCAGGCGTAGCCGAGCTTTCCGCTCGTCTTAGTAGGTTCAGCCGGGTTGAAGCCCCACGATTCTTTTGCTTGCTAACAAAACCGTGTTTAGTGTTACGTCGACATTGACGTGCATACTGACGATGAATTCTGGGAAGTTCCGGCCAGAAGTATCGCGCAGCACTGTCACAGAAAACAAGAGATGAGATGGAGGCCTGAATTTAAGAACAAGGCAGCAGGGGTAAAAAGGGAGTAATTACTCATTGCCATCCACCCAAGCGCAGCCATACCGCTACAAAGGAAAGCTATACAGCTTTCCCAGAAACTTCGTAGTTAAAGAAAAATTCGTCCTGGTCCGGGGTTCGAACCCGGGACCACCGCTTCACCGGAGCAATCGCTCTACCAACTGAGCTAACCGGGACGGCAAGCTAATGGTAGGGCGAGAGCGAATTGATCAATAACTAGAAGTGGGAAGAGTGTTGGTCGAATGTTTAGGGAAATCCACCAAGGTGGAGTAAATTTGTATTAAGGGAGTAATTACTCATTGCCATCCACCCAAGCGCAGCCATATGGCTACAAAGGAAAGCTATACAGCTTTCTCAGAAACTTCGTAGGTAAAGAAAAATTCGTCCTGGTCCGGGGTTCGAACCCGGGACCACCGCTTCACCGGAGCAGTCGCTCTACCGTAGAACTGAGCTAACCGGGACGGCAAGCTTATGGTAGGGCGAGAGCGAATTGATCAATAACTCGAAGTGGGAACAGTGTTGGTCAAATGTTTAGGGGCATCCCCGAAGGTGGAGTAAATTTGTAATAAGGGAGTAATTACTCATTGGAATCCACCCAAGAGCAGCCATACGGCTGCAAAGGAAAGCTAGACAGCTTTCTCAGAAACTTCGTAGTTAAAGAAAAATTCGTCCTGGTCCGGGGTTCGAACCCGGGCCACCACTTCACCGGAGCAGTCGCTCTACCAACTGAGCTAACCGGGACGGCAAGCCTTGGGGGATTCCCATAAACATTTGACCAAGGCAGCAGGGGATTTCAAGAAATGACAGGCGTACTAGCTGCCTCGCATTTCGTGGATATCTGAAGTGGGACTGCTGGAGAGGATTAGATGCGGAAATAGGATGCAAAAATAAACCAGTAATGTATACCTACTTGCTAATAAATGCACTAGTGATTGCCTAGCTAAAGGGTTTTCATGTTGTGCGTATCATGCGTTTTTACTGTGTTTGTCTGCTTCAGCAGTCAGATGACAACACACGAAGACAGAATTTTGCACTTCCAGTAGAGGTTCTACAACTGGCGATCACATTACAAAAGCCCGTACAAACGGCGCTTGTTGCCTAGATGCATCGCACAACTAAATATACAACTGATAGTTCTTAAAGTAGCCTGCTTTCTTAATGAAGATGCATGAAACATACCTGAAGTGCTTCCGCGGGTATTTTTTCTAATATCGTTTTCCCCGGTGGCATGGCAGCGAAGCACGGGCAAAACGAGGAGAACGGAAATACAGACCACAAAGGAGTGCATTCTGAAACTGTTCTCACAGTATTCGAGCCTCTCCTCGAGTACGATGTCGATAGAATTGTATTGTACTTTTATACTCGGATTGTCACCCGAAGTGACAAAAACTAATGAAGCGAAGGAAAAACGAACAACAATTAAACTCTAGTTTTTGTTATTCCGCGCTCTAGATTTATATCTTGCATGTTCACTTGACAGCGATTGATAACTGAGCGCATACATTGCTTCATGAATTGCCTCGAGTTATTGTGTTTTTTTCTTGTTTTTTAGCGACAGCTGTATCTTGAACAATTTAAATGTATGCGTAGTTGCTGTATACTTACTTATAATGAATTACACATATGGCGGGGATAGTGATCACACAGCCAGGCAGAGGAGTAAGGACGAGAGATAACCGCCATACAAGCTTAGCGCTGTACGGTATGTTACGACAGGGAGTAGTAGAGTCACTGAAAGAGGGAGTGAAAGAAGGGTGAAGCGAGAGAAGCGCGAAAAAGAAACCCGGCCAAAGCTAGGGTAACAGCGATGTATACTGCCATGCAGAACTGCCACGCGCTACCAACATCACAGTCAGGTAGAGCACGCATTCACCCCCGATCCCGTGCCCACGTCGTGCCCCGCATCTAGAGCAGCCTTTTGTTGTAAGCGAACGGAAGCGCGGCCATAAGCACTACGAAATGCTCCAAAACACCTAAGGGACGCTGAGCGTAAGCGGCAGGCGAGAGCCCAACTATACGACGTGGTTTCATAGAGAGGACACGTTTGGGACGTTGCCAGCAAACGTGCTGCCCAATATCATCCGCAAGTTGGTCTGCCACATATTTCCCATAAAAAAGTGTCCACGTTCGCGCTATGCTACGTAATGCGGAAAACCGAGCAGATAGTAGGGTCGCCTATCTGCTCCGGTGGCGCTTGAGAACTTGATCCACGGTATAGCTCAGGGCAAGAGTGTCTCTGCTGTGCCGAATCCAGAGACCGCATCTTCATGGGGTAGTTTTATAGCGGGCTAGTTAGAGCGATTCGTTCACCTTAGAAAATTGCCGTCTTTTTCCGTACAGGTCTCTGAGTATTAACTAAGTCGTTGGTTGTAATTGAAAGGAATGCAAAGATGCATTCGAGAAATTACGACGGGAGGAAAGCTGGACCACGACGTGTAGGAAGGCATTAAGGAAGAGGCGCAAGAGGCAGATATAGAAAAAAATTAGCAAAGATTTTCTAGACAATGCTAAATCTGACTATTTACGTACGCGTGTAACAAAAATTCATTTATTTTTCGGTTTTGCTCTTTTTTAATCTTGTTTTCAGCATATGTCGATGTGCTCGCCATTTCTATTGCTACCGTATTCTATGTTCTTTCTCCGTAAGTCTGCATAAAAATAATGTGCATAAAACTCGAGGTATGCGCGTAGGCTGCCTTAGTGTAAGAATTTGCGTATACACTGCGTTGTTTTTTTTTTTTACATCATGCTCCGCTCTCGAAACTACTTCATTTTTGAAGCTCATGCAGGTCCAGTGTAAAGTTGATCGTGGCTCCTCCAATCAACCATGTAGTAGTGAAAACTTTCGATGATGAGGGAGGCTTTAAAGATACCAAGAATAAAGGACCCAACGAGTCGCTATTCGCACTGGGAGAACTTACATCGGACTACGTATGTGATACAGCTACTCGCGACAGCTTTAGGATAGTTGAAAGTACCTGCATTCATTTACTCACAGTGTCATTTGTGCTAAAAAAAAATGTTAACAAAAATGCTCAGAAATTTTATTTCCTTTATACCTTTTTCCTCTTGAGTGAACAAAAAAGTGTAGCAAACAATAAATAAACGTGTATTACAAGAAGTTCAATAATTTCTAATGCCTCATTTGAGGGATCATCCTGTACGTTTCAGTGCGAAAACAGCTCTTGCCTCATGAGTGGCGTGGACAGGATGTGTCACGCTTTTACGAATCCATAGCCAGTCCACAATCCTATTCTAAGCCATCGAAAAATGCAATCCATAATCTAATCCTGAATCTAACTATGCGCGAACTCTCACAGAAGAAAAGGTGGGAATAGGCGGGCACAGTGGGAGACGGGGACGATTCCACTGCGCCACGACAGCTATTTGCTTTTTCTTTATTCCATGGAAGTAGTGCCGAAAAGGAAAATCCGTGTGTGGTCATGCCACAAAACACCAGGCTGTGTAATACGAGCTACCTTACCCCTGCACGTCCCCACGTTCCCAAACAACAAATGTCTGGGGGCACACACATGCATCTAGATAGGGCAACCAGCTAGGCTGCTCTTCCAGAGAAGCATATGTTCCCCGCACGAAAGCGCACTGCTCATGGAAAAAAGATTTGCCACGACGGTTCGACGATTGCAGCTGAATAAAGGCGCGTCTAGTGAATGCAGAGTTTTCTTAGAAATGTATCTTCGAGACATGTAGTGAGGCGTACATTAGTAATTATGAGCATATAAATTACAAATGGCGTAATTAACCGAGTGCAAAAATACGTTGCCGATAAATTTACTTCTTGTTTGGCGTATTGTAGCGCCATCAAGCGGCGCCCATTAAAAACTCCTCTTGTAAGGTACCATGTTGGCCCAGCAGATGGTGTGCGCGTAGCACCGCAGCGAATGCCTACTCGGCCCCATAGGCATGCCCCAAGACCCAAATTCAGAGGGCAGACCACACACAGCTTTCGCGTTTTCGCACGTAAGAAGCCTTAAGTACAGCTCATAATTTTTTGATGTCTTACATCCATATTGACCAAACAACATTCGCTAAACCTGCCACTCTTGCAATCTAGACACAACCGTAACGTTTGCTGCTGTTTATTCTTGCACTTTTTTGAACAGCATCTCGAGACAAAGCGCTTCGTCGACCATTCATTTGCCGCGAACTTGCTGAGCGCTACACAGTAAAGGTGACATTCGCGCAATCATACCACGATGAGAAGAAAACACGCCACGTGACATATTAAACACCTTGAGGCACTTAACTCGAAAATACTGAGAGCACTGAATGTTACAGGTGCGTTAAAAGAACGTCTTACGGGTCAAGCTGGTTACTGTTCATCTTTGGTTACAGGCGCAAAGAAAGACACAACACAAGGCAGAAAGACGGAACGAAGCGCTACTCCCCTATTGAAAAATCCGGTATCGCGGCAAACCGGATTTTACCGGAACATATCGGTTTCATACCGGTCCGGTATCACTCTCATACCGGCGCGACCCGTTCGGTTTGATGGCTATACCGGTTCATACCGGTCCGGTATCGATCCCAAACCGGACAGACCGCTCCGGTACGGAGCTCATACCGGACAGTCCATTCCCGGTTCGAAGCTCAAACTGGACAGACCAGTCCGGTACGGAGCTCAAACCGGACATACCAGCCTGTATTCAGAGCGATATGTGCCGCGGTTTTGGTGCTTGGTCTGCAGATTGACTGTTGTACGCCAGCAGATATATTTTAGGGGAAAGGTGGGGGCAGCGCGCGCATAAGTACGATAATCAACACATACGCGGTTTTGTTGAAAGGGCTAGGAAAAGAAAAGGGCTAAGCGTGAGCTTCGCAGTGGCAAAACATGCAGTTTGTGCATGATTTGGTGATTTGAGGGCAACCGCCATATTGGCTTCCCGTGCAGCACCCTGACAAAGTCAAGGCGGCTGTGTGCGGGCACACGGCTAGTATATATCCGCCAGCAGCCTTCGTAAGTCCTGCGCAGATTACTCTGGATTTCACAGTGCAGAACTTCACGACTGGCTGATAAACATGGCGAGCCTCCGGTGACTGCGCCAGAGGCTCCAAAAGGTTTGTTACTGTCGCGTTCATTGCAGCAGCTGTTCGCTAGCGGCAGTCTGTAGCGACGCATCGATGAAGAAAGAAAATTCTTGGTTTTCGTGCAGGAATTCTTTGCACTTCTTCTTCGTCAAGTGATTGCCCATTGATAACGCAACTTGTCCAAGTGCCATCCCGAGCGGCCCCACCCTTCACTTTATCAGGAAGGCATACTAATCACAAATCGCCCACAACATTTCTATCGACGAACAAGATATCAACGGAACCGGCAGCTTGCGGTGTTCCCTTAAGGGCGACGCTTCGTGCTAGCTAGAAGATACAGCGCTCGAGAGAACAAAATAAAAACAAAAACCACCTGTAGAAACCTTACACGAGTAACCCGTCTTTACGCAAATTTTTTAAAGCTTTTTTTTTTCTCTCATCACCGCCTTCTCTGCTTTTCCTGGGTCCGTCACAACAAAAAAACCTGCGCATTCCTGGTCTTTCTATCGGGCTTTGTTCCTTCCCCTTGGGCTCCTCTGTGTCTGTCAACCCACGACCGAACATTTTAAGCCGCCCTCCCGAGTCCCGACCACGCTTCCCGCGACTTCCATGAAGTGGCGAGGAGGTTCCGATTCTACTTGTTCACTGTCCCCGGCCGCTTCGCGGTGACTTTTTGCAAAAGTGCCCCCCCCCCCCCCCCCCCCGCCTTTCCTGCGTTAGTTTGGAACAGGTTTTTACTTCTCTCCTGCGGCTGGGTTGAGTGTCAAGCGATGAAGGTAGCTGGGAAAACACGCTGGCACTCGCTCGTTGGCGTTGAATTTGTGTTATACAATTTCTTGCGCCTTTCTTCGTGTTGGCTTGATCAATCCATGATCAAAGATGACATCGCCTTTCATGCGTACGTCCAGTGCAAATATGGTGGAACCCTATCATCCTTGTCTCAGTGATGAATGACTTCGCTCCGAAAGACGTGAGTGGTGAACATTTGACCGGTGGAGGCCGGTGGTGAACATTTGACCGGTGGAAGGCGGATTTTATGACGGCGACGTCGTGCTGCTAGGACGTAAGTACGCATTTTAAATCACTCTGTTCTTTAAGTACTGCCTCCGTCTCGGTGATATGCTCGGCGTCAACAGAAACGTTCTAACTGTTCAGTGTCTTTTTAACTAAAACTTTGTAGACTGCACAGCGTAGAGGGACGAAATAGCGCAAAATTTTCTTTCAGTTACATACCGAAATTGCTTGTCCTTCATATATCACGACTAAAATTAGTTTTATAGTTTAGCAAAGCAGAAATCTGGGCGAGTTGGTAAGTATTCATGAAATGCGTACCGGATTATAGTAACACGCGCATCCTGTTCCGACACGGCGATAAGGTAACACGAGAGATCATGGAGGCCTTTTATATTCATCAGAAAGGCAGTCTATGTATCAGCAGCCCTTCGATTGCCTTATCCGAGAGGGAGTTAAGGTATTTGAACTCCCACGTGCCTTCCAGAAAATGTCTGTGTGCCTGATAAGTGTTTCTATATGTACCCCTTCTTTTCTGCAATAAAAACTAGTTGATAGTCAGCGCTTGTTTGTGTTACTCTGTCGTCTTTCGTTTTTCCCGTTTTTTGTTGCGCTGTGAACAATATCATGTTTTATAGTTTGTATTATTTCTTTACAGAGGCACATGGTGTATACGTGCGAGAGCAATCATTGATAAGCGTCCTGAGGGGGAGCGGCTCAAGACCTTGAACAAACATCACGCATCGCATCAATGCTGCGGTATGTGCCGTAAATAATGGAGGATGACCACGCAAGCATCGCAATCGTCTGAGCAACCTGTTTACACACCAACAATGTTACGACGCAGATTTGCAATACATTAATGATTCAAACATGGAAGGCGGTAGGTGCATTCACGATACTGAGCATTGCCAATGCTCAGGGCCTGGCGTCTTGAGACGCCTGGCTTGTCTGTGGCTTGTCTGGGCCCACGGGGGCCCGCAATTCAGAGCCCCGTTTGTGCTACTGGGGTATGCATTGGTTATTGCATACAGGTCCACCTCGGGAATGGAATTTTTATTCCTTCGGCAACGTGCACAGCAGTTATGGTGGCACCCAAAGATTCGCGTTTCTGTAAAGACGCAGCCTTTGGACGACTCCACAACTCCTGGAAAGGGGCGTTACAGGGCAAGCTTGCCATCGGAACCTGAAGTCTGAAGCCTCCACAGTGGGCAGAAAGCCAATGACCCGTGAAAAGCTACAAGCCATTGGCCGTAAGTTGCATGTCACAGTGCTCAATGCATTATGTTGTGTGTCAGTGCGCAATTAAATGATAAGCTGGGGGCATTATGTACTACCAATCATATTTTCTTTTCTGCAGGTGCTTTTGACTACTTCATTGGCCAGCACCCTGTAGAGACCCCAGCGCCGGTAGATCGTCGCAAAGAGTTAAATTATTACTTAGTGAGCTGGTTCAAGACATGCGGAAAAAATAAACATCTTTTGGAGTTTTTGATGCACTATAATACTCACCAAGCTACCAATACTTTGGTAAAAGGTGGGAGCAAATAACACAATGGCACATCGACTGCAATGCGAGTTGTTGATAATGGCAGATTACCAGTTTCTGAGGCTCTGTATATTTCAGCATTTCGCATGTACACTTATGGCCCCAGTTTTTGGGCAGATTTAGTCCAAGTGGGATATATTTGAAGCATTTTATTCTGCCTTTGTCCTGTGATACAGGGCCCTCCTGTATAATACGGGCCTAGCCTGTTTAATACAGGACTGTCCTGTATTCCGGTATGAATTTTAAACCGGAACCGCATACCGGGTTATTGTACCCGATATAACCCGATATGCGGTTCCGGTTTAAAATTCATACCGGATTTTTCAGTAGGGCAACTGATTTATTCGAAGGCAACACGCACACGCATGGCCGATTGTTCACGAAGTGCGCCGAAGGAGTTTATGAAATTCCCCACACGTGCGACCGCTCCTATATAGGGCAAACTGGGCGCTGCGTTAACGAGGGAACAGGGAACACGAAAGAAACGTTCAGCAAAATAAAGAAGGCCCAAATATGCCTAAGCATATAAGGTCCTGCCCGTCACGCTCTTGTGAGCCATGTTTTTCCGGCGTGCGATTTCTCTCAAAAAGCAAAGATACAAAAGCTAGGGAATTAATCCAACCTTTTTTCATTGCAAAGAAAGGACGCATGGGCGTCATCGGCATGTCTATATCCCTGCATAAGGCTGAGAACAATTTTTTCACCCGTTCGCTATCATGTCAACTTTGAAGATGATAGTATTCCTTGCATGTAAGGCGGTATATGTTTATGCGTGTTGCATTCGAATAAATCACATGTTACTGACGCTTCGTCCCGTCTTTCTGCATTGTGTTTTGTCTTTATTCGCGCCCTTAACAAAAGATGAGTTGCGTTAAAGGTTGTACTTCAGGCATACGCACTGTAAGGAATACATTCCTTGAAAAAAACTGCTTAAAAACTTCGTTTCGTCTTTGGAGATATTTGTTTAGAAGCAGTAGTTGAGCTATGAAAACTGGCTTCATGGTTTAAAGGACCGTTTTCGGCGAGCATTTGCACACAAAGGCGCATACATCATCTTGCACTCGAACGCAGAAGTGTTGGGGGCTTTCGAACACAGCCTTTGACAGGTGCCACAGTCGGTACCGAACATGTCAGAACGAAACGGCCTTACGCCTTCAGAAACGGCCTTACGCACATTTTGTATTTCTTCAACAATAAAACAATTAAAAATTTTGAAATAACCGCTGAACACAACTTATATCGCATGCCTCAAGCACAGGGAAAAGAGCACAGTGTCAAACGTGGCAGTGTTCAATAACATATACCGCACACCGTTCTCGAATCACATGATTGCTTTCAAAGACTGAGCTGTGGAAAATCCGCTGTTTTATTTTCGGCGTCATTATTCATAGCAGGACTCTGAGCGAGTACCAGTGCAAACAAATCTGAGTGCCCACTCGCTTTTTTTTTCTTCAACGAGTGTTTTCCTGGCTCTACAAAACCGTGGGAAATCGTGTAATTTGCAAATAATTTTGCAGCGCAAGCACCACTTCTCGCGTAGAAACCTTGAAAGGCATGTTACGGCACAAATATGACTTTAAAGTGGTCTCAATAAATATTAAACAAAAGAAAATTGTAGCGTAGGTGGCAATCGAACCCGGGCCTCCGGCATGCGAGACGGGAAAGCTTGCACTCCGCCATGACTAGTCTTGTTTTTTCCTTTGTTGCATGGAAATAGTGCCAGAAAGGAAAATCGGATATGCTCGCGCCACAAAACACCAGACTGTGTAATACAAGCCCACGATAACCCTGCACGTCCCCACCTTCCCAAACATCTAAGGTCTGGGAGGCAGGAACATTCATCCAGATAGGGCAGCCAGCTAGGCGGCTCTTCGAGGGCAGGATATACTCCCCGCACCAAAGCGCACTGCCCGCAGAACGAAGATTTAGGTGGCCGTGGTCATTCGGCGTAGCGGTTTATCATAGGGCTCTTTCGGAGATCAAATAGTCCCATCAACATAAATAGATCGACTTCTATTACGCAACGCAGTTTTTCTCCACAGTCAAACATGGATACTGTAGGGTGTGATTTCAATTTCCTTCTGAAGTGTTATGTCCCGGAAGAACACAGCATCATTGCACAGAATAAAACAATGATCAATGGTCTCTGGAACTTTGAACAGGCGGCAATTCACCCTCCATTACACAAACATCTCCTTAGCATGAAGCCATGCCTTGACAGGCAGCATCGGTGTGTGCAGTTTAAAGAAGAACGTTTTTGCAGCAGAATAAATGCACATTTTTTTAACACGTTTTAAAACACTGGTGTCAAGAAATTCCAGAAAAGGTTGCTGATACAAAGGCACAGGAAACAATTACTCTCTAGGTACCCGTATCTGACTCATCTGCTTTCTGGAGAAGCTGTACAGGTAGTCTAAAGAAAAACGCACCGTGAGGAAGTTTAAAGTGTCCGCTACTTCCCAAAGGAATCCAGGAATCCCCAGAAAGGTCCCCAACGAGTGTGTCTAGTACGTGCGAATAGGAAAGGCACTGCCTACAGAACCGAGATTTCGATGACCGTGGTGATTCGGCGTGCCGGTTTATCATACGGCTATTCCGGAGATTAAATAGCCCCATCAACTTAGGTAGATCTACTTCTACTACACAAAGCAGTTTTTGTCCACAGACAAACAACACGTACGGGTTGCTAATTTGAAAAACAAAAATGCGAAACAAAGTGCACGAGTAAGTGAACAAGCCTATTCCACTAGACTTCAGAGAAAGAAATATGTTATCACAACGCATGGGTTCCCATTGGGAGCGCCATACGAAGGTAGCGAAAATTCTTTGCATCACCTTAAGCCCGAGCAACCACTGACAGTTCCCTACCTACGCAGGCATGGGTTTCTCGCCTCGTGGGCATTATCTGTGAATCCCAGTAGATCCACTGTTCCGACTTTGGTGCAGAGGAGCCCCTAATGGCTTTGCAAAACACCGGCGTCATCATCATCACCCTGTCAACGGTACGCAGCACGACAAAGGCCTGTCTCCTATCCCTCTAATTCATCCAGTCTATGACAGCTCCGTCCGCCTTATCATGGTAAATTTTTAAATCTCATTCATCTGCTCGACTTTCTGCTGCCAATAAATAAGCTTGCCTTCTCTTGAAAACGACCATCGATTACCTTGCCATCGTTTTACATGCCCTGCCGAAGCCTATTTCTTCTTGATTTCAACTAGGGTGCCATTAACTTCAATTTGCTCCCTGACCCACTCTGTTCCTTACGCTTATCATTTTCATTTGGATAGGTCACAGCGCTGCCTCAATTCAGGTTCAACCCTGCAGCTTTTATATGACTTCCTCTTCAAGATTAATGCTGAACTGCTGTTCATAATCACAGTGCCCGCCAAGTGTAATGTCACGCTAGAGTTAAAATAGGGTAATCACCCGAAAGTGTGTATAGAAACCGCGGGTTCCTGGCATTTGTAAGGTTTAACCACCAATAGATCTACCATTTAGACTTGTTCTGTTTTTTTTTTTTCATTTCATCATTTTATTACAGTGTACATTGGAGTGTTCTCGCAGGTTCATGTTCGGTTTCGCGCTTTGTCCACGCTGCTCGCGAGCAAGAAAAGCCTCAAACCTGCGTTTCTTCCGCTTTTCCTCATCTCCATTTCTTTCAAGCAGCAGCTTTGAGACCAAACTGTCAATACGACTAAACTGCAACATGTTTTCTGTCGACGTGTGAGACTACCGCCAAGAGCTCGCACTTTCTCAGTCGGCCAGACAAGGCGAAACACAATTAAAATTCAACTGCGCTCTAGCTGCCGTCAACGCCGCAAACATTCCCCGGATCAATGTGCATGCTACAACGGCCAAAGCTTCCAGGCGCTTGCGTCAATAAAAAACAAGCTGTCCAGCTTTCTTGTTAAGCTTGCTTGTGGCGGTATATGTCGAGCGTACACATCAGTAATCGCTTTATTGTACTTTTATAGACTGTATGGTGTCGTTTTCGCTTTTATTTCGTTTATCGCGTTTTGTTTAGTTTTCGCGCATGTTTCTCCGCATTTTCCTGTGCTCTTTATGGGCATATTTCTTTCAGTATTCGTTCTAAGCCTTCACGAAGAAATAAACAAATACTGTACATTCCAGTTCTTCTAAATGAAACTTCTCGGAACGCTTTTAAATGGCTTGCAGTGCTAGTTTCAACTGAATTCCAAGTCACATTTCTGAAGCACATCATCTCCTTGGACATCATTTACAATGTGCTGAATCCAAACGCAAGCATCTAGCTTACACTGAAGAAATCTTTAGGACCCCTTCATACATCACCAAACGGGATGAGAAACTCAATATTGTCTTAAATTTTAATGTTTCTTTGCTGTGTACCCTTAGCAACCACTGCACTTTGAAATTTAAGTCCGTGACAGAGAAAGTTCGGAATTCAACACATAAACGCTGTTCTACTAACAAAGGATGTAAGTATATTCTGCATCGCTACAGTTCTGATAGGCGAGCTCCTTACTCTTCTTTCGTATGTTTCACTTCTTTTAACAGCTCAACTACTGAACCATATTCATTCTTATCTACGCATCTACAGCCGCGCATGGCAACAATGCAAGTGTTTTTTTTTTAAGTTTTGTTGCCTTGCGCTTCGTCGAAAACCAGGAATTTGGCATTTTATTTATTCAGCATGTTTTCTTTGATACTAGAACAGCGGTACTGAGCAAATTTCAAATGTTCACAGACGCACAGTAGGTATAACTATAAAAGACTAATTTTCCACAGGAAATTTAAATAACTGATATCTCTTGCAATTGGTTGGATTTGCATCCATTAACTATGCCGCATTCATTTTATGCTCTATTCCTTCAATATATTTACCTTGAAGTGATGTGGAGAACACAGCAGGAATAAAACAAAAATTTATATTCATAGTTCCGTATTGTACTGAGAAAAGAAGCAATTACCAGTATTTTTGGCTTAATAGCGCATTTCTGCCTCATGGACTGATCACAGATACACTCTGGCTAAAATTCACGCTCTGGTTGTTAGTTATAAGACTAACAAATAGAACTTCCACATTACCACCGCCTCTAAACACCTGCACGAACCTCTTTCCGAACAAAACTCAAGTGCAGGCCGCAATTCTTTACTGCGCTGCGATGCTAGGGGACTGTCAGCACCCTTCAGAACACTTCCTTGAAGTTCGGCGGGGGGTAGCTATTACAGCCGTCGTCGTCGCTTCGGTGGACGCTGGTTGTTGCGAGGCGCGTCTCTTCTTTCTGTCTTTCCTCTCACATCTTTCAACTTTCCTCTCTCTGCGCGTAGCGGCGATTGTGGCTCAGCTCCAGCCAGTGGGCAGGCCCGTGCACTTTCCTTTTTATCTTTCCTTCAGTCGCACAAAAACAACAACAACTTGGAAGCTCCAAGGCATCTGGCATATGCTAGTGATACCGGCAATTATTAGCTGTTTAAGTCTTCGTGAACAGTGTTAGACTGCGTTTACTTATTCTCCACCTTTGTCCCCGTTTTTTCCGCCTTCTTCGTGCTACGCTACCTTAACTGGTGATGTTCTGATGTTGTCCATGCCAGGCGGCAAAGATGGTGTGGGCTGCAGACGTCCCATATAACAAAACGCACACGCTAGCCACAAAACGTGATTTAGTCTAGCGTCGAAGATACATTTTATCTACATGGTTGCTTCTTTGTAATAGTGCATAGTAAATTGCTATTTAAGGATCACCACGCGAACTTTGCAAGAACGAAATGAATACTCGATTACTGAATTGCTGCTATGAAGTTCAAACTGAAAGAATTCTCTATTTTAGAAGGTGCAAGGCAGTGCCCAACAAACAAAATAAATATGTCGTGGTTTGAAAGCTATTTTTCATTTCTCGCAGAAATGGTGGTGGTGGTTTTGGTGGTGGTGAAAACATTTATTTAATCATAGAAAGAGGTGCTGGGGGTCGTGACCTAAAGGGTCACGCCCTTACAACCTCTAGGTGGGATGCCTAGTCAGGCACCCCATTTTCGTTTGCCGCAGCCCGGGCGCGCTGCGTGAAGGCCCTTTGGGCCTCGAGGGTGCAGCAACCGGACAGGGTCGCTTCCCAGTCCTCTCGGGTGGGGATGGGGGCTAGGGATGGGTTCTGCTGGCAAGCCCATACCATGTGCAGTCGGCTACGCTAATACTATGCCCCTCGTCATCTATCTAAACCTGTCGTGAGAAGAAACCAAAAGTTCACTGTACCTTACGCGAATAGAGAGGAGATTTCCAAATTTTCATCGCTTTTTTTAACTATTTGCACATTACAACTGGCGGGTACTCTCCGATTATCAACAGCAGTCCTGCTTTAAGCCTCGAAGAGAAGTTATATAAGTGCACGACCTGATTCAGGCAGCACTGCGTGTTATCGAAATGAAAATATTTAGGTATAAGATTACACCGATATAAGGACAACTTATCGAAATGATGAAGAAATGGACTTGGCCACGGCATGTAAGGCAAATGTAAGATAATCGGTGGTAGGTTTAGGTAAAGCAATCGATTTCAAGGTAAAGAAAGCCTAGCTTGTGGCAGCAGATAATCATGTCGATGGATGAGATATGAAAATTTGCCATGATAAGCTGGTTGCAGCTGACAAAGGACCAGGAGAATTAGAGCGACATGGCAGAGCCCTTTGTCCTGCAGTGGACACTAAAGAGGCTTATGATCATTCCGGTGCTATGTAAGGGCCTTTGCTCTGCTCCGACCAATAATTTGATCATTTTGTGTCCAGTGCCCCTAGATGCGTTTTCTTCATTTCGTATTGCAAGCTTGTATCTCAGAAGGGCTGATTGCTGCATTTGTTGCTCATTTGTTTTTTAACGGCCGCTAAGGAGTCCGCGTACATGTGAGCTTCACTTATGGACACTGTTTTATATATAGCTTTAGGTATACGACAGTATGAATCTAAAACAAGAGTGTTCGGGTGGTCCTGCATGCACTTGCTATTTTTCTATACCGAAGTTAATGTGGCACTAGTAGTGGCCGCATTGTCACCCTCACCTGTAACCGACCCATTCTTATAAGCTGTACATTTTTCATGGCATATAGCACGCACTAGAGTTCGATTGACCAGCTGTTCTTCACAACAAATTAAAGAGGATCCGACAACTCGAACTTTGGTGGCTTGTACTCATCTGCAAGAAGTGGAGATCTATATCGTTAGAAAAACAGAATTTTCGGCTCCTGATCAGTCTTGTACATCGAAGCATTCCTGAAAATTATACTTCATAGCACATGATTTCCCTGGCTTTTTCAAAAGCTAGGAATGCACTGTCTTCAAGCGGAATGGTTAGCGGGCACCCCGAATTCTTTGTATTGTGCACTTGCATACAGTGCTGCCATGAATAACAACATCGAAAAAAAAAACGCGAATTTTTCTCAGCTCAGTCTTTGAAAGCACTCTTGGAATGCAAGAACGGAATGCAATCCATCTGACGAAACACTGCCACATTTCGCTCAGTGCTCTGTTCACTGTGTGTGAAGCAGACGATAAAAGTCCTGGCGGTCGTTTATTTCACATTTTTATTTTATTATGTATGCAGACCTACAAAATATGTGCAACGCTGTCTCTGCAGGGTTGTTTCACATGTTCGCTTTCAACAAAGGCGCCTATCAATTGCTGTCTTTGAAAGACAATGACACTTCTGTATGCACCAGCCAGATAACAAATGAGCCTTTGTGTCGAAATGCTCGCCGAAAACATTCTACTGAACCATGAAGCTCTTTTCCTTCGAAAGGCTCAACCAGAGTTTTTAAAAAAGCGTCTTAAAATGAGAATTAAAGATAGTGCATAGTGTTCCTGAAGAGTATGCGCTTTAAGGAATGTATTCCTTGGAATGTTCAGGTGGTCGAAATTTCCGGAGCCCTCCACTACGGCGTCTCTCATAGCCTTAGTCGCTTTGGGACGTTAAACCCCATAAACCAACCAACCAGAGTGCACATCCCTCAAGTACCACCTTAGACGCTGCTGTCACAATCAGTGCTGTCCATTTTGCGAGTTGAAAGCCTGTAGTCACTAAAAATGTTATTCAGAGCGCTTTGCCTCTATTGTGCTATGGTTGCGTGAGATAGACCATCGTCGAAAGTACCTCACTCGGAGGGATGTAAAACACATCGCAAATGAGGCCATTCAAGGAAAGGAACAGATAAAAAACATAGACTAGTACTGCCTTTATGTCTGGTGGTTTGACGATGTCTTTGAGAGGATGTAATTGGCAAAATAAAATGGCAGTAACACATCAATGAACGTTCATCGCAAATATCTCGAAATTTCTCTTTCTCTTGGTTTTCACCATTTATTATTTTCAAGAACAAAACGTCAGCCTAACTGTTCAAGGTCTCTGTAGACAAGATACAAAGCTACTGATGTAAATAATGAATACCTATGCCGTTCATTCTCATAGCGCTCTAGGTAATTTTGCGTGCATTCGTAGTTCTAAACCACGCAGACTGGGAATTTTAGATAAAATTTTCATAAGTTCTCGCAGGGACATGAGAGAACAGTTGACTAACTTAAGACAGGTGTTGTCCTCAGCAGCTCGGAAGGCTGGAGAAGAAAAAATCACGCTATTCGGTTCCTGTCGTCCAATTTGAGGAACTCATGTTAATAAATCTGTCGATTCACAAAGGAGCCCCATTACCGCTGTCCATTGAGGAACTCGTGTCATTAAATATTTCGATTCACAAAGGAGCCCCATCACCACTGTCCATTGAGGAACTCATGTCATTAAATCTTTGGATTCACAAAGGAGCCCCATCACCGCTGTCCATTGAGGAACTCATGTCATTAAATGTTTCGATTCACAAAGGAGCCCCATCACCGCTGTCCATTGAGGAACTCATGTCATTAAATGTTTCGATTCACAAAGGAGCCCCATCACCGCTGTCCATTGAGGAACTCATGTCATTAAATCTTTGGATTCGCAAAGGAGCCCTATCACCGCTGTCCATTGAGGAACTCATGTCATCAAATCTTTCGATTCACAAAGGAGCCCCATCACCGCTGTTGATTGAGGAACTCATGCCATTAAATGTTTCGATTCACAAAGGAGCCCCATCACCGCTGTCCATTGAGGAACTCATGTCATTAAATCTTTGGATGCACAAAGGAGCCCCATCACCGCTGTCCATTGAGGAACTCATGTCATTAAATCTTTCGTTTCACAAAGGAGCCCCATCACCGCTGTCCATTGAGGAACTCATGTCATTAAATCTTTGGATTCACAAAGGAGCCCCATCACCGCTGTCTATTGAGGAACTCATGTCATTAAATCTTCCGATTCATAAAGGAGCCCCATCACCGCTGTCCTTTGAGGAACTCATGTCATTAAATCTTTCGATTCACAAAGGAGCCCCATCACCGCTGTCCATTGAGGAACTCATGTCATTAAATCTTTGGATTCACAAAGGAGCCCCATCACCGCTGTCCATTGAGGAACTCATGTCATTAAATCTTTCGATTCACAAAGGAGCCCCATCACCGCTGTACATTGAGGAACTCATCTTATTAAAACTTGCGATTCACAAAAGAGCCCCATCATCGCTGTCCATTGAGGAACTCATGCCATTAAATCTTTCGATTCACAAAGGAGCCCCATCACCGCTGTCCAGTAATTTCTTCAATTTGTCTAAATTACACGCAAAAAAGCTATAAGCAGAATCCAACTGTTCCTAATCATCGCTTCATGTGCCATAGCAGCGGTTGATAATGTGTCTTATATATAAAAGCAATGACTACAGTACCTCCTTAAGAAAAAAATATCTGATGTACGATTTCTTGTTCTTAAAAGGGAAATGCTGCTCGGGTGAGTTAAGTGAAACCAGTATCTGAAGTGAAAAATATTCGTAAATAAGCTTCCATTCATTATGTGAAAACTGCATGAGTGCTAGAGTCCTTAAAGGCAGCTAGACGTGTGTTGCAACGTATTCATGGACACGTCTGCGGCACTGCGCCTGCTGAAGAATGTCCCGATGCCTGTATAGCGTGTGCAAGTCTTTGAACTTTAGTCAACCTGTGACAAAATTTTTCTGTTCAGTTTTTCTTTCCCTTTTGCAGCCTGCCTCAATATTAATCCGGGGCTGCAGCCGAGTCACTCAGCTAAGTGTCCAATTATTACCTCAATGTTGCACGCGAGGATCAGATGAGCTCTAAAGATTAACACTGTTCTTTTCATCCAATGTGCCTACAAGACGTCTGTTCAAAAATTTCGTTATAGCACATTATTTCCCACGCTTCTCTAAAGCCAGGAACGCACTGTTTTTGAAGCGGAATAATGAGTGGACAGTCCTATTTGTTTTCATTCTGCGCACACTAAGAATCCTCCTATGATTAGCGACAGAGAAAAGAAGACTGCGAAGTCCTCTCTGCTCAATCTTTGAAAACTCTCATGGAATGCAGGAAAGGAATGCGGTATATCTTATTGAACACAGTTTCATTTCACTCGGTGTACTTTTTACTGTGTGTGAAGTCGACGATAAAAGTTGTGCTGGTCGGTTATTTCAAATTTTTATTTTAACATATTTTAAAACCCTACAAAATATATTTAAGGCTGTCTATGCAGTGTTGTGTAACATGCTCGCTAGCAACAGAGACGCCTATGATATGCTGCCTTCGAAAGACCCCGACACTTCTGTTCGTTCGAGCTAGATAACATATTTGCCTTTGTGTGCGAATGCTCGAAGAAAATAGTCCACTCTACCATGAAGCTATTTTCCTTCGAATTGCTCAACCAGAGCTTCCAAAGAACTGCTTCCAAAGACGAATGAAAGTTGGTAAAGTGTGTTGCTTAGGAGTGTGCGCTTTCAGGAATCTATTCCTTAGAGTGCACATCCCTGAAGTACCACCATAGACGCTGCTGTCGCACTCAGTGCTATACGTTTTTCGAGTTAAGCACCTGTAGGCATTAAATCTGTCGCTCGTAGCGCTTTGCCGCGAGCGTTCTAAAGTTACGTGAGGTAGGCAGTCGTCGAAAGTGCCTCAACGGGAGGGATCTAAAACACATCGCAAATAAGGCCATTTAACGCCAGAAACAGATAAAAACACATACACTCGTACAGCCGTTATGTCTGGTGGTCCAGCGAGGCCTTTCAGAGAATGTAATTCGCAAAATAATATTGCACTAACATATCCACTGTTGTTTATCGTGATATCTAAAAATTTCTCTTTTGGATTTCACCCGTGATTATTACAAGAACAAAACGTCAGGCTAACTATTCCAAGCTCTCTGTAGACAGAGATGCAAAGCTAGGGATGTAATTAATACATACTTGCGAATTTGATTCTCAAGGCATTCTTTGTAATATTGCGTTCATTAATAGCTTTAAAGCAGACAAATTATGAATTGTGGAGTAACTTTTTTCACAGTTTCTCGCAGGGGTACGTAAGGACAGATGATTGACGTAACACAAGTGCTGTCTTCTGTAACGGGGAAGGCTGGAGAAGACAAAGTATAGCGGTACTCTGCTGCTGTGGTCGAATTTGACAAATTCATGTCATTAAATCTTTGGATTCCAAACGGAGCCCCTTCATCGCGGTCCAGGAATTCCCTGAATTTTGTCTAAATTTAGCCCCTTGAACCAATAGGCAGAGTCCAGCAGCTCCTTATCAACGTTCATTTGCCATGGTAGAGGGAGGTAGTGCGTCTGGTACAAAAATTTTTTGACTCTAGAATACCTTCTTATGTAAAAAATATTTTCGAATACTTTCTTGTTTTTAAAAGACAAATGCTGCTCGAATGAATTTAATGAAACCAGTATCTGAAGGGAACAATATCATTCTTAAAGAAACATCCTCTGTCTGAAAACGTCTGAAAAATGTATTAGTGCTAGAGTTTTTAAAGGCAGGTAGACATCTGGTGCAGCGTATCCATATCCACATCTGCTGCGCTTTGCCTGGCGAAGAAGGTTGTAATGCCTATATGGAATGAGCAAGTCTCACAAATATAGCTGATCTTTTACATTTTTTTTTCTGCTCTGTTTCAGTTTTTTTTTTCAGCCTGCCTCGACACCTATCCTGGGCTGCAGTGTAGTGCCTCAGCTAAGTGATTGAGGATTATGTCAATGATTGCAGGCGAGCATCTCCTGAAAAGTAAAGGTTAACACTGTTCCTTCCATCCACTGTGCCTACCAGAAGTTGCTAGGTTATTGTACAAAGTATATAATGTGCAGAGCAATAAAATGTTTTCTTCGACCACTTCAACCTTTCATGAAAAGCTCCCAGATTGGCGTTCAAGAAAATCCACTCGGAGATCAGACAACACCGAATGATTCCTTCCTGGTAAAGAAAAATGCACTCCCCCGATTAATAAATAATCGTTTAAATGCTTCTAAAATGTTTTCCCAGAAGATACTTCGAAATCTTTCTTGTATATGTCAAAATAAAATAGTTTATAGTTTATGGGGTTTAACGTCCCAAAGCGACTAAGGCTATGAGAGACGCCGTAGTGGAGGGCTCCGGAAATTTCGACCACCTGGGGTTCTTTAACGTGCACTGACATCGCACAGTGCACGGGCCTCTAGAATTTCTCCTCCAAAGAAATTCATCCGCCGCAGCCGGGATCGAACCCGCGTCTTTCGGGTCAGCAGCCGAGCACCATAACCACTGAGCCACCGCGGCGGCGTCAAAATACAATATGCTTAGCATACAATAAAATATATTTTATGAAAGTAATAAATAATTTCTCTTGGGTTTGAAAGAGCCCACCTTAGAGGGGTGAATCTATATATTCCATTTTCATTGAATTAAGGCAATCCTCACCAGAAAGTGTGTTAGTGGACCGATGACCTATTGTTATCATCAAAAATTTATTCTTTTTTTTTTCTTGCAGTGCTGGACCGGCTGAGATGCTGAATGGGCAGTCCGGTCACTGTACTATTTCTGGTCATGCAAAAGGCATCTTTTATAAGCTTCCTGTCCTAAAACCTGCTTTCACAGGAGCACATATTTTCGTTAGTATTCAACAGGATCTAGTTTAATAACGTTTTTGCATCCTGAGAATATAAAACTTTATAAGCTTGCTTTTGTGGCAAAATTTCTGTTTTCGCCAATAACAAATACCGAAACTTTCATCAGTTTTATGAAGTCGCATGCTATCTCACCGCTACAGGAAGCTATGATATCCCTGATTTTAAAATAAAATGGCGAGTGGAGGTGTCCTTTTCCTTTGAGCGTTTCACTCATTCTTAACGCTGGTATGAAGAATGATCTCGAAACGAAAACAGGGAATAATTCCATCGGCTTAGCTTCATGCTGAGCAATACAGCAACGGAAGACATGAATGGGATATATTTTGTTGCACGTCGCCACTTTTCACTCTATATTCTTTTTACTTCAGTGAGGAGTGCAATTTCTTCATGCCTTCTTGGTTCCTATTCAAGTTTCTTTTCGTTATGGTTTAGGATTTAAAGAACTTGCGAAAGGCACTTCCGAAGGCAGGTTACTACTGTGAAACGCGTAAAATGAACACGCCGGAATTTCCTCAATGGTTGCATGGAGCGTGCATCCTCTATGCCCTACTAAAGCGATGAATATACGCAGCTTACATAGGAACACATAGGCATCCAGATTCGACTAATATTTTATTGGTTTATTTCTGTTTTCTAGCTACCTCAACCTTCTAGTTTCTCCCAAAAAATATACACACCCTAAAGAGTGAGTTCCAGCGCCAATTTAAAAAAGGATAACTGAATAAAATTGTCGCAATCCTTGGCATGTTAGCATGCACTAAACACACACTGAAAAGCGTGAGTTATCCAGTGTAATGTGCGAGGGGTACTCGGATCGAAACCCAGCACCTCCACCACGTGTAATGTGGAAACTCGCACAGTTAGTGTGGACGGCCACAGTCCTTGTCCCAGCAGTGCTGCTCAGCAGGCCGGCGTTCTCAAGCGCGCACCCGAGCTTCATCAGCTTCGTCTTCTGTCTTCTTCCTCTCCTTCGGCAGCGCTAGCCGCTGGGGCAGCAAGCCCCAACTCTCTTTCTTGCACCTGCAATTATCATGTGTGTGCCGTTGCTGTTAGAAATTCGTCGAAAATAACGAACATTGCCGATGAAATGCTGTTATCAACCGAACTTTATGCAGTAATAATACTGCATAAGCCCATTACTATCAAACAACCCAAGCGCAGTACAGGCAAACGCTGCGCAATGTCTTCAAGGCTCACTGTAAAGTCATTACTTCTAAATGTACTGGAACAATTCACATGCACAGATCATCAATTTCGTGCGTTCTTGAACGCCCGTGTCTAAGGCCCTTGAACTGTGTTGCTGAGTGCTTAAACACAACAGCGAATTCTTCAAGCAGAAAACAACAACCTGTCATAGGCATCGATTAACAAGGTTTTGAAGAAATTGAAAGCACTTACATACTCTATTTAAGTATTTAAGTGCTTACATACCTAAGCACTTAACCACTTTACCGCCATGATAGTGTATATGCAGGCTTCAAGAGAGCCCTTTAATTGTCTTTGGTGCATAAAATAACAGGATTTAATTTCGTAAACAGATACGCTAACCTTCCTACACAATACCGAAATAGTTCGAAGCCATAACTTTTAAAATAAATGGAATTTAGGGCATAGCATCACATGCACCACAACGCGTTCACTTCGTTCCCCTCTAACACGCTTGAGACAAAGCCCGTCGCAGAATACGCGTTCCCTTTAGTCGCCGCGGTGGATCAGTGGTTATGGGGCTCGGCTGCTGACCCGAAAGACACGGGTTCGATTCTGGCCGCACCGGTCAAAGTAAGATGAAGGAGAAATTCTAGAGGCCCGTGCATTGTGCGATCTCAGTGCACGTCAAAGAACCCCAAGTGGTCGAAATTTCTGGAGCACTTCACTACGGCGTCCCTCATAGCCTGAGATTCTTTGGGAGGTTAGAACAACATAAACCATAATTTTTTTTTTAATTTTCAAACCTCAGCCTTACCTGTCAGAACGTCGCTTCTTGAAAAAGGAGCTTTCATGCCATGGTTCTTGAACTGTCGCTTGTGCCAACACCCACAAATTACTGATCATTGAGTTTTGTCGTGATGCCTTCTTTTTTGGGCACATTCTTCAGCAAACTCTCAAAAAGAACCTTAAAATTACGCCCTATACTATAAGCTTTTTGCATAAGAGGGAAGGGTATAAGGCTCCACGTGATCTTTTAATGCTCATGAAACTGTTCAGTCTGTGGAAGAGCCGCATGACCGATGGCTACGCTGAGTCACCTTGTTCATCGAAGTTCACGGATTAGTGTGCAATGTTGCGGGGAGTATATGCTGCGCCAGGGTCCGTACAGCGAAGGTAAAATAATCGGTGGTAGTTTTACGTAAATGTATCGATTTCAAGGTAAGGAAAGCCTAGCTTGTGGCAGCAGATGTGGATGGATGACATAAGCTGATAAGCTGGCTGCAGCTGACACAGGACCGGGAGAATTTGAGCCACATTGCAGAGACCTTAGTCCTGCAGGGGATACTAAAGAGGCTTATGATCATCCCGGTATTGTGTATGTACCTGTGCACTGCTATGACCAATCATCTGTTCATTTTGCGTCAGTGCACCTAGATGCTTTTCGGCCATTTCGTATCGCAAGCTTGCATCTCATTAGGGCTGATTACTGCATTTAATGGCCGCGAAGAAGTCCATGTAAAATTGTACTTCCCTCAAGGACACTGTTTTATATATATCTTTAGGCATTCGACAGTGTAAATCTGAATTACAAGAGTGTTCGCGTAGTCCTGCATACACTCGCTATGTTTCTATATCGGAGTTAAGGTGGCATTAGTAGTGGCCGCATTGCCACCCTCACCTGTAACCGACTCACTCTTATAAGCTATACATGTTTCTGTTCAGACAGCACGCACTAGAGTTCGATTGACCAGCTGTTTCTTACAACAAACTGAAAGAGGATCCGACAACTCTAACTTTGGCGGCTTGTGCTCATTTGCAAGAAGCGTAGATTTCTATCGTAAAAAAAAACTAAATTTTTAGCTCCCTATCAGTCTTGTATATCGAAGCGTTTCTGAAAATTATTCTTTATAGCACATGATTTTCATCGCTTTTCGAAAAACTACGAAAGCACTGTTTTTCAGCAGAATGGTTAGTAGGCACCCCGATTTTTTGCTATTGTGCACTCGCTTAGAGTGCTGCGATGACTAACAAAATTTACAAAAAACGCGAATACTTCTCAGCTCAGTCTTTGAAAGCACTCATGGAATGCATGAACGGAAGGCGATCCACCTTACGAAACACTGCCACATTTCGCTCAGCGCTCTTTTCACTGTGTGTGAAGCAGACGATAAAAGACGGGCTGGTCGGTTATTTCAAATTTTTATTTTATTATGTTTGAAGACGTACCAAACATGTGTAAGGCTGCCTGTGCAGCTATATGTTGCATGTTCGCTAGCAACAGAGACGCCTATCAAGTGCTGTCTTTGAAAGACCCGGACACTTCTGTTTGCGCGAGCCAGATAACATATGAGCCTTTGTGTGGAAATGCTCGCCGAAAACATTCTACTAAACCATGAAGCTCTTTTCCTTCGAAATGCTCAACCAGAGTTTCTAGAAAAGTGTCTCCAAATGAGAATTAAAGTTAGTAAATAGTGTTGCTGAACAGTGTGCGCTCTAAGGTATATATTCTTTAGAGTGCACATCCCTAAAGTACCACCTTCGACGCTGCTGTCACAATCAGTGCTGCTCGTTTTTCGAGCTGAAAGCCTATAGTCACTAATTCTGTTATTCATAGCGCTTTGCCGCTATCGTGCTATGGTTGCGTGAGGTAGACCATCGTCGAAAGTATCTCACTGGGAGGGATGTAAAACACATCGCAAATGAGGCCCTTCAAGGAAAGGAACAGACAAAAAAACATAGACTGGTGTTGCCTTTATGTCTGGTGGTTTGACGAGGTCTTTCAGAGGATGTAATTGACAAAATAAAATTGCAGTAACACATCCATGAACATTTATCGCAAATATCTCGAAATTTCTCTATCTTGGATTTCACCATTTATTATTACAAGAACAAAACGTCAGCCTAATTATTCAAGGTCTCTGTAGACAGAGATTCAAAGCTACTGATGTAAATAATGAATACCTATGCCGTTCATTCTCATAGTGCTCTATGTAATTTTTTGTGCATTCGTAGTTCTAAAGCAGACAAATTGTGAATTGTAGATGAAATTTTTTCAAAAGTTCCCGCAGGAACATGAGAGGACAGTTGACTAAAGTAAGACAGGCGTTGTCCTCAGCAGCTCGGAAGGCTGGAGAAGAAAAAATCACGCTAATCTGTTCCTGTCGTCCAATTTGAAGAATTCATGTCATTAAATCTTTCGTTTCACAAAGGAGCTCTATCACCCCTGTCCAGGAATTTCTTGAATTTTGTCTGAAATAAACGCAAAAAAGCTATAAGCAGAATCCAACTGTTCCTAAACATCGCTTCATGTTCCATAGCAATGGTAGGTACTGTGTCTTGTATACCTACAAAAGCAATGACTACAGTACCTTATTAAGAAAAAAATATCTCATGTACGATTTCTTGTTCTTAAAAGGGAAGTCCTGCTCGGGTGAGTTGAGTTAAACCAGTATTTGAATTGAAAAATATTATTCGATATATGCTTCCTATCATTTTGTGACAAGTGCAGGAATGCTAGAGTACTTAAAGGCAGCTAGACTTGTGATGCAACGTATTCATGGGCACATCTGCGGCACTGCGCCTGCTGAAGAACGTCCCGATGCCTGTATGGCTATGGCGTGTGCAAGTCTTTGAACTTTAGTCGACCTGTGACTAAGTTTTTGTGTTCAGTTTTTCTTTCCTTTTTTCAGCCTGCCTCAATAATAATCCTGGGCTGCAGCGGAGTCCCTCACCTATGTGGCCAATTATTATATCAATTACTGCACTCGAGGATCAGATGAGCACTAAAGATTAACACTGTTCCTTACATCCAATGTGCCTGCAAGACGTCTCGTTCAAATTTTTCTTTATAACACATTATTTCCCACGCTTCTCTAAAGCCAGGAACGCACTGTTTTTGAAGCGGAATAATGAGTGGACAGTCCTATTTGTTTTCATTGTGCGCACACTAAGAATCCTCCTATGATTAGCGACAGAGAAAAGAAGACTGCGAAGTCCTCTCTGCTCAATCTTTGAAAACTCTCATGGAATGCAGGAAAGGAATGCGGTATATCTTATTGAACACAGTTTCATTTCACTCGGTGTACTTTTTACTGTGTGTGAAGTCGACGATAAAAGTTGTGCTGGTCGGTTATTTCAAATTTTTATTTTACTATGTTTGAAAACCTACAAAATATGTTTAAGGCTGTCTGTGCAGCGTTGTGTAATATGTTCGCTAGCAACAGAGACGCCTATCAAATGCTGTCTTTTAAAGACCACGACGCTTCCATTCGCGCGAGCCAGATAACATATGAGTCTTTGTGTGCGAATGCTCGAAGAAAATATTCCACTATCCCATGAAGCTATTTTCCTTCGAATTGCTCAACCAGAGCTTCCAAAGAAGTGCTTCCAAAGACGAATGAAAGTTGGTAAAGTGTGTTGCTTAAGAGCGTGCGCTCTGAGGAATCTATTCCTTAGAGTGCACATCCCTGAAGTACCACCTTAGACGCTGCTGTCGCACTCAGTGCTATGCATTTTTCGAGTTAAGCACCTGTAGGCATTAAATCTGTCACTCGTAGCGCTTTGCCGCGAGCGTGCTAAAGTTGCGTGAGGTAGACAGTCGTCGAAAGTGCTTCAACGGGAGGGATGTAAAACACACCGCAAATAAGTGCATTTAACGCAAGGAACAAATAAAAACACATACACTCGTACAGCCGTTATGTCTGGTGGTCCGGCGAGGCCTTTCAGAGAATGTAATTCGCAAAATAATATTGCACTAACATATCCACTGTTGTTTATCGTAATATCTAAAAATTTCTCTTTTTGACTTCACCCGTTATTATTACAAGAAAAAAAAACGTCAGGCTAACTATTCCAAGCTCTCTGTAGACAGATATGCAAAGCTACTGATGTAAATAATGCACACTTAGGAATTTGAATCTCAAAATATTCTATGTAATCTTGCGTTCATTCATAGCTTTAAAGCAAAGAAATTGTGATTTGTAGAGTACTTTTTTAAATATGTTCTCGCAGGGATATGTTAGGACAGTTGACTAACGTAACACAAGTGTTGTCCTCTATAAAGCGGAAGGCTGGCGAAGACAAAGAATGGCGGTACTCTGCTGCTGTGGTCGAATTTGACGAATTCATGCCTTTAAATCTGCGGATTTCGAACGGAGTCCCATCATCGCGGTCCAGGAATTCCCTGAATTTTGTCTAAATTTAGCCCCCTGAACCTATAGGCAGAGTCCAGCAGCTCCATATCAACGTTTCATGTGCCATGGTAGAGGGAGGTAGTGCGTCTTGTACAAAAATGTTATGACTAAAATACTTTCTTATGTAAAAAATATTTTCGAATACTTTCTTGTTTTTAAAAGACAAATGCTGCTCGAATGAATTTAATGAAACCAGTATCTGAAGGGAACAATATCATTCTTAAAGGAACATCCTCTGTCTGAAAACATTCAAAAATGTATTAGTGCTAGAGTTCTTAAAGGCAGGTAGACATCTGGTGCAGCGTATCCATATCCACATCTGCTGCGCTTCGCCTGGCGAAGAAAGGGGTAATGCCTATATGGAATGAGCAAGTCTCACAAATATAGCTAATCATTTACATTTTTTTTCTGCTCAGTTTCTGTTTTTTTTTTCAGCCTGCCTCGATACCTATCCTGGGCTGCAGTGTAGTGCCTCAGCTAAGTGATTGAGGATTATGTCAATCATTGCAGGCGAGCATCTCCTGAAAAGTAAAAGTTAACACTGTTCCTTCCATCCACTGTGCCTACCAGAAGTTCCTAGGTTATTGTACAAAGTATATAATGTGCACTGCAATAAAATGTTTTCTTCGACCACTTCAACCTTTCATGAAAAGCTCCCAGATTGGCGTTCAAGAGAAGCCACTCGGAGATCAGACAACACCGAAAGATTCCTTCCTGATGAAGAAAAATGAACTCCCGCGATTAATAAATAATGGTTTAAATGCTTCTAAAATGATTTCGCAGTGGTTAGTTCGAAATCTTCCTTGTATACGTCAAAATAAAATAGTTTATAGATTATAGTTTATGGGGTTTAACGTCCCAAAGCGACTAAGGCTATGAGAGACGCCGTAGTGGAGGGCTCCGGAAATTTCGACCGCCTGGGGTTCTTTAACGTGCACTGACATCGCACAGTACACGGGCCTCTAGAATTTCTCCTCCAAAGAAATTCAACCGCCGCAGCCGGGATCGAACCCGCGTATTTCGGGTCAGCAGCCGAGCACCATAACCACTGAGCCACCGCGGCGGCGTCAAAATACAATATGCTTAGCATACAATAAAATACATTTTATGAAAGTAATAAATATTTTCTCTGGGGTTTGCAAGAGCCCACCATGGAGGGGAGAATCTATATATTCCATTTTCATTGAATTAAGGCAATCATCACCAGAAAGTGTGTTAGTGGACCGATGACCTCTTGTAATCATCTCAAATTTTTTCTTTTTTCCTTGCAGTGCTGGACCGGCTCAGATGCTGAATGGGCAGTCCGGTCACTGTATTATTTCTGGTCATGCAAATGGCCTCTTTTATAAGCTTCCTGTCCTAAAACCTGCTTTCACAGGAGCACATATTTTCGTTAGAATTCAACAGGATCTAGTTGAATAACGTTTTTGCATCCTGAGAATATAGAACTTTATAAGCTTGCTTTTGTGGCAAAATTTCTGTTTTCCGCCAATAACAAATACCTAAAATTTATTCACTGTTATGAAGTCGCATGCTATCTCACCGCTACAGAAAGCTAGGATATCCCCGATTTTAAAATAAAATGGCGAGCGGAGTTCTCCGTTTCCTTTGAAAGTTTCACTCATTCTTAACGCTGGTATGAAGAATGATCTCGAAACGAAAACAGGGAATTCCATCGGCTTAGCTTCATGCTGAGCAATACAGCAACGAAAGACATGAATGGGATATATTTTGTTGCACGTCGCCACTTTTCACTCTATATTCTTTTTACTTCAGTGAGGAGTGCAATTTCTTCATGCCTTCTTGGTTCCTGTTCATGTTTCTTTTCGTTAGGGTTTAGGAGTTACACAACTTGAGAAAGGCACTTCCGAAGGCAGGTTACTACAGTGAAACGCGTAAAATGAACACGCCGGGAATTTCCTCAATAGTTGCATGGAGCGTGCATCCCCTATGCCCTACTAAAGCGATGAATATACGCAGCTTACATAGGAACACATAAGCATCCTGACTCGACTAATTTCTTATTCATTTATTTCTGTTTTCTAGCTACCTTCTAGTTTCTCCCAAAAAATTATAGGCAGCCTAAAGAGTGAGTTCCAGTGCCAATTTAAATAAAGATAACTGAATAAAATTGTCGCAATCATTGGCATGTTAGCATGCAACAAACACACACTGAAAAGCGTGAATTATCCTGTGTAATGTGCGAGAGGTACTAGGATCGAGACCCAGCACCTCCACCAAGTGTAATGTGGAAACTCGCACAGTTAGTGTGGACGGCCACAGCCCTTGTCCCAGCAGTGCTGCTCAGCAGGCCGGCGTTCGCAAGCGCGCACCCGAGCTTCGTCAGCTTCGTCTTCTGTCTTCTTCCTCTCCTTCGGCAGCGCTAGCCGCTGAGGCAGCAAACCCCAACTCTCTTTCTTACACCTGCAATTATCATGTGTGTGCCGTTTCTGTTAGAAATTCGTCGAAAATAATGAACATTGCCGATGAAATGCTGTTATCAACCGAACTATATGCAGTAATAATACTGCATAAGCCCATTACTATCAAACAACCCAAGCGCAGTACAGGCAAACGCTGCGCAATCTCTTCAAGGCTCACTGTAAAGTCTTTACTTCTAAATATACTGGAACAATTCACATGCACAGATAATCAATTTCGTGCATTTTAGAACGCGCGTGTCTAAGGCCCTTGAACTGTGTTGCTAAGTGCTTAAACACAGAAGCGAATTCTTCAAGCAGAAAACAACAACCTGTCATAGGCATCTATTAACAAGGTCTTGAAGAAATTGAAAGCATTTACATACTTTATTTAAGTATTTAAGTGCTTACATACCTAAGCACTTGACCACTTTACCGCCATGATAGTGTATATGCAGGCTTCAAGAGAGCCCTTTAATTGTCTTTGGTGCATAAAATAACAGGATTTAATTTCGTAAACGGATACGCTAACTTTCCTACACAATACCGAAATAGTTCGCAGCCATAACTTTTAAAATAAATATGAAAGAAGCCAACAGCCACAGAAACCAAGGGGCACAGGGGATTTTTATTTATTGATTTATTTTGTGGTGTTGATCAATTTAGAATATTACTGAATATGTTATCGCTTAAAGCTAATTGAAGAGGAAAGCAGAAGGAAAAACAACCACTGCCGCCGGTGGGATCCGAACCCACGACCTCCGAATTACGCATCCGGTGCTCTACCTCTGAGCTACGGCGACGGCTGTCAAATCTTCTCCTTTCGGGGGTATTTATGTTTACAAGTAACCTAACCTTGAGAGTGTTCATCAGCGCCACCCACGTTCATAAGCGGCGGACGTAGAAAGTCCTGAGTAGCCGCAGGTGTGACGTAGAACGTCATCGAACGGAGAGGGTGGAAGCTGCGCCCTAAATGGAATTTATGGCATAGCATCACAACGCGTTCACTTCGTTCCCCTCTAACACGTTTGAGCCAACGGCCCGTCGCAGCATATGCGTTCTCTTTAGTCGCCGCGGTGGCTCAGTGGTTATGGGGCTCGGCTGCTGACCCGAAAAACGTGGGTTCGATCCTGGCCGCACCGGTCAAAGTGCGATGAAAGAGAAATTCTAGAGGCCGTTCCATTGTGCGATCTCAGTGCACGTTAAAGAACCCCAAGTGGTCGAAATTTCTGCAGCACTTCACTGCGGCGTCCCTCATAGCCTGAGTTTCTTTAGGAGGTTAGAACAACAGAATATAAATTTTTTTTTAATTCTCAGACCTCAACCTTACCTGTCAGAACGTCGCTTCGTGAAAAAAGAGTTTTCATGCCATGGTTTTTGAACTGTCGCTTGTGCCAACACACACAAATTACTGATCATTGAGTTTTGTCGGGATGTCTTCTTTTTTGGGGACATTCTTCAGCAAACTCTCAAAAAGAACCTTAAAATTACGCCCTATACTATAAGATTTTTGCATAAAAGGGAAGGGTGATCATTTAATGCTCATGGAACTGTTAAGCCTGTGGGAGAGCCGCATGTATGATTGCTACGCCGAGCCACCTTGTTCATCGAAGTTCACTGAGTAGTGTGCAATGTTGCGGGGGGTATATGCTGCGCCAGGTCGACCTCCTGCCAGGCTGCCTTTTGTCGACGCATGTGGGTCTCTCCCGGAATTTTGATGTGGGAGAAAGTGAGAGAGAGGGTTGCTAGTGTGAATGTGTATGACGGGTTGCGTAATGCGACCTGGTTAAGTCGTGCTTGCAGCCTGTGAGCGTGTGCACTTCCATGCAATGAAAAAAAGAGCCTCCGTCCGCCTGGCACGCAGAGAGCCTGGGTTCGAACTGCAATGCAGGCAAATTTTTTTTTAGAATGACGTTAATTGCAGAGGTGTCAGTTCTCGAGGATAAATTTTGTGGACACATTTTGCGGACAACTCCAGCTGGCCGGTTTTGCTTCGCATTAGGCATTAAATGCTTTCGCATTAAAACCACCGGCGCTCAGTACCCAGCAGCTGTTGAAGAATAGACCAAGGCGGCGGTCAGACTTCTCAAACAGCAGAAGATCTTAATAATATCTCGTTTCGGACAGGTCCCCATTGGAAACTGAACCTGGCAACGTTTAACGCTAAAACCTTACCCAGTCATGCTACCCTAGCAGTGTTCTTTCACGAACAAGCCAATAGTTGTTGAAATGTTATGGTCTAGGGCTACCAATCAAGAGTGTTGAAACATTCTAGAGCATTGTTCTTCTGTACATGCGTTTCCGTCCGTCACTAAAGCCAGGATAGCACGGTGCTTGAAGTACAATGGCAAGCGGTCGTGCCAGAATACTTGGGAGCTTGCCGCGCTCGGAGTTTTTAAATAAAATTGAAGTGGAAAAAAAGTCTGCAATGCTCCTCAGTTGAGCACATCATTTAAACAATGAGGCACAGCAAGATTGGTATGCGGTGTGTTTTGTGGAAGGCTTTTGCGTTTCACTATACGCTCGTTTACTCTGTGCGTGCTTGCGGTTCCTTCAGTCTTGGGCAGTTAGTTAGAAATTTTTCTTTTGTTCATCATTCAAGAGCTAAAAAACACCCTTAAGGCTGTCAAGCTTCATGTCTACACATTTTGGCTACGGACAATGACCATGCAGTGGGCTGTATTCGAAGGATCTCGACACTTCGTTTGTGCGCGCCATCCAGATGATGTATGAGTTCTTTGTGCATAAACACTTGATAATATTTTTTTGCACTATGAAACCAGCTTTCATGCACTAGCCTAGACAGAGCTTCTGATGAAGTGTCTCCAACGCTAAGCCGAATTCGCCAAAGAAGTGCTTAATCTTGTTCCGTCAAAGTGCGCACAAAGAATGCATTTGTTAGTGCGCACTGCTCCGAATTTCCACTTTGCACGCAGTTGGCACTTTTAGTGATTTTATGGTATCCCGAGTTAACGGCCTGAAGTCGTTTAATCTGTCACCGAGGGTCTATATCATGATCGTGACAGGGTTGCCTCATGTCGACCTTCGCGAGTGTTCTTCAGACTTTGAGATGCAAACACGTCACGCATACCACCATAGAAGCAAGATAGAAGCCAAGAAAGAAGAAAATTGACGCTGGTAGTGACTTTATGACTCGTGGATTCTGAAGGATTAATTCATGCCTTTTCAGACATTTCTCAGACAATTCGGATATTTCTCACCGCTACACAAACTACTGTCCTCCTCAGATGCTATTGACTGGAAGAGGATACAAACAAACACATATTCACGTCTTTGCTTTTTACACAAGATCAGACCCACACAATGCCCAAGTTATTGTCCTTGGTGTGAAGCCAACCCCACGCTCTAGCATACATCTTGAGAATGAAAGGACAAACCGGACAAAACGTTAATAGTGCCACACCCGACACACGAGCAGTGGGTGGAGGTCCTGAGCAGCGACAACCTGGACCAGCAAACCTAGGGGCCCCGACCATACGGCTCCTGCGAATTAGTCTATTATAATTAAAATTTTATCTCTCTCTCTCTCTCTCAACTTAGCAATCATTACCGTTTTCTACGCATTTGCAGCCGCGTATAGCAAACCATTACATTTATGAAAGTATTTTAAATTTTGTTGTCTTGAGCACCGCAAAAAAGCAGGAACGCGAGAATTTATTTGTTACTGCGTAAGCTCTAATGCGATGGGTACCAAGCCCGTGCAAAATCTTCTGTTGTGTACTGCCTAGTGGGCTCGCAGCAGGCCTAGCGTGAGCGCTCCGTCCCGTGGCACTGCCCGCTCATCGTGTTCTGCTACATAGCACAAATCAGTGCCTTACGAAGGCACTAAATATTCTATGCAATTTTTAGCGTATTTTTCTTTAATACTCAAACTCCAATACTGGGCAAATTCGAACTGTTAACAACACGCAGAAAGTGGGAACTGCAAACGAGTAATTTTCCGCAAAAAAATTTAGTAACCAATATTTCTTGCACTTGCTACGATTTGCATCCATTTACTATTCCGTTACCATTTTATACTCTATTTGTTCAATATATTTGCCCTGAAGTGATGTGGTGAACACAGCAGCAAAACCTCAGAAATTTGTCTTCATATATCCGCAATGTACTGAACATAAATGCGACTAGCAGTGTTTTTGGCCACAGTACGGCATTTATGCCACATTAACTGATCATAGACCACACTCTGGTTAGAATTCACTGCAGAGAAAGTAAATAGCGAATGTTTAGCAACGTCTTTCATAGGTAAAATTACGAGGTGGTTTTATGGCTACATGTTCTAGTGTCATGCCAGTGCCCTGTGGTCTCTACATTCTCAGCAAAATTAAGAGGCCGCCCCCTCTCTCTCTCTCTCTCGAGTCCCGAAGTTTACCGTTCTACATGTGTCTGCCGCCTGATGCAGCACTCCTCCAGTTCACGCCCGTGGTCTGGACCAGTCTCGACAACAGGAGGGCTTCATCAGGTGACACACACAAGCAGAGCGGTAAGCTTCGAGACTCGAGAGATGGGGTGCTCTTTTGAATTTGCCTACCAATGTAAAGACCAGTTCTTTGCGAAGATATTTTAAAGCATAGCCCTATAGTCGGCAGTGGCTCAGTTCCCGTTTTGGTTTTGAGTTATCCCTGTGACACTGATTTTAAAACACGATCCGATGCTGAGACTTAACTATCTTCATCGCCTTCATCGAAATTCAGCCGCCGCGGCCGGGATCGAACCCGCGTCTTTCGGGCCCGATCCCTGCCGCGGCGGCTGAATTTCGATGAAGGCGAAATTCTAGAGGCCAGTGTGCTGTGCGATGTCAGTGCACGTTAAAGAACCCCAGGTGGTCGAAATTTCCGGAGCGCTTCACTACGGCGTCCCTCATAGCCTGAGTCCCTTTGGGACGTTAAACCCCAAGAAACCAAACCATTCCGATTCCGGCACATTATTTTCTGTACTTCGGTCGAATGGGCTTAGTTTGTTTACTAGATTAGTTAAATGCCAGTTTGCCAGAAAACTGTGTTCATAAGTTGCCATTTTTAAAAAGCTCCAGCTGTTCAGTCCTGGGAGGATAGAATTTCAAAAAAAAACGGAATGAACATGAGCAATTCTTCGTATTAATCTTTTGCGAATTCAATACAAGCACTAAGTAGAAAAATAAACTGTCGGAACACCGACCTAAGCATATTTCCCGCATAATTCGTATTGAAGAGGAGCCTGCGATTGAATAAAGAAGGTAGAGCTGTAAAGACCAGCCTTCGGTTGAATAAAGGAAGTGCAACTGAGTGGTTGCCTGAATTTTATCAGCTAACACCACAAGGCTACCATTGATGTTTTCGTACAACACATGATTAGTTGAAAACAGCGGAGTGGAAGCTACGAGCATGAGTCGACAGATTCCAGGAGTGCACTGTTCTCACAAATGCGAGCCAACATGACAGGCTTGGAAGACGTCGCTTCGCCCTTTTAACTTACTCTAGACTGCGAGAAACTTGTTAGATGTTGGACAGTTGTAATTTACACTTTCGTAAGCGATTGACGGTTCAGTCCATATCCATGACGTCGTTCGTGTTTGTGGATTACTACTCGGCCATTATACTGTGGGCAGTGGCAAGTGATAATCGACGTTCATTGAAGCAGGTACCGCTGGTTTCACCATCAAATAGTCGTTTTAAGCACAGCGGCGCCACGTGATCCCGGCCTAAGAATGGCGCCTGAGACGCTTTATTTTTCTGAAACTGACCACACCAAAAAATAACTGTGATAAATATAAGCAACTATTCGGATTGTTTTTGGATTTTCACAGCATCTAGGGATAGCTAGTACGCGTTCTGTGCTAGCTGTGGAGATACAGCCTCTGAAATCTCGGAATATTTAGCAGGTTGACGTCTCTTCTCCTTGTCTAGGATGCTGGAGTGTGTTTGCAGAAAGGCGTCGAATCAGACCGATGCCTCCCAAAAGCCCTCCAGTTTCTCCAGCATGTAAGATTCACAAACAGTTGTGCATTTCATTAACATCTTAACCACACATCAGTGTCACAAGCAGCAACAGCGCTCTAAAGGCTTTCGCCTCACCTCACTTGAGGTCAACAAAGTTCCTCCTGAATTTTGTTTTTTGTTAGGTCATGCCTATCGGTTATGAAAATAATAGTCGAAGTAAAATAAAAATTAAGTGATTTGAAAGCTACTTTTAACTTTTCGCAGAAATGGTGGTGCAGCCGGCCACTCGAATACGGTACCCCTCGCCACCCCTCTCAAACCTTTCGGGAGATGAAATCCAACATTCGCAGTACCTTGAGCGAATAGAAAATGGACTGGTAAATTTTGATCGCTTATTTTAAACATGTTCGGCATTACCACTGGCGGGCACTCTCCGATTAAGAACAACGGCTCTTCATTAAGCCTAAAGCAGAAGTTATATAAGAGCTGAAGAGTTCGACCTGAATTCAGGCAGCACTGCGAGATATGGACATGAAAACATTAGGTGTAAGGAAAAGAAAGAAAGAGATCAGAGTGGGTCAGAGGAAAAAAAAACTCGAGTGAATGACACCCTAATCGAAATGAAGAAGAAATTGGCTTGTGTAGGGCATGTAAACCAAAGGTAAGATAATCGATGGTAGCTTAAGGTAGCGGAATCCATTTCAAGGGAAGGCAAGCCTAGCTGGTTGCAGTAGATAATCATGTGGACGAATGAGATTTGAAACTTTTTCATGATAAGAAGGTCGCAGCTGACACACGCCTGGGTGAATTATAGGGATATAGTATAGACCTTCGTCCTGCAGTGGACTGTAGAGAGGATGATGATGATCCCGGTGTTGTGTAACGTCCTTTGCCCTGCTTTTAACAATAATCTGATCATTTTGCGTCCAGTGCATCTGGATGCGTTTCATTCATTTCATATTGCAAGCTTGTATCTCAAGAGGGATGATTGCTACATTCATTGATGATTTGTTTTTTAATGGCCGCTAAGGAGTCCATGTAAATGTGTGCTCCACTTTTGGACACTGTTTCAGATACAGCTTCCATAGCATCACTGATGGCGTAAAACTAAATTACTAAAGTTTGATTTGGTTTGGTGTATTAGGATTAAACGCCCAAAGCGACTCAGGCTATGAGGGACGCCGTAGTGAAGGGCATCGGAAATTTCGACCACCTGGGGTTCTTTAACGTGCACTGGCATCGCACATTAAACGGGCCTCTAGAACTTCGCCTCCATCGAAATTCGGCTGCAGCGGCCGGCATCGAACACGCGTCTTTCGGGTCAGCAGCCGAGCGCCGTAGCCACTGAGCCACCGCGGTGGGGTAAATTGCAAATGCCTTCGGGAGGTCCTACATGTACCCGCAATGTTTGTATATACCTGGATGACTGTGATACCACTCACATCTGTAACCGAGACATCCTTATAAGCTACGCTTGTTCCTGGGCATTTAGCACACGCTAGAGTTCGATTGACCAGCTGATCCTTAAAACAAATTAAAAGAGGAGCCGACAATTCGACGTTTCGCGGCTTCTGCTCATTTGCAAGAAATTGTTAGCTGGATAACCAAAACGTAAGTGACTTCTCTGGTTCGTAGCTGCACTTCAAGGGCACAGGGCAGATTTATAAGGTAGAAAAAAAATCGTTTTTTTTTTTCATTTCCTAACAGTCCTCTGACTCTTAAAAATTATTCTTTATACCACGTAATTTCCCACGCTTTTCTAAAGCCAGGAAAGCAGTTTTTTAAGCAGAACATCACCCCGATTTTCCCTGATTTCTTTTAATCGTGCACTGGCTCAGATTTCTGCTATGAATAATGACACTAAGAACAAAACCGCGAGTTCTTCCCAGCTCACTTCTTGAAAGCACTCATGGAATGCAAGAACGGAATGAGGTATATCTCACTGAACGCGGCCACATTTCACTCGCTTCTTTTTTTTTAAGGTGTGGGAAGCAGCGATATAGGTTGTGCTCGGTAGTTATTTCAAATGTTATTTTCTTATGGTTTAAGGCCTACCACTTTAATGTATGAGGCTTTTTGTGCAGCTTTGTTTCACATGTTCGCTAGCAACAAAGACGCCTAGCAAAGGGTCTCTTTGAAAGATCCCGACACTTATCTCTTCGCGAACCAGATGATATATGAACCTTTGTGTCATTATGCTCGCCGAAAACATTCCATTAAACCGTGAAGTCAGTTTTCCTTCTAACTGCTTCTAAACAATGGCATCTAAACCAGAGCTTCGAAACAAGTGTCTCCAAAGGTGAATTGAGGTTAGCAGAGAGTTTTGCTGAAGGGCGTGCACACTAAGGAATGTATTCCTAGCAGTCCACATCCCTGAAATACCACCTTAGACAGGGCGGTCCCACTCAGTGCTGTCCGTTTTTAGAGTTAAAGGCCTGTAGGCATTAAATCTGTCACTCGGAGCGCTTTGCCGCGATCATGTTATGGTTGCCTGAGATAGACCGTCTGTGAAAGTACCTCAATCGGAAATATGCAAACCACATCGCAAATGAGGTCACTGAAGGAAAGGAACAAATATAAAAAAACAGACTCGTACTCCCCGGAGGTCTGGTGGTCTGGCGACATTTCCAAAATAAATTTGCAGTAACATATCAGCGGTCGTTTATCGTAACCATCTGAAATTCTTTGTTGGATTTCACCCGTTTTATTAAGAAGAAAAAAACATCAGGCTAATTCTTCCAAGCTCTCTGTAGACAGAGGTGGAAGGCTACTGATGTAAATAATGCATACCTGCGCTTTTCATTCGTGAAGCATTCTATGTAATCTTTTACGCATTCCTAGATTTAAAACAAAACAAAATAGTGTTTTGTAGATGAAATTGTCCCAAAGCTCTCACAGGGACATAACAGGACATTTAACTAACGTAACACAAGTGTTGTCCTCTGTAACGCAGAAGGCTGGGGAGGAAAAAGAATAACGCTACTCTGCTCGAATAGTGGAATTTTATGGCTTCATGTCAATAAATCTTTCGGTTTCGAACGGCACATCTGCTGTGATTCGCCTACTGAATAAGGTTGTAATCCCTTTATGGCGTGTGCAAGTTTTTCAAACTTAGTCGATGTTTTACAAATTTTTTCATCTCAGTTTTTCTTTCTTTTTTCTTTTAGGTGACTCCGGAAACTATCTAGTATACGTCAAAATACAACATGCTTAGCATACAGAAAATATCGTCACGACCAATGCATATTTCCTAAGAAAATAATGCATATTTTCCTTGGGGTTTGCAAGCACCCACCTTGGAGGGAATAATTTATATATTGCGTTTGCACTGAATTAAGGCAATCCTCATCAGAAAGTGCGTTAGTGGACCGATGACCTATTGTGACCTTCACTTACTGTTTTTTTTTTGCTATTAGTTCTGGACCGGCTCAGGTGCTGAATGCGCAGTCTGCTCACTGTACTACTTCTGGTGATGCAAAAAGCATTTCTATTCCGTACTAATAAATAAGCTTCCTCTCCTAAAGCCTGATTTGACAGGAACACAGATCTTCATCAGAATTCAGCACGATCTAGTTTTAGTATTGCTTTTGCAACCTGAGAATATAGAACTTTATAAGCTTGGTTTGTGGCTAAATTTCTGTTTCACGCCACTACCAAATACCTTAGTTTTCTTCAGTGTTACGAAGTCGCATGCTATCTCACCGCTCAGAAAAGCTGAGATTTTCCGGATTTTGAAAATAAAATGGTGAGGGCAGGCGTCTGTTTAGTTTGAAAGATTCACTCATTCTTACCACTGGTATGAAGAATGATATCGAAACGAAAACGTGCAATTGTACCAAGCTTAGCTGTATGCTTAGCAATACAGCAACGCGAGACACGAATGGGATATATTTTATTGCACGTAGCCCCTTTTCACTCTATATTCTTTTCACTGCAGTGAGGAGTGGGATTTCTTCACGCCTTCTTGATTCCTATTCATTTCTCTTTTCATTTTTTTTAATAGTTAAAGAACATGTGAAAGGCACTTCCGAAGGCAGGTTACTGCAATGAAACGTGTAAAGTGAATGCGCCGGGAATTTCCGCAATAGTTGCATGGAGCGTGCATCCTCTATGCCCTTCTGAAGTGATGAATATACGCAGCTCATATAGGAACATACAAGCATCCGGTTTCGACTAATTTTTAATTGATTGATTTCTCATTAAACCTTAAATTTGCTCCTAATAATTCTAGGCAGCCTAAATGTGAGTTTTATTGTGAATTAAAAAAGATGATAAATAAATAAAAATTCGCATTCCTTGGCATGTTAGCATGCACCAAACACACACTGAAAAACATGAACGATCCTGCAATTCTCATCTGTGTGCCATTCCTGTTAGAAATTCGCTGAAGATAATGAACATTGCCGATGAAACGCTGTTATCAACCGAGCTTATGCAGAAATAATACTGCATAAGCCTACTGCTAGCAAACAAGCCAAGCGCAATACAGGCAACCGCTGAACAATGTCTTCAAGGCTCACTGTAAAGTCTGTACTTCTAAATATGCTGGAACAATTCACATGCGCAGACAATCAATTTCAAACGTTTTTAAACGCGCGTGTCTAGGGCCATTGAACTGTGTTGCTAAGTGCTTTTAAACACAACAGCAATTTCTTCAAGCAGAAAGCAACAAACAAATGGTTCGCCTGTAAGGCATGGATTAAAAAGGTCTGGAAGAAATTGAAAGCACTTACATACTTTATTTAATTATTTATTTAAGTATTTAAGTGAGATGGCAAGAATAAAAGCGCAACAAGACGACACAAAGGAGGAAAAATGACAGGACAGGCGCTAACTTGCAACACTTTACTGTCTTCTTACACCGCTGCGTATTCTTACACCGTCTTCTTACACCACTGTGGAACGTAAGGATGGTGGTTCGAATCCCATCGTGCACAAAGATTTTTTTCAAAATGATATATACGCGGCGGTGTAAGAAGACAGCAAAGTGTTGCAAGTTAGCGCCTGTCCTGTCGTTTTTCCTCCTTCTTTGTGTCGTCTTGTAGCGCTTGTATTCTTGCCAGCGCCGCCGCGGTGGCTCAGTGGTTATAGTGCTCGGCTGCTGACCCGAAAGACGCGGGTTCGATCCCGGCCGCGGCGGCTGGAATTTCTTTGGAGGAGGAATTCTAGAGGCCCGTGTACTGTGCGATGTCAGCGCACGTTAAAGAGCCCCAGGTGGTCGAAATTTCCGGAGCCCTCCACTACGGCGTCTCTCATAGCCTTAGTCGCTTTGGGACGTTAAACCCCATAAACCAAACTAAACCAAACCTATTCTTGCCAGCTATGAACCAACATGCCCCGGAGAGTGTTTTACTGAAGTATATTTTAGTGAGAGCCCTTTAGTTGTCTATGGAGCATAAAATAACAGGATATAATTTCGTAAACGGATACGCTAACTTTCCTACAGAATACGAAAATATTTCTTAACCATAACTTTTAAAATAAATGAAATTTAGGGCATAGCTTCGCATGCACCACAACGCGCTCACTTCGTTCCCCTCTAACACGTTCGAACCAACGACGCGTCGCCGCATATGCGTTCTCTTTAGCCGCCTCAGTGGCCAGTGGTTATGGCGCTCGGCTGCTCACCCTAAAGACGCGGGTTCGACCCCGGTCGCGGCGGTCACAATTCGATGGAGGTGAAATTCTCGAAGCCCGTGTACTGTGCGATGTCAGTGCAGGTCAAGGAACCCTAGGTGGTCGAAATTTGCGAAGAACTCACTACGGCGTCCCTCATAGCCTGAGTTTCTTTCGTACGTTAAAACAACATAAACCATAAAAAACTTTGTTTTTTAATTTTTACACGTCAACCTTACCCGTAAGAACGTCGCTTCGCGAAAAAGGGACTTCCATGCCATGCTTTGTGAACTGTCGCTTGTGTGAGCAGCCAGAAATTATTGATCATGGCTTTGTATCTTGTCGTGATGCCTTCCTTTTTGGGGACATTCTTCAGCAAACTCTCAAAGAGAACCTTAAAATTACGCCCTATACTATAAGCTTTTTCCATAAGAGGGAAGGTTATAAGGCTGCACGTGATCTTTTAGTGCTCATGGGACTGTTCAGCTTCTGAAAAAGCGGCATGACAGATCGCCACGCAGAGCCGCATTTTTTATCGAAGTTCACGTACGGAGTAGTGTGCAATGTTGCGGGGAGTATATGCGGCGCCGGATCAACCTCCTGCCAGGCTGCCTTTACTCGACGTATGTGTGTCTGTCCCGGAATTTTGTTGTGAGGGCAAAGTGAGAGGAGGTGCTGGTATGATTGCGTATGGCAGGTTGCAGGATGCGACCTAGTTAAGTCGTGCTTGAAGGGTGTAAGGGCGGGTGTACTTCCATGCAATGAAGAAAAGACCCTCCGTTAAAACACCCATGCGTTGCGTGCACGCCTGGCACGCAGAGAGCATGGCTTCCAACCCCAATGCGGGCGAATTTTTTTTTTCGAATGACGTCATGTCAGAGGTATCACTTCCCGTGGATACATTTCGTGGACACATTTTGCGAACAACTTCCAGTGACGGGTTTTGCTTCGCATGAGGCATTAAATGCTTTCACATTAAAACCACCAGTGTCCAGTACCGAGCAGCTGTGGAAGAATAGACCTAGGCGGCGGGCAGACTTCTCAAACAGCAGGAGATCCTAATAATATCTCGTTTCGGACAGATCCCCATTGGAAACTGAACCTGGCAACGTTTAAGGCTAAAACCTTACCCAGTGATGCTAGCCTAGCCGTGTTCTTTCATGAACAAACCAGTAATTATTGAAATGTTATGGTCTAGGGCTACCAATCAAGAGTGTTGAAACATTCTAGAGCATTGTTCTTCAGTACATGCGTTTCCGTCCGTCACTAAAGCCAGGATAGCACGGTGCTTGAAGTACAATGGCAAGCGGTCGTGCGAGAATACTTGGCAGGTTGCCGCGCTCGCACTTTTTAAACAAAATTTAAGTGGAAAAAAAGTCTGCAATGCTGTACAGTTCAGCACATCATTTAAACAATGAGGCACAGCAAGATTGGTATGCGGTGTGTTTTGTGGAAGGCTTTTACGTTTCACTATACGCTCGTTTACTCTGTGCGTGCTTGCGATTCCTTCAGTCTTGGACAGTTTAAAAATTTTTCTTTTGCTTATCGTTCAAGAGCTATGAAACACCCGTAAGGCTGTCAAGCATCATGTCTGCACATATTGGCTACGGACAACGACCATCCCAAGGACTGTGTTCGCAGGATCTCGACACTTCGTTTGTCTGCGCCATCCAGTTGATCTATGAGCTCTCTGTACATAAACAATTGATAACATTTTATGGCACTATGAAACCAGCTTTGCAGCACTAGCTTAGACAGAGCTTCAACGTGAAGCCGAATTCGCCAAAGAGGTGCTTAATCCCGCTCCGTCAGAGTGCGCACAAAGAATGCATTTGTCAGTGCGCGCGTCTCCGAATTTCCAGTTTCCACGCAGTTGACAATTTTGGTGATTTCATGGTAGCCCGAGTTAATGGCCTGAAGTCGTTTAATCTATCACCGAGGGGCTATATCATGGCCATGAGAGGGTGGCTTCATGTCAACCTTCGCGAGTGTTTTTCAGACTTAGAGATGCAAACACGTCACACATACGATCATAGAAGCAAGCCAGAAGGCAAGAAGAACAAAATTGATGCTGGTAGTGATTTCAAGACTCGTGGACTCTAAAGGATTAATTCTTGCCCACGCATATATCTCTCAGTGTGTATCCCTTGCTCTTGCTAGTGACAGCATGGTTAAGCTGAATAGACAAAATAACAAACCCGGATCCTGTCTTCGATACGGAGCTGGATATTTCAGTTGCTATCGAGTTTTCTGCGCGTGAGAGAGTTGAAAAAGAAATAAACTACTACTCTACTGGCAAAATAGTCTTGTTAACATTCCAGTGAGAGAGAGCTCGCTTTAATAAAAAACAGATGTTGGCCGGCGTGAATATTCGCTGACATGCTACTCTACGGGCCGAATTCTAAAACGCTCCTTACCTAAGACCATTTCCTTACCAAAGGAGGCCTTCATGCCCCCTAAACGTAAGGCGCCCTTCGAGGGCCACCTCGAATTCTGAAAGCTCCCTTCACATCACTTCACCCTCCCTCACGTAAGGAGCCCTAAGGGGCACCCCGGACCCTTCTGTTGTCGAGGGTATATGCTATAAATATGAAGAATATGCTAACATTTGACAAAAATAACTAATTGCGTTTAAGAACCTATATTTATATTGATATATCCGGGCACAATGCGAATTCTATTGCTCACGTTCTCGCTGAAAGTTTTGAAAAATGTTGCACGCGGCGGAGAAACAGGCTCCTCTGGCAACAAGGGCAACACGAACTTGCTGTGCGCCGAGTGCGGTCGCAGGTCGTCATGCCGTGCTCGGCCGAGCGTACTTCACCGAAAACGATAAAGACCTCTATCGAGCTTGTAAGCAAATATAGATATGCAGTGGAATGCAAGAAGACTGATGCCGTCTCGCTCAACGCGAAATCAAGAGCGCGGGAGCGCTTACGCTCGGACAACGACAGTATGCTCAACCGTGGCCGCCGCGATCTGCTCCGGCGGCAGCGCGCGGCTCAACGTTCGCCCACGAGTAGTCGGAGAGCTGAAGAAGTTGTGGGACTGTTTGAAACGAAAGCTTAAAAAGGAGAACGCGAGGCAAAAAAAAGAAGTGACGCGACGGGTAAGTTTCCGTTTCTTCTTTAACATTCCGTTGTGCAATGTTGCGGTTGCCGGCGCCGACCTCGCTGCTTGAAGTCGAGACCAAAATACTTTGAATATTTTGGAAGCTACTTTGAAAGCAAGGAGCGTTTGGTGCAATTTTTCAGTGCTGCTATCACCGTACCACGCATTTTGCTTGTAGTAGAACCTGTGTAATGAACGCAAAAGCTGAAATGATTACGAACAAGTTAACCACTGTACTACAGTCGCGATCATGATTACCTGCGACGCTCTGTCGGCCACCTTCTCCGGGTGTGCGTCCGATAGAAAATACAGAACCAGGCATGCGGGCACGCTGCTCGACAGCTATATTTAGAACTTTACAGCAGCACCCGACTCGCATCTATTCGTGACGTGAGCTCGTACCACCTGAAGCGTGTTGCGAGTCATACCGAGAGCGACAGTACATCGTATTGATGCTAAATCAAAATCGTTTTGCCGCTTTCTGTAACTTGCGGATACTCCAAATGCCTTACTGTTCTATTGTTCTGGAATGCAGGCAGCTGTTCTGGAATGTGCATCTGCATGTGCTAGATTCCTCAGCCCATTTGTAAAGTCACAGTATTCTGAAAAAGCTCATGTGTCTGAAAAGGTAGTTGTAATGTTTTTTGTGGCTTATTTACTGTCTTGATGCTTTACATTAGATCACAGCAGCAAATATTTGCTGTGCACAGTGATGTGCTGTCAGTCTTTGTGCTTAAGACGCCAAGGAAGGAGGGCTACTTTTGTTCAGTGACATTTATTTGCTTGATTTGAGCAAGAACGTATTGAAATGCTTTATCACAATTTCTTGCAGAATACACACAAGACAGCCAAGCTAATGGCAGCCAAACGGTGGATGATGTGCTCCACAGCTCGCCAGCACCTGCTGTCCGCAATGCCAGGCTGGCAGCCGAAGAAGAGGAGGCAACTCCCCGGCCTACACACAGCGACAACACAGGAACCGAGCCAGTGGTTCACCATCGGCAAAGTGACCGGGTTGCTGCAGTGGAGGAAGCTCTGTCGACAGAACCTGAAAGCACGGCTTCAAGCTACAGAGGATGAGCGGACACAAAGGAGCATTGAACATCAATCAAGGCTGAAAATGATTGCAGGCGAGCATGTGCTAAAAGAGCAGCAAAACACTGATGAAAGGCACAAAAGAAATGCAATTCATTAGATGAACATGCGTGTCTTGCAAGAAAAAGAAAAAATGCAGAAGCTTAAGGAAGCTGTACTTGCCAAGCAACTCGAGGCTTTCTCTGCAAAGCAGCACTGAATAAAACCAGTGTACCTAGTATTGTGCCACTGTCATTCAACCCTTTATAACTCTTTGGGTCATTTTAGCATTCCTGCAGTATTGTCAGTTCATGCTGATATTCACTTGCAATTGCAAAGCATTTAACACACAACTTTACCTCTAAGCAAAATCCGTCTCACTGCCAGCTCTACTCTGGTTGTTTGTGATGCATCGCTGAATAAGTCGTGGTCACAGCTGGGTGCCCAGAAGGTTGTCAGGGGGGCATAGTCTTGTGTCAACCTCTTCGGGCTCATCGCCATTTGGAACTGGGTCCCTCAGGGAACACGCAATGTTATCAGTGCTGCGCATGCCGTGATGATGGCAGCTGACTGCTCAGTCTTCGTTTTGAGCTTCTTTCCCAGGCACAAGAACCTCCTCTTCCGCACTCCAAATGCTCGCTCTACTGAGTTACAAGTCCTAATATGGCTCCTGTTGTACCAACTGGGAGCATGAAAAATAATTAACACATGCATATCACACACTGGTATTGCAAAATTGTTTCTCTTGCCTATTCTGTGTGCAAGTCTGCGGGTTCCTGAGTGGTGTCATCAGAAAGGGCAAACATGCATATCCTTGATCTCCAAGAAGGACACCACGTACTGCCTTTTGTTGGTAGCTCACCATCACTCGGCTGTTGCAGAAGATGTGGTTATCGTGAACAGAACTGGGCCAACTTGACACAACGTCGTAAAACTGAAGTTCAGGGCCTGCGACAGCCTGTAAAGGAAACAAGGAAAGGAAGTTCAGACCACTGTGGCATGTGTGAGAGAGAAAAACTTTACTTAGTGACAAATTAAGCACTCAGCAGCTCCTCGGCCAGTCGTGCCAAGGCTAAATGGGCAGCCAGCTATGCCAACCCGAGCCCCACGCACGCTAGGTTGACGGTAAAGGGCTGTGGGAAGTAGGGGCATTGCAAGGCTTGTGGCATGTGTGGATAATGCCAGGTATACATGAAACTGTAGTGTGCCCTTTTGCCTTGTAAACTACTCTGCAAAAGTGCGCCTACACTAGGCTCACAACATTTTTGTGTATGATGTTCTGTGCGTGCACCTGTATGCTGTGTGTGATATCTCACGTGAAAAGGAATAGGCTGTCAAAGCCAGACAGCTAAACGCCTTTCCATAGGTTCCCATATGAATACTGCTTGGCACTTCTGCCTGCTGCGGAATGGCAAGACACGCATAGCATGACCGCGCATAGCATGACATGCACATCCTTGAGGGATGTGTACCGTTGAACACTGCCGCAACCCTTCACACACCAAGAGGCACTTTTTTGGAGACACATTTCTTGCCAACGACAAAAATTGTACTAGATGTGCAATATCAGTCGATATTCGTATAAATCAATATCGACTGAGTGTTTTCTTTAAACTAGAAACCGAAAATAACGCAAGCCATATTCGACATCTGGCAAATCTGAAAGAAAAAGAAGCGATTTACCCTTTTAGAGAGCCTAAACCTAGTTGGTGCCTATACTGCGCATAAATACTGATGAACAGCACCTGCAATATACCCTTCCTTCACTTCTAAATGCATACAAATTTGCCAATTTCAACTTGTTTACCTGCACTCACCGTGAACTGCATTGCTTATACATAGACTGTGTTACAAAATGATTTTTTTCTTTAAACTGCACCAAGTGGTGTTTTTGCTTTCTCTAATTTGTACTGTTTTTTCACTGTGCTTGTTGTACTGCTAAAAGGTACCAAACTTATGTAATGATGTTTGGATGACCATGTAAATTGCACATATGTACAAACGACAGGTAAGATTGTTCTGGGTGTTAATAATGTGTTTTACTGTGACTTGTTTTTTTTTTTTCGTCGCCTCTCACAGCTGCCCGGCATAAGGGGGCTGCGGCTCAGTCAAGCTGTCTATGACAGCTTTATCTGAAACTCCTCTGTCACTTTTTGGAGTCAGAAATAAAAATAATTGACTGATTGATTGATTGATTGATTGATTGATTGATTGATTGATTGACTGATTGATTGATTGATTGATTGAAATGTTACTCACCTGCACATTTGTCGAGAAGAAACCTTTCCTGCTCTTGTACACTTTAGCGGTGTCTCTATCGGGGCTTTTTGTGGGCATATGCGTACAGCCAATGCACACACTAACGCCGGGGAAACCTCCGATGCCGTAAAATCTTGTCATCGTCGGCTTTACATCAGAAACACTCGGAAGGCGGACGTACCTCTGAAAGAGACGCACACAGATCATTTACGTCACTACCCAAATGCTACTGCTGACAGCAGGCTGAGAAATATTCACCAAATCTCCCACCAGAGTCTGCATCGCGCCACTTCCGTAAAACCGGTGCGTGATGAGGATTCAAGTGCGGTCGGTAGCGGAGATCCTCTGTTGTCTGCGCTCGCATGTATCTGTAGCTCTTGCAGAATAGCCAGCACACAGCTTGTTTGGAAAAGCGATATCGGGCCAAGAATTACTGGTCGTTGTAGCTCTCGAGAGGGTACAGCCCATCGGCCAGACGCCGTTGTCGCGAAACCGCGGCGGCTCGTAAACACGGCAGCGCAAAAGTTAGCGCGCGCGGCGCAAAAACCTGACGTAGCTTTCAAAGCTGCCGTTCTGGGTGACGAACAGAATTGCCTGCATTACTCCCTGTTTCCAGCGGCACAGGGATGTAGCACCTGGACGAACTCGGGAACACCGTGTTCGGGAAAGCCGAAGAGCAACGGCCCGACGCGCACACATAAGCAGCAATCAGAAAAAAAAAAAAAACACGGCGCTCATACGGCGCTCGCCCGTGCGCGGGCGAGCAGCACGGGCGAACGCCGCAAAAGAGTGCGCGCAAACGACCGTCCCGCGTGCAGAGTTTTGCAGAGAAGCTTGCCTTCAGCTAGAGGAGCGGGGTTAGCAAGCATGAAGGTAGCATGCCGGCTACCTTAGCGTAGGGAAGCACCAAGGAGCCCTTAACTTAGGGCCCCTTAGTAAGGGACATTCCAGAATTGACATAAGGTCGCCTTACGGTGTTTGAGGCGCCCTTAGTAAGGTAAGGAGCGTTTTAGAATTCGGGCCTACGTCGGGGAGGGAATATGGGAGTCAAAATGGAACAAGGATGGTAGAAAAGAGTGCGGTCATTGAAGAAGGTTTTAACGCAATAGTTCACTGCATGATGGCTTCTTTCAATGAAACCTAAGTCAAGTTCTGTCCATGTACAGCGGGGTTATGAAGTGTTCGGGCAATTTAGAGTTCTCTAAAACATCAGTAGCGCCCAGGTAGGCAAATAAGAATATCATTGCACATCGCTGTTGTCTGTTGCAGCCTAAAGAAACTAATGTAGAGTCCGCTGTGAGTAGAACTTGGGTGACGGACTGCATTCATTGTTCATAGTGCGCATGTTCGCTGGCGTACGCTGTACACTCGAACAGAATATGAAGGACAGTCTCAGAGTCGCACTTGTCAAAATACGGACTGTCTGGTTGCTTGAAACGGAATCGTAGACTGTTCGTAAGTTAACCTTATGACGAAGGGGATGAAAAATTTTTTCTAGATGATGCGGAAGCACAAGTGGTAGTATTGGTTTGAGCTGTGGGTCGACGGAATGAAGAAAGTGGTAATGATGACTTGACGGGTTCCAGAGGCGAATCTTTTCATCCTGAGTGCATCGTCTGGCGAGTTGGGGCGCATCTCATTTTGTGAATAAGATGCGCTTGTAGCTATGGTGCTGAAGACCATTGCGGACCGCTTCGTCTGCTCTCTCGTTGGGCACGATGCCGCAGTGAGCTTGATTCACTGAAAAATTATACAGCGCCCGTAAACAACAGCCAAGTGGTGCAGGTATCCAATATCATGAGAACTTGGCTGGTGATTTCTGCTCTTCAGTAGGTTGGACGTGGTTTGTAGCGCCCCTTGCGAGTCCGCGAAGATTACCAACTGTCCTGGGTAACGGCGAAGAATATAGGAGACAGCTTCTTTTATTCCGTATAGCTCTGCTGTGGTGTAGGATGCCCTACGCTGCAGTCGCCATGAAAGCATTTGGCTTGATGAGGGCGCATAAAGGCCGCATGATGAGGAGTTGTCAGAAACTGAACCATCATTGAAGATGTCTGTGCCTTGCGAATACTGCTCAACTATTCAGAGCAGCTTCCAGCAGCGCAGCTTGCGGAATGCCATTCTTCGCAGTCACACCCAGCATAAAATGTTCGATTACACGAGGTGAGAGTGCCCAAAGAGGAAAAGTTGGAACCACTAGTTTACGTGGCTGACTGATGTCAGGAAGATGCAATAGCTGCACAGCTTGACCAAAGGCGGAATTGCTGTGGTTTATATGCGCTCGGTGCAGGAAATGTTGATTCTCTGAAGTACATGAAGTAAATGAGCTAGAATCATTTCCTGTGTGGCGATGACTTCGAGCGGTAGTCATCCTACTTCCGCAACTCTTCCCGAGGTGGAGGAGCTGTTCGGGAGGCCAAGAAAGGTCCGCTGGCAGGTGTTCCGCCCTTCCTCCAGCGTCCTCTTATGTGTTGGCGACGTTTTCTGCAATTTGGTAAACTATATCGCAAAAGAATGCCAACATAGGCCTTATGAAGGACAACCATAGAGCGACAATTGCATCCCCGTCATGTCCCTGCCATGAACATGAATATTTGTGAAGCTGCTCCTATTCTCGCACTGAGTTTTTTAGCATGGGGTGTCAAAGGGAGGTTTCGGTCGATGACAAAAATTACCTATTCGATCAACAGTACGAACCATCCGGCCAATCAGCACGTCTTTCCTCTATTCGGGTGCACTACACCACTGGCACTGCTATGCCGAAGAAATCATTCTTCTATTTATAAAAGCCCCTTATTTAAAATTGTGTATAGTCATAAGTGAAACACCCCGTATAAGACCTGAAGCGTTCGACCCCGATTCACGAAGAGCTGTGAGCTATGGAAATTAAAATATTAGTTTTAAGGAAGAGAAAAGGAAGAGATCAAAGTGGGTGAGGGAACAAAGTCGAGTTAATGACATACAAGTCGAAATGCGGAAGAAAAAATAGGACAGGGCAGGGCATGGAAAGCGAAGGTAAGACAATTGATGATAGCTTTAAGTAGCAGAATCCATTTCAAGGGAATGCAGGCCTAGCTGTTGACAGGAGATAATCATGTGGACGAATGAGATTTCAAAAATTGCCATGATAAGCCGCTGCAGCTGACACAGGACCGGGCGAATTAGTGGAATATGGCAGAGATCTTTATCTTACAGTGGACAGTAGAGTGGCTGATAATGATCATGGTGTTGTGCAAGTGCATTTGCTATGCTCCGACGCACTATCTGATCATTTTTGCGTTTACTGTATCCGGATGCGTTTCCTCGTTTTCGTAACGCAAGCTTTTATCTCATTAGGGCTGATTACTACATTCGTTGCTCACTTGGTTTTTAACTGCAGCTAAGAAGTATGTGTAAATGCGGGCTTCCCTTACTGACATTGTTTTAGTTCTAGCTTCCATAGCATCACGGATACTGTAAAGCTTAATTACAAGAGTGTTTAGAAGCTAGTACATTTACTCGCAATGCTTCTTAGCCTGAGTGAATGTGGTACTAGCAGTGGCGTATTTTTGCCCTAATCAGATTCTGTACTCGACTCATCCATATAAGCTGTGCATGTTGTTGGGTGCACGCTATGCATGTTCCTGGGTATAAAGCACGCGCTAGAGTTCGATTGACCAGCTGTTCCTTAAAACAAACTGAAAAAGGATCCGACAACTCGAACTTTGGCGGCTTCTGCTCATTTGCAGGAAGTTGTCAGCTCAATCACCAAGGCGAAAGTGGCTTCTGTGGTTCGTAATTGCACGTTAACTGCTCAAGGTAGATTTATAGCGTCAAAAAATTATAGCTTTTGGTTTTTGCTGAGTCTTGTACGTCGAAGGACTCCTGAAAATTATTCTTTATACAACATTATTTTCCACTCTTCCCTAAAACCAGGAAAGCACTGTTTTTGAAGCGGAATAGTGAGCTGGTACCCCAATTTCTTTGCATTGTGCACTCGCTCAGATTCCTGCTATGAATAACGACATCGAAAAGAAAACAGCAAAATCTTCGCAGCTGAATTTTTGAAAACTCTCATGGAATACAGGAGCGGAATGCGGTATATCTGATTGAACACTGTTTCATTTCAGTCGGTGTTCTTTTCACTGTGTGTGAAGCAGACAGTAAAAGTTGTGCGGATCGGTTATTTCAATTTTTTATTTTGTTTTGTTGAAGGCCTACAAAATATGCGTAAGGCTGTCAGTGCAGCATTGTGTCGCATGTTCGCTAGCAACAGAGACGCCTATCAAATGGTATCTTTGAAAAACCCCGACACTTCTGTTTGCGCGAGCCAGATAACATATCTGCTTTTGTGTGGAAATGCTCGCCGAAAACATTCCACTGAACCATCAAGCTCTTTTCCTTCAAATAGCTCAACCAGAGCTTGAATAACGACACCGAAAAGAAAACAGCAAAATCTTTGCAGCTGAATTTTTGAAAACTTTCATGGAATACAGGAGTGGAATGCGGTATATCTGATTGAACACTTTTTCATTTCAGTCGGTGTTCTTTTTACTGTTTGTGAAGCAGACAGTAAAAGTTGTGCGGATCGGTTATTTCAAATTTTTATTTTGTTTCGTTGAAGGCCTACAAAATATGCGTAAGCCTGTCTGTGCAGCGTTGTGTCGCATGTTCGTTCGCTAGCAACAGACATGCCTATCAAATGGTATCTTTGAAAGACCCCGACACTTCTGTTTGCGCGAGCCAGATAACATACCAGCTTTCGTGTGGAAATGCTCGCCGAAAACATTACACTAAACTATCAAGCTCTTTTCCTTCAAATTGCTCAACCAGAGCTTCTGGAAAAGTGCCTCCAAAGGCGAATTGAAGGTGATGAAGAGTGTTGCTGAAGAGTGTCCGCTCTAAGGAATGTATTCCGTAGATTGCACATCCCTGAAGTATCACTTTAGACGCTGCTGCCGCACTCAGTGAGAGCAGAATGCTGGTGTGATAGTGTATGACGGGTTGCGGGACGCGACCTGGTTAAGTCGGGCTTGAAGGGTGTAAGGGTGGGTGCACTTTCATGCAATCGAGAAAAAAAAGACCTTTCTTGGCGTATGCCTTGCGTGCCCGCATGGCAGGCAGAGGTCCTTAGTTCAAACTCCAATGCCGGCAATTTTTGTTTTAGAATAAGGTCATGTGAGAGGTGTCACTTCCTGTGGATACATTTTGTGAACACATTTTGCGGACAACTCCAGCTGGCCAGTTTCGCTTCACATGAAGCTCTAAATGATTTCTCATTAAACCACCGGTGCTCATTCTCCAGCCGCTGTTGAAGAATAGGCCAAGGCTGCGGGCAGACTCCTCAAGTAGCAGAGGATCCTAAAAACAACAGACTTCGGGCAGGCCCCCATTTGAAACTGAACCTGGTAACGTTTAACGCTCGAGCCTTACCCAGTGTGGCTAGCCTAGCAGTGTTCGTTCACAAACAAATGAGTAATTATTGAAATGTAATGGTTTAGAGCTACCAGTCAAGATTGTTGAAACATACCAGAGCGTTATTCTACATGCTTTTCCATCCGTCACTAAAGCCAGGAAGTTTTTGAAGCACAATGAGAAGCGGTCATGCCTGAATGCTTTGCAGGTTGCCTCGCTCGATGCTTTTCAATAAAATCGAAATGTAAAAAAAGTTTTAATGCTGCTGAGTTCAGCACATTCTTTAAGCAATGAGACACAGCAAGATCGGTATGCGGAGAGTTTTGCGCCAGGCTTATGCGCTTCACTCTGCGCTCTTGTACTCTTTGCGTGGGTGCGATTCCTTCAGTTTTGCGCAGTTGTTTAAAACGTTGTGTTTTTGTTATCGTTCAAGAGAAACAAATTACCCTTAACGCTGTCAAGCTTCGTATCTGCATATGTTGCCTACGCACAACGACCATGCCACGTGCTGTGTTCGAAAGACCACGAAACTTCGTTTGTGCGCGCCATCCAGATGATGTATGAGCTTTTGTTTGCGCAAACAATCTTCAACATTTTATTGCACCATGAAGCCAGATTTTCTGCCCTAGCTTAGACAGAGCTTCTGGTGAAGTGTCTCCAACGGCAAGCCGAATTCTCCTATGAATTGTTTAACCCCGCTCTGTCAGAGTGGGCGCCAAATAATGCATTTTTATAGTGCGCATTTCTCCGAATTACCATTTTCCCCGCAGTTGGCACTTTTAGTGTTGCCATGGTATCCCGAGTTCACGTCCTGAAGTTCACGGCTTGACTTTCAACGTCTCACAGGCAACCATAGAAGCAAGCCAACAGCCAAGAAAGAACAAAACTGACACTGGTAGTGACTTCATGACAAGTGGCTTCAAAAGAATTACTTAGTGCGTGTGCAGATATCTTTCGGTTGGCATCCTTTGCTCTTACTGTTGACAGCATGGTTATGCTGGATGGAGTAAAATACCAAACCCTTAAGCTTTTGTTTAATGCGGCGCTGGATATTTGTGCTGATATCGAGTTTTGTGTGGGTGGATCTGTCAAAGAAGATAAACTGCTCCTCTACTGGCAAAATATTCTTCCAAGCAGTCCCGTGGAGCCTTTATTCCTACGTCTCGCGTGCCATGCATGATAATGCTGCTTCTGGCTACCTAGGATCACCTTGGACCTTTTCTAGTGCTGGTGAAGACATCTGTTGGCACAAATTGCGTGCCACAATCAAGAGGAATGGCACCACTCAATGGAAGCGTTACAATTGTCCTATATGAACTCCACCAAGTGTTCCTGAAAGGAAAAAGTGGTTGTATACTGCGTATCATTGCAGCAAATGGGCGTCGAACTTTTCGGCCCATTCTCCAAATTTGCTTACAGGAATCGGTGAATCATCCACTGTATAAAATATCTCACTCGGTGCTGTGAGAGGGAGTTCGTGTGCTTAAAACTGCGCAAGGCGTGTGCTTGCTTTGTCACGCTCACTGCGTTTCGCTATAGAGATCCACTAGTCATCATTGGTGACCGAGGCTGCCAGTTGGCTACCCACGTCGTAGATGAGATCTTCCATTTCTGAGGTGCTCCATTTCACCATTTTGGTGCGAAAGCTCCACTCCTCCCGTACAAAGCTGAAGGTCATGTGACTATGAAATTTGACCTTGAAACCAGGAGGAGCGGAGTCTTGGGTCTGACGTCATGCCACGTGACTCGCCACGCCCCACCACAGCTGCGCGCGTTGAGCCAACACCTCCTATATACTCTCAAGTATATAGGAGGTGTTGGTTGAGCCGACGGCGCTCGTTCGCCCCGAAACTATCGAATCACGTGACTCGCTGTGCCTCGCCACAGCTGCGTATGCGGAGCCTACGGCACTCTCGCAACTGCCGGGAATCTCCGTGACGCGCCGTTCGCTAAATAAAAGCGTGTGGCGTGTGATACCTTCACTCAAAGCCATGGATGAGCACCCTGTCGCAACTAGTGCTTCGACGATGCCACGTCGCAGCCCTAGCCAAACCATTGATATGCAGTAAAGTTTAATCAAAGCTAAACCATATCTAACCGAGCTTAACAGTGCTTTCGCTGGTTTTACGAATCTCAACGGGGTTGAACCACAGCAAATTTTTTTCTACCAAATCATCAGCAAACAAATCGTCTCACCGAGTGAACAAAACGAAACCAGTACGCTGTCAATGTACAGGGTCCGTCATAATAAGCGTGATCATTGCTCCGCGTGGGTGCGCACACACGAAGCACCGTTGGTCGCCAGTAGCAACTCCGCGTAAAGGGGTAGATGACACGAAGCACCATGTCGGCCTCTTTCTTCCCGTGCTCCACTGAGCATTCATTCATGAACGGGCAAAGCAATGGCACTCTGCAGGTACATGCCCACGAGGAGCTGTGTTCCCTAGAAGAGTGATTGACCCTGTGCATCGCAACTAGTCATGTGAAGTAAGAAAACGTTGTCTTTCATCTTGCAATGAGGTTCAGGCCAAAGCAGATTTATTGAAGAACCGTGGGAGATTGTAATATAGAAACTAGCCACCTTGTGTCCGCAATGCCTTATGACTTCGAGCTAATCGGAAGCTTTGAAGAACGTTCGCATCATCTTAATCATGACAAAGGAGACAGGGATTTTAAAAATTACAGTCAAATCGGCTTACTGTCCGTTGCCAACGATTTGTTTATTAAGCGAATCGCTAATACAGTCAGGACTACCTCAGACTTCAATCAGTCAAATGATCAGGCAGGATTTCGTAATCGTTACTCGACAACTGACCATATTCATATTGACAATCATGGTGATGGAGAAATGCGCAGGATAAACTGACCCTTATATCTAGCCTTCATATAATACTGGAAAGCATTTGATTCAGTTGAGCGTCAGCTGTCTTGCAATCATTACAGAATCATGGTGAAGATTAGCCTTACGTACAAATATTGGATATCTGTAACTGCCGCATAGCCAGTGCAGTCCTCTATAAAGCTTCAATGAAATACCGATAAGGAAGGGCGTCAGGCAGGCAGACAACCTCTCGCCAATGGTATTCACCACCTCTCTACAGGACGTATTCCGAGGTTAGGATGTAGAACACTTGGGGACAAGGATTAATAGAAAACACATTAGTACTTTATGATTCATTGATGAAATTTTCTTGCTAAGTGACTATGGGGAGGAATTGCAAAAAATGATCAATTACTTGTACCGGCAGAGCAAAACGGTTGCCCTTAAGATGCTCAACAGTATCGGAATGGAACAGCAGTTTACATTTATAGCGAGGCGCTGGAAGTAGTAAGGACATGCGTCTGCTTGGAGCAGGTAGTGACCGCAGATCCGGATCACGAGCGAGAAATAACTAGAATTAGAATGGTGTGACGCGCATGGGGTAGTTTCTCTCAGATCGTGAATGGCTGCTTACCAGTAACCCCCAAGAAAACAGTATATGACAGCTGCATCTTCGTTCAAAAAAAAAAAAAAAGAAACCGAGTGAAAAGCATCGAAACGTCCTTGTTGTAATGAAACTGCAACGGTCGCTGGCCAACCCAAAAGGTCCCAAGTGAGAAGCGACGTTCTTATAATACTGGATGGGATTAAGAAGAAACTAGTGTAAGGAGCCAGCGCCACACTGCGGCTAGAGAAGACGCACGGGGCAACCAGCAACCAGAACAACCAGGGGCAACCAGACGCAACCAGCATTCTTGTGGCTTTAGTTCCTTCAGATGGAGGCGCGATCCGTTTGAACAACCCGGAGGCAGTAGAGGCGGCCCTTCTGGCTACATCGTGTCACTACATGCGGATCACAGATGTGCGGCAATTCGGCAGGGGTGGGATATTTTGCAGGTCTCTGGACAAGGATTGTGTCACCGACCTCTTGATGTGTACCTCCTTCGCCAGCCACCCGATGAGCGCATACATACCGCCTCAATTGGCGTGTTCCAAGGGCTCAGTCCGAGGTGTCGACTTTCGATTAAGCCCTTTGGAGACGCTTGAGAGCCTCTCCTCTGCGGGCGTCATTGCTGTCCATCGTTGCAGCGGAATGGTAGAGGTTGTAAAAACATTCCTACAGAGTCCGTCATAGCCACATTTGCAGGAATAGTTTGCCTTTCGGAGATCAAAGTGTGGCCACTGGTCTTTCGAGTGGATGTGTTTAACTCTAGACCCCTTCAGTGTCAGAGCTGTTGGAGATTTGGCCACAGCGACAAAGCCTGCAAATCGGGCTTACGTTGCTGTACATGCGGCGAAAGCCATGCTAGGGAGGACTGCACCGGACAGCAAGAAAAGTGTTGTCTGTGATGGTGCCCACTCTGCCAACTTGCCAGATTGTCTGCACGAGCTCAAGAAGTTCAGATTCTAGAGCTAATAGATAGACGCCGATGCACGCGACGAAAATCCTTTGCCGCAGTCAAATAGAGAGCCTCTGGATATTCTAGTGCGGCTGCCAAATGTCAACCCGTAATGGATGGCTCTTGGTCACAGGCAATCACAGAGGTAGTTGAAAAAGCAATCACAAATGCAATGGAACGCATTATGGAAACCGTATTCACGTGTGTATCCCAGGTCATAGCTACCCACATGACCAATCTGCTACAGCTACCTACCGCTCCGCTCTTGACCTCTGTGGATTCGGATGCTCTTCCACCATCTGTGGTCATCAATAGCGCTCCACAGGGCAAAGGTCAATCTGAGCAACAAAAGACTGCTGAAGTACCTCTCCCTGACAGCGTTATAGACGCACCCTCTGTTGAATGTGTTGACATAGAACTTGATGTCCGCGCCCAAAAACGAAGTGGGCCTCCATTGAGTATTGCAGGTCCACCACATCCTCAGTCCAAGTCAACGAAAAACCACGCTAGTCAAAATCCCAAGACCAGAATTCTAGAAGCGGCAGTTGCCGCTGCAGCTCTCCCGCTAAGATAGGGTGATTAAGTGTACTCCAGTAGAATTGCCGATCTATATTCTCAGCTTCAATAGATTTAATATGTCTATGCAATCAACTTTTACCGGATTTATTTGCGTTACATAAAACGTGGCTTACTAGAGATTTTAATTATCAGCTCAAACATTACCGTTCGTTCCGGCTTGACCGGTCTTCACGAGGGGGAGGTTTATTAGTGCTAATTTCTTCAAAGTTTTGTCACAGGGCATTCATTTCTTTTAAGTATGCGGACAATCAATGCGAAATCCTTGCGGTTGATCTCAAAATCCCAGGTCAACAGCCCTTTACTGCAGCTAATGCATATTTCCCTTCAGGTGTGCATGACACTCGGCCCCTTGGCTCATTCATGTCTAGTAGGAGTTCTCAGGTTTTATTAGTGGGGGATTTCAATTCGCACTACGTGACGCGGGGGTTCAAAACAGATTTCTTCGGCTCTAGACTATTTGATTGGGTTTGCGACAACAACATAGTCTGCAACAATTCAGGAATCTCAGCATTTGTACGTGGTCAATGTCGCTCTGCCTTAGACTTAACTTTTTCCTCCCTAGGAGTCTCTGTTACGTTTTGGGCGTCTGTTGACTGTGGAACAAACAGTGATCATCTACCGATTAGTTTCAAGATAGCGTGTAAATTAACTCTTTCCGAACTACAACCGCGCTCCTTCGTAAACTACAGTTGCTTTAAAGACACCCTCAAATCTGCTCTCATAATTAGTTCAGACCGAAGCGCCGAGATGAGTCCCGAATGCAAAGCTACACATCTATGCTCAGTGTTGGAACGTGCAAGTGTTGGAACGTGGTTGACGGCGCCGTCAACCGTACGCCAACGCTTTGACGCTGACGGCCGCCGGCGGTGAGACTGCCGTCCACACCACGTCTCCGTTAGGGCATCCACAGGAGCCCAAAGACTGCGCCGACGCCCAGCCACACCTCCTCGCTCGACGCACCAACTACCCGCCACACTCATCACTCGGACACGAAAAAAACCTTGAGTGCGCCTTTCCCTTTTTTTAGCTCCCTTCTGTACCTTTCGCGAGTGTTTTGTTTTTTTTCCTGTTCTTTTTTCTGGTTGGTTCTTTTCTTTTCAAGTCTGCCCCGCCGCGGTGGCTCAGTGGTTACGGCGCTCGGCTGCTGGCCCGAAAGCATAATTTACTTAAAGCAAACCATGTTTACATATTTCGCCTGTTACTGTACATCCATCGTAATCGTTTATATTCCATTGCTCCGAACCTCCCTCCTAGTAAATACCCCCTTCGGCAACACAGAAACTTGGTCCCTAAAACAAGGACAAATTACGCAAAACAAAAGCTCGAATATCAGATTCCAGTCGTTCTCAATAACCCATCTCTAAGTGTCATGTTTGATTTCCCAAAGAACAAGTTTAAAAAAGACATCAAAAGGTTACTAATCAGCACTGACGCAATATAATTTCGGTTTTACGTAGCGTAGCATCTCTTGTTTTCATGTTAAATTGTTTGTGTGTTTGCGTTTCCTTTTGTGACCTCCTGCCATGTTTATATACTACCTTTGATATGATTTATGGTGCACTGTCTTTGTTTTATTTGTTATTGAAATACTGTCGTTTGCTGCAATGTTGTTTGTCCAATATAATATTACTTTAAATTTTTATTTATGTGTTGCACACTGCTGCATGAACTGTTTTGGGGAACTGTGACCTCGTCAGGCCTTACCGCCTTTTGTCACAGTTCCCTCTTTCATGTATTTGAAGGAAAATAAACCTCTAACCTCAAACCTCACACCTCAAAGACGCGGGTTCGGTCCCGGCCGCGGCGGCCGAATTTCGATGGAGGCGAAATTCTAGAGGCCCGTGTACTGTGCGATGTCAGTGCACGTTAAAGAACCCCAGATGGTCGAAATTTCCGGAGCGCTTCACTACGGCGTCCGTCAGAGCCAGAGTCGCTTTGGCACGTTAAACCCTAATAAACCAAACCAAACCAATCATTTCAAGTCTTAAATTAGAGTTAACTTCATCTACATGCCGCCTCGTTTATTTCTGGTACCTTTAAACTCGTGATAAATTTAGCCTGCAGTCTTTCCCCTCACACCTAGAAATGCTTATGCCAGGGGCGGATACGCTTGGCAGCATTGAACAATTCATTGAGCTAATATCTACCAAATAAGACGACGTGATGAGGCAGTCCTCTAGACACGACACAGAACTAAAAGTCATGAAGAAATATGTTGAGGTTGCCGAAGAAGATGAATTGTCTGCTTGGGAAAACAGCTTATAACCAGACTGAATGAAGTTGAACCCCAAGCAAAATCTTGAAATTTATGAAATTCTTCCAATAGAAAATCTTGTTATGAAAGTTACTAAAGTTCTATTGAAATTTGGTGTCGCTGAACTCCAGGCCAGAGAAGCTGCGCCACATAGGCTTTCAGCGAAATATGGGAAACAGCGTGGCACAATCATTTGGTTCGCCATCCAAAAGCTTCCAGGTAACGGGCGGAAGAGTAATAACAATCTGAAAAGGCCGAAATAAAATAGTTTGTTAAGAGCATGACGCGGCACAAAAGGAACCTGCTGACAATGGCCAAAACGTGGGCAACGGAAAATGATTGCCGGTACGCTAGGCACAGAGGTGGTCACATGTTCTTCAGGCACCAAGATCGGTAACCGAAGCACGTTATCAAATGCAAGAAAGACTTGTGAGCATATATCCGATGACGCCTGGCCGATGGAAATGTTTTAGTGGTTTTTCAGGCAGTGTGGCCACAAGAAAAGATACAAAACTATAAGTGAGATACAAAATGACTCTGCTTTGTGTGGAATCTATTTTCGTATTTTACACCTTAATGGTAGATTGGTTGTAAATAAAGCTGCTGCTCTGGAGCATACGTTCGTGCTGTTAAATATGATAGAAGTCTTCATGCCCATAAAACGTGGCGTACTAATGAACAAGATGTGATCAAGATACAAACTTACAGCACGTATTTTGTAAACGTCACAAACAAAACGTATTTTACTTAGGAAAAATAGGGAGTATGATCAGGTACCAGAGTTGCCTTTATTAACACCGATCTCTGAAATCATGTTTGATAACTGGCAACATGCTATCTGCTATCGGTTACCCTTATCCCGGGGGTGTTTGGGGAATTTTTTACTTTTTCTGCTGCTTTCTCAACTTCATAAAGAGGAATAAGTTATCCGGTTTTAGGAGATCATTTTAACATAACCTGCTGGCGGACGACGCGGCAGCTAAAAATTTTCGTTGTCTCATTTCCGCAAATGAGTGCGCAGATGTGCGTGACAAATCAACGAGTCACTTTCACTACCAATTTTTAATTGACCTTGTGTATAAAACATTTTCACTGAAAAGTTCATTTTCACAGTTTTTTGCTACGAGATCAGTGACAACCTTCCAGTCCTGTTCGCGGCTAAAGCAAGTGTGAACAACGCTGCGCGGTACCCTCCTATGTTCCAAAGCAATACTGGCAGCAGCCTTGCAGCTTTCAATGAAGCCATTCCTGATGTGAAGTGGCATAATGTTGTGAATTTTTACGATGCAGGAATGCCATACAATACAGTTCTTGAAATATTGATTCACATTTTCGAGACAAACTTTGCAAGTAGGAAGTATGATAGAGTTAAGAAACCACGTAAAGAATAGACTACTGCATAACTACTGCTCAAGGTTGGAATATGTTTAAAAACTTTATCGAAATACATGAGCCAGGTTTTTTTGAAAAGTTTAGAACTGAGAGAACCAGATACAATAACGAATTACGGGACACTAGCATTCGCTATTATTAAGCAGTGTTTGTTGCGGGAATTCGAATAAGATGTGGGAAAAACTATACACACTAATAATGCGCAAGACCTATGATTCTTTTCTGGCTGAGATAGTCATTGATGATAAAACTGCAGCTGGAAAGGGCATGCGAACAAGAAGCAACCACATTCTCATATAACGAGAGGGCCTAACAGACATGCATTTTTTGTAGTGCACTGTCCAATTAAAGTGCACCATACGACATAAAAGCGCTGTGCACCAACTAAAACCTTTAAATATATTCCGCTCAACAGCTTAGATCTTATGTGTGACACTTACTCTTCGTGCATATATTTCATTCATTCGTAGAGCTGCACCACTCTGCAACCTCCACTGCTTTCAACTCCTTTCTGGCCATTCATTTCCAAGCATTACCATTGTGAAAGTATTGGACGCATTATTGTGTTGTGCATCGCCAAGAATCATCGAGGAGAATTCTTTGTGAATTCATTCGTCAAAGTGGAAGCGTTAAGAACTCTTAGCTTGGATGAAGGAGGAAAGAAATTATTCTTAGGTAATATATGTCTTGCAGATCTCACACTTCTTCCTTTTTATTGTTTACTTTCCAGCAAACGTCACGGCACTATTTTATTTACAGACTTCTCTGCACTTGATTATAGACACCATATAAAGCTTTTTTTTCCCCTGCAACATCCCTTGCAAGGCTTGAAAAATTAACAAGTGAATACTTGCTATTCTAGTGTTTTAAATCGGAGAAAGTGTGAAGGCATTTCTAACTAGCTCGCATTGTTTTTTTTTTACATCAGCATCAAGCAAAGTTCGTAATGCGCCTCTTCTACGCAGGTATCAATCAGGTGACATTTAAGGCAAGGCATGCTTCTGACGTTAACTGCAGAAGGGTTCGTACTTACCACATTCCTGAGACAACGACAAGGATGATTCCATTTTGCTTAGTGTTTTGAAGCTGCTCCCGGCCTCCATCAGCACATCACTGAGGAATGCAAGCAACGAAGTGTTTTTTTATTATATTCCTTTTATTTGAGTGTGTAGCAACCCCACCACTTTTGTATTTGAGACTGTGAAAAACAAAACGGGTGCAGTGGATTATTGTCAAACTTCGTGGTAAGTGCAGAAGCGTGCAGTTGCACCCATAAGCGATGCGTGCCTACTAGAGGCTTGACATATATTGTTCTTCACTACTGCGTGGACCGTTGTGTGCTTTATTATTTCTGAACACACTTTATTTTTTTTTTCGAAGAGATCCATCAGTTTGCAGTCGACGTTGGTTTAAGAATGTCTCGCCGCACATGTTAACAAACAATAGAATTTCACCCATAAGCGATGCGTCCCTACTAGAGGCTTGAAATCTATTGTTCTTCATTTCTGTGCGGATAGTTCTGTGCTTTATTATTTCTGCCCACATTTCATTGTTTCGAAAACATCCATCATTCTACAGTCAAGGTTTTTTTAAAGAATCGCTACCTTCTCATGTTAACACACATGAAAATTATGGTTTAGGGGGGTTTAACGTCCCAAAGTGACTCAGGTCACGAGAGACATCGTAGTGAAGGGCTCGGGAAATTTCGACCACCTGGGGTTCTTTAACGTGCACTCACATCGCACAGCACACGGGCCTCTAGAATTCCGCCTCCATTGAAATTCGACCACCACAGTCGGGATCAAACCCGCGTCTCTCCGGTCAGTAGTCGAGCGCCGTAATCAACGAGTCACCCCGGCATCCACACACATTATAATTGTGAAAGTATATGTTTTATATCCTTGAACGCTGGTATGGATTGCCAATAAGCAGCGTTTATTAATTCAGGCCTATTCTCTCTTAAATTCGAAATACACCATTTGGAAAGTCGGATATGCTCACAACTCGCCGCTCGTGGGAGTTAGAAAAGTTTTTTTCTAATTCTGATACCCCACATTTTGAAATTTTTGGCCCGCTTTTAAAATTACACCTTCCTGTAAGCACCGTGATGCTTATTTTTATTCATATATTTCTTTTTATTTACTGTAGAAAAAAGTAGCAAAAACTGAGAAATTTATGTTTCATGATTGGGAATTTCTTTCAGATGAAATGTAATTCGCTTCTTTATGCCTTCATTAACACATTTTAGCCGTAAAGACGGATTCCAAATAACCGTATGTATCAAATTCAGTGCCGAAAAGGGCACATAAAACGGAAACTTGCTGTGAGCTGTAAGTTTCCTCTAAAGCTGTGCTCAAAAATTATTCTCCTCACTGACTCTCAAACGGCCTGCCGCAAGTACACCAACGGCAGCATAACTCTAGCCGCGCTCCGCGTACTCCTCGAAGCGATAAAGACACAACAACACGGCCAAGAACGCGAGCAAGTTGCCGCGTGCACATATATTGGCTAGGGTCACCACCGATGAGCCACATTGGGGATCCTGTTGTGGAGCCCAATGTCTCTCTTTTGCTTATCCTGGGTGTTTGCGTAGTGAGACAGCTGGCTTTTTTCCATGACGGTCGCACAGCAGTGCTGGTCATCAGTCGTAGCAATAAGTACCGGCATTTGTTTCGAAGTACAGCCATAGGACATGTCGACCCGGTTCAGTATGCGGCAGAGTGCTTTACGTCCAAGAAAACCGCTCGTGGAGGAATTCAATAAGAGGTAGTATGTGCTGTCGAAAAAACGAAAATTGCAAGAACTGTTCCTCCTGTTTAAAGGGGTTTAGCGCGTCATCTAAGGTACGTCGAAAGGCAATCACTAAACAGCGAATATCGACGCATGATAGTGCACACCCTGTACACCAGCTGCCTTATTGTGTCTCTCCAGGGATCTAGCGGCTATTAGCGCAGAAGTGAAAGAGGTGTCCAATTATGGCATAACTAAATCGCGGAACAGCCCTTGGTCTTCACCGGGGCGACGAAGCGGAAACAGGTTTTCTGAGATTAAACTGGGCCGCTCTGAGGTCCCCTTCAACGTCAGTGGCTGCCCTTCTGGTTCGTGACAATAATATAGATAGCAACCTGCCCACCGTGGCAGGTGCCAGTTCACTTAATCGCGAGAGCTTGCTCATTCTAACCCAAGAAACCCAAGTCACTCCGACAGCAGCACCTGCCATAGCAGGGCGGTGGCACATTGCTTATAAGCTGCGCCACTTCCCTAGAATTTGTGTGAGGACTCCCAGGGATCTATGAATGTAAAGTAGGGAATGACCAATTGCGCATAGATAGGCATAAATCCGTCATCGCTATCCGAACAGCAGCCTTAAGTAAACACTGAATCTGAACTCCAGAAGAAGAGCGAAAACAGAAGTGCTAGCCCACCTAACTCACATGTGGCAAATCGGCCATCATTTTTAGTTGCATTTGAGCAGCTTTTTATGCCCTTTGGGAAGTGAAATTATGCGCCCCTTTTATGCTTTAACTGGTACATGAGATGACAAAAAAAAAATAAGGAAAGAAAGATAGAGAAAATGTTAAATGTGCTCTTTTTGCAATTATTCGTTCACGCTCTAGTTTTATATCGTGTATTCATCTAGACAGCAAGTATAAGATGGGCACTAACTTTCTTCATCTGTTTATAACATCTCTGCATTAGTGAAGCCGTTTTTCCGTTCGTTTTATTAGGTCGCTTCCGCTGTTGTCTTCGTAAAAGCTTCTCTGCTTTTAATTACGGACCTTCATTGCATATATATTTTTTCCTACAACACTCCTTGTAAGGTTTGAGACAAATAAATAAATACTAATGATTATGGCGTTTTAAGTGGAGGACAGTGTGAAAGAATTTGCAGCTAGCTGGTGTCATTTGTTTTTCGTGAAGTTCTAACTACGTTTCTAATGCGCTTCATCTCCGCCGATATCAGTCACCAACAATTAAAGGAAACGTATGCTCCTGGCGTTTACTAGCGAGTGTATCGTACCCAACGCATTCTTGAGAAAACGAAAATGATGGTTACCCCTTGGTTTAGTCTTGAAGTTCGTCCAAGCCTCGCCAATACACCACTAAAGAATGCACGCGACAAAGTGGTTGTGGTTTTTTTTTATGTTGGATTTATTTGAGGAGCTAGCAACCACACCACTTTGTAATTTGAGGCCATATAAAAGAACACGCGTCCAATTCATTGTTCTTCAATGGAATATTTTCTGGTACGCTCAGGAGAGCACATTTCGATTCATAAGCGCTTTGAACTAGTACTTGTCCCAGAAACGTATTGTTCGTCACTATTGTGCTGCTCGGTGTGTGCTTTATTATTGATGCATACATTCCGTTTCTTCAAGAGCTCCATCTGCCGGCCATCTACGTAGATTTCAAAATATCTAGCTATGCATTTCAACACACACTATAACACTGAAAGTGTTCAATGTTTTATATCCTTGAGCACTGCTAAGAAGCGCCATCATATTTTAGTGCGAAAGCACTTTTTGAGGAGATCAAGCCGACTCAACGAGTTCAATTCAATTCAATTCAATTCATTAGCATAGAGGGTAACCTTGACGGAAGCACAAAGAAATAAACAAGTGGAATAAAAAATGCCATGACGGGGGTTTGATCCCACGGAGGCCCGAAAACTTCAGCTTCGCTGGCCAGTGCAGGAGAGCACTCGTGCCTCGCATTAAACTGCAACACACCCTCGGGCTGTGCAGTGCACATCGTGGTCTTCATCAACTAATACTACTATGGTTCTAATATTGTCGCCTGACGTGCCGACGACTCAGCACAACAAAACGATGAGCCAACGAGGCTAAGCACATCCCTGAAGTACCACCTTAGAGGCTGCTGTCTTACTCCGTATACTGTCAGTTTTTCGATTTGAAGGCCTGTAGGCATTTAATCTGTCACGCTGAGCCCTTTGTTGCAATCGTGTTATGACTGCGTGAGGAAGTCCGTCGTCGAAAATACCTCAAGCCGCCGCGGTGGCTGAGTGGCTATGGTGCTCGGCTGCTGGCCCGAAAGACGCTGGTTCGATCCCGGCCGCGGCGGCTGAATTTCTTTGGAGGAGAAATTCGAGGACCGTGTACTGTGCGATGTCAGTGCACGTTAAAGAACCCCAGGTGGTCGAAATTTCCGGAGCCCTCCACTACGGCGTCTCTCATAGCCTTAGTCGCTTTGGGACGTTAAACCCCATAAAACAAAAAAAGAAACGAAAATACCTCAGTGGAAGAGATGTCAAACACAGCGCAAATTAGGCCACTGAAGGAAAGGAACAAATAAAAAGACATAGGCTCGTGCTGCCTTCATGTCTGATGGTCTGACGAGAAGTTTGAGATAATGTAATTTGCAGATTATAACTGCGGGAACATATCCACGGTCATTTATCGTAAATATCTCAAAATTTCTTTTCCCCGTTGTGTTTTAGCCGTTATCACTGCGTGAACAAAACGTGGGGCCGATTATTCCAAGCTCTCTGCTGACGGAGATGCAAAGCTACTGGTGTCAATTATGCGTACCTACGCAGTTCGTTTTCGAAGGTTTCTTTGTAATCTTTTGTGTGTTCATTGTCGTAGAGCAGACAAATAGTGATTTGTAGATAAACTTTTCTCATATGCACTCGCAGGGACATGTCACGACAGTTGACTCAAGTAACACAAGTGCTGCCCTCAGTAATACCGAAGGCTGGAGAAGAAAATTAATAACGACACTCTGCTCCTGTGGTCGAATTTCACGAATGCATGTCTTTAAATCTTTGGGCTCTGAAAGGAGCCCCATCATCGTTGTCCAGGAATTTCTTGATTTTTTCTAAAGTAAACCAAAAAAGCTATAAGCCGAATCCAACAGCTCCTATTAACCACTTTATTTGCATGGTAACAGGATGTAGTGTGTCCTGCATAAAAATTCAACCACTGCCGTACCGCTTTATGTAAAAAATATTTTCTGAATGCTTTCTTGTTTTCAGAGCGCAAAATGCCGCTCCAGTGAATTTAGTGAAATCCGTATATCAAGTGATAGTTGTTTCTCTCAATTCGAAATGCAGGTGTGCTATAGTTCTTTACGACAACTAGACATGTGGTGCAGCGCATCCATGTGCACATCTGGCGCGCTTCTCCGGCTGAAGAGGGTTTTAATTGCTGTGTGGTGTGTGCAAGTCTTTCAAATTTAGTAGACATTTTACAATATCTTCTGCTTAGTTTTTTAGTCCTTGCTTAGTCTTTTTTTCAGCCTGCCTCAATACTTATCCTAAGCCTCAGCTAAGTGGCTGAAGATTATTGCAATAATTGCACGCGAGCATCTCCGGAATAGTAAACAAAACTGCTTTTCTTTCCACGCACTGCGCCTACAAGACGTACATTCCTGTTTATTTATTGCACAAAGTATCATGTGCACTGCAAAATATGTTTTCTTCGACCACTCAAACCCTTACTCAAAAGCTCCATGATTGGTGTTCAAGAAAGGACACTAACGTAGATGTCAAACACTAAAAGATTCCTTCTTCCCTGAGAAAGTAAAATGAACTCTCATCCTTAATAAATAATCTTCTAAATGGTTGTAACCAGAGGTTAATTCGAAAAGTTGCCTTTATACGTCAAAATCACATATTCTTAGCAAACTATAATATACATCTTAGAAAAGTAGTAAGTATTTTCTTTGGGAATTGCAAGAACCCTACTTGAAGGGAATAATTTATATATTCTATTTTGATTGAATGAAGCCAATCCTCAAGAGAAAGCGCGTTTGTCGAGCAAAGAACATTTCTGATCTTCACGCATTGTATTCCTTTTGCTAGGAGTGCTGGACCTTCTCGCGGATTGAATGCGCAGCATCTTGTCACTGTAGTATTTCCCACAATGCAACAGCCATCTTCTATTTCTTACCGATAAGATTCCTCGCCTAAAGGCTGATTTGAGACGAGCATAGATTTTCGTCGGAATTCAGCAGCATCTAATTTAAATAATGTGTTTTCATACAAAGAACACTTTATAAACTTCCGTTTGTGGTATAATTTTGGTTTTCCGCCAATGCCAAACTTTTTTGAGTGTTATGAAGTCGCATCCAATCACACCATCATCATCAACCTGATTACACCGCAGGGCAAAGGCCTTTAAACCTGTCCTTTGCCAGTTGCGGCCACCGTAACCCCGCGAACTTCTTAATCTCATCCGCCCACCAAACTTTCTGCTGCCCCCTGCTACGCTTGCCTTCTCTTGGAATCCACTCCGTCACCCTTAAGAACCAGCGGTTATCTTGCCTTCGCATTACATGTCTGCCCCAGTCCGTTTCTTCCTCTTGATTTCAGCTAGGGTGTCATTAACTGGCTAGTAATACTAGGACATTCATAATTTTGAAACAAAATATAGAGCGGAGCTGTGCGTTTACTTTGAAGGATACCCTCACTCTTACTTCTGCTATGAAGAATGATTTCGAAACGAAAATGGAAAATTCCCTTCATTCGACCTGTAAGCTGCGGAATTCAGCAATGCGAGGCATCAATGGGATATATTTTATTGCACTTTGCCACTTTTCGCTCTATTTTCTTTTTACTTCAAAGAGGAGTGCGATTGCTTCACTCCTTTGTGTTCCTATACACGCTTCTTTTCGTTGTGCTTTAACAGCTACTGAAATTCTCAAAGGCACTTGCAAATACAGATCATATGCAATGAAAGGCGTAAAATGAGCTGACTAGGACTTTCCACAGTATTGGCATGGAGCGTGTTATGCCCTACTTAAGCGATTAATATGAATAGTTTATATGGGATGCTAAACATGCACAGCCGGGATGACATTCGAAATCAAGCAGGGTGTTCTCTTTGACCTTTCCAGATTTTATTTTTAAGTCTCTGTGTGAGATAGATCGTTGTCGTCAACTAAGCTGTATGTAAGAGAAGTGTGGATATTTACTTTCTGGCAAAGGACAGGGTTAATTGGAGAGACATGGGAGAGGCCTTTGCCCTGCCGTGGGCATAGTCAAGCTGATGATAATGATGATGATGATGAGCTTAAAATTCTTGAAAAACTTTTTATTTTTATTTTATGGGGCAATTTTATATTGCTAAATTGATGGCCGTCAGCATAGAAGGTGAATCCTTTTTTTAATTCAATTCAGTTCACCTTTATTTTCAACATTTCACAATGTTGATGGCCGCCCAGGCAAAAAGCTGTAGGAACAGCTTGACGGGGCCTGGGAATCGGCGGCATGCAACATAGACAGCAGTAGAAAATATTCTATAGAAGACATGTATTGTTAGACATAAAAAAGACACATTTTATCATAAATTTACAAAAATAAGAGAAGTAAATGTATAAAAAGATATTAATGCGTTATACAAAGGCTTGAATTAACATGCACATCATATTACTACAAAACCGATAATTGCACAAATATCAGACTAATGTAAAAACGTGCCTATTGCATGCGTTCCATTTTTCGCCAGAAGCAGCAAACACTGGTCACTCTAGAAATATTGAACGCACAATTTTTCGTGTTATTACAGCGTTAATAAAACTAGATAGACTCGGCTTATTTAGTAAAGCTGGCACAGTATAGCTTGATGACTGCAGAAGGTAAGTGCTACTTCAATGGTGTGGAATCAGACATTTTTCAAGGGCACATGTTTTGGAAATATTGCAGTGTAACGTAGCACTTGAGAGTATCATTAGGAATTCTTGATACTTTTCATTAGCAAAATTTAAGTGGTAGAGAAGACGGTAACTATAAAGAGGCTGGCTATTGACAACATGATGCTGACTAAATAGCTCGGCTGAAGTATGTAAATATGGTGCATTGCTTATGCAAGGCACGGCATTTTTTATCTGGACACAGATGTGTACTGACGCCTTTTTTTATTAGCCTTGATCGGAAATGTGGTTTGAAACTTCCACGTCAAAGATACGCACTTGAAACTAGTTCAATTTGTCTTCCCACATTTCCTAACTATAAAATTGCCTCGCTGCGCGGAGTATCGCCTCCAGAATCAAGTTAGCTTCTACAGTATCAAATACTTCAAGTTCGTCTGTATATGGTGCCTGAGAAGTGCGAGAGACACCCATTTTATAAACTTGGAATGGGAGAAAGCCAAATCAGAGTGATTTCAAATCTATATTTTTAAGTCCGACATTTCGAAAACATTCCTGAAAAGATATATAAAAACTGTGCTCGCCTTCGGTGCTTACGGCTATCAATTGCGCAGTAGAACCTAGCCCGCTAATATCACAAATAGAAGTTTGTTACTTGATATAAGATAACTAATCATCAAATTATTGATCCATAATAGGTCCCGGCTGTTCCAAAAGTAGCTGCCGCGGTGGCTCAGTGGTTATGGCACTGGGCTGCTCTCCCGAAAGACGCAGGTTCGATCCCGGCCGGGGCGGTCGAATTTCGATGGAGGCGAAATTCCAGAGGCCCGTGTACTGTGCGATGTCAGTGCACTTTAAGGAACCCCAGGTGGTCGAAATTTCCAGAGCCCTTCACTACGGCGTCCCTCATAGCCTTAGTTGCTTTGGGACATTAAACCCCATATACCAATACCTATTCCAAAAGTAACCAGGCTGCCGCGCCTGCGATGGGTGCAGGCTAGCGGCCGATCGTCGACGCTGTGGTCTCCGGCGCTTACTAGTGCAGTCACGGTGACGTAAACATGCGTCCTGGCTGTGCTGCTCTGGATGATAAAATATCACTGGGTTGCATGTGCGACGTGAGCTTTGACGTATTCGAAGCGCTATGCTTCTGAGCGTGGGTGTTGTGGGCAGCAAAACGCGCTGCTCTGTTTTCATGGCGAGATCATATGCGTTGTGTTGTACGCGTGGAAATTTCGCGGAGTAAATTTTAGTACACAGCCCCGTTCAGTGAAATGTATTGCTAATGGAGTGCTTGTCTGCATGTTTGGAAGTAAGCAAATTAAGAAGTACAACGCTGCTCCAAAGGCAGAGTTTTTCGCTAGGCATTCAGTTTACTCCGAAAGAGAAATGAAGCTGTTGAAAACTTTCTAGCACGTGTCCCATTCTTCATTCCGTTTGCGGCCATGCCTTTCAGTCACTCGGTTTCGTACTGCGTAAAGTAGTATATTCTTCTCTCTTTTATTAATAAATTGCATCGGCTTACGCTTGAAGCTTCTGTTTCAAGCGCAACACGGGGGAAGGTTAGGTGGAAAGGCTGGGAAGATTGCCACTTGGCACCTAGGTTGCCTGCCTGCGGATTTTTCGCGAATACTTCCCTCATGGCCAACGACGCCGACGCCTTATTTTCTGCGGCGCAGGCTCCTTAACGCTGTCGTGTTAAAACAAACAATCACATAATTCAGACAGATGACGAAGCCTGCTTGAAACGGTTAAATGGCTTGCTTCATTTTCATAACGGTACAGAAGGCAACGCGGTAACATGAGAAGGTAGTTTTGATAGCTGTACGCCACTTTATTTTGGCGACGGTCCAAACGACCAGAAAAGCGCATTTTATTTCTGTTCTTGCAAGCGACAGGAATGGCGCACTGAAATTAAGCGTGCCAGGTTCGCTGGCTGAAAATATTATGCATACTATGTTCGCGGTGCTCGCCGAAAAGCAGCGAAAGAGCGTTTTCCCGTGAGCAGTGCCCTCGCTTATCATTAAAGAAAGTGCTCCGAATGCATGGTACATGCTACCTTGTGATGATATAGTGAAGGAGAGCGAGCGAACAGGCCTTTGTCACCCAGGATACGCTCGCAGCCGGAGAGAGCCCTTTTGCTTCGTCAACCTCAGTGCCGCTTCTCGGCCGCGAGCCCGCTGCCGTCACCATTGCGGTAGCCTGGTCACTTTCGTCAAGGACGGTACATAATGTCCGCCCTGCCGCACAATCAAGCCCAAAATACGGCATCGACGTATCCCTCAGAAGTTTTAAAATAAAAGTATCTTAAGGTTAAAAATCAATCTGTAAGAAAAGCCGCCGCGGTGGCTCAGCGGTTGCGGCATTCGGCTGCTGACCCCCCAAAAAATTCGCTGCGGCTTAGTTTGGTTAAGCCCGGTAATTGCGAAAGCAATATCCGTACCTACGCCATGGTACAGCTGGTAGTGTAGCTGGTGGTGGTGCTTGTGGTTAGATTTGTGGTGATGCATCGGTTATACAATCCAATCCAATCCAAACCCATCCAATCCAATTAATTCCAATCCAATCCACTCCTATCCAATGCAATCCAATCCAATGTAATCTAATCTAATGTAATCTAATCTAATCTAATCTAATCCAGTCCAGTCCAATCCAGTCCAATCCAGTCCAATCTAATCTAATCTAATCCAACTAATCCAATCAAGGTCAAATGAAGGTCAATGGTGGTCACGGCCGCGGCACTATGGTGGTCACGGCCGCGGCACGGCAAAGGCGTGAAAGTGCATGTAGTATTGCTTTCGCAATAATACGCGGGTTTGATCCCGGCCGTGGCGGTCGAATTTCGATGGAGCCGGAATTCTTGACGCCGGTGTACTGTGCGATGTCAGCGCACGTCAAAGAACCCCAGGTGGTTGAAATTTCCGGAGCCCTCCACTACGGCGTCCCTCATAGCCTGAGTCGCTTTGGGACGTTAAACACTAATAAACCAACCAACCGAACTGTAAGGAACCTGCATGCTTTTTATACCTTCTCCATTTGTGTTTTATAGCCTATCGAATTAGTTTCCACATGATTCCTCATCAGGATTATCATAACATTACAATGAAGCTACATAAATTAAGACATTTAGGTATGTGCTGTCGGTGCAGTCTCTGTGGCAACCGCATGTTCTATGTTGTAAAGAACATGAAATTATCGCTAAGGCTATAAGAAACATTTCACTGCGGTTGACAGGAAAAAGGATGATAAGAGCAGAGTGAGAGGGGATGTGAGAAGGGATGCTGGTTGAGGAGGCAGTGAAAGCACGAAAGACGGAGTTAAACAAGGGGCAAAGAGCCAACTCGAAACGCACCACGCTTTAAAATATTCCTCAGGTTCTGTGCCTTTAGTCCAGGTACAATCAACTGCCCACACACAAGACGCAAGAAAGTTTTACTTAGGCACCATATGTCAGGAAAGAAGTTACAGATTCAACTTGGCGAATGCAATGAAATTTGTTCAAGACAGTGGTCTCGTTTTGGTCCTGCTGCGGCTTCGCAAAACGATAGTTCCCAAACTGCAGAAGTACGGCTCCACAAAACTTACGGTCTGGAGATAGAAGAGTAGTACGGAGTTGCGTATGGCTTTGAAGGGGGACTGATTACTTTTTGAGAGGAGCTGGTCATATTGAGGGTACGAACGATTAAAGAAACTTTACAGGGTGAACAGCACTAGTCTCACGCTGTTGATTTTTAGAGATTTACTGTAAACGCCCAATGAAGGGTACGGTTTAAACATATTAAGATCTGTAGCGCTGCCGCTTCGATTCACTATATAATACTCCATATAGCTTAAAAGTCAAATAGAACGCTAGGAGTGCTCCTGTTTTGTATGCATACATTTTTTATCGATTGATTTCTATTTCCAGCTGCATCGAGCTTCAAGTTTTTCCTAATAGTTTGAAACAGCCCAAAACTGAGTTCCAGTGCCAATTAAACAAAAATTATGAGCAAATAAAGATGTCGCATGGGTTGGTACGTTAGCATGCATCAAACACGCACTGAAAAACTTGAATTATCTTGCTATCCTCATGTGTGCCTATGCTGTTAAAAATTCGTTTAAAATAATACACACTGCCGATGAAACGCTTTTTTCAATTGAAATTATGCTGAAATAACACTGCATAAGCCTGCTAGCAAACCAGCCAAGTGAAATATAGGCAAACGCTCGACAATGTCTTCAAGGCTCACTGCAAAGTCTGTACGTCTAAATATGCTGGAGCACTTCACATGCGCAGATAATCAATTGCATGTGTGCCGCCGCGGTGGCTCAGTGGCTATGGTGCTCGGCTGCTGGCCCGAAAGGCGCGGGTTCGATCCCGGCCGCGGCGGCTGAATTTCTTTGGAGGAGAAATTCGAGGCCCGTGTACTGTGCGATGTCAGTGCACGTTAAAGAACCCCAGGTGGTCGAAATTTCCGGAGCCCTCCACTACGGCGTCTCTCATAGCCTTAGTCGCTTTGGGACGTTAAACCCCATAAACCAAACCAAACCAATTGCATGTGTTTTTAAATGCGCATGTCTAAAGCCATTGTACTGTGTTGCTAAGGGCTCACACTCAACCGCGATTTCTTCAAGCAGAGAAAAACAAAGAAATGGCTTGCCTGTCTTAGGCACGGATTAGCAACGCCTGGAAGAATTTTATTGGCTTATTGGTTTATTGGGGTTTAGCTTCCCAAAACGATTCAGGCAATGTCGGACGCCGTAGTGGAGGGCTCCGGAAATTTCGACCACCTGGGGTTCTTTAGCGTGCATTGACATCGCACATTACACAGGCTAGAATTTCACCTCCATCGAAATTCAACCGCCGCGGTCGGGGTCGTACCCGCGTCTTCCGGGCCAGCAGCCGAGCGCCTTAACCACTGAGACACCGCGGCGGGGCTCGAAGAAATTTAAAGCACGAAGGAAAGCATAAGTCTTTATTTTCTTTGATCACAATAAGTGACCAGTTGTCACACAATCATCTCCTCACTGTACAAAGCCTATCCCAGTAACTCCCATCAGCTTACTCGGTCTTGGTCATCGCGGGGATTACACAGGCTGACATACAGTGCTTGTAAAGTATTGTGCCCTATACACCGACAAGGACAGGTTGTTTTCTTACAGTGGAATCCTGCAGCACTACAGGCTTCCAAGACTCAGGTTCCCCCCAGCAGATAAAACGCTCTCCAAACAACAGGCGTAAACTACAAACTAACACCTATCCAAATCCCCAATTGTGTAGCTTCTATTCGGAAGGACTCTACTCAGACAAATGCAAAAATCGTGATAGCAAAGCCGATCTAATTTACACGTGTAACTACCCGCAGTACGTTCCCGCGAGTCACTTCATTACCGAATCTCACTATTGGGAGGCTCTAATGCTCATCCCCGATCCGGGAGCACAGATCAAGCTCCTCCATCTGGCTGAAGACGCCGCCGCTGCCCAAGGGATATAGCGGCCGTCGTTTAAATGGGAGGTGACTTCGGGTCGCTCCTCTGTATCCGCTGCTAATAATGTGTCACCACCATCACCATCCGAATTGAAGCAAAAGAGCAGTTGATCCACTTCGAGATTGAAAACGGTGCGCTTTATTTAAAAATACTTTTAATCTATACCATCTGTGTAACTTAACTTAACCCTGAAAGAACTTTTCTTTTCATTTCCGTTTCATACAGATACTTTACCGCCATGATAGTATATATGCAAGCCTCAAGAGAGCCCTTTAGTTGCGTTTGGAGCATAAAATAACAGGATTTAGTTTCGTAAACGGATACGCTAAGTTTCGGTCAAAGTACCGAAATAGCTGGATAGTCTAACTTCTCAAAGAAATTAAATTCAGGGCATACCTCTCTAACGATTATGGAATCATTTCCTTCTTTGAGTACGCACGCGACACAAGATATTCGGGTTAGATAGGCATTATTACTCGTGCAAGAATCGGTCAGCAAAAAAATGGTGCAGGGCAGTTGCGAAGTTCATCATTTCGTAAAATGTACTTTGTTGCGTTCGGTAGGTTATTTATCAAGTCCCCGGTTTTCAAGATGATGGACAAGGGATGCAGCAACGGCGTCGATGTAGATGATCAGCCTCTTCTGCAAGTAGACCTTGCTTCGAATCAATGTCCGGCGCATTTTTCTGTCGGTTTAAGGAAAACCGTGAACATTGATGGAACTGAAATAAGTGGTCTAGGGTGTGCCGTGATCTCAACGGCTAAAGCCGACAACACACCGTCCAAACGGAACAATATTGGCCCCCCATAGTGCAATACTTAGCTACTAGGTCTTACGTGAAAAAAACAAAAACTTCGAGAGCAGTCGTTTGCATTGGAGAAATGCGAAAGCATTTGCGTTTTAACGTCAGAAAACTTTTTTTTGCATGTCATTGTTGTCACGCGACACTTGCTACTTTACAGTTGGATGACGCCAGCAACTTTTTTTTTGGCAAGTCGTCGTTGTCTAACATCAGTACACATCCCCAACATACTCTACCATCATACACACCACAACGCATTCACTTCGGGCTCCTCTAACACGCCTCAGCCAACGACCCTTCGTAGCATAAACTCTCATTTTAGCTGCCATGACGGCTCAGTGGTTGTGGCGCTCGGCAGCTGACCCGAAAGACGACGGTTCGATTCCGGTCGCGGCGGTCGAATTTCGATTGAGGCACAATTCTAGAGGCCCGTGTACTGCGCGATGTCAGTGCACGTTAAAGAGCCCCAGGTGGTCGAAATTTCCGTAGCCCTTCACTACGGCGTCCCTCATAGCCTGAATTGCTTTGAGACGTTAAAACTCCATAAACCATTAAAAGCTTTCCTTTATAAGGGACTCTTATGGCCTCGTCTATGAACTGTCTCTTCTGTCAGCAGCCAGAAACTATTGATCATTCCTTTGTGTTATGCCGTGATGCCATCTTTTTTCCGGGCATTCTTCAATGAACTCTAAAAAAGGACATGGAGATTACACCCTATACAATGTTTTGCCTACAATAGAAGGCTACATGTGATCTTTTAGTGCTTATGGGTCTGTTCAGCCTGTGGAAGAGAAGCATGTCAGATCGCTACGTAAAGCCGCCACGTTCATCGAAGTTCAGAGAGCAGTGTACTTTAGTGCGGGGTATACGATGCGCAGGATCACCTTCCTGCATGGCTGCCTTTACTCAAAGCATACATGTGTCTCCGGGAATTAGAATGAGCGGGCAAAGGTAGAGCAGGGTGCGGGTGTGATTGTGTATGAGGGGTTGCGGGATCAGACCTGGTTAAGTCGTGCTTGAAGCCTATAAGGGTGAATGTACTTACAAACAATTCAGAAAAAAAAGACGCTTCGTCTACCGTTAACTGCCGCTTTTGTGATGAACCAGAAACAATCGAGCATTGTTTCATCAGTTGCAAAAATGCAGTACTCTTCTGGGATATCCTGCAACGCACATTTAAAAAAAGATTTCATCTGACTCCACAATCTGTTCGCTATCTCACTGCGCTGCCATTTGTTGAAGAGCGCCTGGACATGTTCTTTCTGATTGGACTGCACAGCCTCTGGTAAACCCGCATGATAGACAGACACTGTGAACCTGTTGTGTCTACAAAGGATCACTTCAGTCGAATGGTTCTTCATCTAGGAGACGTGTATGCCCAGACTGAGTACGAACCGGAGTGGCACTCACTATTAGTGATGTGCTCTGCATTGCCCCTTTTCTAGTGCATGATCTTTTCAATATGTATTGTTTAACACTGTCTTCATAATGGCTTGTATATAGTTCATGTACATAGAACATCATATCACTCTAATATATACCATGTTGAAGAAAAAAACGCTTCGTGGCATATGCGTCCCGTGCCCGCCTCGCGCGCAGCGGACCAGGGTTAGAACTCGAATGACGTCAATTTTTTTTTCCGTTGAGGTCATGTGAGAGGCATCACTCTCCCTGGATTCATTTTCTGGGCAGATTTTGCGGACAACTTCCGCCAACGGGTACTGCTTCGCGTGTGGCATAATGCTTTCGCATTAAAACCACCAGCGCTCATTCCCGAGCAGCTGTTGAAGAACAGACCAAGGCGGCGGGCAGGCTTCTCAAGCAGTAGGGGATCCTAAAAATATCTGGCTTTGGGCAGGCCCCCATTTGAATCTGAACTTGGCAACGTTTAATGCTAGAACATTATCCAGTGAGGCAAATCTACCAGTATTATTGCACGAACAAACCAATAATTATTAGAATGTCATTGTTTAGGCCGACCAATATAGATTGCTGAAACATTCTGGAGCATTGTTCTTAAGATACATGCTTTTCCATCCGCCACTAAAGCCAGGATACCACGGATCTTGAAGCAGAATGGTGAGCGGTCGTGCCTGAATACTTTGAAGGTTGCCTCGCTCGCAGCTTTTCAATAAAATCAAAGTGTAAAAAAGCCTGTACTGCTGCTGAGTTCTACACATTATTTAAGCAATAAGACACAGCAAGACTAGTATGCGCTGTGTTTTGCACAAGGCTTATGCGCTTCACTCTGCTCTCTTCTACTTTCTCCGTGCGTGCGATTCCTTCAGTCATGCGCAGTTGTTTAGAAATTATTCTTTATGTTATCGTTCAAGGGCAATAAAACACCCTTAAGGCGGTCAAGCTTCGTATCTGCACATGTTGCCTACGGACAACGACCATGCCACGTGCTGTGTTCGAAAGACCCAGACACTTCGTTTGTTTGCGCATCCAGATGATGTATAAACTCTTTTTCGTAAACACTCAATAACATTTTATTGCACTATGAAACCAGATTTCCTGCACTAGCTTAGGCAGAGCTTGTGCTGAAGTGTCTCCAACGGCAAGCCGAACTCGCCGAACAATTGCTTAACCCTCCTTCGTCAGAGTGCACAAGAAGGCATTTTTAGTGCAAATTTCTTTGAATTACCATTTTACACGTAGTTGGCACTTTTAGTGTTGTCATGTGTGGGTTTCTACGTGGACACAGGCCACCACCCACCGCGGGTTCGAGCTTCGCGCGAGCCAAGGGCCCCGATCAGCCGTCACCACACACACACTGGGACACCGATGCGGTGCACTCAACCTCCGCTGGGAGGAGAGCGATTCGCCGCAAAGAAATAGGCCTCCAAGTTCACAAAGGAGACGTTTATTCACGTCGTCCTTCAGCAGTACACACACACTCAATCGTCACCCCGTCCCGGGGCGCGCGAGGAGCAAGGCTCCGCTGCGCGCACGAAGCGACTCGAGCAATATGCGCCGCTAGCACGCCGCTGCAGGAGAATGTCCCCGCGGCAGTGCTGTGATCTCTCTCTCGTGTCGACCGTTGGGCCGGTTGCGAGAGAGAGTGGGCAATCAACGCAAGGTACGCCTGTCTGAGGTCGCTGGACCCCGCTGGACAGGCTCGAGCCGCTGCAGGTCAGAGGACACGTGCGGGCGAGCTCGAGTAAGCACTGGTCCGAGCGGCAAAGGCCGGCAGGGACAAACAGTAACGTACGCACCTTTCGCTGTCTCGGAGGGATCTCTCTCTCTGGGCCCCGCTCGGACGGTCGCGGGATGCGCGGCCGCCAAAACGGGTCCCGGATTCCCGCCATAAGGCGCCAATGGCAAAGGCCCTTGGGGAGCCGGGGCGGAGCTGTGGCTAAATGACAGTGATTAGTCACCCAGCCGCCTCTCCACCGCCTGAGGCGGGAACAAGGGAAAGAGGAGAAACAACGCGGGCGGCCGGCACAGCCGCGCAAAGGCGACGGCGGAAAGCCAGATTCCCACATCCCCCTCTCCTTAAATGCCCTCCTACCCATCGGCAAAGCACGCGGCCAAAAATAAAGAAATCAATACACAAAAAATAAGCTACACTTCAGTTCCAAAATAAAGAAATGAATACACAAACAAAAACTAGCTACACTTCAGTTCCAAAATAAAGAAATGAATACACAAAAAAAAACTAGCTACACTTCAGTTCCAGCCAGAACAACGTAAGAAAACAAAGGAAAAACAAGGCGAACAACACTTGCATACGCTTCAGTAAATCAAAACAGCTTGCAGATTATATACACGGTACACAAGAAGATGTGAATAAACTGTACAGCTATGTGACAGGTGGATGTCAGCCTCAAAGTTCGATGGCGCGGCCCAATGGGCCGGTCGGCGACTCACCGCTCGCAGACTTCAAGTTGAACGCGTTGGGAGGGCCGACGACTGATGGCGGTCTTCTTTCCGTTGATGTAGGGTGCGTTGATGACGACGGGGCCGCGGCAGAGCACTGACCTCGCGCCCTTGGACACGACATCACGTTCGGGCACAAGAGAGTTAGTGTACCCCCTTCACGCCGGCTTAAACGGGCGCAGATGTTCGGCGGCGTCCTGGTGTGTAACCTTGGCCACAGCGAGGGGTTCTTCTCATCCTCGCGCTCACGCAGAAGCACACGGCACAACTCACAGGCGTCGCCTTGGCTCATGGTTACGCGCGCACACAGCCACAGCCACAAACACGCATACACCGGCACGTGCGCGGACGCTGGTCGGCGACAACGATTCCCTCATCAGAAGCGTCCAGAGGCGCCGCGGCGAGGGTCAAAGGGTGCACTTCCCGCCCCCCATCGCCCCAAACGCCCCGCCAACTTCCCCTCCATACGGGCCGCACAAAACTCGCAACGCGACACACGGCTCCTTAACGAGCCAACCACCCACAGTCGGGCCGGAAATGAGAAAAGGCTCGCTGTACAAACGACACCTAATCCAATCTATTCCTTCTAGAAGATAAGAGCAAGCACGAGCGGGCTGAAGTTTGCCTATGTACATCTGGGTACGTTCGAACAAAAACAGACGAGCAAGCGGGGAAACGAAAGCGGCTAGAAACTGACTAAAACAAAACAAATAAATAAATAAACTGAAAAACACACAAGGCTGGAACTGATCATGCTGCCAAAACAACAACAACAACAACAACAAAAAAATAACACACCGTGCTTCGCCTGGGTAGGGCCTGACGAGAAAGCTCGCCAGCTAGCTGAGGCTGCGTGCCTTCGGTTGCGGAAAAGTCCGCCGTCCGGCATCAATCACACCGCTGACCGTCGCCTCAGATTGTACCGGTGCTCCGTACGCTTGCGTTCCGCAGCACCAGTTGTGCCTTTGCGCTTGCCTTTGATACCAATGGGTACCGGTGCAAGCTCGTCAGACCGTGACGCGTAGGCCTTCAGGTCTATGAACCCCTGCTTGCTCCTGGGGAAAGGCCCCATCAAATCGCAGGTGGCCATCTGCCACGGACGCACACTGTCAATCGGTTTCATCATTCCAGGCGGCTTGCCGCCCCGTGACTTCACCTCTTGACAGACATGGCAGGAACGGCAATAGCGGAAAATGTCACGCTTCATGCCGGGACACGTCACCGATTGACTCAGTTTTGCAAAAACTTTGGAGCCACTCAGATGACCGGCCAGTGGTTCGTCATGAGAGAATCGCAAAAGTGCGCCTCTTAGACTTTTGGGGATAACCACCTTGAACGGGTCGATGGACTCGTCATCGGTGGCTATGTATTTCAGCACGAGCCCGTCATGGTCCAGCAAATATGAATCCCCGGGGTTCGCCGCGACACACGCTGGCTTCTGCCCCCCTGCGCCCGCTACAATACAAGTAGCGTCACGGCGCTCCGTCTCCCTGAGACCGTCGCTCACCTCGCGACAAAACGGGTCATTTTGCTGGGCTTTCAGTAGCTCTTTAGGGCTGAAAACGATTCCAGTCATCCCAGAGGGGAGCCTGGTCTCGTCCCCACTCAGGTTTGCAGCCAAAATTTCCGTTCGCGTCGGCACCTCCGAGGCGCTCACGAAGAGCTTTGCCTCTCGTCCGCTTTGCGAAGCGCTGCTTGCCTGGTTAGCGGAATGGGTTAACCCGTTTGCGGGCTCCCCCTCCTTGCCGCCCGGCGGCTCGTCCGCTGTTTCGCCCCCTCCGCCTACAGGCGTCAAGGCGCCGCTGGCGAGTGGGGCACGGGATAGCGCGTCAGCTACCACGTTCGTGCTCCCCTCTCGATACTGCACGGAAAAGTCGTAATGCTGTATCAGGAGAGCCCAGCGCGCCAGCCGACCCGCAGGCTCGCGGAGCCGCATCAGCCAAGTGAGCGCACTGTGGTCTGTCTGCACCACGAATTGCGTTCTATCAAGGTAGACGTCGAATTTGCGCAGTGCAAACACGATGGCGAGGCACTCCTTCTCGGTCACGGAATAATTCCTCTCCGAGGGCAGCAAGGAGCGGCTGGCAAAGGCCAGCGGTTGCAGCACGCCATCGAATTCCTGTAGGAGAACTGCTCCTAAACCCAGATCGCTCGCGTCAATCTGGACTACGAACTGTCTGGTCAGGTCGGGTAGCCTGAGCTGCGCTGTCTCGGCAATGGCACTAGACAGGAGGCGAAAGGATCGCTCTTGCTCGGGCTCCCATCGCCACGCGTCAGTCTTCCCAAGAGCTCGGTCAAGGGTGCCTGCACGCGGGCACAGGACGATAATAGTTGGCCATTCCCACACCACGGCGCAGGCCGCGTACGTCCTTGGGCGCGGGAAATTCGAGTATGGCTCAAAGTTTCTCCGCATCTGGCTCAATGGAGCCCCGGCCTCAGCGACTGCGCCCCTGCCTCAGTGGAGGCTTGGGCGTGCTGCACGAACGAGGGAGGCAAGGCTCCTAGTTCGATGAGCGGCGCGGTTTCCGCAGGGAACCGGTCCAGCGCCTCGCCGTTCCCAGAGCAGAATTGACTGCTCGCGGTGCACGGCTGCTGCTGTTCGAAACTGCCGGTTGCGGCAGCGTGACACGAACTGCTTTCGCACTGGGCGGAAAGCGTGCACAGCTGAGGCATGTGACCAGCGGATGCACCGCAGGGTGCTTCCGATACAGCTCCAATGGGAGCCGCGTGGTCGACATTTTGGGTTGTGTCGCCGTAAACCCCAACGGGGGCCGCGGCCAACCACGGTGTCTGGCTATTCGAAGGAACAGCAGCCAGCGGATCAAACGACGCTACAACTCCGTAGGGAGCCGACATGTAGCTACCGAGTGCCCCGCTGGGGGTAGAGATGGTGCGCAAGCGTGATCGGCAAGGCGACCTGCTCGGCTAATGTGTCATCAAAGGCGTAAGCGCCAATGACTTATCACGTTGGGCGCCAGTTGTGGGTTTCTACGTGGACACAGGCCACCACCCACCGCGGGTTCGAGCTTCGCGCGAGCCAAGGGCCCCGATCAGCCGTCACCACACACACACTGGGACACCGATGCGGTGCACTCAACCTCCGCTGGGAGGAGAGCGATTCGCCGCAAAGAAATAGGCCTCCAAGTTCACAAAGGAGACGTTTATTCACGTCGTCCTTCAGCAGTACACACACACTCAATCGTCACCCCGTCCCGGGGCGCGCGAGGAGCAAGGCTCCGCTGCGCGCACGAAGCGACTCGAGCAATATGCGCCGCTAGCACGCCGCTGCAGGAGAATGTCCCCGCGGCAGTGCTGTGATCTCTCTCTCGTGTCGACCGTTGGGCCGGTTGCGAGAGAGAGTGGGCAATCAACGCAAGGTACGCCTGTCTGAGGTCGCTGGACCCCGCTGGACAGGCTCGAGCCGCTGCAGGTCAGAGGACACGTGCGGGCGAGCTCGAGTAAGCACTGGTCCGAGCGGCAAAGGCCGGCAGGGACAAACAGTAACGTACGCACCTTTCGCTGTCTCGGAGGGATCTCTCTCTCTGGGCCCCGCTCGGACGGTCGCGGGATGCGCGGCCGCCAAAACGGGTCCCGGATTCCCGCCAAAAGCCGCCAATGGCAAAGGCCCTTGGGGAGCCGGGGCGGAGCTGTGGCTAAATGACAGTGATTAGTCACCCAGCCGCCTCTCCACCGCCTGAGGCGGGAGCAAGGGAAAGAGGAGAAACAACGCGGGCGGCCGGCACAGCCGCGCAAAGGCGACGGCGGAAAGACAGATTCCCACACATGTTATCCCGAGTTCAGGGCCTGAAGTTCACGGCTTGACTTTCAACGTCTCACAGGAAACCATAGAAGCAAGCCAACAGCCAAGAAAGAACAAAACTGACACTGTTAGTGACTTCATGACAAGTGGCTTCAAAAGAATTACTTAGTGCGTGTGCAGATATCTTTCGGTTAGTATCCTTTGCTCTTACTGGTGACAGCATGGTTAAGCTGGATGGAGTAAACTACCAAACCCTTTAGCTTTTGTTTAATGCGGCGCTGGATATTTGTGCTGATATCGAGTTTTGTGTGCGCGGACGTGCCAAAGGAGATAAACTGCTCCTCTACTGGCAAAATATTCTTCCAGAGTCCCGAGCAGCTTTGTTCTTACGTCTCGGGTGTCATGCATGATAATGTTACTTCTGGCTATCTAGGATCAGCTTGTACCTTTTTGCAGTGCTGGTGAATGAATCTAATGGCCCAAATTGCGTGCCATAATCACGAGGAATGGGAGGACTCAATGGAAGCGTTACAATTGTCCTGCAGGCACTCCGCAAAGCGTTCTTCAAAAGAAAATTGGATGTATATTGAGCATCATTGCAGCAAATGGGCGTTGAATATTTCGGCCCATTCTCCAGATTAACTTACAGGAACCGGGGAATCATCCACTGTATAAAATATCAAACTCGGTGCTGTGAGAGGGAGTTCTTACACTTGAAAACTGCGTAAGATGTGGGCTTGCTTTATCACGCTCACTGCGTTCCGCTATAGAGATCCACTAGTCATCATTGGTGACCGAGGCTGCCAGTTGACTAGCCACGTCGTAGTTATCTTCCATATGTGAGGTTCTCCATTTCACCATTTTGGAGCGAAAGCTCTACTCCTCCCGTACAAAGCTGAAGGTCATGTGGCTATGAAATTTGACCTTGAAACCAGGAGGAGTGGAATCTTGGGTCAGACGTCATTCCGCGTGACTCGCCACGCCTCGCCCCAGCTGCGCGCATTGAGAAAACGGTGCTCGCTCGCTTCGCATCTATTGAATCACGTGACTCGATAGATGCCTCGCCAGAGCTGCGTATGCGGAGCAGACGGCACTCTCGCAACTGCCGAAAATCTCCCTGACGCGCCGTTCGCTATGTAAAAGCGTGTGGCGTGTGCTTACCTTGGCTGGTGCTCCGACGATGTATCATCGCCACCCAAGCCAAACCATTGATATGCAGTAAAGTTTAAGCAAAGCTAAACCATGTCTAACCGAGCTTAACAGTGCTTTTGCTGGTTTTACGAAGCTCAGCGGGGTTGAACCACAGCAAATTTTTTCTACCATGTCATCAGCAAACAGATCGTCTCACAGAGCGAGCAAAACCAAACCAGTACGCTTTCACTGTACAGGGTCAGTCACACTAAGCCTGATCATGGCTCCGCGTGGGTGCGCACACGAGGAGCGCCATTGCGACCAGGCCAGTATGTGATAGAAGTCTTTATTCTCTTAGAAGCGTGGCATGCTAATCAACAAGATGTGACGAAGATATGAACTTGCAGCTCATATTTTGTGAACCACGCAAACAAGAGTGATGGTGGTGCCTGTATTTCGCTTAGTAAAAATAGGTAGTGTGATCAGGTACCAAAGTTGCCTTTATTAACACCGGTCTCTGAAATCATCTCTTTGACATCTGCCAATATGGTATATGCTGCCTGTTATCCTCCTCCCAGGGCTGTCTTGGGGCATTTCTTACTTTTTTGGACTGCTTTCTGAACTTTATAAACAGGAATAAGAATTATCCGTTTTTAGGAGGTGCCTTTAACATAAACCTGCTGGCACACGATAAGGCCGTTAAAGTTTTTTTTGTCTCATTTACGCAAATGGGTGCGCAGAAGCGAGTGACAAATCATCGAGAATCACTTCCACAGCCACTCTTTAATTGACCTTTATATGAAAATTTTTATATTTAACACTTCCTTTCCACCTTTTTGCTACGAGATCAGTGACTACCTTCCAATCCTGTTCGCGGTTAAAGCAAGTATGAACAACGCTCAAAGGTAGCCTTGTACATTTCAAAGCATTACTAGCAGAAGCCTTGCAGTTTTCAAAGAAGCGTCTCCAGATGTTAACTTCCATAATGTTGTGAATTTTTCTGATGCAGAAATGGCATACAATAGATTTTTTGAAAAAAATTATTCACATTTGCGAAACAAACTTTCCAAGTCAGCATGATACCGCAAAGAAACCACGCAAAGAATGGATTACCGCACAACTACTGCGCAAGATTGGAATATGTTTAAAACCTTCATCGAAATACGTGAGCCATGCTTTTTTGCAAAGTTTAGAACTGATAGAAACAGATTCAATAAGGAATTACGAGAGGCTAGAAATTGCTATTATTATGCTGCGTCTGAATCTTGTTGCGGCAATTCGAATAAGATGTGGGAAAAACTATGCACGCTAATAATCAGTCAGACATATGATTCTTTTCTGGCTGAGATAGCCCTTGATGCTAAAACTGCAGTTGGAAAGGGCATGCGTGAAGATTTTCACCCATTTTCCCCTCACCTTGTAAATAAACCCATCTCCGTAAAAATATCAACCATGGCAAGCAACTTTATTCATCCCCAAGATGTTAGTAAACTAGTTGGACGAAAAACATAGAGACATGTTTTAAACTGCTGCATTTAAATGCTAGATCAGTCGAGTCGAAAAAAATAAGATATATCTGCATTACGGAGGTCTAGAAACTTTACTTTTGATCTTATTTTTTTTTACTGAGACCGCATCCAATCAAAACTCAGATTATTTCATACCTCCCGATTATGACCTCTACTATTTAAATTGCAAAGAAAAGAAAGAGGAGGGGAGGAGTGGATCCATCCACACCTCGCTATCATAGTGTCAAATTTTAAATGATTGTAGCGTTAATACTGAAGTCTACGAAATACTTTGCGTGAAAAATGGCGACAATCTGTTCGCCGTATCGCACTGTGCTCCTAATGAATGCGTCCCTTCTTTCCTGGACTTTTTGACTGTTTGCTTATCTCTGTCGTTCATTCCGGCACTGACGTAGTTCTTTGAAAAGGTATTGCTCATGGTTGGAGAAAAAAATATTACACCAGTTTTATCATTGCTGCATTACACCTCTTTATTCGTTCATTCACCCTACTCTCCTGCCTGCCCTTCCTCTTGTTCTTATTTTTCAATTTGTTTTATTAGCATTCATTATCTACTTTGACCTTAAGCGCTACACCACTTGCTATCATTTCTTATGAACCATTTTCTTTCACACTTCTTACCCATTCTTTCACTCATTCTCGGCACCCGTGTTTTTTCTTAGTTTCCCGGTGCTTCCTTCGTTCTTACTGTCCATTTGTGTTCTTAACTACCCAGGTAAGTCCAAAGAGTCATACCATGCAAGCAGCCGCAGCTCTCCCTATGTCGACACACAAGCATTCCTGCCCATCTTCGCTATCTCTCCGGCGTCCTCACTCCTTGGATTCCTTGCTACTGAGCTGGCGTATTTCTTTTCACAGTTTTGCAGGTCAGAGGTTTAATCCGATTCACATGCCATCGTGGCAGCATAAGATTCACATTCTCTATCCTAAACCTCTTCCCACTTCTCGAATTGCTCCACCTTACCAGGCCTTCCTTCTTGAACGGAAGGCCCTCTTTAAACCCTGCCATTGATGAATGAACGCTTTGCCCAGACGAAGCCCAGCCCACTTTTCGAAACGTCGGCCAGCATTAAGAGGCTCTTTCCTCTCTTGTTCAATTAGTGTGTACAAAAAGTTCTGGACAATTTTCTTTAATGCTATCCACATAACCTGCCCGCCGCATATCACTGCGGAAATACATAGCAAGAAACTGGAAACGGGACACTTGCTCAATTTCAAAGTTATTAACCTCCTGTTTGGTGTTGTTTCCTAATTGTAATCTGAAAATTAATCCGGCAAACAATCATTTCAGAAAGTTGGTAAAGGCACTGAATTTGAATGTCGGCAAAGTTGAAGGCGCCATTTGTGCGAAGTGAAGAGAAGTAATCACAGCCACCTTTCTCTCACAAATTCCTCATTTGAACGCTCGAGCAGGGACCATGTATCCTCCAGGGCGGTGTTCTTCACCAGGCGCCACACCGGGCGTCTTTCTGGCTTGCGTCTCAGCCTCCTCGGGACAATGTTGCTCCGCACTAGCTGCCTCACTTTCCCTTGTTTGAGCTACTCATGGGATGGAACTGCGTCATATTTAGAGCTGCCATGCCCTCACACCCAATAGTCTTTGTATGGGATCTCGTAGTGTACTTCAGGCCAAGCATTTGTATTTGTATAAAGCCAAAACGGTGAACCGTGCCTGGAGAAGACGTATCACCTACATTTACAGCATGACTCGAGCTCTCATTAGAAAATGCAGGGCCAAAAGGCATTCCAACTCATTATAGGCCCGTCAAGAGCGCCACTTGCTGAGAGAAAGAGGAAACGGGTAAAGAAAGCGCGAATACGTTCGTCGCCTGGCGTGGCTTCTCTAAGTGACAAATGACTAAACTCTACCCATCTCTAAGCACAGACGAAAACTCACAGGGACATTGTAAAGAAAGTGAAGCTGACCTGTATTTATCATTACCGCGTTCTACCTATAAAGGCGCTCGGTTCACCGAAAAGGCAGGTTTACTGTCCTGTAACGTACTGTCACCAACAGAAGTTTGTGGGATCTGCGATGCGTGTCGGAGTGAAGTAAAACTGCATTGCTGCGCCATCTGCAAGCCTGCTGCCGAGCCTCACTTCCAGTACTGCCGCACCAGGTGTGCCGTGAGCCTAGAAAGCAAGCTCAGTGGCGGCAGATGGCGCAGCAACGCAGTTTTCCTTCGCTGCGCCACGCATCGCAGATCCCGCAAACTTTTGCGGTCGACAGTGCACGTGCTCACAACTAGCAGTTTTCATGAGCAAAGTGCTCTGCGTTTAGAGGTGCTAAAGGGCATAATGGGTCATTACTGCTGACTGTGCAACGAAAATAAATTGAGTGGCAGCAATATTTTTCAATTCAACTTTCTCTGAAATGAAAGCTTCTCTTGCAATCCGAAAAACCTCCTCAAAGCACAAAAAACAACACAGCATACTTTCATTAAAAACAAAAGAAGAATAGAATGGTCAACACACCAAGCTCGTTAAACCGAGATCCAGGCATGCAAGTCCGATATATCGAGGTTGAATTCTTGGGGTTTTTTTTATATCCGAGGCAACACACGAAATTTTGTTACCTCCGAGGTTAAGCATGAAAGTTCGTTACATCCAAGGTGGCACACATACATTCAGTATAACCGAGGTTAAAACACTTAGGTTCGTTGTATCCGACGTAGCGCACTAAGTTTCGTTACATTCGAGGTTAACGTACGAAAGGACGTTATATCCGACGTAGCATACTAACGAAGGAAGCCAACAGCCACCGAAACTAAGCAGCATAGCAGAATGGGTCCATTTGTTTTATTTTGCGGTTTTGATCAAGTGGAGATTAATGGCGTAATTATTTTATGGCTTAAAGATAATTCGTTATACAGCAGAAGAAAAAGCAACCACATGCCGCCGGTGTGATCCGAACCCACGGTCTCCAAATTTAGCGTCCGGTGCTCTACCAACCGAGCTACGACGACGTCTGTCCGTCCGATCTGCTTTCGAGGGTATTTATGCTTCTGCGTGTAACCTAACCTTGGCCGTGTTCACCAGTGCCACCCTCGTCCATATCGGCGGACGTAGTACGACCTGTATTACCTTAAGTATGACGGGAAATCAAATGAACGGTGAGGGTGGAAGCGCTGCGAGAACTTTGTTAAGCTACCTATGGCATCAAGAGTACCAGAACCGAGGCACTCGTTATGCTATTGAGCAAACGAAGGAACCGAAATGAGGCGCCCATTCTGACACACGTATGAAGGAAGCCTACAGCGACGGAAAGCAGCGAGCATAGAGGACTGTTTCTTTTTTTCAATTTACGATTTTGATCAACTGGAAATTAATATCGTTAATATTTTATCGCTTAAAGATAACTGATTGTAAAGCGAAACAAAAAACAACCACATGCCACCTGTGGGATCCGAACCCGCGTCCTCCGAATTCCTCGGGCGGTGTTCTACCTGCCGAGCTACAGCGACTCTGTCGAATCTTCTGCTTTCTGTGGTATTTATGCACCATGTAACGTAACCTCTTGTGCAACCCAAGGTTCATTATATCCGAGGCATTTAGGCCACCTGCCATTGGCTACTGACCGACGGCGTTCACCCATTCCTCATGAACACACCCTTCTGATATTAACGAAGAAAAGCTCTATAGATTTCCTTTGTACCCGTAAGCCTGCGCTTGGGGTGACGCTAATCAATCATACCTCCCTTATTAGAAACTTACTCCACCTGAGATGATTCGTCTAAACATTGGACGATGTTAGGAGTAGTATAGATTACCTACATAGCAACTGCCACCACTTTAAATTAATGGAGTAGTCTGTGATTACAATCAAAAGTAGGGCGCTCCGAGCGCAACGTCCTAGACTTCTGATAGTAACGAAATAATAATCAGTTCGAAGACACGTTAGGTGTCGTAAAAAGGGAGTCATTATTCGTTAGCACCTATCCACGTGAAGCCATGCGGTTGCAAAAGAAAGCTGTACAGCTTTCCTTTGTACGCGTATGGTTGCGCTTGATTTTATATTGAATTCTGAACCTTTGTTGACAACTTCCTTTTTTGCCTTGCTATTTTTCTTACCAGTGCTTGTTCGTTTCTAATGTCATATATATCCCATGTATTGATTATGTTATCTTGTCTTGAACTAACTGTACAATCCGACGATCCTATTGCTGTACCCGTGACTTTTATGTACTGAACCTTAATTAAGTGCGACACTGTAGTCGTTAATATTGCCCTTCAATCCTTCTTCTTGTTCACTCTTTGTGTCCACTATTCATGACGTTGTTGTAGTTCATGCTTTGATGTGTCTTGTTCCAGCGCCCTTCCTGTTAAAATCCCCAGTGGATTGACAGTATCTTTAAATAATAAATATTAGTGAGTCATTACTCCATTATTACAAATGTACTTCAACTTAAGAGATTCCCCTCCATATTCGTCGACTCTAGGAGTTCTACGGATCATCTACGCAGCAACTGCTTCACTCTGATACAGTGGAGAAGATTGTGATTATAAACACATGTAAGCCGCTCCACGCGCCATCTTTAAGCCTATTCCTGAATCGCGAGCTGATCGGCTAGCACGCAGACGCACGCCGACGGCGTTGTGTGGCTCATGGTGACGTAAAGGTATTCGCAAATATTTGCATCAGTATTACGAATGCAAAATTATACAATGCTCTGTCCTGCGTACCGAAGAATAAATATCTCCAAGCGAAAGTACCAAACTCCAGCGCAGTCAGCCCCCCTCCATTACGGTAAAACGGCTGCTTTTTAATAGTCCAGCACTGCTTAGCTTTTTTTTCTTTAAGGAGCGGCCTATCAGATTAACAAATGATGACAACGAACATGAGAGCAACAGAGAAAAAAAAGCGGATGTAACTAAAACGGCAATGCGCACGTATGCTGCGTCGGTGGACCACGGGGACAATGGCTCGATCCGCACTTCCTAAGACGCGCTGAGATCGTTCTTTTGTTGTTCCTTAATCAGAGCTGGGCATTGTGAAAGAGCCATATGACAAATTTCGGGCTCATTGGCAGACTGGTTTTTCCGTTTTAAAACTAGAGATCATGAACCGTGTTCATTTTCATCATTTTTTATTATTATGGTAGCAGGGGTTCACTGCTCCCGTCTACCAAGACTAAGTGCTGTCCCGAGCCGCCAGTGTGCGCTGCATGCACTAATGCTGATGGCGACGGTCGACTTCAGTCCTGCTGCGTCTTACAGCAACGTGGGAATTTATTGTTCTTCTCTTCACCGGTTTCGTCCTGATCTTCCTTTTCTTCCTTGTGTTTCTTTCCTCCTGTGGAGCGCTCCCTTCGCTCCTGTTTTCTCGACTGACACCTAGAGAAAAAAGACAAATGCAGCATTCAGGGATACAGGCATTCCTAATATCGCCTTCTTGTTCAGGCTTGATGCAGATTTAAGCCCCTACTAATCTGTACAAAAAAATCCGAGTTTTTTTCTATATTGTATCAAGAGAAAGAGGTGTGAGTGGCCGCTTTGAGGTGGTTTTGACACCGACGAGCGCGGCACGGAGGAATGTGCATGAGGTCGCCGCAGGGCGATGCTCCATCCCCTGAGCCGCGTTGGCACGGGCATCCGGAAGGCGAGGGATGCAGCCAAAGGATGTCCGCTGGGCACGACTTGCCACACACACGAAGAAATTGCCGCGCACAGCGCCCCTAATGAGGTGGAAAGAAGACATCGTCCTTATCAAAATGGCCTATAGATATCTTATAGGCTATTGCCTTGCATTCATAGTCTATCGACGGTCTATCTAAAAAAAAGTCTAAAAATATATAGCCGTAAATCTATATGCGAGAGTTGTTCCTAGTTGGTTGCTCTTCATGGTCAAACGCGCTCATCTTTTTAAGGACAGAAACGACCGCATGAATATATCGTCAGGCGGTGCACGCATGCAGCGCGCCACGGTTGGGAACTTCGAGAGGAAATATAGCACAGCGCTCTTTTGTGTGTCTTCTCTGTGCCGTCAAATGCGCTGCAGTTAACGAAGGATTGGTGTCAGAGACTTCTGACACCGACTGTATATGTTGTCCGGCTCTCAGGCTAGAAATTAGTGAACTCGAAGTACACAGCATGCTCGCAGTATAATTTGAAAGCTATGCGCGCGAGGTGACTGCCAGCCCTTTTGTGTCTGGCTTATGGAACATGTCGCCGCCAGTCCATTGCCTTCATTCCAGGCTTCGTTTTTGTCTTCACTTCTCTTTAATTCATTGTTTCCATGGCACGTTATGGCGGCCGGCTGATGAGCAAGAGGACGAGACGTTTGCATTTCAGTAGAAGTCAAAAGTTATATACTTGTGCCAACTTTGCGCTTCCGCGCAAATTGCGTGCTTCAGCAAGAGCTAGCGTAAATATGATTTTTTATTTATTTTCTTTTTTCGTCTTTTCATAGTCCCTACCATCAGGGTTGGGTACAAGTGTCCGCTCATCTTAATACGAATACCACGCTCTTGCTTTTTACCTCTTGTAACACCGACGAATCTCTTATCACAGCAGAGCGAGGACACTCATCTCTAAACGTACACAGGTTGGCTTAAGCGCCAGTTTTCTGTGCAACGTGCAGGCACAGACATACCGTTGTATGTCTACAGACATACAGACCTACCGCTTAGCGTCATCTCACGACTGCGCGTCCCATCCAATTACGGAGAAGTTGCAGTCCGTACAAGAGTTGGTAACGTGGTCACGGGTGGCCATGCGCCCCACCCGAGGACATGATTGCAGCGCGAAGCACGAGCACGGGTTTCCGGGGTGAACGGGCCTATAGTCACCTTGGGAGAAACATAGCAGATACAGCTCCTACTGTCAAAAAACAAATGCAGAGAAGAAACGATTGAACGCCCGTCGCAGCTGTTGCCTGAATTAAAGCGAGAACGACGACTATCGTTTCCTCGGCGCACTTGCATCTCTTGTACTTGCATCTCTTGCGCAGATGCGTAAAATACCATTCCCCGAAACACAATATTGTAGCCGTGCTACTGTGACCAGATGGAGAAAAGAAATGACAGCATGAGTGCCGGTCTACAGGCTCACATCAGGATACTGTCAATGCCGCGCCCAAACAGGAGTTTTAAAAAATGGCTGTGGCTTAGCTTGGTTAAGCCCGGTAATTGCGAAAGCAATATCCGTAGCTACTCCATGGTTCAGCTGGTAGTGTAGCTGGTGGTGGTGCTTGTGGTTAGACTTGTGGTGATGCATCGGTTATACACTGATTAAATGTGGATACGGCATGGTGTTTTAATTAAAGGTGTTACCTGGTTATTCTATGTACAACTAGTAGCGAGGCGAGAAGTACTGTGGCTGCAATGATGTACTTGGTTGCTGGTGAGGTTAATGCAGACCTCTGGGCGGTAGGCGGCATTGCAACGTCTGGCCGCCGGCGCGCTGCACGCCCGGTTTTGCGGCTGATGGTATGATGTCAGACCGCTAAGCGCGCCGCGCGCGGCAGGAGCGCGAGTTAGGCCGCGCTTGGTAGCTGCGCACTCGCTACGCGACGGCGCAAGTTGGAGCCCTGTTCTTGCAGCTGTGACGTCAGACCGCTAAGCGCGCCGCGCGTGGCAGGAGCAGGAGTTAGGCCGCGCTTGGTAGCTACCGGCCTCTCTACGCGATGCGCTGAAAGTGCAACTAGTATTGCTTTCGCAATAAAATGCAGTGACATTTCAAAGGACTGATCCGAGCACTCTCGTCACCACCACCACATTCTCCGAAGGGACGACTACGGTGGCGGCTGCAGCGATCGACTCCCCTTCGAAATCGCGGCCTTTAAGAACTCGGTTGTAATGCATCTGGTGCGCGCAATCGTGGAGATCACTAGAGTTACCGCTTTTTAAGAAATGAACTGAATGAATATGTGACGGTTTGATTACTGCACGTCAAAACTTCCAGAAACATGCTGGAGGAAGGAGCCTGGGGGCTTCTTAACTAAAGGGTCCTCTCTAGAGTCGCTGAATAAATGTGTATAAAATAAACTTTTTCCTTCTCCTCCTTAGTTTTGTAGAGACGCTGTTTCAACCACTCATTATTTCCATGACGTACTACATAGAGATACTGGAGAGGGAGACATGCATCACACTCTGTGTTAGGAGTTAAATAGCGATTTCTGTGGATGATCATGATGATGCCGATGATGATGATGATGATAATGAATTTTATTGGCACAAGGGCATCTGGGGCCAAAGCGCGCCGTGCCACAAGGTTTCGTCTTCTGCTGAAGGTGAGTCAGAGACCCGTTTTTCAAGCATTTCACCCGAGAGAAACTGATTTGAGGGCAGGCGAAAGCTTGTACCCATTGTTTTACCAATGAGCACGCGGTGGCAAAATAGCGATTTCTGCGGAGGTAATGTGGAAGTGCAGCGCCAACAAGTCCACCTTGCGTTTTGAATTCTTGCACTTCTTTCAGTGAAGCTGCAAAGCACTAAATAGGGATGACTGTGCTTCAATTTGGGAAGGTTACTACTAGTGATTCTTGTTTTGAGAAACATATTGGCGTGAAATGCCACGTCTTTTCAAGCAGCTGGTTTGAGCTCAGCGTCCCTAGAAGGTTCGTCCTCTTTTCAGCCCTCATCAGGATTGTAGATTGGTCTACCGCATACGTGCAGCGATTAGAGCATGACACTCTAATTCGGCTGCATCCATGTCGCTTCCGCAAAGCACACGAGTTGCGATCCCTTCTTTTCACGATAGTTTGTTTAGAGGCGTTTGGAGACTTCTGGCAGCGTCTTGTTACAATCTCGCCTCCAAGCTGATGCCGCCGAAGATATGGCGAGTCACTAGCTTTGGGATCGAGGCTGTAATGTGACTGCGGGCGCTATAACGTCGCCGCAGTCGCTCGACACGCAGGCAGGGAAAGATCAGTTTAGCAGCTGATGCTGTAAGAAATTCTGCGCCATCAACTAAAACTCGTGTGGTGACTGAAGCGGATATGTACTTTCCTGTGCCCTCGTAAGTAAAGAGCACAAAAGTGAGCATTTTCTTTAATGGTTCTGAAAAATGAATCCGCAATACATGCTGCAGCACTACAGGCCCATAGGCAAAAATTAGAAAAAAAATAAATATTATTGCAATTGAGCTGCTATAGTTCGCAAAAACTCTACTTAGGAAAACGAGCTATAAAGTAGACCTGCACTGACTCATCGTCACCAACCTACCAAATACTACTGAAAAAAGACCACTTTTTTCAGTCATTTCTAAACAATGTTTTATTTGGTCCCTACTTTGGCTATTTTATACGCACCAATTTGCCAAGAATTCTACGCCTCATTCTAGCTTCCGGTGTTTTTTTTCCTTGTGATATTCAACCCAAATTGATCGTGCAGAAAAAGCGAAAACAATAAAAAATGAAGGTACTCACGTCGTGACATTCATTTCACCACCGCTGCATGTGAGCTTCATACACGGTGTTTCCAAGCGCTTGGTTCTGCCATCCCCAACTTGAATTCCCTTGTAGATGCAGCTACCTATAATAGGTTACTCAGAATTATCCAGCATGATGGCATAGATAGCGCGGGAAATCTAAGGGATTTTTTCCTGTCGTCATTTTCTCCAGTGCGGACTATTTGGCTCAACAACGCCTCTTAATGCTGCTAGTCGATTGTCTGAAACATATATCAGCTCGAGCGAACAAGTGCATCGAAGCAGTAGACAGTCTTCACTTTGATCCTCGTGCCTGTTACCGGAAGTTGTGTTGAAAGCGTTTGCCGTTTAGTTTATAAATGGTGAACCCGTCTATAAGGTTACTAAGGCCGTGGCTCCCACGCTGACAATTAGAACGCCAAACTGCCAAACCGCTGAGCAGCGGTGCTACATCACCACGGCTTTCGTCGGAAGTGCAGTTAGGGACTGCAACAGCGAAGTTTTACAAAATAAAGCGGAGCCATAGTAGTACCATTGACATGCTATGCTTGCATGACACTCCACCTAGCAAAGATATTATACACAAAATAACAAAGAACCTTAAAATTACTTTATAATATTCAAGCTGCTCTGGCGAAGAACAACTCATCTCTTGTCGAAACAAGCATTAACCAAGAATATGTACGCCTAGGCAAAGAGTAAGTCGTTCCGAATCAGCGCAAAAGAGCATGCTTCAGAACGCGTTGCGTGTAAGAACAAATGAGCCGCTTCAACAAGTTCCAGCTATGATATTTATTTACCACGTCTGTTTAAATGTCACAGACAACTCTATCCTGAGTATGTATACGTACTGCTTAATAAACTTTGTCAGTGCGAGATATGGCCAGTTCACTGAACGGGGCAGCCATGATTGTAACTTTTCTATGAGCGTGCCCGCTTGCGCCGTGGTTAGATCTATTTAGATATCAGTACAGATGCATCTCTGTATACTCCCTCAGGATTAAAAGTCACCTCATTGTTGAAATGATCGGCACTTGGTAGAATATCAGGCAGCGCTGAAATTATTTGTGTCCGGGTTAAAAAAAAAAAACCTACAGAGCTTTGCTAGCGATGGCTTATTTTAGGCAATGAACAACGGGCTCGCAGAATGCATAACAAAGAAACAATGAAGGTTCACAACGATATTAGTGTGCCTGAAAACTACAGTTAGAAGGATCTTCGTCATACCCTCCTTATCCCCTGCATCTCTCTTCTTCCTCTTCGCGTCGCAGTGAAGCACGGCCAGAGCCAGGAAGAGGGCAAGGCAGGCTACCAGGGCACGCATTTTGGGAGAGCTCTTCAAGGTACTGGGCCTCTACTCGAACACGATCCAGATGAATGCACACCGCACTTTTATACCATGGTTCTCAGAGGAGATGACGCAGTAGAGTGATGCCAGGATAAAAACATGACAAAAAGAAAAAGCGCTTTATAATTTTTTTTAATAATTCTTGCTCAGAGTTGTCATTATCTTATTTATCTTGACTACGATTACTAGCCAAGTGCAGGGGTTTTCTGTCTTTGCATGTTTTTATGCTAATGTAGTGCCTTATTAGAGGCTGTATCTCTACTTGCCTTGAATTGCTTATTTCTATCTTAGGCGCACATTAGCTTTCAAGCAGATATTTTGAGTGATGAAGTGAGAGAAATTCATTTTTTTAATGACGAGCTCTGTTTTCCGAAAAAAAAAACATATATGCCACAAGCGAGGTTTTGAAACTGGGTGTTACGAACTATTGCCACGGATGATCATTTTCAGCGCAGATACGTCGGAAATACGGATGTGGGCAACTGGAGAAAATGATGACATTTCAAGACATTAAAAGTTCAGAAATACATCAACTAGTAATTTATTTAGAGACCAAAGTCTCGAGACCATATCGGTCCCTTCCTTCTTCAGAGATGACTGAGAGGGGAGGCTAGGGAACAATTACCAGCAAAGGACGGCCTTCGCTTTCATTTTGTTATCACGTGGCGAAGTCCATTACATACCCGAAAGGGAGCATTCCCGCCGTCTTGTTTACGGTCGGCTTTGTTATCCGAATGTGCCAGAACTCAACAACACAACGCTACTAGAACAGATTACGTTTCAAGGCCAACACGCTCAGTTCTTTGAATCGGAGCTGGTGGTCCCAGTGCTCGCAGTCCTCGGCAAGGAAATTGCGTTTGGAGTTCATTAAACGAGCATCATTTTAGTGTTGCCCGATTCTCTGATTCAGCTTTTTTTTTTATCTGGACGATGTATGAGGCCAAGCACTCGGAGCATGAAATTTTGCAGACAACGCACGTATGTTTTTCCTTGGGTGCGCGGTCTGTGGGGTGTTTTAGAAAGCGGCTGATCGTTGGAATGACCTTGTCAGCCACAGAGATGTCATATTTTTGTAGAATGGATGTCATCGTCTTGCTGGCACCCCTCAGTTATGGAAGCACAATGCAAGTTCATTTAGTTGTTTGCGTGATGACTGGGCTCTGTCTCCTCCGAGCCTAACGGCGGGAAACGCGTTGAATAAAGGCACGCAAACAGTCCCTCGTCGGCACATCTGCGAACAGGCTGGCTTCATCATTTTTTCTCTCGGCTTCGCAGGAGCAGGCGGACTTTGTTGTCATCACAAGAGTGGTGATGGAGGATGCCTTCTGGTTAACGGGACAGTTGGAATGAAACTTTAAGTAGGGGCTGGTATGACTCGGCTTCCTATCCACATCGAACTTCAGGTCTACCCCTTGAATTCTTAAAAGGACGTAAAGGAATGGCAAGGCTCTGTTCTTCTCTTCTATTGTGAACTAAAAAAAAGGCTTGACCGAGTTCACATGTGCAAGGAACTTTTCTACCTCCGATGTCGTTTAGATGCAGAAGCAGTCGCCAATGTAGAGAATGAAAACATATAGTTGCCTTGAATTCACTCCAGCGCTTTTTCTTTAATGGCCTCTATTTCCAAGTGTGTAGCATTCACCGAAAGCATTCATTGAAATCGTGGCGCCCATGGCAGTGCCACTGGTTTGTATGTAGAATTTTCATACTGAACGAGAAAGACGTGCTGCTGAGGCAGAACTCCAATAGCCGGTAGAGTCATTCCGATTTGAAGCTTGTCCTGGCGCCGCGGTCGGCGTCCGCCTCGAGGACGTTTTTCGCTGCGCCGACGGTGACAGGCAAAGGAACCCAAGTAAAGAGCGAGGCCAGTTCGAATGATTCCATGCACTCGCCGTTTCCAGTTGTACCTCGAAAAGACTTTCAACCAAGTGGTTAGATTTGCGCGCGTGGGTTAATGTGTCTGCTGACGGGGAGAGAGGACTCGATGGTTGTAGCCCGAAAGGGTCTGAAGCGGGGAATTGATGAAGTGGACAATGGGGTGCAGCAGAACACCAGTGTTTGTGAATTTTTTTGAATTCTTAAAGGCCGATATTGAGCAACTTCAGCAGGTCAGATGTGGATAGAGGCGTTTTGATTCAAGGCAATGCTTTTAGGTGTGGTCAAACATTTGTTTATTTTGGTCTGAAGTTCAGAAGCCGGATCTTTTCGTAATTTTTCGCAGGCTGGCCGTCCAGAAGTGTTTTCACTTGTTCGTAATCCTGCTTGTCGAGGGCCCTCGTTTCACTTCCTTTATATGCCGAGAGAAACACCATGTTATAGCCCTCAAAAAGCTCTCGGAAAGCTGATACTTCTTCGGAAAAGTTTCGTGGTTTGCGACCGGATAGCTTTTACAGGAAACTGACCGCTTATAGCAGAAGTTCTTCGCGGGCGGAAGCTTCAACATGCTTAAAAAATTCAGGTTGCACTTTGGCTCTCCAAAGTGCTGCAAAGCGAAAGCGTTTCCTGGCGCACTGTTTGTTTTATTTACTTTTTATTTTCGTGTTTTGTTTTTATTTATTTTTGCTCATTTTCCTATCTTATTGTTTTTATTATTATTTCCATATCTTATTTTTTTATTTTTGTTTGTTTTAAACTTTAATTTTTAATTTTTATTTTCTTGATTATATTTCTTTATTCCTTTTATTTCATTTTGAAACCCGTGCATTCACTAGATGCACCTTTATTCGTGCTCCAACCTTGAGCCTTCGTGGCGGAGTGGTAGCGTCTACGCTTCAAACGCCGAAGGCCCTGGTTCGATTCCCACCCTAGGCGCAATTTTTTTCAAGTAGTGACGCTGAAACGTGGACAAATCTGTCGACACGGCTGTCGACGCGTCTGCTAACGACAGTATGAGGCATTAAAAGGCTTTCGCCTGAATGTCCATAACTGCAAGTAGCTACGTGAGAGGCGGTTTGTTTCACTGACGTAGTGTTAAACCCGCGGCCCTTCGCCAAGGCAGAAGTGTCTTATCCATCCAGTGATCTCGATGGCAGGTTGCTGGCAAAGTTTGAGACATCACCAGGCGACTTACTTTCCTTGTCTTCCTCCTCTCGCAGCTTGCAGAGTTTCGCTGCCTGCGATGAATTTTGTCTTTCTCTAGTGGCGCAGGAGACACTTTCATCGAATGCGCTCGTGAGCAGGGTAAATCCGGGAGTGAACATTCAACCTGTCGGCAAAAGAACAGGCCTAGCTACTCCCATCTCAGAGAGTCATGGAACTCATGTATCATTAGATGTACTAATGTACTAAGGATGTAAGGATGTGTAATGGATGTACTAATGTACTAAGCGCCTGTGTTGTGTGTGTGTGTTCTCTCCCCTTTTGTCCGTCGTCCTGGTTTTGCGCTACTCTTATGTTGCTAAGAGTCGCTTAGCATCGGCGACAATCTTCTTGACTTCGGGTGCGTGGACTAGAGGCTTAGAGTGAAGGCTTTGCGGACCTAGATGCGTATCTTGGCAGGTCTTGATGAAATCCAGGTGGGCCTGGCGCGTAGCCACAATGTGGCAGCAGGTGACGAAGCGTTTGGCCAGCTGTGCTGTCTGCTGGCCGAAGTCGAGGGGTAATGATTTGAATGAGAATATCTTCGACTGAAGTCCGTCTAGTCGGGTTAGCAAAAAAATTTCAGAAATTCTGACACTAACCAATAATTAATTTTTTTTATTTCAGCCTAACGTTAAGGTACCTATTTGGTTCCTTCTTAAGCGCGACTCAGTAGCGAGCAAGCAGCAGAAGGGAGCGGCTTTCGCTTTCCCTTTGTTATCACGTGGCGAAGGCCATTATTTACGGGGAATGGAGCATTCCGGCAGTCCTGTTTAACGTCATTTATCTGAGCCCATTGTACGCTCACTCATCGCGACGCCTCTTGAACGGATTACGTTCCACAGCCTACATGCATGCCATGACACGAAAAAAAAACACAAAAAGCTTGACCATATGACTTAAATGAAGTATATTCAGTTAGTTAAATCTTCACCTGAAAGCACGCTATTGCTTCTTCATTTGCAGCAGGATCTTCTCCTTTTCAGTAAAGACAATAGGCAGTAATGCTGACTGTTAGAGCCAGTTCGCAAGCCTTATAATTCTCCAATACCAACGTGCCAACAATGTGCCAACGTCTCGAGCGGCGTTTGCTCGCGGCCAGCAGGATCTTCTCATTTTCAGTAAAGACAACAGGCAGTAATGCTGAATGTTAGAGCCAGTTCGCAAGCCTTATAATTCTCCAATACCAACGTGCCAACAATGTGCCAACGTCTCGAGCGGCGTTTGCACGCGGCCAGCAGGATCTTCTCCTTTTCAGTAAAGACAATAGGCAGTAATGCTGACTGTTAGAGCCAGTTAGCAAGCCTTATAATTCTCCAATACCAACGTGCCAACAATGTGCCAACGTCTCGAGCGGCGTTTGCACGCGGCCAGCAGGATCTTCTCCTTTTCAGTAAAGAAAATAGGCAGTAATGCTGACTGTTATAGCCAGTTCGCATGCCTTATAATTCTCCAATACCAACGTGCCAACAATGTGCCAACGTCTCGAGCGGCGTTTGCACGCGGCCAGCAGGATCTTCTCCTTTTCAGTAAAGAAAATAGGCAGTAATGCTGACTGTTAGAGCCAGTTCGCATGCCTTATAATTCTCCAATACCAACGTGCCAACAATGTGCCAACGTCTCGAGCGGCGTTTGCACGCGGCCAGCAGGATCTTCTCATTTTCAGTAAAGACAATAGGCAGTAATGCTGACTGTTAGAGCCAGTTCGCAAGCCTTATAATTCTCCAATACCAACGTGCCAACAATGTGCCAACGTCTCGAGCGGCGTTTGCACGCGGCCAGCAGGATCTTCTCCTTTTCAGTAAAGAAAATAGGCAGTAATGCTGACTGTTAGAGCCAGTTCGCAAGCCTTATAATTCTCCAATACCAACGTGCCAACAATGTGCCAACGTCTCGAGCGGCGTTTGCACGCGGCCAGCAGGATCTTCTCCTTTTCAGTAAAGACAATAGGCAGTAATGCTGACTGTTAGAGCCAGTTCGCAAGCCTTATAATTCTCCAATACCAACGTGCCAACAATGTGCCAACGTCTCGAGCGGCGTTTGCACGCGGCCAGCAGGATCTTCTCCTTTTCAGTAAAGAAAATAGGCAGTAATGCTGATTGTTAGAGCCAGTTCGCATGCCTTATAATTCTACAATACCAACGTGCCAACAATGTGCCAACGTCTCGAGCGGCGTTTGCTCGCGGCCAGCAGGATCTTCTCCTTTTCAGTAAAGAAAATAGGCAGTAATGCTGACTGTTAGAGCCAGTTCGCATGCCTTATAATTCTCCAATACCAACGTGCCAACAATGTGCCAACGTCTCGAGCGGCGTTTGCACGCGGCCAGCAGGATCTTCTCATTTTCAGTAAAGACAATAGGCAGTAATGCTGACTGTTAGAGCCAGTTCGCAAGCCTTATAATTCTCCAATACCAACGTGCCAACAATGTGCCAACGTCTCGAGCGGCGTTTGCACGCGGCCAGCAGGATCTTCTCATTTTCAGTAAAGACAATAGGCAGTAATGCTGACTGTTAGAGCCAGTTCGCAAGCCTTATAATTCTCCAATACCAACGTGCCAACAATGTGCCAACGTCTCGAGCGGCGTTTGCACGCGGCCAGCAGGATTTTCTCCTTTTCAGTAAAGACAATAGGCAGTAATGCTGACTGTTAGAGCCAGTTCGCAAGCCTTATAATTCTCCAATACCAACGTGCCAACAATATGCCAACGTCTCGAGCGGCGTTTGCACGCGGCCAGCAGGATGTTCTCCTTTTCAGTAAAGACAATAGGCAGTAATGCTGACTGTTAGAGCCAGTTCGCAAGCCTTATAATTCTCCAATACCAACGTGCCAACAATGTGCCAACGTCTCGAGCGGCGTTTGCACGCGGCCAGCAGGATCTTCTCCTTTTCAGTAAAGACAATAGGCAGTAATGCTGACTGTTAGAGCCAGTTCGCAAGCCTTATAATTCTCCAATACCAACGTGCCAACAATGTGCCAACGTCTCGAGCGGCGTTTGCACGCGGCCAGCAGGATCTTCTCCTTTTCAGTAAAGACAATAGGCAGTAATGCTGACTGTTAGAGCCAGTTCGCAAGCCTTATAATTCTCCAATACCAACGTGCCAACAATGTGCCAACGTCTCGAGCGGCGTTTGCACGCGGCCAGCAGGATCTTCTCCTTTTCAGTAAAGAAAATAGGCAGTAATGCTGACTGTTAGAGCCAGTTCGCATGCCTTATAATTCTCCAATACCAACGTGCCAAATATGTGCCAACGTCTCGAGCGGCGTTTGCACGCGGCCAGCAGGATCTTCTCCTTTTCAGTAAAGACAATAGGCAGTAATGCTGACTGTTAGAGCCAGTTCGCAAGCCTTATAATTCTCCAATACCAACGTGCCAACAATGTGCCAACGTCTCGAGCGGCGTTTGCACGCGGCCAGCAGGATCTTCTCCTTTTCAGTAAAGACAATAGGCAGTAATGCTGACTGTTAGAGCCAGTTCGCAAGCCTTATAATTCTCCAATACCAACGTGCCAACAATGTGCCAACGTCTCGAGCGGCGTTTGCACGCGGCCAGCAGGATCTTCTCCTTTTCAGTAAAGACAACAGGCAGTAATGCTGACTGTTAGAGCCAGTTCGCATGCCTTATAATTCTCCAATACCAACGTGCCAACAATGTGCCAACGTCTCGAGCGGCGTTTGCACGCGGCCAGCAGGATCTTCTCCTTTTCAGTAAAGACAATAGGCAGTAATGCTGACTGTTAGAGCCAGTTCGCAAGCCTTATAATTCTCCAATACCAACGTGCCAACAATGTGCCAACGTCTCGAGCGGCGTTTGCACGCGGCCAGCAGGATCTTCTCCTTTTCAGTAAAGACAACAGGCAGTAATGCTGACTGTTAGAGCCAGTTCGCATGCCTTATAATTCTCCAATACCAACGTGCCAACAATGTGCCAACGTCTCGAGCGGCGTTTGCACGCGGCCAGCAGGATCTTCTCCTTTTCAGTAAAGACAATAGGCAGTAATGCTGACTGTTAGAGCCAGTTCGCAAGCCTTATAATTCTCCAATACCAATGTGCCAACAATGTGCCAACGTCTCGAGCGGCGTTTGCACGCGGCCAGCAGGATCTTCTCCTTTTCAGTAAAGAAAATAAGCAGTAATGCTGACTGTTAGAGCCAGTTCGCATGCCTTATAATTCTCCAATACCAACGTGCCAACAATGTGCCAACGTCTCGAGCGGCGTTTGAACGCGGCCAGCAGGATCTTCTCCTTTTCAGTAAAGAAAATAGGCAGTAATGCTGACTGTTAGAGCCAGTTCGCATGCCTTATAATTCTCCAATACCAACGTGCCAACAATGTGCCAACGTCTCGAGCGGCGTTTGCACGCGGCCAGCAGGATCTTCTCCTTTTCAGTAAAGAAAATAGGCAGTAATGCTGACTGTTAGAGCCAGTTCGCATGCCTTATAATTCTCCAATACCAACGTGCCAACAATGTGCCAACGTCTCGAGCGGCGTTTGCACGCGGCCAGCAGGATCTTCTCCTTTTCAGTAAAGACAATAGGCAGTAATGCTGACTGTTAGAGCCAGTTCGCAAGCCTTATAATTCTCCAATACCAACGTGCCAACAATGTGCCAACGTCTCGAGCGGCGTTTGCACGCGGCCAGCAGGATCTTCTCCTTTTCAGTAAAGACAATAGGCAGTAATGCTGACTGTTAGAGCCAGTTCGCATGCCTTATAATTCTCCAATACCAACGTGCCAACAATGTGCCAACGTCTCGAGCGGCGTTTGCACGCGGCCAGATGGCCGAGATCAAAGCAAGGAATTAAGCACAAGTTTTCGCATTGCCCTCCTTTACATGAATCAAACGGAGGCATAACGACCTTCGACTGGACCTTTACCTAAAAAGAGTCTTATATCCTGGCATAGCCGCCCAGTTCTAACACTCCAATAAGTTACCTCCCTATCTGACTATTATAGGTTGACATACAGGGGGTTTCACCAAAGACTTTCTGCAATTTTTAAAAATAAGCTATTTGAATTCGATGCGCCCTTTTTCTGGCATAGCATTGTCAGTGGTGTAGTACATCATAATGCAGCTAAGACGTGCTAACTAGCACGCTTGTTAACCAATATTTAATAGTTAACTTTTGAACTATTACCGTTGGGCTCCTTAATTATTGAGAGGCATGTAGCCCACCGTAAGTAATGTCCATATCCGTTTTTACAATTTCGAGAACGCGATTATCCTCGGCACTGTGGCCCAACAAATTTCGCCTACATCGCGCCAAAATACATGCAGTTTGAGAAGCTTGCAGGCAAAGCAACCTCTCCAGTGAACCTAACTCGTCGAGATAGCCAAAATTTGTTGGGTTCGCTCTCCCCGGGTTCGCTCTCTCCGCTGCGACGCGATGCCCGCAAATTGCGACAGCCACACGCCGCGGCGGCTCAGTGGTAAGGCGCTCGTCTAACGAGTCGGAGTACCCGAGTTCGAACTCGACCGCGGCGGCCGCGTTTAGATGGCGGCGGAACTGAAAAAACCCCTGTGTGCTGTGCGATGTCAGTGCACGTTAAAGGTCCTCAGGTGGTAAAAATTATTTCGGAGACCTTCACTGCAGCATCCCTTCTCTCTCTTCTTTCTCTCCCACCTTCCTCCCTTCCCTTACGGCGCAGTTCAGGTGTCCGCCGAGATATGCGAGACAGATACTGCGCCATTCCTTTTCCTCAAGAACCAATTTACCAATTTACCCATGGCGGCTATGTGTCAATATCTGTGAGTTTCGCTCGAGGAATGCAGGTCTCAATTTCACAGCGGTCTCGAGCCCCAGGCTACAACAGCTTTTGTACGTAAAGAAGGAGCCTGAAGGGAAGACGGAATGAACATTGCCGTTGTACATTACGCGCTCGGTCTCCTTTAATGGCTGAAGAAGATTAGCTGCTGTCGAAAGTCGCAAGAAAGAGAAAGGGTTGAATGCGGAAGAGTGGCTCAGTTACTGCGTGACACTACGGTAGAAATGCGTCTTAAACTGGAACTATGCAGTCGAACACAACAAGCTCCCTTCGAACTATCTATTCACATCGTTTCTGCCAAAAGTAAATAAATAGTTAATGAAGTTTGGTTTATGGTTTATGGGGAGTATAACGTCCCAAAGCGACACAGGCTATGAGGGACGCCGTAGTGAAGGACTCCGGAAATTTCGACCACCTGGGGCTCTTTGGCGTGCACCAACATCGCACAGTACATGGACCTCTAGAATTTCGCCTCCATCGAAATTCGGCCGCCGCGGCCGGGATCGAACCCGCGTCTTTCGGGCCAGCAGTCGAGCGCCGTAACACTGTACTAAGGATTTCAGCGCTGTGTGTGTGTCTTGTCTTATTCTTGGTCTGTGTGTGTTTGCGCTGTTGAACCATCATTATCAATCTACACCAACTAGCCCAATCTCCAGTTCTTCTACAGTTTATTTCTTGTACATGGGCGTCTTTTAATCAGCGCTGTGTGTGTGTCTTGTCTTCTTCTTGGTCTGTGTGTGTTCGCGCTGTTGAACCATCATTATGTAACCAGTGAGCCACCGCGGTGCGGCGGTAATGGAGTTTGTTTCCTAGCAAAGTTTGAGGAGCACTTCTGGCACCACTTAAGCTCTCAAGCTATGTTAGGTAAGGAGAATCTCGGTCTTTACTTTTCTAAACCTTCTGGTCGTTAGGCTTGCCTTCAGGGCTCCTCTGTACGGGTGAGAAGCAAACCGCATTGCTTTCGTGCTCTTGGCACAGACGGTACGTTTATTAACACCCTTTGCCAAAAGAATGCATATCAGTAACAAGAGCAGAAAGGACCGTGCTACTCTGCTGTGGTGCGGGGGGGGGGGGGGAGAGGGGAGGGGAGGTACTCGCGTATGCTCGTGCATTCGTACGCGTCTGTGAGTAAACGGTTGAAAGTCACCACTGTGCGCTGTTTATGACCCCCATGGTTTTTGTTTGTTGCCTAGTTCCGCATCTCTGTCTGTATATAGCTTTTTCCACTCCATATAAGATGTTCGGCTGATGCGGGAACAAACAAAACCGTTCCTCGTGCATGGCCACTCCTGGTTCACGTCAACAGTACGTTGCAAAGGGTAACTCGGGGCGCCAAACATGCCAACCAACATAATGTAAAAAACGACTGCAAACAAAAATATAAAACGCGAAAAATTATCAAGTTATACACCAAACTCCCCAAACAAAATATACAACGCTGTACAAGACTACACTGATTTACATGCACGTGCTAATGTTCTCACCCTATCACCCTCTGCCTCTAAAGAAAAATATCTGGCACATATGGTTTCGTTTCTCTAATGCTTCACGAAATTGCAGTGTATGGTGCAAACATGCTATATTTCTGGCAGCAGTGCAGCCACCAGAAAAGAGCATGAATTCTCGAGCACGTGGCTTCAAAGTTCATTAGCGCCGCTATGCGTAGGACGATGGATCCGAGACCAAGGGAGTGGGGTTGCATCGCATGCGCTACACCCAGCCGGCGCAAAAACCCCCCGCAATATGACCGCTGACCCTGCGGCCAACGCTACGCGGCGCTAATCTCGGTTCAAATAAGGGAGTAATTACTCATTGGCATCCACCCAAGCGCAGCCATACGGCTACAAAGGAAAGCTATACAGCTTTCTCAGAAACTTCGTAGTTAAAGAAAAATTCGTCCTGGTCCGGGGTTCGAACCCGGAACCACCGCCACACCGGAGCAGTCGCTCTACCAATTGAGCTAACCGGAACGGCAAGCTTATGGTAGGGCGAGAGCGAATTGATCAGTAACTCGAAGTGGGAAGAGTGTTGGTCAAATGTTTAGGGGAATCCCCCAAGGTGGAGTAATTTTCTAATAAGGGAGTAATTACTCATTGGCATCCACCCAAGCGCAGCCATACGGCTACAAAGGAAAGCTATACAGCTTTCTCAGAAATTAGAAAATTACTCCACCTTGGGGGATTCCCCTAAACATTTGACTAATCTCGGTTCAAGCGAAGCGTTCAATCATTCGTGTTAGCTTTGCGGACGGTGGTGCATTTCCTTTTTTTTTTTTTGAACATGCCATTCAGTTCTAATATTAAGGCCTTTTTTGCCATAGGAGGCACATGCAGGACAATTTTGTTCATATTTAGATAGAGCTGCTAGCCTAATGAATGGCTCTTAAATTCACCTCTATGAATATGCGACTTCTTTTCGGCCCGTTGAGCCGGTGTAGAACCTTGATATTTTATAATCTTTTCAAGGCTCTACCATCGCAGCAATTGTCAAAATTGGTGAGAGTACCGATAACTTCTTTTTGCGCTCCTACATTTCCTTCGTTTCTGGTGAATTTCCGTGTCATGTGCCAACTCGAGAAAGATTCGAGGCAAATGCATTATTAATTTTGCGTGACATTAGTGCCTCGTATTAAATTAGAGAGGTGGCGGTTGCCGCATCCCCTATTTTTGCTTTTTATTTCAAAATATGCATTCTATAAACAAGTTTCTGCACAACTTAATGCACCGAAGTTCTTCTATCCGGGACATTTAAGAAAAGACATATATGAGTAGTGCTTCTCTTTTCAAGAGAAAAGTTGTCACATTTGCACACATAATTAAAGGATCTGACATTCGAAAAATGTGCTGCTCTGAATTGAAAGTAATACCGCGTCTTAGAAAGGCTTTTTAGGTTATACCGCAGGCCAACTTTCTGTGGCTCTACAGCCAAGGCGTGCGGAGTGCACTACCCCAGCCATAGCGACCCCGCGCCGTCTCTCCAAAGTCGGATGCATCTCTGCGCAACTCTACGCCGAACAACGAACAAGCCACTCTCTGCGACACGGGGACAAAGGCCCGTCTCCTCTTTCCTGCGTAGCAAATGGCTGCAGAGCCACAAACCCTTCTTCTTCGTCATCATCGTAATCAGCCTGACCCCGCCCAGAGCAAGACAGAGGCCTCTCCGATAACTTTCCAATTAACAATTAGCAACATCTGTAAACTCCTGGAACACATAATTCATACTCAAGTAATTAATTATCTAGAGGAGCACGATATCATTTTCAAATGCCAGCACGGTTTTCGCAGGGGTTATTCATGCGACACACAACTCGCTGGATTTACTAACGACATATTTTCCGCAGTAGACGCTGGCTTACAGGTTGACGCAGTATGTTTAGACTATTCTAAAGCTTTGGATCGCGTTCTCCATCACAGGCTCCTAACCAAATTGACAAACTTAAATCTCCATCCCAACGTTATTTCATGGATAAAACAATTCCTCGATAACAGAAAACAATTCACCTCTGTCAACGGCTTTAACTCGTCTTCTGTCCCCGTAACATCTAGAGTCCCCCAGGGAAGTGTACTTGGCCCTCTGCTTTTTTTTTATTTTTATTAACGATCTACCCAAGTGTGTATCGTCTCAAATTAGGTTATTCGCGGATGATTGTGTAATATATCGTAATATTACTAATGAAACCGACCGCCATTCACTTCAAACTGATCTTGACGCTTTAACGGCTTGGTGTTCTTCCTGGTTAATGTCTCTAAATGCATCTAAAACAAAGTTAATGTCGTTTACTAGCCGTTCCACTCGAATTGCTACAACCTACTTCCTCAATAACGATAGAGCTGAACTTACAACAACTTACAAGTACCTAGGAGTTCACTTTCAGTCTGACCTAACTTGGCATTACCATATTAACACAATCTTAGCATCAGCAAATCGCGCACTCGGCCTTCTTAGGCATAATCTCAAACACGCGCCTTCACACTTAAAAAAACTTGCTTACATCACGCTAATCCGCCCGAAAGTTGAGTATGCTTCTTCCATATGGGACCCTCAACAAGCTTACATCATAAACAACCTTGAATCCCTGCAAAACCGTGCTGTTCGCTTCATCTTTTCAGATTATTCACGCTTCACCAGTGTCACAGCATTAAAACAACGTGCCGAGTTGGAACCGCTATCATGTCGACGCCATTTCGCTCGCCTAACCTTGCTTCACAAACTGTATCACCATCCCACCCTCCACGACGACTTCTTTTTGCCAAACCCTGCAGTCTTTCCTCGCCGCGACCACGTTAACAAAATCAAACGCATCACATGCCGCTCATTGCTCTACGCGAAATCATTCATTCCTCGCACTATAATAGATTGGAATAACTTGCCATCACACATAGCTACTGAGGTTAACCCGCAATCGTTTCAGCATTCGTTAAAGCAAACCATGGACTAACAGATTTGGTATTTTTGTTGTATTATGTGCATTTACTGAGTATTTTATTCTGCGTTGTTTGTTATTATTTGTGTACATTACTAGTTTTAATTCATTATTACGTGTATTTTGTTCAAATTCCTGTGCCATATTTTTATGCTTGTATCGCACCCCCCCCCCCCCCCCCCCCCCCCCTATGTAATACCCTTGCACGAGGGCCCTTAGGGGTATTGTAAATAAAATAAAAATAAAACCCTGTCCAATGCCAGCCGCGGAACAGGGTCAAGTGGAGAGATAAGGAAGAGGCCTCCTATATGAATACATCTATTGTAATAGAAGAAAATTGGCCCAGAGCACAATAGCTTAAATATAAAATATTTTCAATTTCCTCACAGTGCTTTTGCAAACTTTGTATGCCGTATGGCTTTATACCCCTGAAAACGTTTTACACGAGACCATCTTGTATTTATAACAAGCTGCGTATTCTCGGCGACACCATGTACGATATCTGAGGCTGACTTCGAAGTAAGCACTGATAATCTGCCATGCATCATAAGAATACAGTATGAGGAAAATGTGTAAATTCTTTTTATTATAATCTCCGCTAGACAGTTCACATACTCTATGTCACACTTACATAAAACTCACACAAGGTACCATGGCTCTTCGGGCTGTCAACACTGACACCCAAAAGCATTTCGCCATAGTATTCTGACTTTAGAAAGCAATCCTGTTCCCAGTGACCTAGTTTAAGTAACATGACTTTGTAATGTCTGCCACACTGTTATTATATCGCTCTATTACCCAAATAAGCAGTGAGGAATAGGTATGATACGACACGGACTTGTATGCTTTGTGGCCGCGCTAGTTCCGCTCTTTCCCAATTCATCGGTGCAAAGTAAGTCATGCAGCATAGCAACTAGTCCGAGTCTTTTTAATCTATGGGTATGTATGGCATCCTGCTATTTTATTCTGCAAGACAACGCTACAAAACTGAAACATTTTTTAGCTTAAATCATGCAATTGTGACAAATGGTATAGTCTGACTCCGAGAAAATTCGATGCGGCAATGTCTTTCGCACTTTATGTGTGCCTCCAGTGGGGGTCCTAATGCAGAATTCGTGCTTAATGCAGAAGGAATCCTAGTTAATTTGAACCGCTGCATGGCGTCCAACGTGCGCTGGTGTGTTTCGCTTTTCGCTTCCATCAAACGCAGATATCTCTTGCAGTGCAGTCCAGCAGCTCTTTCCCGAACATTCTCACGGAAAATGGCCAGAATTCTGGACTTAAAATGAAAGTAAACAGCCTGCAAAGAAAATGTTATTTACGAAAGTCTTCGTAACTTAGGGACCTACGGAGAAAGTCTTTCTGTGTTGTCGAAATTCATTCTGCTCCTTTCTGTCAGCACGCATTGCATAACATGCTAAAGCAGGGCGAAAGCATGGAAATTTAAAGAAATAGATTCTACGCTTCGACTATAGCCTTTTTTACTTGATCTTTTCTATTTTCTGTTGTGTTGACACGGCTAGAGTTAAGCTGAAGAATCTAATACATGAGTGCTGTCGTATATTCGGGCAGGTCACCACACCACGAGGAGTAAGCTTAGGTGTCTGGAGAATCTGAGATGAACTGGAAAGACCTAAAAGGTCATGGATGTCAGTCCGACAGTTTCTATGCAATTACGTGTTCTACCAAATAAAATCGCAATTTTACGGTCATTACGCATAGCATAAATTAACCTCTGGAGCAATGATGACCCTGCGGCTTTTTTTCTCTCTGAGCATTCGAAATGGTAATGTTAAATTAATCTTCACAGAAACTGATTTCCTGTCTAATTTCCTCTAGCCAGAACTCAACCAGATAGTGGCTGTTAAACCTTTCAACTAATTTTTTAATCAGTTTAAATGAGCCATAGAAACTTTGATTTATTTCCTAGTGATATTAAACTAATCATAGATCACTCCGCATAATACATATGATTGCCGTGAGCTCCCAAACGTGCGCTAGAGCTGGCAAGATCTTTAGTTTGATTAGCAAACCCTGATGTAAGCTTATTGTCATCATCATCATCATCATGATATGTGGGGGTTTGATTTGAATACTTCTGTTTTCTAGGTTAATATCCGCGTTATTTTTATGCCGGTGCTACTACTGTATGCCAGTCACAAGCTCAGCCCTTGGGATAGCTTTGAGATGTCGAAAAAAGTTTTCGCATGACGTGTAGTTTTTTGCCATTTTGTCCGTATGCTTTTAGGAGATCAACAGCTGCACCTTGTTTTCTCTTGCAGAGTAATCGCATGCACATATAGAGAAGCGCAGCTTCCCAACTCAATGTGGTTGTTTTTGTTCTTGTTTTTCTATCGTTTTCTGTTGTCTTTTTACATGCGGAAATTCAACTGGCAGTAACCCCTTACATGCTTGGTAGTGGTTGAATTATTCGGAGATCGTGTTTCTTCCTGAAAAATGCATGGCCGATGGGCCACTTTTGCCAACGCTTCCATCAAGGCCGATCAAGACTACGTGGGATGCTGAAAGGAATCGTATTCCCTTTTTGGCCACTTATGAAAGATCTGAATTTATGAGCTCGTACCTACAAATTTTGTCGTATATGTATCGATATATTCTCAGGAGTGTTCGCATCTGATGACAATAGCGAGAGCACAAATCGCAGTTTTTATAAGAAATTTACAAGAAACATCGAGGCTGTGCATACAGACGGGATTCATTGCTTGCAGTTAATATACACTTTATGAATAGGACTGAGAGCAGTACGTATGGTTGTTTTTGCTGCAGGAAGCTTGAAACGCTTTAATTTTTTATTTCCCAAAGGGCAACGTTTCTTGCAAGGTTTAAGCCTCCTTTTCAGCATCCTTTAAAATATTTTGAAAGGCAGACTGCCACTGTGTAGAAAGTGGCTTTACCATCTGCGTTGCTGCTACCGGCAAAATTCATTTGGTCGTACCTCTGGTAGATACCATTTAGGGCTGAACTATACATTTAATAACACCTGTGGATTTCAATGAATATCAGAGTAACTGCTGCCACTGCACGCTAGGATTGCAGCGATTGTGGACGCTTGCTGCCAATTCAAAGCGACTTTCTCGTGTGGAAAAATTACGTTTCAAATTATTCTGCCGTTTTGCTCAGCTTAAAAGCCGGGTGTAGCTTGAGAAATACACGAAAACAAATTGTGGTGGATAAAACTTAGTGCCTTCTTCTAGTGTACACACGCTAATATCTCCCAGCGCAATGGCGTTTTCGTATTTAACCGGCAGTCCCATGCGGCCGCTACGGCGGCAGTTTTTGGCCTACGGCAATGCACTCACTGGCGAGCAAAAGAAACTTGGATGTTGAAACAAAGCTTGAGCCTCGTAAACTGTCGGGAGAGTGAATGGTGTAGGGAAACTGCGCTTTCTTGGCTCGCTGCTATTTAGAGTTCTCTTTTTGAGTTCATGCAAAGAGGACTACCATGGATGAAAATGAACAAACTGACAAACCTGCAGCTAAGAACGGTGATTTCGTTTCCCATCTTCACAGGATAAGCTCCAAGAAAGTGGGGTGACAATGCTATGTAATGAAACCTTGCGTGGTATACGCCACTCGCTCGCGACGGTGTTCTCCTGAACACACACTCAATTATTTTAGAATTAAAGTTCTCAGGAAAACCTCTGGACAGAAAGCGAAATTAAGAAAAATTTATTCAGCTCCTCGAAGTGGAATTGGAAGCTAAGCGGGTTAATATTACGCCTGATTTTCAACTTCCACTGCGTGCTACCGCCGCCGAACTAGTGCAAGTTTATGACCGCCCAATTATAGTCGCAAGTCGTCTTCTGAATTAGTGAAACTATTTTGAGCAAATATTCTAAAAAACATAAAAATAAAACAAACGTATCTTGAACGTGTAGAGGAAATAGAATGAAGAGCAAATGCGAGATCTTAGAGCAGTTTTCTTTTTGGCTGCCCCGCTGACCTCTCTTTGACCAGCAGCAAGTGGTGGCCGAAGTTCAATCACTCTCCTGACCTACGGCTGCACCATGTAGCTAATTCGCACCTCCTTTGAGGTTTTCCTTCTTTAGGAAAATAGGACACCTTCACTGCAATTGGCTTCAGTGCCTCGTTACAGGCGCATAATACATCTTAGCATATGAACAGTAATGCATGAGACCGTGCAGTGGACAAGTACCTAAACCACGACTATGAGACAACGAAAAATATCGAATAATATGTTCACTTCCTGCAGGTGGTGCGTGATTTTAAAAGAACCTCCGAGATTCCTTCAAGGGCATCACTCTTGTTTACTCAGACTACACATACGGCTCCAATTTTAGAAGGAAAGCAAGATACTTGAATATGGATGAACATACATCCGCGTGCATGAACGTTGAAGCAGGCCACCGGCCTATCTGAAAACCAGCATAGCGAGTAGCTTCTAGTTGTACTCTTGGAAGATTTCAAAATGCATTTCGAAGTCGCTTTTAGTGTTCACTGCCAGCTGATGAGGCCTAAAATCTGCCGTGAAGCATCACCGCTGGTTAATCCCGCAAGGGGCTTGGCGGCTCAAAATGTACTGCACGACAATAAAGGCGGCACAGTTCACCCACATTAACAAAGGAAACACCTGTACAAGGGTATGGCTAGGAAACAATATTGACCACAGGGGTGTAGCACACTGAAAACGTTTCTACACTAGGGCTTCAAGATAAGCTTGGAGAATGAGAGAGCAGCTTAGCTCACCTTGTTAGCGTGGCATTGCTGGGAGTATTTTGTGTAGCCCTCTCCTTGTCGAAAGAACCTCTTGTTAAGTTCCTTGTTCAGACACCTTGGTTTGCTGGTCCACTGTCGTAACAAATGCTGATACACAAAGAAGAATAGGTGACGCTTCTTTGTTCGTTCTCTTGGGCGTGACTCCCCCCTATCGCACTTTTTATGCGCCCCGCACAGCGATTTCAAGTCGAGCTGTGGTCCAATTCTTTAGGGGAATCCCCCAAGGTGGAGTCCATACTCAATTTATCCGCCCAGTTAACCACGCTTAGTTTGTTTTTGTACTGTACGCTCATTCACAGTAGCTCGTCTACTTTGATGAACAAGTTTTGTAAAGAATGGAAAAAAGATCAATAATGCTTATTATCTTGCCAACAGGCACGTGTTCATTATATCGTGGCTGTGGCCATTTCGTTATCATCAAGGTGCCATCATCTCTCGTGGCTGTCATCTCCTTTACGTGATTCAGAATTAAGGGTTATAACTTTGACGTTACCGTTACACTCACTGCGGAAGTGACCCAGTTCTGTCTGTATCATGTGTTCTTGAAAGTAGCCACTAATGGAATGAAGCACTACTGTCCAGATCAAAATCGGCCACGCAGTGCACACTCTCCAGAGTGTGGAGGGAGTTGTAGATATATTGGCTATACTGGACTGATGAACGTTTGCTAACTGCCACACTTTTCCACACCACAACTGTGGGTATACTAAAGAAACTGCAATACCGAGCACAAATGTACAGTAGTTTCTAAATGGAGAAGTTTTGTCTGCGTATTTTGAAATATTGTGCTTTAGAACTAGAACAATGGTTAACGGCCGAAAGAAGCCTTGGTATTCAAAATCTGGGCTTCTGGTCCTGTTCTGGGTCGAAGGCATCTCCTTTGAGTTCGAGACCGCTACCCTCACACGCTTTAAGGGTGTCTGGGAACGCACGCTAAAGTGAGCGAAGTGGTGATATTATTAAGGCGAAAGCCTTTAATGGCTCATGCTCCCGTCCGTCCGTACGGCCTTACATCCAGCCCCTGGGGTGACTCATAGACGTTGACGGGTGTTCACCGAGATATGGGAGACAGTTACTGCGTAATTTCCTTTCCTCAAATACAATTTCCATTTTCTTAATTATGGCCTCTCTTCTTTCCCTCCCACTTCCTCCCTTCCTGTACGGTGCGGTTCGGGTGTACACCGAGAGGACAGAGAATTACTGCGCCATTTCCTTCCCTCAAAAAGCGTTGCGTTCAAAGGGCAAGGCATCGCGCCGAACGGGTGGTGGCGTTCCGTGGACTCCCTGGCAGCGCTACAACACGCTATCGCGTTCCACTCATAAAGACGAAGCTTAAACGTCTATAATTAGCAGTTAGTAATTAGCCATTAATTTGCAATTTTTCATTACTTAGTGATTAGTCATTAATTATGTGTGACGCCATCCAGTGGTGACACAGAGGCAGTAAAAGTGGTGCGGAAAACGCTTTTGCCTCTATGCACTTTAGACACTCAAAGTGCCCCTGAATTTTATGTTTGTTTGCCTCTCCTCTTGTGTTAGCCCACTTTAGGTGCAATATCTCTTTTGTATTCTAGCCTCTCTCGAATGTAACTTTCCACGAGTTGCATTGTTTTGTTAGTCACTTTGACTGTGCATGTACTAGTGATTGTGGAATCTTCTGCATCGCCTCTTGGCTGTATAAACTTTGTTTTGTTTGTGAACCTTTGGCTCCGACCCATTCTCTGGCTTGAGACCGGCGAAGGCTGGGCACCAAACGACCAAAAACCTCTTGTCATATGGTAGCTGATTTCCGCTGAGCTTGCCACGCAGAGTCGAGGGCATCTGCTTTGAGTCCGAGACCGGTGCCCCCACACGCTTTAAGAGTGTCTGGGAACGCACCGGTGCGCAAAGTGGTGACAACTGTCTCGTCGACAAACACCTAAAGCACGACTATGAGACACTGAATAATATTGACTGTGTTTTCGCTTGCTGCAAGCTGTGCTTGACCTTTAAGGAGATTACGAGCATATTTCAATGGCATCACTCTTGTTTACTCAGATGACACATGTCGCTCCAGTTTCCGGAGGAAAACAAGGTACTTGAATATGGATGGACATAAACTCGCGTGCATGACCTTCGAAGCACGCCGCCGGTTTAATCTAAAAAACAACACAGCAAGCGTCTTCTACTTCTTGCCTCGATCGATTTCAAAACGCATTTCTTGATAGCGTTCGGTGCTGACCACCAGCTGATAAGGTTTCATGTTCTGTAGAGAACTCAATTGCATTAATGTTCGGCAGGAACCCAAGAAGCAACAGTGCCATCAATATTGTACATGAAAAGTTGTAATTTGTCGGCTAATTTTGTAAGATTCTCCTCTCTCCACTAATGTCGAAAATATGCTCAAAACATGCCCAGATTACCTTTCATCTTCTGGAGAAATGTTGGATTCAAAATTTTCCAAATTCAAAAATTTCCGGAATGGAATATCACACAGACTGCAACTTACGATACTACATTTCCGGTTCAGTAAACTATTTTTTTTCTTTTTGGCGCGTGGGAATGGAAAAGCTTCGAATGGTGCACAAGATCACGAGATATTCCCTGTTTCCCATAAAACATTGATGAAAGTTAATATATTTCTTTTCATGCTCTCGAGTTTTATTCATCACATAAATGGTGTACTTAATTAAACAAATATAGGCAAACTACGCTGCGTTTGCCTGGTCGATCGAAGCGCCGCAACACATGACCTAGTGAGGTAAAACACAATTTTTTAAGCGCACCCGTTGCATTTTCCCCCTGCATGCCAGCGCTGATATTCAAGAACTCCCGCGCTGTGTCGAAGCCTCACGTGGCGCTCGTCAGCTTGCTGTGCTACGTCGAAAGTAAATAGGCAAAGGACGTTATCAGGCAAAAGTGCACTTCTAATTGTTCAGAATGTGGTCTCGCTTTTCTAACAGGCAAAATCACACATGGCGGTGGTTTTGGGAGTGCTGTGGCACAAATGCAGTTCCACCTTGGCACTGCCGATTGCCATTAGGAAACTACTGAATAATTCCGGCACATAGTGCATGAATTGCTGCACTTAGTAAAACTGCTAATTGGCTTAGTTGGTTTTTATGCCTAGCTATCTCTGTACGCTGCTCTGAGTACGAAACAGCAAGACACGAAAAAAACCGCGCAGAGGGAGAGCAAACAGCCATTTGATTTTTATTGAACGCGAATTAGTTTTATATGAGGTGTTTTTAATGTGTTTCCTATTATCATTTCGTTTCAAAAGCTGATATAAAGTTATTCCGTGCAGTAAATCAGTTTATAGCTAGCGTTCACTTTTTCTGTGGTTTTTTTTTTACATTCTTCTTTAGTATCATGAGTCGCACACTACAAAGATTCAGCATGTTGTACTTCTACGTTTAACGCTGCATTGATGGTGCCGCTGAAATTGAAGAAGTGTGGGTATTTGTCATCACTTCAGAGGCAACAATACTGCCCCTCAAGTCCCTCAAGTCCATCAGGTCCCTCAAGATACTGACCCTAAAGTCAGTATCTGCTTTACTTCAAGACGCATTATAAAAATGATGTGAAACCATGATTAAAGCCACAGGTGTGTTTAGTCTATAGCACTATTTTTCTTCGCTAACCACCAGAGCTCCAAATTAGCACATGCCGAAGAAAAATAAATTGCTCAGGGTGGAAACTAGACCTTATATGTCAACCTGGAAGCTTTCAAATTGTGTGCTGAGCCAACCCTGAATCATAATCCAAGATCAGTAACAGAGTTAACTTGCTTTATTATCAACTGTTGGTGCTAAAGTACAATTTGTGCCGAATCATTCGATTAGTTTCGCGCTCACAGATCGAAATGACCAGCGTTTTTTTTTGCAAATAAAAACGTCACAACCAGAAGCATTCCTTGTATTCTGTTCACTTTATCAGTGATATTCTCCAGTATTGCAGTGGTCGCGTACAAGTCAGCCAGCACAAAATATGACATTTTTTTTTCACGAAATTAGACAGCGTATGTGTTTAATCACAGCTCTTAAGTTTTATAGTTTATTCCTTGCGTTACACCTGGGATATTCTCATTCGAACACAAAATTTAACGCTCTGCTTCTTCTGCCTTCAATACAAAAAAACTTTCTGGCATGTAATGCTTCTGGGACAAATGTTCTATGGTGAAAAGATTATATATTTTTGACATCAGAATCGCCGTCGACGAAAGTAACCTGAATTCTCCAGCTCTGCGCTTGAATCGATATCTCGCTTATGAAACAACCGCAACCTACATTATCGTCGCGTAGCTTTGGCCGCTGTGTCCGAGAACCTGCTAAGGTCCCACGCTACCGTCAGCCGGCACAACCACACCGTACAGCATAGCCTCGGACCAAGCGGCCAACGTTTTGCTTCAACTTCCGTTCAAGCAAAACGCTCGAGGATTCGCATTAAGTTTGCGGGTGGTGGTAGATCTTTATTGCTTTTTATTGAACGTTTTCTTCGGCATGAACATATAAGCCCCTTGTGCGGTAGGTGTCGCAGGCACGAAAATTAGATTTATGTTTTTCTTTCATTCGCCCACTTAACGAATCCCAAGATCAACCGCTATGGCTTTCAGATCTCTTTTTGCCCCCCTTTGAATGTTACAGAAGCATGAAATTTTATGACATTTGCAACGCACTGCCTTCGCTAAAATTCCCATAAATGATGACACAAAGCGCGATCTCCCGCTAGCTTCTATCTTCGATCGTATGTTTTTTTTTCGTTTATTGCTAATTATCGGAACGTGCGGCTGCTCGGAAGCGTTTCAGTTTGAATCCAGTATTAATATGCATGTCGCATAAGTCGGTTCTGTTGGCATTTGATATGAAAAATGACGGTTGTCGCATCCGTATACGCATAAGAGAAATTCTCTCTACAATGTAATAACGGCAAGTTCTAGCTAAAAAAAAATCGCTACGTCCAGGACATCCTTGAAACCACTTAATTTTTATTGATGAAGTTTGTTCCTCATTTCAAACATGCAAGCGTGACCTATCTGCTCATATATTAAAATCGTTTGCCATTTTCAACGTCCGTTAGCAAAAAATATCTGCTCTGAATACCAACAAATTTATCGTGTTGTGTAGCTTAAGCGTGACATATTTTAATGTACTCGCAGTTCCTTTTTGTTATATTTTGCAAAACGAATGGCTTTTTACCTCAACATTTTTTGCCACTTTACATTGGGCAGATGTGTGAAACGAACCATGTTTCAATGCTATTCTCTGTACAATAATTGAGAACTACTGCGCAGCAAGCATTCATGGCACGCCAGTTAGGGATAACGCAGAACAATGATAAACTACCCTAAGTGATTGTTTCTTATACTAAGATTTACTAAAAGTTGTCATACTCCGTGTCAACTAGACACAGAAAGCGCCTGTTCGCGCTGATTATGTTCAGGTCCAAAACGCACTGCACCAATATAACCAGAAGCATCGTTGTTTGTAATGTCTCGCATGCTGTCGAAGTATTGCTCCGCATTTTCGTCCAAACCCACTAGAAGTAGAAGTAGCCACTGACTAAAAGTAGCCACTAGAAGTAGAAATCATGCGATGCCAAGTTATCTTTTTTGGCGGTGCTATGCATCCGCAGTTATCACATCGTTTGATCCTGGATAAGGCACGCGGCGTAGCAACTATTCCTACCGTTTTTATTCTACTAATGAATGAAAACCAGTCTACAATGTTCTGCGACATAGCGTAAAAGATTTCAGCGTTTTTATCTTGAACTCTAGTAATTTACCTTAATAGACCTAGAATAAGACAGGTTGACGAATTACTATGAGATAATACTACGGACAAGAGCTTTCCACTCATTCCTCGGGCCCGCTGTGGTGGGGCTGGGGCAGAATTCGTGCCAAATCAATCGCATTGTTTTGCGATCAGGGCTCAAAAAAGACAGTAATTTTGTTAATAAAAACTTTGTCAAAGTAAAGGAACATTTCGCTTAAATCGGTACTTGAAAACTATCAAACATGTTTGTAACATACAACTGTTTTGCCAAAGTCCAATGTAGGTGACCAACAAAGAGACAAACTTTAGTTACTCCTATCCTCCGAAGCAGCGTGGTTCTTAACGTTATAGTCATTATAAGTCATAGGGTAGAAGTATGTTATTTAAGCCGACAAGTTAAAACTCAAACCAAGGTTTACTATTAGTTTGGCTTGGCAGTGGCAGGTACCCAAACATTCTATCTATCTGATAACACAATGATGACATTGACCTCTTCAGTAAAAGACAATTTTGTTTAGGTTTATTGGGGTTTGACGTCCCAAAACGACTGAGGCTATGAGAGACGCCGTAGTGAAGGGCTCCGGAAATTTCGACCACCTGGGGTTCTTTAACGTGCACTGACATCGCACAGCACACGGGCCTCTAGAATTTCGCCCTCAAGAAATTCAGCTGCCGCGGCCGGGATCGAACCCGCGTCTTTCGGGTCAGCAGCCGAGCGCCGTAACCACTGTTCGCCCTCAAGAAATTCAGCTGCCGCGGCCGGGATCGAACCCGCGTCTTTCGGGTCAGCAGCCGAGCGCCGTAACCACTGAGCCACCGTGGCGGTATACAATTTTGTTTCAAAATTCTTAAGCGCTTCAAAACCTGTACTTCACATAAAACGCTTCTATAAATTTTTGAATATTATTTTTATTCTTTTCAAAGGTACTGTCTATCGTTTATTGCCAACAAATGTTTTTAATCCTTTTACCGTGATATCCGTATGCGGGGCATTCGGCGGCATACACGAGCTCGCCATTGCTGTACAAATTCCTAAACTCCCCATCACCTCCGTTAGTCGATAACTATATTTCCTGGCGGACCTGCACCGTAGTGACATCATACGGGCCACTCAAGTACTCAAGTTGTTAGGAGCTCTTGGCCTATGATCGTATATGAGCTACTGTAGGTCTCGTAGAGCAGGCCTCTTATTTAATTTGGACCGCCTGTAGTTTTCTAACCTGCACTGGCGTCTTTTGCATTACGCCTTCATTATTAACAGTTATATTTTGCGGTGCAGTGCAGGTAATCCTGTCCGCACTTTGCACCGGAGAACTGCGAAAAGTCTATTTCCATCGGTGTCGTTTTCGTCTTGAACGACAATGAAAATGAACGGCCCGCAGCGAACGTTCAAGGCACAAAAGTCTATCTGATTTAGTTTCCTTCAGAGCAACTTTTTCTAGAGGTTCGAACATTTCTGTTGCTCTCTGTTAGTGCGCGTTACAGTAGGCGCTAAAGTAGCATCAAAAAACGGAATTCATAGCATTCGATGCTTCGATTAGTCATCTTTACTACAGCTGACGGCTTACATTTTGTTTACGCAGCACGATCTAGGTTTTATAGTTTTTTACTTGAGAAAAGTAAAATGTTAGGATGGGCCGCCATACAACTTTAAGAGCTTCCTAGAGGTGTAAAAAATGTTGGATTAATTTTAAATATGCGACAGGTCATGTATGCCATTCTTTCAGTTGCTATGCGATTTGGCGCTTCACACGATGAAACAACATTATTACTGTCGCTAAGGATGAAACAAATCAATCTCCAGTGCAAAGATGACACTGCGCTTATTCGGTATTCGAATGGTAATATTAAATGAAGTTTCAGAGAAATGGGCTTCGTGACTAAATTATTCTAGGCCGACCTAAATCACCGGCACTCTTGAAACGTATGGTTAAATTTATGGATCTTAACAGCAAGTTTTAGTGAGTCATGGAAGTTTCGATTTATTTCTAATCGATTTAATGACTCATTCACCACTATGCCTAATGCATAAGATTATCTTAACAGCCCAAGCTTGACCTAGAGCACGAAAGATTTTTAATTGCATTATAAGCCCCCTATGTTGCCCTAATGTTTTTCATGTGGACTTCGAAAAAGAAAATGAGCATCTGGGGGAGCTCTAGTTCTAACACTAGTTTTCACGATTATCATTCTGTGTTTTATGTCAATATAACAACTGGAAGCCCATTGCAAGAAAAGCACTTGGAATGTTTTTAAGGCGTGGAAAAATAATTTTACGCTTGATGCTTATCTTTTCTTCATTTTGTGGTTGTTTGCTTTGGGAAGGAAGTCTAAAGCGGCACGTCTGATTTCTATTGCGGAATAGTCGTTGCGCACGTGGAGGACAGCAACCAAAGTCAAAGAAGTCGTTTTTATTTATCGCTTGCTGTGCGTTTCGCTCGTATCTTTGACGTTGGCAAATTAAGCTGTAAGCTGCCTGCGGCGTCAGCTTTGACGCTTCCCAGTGTCTCAATTATCGGGAGATCATGTTATTCTTTGCGACATGAATGATCAATGAGGTCATTTTGCCATCACTTCCATCAAGGTCGCTAGGGCATGCGTGGCATTGTCAATAGAACATAATGCCTTTTTTGCTAAACTGAAAGCAACCGAATAACTGCTACCATGATATTTCCTCGCGAGGATAATGAAAACAGAAAGACGCTGAAACTGCCCAATATTTAAGCGATACCTTGACCATCCCGTAACGAAATGAAGGAGGCAAAAAAAGAAAGTCGCCAAAAACAGTCGCACTATTCAGGAGCGGTCAGGATGAATATCGATCAGCTGGGACATTTAAAGGCAGATCCTACCACAGTAGTGAAGCGGGCAAACTCATGGACCTTAATCTATAATTCGTGAAGGACAATCATAAATATGCAGGCATATGTTCATGAATCTTTGGCAGTGATGACAATACGACATTAATTGCAGTATGGCAAAATGTACATATTAAATAGGCAGAAGTCAAGCAGAAACAATAGGCCGCGCCTTGCCGTGTTCAAATTTCGCAGCTGTGCATGCTTCGTTGGGCTTCCTTGCCTGGAGAGCATACACACTTTATGAATAGGACTGAGCCCGGAATATATCTTTTTTAGAGCTAAAAGCTCTACTCCTATCATGCTGAGCCTTAAGGTCATCTGCCTCTTAGATTTGACCTCTAATGGGAGGCGCGCCGCATGCATAAAATCGCGCTTGGCACGTCCCTCGATGTTCTTCATCGACGCCATAGCTGCTCGCTTTGCAGTCACGTTCGCCGCGGCGCTGGCTGCTGCTCGGCCGCTCCACCTCGCCAGTTGTGTCATGTGATGTGTCACGTGATTCATTCTTTAGCTTGGCCGCTCTAGACGCCTTGCTCTGGCGCTTGTGGCACGCGGTGCATCACGTGATTTGCTCTCGCTGAAGTCTTGAAAACACAAAGATGAACCTCTAATTCGTTTTGCTCTAAAGATGAACCAGAGCCAAACCGTGCCTAACCATGCTTGACACAGCTTTCACTCTATGTATCCTGGCTCAGCTAAGTTGAGCCACAGCCACTTTTTTTTGCTGGAAGGAACTTCAAAGGCCAGTGTTATTTTTTTCTCTTGCAACTAGCTATGTTTCCTTGCTCGCTTTAACAATCTTTTCTCATCATCACTGCTCCGCCAACCTCTTTGCAGTCCGTCGTCTGGCCGCTATTCGTCGCCCAGATCCGGCACATCAAGAGACACGTGACCCGACTCTGGCCCCGCCGCTTCATGGCGCCCATGAAACTGGCGACTAAGAAGGCTCAGAGTTAAGCTGAAAAATAAAGTTATCTAAATCTCTTTACGCATCATCTCCTAAAATGTTTCGAAGCGCAGGCTACCACCATGTAGGCAGTGGCGCTGAAGTCGGCAGTGCCCCTACTGTTAAAAAAATTCCGAACCATTTCTTGCGGTTACGCGGAATGCGAATTCTGTGCGCTTGCTCTTCGGTTTTTACTACCGTTCGTTTCGAGGCTCCGTTTAACAGGACAGCGTGACCGCTGTAGGTACTGAATATATTGCGCACAGATTGAATTGGATGAAAACGACATACAGAACACAGCTCGAGAAACTGGCTGTTTAACATGATGGATGATCTGCTGCGGCGAGAACGTAGAGGTCTAATGCAATGCCCAGTTAAGTAGATCTGTTCATGCCGCCGAGGGTTCGAAACCCCACTTGCAGCCATAGAGTGCTTTGCCATAAAGCGCTTTGTATAGTTTGTTATAAAGCCTACTGGCAGGTTGCCCACAATACTTTGGGCAGGTGGGCCACCTGCTGGAGGCTTCGGACAAACGTGGGCGAAAACCGATATTGCGGGTTTTAGTGTCGGTGCACTGAAAGCCGTGGCTCATATCTGTGGTAGATATCGCTACTCTTATTCGTAGTGGTTTTAATACCACGTTAGAGCTAAACGATACAGTCAATAAAGCCAATCCATCTCTATAAATATCACTTTCATTACTGTGACTGCCGGCTGCCTAGGCGACGTTGAGTCGCCAGGTCTCTAATGGCAGCGTATGCAGAAACCTACAACCACACGAAAGGGTCATTCCGGTAAAAAAAATACGTTTTTAATCAATATAACATTTTTCTTATCTCAACAGTCGAGTATCCACTTGGCTCGGCAGTGAGCTTTCGAAAGACAAGGAAACAAAATGTCGTGTATATAATTTAATACACTGCCGCTTTCACGAACAGCGACATCTCTCAGCATGCAAGTTATTTTGTATTTCACCGGCACTCGCATGCGGCTTGCACGGCCGCAGTTTTTGCCTCAGGATCATGCATTCACTTGCGAGCAGAGGCAGCTTGAATAATGAAACAACATTTGTTCCACGTGTGCGGTCTGGAGAGGGGTGTTTAAAAGTCGCGTTTGCATGACTTCATGCTCTTTCGACACTTTGCGGCGTTGGCGAAGCAGGAGCACCCTAGATCGAAACGAAGAAAGTGACACGTCTGTGACTCGGAATATTAACTTCGGCCTCCCATCTTGATTGAAAGAGCTCGAGGAAAGTGCGGGTGGTAATGCTTCGTAATGACGCCGCACGTTGTTTACGCCACTTTTCCTCCCGATTGTGCTCTTTCGAATACACGTTGAATTATTTACAAAGAAAAGTTCTCAAGAAACCCTCAACAAGTATCCGCGAAATTTAGCAAATAACTTCTACTCTGCTTGCAGTGCAAGATAAAAACTACTCGGTTATTACACTCGCTTTTCAATTTCCACTGTGTGCTACCATCGTTGAACTAGCCAGAGTTTATTGTTGCCTAATTGAAGTCGAAGCTACTGTCCTTAATTAATTAACCTCTGTCGAAGGGCAGCTTTCGAAGGCCTGCTGCTTAATTATCTCTTAAGGAGCCTCACTGGCGCTTGTGACAAATGTAAGCTTTTTATTATTGTAGCAGAAAAGTAGAGAAGACATTCTAGGTTTCTTTCAAAATAATTTACCTCAAGATGCCACCAAGGTGTCGCCAACGTCGAGCCGAAGAAGGGACAGTTGCAGTTGTGCTTCTCTACACAGATTCTTACAGAATTAAAAAACTGGCTAATGGAAATATTCCACTAACAACGATAGAAATTACTGAACTACGTGAAGAATTCAGCAGAAGTTTGCGTTATTTCTTTATATTGAAGCGCTCCATGGGCACCGTAATTATAGAATGATATAATGTCACCATTGTGTCCTGTTAGAAGGCGTAGAAAATTGTTTGCTATAATCAAAGAAAAACAATCGGGTGCAGTGTACTGGTATAGCCCTATTCTGTGTATTCTGTGCCACCCTACAATCCAAATTTCACAATCTCTTCCCCCCACCCCCCCACCTCCCCACCCTCCCTCTTCCCCCACCCCAACCTTCTGTACTGAATCCTGCTGCACTATTTTCTTTGAGTTTACTACGGACTGGAATGAAACTTTCCTCCGCACCACTTGTTCTGTCGACGTCATGTCCACCACTGTTTACAAGGATGGTCTATCCCACTCCACAGCGGGGTAGCCGCATTTCACCGTTATAAATTTAAACAAAAGAAAAGCCGACTGATATCCGGCACAACTTTGCAGCCATTCAGTTATCTTCGTGGTTCTAATCACTGCGACTCCCTGTAATTATCGCATTTTCTGGTGCTCATTCCCCTATGCACTGTAGGCCTCCGGTGCTACTTTTAATCGATAAACTCCGGATAAGCAATGTCATTGGTCTTTCCTAAATTTATGAAGGAAACAGCGTAAAATTAAAAAAAAGCTATCAGTCTTCAGGTAACTTAGTCTACGCTGCGCCGCCTTGGTTGTGGCAAGTGTCCGCGCCGGCTGATGGAACCGCCCATCATGTGGGTTCAACCAATATTATAAGAGTGAGAAAGATTTGTTCAAGGTTTTACATTTTTGCTACTCAAGGGGTGATGAGAGATAGCAAGCTATCCAGCATTTTCACGAACGACTGAAGGTGCTAAGTATAGCCTGGTGATGGCGTTTTTGGAGTTGGGTGGCGATGATGGTTTTAGAATGAGACGTGAGGAGAGTTCGGCGAGTACTTCACGTGAATAAGATTTTCAAGCGTAGCAGTGGCCTTCACTGCTCTGGCCTGGCCCTCCTGACTTGCTCCGCTGGATGGGTTCCTTGTTGCAGGGATGCGCTGCATCATCGGCAAGCCGTGATTCGGTGAAGGATCCTCTCGTGGAAGCTTGGTCGGTGGGGGTAATATAGGGCGCTTTACTGGCAATGGTGGTCGAGGTGGGTCTGGGGCCTGACTTGGTCGTGCTGTCAGCTTTGGCAGTTTGGTTTTGGGGGTCTCCGTTGATCTTGCAGCATTGTGAGACTAGGGTTAACGCAGCTAAGTAGTACGGCGCTTCGCTTCTTTCACGGTATGGCAGCGTGCGCAGACATGTGTGACAGATTTTTTCCTTCCGCGCTTCTCTTCCTTCAGTACTCTTCTTCCGTGCTCATACCGTACTCTTGTACACTTCCTTCTCTACACGAGCAGCTTAAGACAGGAACGCCTTTCTCGCTCCACTAATTCCATCCATTTTTAACACCAGTATTGAAAGTCGAACATCGCCGTGACAACTTGTAGACAACCTTGATGATTAACCCACTGCTTATGTAATACCACAGCGCAAGTTTAGGCTAGTTTGTGCACATTGATAAAAGTTAAAATTGATGAAAACCAAGCGAGACACAAAAGAGTCCAGCACAGCGTGGCGTTCCTTCTTCGTCTTTTTTTGTTGTCTCGTCCAGGTAGCGCTGTTTTTCACCCTTATGTTGTACCACGAAAGTTATCTTTCAGGTAATTAAATGAAATGGGATGAAACCTCACGCGTCTTCTCCTAGGCCTACATGTTGTGGTACCGCAGCATGGATTAATGTGGCAATGTCGGCCGCATTTTTTTACAGGTGGCGAGACAGGCGCTCAAGAGGTGACTCCTGCTGAGACCGGCCGCGGGGTGCGTTGTTGTTGTCGTTTTCTCTGTATTTCCTTAGGCGCGTGCTAGCCACCACCTCATCTTCGTCCCCACCACCTAGGCAGTCAAGCTACATGATAACCTGAACGACACGTATCATCCTCTATCGTTTTCCACTTTTTCGTAAAAATTTCGTCCGGCTGATTAGTCGTCCAGCGCCATCTGATTCTAGGTCGATACCTTAGGGTCAGCACCAACGGCTAGCCGCTTGGAAAACGACATGAAGGCATCTTGCACGTGCAGAAGAAAAAGAAGCATCGAGCAACGTCGAGAGGTAGACACGCCGGCAGTTTCACTTTCACCGGCAGTTTCACCGCTGACGGCTCTCTGCTCCGCACAGGTTCTCCGCCCTTGTTTCACTGTTAGGCATCTTGCCACAAGAGATATGGACTCCCAAGCTCAGCTGATCCCACCATCCCCGAGCGATTCGGAATCCACGGAGAGCAACAGTCGCGATTCAGGTAAGGTAACCGAGGGAATCGTACTGAGGCGACGCATCAGAGTACCGCCTAAATGGCAACGCTTGCGCAACCGCAGTGTCATGTGCTGTGCACAGGGTCAGATCTTGAATTCTGGAATTTAAGATGCCAATGCTTCTTTTTCTTGAAGGCAGCTCTGGCGTGGCTTGGCATTGAAGATGACCGGGAATGAATTCGGAGCGTTTCTACTCTAAATATGCTTTAAATTTACTGCGCCTGTTCGTATATATTTTCCAGCATGTGCTTTACGAAGGGCCCTAGACCGTACTGTGAAGCTAAAGTAATGATATTTTAAGCAAAAATAAGTAATGGAATTTTCTTTGTTTCTTTCCTCTCAGACGTCCTAGCGCAGAGTACACCAGTGTGAAGGAGAACGGAGTTTGTGATTATTATAATGATTACTGGGTTGGGCTTAATGAAAACGCAGCGAGCTATGAAAAGAAAAATGGCAGGTGTAACGTTAAGAGATCGAAAGCAGGCGGAGTGGGTGAGGGAACAAACGCGGGTTAATTACATCCTAGTCGAAATCAAGAGGAAGAAATTCTCTTGGGCAGGGCATGTAATGCGTAGGCAAGATAACCGTCGGCCCTTAAGGGTAACGGAGTTGATACCAAGAGAAGGTAAGCGTGGCAGGGGGCGGCGGAAAGTTAGGTTGGTGGATGAGATCAAGAAGTTTACTGGGATACGGTGGCCGCAAATGACAAATGATAGGGTTAATTGGAGAGACATGGAAGAGGTCTTTGCCCTGCAGTGGGCGTAGTCAGACTGATGATGATGATCATGGTGGTGGTGGCGGTGGATCATTATCGGCGACAAGCGCATTCCTTCCTACTTCCTAACTAGTTTTCTTCTTGATGTATATTATTCCAAAGTTATTTTCAGCTTTAATTGGGAAATGTCTTTTTGTGCAAGCTCGTTTTTCACTCTCATTTTAGAGCGGCGCTGTGCATATATGACGGAAGGTCGCATACACAAAGATTAGTATGATTAAATGTGGTCTTCAGTATTGGTTTTGAAGGGTCTGATGTCATCAATAATATCCCATATGGACTATAGGACGCTTAAAAGCGATTGGAAGACTGATAGCTGAAAAGCAGGGCGGTGACTTTAGGTTACTAGTAGCGGATAAAAATTTGTATTTATAGAAAAAATGGAGGATTTATTGAAAATACCGTTAAGTGTGACGTTTTTCTCAAAGAAAGATAAAAAAGCAAAAACACCGAGCATAGTAGCAATTGCTGCCACCCCGATTCTAGGGATACGCTCCTGTTCCCTATCTTCCCTTCATCCACCTATCCATAGGAACTCCACGTTGGTTCGGTGCGCTCCGAATTCTGAAACATCACGACTAATCAATTTCAATTCGTGTGTGTGTGCGCAGCGTGTTTGATCGGGATAGGCCGTGTTTGGCGAGCACGGCGAGATCCTTGCTCTGTACACAAACCACGCTGGGCATTGCCTATGCTTGCGCTAAATTTTCTTTTGGGGGTGAGCTGAATGGCGTTTTTTTCTCGTGTGGCAAATTCGCAGCCAGTGTTCTGCTCGGTACCGTGGCTTTCCACAGCTCCACCCTCTTTTGTTTCGGCTGGAGGTTCATATGGTAACAATAAAAGTCCTTTGATTTCCGGCTTCCACAGTGAATGCGGCGAGAGTGAGGGAATGTCGCCGGGCGGCGGAATCCAGCGCATTTAGGACAAGAACACACGGAACAGTGTGAATTCAGTACATGAAAAGGCTCGCTCAAGCCTTAATTACGTGTAACGCACGAATCATGCAAAAAGCACCCACTGCTCTCAACTAGGCCCACGTTTATACACATTTTGTTCGTGTATACCCCATATCGTTACATGCACAGAAAATGACTGACCTCTCTACTCAAGGTGTTTGCGCAAGTCAGGCGTGATCATGAATAATTTGGAACGCAAAGCAAGGCAGCTTGTCTCCTCACTGCTTTTTTTTTTTGACTGCGTGGTTTTCGCAGGTTTCCAATACACTCGATGGAAGCTGATGGCAGTCCGGCAAGATCTTCAACTCACAAAAAATCGTAAGTGCTGAAATCGGGGAGGGATTCGATATCAGCAGTTGAATCGCCGATTTACTGATTGAGTAAGTCATTGCTATGTCATTTTATCATGTTGCCTCCACACAACCTTTGCTTGTTTTTATTTATTTTTAATTTCGGAATGGCCTTTCGTTTGTTGTTTTCTTCTCTTTGGTCACTCTTACATCCCATAGCGATGGTCTAATAGACTATCTGGTTTTCTTTTCTTTCCACTTTGAACTTCCTAAGGCTGTATAGACAACTCACGAAGGTGCGATTTCCGTAGTATTAATCGATTAAAAGGAAGGAAAATGCTCATTACGTCTGTTCCAGTGGACACCTATACTATGCCATCAGAAAAGAGACTTAATGGGGAGTGAAAGGAACGCATAAAGAGAGTCGCTGCGGCAGAAAGCTCGGGTTTATCTTTGACCTCCTGTGGTTTTTTTAACCCTGACAGACTACACGGGAGACTTTTTGCATTTCGCCTATACTGAAATACAGCCACGGATACCGGGGTTCGATCCCACAACCTCTCACTCATCAGCTAAAAGCGACCTTTTAGCTAGATATCCTACTTCGCGACGCCACACTGCCTCGCTGGAGGAAAGCATAGGACACTTGAAGCCCATCGTACATAAAACGCGATATACACAGACGCTCATGAAAATATAGTTGGAAAACGCGGTATCGCTGCAGACACATTGACTTTAGCCTCTCAAAGCATGCATACATTGCCAATAGGCCAAATGTACGAAACTTTACAAAAGGCTCAACCGCAGTGCATGGAACTTCATCTCATCTTTGTGCGCTGTTCACCTGGCTGTGGGCACTATATTCATGTCGGTGGTTACTATTACTGTTGCTAATGCTAACCTTGTTTTTTTAAAAATCAATGACTGACGGTTCCTAACACTTTCTTCTTTCAACATTTCAGTCAACATGTAAGCATTTACGTCCATCTTGAATACCTTTCTTTAAAGATCGCGCTACGAGTGGAATGCTTGAACATTGCGTAGTAAACAATCGTGTGGTCAACCATGAAGGCAGTTTTAACTCAAGTAAAGTTACGAAAACCTTCCGTGGGGGAGTTGGTTGCATACCGATTGGAGTATTTCAGGGCGCAGCAAACATCTTTCGTAACTATGCAGCGCCCGCAAATGCTCCCGTTGGTTTTAATTGTTACAGCTACAAATTTGTCTACAGCATAGACGCAGTACGAGCGGAAATGAATAATCGAAGGAACAGAGGCATCGTGTGTTCCATCTCTGGTCTTGCTTCAAAAACACTGCATTTTTACGTCCGTTGTCGGACGCCTGGTGAAGCCTTCTTAAAATTGGCAGAGGGTGATTCTCGCCAACAGAGGAGCTAAGCACAATGGTCAAGCTATTGATAGAGGTTAGAAAGTCGCATGCTGAATGGGAAACCGAAGCAATACGGCTGTTGTGGTGAAATGCGTAGAACAGAGGACATTCGACAAAAGGGGAGGGGGGGGGGGGGGAGTGTTTCTTTCTGGTAGCGCGACGCTTGAGTTCGAATGTAGTGTACCTCACTGCAGAACCAACTTATTCCTTATAAGCAAAAGTCCTGGATGTCTTATAGGTGCCCTACCAATGGGCAAGAAATCAAGATATTAGTGGCACGGCACTTCCGGAAGAAAGGCATAAGTCTCTAGTACCAGCAGGTCATGTGTTTGAGACTCCATGAACCGTAATTTCGCCTTCATACCAGTGCTCAATATTGTGTGCCTCTACTGAATGCGCCTAACTTGCGGTTTTAATGCGATATCGTAAGAAGCCTAATGGGGATAGAAATGTGTTGTCGGTCGTATTGTCACGGCTTGACGTACAGGCCGGCGGCGAGAACGGGTGAAGACAGGGAGCACAGAAAAACAGGGAGGTCCACCAGCAGCAACGTCGTCGTCGGCGCGCGGCAAAACACTCCTCGTCTTTATCTTCCACTCGCGACACTACCTCCCCCTATAAAGAAGCATCGTCCCGATGCTAACACGAAAACAAAGGCACAGGGCGGAAAGCCGCACACGCGCACAAAAACTCCTGCTGGCGAGTGTAGAAGGAGGTGGGAAAATCAGTTCGGGGCAGACGATCATCGCGCGTAATACGGCTTAAGCCGCACTACGTGCACAATGTCAGGGCGGGACGTCGACGGTCGTGTTCCTTCCGGCAGCACCTCGTAGTTAAGTTCACCGATGCGGCGAAGAACTGTATACGGGCCAAAGTACCGCTTTATGAGTTTGTCGGAGAGACCTCGACGGCGTACTGGCGTCCACACCCAGACCTTGTCTCCAGGGTAAAAATGTACGTCGCGTCGACGGAGATCGTACCGACGAGCGTCGGCATGCTGTTGGTGTTGGATGCGGAGTCTCGCGAGTTGCCGAGCTTCTTCCGCGCGCTCGCATACTATTCGGGCACCATCGTCTACGTCGACAGGCGGCTCGTGCGGTAGCATAGCGTCAAGCATCGTGGTGACCTGTCTGCCATGGACCAGCTGGAAAGACGTCATACCGGTCGTCTCCTGGACAGCGGTATTATAAGCGAATGTAACGTAGGGCAGTACCGAGTCCCAACTGCGATGGGCGACATCCACGTACATGGCGATCATGTCGGCCATGGTCTTGTTCAACCGCTCCGTCAGCCCATTCGTTTGCGGATGGTACGCAGTAGTTCGGCGGTGGCTGGTGCAGCTGAGACGGAGGATCTCCTGTGTGAGCTTGGCCAGAAACGCGGCACCCCGGTCAGTGATCAAAACGGCAGGGGCACCGTGACGGAGCACAATGCACTCGATAAAAAATTTGGCTGCCTCAACAGCTGTCGCAGACGGAAGTGCTCGGGACTCCGCGTATCGCGTTAGGTAGTCCGTCGCTATAATAATGTACCTGTTGCCCGACTGCGACGTCGGAAATGGACCAAGAAAATCCATTCCGACGGTGTGGAACGGAACAAGCGGTGGTTCGAGTGGTTGGAGAAGACCAGCTGGTCGTATGGGTGGTGTTTTGCGCCTTTGACACTTTCGACAAGTTCTGACGTAGTGACGCACGTACTTAGGATGTGTCGGCCAGTAGTACCGTTCTCGAATACGTGAAAGCGTCCGGCTGTAGCCAAGGTGACCAGCTGTAGGATCGTCGTGGCAAGCTTGGGCGACCTCGGAGCGCAGGTCCTCCGGCACAACAAGGAGCCACGACCTCGGGCTGCTGTCGAAGTTCTGCTTGTACAATACGCCGTGCATTATCTTGAACGTCGGCAGCATGCGCTGGAAAACGCGAGGCACCGCAGCTTCGTGGTCTTCCAAGTGCGCCATCAGCTGACCAATCTGAGGATCACTGCGTTGCCGAGCAGCCATATCTGCCGTGTCCAATGCCCCAAGAAAGCCGTCCTCTTCGTCATTTTCGCCTCCCGGTGCCGGCTCCACAGGGGCTCGAGACAAGCAGTCAGCATCATGATGTTTGCGGCCGGACTTGTAGGTGATGGTGACGTCGTACTCCTGTAGCCGAAGGCTCCACCGAGCAAGGCGGCCTGCGGGATCCTTAATATTGGCGAGCCAGCACAGCGAATGGTGGTCGGTGACGACACGAAAAGGGCGACCGTACAGATAGGGCCGGAATTTGGTGATGGCCCAGATGACAGCGAGGCACTCTTTTTCAGTTGTCGAGTAATTGCCCTCCGCCTGCGAAAGAGCTCGGCTGGCATACGCAATAACCCTCTCAGCGCCATCCTGGAATTGCACAAGCACTGCTCCTACTCCTTTGTTGCTGGCGTCCGTGTGGAGCTCAGTGTCGGCGTCTTCATCAAAATGGCCTAGTATCGGGGATGTTGCAAGGGCGTGTTTTAATTGGCGGAATGCTGATTGTTGCTCCTCGTTCCACTCAAAGGCAACGCTATCCTTCGTAAGGCGGTAAAGTGGCGCCGCGATCTGGGCAAAGTTTCGAACGAAACGCCTGAAGTATGCACAAAGACCGAGAAAGCTTCTGACGGTCTTCTTGTCCGACGGTGGAGGGAAGGATGCAACGGCAGCCGTTTTCTCGGGATCTGGCTTCACACCCACTTGGCTGACGATATGACCAAGGAACTTCAGTTCACTGTATGCGAAGCGGCACTTCGAAGGCTTGAGCGTAAGTCCGGCGTTCAGAAGAGCTTGAAGAACTGCTTCAAGACGCACCAGATGGTCTCTGAAAGTGCTTGAGAAGATGACGACGTCACCCAGATACATGAGACATGTCTGCCACTTCAGGCCGGCTAGCACAGTATCCATGACTCGTTGAAATGTCGCGGGCGCTGTACACAGGCCAAACGGCATCACCTTAAACTCGTACAGGCCATCCGGGGTTATAAATGCGGTCTTCTCGCGGTCGCGCTCATCCACTTCAATTTGCCAGTATCCACTCTTCAAGTCGATGGACGAAAAATAGCGGGCATGACGAAGACGGTCGAGGGTGTCGTCGATGCGTGGGAGTGGATACACGTCCTTCTTGGTCACCTTATTGAGTCGCCGGTAGTCAACGCAAAATCGAAGGGTCCCGTCTTTTTTCTTGACCAGCACTACAGGTGCGGACCACGGACTGTTGGATGGCTGGATGACGTCGTCGCGTATCATTTCGCGCACTTGCTCCTGGATGGTTTCCCTTTCCTTCAAGGAAACGCGGTACGGCGGTTGGCGAATCGGATGCGTTGCGGTGTCGACAATAATTCGATGTTTGGCGACTGGCGTTTGTCGAACTCGAGATGTCGTCGCAAAACAGTCGTTGTACCGATGCAAAAGGGAGAGCAGTTCGCGTGTTTGGGAAGGCTCAAGTTTGGGATCTCGTGACCCGGGCGGGGCCGCCTCCTTAGGCAGCGCAACTGCTTCACGAACGTCGCTAAGCTCTTCCATTTGGGCTATTACTGACCCTTTCGTCAAGTGCTGCGGCTCGTTCCTGAAGTTGGTCACGAAGATGTTGGCTCGCCCTCGTTGAACATTTGCGACCCCTCGCGCAACACCAATGCCGCGCGTAAGTAACATCTGGACATTGCCTTCCAGAACGCCTTCTCCACATGCTGTTGTATCGGCTCGGACCGGCAGGAAAACTGTCGACAACGGCGGCAAGTGGACATGGTCGGCATCAATTTTCATCGCAAAGCCTGTGGCCCGGGGCGGTACTGGCGATGAAGAACGTGCGCGGAGGGTCAACCTGTTCTGCCCTATGTCGATTACGGCGCCATATTGACGGAGAAAGTCCATTCCCAGAATAACATCTTTAAAGCAATTCTCCAATATCACGAAAGTGGCGGGGCACGTCTCACCGTGGATCTCGACGCGGGCAGTGCACTTGCCAACAGGGTTTACGATGTGGCCGCCCGCGGTACGTATGGGCGGTCCGTCCCACTGGGTGGTAACCTTGCGAAGACGCCGAGAGAAACTGCCGCTGAAGACCGAGTAATCAGCGCCGGTGTCCACAAGCGCCGTTACGTCGCGCCCGTCGATCAGAATGTTCACATTGCTAGAGGTTACAAAACGGTTTGCGTTTCCAAGGATACCAACGGTCGAGCTGGGACACACTAACGTAGACGGAGGTTCTTTGCTTCGTGCGACTCCGGCAACGCCACCTCCAGGCGTCGCCGTACTCAGTTTTCCCGAAGTGGCGAAAGGCTCTCACGGCGAGACCCGCGAGAAGGGGATGGTGGGCGGCGAGGTGGCGGCGACCGAGAGGTGCGAGGAGCAGCTGTAACCGGTGAGGGAGAACGTCGAAGGTAGTCTTGTATGTCGCGGGGCTGCTCACCGTAGCGGGGGCACGGATCGGCCCGGTGAAAACCCCTTAGGCCGAGTTCGCGGTATGGACAGGAGCGATACATGTGATCAGGCTCACCGCAGTGAAAACACAGTGGGCGCCGGTCCGCAGTCCTCCAGATGTCGGTCTTCCTGCGTCTCGGCGGTCCCAGGCGTGCATCAGACGAGTGCAGGAACTCACGGCGTCGAAGGCCGGAATCGGGAGCGCTCTGGTCCTGGCGATGGGCGGGAGGAGGACGACGAACTGCGGCGGCGTAGCTCAGAGCTGGTGGGTCGGCTGCAGCTACAATTGGGACGTCTTCTGGCGCCAGCGCGTGTCGCCGTTCTTCGCGAACGGCCGACGCGATGGAGACAGAGGCGGGCTGCTCAGGAGTAGGGAAGAGCTTTTTCAGCTCCTCGCGGATGACGTCGCGAATTATTTCTCGAACATCGGCGAGACCAACTCCGCCCAGGTCAGACGAGGCAAGACTTGAGACGACAGGAAGGGCTCTCAGTCTCTGAAAGTGACTGGTTCTTGTCGCCAATGCCTGCTCGATGTTGGTAGCTTCGGCGGCGAATCCGGCCACTGTGGTCGGAGGATTGCGGATGAGGCCTCCAAAGATGTCATTCCGGACACCCCTCATCAACGCCCGTACCTTTTTCTCCTCAGTAGCCCGCGGGTCGGTGCGGGCACTCAGACGCAGCACGTCTTCGACGAAGCTCCTGACGCTTTCGGTAGGTCCCTGGATGCGAGCGTGGAGCAGATCTTCAGCTTGCTGTCGCCGATGCTGGTTCGCGAACGTGCGTACCAGTTCGCTCTTGCACGTCTCCCATGATGTTAATGAAGCCTCATGGTTCTCAAACCAATACTTTGCCGTGGCTTCCAGGGAGAAGTACAGGTTTTGCAGGCATTGGTCTGGAGTCCACCCGTTATGTCGCGCTACTCTTTCATAGTTTTGGACCCAGTCTTCAAAATCGTCAAGGCCATCGCCACGGAACGGCACGACAGATCTTGGAGTGAGAGGCACGTAGACGATCCCCGATGCAATCGCGGGGTCGGTTTGTTGTGACTGGGACGCCATGGTGACGTTGGCTGTCCTAGATGTCCGCGATCCCTCGGGCAAGAGTCCGAATTCCGGCGCTTGGCCTTGCTGGCGTCGGCTAGCGCGAGTCTCAGTTTCCGCCGAGGGCTCCTCCAAGAAAACTCGACGGCCAGGACTTAGGACGGGGCTCGAACTACGAGGCGGGGTGCGCTGCATGAGACGGGTGAAGACAGGGAGCACAGAAAAACAGGGAGGTCCACCAGCAGCAACGTCGTCGTCGGCGCGCGGCAAAACACTCCTCGTCTTTATCTTCCACTCGCGACAGTATAATACACTGGTTGCCTGTAGGGAAGTGACATTTCCAGACAGGATAATTCCCACTACCTTAAAGGAACTGACGTCATGAGACCGAAATGACAAATATACGTCCGTGCCACCAAGTCTAGACACCCCGGGGGCAGCGTCTAACTGCCCGCAAGATGACCAGCAGCAACGTCTACTTATGCGCGGTCACACATGCGGGGTCCGCAAAGATCATCAACACTAATGACACGAAACCCTATGTAAAGGCATCAACAGGCTCTAATGCTATTACATTGCCAAGTCATAATGTAATTAAGGGCCAATGAAAATTTTTATTCATACGCTTGGTTGAAGTTATTGCACGCATCCTGTCCACAGGGATAGTTGCTCCTACATTTGCGGGTGTACTCAACAGAAGCGGCTGCTGACTTTAGGCGCACCGAATTTCCTTCGTTTCCCATCTGCTCTGAGCATTCTCAGCGCAGCGTTCATAGCAGCCCTTCCTTTCTGCCTGCGTGCAGGTCTGCCCACGAGAACACCCGGCAGGTTGTCATCGCTCTCTTTGCCCTCAGCGTCCTCGCCTCCATGTTTCTCGCCTACTTCTTCATCTGGCGAGGTGGGGTCACCACACTGCGTACAAGCGGTGGCATCGACTGTTGCCCTGAGCCTACAGTAGATGGTGGCCACGTGGCGTCAAGCACATCGCATTTAAGCATTACGTGTAGCTCTTACAACTCTGGTGGTTACCGACTATTCGAAGGGGCGCGCAGAATTTTGTCGCCTCTCTGGCCTTAGTACGTAGCGGCCGCTATGAAATGAATGCATGGTCGACCAATTATACTGAATGTCTAATTCTAATATTGGCATCACATGGAACCCGCGTTTTTTGGGTCAGCTCCCGAGTACCACAACGACTAAGCCACCGCCACGGCTGCTGCGGTAGCTAACAACTAATGTCCGTCGTACCACGGAAAAATGTTCCTGGGTGTTCCTGAAAAATGTTCTTCATATTTAAAACACCCCACTTTTAACATTTTGAAAGTATGCGTTGAAACTAACGCATGTTAGATAAATAAATCAATTGCACACTGATGTTTTTTGCACTCCTACTGAATTACAGTATTCTTTTGCAGCATGATGAGCTGCGACTGAGTATAGCGAAAAATAACGTCGCCTTTATTTATGCACACGACACCCTGTCCCCGCGTCCCGTCGCCGCAGGGATTCTGGAGCAATACGGATCCGACCTGTCCCAATTCCAAGCCCCCCGTCATTTGGCACGCACCACGTCGAGGAGGGTTCTCCGCCTGAAACAGCGGGCGCCGCTGCGCTGCGAAAAACGTGAGCGACACAGACACGTGTACCTAAGAAAAGCTTTTCAACGCCTGTCCACTTCAAGGGGAACTAAATACAAGCTTCAACACAATCTATGGTGACAAAATGACATAGAACAGACATTTTTTTTTTAGAAATGACAATACACTTTCGGAGGTTTCTAAATTATGAGGTGCCCAATGTCTCAGCCATTTACTCCCGTTGGCTGTGTTGTGGCCAATCCAATAACAAAACGAAGACACAATCCCTTGTTTACAAACGCCTGTCACGACAGCGCTCGAATTATTAATGAGGATGCGACGCCGACATAACACTAACAGTGTTGTGCCAGCACTGCGACCTCAATTTAAGCATGTAGACTGAAATCTTTTAGGATAATATGTAAAGCACTTTCCCGCAGGCACAGTTTCCTTGCAAATACTTGAGTATACTTACCCAATAATTCTATACAAAAGCATTTTTGAGCGGGAAAACTTTTATGAACGCAATCTTCTCTCACGGTGTAATATTTCACTATAACAGTCAATAGATCCGCAGATGACCCGACGGCAGTCTTGCATTTTTTTTCTATTAACTTTTTTGCTACCGTAAAAATCGTTCTCCGTGGTTTCCTATGGGAGTCTTAACTATTCGATGCGATCGATGGAGACACTTTAAAGGAGATTTTGCTGCATATCAGAATAATAGACCATTACCTTCAGTATTTCCGTAAAAGTATCTTACAAGTTTCTAATGTTGAAAATTTTTATCTATCCGAAATTCTTGAACATGAGTCCAAGAAGTTATTGCCCGTGAACAATTCACGTTATCTAGCGCTGTTACGACTAAATTTTTCCTACGTTAATTGTAATTATACGAATCGCGTGTTTTCAAAAGCCTAGAGTGTTATAGTTCCACATTATTCCGACTTGAAACCGCCGCTGCATGCATCTTTTTCTGTTCTTCATAATGTTCTAAGCAGAGCGCGCTGAATCAAACAAGAACGTATACCCAGAAGCAAAAATACACGAAGCCGGATGAAGGTTGAATAAGAAATTTGCTCTATGCGCTCGTTCATCTCCAACCAGGTCATTTTGTGCAGTTTATTTATTTGAATGGTTCAGTACAAACTCGCGCAGCTCTCCATTTATGCTCAATTGGGGCTCGTTCATTAATAATACAGCATATACGCAGTGCGACAAAACGAAGTATGATATCGAGGACTCCGGCCAGGCTTTAGGCGGTGCTGTTGTTCGTTTCAGTCGGGTTGTTGAGAAGGTATCAGCAAAACGCAAGGAGGCAAACACAACAAGCCGGCGATTGACAGGGATAAACGCTGGACTTCAACTGTGCTTTAATAAAACAAATATTGCCCATCAAAGTTTCCCATGCATGCGTGAACAACACTCCCACCACAATAGAAATCTCTTAACGTAGCGGATACCAAGGCCTGGCGCCGACTTCAGGCATACACTTCAGCAATCTTCTAATAAAAAAAACCCTTCTGCACCGCCTCCCCCCCCCCCCTTCCAGTATTCCATACCTTCATCTCCTCCGCATGGAAATGTCCCAACCCACCGGGAATCAACCAGCCGCCCATCGCTAACCATACATTCTCTCTCTAAGAGGCTGCTTTGTTGAGCTCAGACCCGCAAGGCCAGCAACGGCTGTTTGTATGAGCGCGACGGTTATCGCGACAACCGGAGGAGTCCTGAACTGAGGACACCGCCCGTAGATAATAGGAACCTTTCACTCACCAATCTAAAATTGATTGAATAAGTGCTATTTATCTTCCTGCTCACTTAAAGACACGTAGTGATATGATTTTAGTTATCTTTTGTTTTTCTAAAATCTTATCTGCCCTCAACACAGACGCACTCCTATGTCGGCAGGGTGATGTCGGCAGGGCTATAAGTTCGACGTCATGCATCAAGGTGTATATAATTGTGTTTGTGTGTCAATAAATCTTCAGTTGGAAGTAACCGCTCGTGTTGTCCAAGTCTCTTTCTCTTAAAAAAAGATTTAACTGCTCGAGAGGGTTAGGACACAACAGAGACACATTCACGACACTTAGAAGCGCATCTAAGTGGCGCATCTAAGTAAGCGCATCTAAGTGGCGCTTCTAAGTGTCGTGAATGTGTCTCTCTTGTGTCCTAACCCTTTCGCGCAGTTAATTTTTTTTTTTTCAGAAATGAACCGACTAGCCCGGCAAATCCTTTTTCAACTCTTTCTCTGCCCGTGTTTTTTTGCGCTTGTACGTGTCTGCTATGAACCAACTAGCCCAAAAGTCTGTGCTCTTGCACCCCTATAGTCCAGCGTTTTCCCTTCTCAACCGCTTACTTCTTGTGCCCGCGTACTTCTGTTTTCCTCGGAACTTCGGAACATTTTAACATGCACGGAGTGACCGTACAGCTAGCGTCGCCGCACCTTGTTTTAGTCCCTGTTTCTCATTCATTCGCAACCAGCACGCCCAATGCTGTCGCTCGTATTCACTCTGTATGCTCATCTCCGTCTTTTCCTCGTCCCCATTTTAGCGGACGTGATCTGCGACCCGATGCCTGTCCTATGCACCCTGGGCGCCGACGGCCTTTCCAACTGGATCGTGCTGCCCCCGATCGGCTACTGTTCCATCATCTTCTACGAAGCCATAGGATACCGGGATCGCGATATGCTAGGCGCGGAGCCCAGCGAACGGCTGACCAACTTTATGCAGCGAGCCAGTGAGAGGGCTGGGTCGGAGTTTGGCGTCGCCTTCGAGTTCGGGCGAGTCAACCATCTTCATTACAGCCTGCTTATACATCCAGAACAAGCCTTCGTGTTCATGCATGCCCCTTGCGCTTGATTTCACTTTTGCAATTCATCTCACTCTATTCGTACAGTTAGGCTGGTTTATGGATGCACGCTCTGGACAGTACTGTACAGTCTACGACTGCAATGCTCCCGTGAACCCTCAGAAGATGTGGCGTAAAGAAATGCGGGCAAGAGGCAGGGCTGGTGAACACAAGAGGCGCTGTATTCCTAGCTCAACAATATACCCTAACATTTTGTCGTGAGAGTGCTTCAGAAAGGAGGCGTTAGAGATGCAGCTGTCAAAATAACCGTGAGTAATGACAGAAGCACGGATATTTTAAGGTACTTCATTTTTAGAAGTACTTGTATTTGGGCGTGTTGGTTCATAACTTTTCAGGAGGACACAGTGGCGCAATAAAAGACACGGACATAGAAGTAGACCAAGGACGAGCGCTTTCCTTGCTCGTCCTTGTCTACTTCTATCGCTCGTCCTTGTCTACTTCTATGTCCCTGTCTTTTATTGCGCCCCTGTGTCCTCATGAAAACTTCATTTTTAGCCGTATATCAGTAAACCTGCTCACCTGCTGATCTATTTCTGAGCGGCTGCCCTGGATGGTGCCGCGGTTGAGCCTGCATGCTACTAGAAGTTTCCTCGGCAGCCGTGTGTGTGAACCATAATCTTCCCATGTCGTATGAAGTCCTTGTAATAGTCTCTAATAGATTTAAATTTGATCCGCACTTTCCTGCAGCTGTCTGCGTTTTATCGTGCTAACTCTGTTCACGAGTAAGTTCAGGCTCGAGGTAGAAGTCACTGCAGATCTCCAAACAGAGGTAAAAAAATATCGTTAAAAGCTATTGCTGGCCTTGGATGCACCTCCGCGTTCTTTTTTAGTAAGTAAAGAGTAGCTGACTCTGATCGGACGTTAAAAAAAGAGCGGCTTTAATTTAATTGCCAGTATTTGCGGATACCGCTTTACTGCTGTTGGGGAGTATTTCTGCCGAGGTGGCGATGTAACGATGCGATTTATTATGAAGCTTTAAAATTTTCAGAACCAAAAAATCAGTTTATCCCCGCTTGTCTCACAATACCCAATGAACGTAGACAGACCAAGGCACAGCATTCAAATACGCACTTTGAGTTTAGTAGCACACATCCTCAAATTCCCTACCTGCGACAAACCTGTCTCTTCCGCCAAAGGGCAGCAGTCGCGCAGCAAGTTACTTGGTAGATATGTAGGGTTACCGTAAATACAAAATGCGAGTCGCAAATTTCTCCTCACCGTTCAAAACAATAAGCCGGTAAGCACGGCAGGCAAACCAGAGACTGTATTGTTTCTGTACACCATGCGCATGGTGCCTGGTAACACCGGGTACCTGCTGCCTTTGGGAACACGCTACTACTTCGTAGTTGAGCACTGCTCGGTACGGGCAGGTAGCTAAGCGAAGGTATGGTGAGTAAGCGAAACTTAACACCGTACAAGCATAAACAAAGGCTATTTTTGTCACAGTCTATTGCTTTACTGACTTCCCGCGCAACCTGCGCGCCTTTGTTCCATGTGCAGATACGCTAAGAAGGCCCAAGAAATGCTGGAAGGTTCTAACGGTACGGAACTGCTGGCTCCATTCCACCAGCACGGGATTTTCCACTTCGGAGTGCTCGACGCCAAGACTTCCCCGTCTCCTGCCGAGGTTAACATCAAGGCCACCCTGGATCTGTTCAATGTTAGTACACCACGTATTTTGCCGCTTCGAGGTGTATTCTTCGCTTGTACGATCGCGCGTGCACGTGAACTCAGGACACTCCAGACGTACTCGTATCCAGAAGTTAATCAACATGAACATCGCTGGAGTTAGCGCCCTCCCGAAAGAGTGCGCGGACTTGTGTGTGTTTGTACAGGGTGATACACTTTTGAGGTGAATACGCAAATGTATGGATGCGCTTCTTGCGCGCCAGTGCATCCGTACCAACTGCACATCAAACCGAACTTGCAGAACACGTAAAACAGCACCTACAGATTTTTTTCCCATCAACCACTTTGCTTCCATCCACGGCCGTGCTGAGTGCACGGGCGCTCCGGGGAGCGCGGCCATACACTCACTTGTTCCCCTTAAGAGTGGATCACCCAGCACATCGCATGGCTCCGCGGAGCATGACACCGTAAGTGATTCACACTCTTCCAACCTGAAAAGCACTACTAGAATGTCATCGAAGTGAAAGCTGGATATACCGGTTTCAATATACCTATAGGCACCGATGGCGACCACTCGGCTGGCATTGCAGAGAGTATTTTGCTGTAAAAATAAAACTGAACAAATAAAATAGTACCACATTATTACAGCAAGGCTAGCTTCATAATATAGCGCCGGAAAGCAAGCAAAACAGATTCCTCAGGTGTATAAACAGAGTAGAAAATAATCTCGCGAAATGTGTGGGAAGCGTACACTCTGTACATCGAAGTCCGGTGGCTGGCTTTAGATGAACGCCGTCGAGCGTATTTCTGCTTGCTGGGCCTTTCCAACCCTATATGTTACCCGATGTTTCAAATATGAGTACATTTGTAGAAATATGTTCATTCACCATTCACAGGTGTAAAAAAAAATCTTTATTTTCAACTTCCTCTGACTTGCTGCTTGGTGGCACTGGTTATTAAGCATATCGATTCTTGAAAGGGAAGATGAGATCTCCATTACATATTTTCCTCAGTAAAAATTGATTCTCGCTCTTTTTATGGTTATTTCGACGTTTGTACGACAGCAAAATACATATTGATGGCCCAGAAAATCAGATTTTCGAACCTTCCCGCCAGTAATTCAATTTCGTGACGTCCTTAACGAAAACGACAGGTTGCCAGCATTTTGAAATTTCTGGCAAAAATGCCTAGCCTCCGGAATCCGCGCGAGAAAGTCAATGTTCACGCAAGCATTTTGTTTTCGAAACCGGCCGGGGATGCCGACATCCGTATTTTGGTTTTAGATCTTTTATGGCTTACAGGCACGAACTTCTAGTTGTCATCAGTGGCCCTTTAAGTGAACGTACTATCGCGCTCAATATGAGTTGCAACGCGCGGTCATCGACCGGGGTTCGTTCCGTGGTGTGCCTCCTCGAAACAGTCGCTCGGAATTCTGGGAAAACTGCTGTTCCAGGAAACAACAGCAACCCCGCTCAGGAAAAAGTTTCTCCCAGAATTCCGAGCGACTGTTTGAAGGAGGCACACCACGGAACGAACCCCGGTCGATGACCGCGCGTTGCAACTCGTATTGAGCGCGATAGTACCTGCAGAATCTGTTGCGTTGCACCTAATAGCAAGCACCACTGTACATTCGAGACGGAACTTTTTTTTTAGCTGCTGCGGCAGTTCCAGAGGACGAGAGACTCCGAGACCCCGCACTTCCTGGGCGGAATCGTGTTCGGCGTCAGAATGACGCCGCTCCAGACACAGGCGGAGATCGACCTCATCAACGACGTTGTCATGTGAGCCCCACTCCAATGGAGGCACATTATACCTCGAAGCATGGCTCCAAGATGCGACAGCGAAGAAGTAATGCGAGGAAAAATTAGAGGGAAGCTGGAGTCTTTTGACTGTTCCCTGTCCGCCAGTGTAGGGCTAGTAGCTACCAGGTGATGTTTCACCAGCCTAAGTGTTATGCCGCATGGCCTCTGAGCGTACGTTTGCCTGTTTGGTCGAAACTGCGGCGGCCTTACTGCAATAACAGATTAGCACTAAAGTGCATACGTATAAGATTGCAGAGCGTCTTAAAGAAGCTCAACGTGCCCAATCACTCAATGGCTTTCCACAACCAGGTACATCGGCAACCTTGTGTGTTCCACTTGAAAGTGAAAAACCCCTATGACACAATGGCTAATGTAGCATGATATAATGCAACATTCTTGCTTTTGGGAGCATTTTCAGCATTCAGTCATGTGAAAAGATGAGGCGGCCGTAGAGGAAAACCCTCAAGAGCTTGACTAGAACTCTACTGAGCAGGTATGCTTGTCACAATATATTCTTTTTCAACGTCTCTTCGGTGGCAACGAAGAAAATACTACCAGGCCTGTCACCCGCCACCTTGGCACAAAGAGAAGTTTATACACGAGGACACTTAACCAAGGTCCGTACGTGCCAAATTGCCCTGGGCCACATTACCTGACACATTCAAAATCCCGTTGCACGTTACTCCACTACGTTTGGCCGTCAAGAAAATGGGAGCTTTTTTTTTGTTTTACGACGCAAGTCCGGGACACTCCATTGACCTGTGACTTAATGATAAGGGTCGTCACAGCGCGAAAGCAAAAGCATGAACAAGAACCGGACACAGCAGCGCTGTGTGCGTCAGCTTCTTTATCGCGCTGTCCCTTTTGCCGCTGTGACAATCCTTACCATGAACAACCAACTCGCCCGAACTTCTAGACTTGTAGACTCGTTTTAGCCTGGAAAGTACTCCATTCACAGTCGTCATCATAAAGCATCTGTGTATTGTTCCCGCTTTTTTGTGTCTGGAGGTTCTGTGAAAGCTGCTAAGATGCGCATCCCACCAGTCCAGACAAACACGATCCTCAGCACCTATCAGCTGCTGAGTAACAGCGATATCTAGACGACCCACAAGAAGATGCTCACAAAGAGCGAAGAACAAATCAGGCATTTAAGCGCAGCGACTAAGTGATCGTGCTTCGTTTCTCGAAACCTTCTTGTTGAGAGAGTTGGTAGCTGTTCATTACAAACATTTAAAGGCACCATGAGACGCACACACACAAGAGAAGACAAGGAGTCAGAGCGCTCGCTTCTCTAGTGTTCCATCTGAAAGATCCAGGTTTCCTCGTCTCACCTTTCTCTGAAACAGTTGAACTCTCAGGAGCAAAGACGAACCCGAGACAGAGTCATTCTTTATCTCATCCTCTTTTCCCAGTGTAGCCTGTTTACGGAGTCCAGGCGCCACGTTCTACCACTAGCCCAATAGTCCAAACTATTATCGCTCATCAGGGCAGCGCATTTTGCTGTCGGTGGAATACCAACTAGTCCCCACATAATTATCGCTTTAAATCTGTCAATACAATTAGCCCTTTAATCACTTGTGCGCAGAGGCTTCAAAGTGAACATGCTGGTGGCGATGACGCACCTCAGAGAGACACACGGACTGAACATCCCGTGCCGAATCACGGGGCCTACCACGTGGGACCACAAGTACACGCGCTTCGAGCACCCCATCGTGAGTAATCGTGAGAGAACGCGTCACAACAATGGCACAGCTTTGTGTCGGTCCAAAGAATTGACGCTGTGCATGAGGTGGTCGGGTTGCACCCACTGCTGTAAGCCACATGTGCTGACGGAACCGTGAGGACTGTTTTGTTTTTGTTTTTTTTTTGGAGCTTCAGCTCTACTCGTCGCGTTTCGAGCTTCAGAGTTGTGCTGTTTCCATGGATAGAATCCAAGATGACGGCCTTCATAGTAACGACATTGTATCGAGTGGTTGCCATGGTAACCAAAGAGATTCCATAATGGAATAAAATAATAACGATCGCTATCGATCCGGTATATATATCCCTGTCTGGCAGGCGTCAAAGTCAGGCCACTTCGCCTCGACGTTCGAGTAAAATTTGCATGATTCGCACGATTCAGAGTTTCGTGAAGCATAAACCTACTTGTTAGGTTAGAGTCTTGCTCGCGGCAGGGATTCGAAGCGGTGACCTATGTTAGGTGTGTTAACGCTCGATATTCGATCGCTGTCTCAGCAGCGACTCATTTTTTATTGTTCTTTGTAAAATTGCGTGCTTTTTTTCCGTCAGTCGATTCAAACTCGTTAAGTCACGGACGAAAAGAACTCTGTGATGTCTCATTCGAAATTAAAACAGTGTAACCTAGCTTCACAGATCCATGATAAATAAACTCATCACTTTACCGCACTTTGCTTGCGAAAACGGCCGATGACTACGGTATCTGTATTTTGTTTCTTTTATACGGGTGCGGGAAAACTAATTATTCCAAACCGAATCGAATACGAGTACTGTACCAATGCTACCGAATTGAATACGAATAGTTTAACTAATAACGGAATCGAATACAAATCCACTAGTGAGAGACCAGAACTGAATACGAATCGAGTATTTTTATGAATATGCGCTACTTGTGCGAATATTCAGTGAGCAGGGGTGAGAAACAGGGAGGAGCTGCTTTCGCAGTTACGGCTGTATTTGCTCAAGACGCAACACTGGTGTATATTTGGGGGGTAGCAAGACGTAGTCAGTGTATGAACGCGTTATCATTGTGAAGTTATGCGCACAGAAAAACCAGCTTTTCCTGTTGATAACGAAAGATAAACTTTCGCCACATCTCAGTGCATGAGACGGGCGATAGCTACCCATTAGACATGGCCACGGAGGTCAGGCATAAAGGCCTGGTTTTTTTAACCTGCCTGGAACCTGCCGCGTCGCCCAACCTCTGAGGCCATCCAAGATGCCCTGGCCTTAAGATTATGCCTAAATAAATCAAGATTTTTTTCCGGAATCAAACACTGCATCTTGAATATTCATAAAACGATTCCTTGCTCATTCCAGGTTCCATTTATAACAGGTTCTATATTCATATCCCTACGAATTTAATACGCGTACGCCTTTTGACGGCTGGACCTTAAGTTCAACGCTCCATTATTATTATTCCATTGTGATTTCTGTTTTTCGTTGGAAATATTTCTGACCTCTTTTCCCCAATTATCAGCCGACGCTCTTCGACTGTAAACTGTCTTAGTTGTTTCGCCACCAACAGGCAGCTAGAAAGTTTGCACAGAAATCGTAAGTTATGCAGTTTGTCTAAGGGTGTGAGTTTAAGATAGCTCCCGTAGGAAACGGACCTCGAGCGGTATCAATATTAGGCTCTAATCATTACATCTGTCCTCCTATATTCTCCTGTGGATACTCCCCGTGCTGACTGCTGCTCATGTGTCTGCTCCCCACCCAGCGTGATGTGGTCGAGTTGCTGTCCGAGCGAGGCTACCTGAACCTGAGCATCCCGGTGTCAGTGTCCTTCTCGCTCAAGGGTTTCTGGTTCGCACCCATGCACGCAGAGCAGGAGTCTGACTTCGCACCGGGCAGCCCCTGCACCGTAAACATCGCGAGCGAACTGGGCAGCTATGCGCAGGTACGTTTTCTCGCTGGTCTGCTCCTTTGAGGACAGCGTGTGTGTGCATGTTCGTGAAGGGGCACTAAGCTAGTTATGCCTGAATAACACCATCCACCGGGCTAGTTGGTTGCGATCCATATGTATCAGCAGCGCGAACACAACACAGGAAGAAGAGGGAGGAGATAGTACAGAGCGCTGAACTGCCAACTTTTATTTGAACAAAACTGAGCCCGCGCTTATATACACACACCAGGTAAAAGAAATCACCTTTCTGTCTGGTTTTATCTGATTTTACCTAGTTTTTAGGAGACAAATCACATGCTGGATTTTCGTTCTAGCCGTGTGAATTGTTGGCGGTCACCCTTCGTATCGCTTACCTTTGTACCGTGTTCTCGCCTTCTCATGTTTTTTAGCAAAATTCGCTCTCTCAACTCTATTTTTCCATTTTTCCATTTGCGCACATGCAACCCTGTTTTTACATTCTCTTGCTTTCCGCATGTCATTCAGTTTCAGTTTCAGTTTATTTCCAGAAAGAAATTCTGGTGGGACACCTGGGCTAAAAGCTGCTTTTGTCAGCTTGACGAGGCCCAGGGCCCAGCATACAAGGCAGGGCAAGCCATACAGACATTGAAAAACAGCAAAATAAAGGAATATAAAAATATCAATACTTAAACATACAGCACAGAAAGACGTGTCGTGCTTCATTTCATGGAACTCATTGTATAGTGCGATTATAGTTATCTTTCTGATGCACTGGACTTCGTGTGGGTCCCAGTTCGATCGCGCGCCTTGACTACTACCCCTGGTGGGATTTTACCTGGTGTGTGCATATTGCCACGTATCATTGTAGTGTCCGTTCGTTCGCGCTCAAGGCCGCAGGAAAGGGGTGTTATCATTTTTGTTCGTGACGCGAGAAGCGGCCGGACTAATCTCGTTTGATCACAGCCAGGAAGAGCTGCATCTACATGTTTCCAGATTACTCTAGATGATCTAGACCTGTTATCTCGAAGTTTCCTTGCCGGCTTTAAATTGAACGATGCCGCGAGCAGCGGGCATTCATAGTTCGACGATTGACGAGCACGTTTGTTGCATACGCCGCCGCCGAGTGATTCAGTTCTTTTGCGGGCGCAAGTCAGCCCAAATAAAGAGCTTCGTTTGCAAGTCTTGTTGGTGTATTCCTGATTTCTGGACTGCCGTCACTACAACGTGACAATATAAGTGCGGGTTCAGTTTTGTTCAGATAAAAGTTGGAAGTTCAGCCCTCTGTACTATCTTCTCCTTCATCTTCCTGGGTTTTGTTCGCGCTGCTGATACATATAGTTATGCCTGTAGGCGTAAAAACGCAATTCATAAAGAACGCATATGTTCCATATACTTCAAAACTTTTCTTTGCCTGGATTCTAATGAATTTTTCCCTTTCATCTTCTTGTCCGCACAAAATCAGTAAACGAATGAAACGAAGGCATAGTGAACGTGTCGTCGAGCACGTATTGCAAAAGTTGTCGGCCGGGAAATATAAATCCCGTTGCTTGCGCTCAATATCGTTATCTAAAAGGCGTCATAAAAATATCGCCGGATTGCAACGTTCTTCCCCGCAAGCGCTAACGTTCCTTCCGCCTCTTCGCGCCACAGAGAAACAGTGACTACCACTGCAATACGGTCGGAATGCTCAGTTACGTTCCGATACTGCAAAAGATACCAGGAAGGGCGAAGGCTTCGATGTTACGGTTTGTCATGCAGTTTGACTACTGATGGCTGGAGTTCCAACTACTATAATCTATGTTACTTTATTTTTTCATATATTCTTTAGACATGAAGTACCGCCACAGCTTTCTGCCATGTTCTATATACCACACAATAGTTATAAGGTGAATTGAACGTGAACTTAAGGTGAATTGTGAACTGAAATATGAGCTTCGGTTCACTTTCACAAGTTGCTAAAATGCATATCGTTTCTAGCTTGTGCATGAGCAGCTAAGCACGCGTACTTGTACACAGACTGAACAGGATAGTTGCAGCAATTTGCTTCTTATTTCCGGAATTGGCGGTGTCCAGATGTCTGTGTCCAGATGTCTACCATCGTTAGTACAACAGCTTCCTCGAGGCCGATTCGAAAGAAGACAAGATGTTATTTCAAGCTGCATGAAATCGACATTCGTATTAATTGACTGACACGACTGCATCACTATATACCCACACTTTTTTCTTTTTCCTCCAGGTTTGCGACCACCCCAACTACCGTGAAAATCTCACGGCTGTTGACGAAGGCCATTTCACTAATTACACGTTCAACGAAGAGAAGAGACTCACCTTCACCTTCGACAGCCTGCAGACCATAACGAAGAAGGTACGTGCAGTGCATACGGGCAGCAGAAGATTATTATAAAACATACACATATGCACGACACTGAGTTTTTGTACTGGCCTAGCATGCATCATCAACAGCTGCCATCACCAATGTAAGGGAAGGGATAATGGAAGGAGTGAGAAAAAAAAGAGCTGCCGTAGTGGAGGGCTGCGGAATAATCTCTACCACCTGGGGATCTTTTAAGAAGTACTGACATCGCACAGCACACGGGCGCCTTTTGCGTTTCGCCTTTATCGAAACGTGGCCTCCGCAGCCGGAATCGAACCCGGATAGTACCTAATAGCGCGAAACCTTGTAGCGATTCCTTTCTTAATCAGATATCTGAGACTTACTCCTCGGGCTCTGATGGGTACTCCTCGTGTTCATCCAATACTCGGAGGCGCCGCTGGTCGGCGATCAGCTCCACAGTGCTCACGAGAGGCACGCAGCCTCCACTTAGCCGCCTCCAGGAAGTTTAAATAACACGGAGGCAGCATTACCCCTTCTCCTTTACAATACCCCCTCCGCTTCCACCGTAGAGCCTTCGGCGCATTCTAATGCGGAATAAACGTGGCTTCAATCAATCAATCGGGCTAACTCTCCCGAAGGAAACTAGCCGGTTCATTCAGGTTTTTTTCACTGAAAGCCGAAAGTACTATGACTGCTAACAGGGTTTCGCGTTAGTCCTCAATAGCGCGAAACACAGTACGTTCGTCGTTCACTGTAGAAACCTGGGAAAACTTTCAGGGAAGAAGGCTGGCTTCTTTTGGGAGAGTTATACCGAGTAGTCAATCTCAGGTATCTGATTAAGCCAGGAATTGTTATAAAGCTCGCCTGGGTACTCTGATTAAGCCAGGAATTGTTGTAAAGCACGCCTGGGTACGACCCCAAGGCACCAGGGTCCGCAATGTCCCCTCGCACCTCGCGTGGTGATGGATCCAGCCGGCGCAGTCTTTGGTTGTCGCATCACGCCGAAAGCTTACAATACCTCTCAACGCGGAAAGCTTTAGTTTCACCGTATTCCCTTTACTTCTTCGCGAACTTCTACTGTCTACCAAAGTAGTTTTGATCTCGACAAAAATGACAGCCAACTCTGGATCATTCGGACACGAAGTAAGAGGAAATTTTCTACCAATGGTACGCAGTTTTAAATAACCGGATATCAAGACATCTAGAGATTAATGGATCATTTAGATACTCCTAATGTAGGTTGGAAAAAGTGTCAGTGCAAGTGCGATGTCAGTGCACGTTAAAGAACCCCAGGTGGTCCAAATTTCCGGAGCCCTTCACTACGGTGTCCCTCATAGCCTGAGCCGCTTTGGGACGCTAAACCTTCAAACTATAAGCCATAATAAAGCAACTTATATTTCCAACTGCGCGAATGGAAAGTAACGAAAATGCGCGGTATTCACTGCTTCGTGGCATTAATCTGTCTCTCTAGCTTGAGCAAAAGCCGAAAGTTGGGAAATTTGGACAACGTTCATGATGGAACAATAGCGCAAAAAGAACACGAGGGACGGAAAGAAAACGACGCAGACAAGCTCTTGTCTGCGTCGTTCCTTTTGCGCTATTGTTACATCAGGAACTCTCCAGCTTGGTTTAGTATTTCATTTTCGTGTCCCTGTATTCTGACGGCGCGCACATACGCAGGCGGTCCTAGCGCACAGCATGCAACCACGCGTCAGCTTCGCCCTGTTCGACGTCGACTACGAGGACGTCCACGACGACTGCCCCGGAAATTTTTACGGCGCCTTCGACCGCGTTGCCGGAGTGCGCTGGCTCACGGACCGCTTCAAAGCACAGCTGGCCGCCGGCGAAGGAACGACGACATCGTCCGCTTCACTGGAGACGAATTAGGTTGTATTTTGAGGCTGTCGCCCGGCCGTTGTCAAGGTCCGCGCCCAGAAGCACTGCAATCTTGGAATATTTTGAACGTTCGACACAAGAAAAGATTCATTCCTATTAGATCTCAAACGTGCAAGCGTTGAAGCTTGCTCTTGATGTAATAATTTTCAGCTTCGGTTGCGAATAGATTACTTATTTGTCTAATTCCTATTTATATAATCTTTTGTATTCGTTTAATAATTACTGCCTTTTTCATTCATTTGTTTATTCATTGGGGCAAAAATCTGGAAACTTTATTACAGTACACGTTAAGCTGGTGAATACACAACGAAGTTCACAAGGAGGACGACATTTGTCTCAAAAGGCTGTCTTCGACTGTGCCGTTGAATTTCGTCCGGCTGATAATTGTTGAATTACGCTCCGCCTAAGCCTGGGATAGTCCACTTTCAGGTTTGATTACAGAAAGACCAATGGCGAAACACACGTGCGATGAATAGCGGACACAAGCGCCATTTACACTCCTCTTTCAAGCTACAGACCTGTGTTTATGCGATTAGGCACGAGATTTTCTATTTTAAATGTCATGGACTGTTGTGGAAAAGGTTCGTTTTATACCTCACGCTCGTGCGCTTTCATTCCACCTCTCTTAAATGCGTCCTACCTCTACGGAGTATGATACGCACTATATCACGGGCAATGCCCGGCCTTTTCTCGAGAAATTCTGCTCTGGATTTGGATTTACCATACCTGTTTCGTAACACGGCAATGGCGAAAACACAACGAATAAAATAGTTACAAAAAACACCAGTCGCTTCTGGCCTGCCTCCACTTCATAAGGCTTTTAATTTTGTGGTGTTTATTTTCCCGTAATCATGAAACACTGTACCAAAGAATGCCCAAATAGAAAATACTAGCTGCTGCCTCTTGCTGTGTTTCTCTGTTGCCGAGGGTGACTGAGTTGTAGTTTTTCTTCGCTAGTGATTTTTACTGTTTTCTCTTCAAGGAAAGCTGTAATGTGTTTGTGCACCCGTTCGGCTGGGTTAAGATCGACTAGGTGTTTCAGGATGGTATTGTGAGATAGGTTCTCGAATGCCTTTCTGAGATCGAGCACTAATAATTTTTTATGTTTTCAATGGAGGGGGTCGAGTATGACGTCTTGGGCAGTACGATGCCTATGAGCGTGACGTCTTTGGTGCACAGTCCTCTTCGGAAGACCGCCGTGGAGTGTGGTAGGGCGTTGCTGTCTTCACTGTAGTCCCACTCTCTCATCAGTACCACGTGCTCCATGAGCTTCCCGGGAGAGGATGTGAGGGAAATGGGTATTAGCCGTCACGGTGGCTAAGTGGTTATCGCGCTCGGCTGCTGACCCAAAAACCGCGGGTTCGATCCCGGCCGCGGGGGTGGAATTTCGATGGAGGCGAAATTGTAGAGGCCCGTGTACTGTGCGATATCAGGGCACATTAAAGAACCCCAGGTGGTCGAAATTTCCGGAGCCCTCAACTACGGCGTCCCTTATAGCCTGAGTTGCTTTGGGACGTTGAACCCCAATATACCAATAAACCAAATCAAACCATTTTGCGTTTCACCACCATCGAACGCGGCACCCTTCTAGAAATTGGGAGGGGGTGCCCCTTAAGGCCATTCCCCACTCGCTCTTGTAAACAGCCTTCAATAAATGTTTTCCAGCGCCACTACCGTCTTGTTCGCACTCTTTTGCACAGTAGATAACAAGAATTAAACATTGTGTTGAGTGTAAGGAAAATATGGCCGCCTTTTTCGAAAGCGCAAAGTGTAATTCTTTTATCATGAATTCTATTTGCCGTTCGATCACGCATTTGTGGCTTGCGCTTTCCCGCGCTCACAGGTGCTTGTGCTGTGTAGATTTTCTTATGTGATAGTTTTACCGTCGGCGTCATAGTAGTTGTAGTTGTCGGCACCGCTTCGAAAAAATCGTATCATGCCAACTGTTTGCCGCAGAATGTTGCGAATGGTGTCATACGATTCAGCGTTTCGTGTAGCATAAAAACTAATTTTTGTGTTTGCTGGTCTCACTGCCTGCATCAAATGTTTTTTCTTGTGCCAACGCTGGCGTCTTTGTTACTTTGCTCTTTGTGATCGGAACAGAACTGCGCGAAGACGACGGGACAAAAGAAGGCACGAATACACACACACAAAGCGCAGACTTCCAACCAAGGGCGTCCGCAGAATTTTTTGCAGGGCGAGGCCCCATTGGTTGTTGGCGCCGGAGGGGGGGGGGTATGTTCGTAGCAAAAAGGCACTATTTGCGGAGTAAATTTATTTATTTATATACAAATAAAATAAATAAGTAAAATACACACATGAAAGAAAAATTACAAACAGCAAATTAAAGCGAGGCTAGGAGAGATACATTGGAGTTTATCAACGAAGAAACAATTAAAATTAATAAAAATGCAAAAAGATACTATCACTTCGTGGAGAAGAGTGCTCAGTCTTGCTGCATACGGGTTCTCGACACACCCGGATTGATGACCAGCACACAGCACAATATGTTCACAAACACGCAACGACAGTCACTCAGTCAGTCTTCCTTGAACAGAAACTGTAGACGCCTCGGATTTTTCTGGGCGAATTGCGTGATGACACTGGTGATAAATTCATTTCTGTGCTTCATTACACGCTCTCGGTGCACACTCATCATACAAAGGCCGTCCAGTCTGTCGTTTGTCATCGTTGAGCGTAGCCACGTTTTCACTCTCCTCATTGTACTGAAGGAGCGTTCGACCGTACAGGTAGTAACTGGCAAAGCCAGAGCCACCTCAATGGCTTTTGCAACACCAGGGAAGAATGTCTTCGCCTGATGTAGAAGCTCGCAGTAAGTTATTTCTGATGGGTCCCCAGTTTTGTTGCACCACATCTCGTACCAAGAGATGGCCTCTTCCTTGAAGTTGTCGATGCCGTAAAAGCACTGGAGTTCTTCGGCGAGAACAGCGAACTCAACACGGCTCAAGTGCTTCATTTTTGATGGATGCAGCTGGAGAAGTTTGAAGCTCCTCTCATTGCTTTCAGAAAAGCGCCGAGCTAAAGAAGCAGTGAGGGAGTCCAAGTACGGCACATATATTGCCACACGGTAGTATTCCTCCGGAGACTGAATCCCGTAGTTGTCTCGGTGGGCCTGACGAGAGACTTGTCTTGGCACAGATATCACCACATTTAAGTGATTGGCTGCCTCCCTTGCTGCATTCATGATGTTAGAGAACTCCTCTACAGCGTTCGTCCGGTGGCCGCGAAAAATACGTTGCAGCTCAGTGATGTGGTCATGCACAGAATGGAAGTCCATGGATAAACCTTGCAGAATGTTCGTAACTGGTTCGAGCCGAGCGCTGTACTTCGCTACAATATGCAAGCAGACGATGAAAGATGAGCTTGTTGTTGCGCAGTAGAGGATGTGAGCTCGTTGTCTAGTTGCAGCGTTCGAGCATGATTCCGTGGACGCGAGCTGCTCGAGTGCTTCGACTATGGCCACGTAATGCTGAGAGAAGATCCTAATAGACTTGTACTTTGCAGACCATCTTGTCTCACACAGCATCGGAATGTTGGGCACCAATTTTCTCCGGAGCACGCTCTCGCGGAAGTTTATGGTTTGTTTGATTATCCCAATTGTGTTTCGAATTTCAGAGACGTCGTTCAAATCGTTGATGACGAGATTTAGTTTGTGACTTGCACAGTGGAAAAATAGTGCCTTCGGGAACTGTTTTTGTATAATTTTGTTCACTCCAGCTTCTTTTCCAGCCATTGTAGAGCATCCATCGTACCCCTGTCCAACGAGGTTCGAAAGAATCAGTCCGACATTCGTCAAAAGCTTCAAGATTGCCGCGGCGATGCAAGCGGAGTTTAATTGCTCCAGCTCTACAAATCCCAAAAACTGCTCTCGAACGCACACTTCGACTTCCGCCTTGTCAATAAAGCGAACGCCTATAGACATCTGCTCTTTTCCTGAAATATCTGCAGTTTCGTCAGCAAGAACGGAAAAAGCAAACGCTTTGTTAGTTTCGGTAACTATCTGCTCTCTCAGGATGTCGCCACAGATTGTGATGATCTCGTTCTGGACGCGGACAGAAGTGTACTTGGCATTGCCAGCAGAAGAAGCGAAGTGCTCCTGAAGTAGAGTATCTCCAGCTTCTACACGAAAGTCAAGCAGATCATTGAAGACTCCACTATCGGACTGCTTGCCGCGAATCGGCAAGTCATGCGTCGCGCAAAAGACAATGGTGGAAACTATTGGAAATAGTTTCCCACGGTTCCTTTCAACTTGCGCGTGCAGTGCTCTGTTCAGCTGCTGTACAACGGGTAGCTGCTTGCCTTTCATCACATCCATAAAGTTCTGTGAGGCCGTCATTGCCTCTTGGTGCCATTGGGATTTTACGTGATCCCTGCACGCCTCGTGCATTTTTCTGTAGTTACTGAAAGCGCGCACGATAAAACTACCTTGAGTACCCCGGTGAACACGCGGAGGAAAAATGACGCAAAAACGACAAAAGGCGCCTTTCGCTGTCGCTGAGTACGCAAGCCAGGGGGCGTAATCTCCCAGCCACTGATGTCGAAAAGGCCTCTTTCCAGGTGTTACATCCTTCTTAAAATCATATGTGACATTTGACGACCACGGCTTAGTAAGAAGACGTAACTTCAAAAAGTCCGGTATGCCAGTGAGTTTAGCTTTGCCTAGAAACTCTCCTAAGTCATATTCTTGAGGCAAGTTATTTGTTTTCTTGATGTTGTCTCCGGACTTCGATCCCAAGCAAGGAGAAAGGGAATCGTTTCGGCTTACTGCGTGACCGGAGCTCGCTGGTGGAGTTCCTTCCATGGAGACGACGACGCCGGCTACTGTCCGGTGATGAAAGGTTGCATCGCTCTGGTCAAATCCGGACTTGAATCCCAAGAAAGGAGAAATGGAATCATCTCGGCCTGCTGCATCACCTGAACTCACTGTTGACAGAGTCCCTTCCATGGAGTCGACGACATCAGCTACTGTCCGGTGATAAAAGCTTGCATCACTCTGTTCAAATGCTACACCGTTGTCACATGTCACACCAGAATCTGCAGGGGCGCATTTGGATAATGCTTCGTCAGACAACCGCTGACGCTTGAAGAAGCGTCGAATATCCATCATTCGGGACCGCGCGAGACAAAGCTGGCTATGGAGTTCCTCGGGGTTGGTAGTGTTAAAAATATATACACATTGATTGGAAAAACGGTTGAATGCGTACGTTGAAAACAAAAAATGACTATGTATGCAGCGAAAACTTATTTACAAGATAAATGCACGCTCGCAGCTTCATACACCTCGCTCCATCTTGCTCGCGCAACCGCACAGTCGAGTATTTGCACACACACTACTCGCCGCTCGTCGTTTTCTCGTCCGCTGTCTTGGTTGTTCTCAGATTCGTTGACAACCGGCCACTAAAAACACCGAAGCACAAACAAAGAGGCGCGGACACGCAAGGAACGCCGCGCGACTTCCGAGGGGAAGGGACACTCGCCACTCCGGTCGGAAAATTTGTTTTGTGTGTTTTTATGAGGTTCAGAGCCCCAAAACGACTCAGGCTATGAGGGACGGACGGTCTCTTTACCATGCACTGACATCGCACAGTACATGGGCGCTGTTGGGATTTGAGGCCCAGCCAGAGGTGACAGGCGAGCCAGGCAGGCGCCATCGGGCTGCCGTGACCAAAGGCGCTGGTTTCCGGAGAAGACGCAAGGAACGCTGGTGTGGGGGCGCCTCTGGAGACTGCGTCGCCGTGAACAAAAGCAGCTAATCCCCTTTGCCGAAAATTCTGAAAGCGGCGCTTGTACCGAACTGCGCTCTCCCGTGGATCGGAGGAGACAGCGAGCGGCGGCGGCGCCAACTCATCGCCCGCTTGCCCCTGAGCAGTCCGACAAAGCGGGGATGGACACGGCTGATTTGTCCCTCCCTCCTGAAGAATTCATCGGTGGCCGGGGTGTGCACTGTCTGCCTCCGTGTCGCTATCTCTCTAGAGATCAAAGAAACAGGCACACATCTCAAGACGGCTCGAAACACATGCTCGCCGGTGCCGCTGTATGTCTGCAACGACGCGTCCCCGGACGCGGCACTTTGCAGATGTGACCCAAAGCGTGGAAGCAGGGCCGCTTTTACTCTTTTGGCTGAGCGCACCGCCGCCCCTGACGTGCGGCCATCACTCACGGTTCGAGTGAGTGATTTTCCAGGGGGGTGCAGCCGCCCCCCCTTGCCCCCCCCCCCCTCCGGACGCCCATGCTTCCAACTGACTTTATTTAGCGAAATCAGGGTGCTTATAAAGGATATCACAGCAAACAAGGAGACAAGCAGAAGCAAAGGCAACGTGCGTACAGCAATGACAGAGTCAACAAGACCACGTGTGATCTTCGCGCAGTTCTGTTTCGCTCTAACCATGAACCGACTAGCCCAACATCATGTCTTACTTGTGATCGGCCTCTCCTGGAACACGTGACACCACTGGAAAAGTTTTTTAACATAATAAAAATTATGTCACCGAGAAACCGGTAAAAGCAAACGACTCTTGCAAGCCGTGGTTGTATCTGAATGACCACTGACAGAGTATCGAATGGACTCGAAACGGACAACGGAAAATGGACACTTTGTAGAGCACGACCGGTGCTTAAACGTCAGCAGTGTCATGCTCGTTTCCGTCCAAAGGCTTGCAGTTGTCAGGAACGCCATTATTGCGGGCCAAAGCCATGGCTGTCATTTTTCAAGTTGTGGGCATCGCGTCGCAGCCAACACGACAGCGTTCCACGGACGCATCTGGCTTTGGTCCGCTTAGAAGAAGAGCATCATAAGAGGACTTAAACTAAAATACAGCCTCTTGGCACGTCTGCTTCTCTTTTCCAGCAACTATTATCCAATTTCTGAGGCCTTATTAAACGACGTTGCTGACAGCGTTTCTGTACCATCCTATGAACGGTTACTGGAGCGTGCGTTCCTCTGCTGCCAAGTGTCATCTTGGCTGTATGAGGTATAAACGGAATATGAACCTTATAGTCGGCGCTGTTAACTGTCTACCAAATGGGTCTACTTATAGGGGCAGAGGGTTGGATGGAGTAGAGCTGTCATATATTCTCTTGTACACGCCGAAGCTTTCCGTCATTTTGAAAACTCATTTATACCATCCCCAGTAGCACAAGGTGGCGGGCCCATGCGGGTCCGACATGGGCAATGAGGGCTGGTGGCTGCCCGGAATAAACCCACAGGGGTCCCCCGTGGGTGCAGTGCTGGCACAAAACGCTGGGGCTGCCCACTTCGTGCCCGAATGGGTCCCTCGTCGGCTAGGCATGGGCTTAAACAGACTGGGCAGCCCACCTAGGTCACACCGCAGATACACGCCGGCTAGGATGCGGGCTGTATTATGGTGAAGCGCGGGCAACCCCAAAAGGGGCTGCCCGTACACCACCATGAGGTTGCCGCAGTGTTTTTGTGTGGGCAAAGAGCTAGTATTCCCGCCTTCAGCCGACATGGGTCCCGCGCAGGAAATACAGGGGCTAAACTATGGGCTTCACAGTGGCGAAGCGTTTCAGGAATGTAGTTTGGGCTGTCTTAGCAACACCGGCGAAGGTCCCGCGTGGGCTGGGCGTGCGCACATTTGCCATTCCGATGTCTTCACCGCCTGTATTCTAAATCGGGTATGAAGGGGGTAAGCATGGGCTGCGTGCAGTTCGTGTGCGTAAAAGATGGGGCTATATGACGGTGAAGTGCGGGCACACCAAACAGGGGCTGCCCGTGCAGCGCCCTAACGGAACCAATTGGGCTGTGTGCGGGCTAACACCAGTATTCCCGCCTGTAGCCTAAATTGGTCCTGCATGGAAAATATATGGGCTAGGCATGGGCACAATTACGATTCCAACATTTTCCCCGCCTGTATCGTATATATGTGGTAGAAAAGGCCTAAGCGTGAGCTGCGCAGTAGAAAAACATGCAGTGTGTGCGGGAAACGGCTAGTATATATCCGCCAGCAGCCTTCGTAAATCCTGCACAGATTACTCTGAGCTTCACAGTGCAGAAACATCATGCGCCATTAGCGAGTTGCCGGGCAAAACCTATCGACAGTCACACGTACACTAGTTGTACACGGGAAGAGTTGACATTCTCGCATTTAGTCTGCCTGCATATCCTACATCAGAGGTAAAAGGGTTAAGCGTGACCAAATAGCAAGACCTTGCACGTTTCACTCTGACGAAGAGCTGCTCTTTGAACGTCGTAATAACAAAAGAACCCGCTTCTGAGATTTGTTGGTGCTTCTTTTGCGTTTATCGCATTGTATTTTTTTCTTGTGTGCTAGGGTCGCCGCGGAGAAAGCTGACAGGATAAGGTTTCTTGCTTGTTTAAACGCACTTCAATTACGCCAGCACTTCAAGCGCTTTCGTCGTCCCCATGCAACATGTGGCGCATGGAATTCATGACTGGTTGATGAACATAGCGAGCCTCCGGCGACTGCGCCAGAGGCTGCAAAAGGTTTGTTATTGTCGCGTTAATTGCAGCAGCTTTCTTAATGTCCGCTAGCAGCAGTCTGTAGCGATGCATCGATCAAGACACAAAATTCTTGGTTTTTGTGCAGGCATTCTTTGCGCGCCTTCTTCGTCTAGTGATCGCACATTGATAACGCAACTTGGCCAAGCGTTATCGCGAGCTGCCCCACCCTTCACCCTATCAGGAAGAGATACTAATCACAAATCGCCGACATTTCTATCGACGAACAAGAAAAGGTTAGCTAGCGAAAAGGTGCAGTGCTAGAGAAAACCAAATAAAAACAAACTCCTGTAGAAACGTCACATGAGTAACCTGTCTTTGCGCACTTTTTTTTTCAAGTTTTTTTCTCCTCTCACCACCGCCTTCCCTGCTTTTCCTGGGTCCACTCTCAAAAAAAAAAAAAAACCTGCTCAATCCTGGTTTTCTGTCTGCCTTTGTTCCTTCCCCGAGGGCCCCTCTGTGTCTGTCCTCTGTCCTGTCCCTCCTTGCCCCCTTCCCCGAAATGGCGCGGAGGCACTCACTCTACAGCCCACCACCGAACATTTTAAGCCGCCCTCCCGACCACACTCCCCGCGACGCTCCATGAAGTGGAGAGGGGGCTCCGATTCTACTTGTTCACTGTGTTCGGCCTTTCCTGCGTTTGTTTGGAACCGGTTTTTCTTTCCTGCGGTTGGGTTGAGTGTCAAGGGATGAAGGTAGCTGCGAAAACACGCTGGCACTCGCTAGTCATCGTTGAATTTTTGTTATACATTTTTGTGTTCCTTTCCTCGTGTTGCTTGATCAATCCACGATCGAAGATGACATCGCCTTCCATGCGTACGTCCAGTGCAAGTATGGTGGAACCCTGTCGTCCTTGTCTCAGTGTTGAAAAACTTCAGTCCGAAAGACGTGAGTGGTGAACAGTGACATTTACTGACATTTTAGCGGTGGAGGCCACGGCGGAGAAGGCGGACTTTATGACGGCGACGTCGTGCTGCTAAGACGTAAGTACGCATTTGAAATCACTCTGTTGTCTGAGTACTGCCGCCGTCTCAGTTATATGCTCGGCGTCAACAGAAACTTTCTAGTTGTTCAGTGTCTTTTTTGAACCAGCCAGTTGTAGATTGCACAGCGTAGAGATACAAAATACCGAAAAATTTTCTGTTACATACCGAAATTTCTTGTCCTTCATGATAACAAGACTAAAATTAGTTTTGTGGTGTGTATTCTTTCTTTACACAGGCATATGGTGCATACGTGCGAGCGCAATCAGCGACGAGCGTCATGAGGGGGAGCGGCTTAAGGCCCTGAACAAACATCACGCATCGCATCGATGCTGCGGAATGTGCCGTAAATAAAGGAGGATGAGCAAGCAAGCATTGGAATCGTCCGAGAAACCTGTTTACACACCAATAATGTTACGACACACATTTGAAACACAATATTGATTCAAATACGAAAGGCGTGAGGTGCATTCACGATACTGAGCATTGCCAATCCTCGGGGAAAGGCGTCATGAGACGCCTGGCTTGTCCGTGCCTTCTCTTTCGTCCTGTCTTCTTTTGCACGCATTATCTCTTTTTAAGTAATGTGACGTACACCTTCCGCTCCGTGAGATTCTCGGTAGCTTCTTTTCGTCTTTTTTCCTTTTCTTATTTCTTAGCGATTACCAATCCACAATCACTTTACCGATAACGATCATCGATTACAATCTCAATTATTGATTACCTATGATCAATCCTTATCTAGCTTACAGAGCACGGCATACTACGCCACTTGTGCACATACACACCATTTGTTCCAGTACACTGAAGCACCATAACACCCCTTTTCATTCCGTCCAATTTCTGGCGCGTAATTTGCATATTAATATTTGTCTGGCTCCGCGGTGGTGGTGAAAAACATTTATGGGAAATTAAGTTTTTTACAGAAAGATGATTGGGGTAGGACCCTATTGGCCCTTTCCCCTTACAATACTGGGTGGAGCCCCTATTCCGGTGCCCCATTGGCAAGCAACGCCGCCCGCGTCCGTTGAACCAAAGCCTGTTGGCTTTTTAGGTCTTGACAGCAGAGCAGGGCCGCCTCCCAGTCCTCTCTGGTGGGGTTGAGGTTGGGGGGGATAGATTGGTTTGACTGACACGCCCAAACCATGTGAAAGGTGTCAGCCACCTCCCCACAGAACTGGCACGCGCCATCAAAGGATGTATTGAAATGTTTAAGCACCGCCGGGCACAGCACAGTGTTAGTAAGAATTTTGATGAGGAGGCGCTCGTCAGCGCGATCCAGACCCTTACAAGGGGCCGGGTAGCGCCGGTGCTCCTCCTTGTAGTAATCGGTGATTTGTTTGAATGTAAGGGCCAGATTGTCTGATTGGGAGTACCCTTCTAAGGACAGGGAGATAGCCCGGGGAGAGAGTGCGCGGGCGGCCTGATCGGCCTGTTCGTTTCCCTGGAGTCCCTGGTGACCGGGGGCCCAAATCAGGTTGCGTGGAGTTGGATCTTCGCATCGACAGCTATATTCCAGTATGCGCCAGGCAAGCGGGGGAGCCCAGCCCAACTCGTAGTTCCGACAGGCCCCTCGCGAGTCGGTGATGATGTGTTTTGACTTGGGATTCGTGAGAGCCAGAGCAATGGCAATCTCCTCCGCGTGTGTTGCGTTGTAGGCTTTGAAAGTGAGCCCGTTAACTGTGTTTGTGTTGTGTACGACTGCGGCCGTGTACCACCCCCCGTGGTGTGGGCCGGTAACGTCCACGTAATACACGTGTTCTTGGTTACCATAGTATCGCGCCAACGCTTCCGCGCGCGCCTGGCGACGACCGCTATGGTCTTCTCTGGACATGTTGCGGGGAAGGGGTCGGACCCGGAGGGCGCGTCTCCAGGGTTCTGGCACTCTCTCCCTTTCCTCAATGTTGTAGTCATGTTTGATGTGTAGCCGGTCCAAGAGGCGGCGACCGGACGTGGTCTGTGAAAGACGCGTGTATTGGTTGACTAAGTGGGCTTCTCGAAGCTCCCTAAATGTGTTCACCACGCCCAAAGCCAGAAGCCTCTGGTTGGACGTGGTGACCGGGAGATCGAGAGACCGCTTGATGACTTTCCGCAGGATGACCTCCAGTTGGTCATCATCGTGTTTGCGCAGGTGCAAGTAGGGAGTTGAGTAGAGGATTCTACTCGTTACGAAAGCATGGGCAAGCCGCAGTGCATCCTTGCTTCGTAATCCGCCCCGCTTGTTGGAGACCCGGCGGACCATGCGGCCCACCTGGTCTCCCACCGTGCGAAGTTTGGCTAGGGTGGTGTCGACTCTTCGTTGGTGGTGTATGAAGAGGCCAAGGACGCGGATCTCCTTGGCCTCCCGGATCGGTCCCGAGGGGAGACTGATGCGAAGCGGTGTTGTGTCCCGAGGGGAGGGACGTAAGTGCACAAATTCTGATTTAGCTGGGGCGCACTGGAGTCCGCAGTAGGCCGCGTAGTCGTCGACTAGGGTTGCCGCTGCTTGCAGGCAGGACTCCATGTGGCCCAGGTTACCTTGCGTGGCCCAGATTGTAATGTCATCCGCATAAAGAGCGTGATGTATCCCGGGCAGAGAAGACAATTTGGAGGGAAGACGAAGCATTGCCAAATTGAAGAGCAGGGGAGACAGGACCGCGCCTTGAGGTGTTCCCCTCGAGCCGATGGTGTATGGCCCGTGTTCCGCATCTTGTATGCGTATATAGGCTTGACGGTCTGTAAGAAATTGTCTTATGTAATGGAATGTTTTGTGGCCACAGTTGGTGTTACTGAGGTGGTCCAGGATTACTTCATGTTTGACGTTGTCGAATGCGCCTTTAAGATGCAAGGCCAGGACCACCTTGTCGTTGTGGGGACATTCTACAGGATCTAAAATGTCGTGGTGGAGCTGCAGAAGTATATCCTGTGCTGACTTGTGAGGACGAAAACCGAACATAGTGTCCGCGAAAATGTGCTGTGTTTCGAGATAATCGGAGAGTCTGTCACGCACCATCGTCTCCATCAGCTTGCCGACACAAGACGTGAGGGAGATGGGGCGAAGGTTCTCCACATCAATAGGTTTGCCGGCCTTCGGAATGAAGGTCACGAGAGCCGATTTCCAATCTAGAGGGAGAGGAGTCTCTCCGTCCCAAATGCTATTGATGTATTTGAGGAGTGCGGCGTAGGTTGCGTCGGGAAGGTTGGCCAAGAGCTTGACCGTAACCTTGTCGCGCCCGGGTGCAGTGCCCCGCTTCATCTTGCTTAAGGCCGCCCGGAGGTCGTGGAGCTGGAACGGAGTGTCCAGCTCCATGTTCTCTTCGCCTGCATAAGAGTACGCCGCCGGCCGGGGGTCCTTAGTGGTGCACAGGTATCGATCCCTGAGCGTGTGCGCTAGCTGTGTTGTCGATCCTTTAAAGTTGTGCAAGGCCCTATGTAAGTGGCGCTGGGTTTCCGTGCGTGTTTGTATTGGATCAATGAGAGCGCGGAATAGGCGCCACGTGTTGCGGCCAGACATCTGGCGCGCAGCCGCGTTGCACCGGTCCACCCAGTTAGTGTCGGCTAGCTGAGTAGCATATTCTGCTGCCTGTTGTGTGAGTTCGAGGATGCGTTTCTTTAATAATAATAATAATAATGCCTTTATTTTTCATCACAAGGATGAGGGAGGCAGAGAGAAAAAGCTAGGGGTGTAGCTTGACGAGCTCTCGCCTCCCCAAAAATAGATATAACTTGTACAGGGAAAATATGCAGACAACATAACAGCATACCGGCAAAACTTAAAAAAAGAAAGAAAAGAAAAAAAGAAAAACGTGGCAGTAATACTAACGAAATAAAGGAAGCATGAACAGAACCTATTTTCTGACACAACTGTAACACTTTGTAACGCGTAAAAATCAAACGTAAAGGCAAAATTACACAAAAATTACAAATTGCAAAATTGTAATAACATAAATTTAAACACAATTACAGGAATTACAATTTAGAAGTTACAAAATAACAACCACAAAAATTATACAAAATTACAGAAATTACAATTCAAAGTTACACCCGGTTACATATACTTGAAACAAAGTTTTGCAACTCTTTTTTTTTCGAGTGCTCAACAGTCATGTTGTGACTATGGCAGAGGTTGAGATAGTGCGGTAGACTATACCTAAGCATCTGTTTGCCATACCCTGTTCTGTATGCATAAATGTGCCATATTTCGTTGTTTCTTGTTTTGTACGATGCGTGTTTTTTGCATAATGAAGCCAGTGTGGCAATGAAAGGAGTATTGTTTTTATTTTCGGTTTTGTATTTAAAGAGTAAGTAGTATGCATATAAATCATTAATTGGCATTATGTCCCCTTTCTCGAAAAGTGGTTTGGATGGGTGGTCATATGCTACATTATATACTATTCTAAGAATTCTTTTTTGTTGGGTAAGTAATTTTCGGAGGTTTGTGAAAGATGTATTTCCCCATACCAAGTGACAGTAATTAAGATGCGAGCAGAACAATGACTTATACAAAAGCATTTTCACATTTACAGGGAGAATGTTTTTGTGAGCGTAAATTGTTCCTATGACACGGGATAGTTTAGATGCTATGTAATTTATGTGCTCGTCCCAAGTCATTTTCTCATTGAAAAATACACCTAGTATTTTGAAAGAGCTAACAACATCTATTTTAAAATTATCAAGAAATATACCATCATTATTTTGGATGTTCTTATTCTTGGGGCGGAAAATAATAGCTTTAGTTTTTGAGGTATTAATCTTGAGGGCATTAAATCTTGTCCACTTTTCAAGTTGAGTAAGCGTTGTGTTTGCTTTTGCAATCATAGATGAGGCGCATGACCCGGAAAAAAGCAAGGTGGTGTCGTCTGCATATATTACAATTTTTGTTTCTTTGTCTATTTGTGTTATGTCATTCACATATATATTAAAAAGGAATGGGCCCAAGATGCTGCCTTGGGGCACACCAGATAAGATAGCTTTGACATCTGATCGGTGACCGTTTAATTCTACATACTGCTGTCGATGTCTTAGATAACTGCTCAAAAGTAACAAGGATTGTCCACGGAAACCATATACCTGAAGCTTTTTAAGCAGTAACATGTGGTTAAGATGATCAAAGGCCTTCGAAAAATCTACATATATTCCTAAAGCTAAGCATTTGTCATCGAAAGAGTTTAAAATGAATTCTTTTTGTTCTAACAAAGCGAGTTCCGTTGACAGATTTTTCCGAAATCCAAATTGTGAAGGTGTCATTATATTATGCTTATTACAGAAGTTATTCATCCGGGACAAAATTATTTTTTCAAACCCTTTGGAGAAAACAGGCAATATTGACAATGGCCTATAGTTTGCAAAGTCATTTTTATCTCCCTTTTTGTATACAACTGTTACCTTCGCAGTCTGCATCTTCTGTGGAAACACGCCATTGACTAGACAAAGGTTAAATATATGTGTGATATAGGGTGCAATTATGTCGAGGACATGTTTCACAGGTTTAATCTTAATACCGTCAGCATCGCTACTTCCGCTGTTATTTAATGCCAGAAATACTGACACTACCTCAGCCTCTGTAACAGGACTTAAGAAACAGGTGTGATCCACGGTGCACTTTATGTAATTCAAAGCCATTTCATCATATTCATTTCTTTTCAGTTCCACAAAAAAGTCATTAAATCCATCTGCTAACTTCTTGCCAGACCATTCTTCATTTTGGTGAATAAGTGTTTTAACTTGAGTTGGATTGCTAGGCTTTAGTAACATGTTTAGCTTTTTCCAAGTTATGTCGGTCCTTGATGTTGGATTAGAGAAGGAATTGCGACAATATTCATCTCTAGCAGCTCTGATGTCTTTATTTAATTTGTTACGCACAGTTTTGTATGCTTTAAAGAAATTGGGATCACGTGTTTTTAGGAACTTCTTGTACATCCTATCTTTTGCTAGGATTCTGGTGAGCAAACAAGGTGTTATCCATGGCTTACGGATCTTTTTTGACTGCCTTAGATGCTTCTGAGGGAACGTAGAATTATATAATCTCACAAAATTACTCAAGAATAAGTTATATGCAGAATCCGGTTCTGTTTCTCGGAGGACATTCCTCCAGTCGAAGCTGTTTATTACGTGTCTAAAAAGTTCTAAAGTTTTAGGTGTTATTTCTTGGTAAAAAACAGGTGCGCTCTTGGGACGTGCGTTGTTGTTCTCAACGCAGAAGTATATGGCATTATGGTCACTAATATCTGTGCATATTACACCGGCTTTGCATGATGATGTGTATCTATTTGTTATGAATAAGTCAAGAAGCGTCACAGACGTGGTGGTAACGCGGGTAGGAGAGCTGATAACATTTGTGCATCCGAAGGACTGAATGAGTTGTTCCATTTCTCGCTTAGCTGCTGTATCAGCTAGCATGTTGATATTAAAGTCACCGCCAAGTACAACACCGTACATGTTATCACCAACGAAGGCCAGAAAAGATTCCAACAAGGCAAAGAAATTGCGAAGGTCTCCAGATGGGGGGCGGTAAACAACAGAAACAATGGTTTTGTCGTATCTTAATGACAGAATTTCATAATCTGGATGGATGCATGAATAGGCCGACAAAAGTTCACACGAAAGTTCCCTTTTTACCATTATTGAAACTCCACCGCCTCGACCGACAGTTCTGTTCAGATGAAAATTACTGTACAAATTCAAATTCAAGGTGTTTGAATTGTCAACATACCAAGTTTCCGTTAACATCACAAAGTCAAATTGGGACTGGAATTCGGCGAACAATGTTTCAAGTTCAGCGACTTTATTTTTCGCGGATTGCACATTGAGATGAAAAAACTTAAGAAAATTAGAGTATTCCTTGGCAGATAACGTCAAAACATCTGATGGCAAAACGTAATTTGCGTCAGCCATGGTGAACTTTGGAGCCATGGTTAAAATCGGGGATCGAGGGACCTAAGCAAGCTTATCTAAATCACTTTGATGGCGAATGATGATAGCGTTTTGACCGTCTGTCTGACGAACGTAGACGTTCCCATTTCGATGCCACGCATACTTGAAGCCATGTATCAGTGCCCAGCTTTTCACGTTGGACAGCAATGTTCTGTTTCTTTTCGTTAGGTTCTCAAGGATGTGGCGTGGCTCATTTGGAGTGTTCAGTTCCTTTCTTTGGTTTAGAATTGCTTCCTTTACCGACTGCCTAACAAAACGGACGATGATCCCTGGCACCTTACCCTTTGCCGCGGGTAGCCTGTGGATGGCAGCAATGTCGTTATCGGTTAATTCCGGGACCTTAATCTTTCTTGCTACTTCATTTACCTTTGACAGCAGGTTTTCTCTGTCAGTTACGGGGATGCCATGAAACTCAAGGTTAAGTTTCCTGGTCTGCCATTCTAGCTGATCAACTTCCTTCATGATATCAGCTTTATCACTTGTTGTTTCGCTGTTTTCGATTTTGTCAACACGTTTCTTCAGCTCGCCTATTTCTTTGTCCTGACGACGGATGTGTGCCAGTATCTCGTCATACTGACTGGACATTAACTGAACTGATTGTTCGATACTTTCAACAGTATGCTTGAGTGTTACGAGTCCGTCCACCTTTTCATGCAGGGCAACCAAAAGAGCTGAAAAGTCGGGTTCGGTCTTGGGCTTGCTTTCTTGCGCACCCCTCGACCGACTAGTTCTACAAGTGGGACAACGCCATGCGTTTCTCCAAGACTCGCCCTTTGACTTAAATGTGTTTTCAGACACATTCGAACAGTTTCCGAAGTGATATCGGTAACTACATTCCGAGCAAAGTATCCCTTCACTCTCCGTACATTCCTCATCACAACACAAGCATGTAACACTTTCAGAAGGAGGCATAGTGGGCAGCAGTGGCAGCGGCTCTAAGTACGATCTGTTATGCAAAAAATGACAAATTCGAGACCAACCTGCAAAAAGGGCAGAGTATGCTGGTTACGTTGTGCACAGGGTGTTGGTATGCTGCCACTGCTGCCAAAAGGTCCCACGATGTCCGTGCGTCCCTTCTTGTAGTGCGATGCTGGCTACGGCGCTGTCACTTGTCGAATTCGCATGCGCAGGTAGGCTTTCGGGCAGTCGGCGACGCCCCCTTGTTTCTTTTTCTTTTTGGTGACGAAGGTGGGTATCGCAGGATATCTTGAGCCGATTCACAACTGCAAAAAGGGCAGAGTATGCTGGTTACGTCTCTCCGGCGTCTGTTATGTTTCTGTTTCTTCCATCGTTTGGTGAGGCTGCGGCGGGCCTCCCAAAGGTGGAGCAAGTGGTTGTCCACGTCCGTTTGTGTTTCTGTGAGCTGTATCAGCTTTTCGTGTTGTGTGAGTGTAGACGTGAGCGATTTGGACCATGCGTCGTATCCCGACTGGAGGGGGTCTACGTTGGGTAGAGAGGTGCGGAAAGTCGTCCAGTCCGGGACACGAGCTTGTGTTAGTGGACGTTTCAGGGGACGCATGTAAATGGTTGTGTTGATTATACAGTGATCACTACCCAGAGTGTCCTCTGTATTCAGCCAGTCTGCATGGCGTATGTTGCGTGTAAATGTGAGGTCCGGGCAAGTATCTCGTTGAATCGAATTGCCGACACGTGTTGGGTTGGCGGGGTCATTGTGTAAAGTGAGTCCAAGTGTGGAAAGAAGTTCCGCAAGCTTCCTCCCACGTCTGTCCTCCCGGGGGTACCCCCATAGCCTGCTCGGGGCGTTGAAATCCCCGACGATCAGAAGGGGATCCCTTCCAGCCACCTGCATAGCTTGGGTGAAAATTTCATTGAACGTGACGTTCTTAAGTTTAGGTGGGCAGTAAATGTTTAGAATGTGTACAGGTGGGTCAGACCGCTTTAGGGGCAGCACTGACACCATCGTGTATGGGAAAGGCGGTGTTGTGGGGAGCGTGACCTCCTGCGCAGTATACTGCTTGTGAACAAGTATACATGTCTGCGGGTTGTGTTGAAATGTAGTGTAGTTTGTTAGTTTGGCCCCGGCACCGGGTTCCTGAAGGGCAACCACGGCAACGAGGAACTCAAAGGTCTCAAGATAGAGGCGGAGATGAGTCCGCTTCGTGCGGTTCTTGAGACCACGGCAGTTCCACTGCGTTAGTGTAAGCGGCTGAGTTGTTCTTGCTCGCGACTTAGGGTTGGGGGCCATGGTCGGAGGCGGAGGGTGGGGTTACGTTGTTAAGACTCCCCAGTCCGCTAGTGCCCGGCGCAGACGTGCAGGAGTCTTCCGAGAAGTCAAATTCATCGGGAATAACTTTGTTGAATTTGGAGGGGCGGTTAGCGTCCCTGATTGGCCCTACGTGTTTAAGGACGCGCGGATTGTCTTTTATCCATTTTTGGATAATGTGAGTTACGGCTTGTGTCACCTGCTGCCCGAGCGCTTACTCACCGGGCTCCTCATCCCAGCTCTTCTGGCTCGGAGACTAACCAGCCGCTGCTGCGATTCAAGGAAATTATAACGCATTATAGCGACATCCACCGCCTTTTCCCGGCCCCTGCAAAGGGGCTGAGTAAGACGGAGGAGCGAACTTTAAGGCGCCTGCAGACAGGTACTCTACTCTGTCCTGCAATCTTAAAGCATTACGATCCTAACACGGATGGGCGATGCCCACACTGTGGGGAGACCTGTGATATCTTCCACATGGTGTGGGCATGTACTCAAAATCCCCACCTCCCCCCTTCCCCTACCCCTTCCAGAGAGGCATGGGAGACTGCCCTTCTCAACTGCTCCTCGCTTGAGTCCCAAAGGGCTCTGGTGAAACGGGCTAGAGACGGGGCATTGTCATGCGGTGTCCCGGACTAGGGACGCCGACCATGTAGCGTGGCCACTCTGTGGCTCCCAAACTCTATTTCAGAAATTAAAAGTTTTCACCACCACCACCTGTGCGATGACACTCTCCACCTGACACGCAATGGTATCGTGGATAATTTTGGGGAGGTCAGCCAGTTGTGTTTCAATCGCGGTCACCCGGGTCTCCAGGGCCGCGGCGCGACTCTCCACAGGAGTAGTAATCTCCCTGTCTGTGATGTTTTCTTCCTCGCCGCTCGACGCGGGCGGAGTAGGGAATTGGGCTTTGAGCGAGTTAAGCTCGCTGGCTAGTTTTTCGTTTTGAGCGCGCAAGAGGGCGAGCTCGCGCTTGAGTTCCTGCGTCTCGGCGGTGCTGGTGGGGGAGGAGGGAGGAGGGGAAGGAGAGGAGGCGACCCTCGCCCAGCTGCCTACCTTGGGTTGGTTGCAGGCGGCGCCGCCAGATGAAGCGCTGAGAGCTGGGAACTCCGCTGCTCCGGGTGGTGGCGGTACCGTTGCTGTCTTGCCAGGGGGAGGCCGTGGCGTCTTCTGGTTGTTTTGCTGGCGGCCGTTGGCGTGACTGCCCCGTGTCGCGCCGGAATTGGCTCCCTTGGGTGGCTTGATTGGCGGCCTGGGCCCTGGCTGCGGAAGCCGGATGAATTTTCTTGTGCATTCGCGGGAGCTGGTGAGGTGCGGGCCCCCGCATATTATGCACACGGGATTGCAAACGTGGGGGGCCATCCCCTCAGTACCCACCCCCACGTTCTGGCCACAAAGGCCGCATCTTTCTTTGACTGGGGTGGGACAGTTGTCCACCCGGTGCCCCAGCGTGCCGCAACGGTAGCACGCTGGCACCGTTTTCTTATACTCCTTGACGGGAGTCAGTTCTGCGTTGTAGTGGACGTAGCGCGGAACGCTGCGTCGCTCGAAAGTTAGCACAGCTACATTCGATGTTCCCAGCTTGCGCACATGGACTAATTCACCACCGCGCCACTGCACACTATGTTTCAAGGATTCGCTGGTTTCAAGGTTATGCACAGTAATCACACCACGACACACATCACCGGTGAGCTTGAGGTGTCCGTGAAGCGGTAGCGATCCTTTGCTGGTGGTAATTTGGATGTCCGTCAGAAGCTTTTGAGCCACCTCGGGGTTCTGCGTGCCACAGACGATAATGTTCTGTTCCCAATTGGGAGAAACTGTAATCGCATTCATATGCTGTCTGCCGATGAGTTGCGAAATGGCAGCGCCGAGCTCACCGTGCTGAAATGCTGTCTTGAGGGCGACCGTACTGCGTGGCCTCAGCACGATCACGTAATTGTCAGGGTTTATCCTGACCGTTGGCTTAGGCGTCCACTTGGAGACTGGTGTCTTTTGTGGACATTTAGAAGACGGAGCGCGAGCGTCTCCTGTTGCTGAGTTGTCAAGAGGAGTCTTGGGCATTGCAGCTCCTCGTGCGTTCTGCCGGCGGCGGCGCCGGCTCTCAACGACTTGGAAAAGGGCAGCTTGCTGCGCCGAAATGGTGGATGGGCCATCCTCTGGCTGGCTTGCAGGGACAGACGACCACGACAGAGTCGTGGGGTCGTATCCGCGTTGTTCAGGCAGAGCCATGTTGAGAGGTTGACCGGCGGGCGTCTCCGCAGCCAGCGGCGGGGGAGCCAGAGCCGCGGTGGCTCAATGTTTACGGCTCTCGGCTGCTGACCCGAAAGACGCGGGTTCGATCCCGGCCGCGGCGGCCGAATTTCGATGAAGGCGAAATTCTAGAGGCCCGTGTACTGTGCGATGTCTTTGCACGTTTTAGAACCCCAGATGGTCGAAATTTCCGAAGCTCTTCACTACATCGTCCCTCATAGCCTGAGTCGCTTTGGGACGTTAAGCCCCCATTCACCACACCAATATCTGTTTGTTTTTTTTTCATTACTGTCAGACCAGAACACATCCCAAACACAGGTTACTAAGCCATACACCCGACCACGCGTTCAATGGGTGTCGCTCAAACACGCCTGAAACAATTTCCCTTCGTGGCCTACGGGAATAAAGAACAAACAAAAACCTTCGTGGCATACGCGTTACTTGCCCACCTGGCGCAGTGGGGCTATTTTCTTTTTCTATTTACAGGAATTTTGGGTTTTTTCCGACGGGCGGAGCCGGGATTTCACCTGAACGAGCTCCTTACGCTGTCGCTTAATACCTGCGACTGTCCAATACTAGACCTTTCCCGGAATGCATCACAGCTCGCGTTTCTTGTTCAATGGGAAAACGATAGCGCGCACCGAGGTGTCTCTAACAAGGAGAAGCAATTGGGCGGGGGAGCCATCACCCAAGGAGAACCGGTTGAGAAGCAAAAGTGGACTGTTTTGCCTGTGGATGAAGTCCAGATTGGGCTAATTAGTGTATATTCATAATGATGGTTCAACAGCGCGAACACACCAAGTCCACGAAAGAGAGAGGACACACACACCAGCGCTGGTGTGTGTCCTGTCTCTTCCTTGGTCTATGTGTGTTTGCCTGTGGGCCGAACTTGGGCTAGCCCACGTGGGCCGGACTTGGGCTAGCCCATGTGGGCCGGACTTGGGCTTGCCCATGTGGGCCGGACTTGGGCTAGCCCGTGTGGGTCCCCGCTGCACTGCTGCCTAAGCCCCCCTGGAGGTCCCCTCCAAGAAGCCCATTACTGCCCCTATGGGTCCCACAAAGGACCGAGGAAAGCCCCCTGTATCGTTTTTATGCATGCAGACCATAGGGGTCCCCTGCTGGTCCTATGTAGCGAGCCCACTGGGCTACCCCTGTGGGTCCCGCGCGATGCCGAGTTGCAAATCCCGCACATATCCCACATCGGGCCCCCATGGGCTGCCCGTGTGGGGCCCGCGAGGGCCCGCAATTCCGAGCCCCGTTTGTGCTACTGGGGATATGGCGTTATAGAACGCTAAACAAAATGTCAGTCGTTTAACGACTTCGTCTCAATAAAAATGCGGCTACCGTGACCAGGATTGAGACCTCGGCCTGTCTCTGCAACGGAACGCCGATGTCGCGAACCAATGGCCGAAGGTAGACTACAGTGAACATAGGACGCTAACCTCGAGCCAGCATCATGCAAACTGTTTTCTGAGGTGAGTAGCCACACGTGATTATAGCTCCAGCTAGGCACTGCCCCTGCTCGGCTTGACCAGGAGCTTGCATTTGCGGCAACTCGAAAATGAAATTCCAGAATAATTCTTCGCCGTGGTTTGCCCACGCTATGCGCCTCGCAAGATTTTGCAGGCTCATCCGTCACACAGGAGTTGAACGAACCACAGTGAGACAGATTTCTTGTGAGTGAGCACAGGAAAAAAAAAATTCAGAGGGCACTTTGACTGTCTAAAGCGCGTAGAGGCGAAAGCATTTTCGCACCACTTTGCCTATGGGACACTGGTGACGACACCACTGGATGACGTCACACATGACTGATGACAAAGTAAATACAAATGACTAATTAATGACTAATTACTGATCAATCACTGAGCACTAATTGACTGCTAATTAATGGCGCTTAAGCTTCGCCTTTAGGAGTGGAACGCGACAACGTATTGTAGCGCTTTCAGGGAGTCCACGGGACGCCACCTCCGTTCGGTGCGATGCCTTGCCCTTTGAACGCAACGCTTTTTGAGGAAAGGAAATGGCGCAGTAATTCTCAGTCATCTCGGTGGACACCTTAACCGCACCGTACAGGAAGGGAGGAAGTGGCAGTGAAAGAAGAAAGGTTTGGTTTGGTTTATGGGGTTTAACGTCCCAAAGCGACTAAGGCTATGAGAGACGCCGTAGTGGAGGGCTCCGGAAATTTCGACCACCTGGGGTTCTTTAACGTGCACTGACATCGCACAGTACACAGGCCTCCAATTTCTCCTCCAAAGAAATTCAACCGCCGCGGCCGGGATCGAACCCGCGTCATTCGGGACAGCAGCCGAGCACCATAGCCACTGAGCCACCGCGGCGGCGTGAAAGAAGAAAGAGGGGCCGTAATGAAGAAACTGAAAATTGTATTTGAGGAAAGGAAATTACGCATTAACTGTCCCACATATCTCGGTGGACACCCGTCAAAACGCGGACACATCTGGCGCGGTTCGGTTCAGGAGTCCGCCGCTATATGTGAGACAAATACTGCGCCATTTCCTTTCCTGAAAAACCAATTTACCAATTTACTGTCGACACGGCTGCCGACACGGACGCAGACACGGCTGCCGACACGGATTGCTAACGACAGCATGAGGCATTAAAGGCTTTCGCCTTAAAACCAGGGACGGGACGGACACGGTCTCATTGACAGACGTCATGAAAAAAAAAATGAAAATTGGTCTTGAGGAAAGGAAATGACGCATACCTTCGTAGGCACTCGAACCGCGCCGTAAGAGAATGGATAAAGTAGGGAGTGGAAGAAGAAAGGTGCCGTAGTGGAGGTCTCCAGAGTAGTTTCGACCACCTCGAGATCTTTAACGTGCACAAGGACGCCTATTTCCATTTCGACTCCTTTGAAATACGGCCGCCATGGACGGGTTCCTTGTTTCTGTTCAAGAAAGAATACAGGAGATTCCTTTCAGTATTTGCGCGGATTCCTTATTATTAATGCTGAGAAAAATTTGGAGGCCACTTAACCATCGCATTTATAAGAGTGGAACGCGACAGCGTGTTGCAGCGCTGCCAGGGAGTCCATGGAACGCCATCGCCCGTACGGCTCGACGTCCGTTCGACAAATCGAAAATTACGTTAAGCAAAAGAAATGACGCAGTAACAGTCTCACCTGTCTTGGTGGACACCCAAACCGCGCATAATATGATTTTTTATTAGCTGCCCTTCATTATAGGTCGCCGATTCTAATCGCTGCCGTGAGGCTCTAACTTAACACAGTAAGTTTATGCTGCACGAAACGCTTGATCATATGACATCATCCGGAACATTCTGCGCCAAACGGTTGGCATGATACGATTTTTCCTCCATGCGGTACCAAAAACTACAACTACGACGTCGACGGCTTTTCGACCGAACGAGCTGTATATGCTGTCGCGTAATAAAAATGGCGATGGTGCCGGAGCGGACAGGACACTGCTCATAAATCTTACGACTCATTGACGAAAACTGAAGATGCAGGCCATCAGTATCACTGGAATCATTGTGTGTAAACATTCGTACCCAGCTGCGGCGGTCGAATTTGAATGGATGCGAAATTCTAGACTCCCGTGTATTATACGATGTCACTGCACGTTAAAAACCATCAGAAGGTCGAAATTTCCGGATGGATGGATGAATGGAAAAAACTTTATTGTCAATAAATTGGTGCTCTTGACCCTTACGGGTCACTGAGCGCCGTGGTCGATCCTTGGTACAGGATACCACACTTGACTGCTGCCATCGTGGCTCGGCGCACAAGGAATCGTTGCGCTTCCTCGTCCTCGCTGGCCAGCAAGTGCTCCCACTGCATCACACTCGGGTTTATTCTTGGCTCTAAGTCTGCCTTAGGGCAGGTCCATGTGATATGTTCTAGTGTAGGTTTACCCTGACACCACGGACATTCGTCTGCATATTGTGTAGGGGAAAACTTGTGTAGTTTGTGCAGGTGTGGGTAGGTACCGGTTTGTAGTCTGCGCCAGTCTACCGCCTCCTCTTTGGTGAGCCTTTTGTGTGGGGCTGGGTAGCGTTTCCGCTGACCCCTATAATGCTCGAGTATATCTGAGTACGTGGGGGTAACTGGGTCAAAGGTGCCTGTGGTGCAAAGTGCTGAGTCTGCTCGGTTGACGTATCCTCGAGCTACTCGTCTGCTGCCACGTTGCCCCTCATCCCCTCATGTCCCGGAACCCACACTATACTATGTTCAGTGTTTTTGTGTCTTCTCGTCGTGTGTAGAATATGATTGGCGATGCTGTCGATCCTGCCTCTTGTGTAGTTTCTACATGCTTGTTTGGAGTCCGTCACTATAGTGAGGTTGTGGCCTGTTGTGTTGCCGTGCGATACTGCCAGAGCAATGGCGGCTTCTTCAGCTGCTTCTATGTTGGGGTTGTTTATCGTTGCGCTGGTTATTTATTGCCCTCCTTCGTCTGTTACAACGGCGATCGTTTTGCGTTGGCATCGGTACTTTGCTGCGTCCGTGTAGACTACGTTGGGATTGTCGCTGAGTTCCCTGGTGAGTGCTCGGACTCTGGCTTGTCATCTTTCATGATGTAAATTCGGATCCATGTGTCGTGGTATTGGTCTTACCCGGATGTTGTTTCTGTCTTCATTATTAACCTGTTCCTTGTCTCTTTGTGTACCTAGAGGTAGCCGGAGCCCTCCACTATGACGTCCCTGACAGTCTCAGCTGCTTTTGCGCGTTAAAACCCCCTATAAACCATAAACTAAATAAGACGTGTTCACTGTTCTCTACTTGGCCACCAGGCGCTCATTAAAGACAGCGACAGGAGGCATAGCCACATCGTCATCATCACCAGCAGGTTTGTGCGAGAAGGAGGGGAAGAGACGTCGTCGAACGCCGGAGCTATAAAAGGAAGAACCCGAAAGGTGGTTGTCGTCAGTATACAAACGTTCACATTTTACTCTCTCTAGTTCTCCTCTGGCCCTCTGGTAGTAGTTCAGGAACGCCGGCCGCTCATAGACGCCTGATATCCCGTGCCAGCAAGCCGTCCACTTGACCTTAATGAAGGACTCCGAGATATGAGGTATTCCCAGTCAGCGTTCAATGGTGAGTGCATTACACTTTTGTGATGCGCAGTGCTTTAAAAAGCGTTTTTGTTTCGGATATTCCGTTGTATACGGCTGATGTGCGTCTGCATTCAATGCTTCAAGGAGCTGCACGAGTTTCCCTTCATACGGGCTTGCATGAACAAAGCGCGTGGCGCGCGTTTTTGCAGTGTGCGACTCGACGAAGTAGGCCGCCGCGGTGGCTTAGTGGTTTTGCTGCTCGGCTACTATCCCGAAAAACGCGGCTTCGATTTCGGCCATGGCGTTCGTGTTTCGATATGGAGTCGAAATGCTGGAGGCCCATGTACAGGGTCGTCCACTCTTAGTTAGAATGCGTTAGCGCATGGCCGTGCTCTTTGGATGGTCACTGCGTCCGAAACAGCTGCGCATCGAAGCGAAGTGGTAGATGGCGTGAAGCACCATGTCCAGGTAAACCTTCTCCTGCGCCACTTTGCTGCGATGAGCGACTGTGTCGCATGCGGTGGCTCTCTGAAGAGTGCGGCCACGTGCTAGCGCATTCCAACTAAGAGTGGACGACCCTGTATACAGTGCGATGTTCCGCCGCTCTGAACTACGGCGCCCCTCATGCCTTGAGTCGCATGGGACGTAAAACCCTAGGAAACCATAAAACCTAAACGACACATAGGCCGCGTCTCCATGATTGTGCCAGAGAGGGCAGGTCCTAGTACGTGGCCACGTGGCTTCGTCTAGCGTCGCGCAAGAACGTTTATTGTGTTCCGTACTCCGAAGCAAGACTTGGAGTGCGCCTCCGTGGTTCCGGCACACCCGGACGCTTTGTTTTATCGAGCCCTACGAACCAGACGCGCATCTAACGTCGCATAAAATCTCAGGTTCGAGACGATGAAGCGACGCTTAGTCTTTGGTTCCGCCACACCCATACGCTCCATCTTGAGAAGCTTGCTTTGGCTTGATTTATGGAGTTTAACGTTCCAAAGCGACTCAGGCTATGAGAGATGCCGTAGTGAAGGGCTCCGGAAATTTTGACCCCCTGGGGTTCTTTAACGTGCACTGACATCGCACAGTACTTACACGGGCCATCTTGAGAAGCCTTATGAACAAGCCGCGTCTGGCGTCGCGTAGTGTGCGCTAGTTCAAGGTGACGAAGTGGGACCTAAAGTACGTCTGAGTAATTAATCCGCTACGAGCGCATCTGCAAGGTGTACCCTCGCGTCTTGCGTTGCATTGAATTTTTTCTATTGTCGGGCGCACCGCACTTTATCAGCCCTGGCGTCTCTCGAGCATTTCCTGTTCGATATTGCGAAGCGACGCTTCGAACACGCCTCCCTGATTGTGCCACGACGGGTTCCCGTGTTAAGGACTCCTGTATTAACTGGGCGCCCTTCTGGAGTAGCGCAAATTCTTTTACTCTGTTCGACGCGATGGAGCGAGACCGCGCCTCAGTGAATTTTTCCTGCCGGGTGATGCATCTGAGCCCTCACAAGCCCTCGCGTCTCTCGAGCTCCATGGGCTATTCAACCGTGTTCAACAAGACGAAGCCAACGCGTTTCTGACTGCGTCTCGCCGGCTTCGTCGTTTCACTGCGCCCTTCTCAAGCACTGCCACTCTGGCGCCTCGTGCAGTTTTCAGAAGCGTTGCATAAGATGAAGTGCCACTTCGAACGCGTCTCCCTGATTATGCTTCTACGGGTGCTCCGTGTTACCGAGCCCTATTTGAAACGCCTCTCTGGCACCGCAGCATTTTCTGTAGCGTTCGATACGACCAAGCGACACTTAATACGCGCCTTCCTGATTGTGCCACGAAGGGTGCTACGTGTTAGGAAGCACAGTTTGAACCGAGGCGTGCTCCATGTTACAGAACCCTAATACGCGACTGCGTATACAACTTGTTCAGTCGGCAAAGCGTCGACGCGCAGTAGTAGTAGTAGTAGTAGTAGTAGTAGTAGTGGTAGTAGTAGTAGTAGTAGTAGTAGTAGTAGTAGTAGTAGTAGTAGTTGAAGCTGTAGTTGTCGGCACCGCGCGTCAGAAAAAAATTGCCGACGATTACGTTACTGCCTAATGCGAAATTTGAGTGCAGCTGATCAGCTGTTTTAGCTTATCGATAGATTGAGGCAAGGGATTCTATCAAGAAATGTGAGCAATTACCGACAACTTCTTATTTTTCACATATGTTCCTTGTTCAAGAAAAACACAGCGAAAAGTTCTTAATTGTCATAAAGAAGCTTTGTGGTGGGAGAAACAGATGGATATATGCTCGACTTGCAGCACCAATGCCTGGTCCAAACACGAAGTCTCGGCAAGTGCTTCGCGAGGTTGGCACAGCCGTGGGAGGCCTTACGACCGAGAAGAATAGGATGCTCTCCCACAAAAGTGGTAAGGAATTCCTGTTTGTTTGTCTTTATATCTACATTAAAGTCCCTACCCACCCTGCCGCCCTGACAGGTGGCAGTTAATGGTTTATCGCGAGAGTTCGCTCACCGTTGTCAGCGCTAAGGCATACGGCTAGCCCACATCTCTCTCTCATGACCACACGTACCTATAAGCGGGATTAAGGCATCCACTGACCCACGGAGCCAGCTATGTGCCCTCTTTTCCTTAAAATTATCGGAGTGTAAAACGTTCAGCGCCAACTCCAATGAACACAACGACGATGGCCTATTGCTTCAGCGCCGCGTTTCTGGCACAACGTTGTCAATGTCAACGCATGCAGCGCAACTTATCGAAAGAGCCCGGACAGCAGCCTACGCCAATGGGGTTCCGGACTGATAGCTCCAACCTCCGCTAAAACCTCCTAAACCATTTCATTAAAACATTTTCACCACCACCACCATGCAGCGCACATCTCTCACTACCGGCACGTAGCTTAAACCACGATTGAGTTGTCCACGGCTCCAAGAGGGCAGTTATGCGCCTTCCATCTGGTTCAGGTGTCCATCGAAAGGTGTGAGACAGATAGTGCGCCATTTCCTTAAAAACAATTCACCCATTTTACCCCCTGCTTTTAAAGCTCCCGCTCCATTGCCCTCGCAGCTTAAAGCGCGACTAAGGTGTCCACTGCTGGCTACAAAGGACAACGCCGACGGCGACACCACGAAACGCAGAAACAGACGTCAAAGAGCTGCGCTGTGAAAAAAAAAATTACTAGGAACTTTAGTGGCTAAAGTGGTGAAAGGCGAAAGCCTGAGTGCTGCATTTTGCTACGCGATTGTTCACTTCACATTCGGTTGGTGCATTAATTAGCTGCCAATTAATGACGCTTAATCTTTGCCTTCAAGAGTGGCACGCGACAGCATGTTGTAGCGCTGCCAGGGAGTCCACGGAACGCCGCCAGCGTTCGGCGCGATGCGTTGCCCTTTGAACGCGACGCTTTTTGAGGAAAGGAAGTGGCGCTGTAATTCTCTTTATCTCGGTGGATACCTGAATCGCACCATACAAGAAGGGAGGAAGTGGAATGAAAGAAGAAAGAGAAAGAGGGCCCGTAATGAAGAAAATGAAAATTGTATTTGAAGAAAGAAAATTATGCAGTAACTGTCTCACATATGTCGGTGGACACCAGTCGAAAATTGCATTTTCGCCAAACACGAAATCATCATACACAATCATTAACCCCTTACAGTGCTAGGATTAACGCCTTTAAATACTCATTTTTTCCACGCACCATTGAGGAGTGGAACAGGTGTCCGCCAGATCTCTTAACCAGAGCTGATTCTTTTGACTCTATGTTTTCTTCACTGCATTTAATTTGAGAGCCATTTATTTCTACGTTTACTTTTTGTATTTTGCATCTGAGCCTTGTATTTATTGCTGTATTTTGTGTTACAACTTGTATTTAACATTTTTCAATTTTGCTAAACCTGTTCTTATTTTCATATATTATGTATTCGCCCCTCCTGCTTGGGCCTACTGTAGGCCTGCAGTATGTTCTAAATAAATAAATAAATAAATAAAACATATTTCGGTGGACACCCGTCAAAATTCACGCGCAGTGACGTCACGACCATTTTGACCAATCTGAAACGCGGACAAATTTGCTAACACGTCTAGGTCACGACAGTATGAGGCATTATAGGCTTTCGCCTTAAAAAATCATGTCATGCCAATCGTTTGCCGCAGAGTGTTCCGTATGTTCTACAGCGTTCCGTGCAGCATAAACTTGTCGGAGCCTTGCTTGTAGCTGGGATTCGAACCGCGAACTATAATCGGGGCTGCGGGTGTCAACCGAGATGTGAGACGGTTACTGCGCCATTTCCTTTCCTCAAAATCCTTTGCGTTTAATGCTCGAAATGCTTCCAAAAGGCAAGGCGTCACGCCTAGGGGTCGATGGAGTTCCGTGAAATCCCTTGTAATGCTTGCAACACGCTATCGTGTTCCACTCCTAGCGCGAAGCTTGAGTCCTCCAATTTCTTGACCCGACGCCTTTCTGAGGCCAAATTGCATTTTCTGTGGAGTTCGACAGGACGAAGGTCGTCTCGGTGGTTGTTTGGTTTATGGGGGTTTAACGTCCCAAAGCGACTCGGTCTATGAGGGTTACCGCAGTGAAGGGCTCCGGAAATTTCGACCACCTGGGGTTCTTGAACGTGCACTGACATCGCACAGTATGCGGGAGTGTAGCATTTCTCCTCGAGCGAAATTTAACCACTATGCTTGGTTTCGAACCCGCGTCTTTCAGTGCCAAAACCTGTTGCCCTGTGGTACGCATCATAATTTGAACCGACCCCTTCCTAGCGCCACATAGCATTTTCTGTCCTGTTTGCTACGACGAAGTGACACGCAAAAAGCGTCTCGATCAGTGTGTCGCGACGGTTTCCCTGTGTTAAAGAGCCGTAGTACATGAACCCGGCGTCTGTATGGTCTTCCTCTAGAATCATACTGAATGTGAGATGACGGAGCGAGGTATTATGCGTGTTTTTCCGATTGCGGCACACAGGTTCGCCGCCGTGAGCAAGCCTAATGAAATGGGTGCGTCTCTCGTGCAACACTTAATTTCCTAAGGAAGTGAGACATAGAACATGTTTCCTGGACTGGCCTGCACCCCGCGTTCTATGGTGCGGTTCGATACAGGCCAGACGCCGGTACGCAGTTGCACAAAAAGTTCTCTCGCAATCATAAACGTCTAAACGAGACTTGGAGCACGTCTTCATCCGTATGGCTCTTCTTTGGTGTTTGCATATCTCAGTAATGTCATTGCCTACCATACCAACTTTCTGCGCCATGTAGTCGTTACTTCACCAGGCTTGCCGTAACGTAACATTACGTGTGAGGTGCTGGGAAATCATCGCCTTGCTGGTCTTGGAGCTTCAGCGTGCCGCGTCTGCCATGGTAGACAACCTTGTGTTCCTGGCCAGCACCGCCTGGCTGTGTGTGCTCCTGCCCGCCTGAGCAGAACTGACCTCGCCGTTCGCCCCAGCCGCGTCCTCCGCCCTAAACACAAGACACGACGAACTGATCCCGCCGACCAGACCCTACGCGACGCGACTTATCTGAGACATGCGCACACAGCTCCTTGCCCATGCCGTCTGGTGTGCCCATGGACCTTGGCCGTCGGCTCAAGGTGGCCTGTAGCCCGGAAGCTTCCAGGACCAGCGCTCATCGGTCATCATCTGCTCATCTCTTTCATCGTGACGGCAAGCCCTTCATCATCTTCTCCTCCGTGTTCATCCCCCTGTCACGCCCATCATCACGTCCTGTATTTCATCGCCACTGCTGTTCTCCTAGTTCGCGCGAATGGGACGATCACTCGGTAGCCTCGGGTGTCACGGAATAGGAGACGACAAAGTGGGCAGAGGCGCGGCATGGAGCGCTCGCGTTGCTCGCCGCCATTAACTCATTCCTCGCTATATGTCATGTTGTCAGGTCGTCATCGGGCTTGCCGTCACGTAACAATATTATTTTTACGTGTCAGATTTGCAAACCGCATCGTCACATGCATTTTGGGAAATTTTACGAAAAGCACATACCATTTCATTATCCTATTTTATACCCGCTGCGGTGGCTGAGCAGTTCCGGCGCTCGGCTGATGTCTCGAAAGACGCGGGTTCGATCCCGCCCGCGGAGTCTGCAGAATTTCGATGGAGGCGAAATTCTACAGGCCCGTGTACTGTGCAATGTCCGTGCACGTTAAAGAACCTCAGGTGGTCGAAATTTCCGGAGCCCTTCACTACGGCGTCTCATAGACTGAGTCGTTTTGGAACGTTAAAACCCAATGAACCAATATACCAACCTCCTCTTTTACTACAGTGTGACCCCAGTGTACCAAGTGACGACGTCATCTAGTACTTTATTAGAATCGGAATTTTAATGAGAATGAGTCAGCGTAATTTATTCAAAAGAGCAACCTGGCTCTAACAAGAGGTGCTGTACCACAGCGCGGTGGGAGGGAACCCCTCGCTTTCTTGCTCGTGGCAGAACCAAACTAGTCTGCTTTTTAATATATAGCGCATCATCGTCCCATCCCGTTTTACCGAATATAACAGCAATTTAAGAAAATGTTTCTCTGGCGATCTTTGGCCTTAGTCGTCCTTGCGCGAATAAACTCCAAAATAATTAATTACCTGGTGCCTGCAGACGGTACTTGTGCAAGTAAGTGCTGGATTTATGCTGTCACCTCTGATAGTGATAGAGGAGGCAACAACACCAAGTTTGCTGGGAAACGCAGCATTTATAGCGATAGCTCTGGAAGCCTTGGTCGCGAAATCACGTCGTAGTTGGTGTAGCAGGCACGCCTCTCTCTCACACACACACAGCCCTCACGCTTGTACCTCGTGTCTATTTACTGCGCATAGCTTCTCCCCCACTGTCAGCAAGAGAAATTCCTCAGTGCGTATCCGTAGCGCTATTGTGAGCATAGTGCAATAAACGGGACGACACCATTCACCCGGAATATGCAACCAGTCCACTGGTCTGCCGTGGGATGTTGGCGTCAGTTGACGAACCCCAGGTGGTTCAAATCAGTCCGGAGTCATCAACTACGCCGTCCCTCATAGCCTGCGTGTTACTTTGGGGCGTTATACCCCACAATTTAGAATTTTAATTTATTGTCACTCCGTAGGCAATTGTCATGTCGTGCCGTCTGAGCTGTTCCATAGTGCGTTCCCTACGGGGTCAACGTCCAGAAAGCGTTACCACAGGGGTCAATGTCAGAAGAATTTTTTTCTCTCCGTGATCCGAAGCTCGTAAAGCCAAGGTTCTAGCTAGAGGATGATAACTAATGTTCTGTCTGTCTTCTCTTGCATCAGCAAGAGGCCTTGACGGTCGGGTCCTCCTTGCAGAGGGAGAGTGTGCCCGGGTCAACAGTTCACCTGTGACTCCGTCACGTGGGTGTTAGGTCTGCAGTCCACCTGCGGCTTCGTCACGTGGGTGTTACAAAGGAAGCTGTGGCCCGCTTTCCCGCCACCACAGGCAATGAGAACACCCCAACGACGGTATCAGGTGAGGAGGACTGCGAACAGCTCGGCCGTTTCCAGACTGACTTGCGCCACGTGACTAGCGGGAGAGGATATGGTGTTTCAGTTACGAAGTACTTGGGATATACCCAAGAAAGCTTGGGATCACTCACCACCCGTCTAATATGTTTAAGTGTTTTCTATGGCAATCAGTAAAGTCCAGGCTAAAGTGCGATTACAACGCAAGTAATTGACTAAATACACTTACAGACTATTTCATACACAGTTGTAGTGCGCCAGCCTATTTGCCGCATTCAATGGCGTCAACAACTGGTGCGAGGCCGGTTTTTTTTTTTCATTTGACTCATCATTGTGGTACAAGATAACTAAAGTGAAGTACTGCGTGCGAATAAATACTTTATACCAGCCATAAGCCTGGTCTTTCCGGGTAGCATATCCCTTTGCATGCCGTAGTGCGGGAGCGGGGGGGAGAGAAAAACAAGTGGGGTTAAGGGGGGGGGGGGGGGGGGCAGATGAAGGGACGTGCTTGACGGTTGAAGTGTCCATTGTCTGTGCAATGCAGCGCACATTAAGGCCCCTCAAGTTGTCTGATTATTTGGAGCCCTCCACTCCAGCTTACCCATATCCAATGGGTCCCATCGGGGTGGCATACTCAAAAATGAAAACACTTATTAAGTGTCCATCACTGTGGCAATGCTGGACACAGTGAAATTACATCATATGTTTAAAACCTTGCAGTTGATGCTGAAAACGGATTCAGTAGGGAGTCAGCTATTTTTTGAGCAGCACTTTTTTGCACGAAAGATGCGGAAACGTAAAAGGGAATAACACATCTTCTTCACGTGGGAAATAATAAAGGTGGGAGATAGTATGCGCTTGAGTGTGTACCACTGTGTGCCTTTGTGTACCTTTGTGTCGTTTCAATCTAAATTCTTTACCACTTAATGCTACACTCGGATTTAGGCCGTATATATCTATTCCAGCCTGCCTGGTAGCACTCCAGTGAAATTAAACTTATTTCCTAATATTATCGTTTCGGTTTCGGTTTAAGTGCACAGACGCATGTGTTTGAAATTGTCTGTTCGCAATCTGGTTACTGCCTTGCTACAAATAAAAGCAGGTATAGATTTGTTGTTGAGAACTAAGGTGCCCTAAATAACTCTTCGTTTCAGATGCAGACGCATGGTCGTAAAACGCGGTGTGCATGTGTGTTCTTCGCAGGCCGCATCGGCGTTTTGGATGTGCGGTCATTTTCAAGTCGCCTTGGCTGCCCTGAGTTCCGACTGGCCAAAACGCTACGCCGGATACAAAGGGGGTACGTTTGTGGACGTCGCTATCCGGAGAGACTAACTTTAGGTGCCGTAAAGGCAACAGGGGAGATAAAACGGGGAGGAGTTTGTATTCCAGCCGAGTAATCTGACCATGAAATCCAGAGGGACTGTACTGCATGGCTTGCTTTGGTGCCTTTAATTCTGGACAGTGAGAAGAGGGTTGAACCCTGTATTCATCGACCTCGGCTAGATGTCTGGGTTCAATAGCCATGTTAGGAGGTGGTCATATATTAAACCACGCATTTTCAAGCTTCCAGAACAGTCGAGCGGCTTTCATATCTGTCTAGCACTATCTCGCCTGAGCAGTTGGGCAGGAGTTAGTAGTAGGAATTAGTAGTTCAGGATATCATGCATCTCGCCAATCAAAGCAGCTTGGCACAAAGCGAAGTAGAGAGATTTTCACGGCGTGAGCTCCAGACTACGGCTGATACTTTAAAGAACCCTGCGGCGCAGTAGACACATATTAAGAGCAGCAGATGATGGCCTCCAGGGAAACTTTGTACGACGTTCCTATTGGGGATCAATTGATGGCAACGATATGCGCGCACTACGCAGTCAAGCACCGACGCAGAATATTTAAAAATAATATTGCGTGTTGTTCCTTTAGAACCTATAGAAAGAAAGATGTCCGGTGCTCATTACGTTCAGATCGCGTTATTAAAAAGTTACCGAAGGCAGCTATTGCTCACTGCAATGGAGAGGCCCAGTCCAAAAAACGTTTAGCACACTGAAAAGGATGTTCCAGGATTTTCCCTAAATTCTCCACGGTAATGCCCGCTTTCAATCCCACGTCTTCAACATGATCCCGTGGGAGATTATCGAAAGCGCTTGGTCGAGCTTGTGTGCAAGTCTGGTTTGACCCGGAGCTCGTTTAATCCGGAGTTCTGATTACTTACTTTCTGCCGTCTGTGTACAAGAAAAATCAAACAGCATTACATACATTTATTCTCTAAGTCTACCCGCAGGTCCTAAATACAAAAATGGACTAGTACCGGTATTTGGAAATTTTTATCCATTTTAACAAAAGCCAGGTAAGCCTCACGATTAGCGGCAGCAAAGCGGCAACAAGGCTGCGAGCGCGCAACAAAGATATCAAAACAGTTAATACGCCCTACAAATAGCGCATGTAACTGGCACAATATGAACTAATATAATAATTGCCAGTTTGGCAGAGATGGTCGCAGCAGTGGCAGCCCCGCGAGTTTCTATGCAGTCGATCAAGCGGTTGAAAATTTCTCCTTAAGGTAGTGTTCCCCTCAAGAAACCATTGTCTTTATACTCTGCGAAGTTTTGCTTCCGCCTCGTTTGAACATGTGCTCTTCACTGTCTTGCATGATCCCCGGCTCCTGTTGCCTCTATACGCATTTCTAGCTACATGACAATTAGTGCAGCCGCCGTGATGGCTCAACGACGCTGGGTGGCTGAACTGAAAGACGCGGTTCGATCCCGACCGTGGCGGTCGAATTTTGATGGAAGCGATTCTTAGATATCAGTGCAATGTCAGTGCACATTTAAAGAACTGCAGGTGGTCGAAATTTCTGGAGCACTTCACTACGACGACCCACATAGCCCGAGTCGCTTTGGGACGTTAAACCTCCATAAACTAAGCAGGCAGTTAATGCGCTTATCTGAACGTTTTCAGGTTGTACGTTTGCACACCTGCCTCAAATTGAGTTCTCAAGACAACAAAATGAAATCATTTTTTTTTCTTTGTGTCTAAACGTGCAACTGTGGAACAGAACGATATCATCTACATTTTGCCCTTGGCGACTCGCACACCGGCCCTCCGATTGCAAAGGTGCGCTTCTATAGGCTGCAAGAAAAGTTAATTAGAGGCTTGGTCGTGTGGTGAAAACTTCTTCGATCACGTTTCAACCAGGTTTTGTTTATGGGGTTTTAACGTCCCAAAGCGACTCAGGCTATCAGGGACGCCGTAGTGAAGGGCTCCGGAAATTTCGGCCACCCGGGGCTCTTTAACGTGCACCGACATCGCACGGTACACGAGCCTCTAGAATTTCCACTCCATTGAAATTCGTCCGCCGTGGCCGGGATCGAACCCCCGTCTTTCGGGCCAGCAGACGAGCGCAAAAAATTGCAATTTGAGGACACTTTGGCACCTAAAGTGTTGAGAGGCGAAAGCCGCGGATACTATGCCGTGACGACTTTCGTTGGATGTGACTTCACACCGTTCCCGTGGCTATATCGATACCCAAATTATACACCTTTCGGGAATCTTAAGTGTTAATTACGCTTAATTACAGCTTTCTCCATGTACTTCGACAGAAATTCGACATTTTTGCCATCATTCTGTGATAATTTTCACTATGCTGTGACGACTTCCGGCGGATGTGATGTTACACCGTTCCCGCGGCAATATCGACGTCGGCGCTATTTCGACGCAATTTCGGCATTTTTGCCTATAACTAATTAACGAATTTATTTACAGTCACCAAGCTTGGCTTCTAGGTTTATTGTTTTCTTCTCTATCAGAAGCGGTCAATGGTTTTCGTTTTTTTTAGGTCCTGAGTTAAACGCGTGTGACACGCTTTGTTAGCGAACGACAGTATGACCGATTAAAGGCTTTCGCCGTAATAACCACTGAGCCATCGCGGCGGAGCCTGTGTTTAAACCAGGGATGCTTCTGGTGCACAGACGGGACGTATAGTAATGTTCTGCTTTTATCTTGCAACCACCTCTTCAAGCAGCAGCGGGCGGCTGTGGTGCCGAGGCAGCCTTGAGAAAGGCCCAATTGCTGTCGCCACGTGGGTGTCGCCGCTTCTTCGCCGCCGTGGACTTGATGATAGCAGTGACGATGAGGACTGCATGTGAGGAGGACTCCGAAAATTTTGTGCGTTTCTAGACTCGTTTCCGCCTCAACCGAAGAAAGCGGCAGTTTTCGCATACCCCAAAGTACGCCAATTACTTCTAGGAAGGATTCGCGTAAACTAATAGGCTTTGGTTCTGTTTTCTTTAGTCTACACAGATTTTTCACATTTGAAGTAAAGTTTCAGAAGACAGGGCGGTGGCTGTTCGCGCGGAAGAGGGTAAATTTATATAGGAGGAAAATAGGAAAAGGATTTGTCCTGCTGCAGGCTTAGTTTCGGATTATATACTTCCGAGAGCTTAAATAAACCGCTCTTTTTTATTTAAAGCGATGGGAGCTACTTATTCACCGGACACCATCGGAGACGAGGGTGCTTGCAGTTTATGGAAGCAAGAGAGCGCGCGCAGTTTTAATGACGTGCATTCTGATAGGTCCGCTTCCAGAACACTTTTATTTGAATCTACTAACTTCTAGTCTCTTCTGCCGACGCTGCGGCGCAGGCCGACGAGCTGCCCGAATCGGTGCAAAAAAATTGTGAGTTTATGGGCTCACCACCGCACGACAGTAGGTTTCTGTGATACTCGAGTTCAGCGTTAACACGCACCTGCGACTCCTATTTTCAGTCGTATTTGTCTGCATTATTTTCACATGTTACTGACAGCTTAGTCGATTTCGAAAAATTCACTCCTTAGTAGGCTCGGCGTGGCACCGGTGTGCGTCGCGTCGCCCTGATTTTGGCTGAATTAAAAAGTAAAACGAAGACCCCGGTCAATGCCTAATGCACGTAATTGCCGGCGTTCGTCTCATCTTTACTCGAATCCAAATCATTCCCACCGCAGAAGACACCTGCTGTCTCCTCTAACGGTCCACAGTCCTCACATTTGCAGATATATAAGTGACGCCTTCGTTTCTAGCTGAATGGCAGCAGGATGTTGTAGTAGTATCTCCCTTAAAACTGAATTACCCCATTGTTACGAACATTTGTTTGGCCACCTGTAGAGTCTTCGGTACTCACTGTGATCTCAATGCCCAGCTTTTTTCTCTGTCCTTCAGCAGCAGCAAGAGCCTGTGCCCATCGAACCCTTAGTGCGGATGCAGAGGGCCAGCGTGTTGATAGCCCGCCTAACGTTCGTTCGTCGTGTGGGTGCCGGCAGAAGTTTCCCCGATTCCTGGCCGGTTCAACCAAGCGAAGAGCTATAAGGCTGCACTCAGAGGTGAGCAGAAGCGCTTATAATTTGGCCCGCTCTAATATATGTGTGAAGTGAGCAGCTGAAAAACGGAGGGGGGGGGGGGGGGGTTCTCTCTTAACCCTAATTACGCTGTTGATGCTATAATTTCTAGAGAGCATAGGCTTGCTCTTCTTTTATTCCGTACAGATTGTTTTAAAGCTGGCGAATAGAAGAAAGAGCACTGTTTGTTTGAGTATTTGAAATGAAGGAGTACACGTGACTGGGATAAAGGGCAATTACAAGACTCATTCTTTCAGTGAAACTACCTCACAGCCAGATTACTTTTTTTTTCTGAGTTGCGTTGTCATGTTGCGGAATTGTAGAAATGTAATGTGGAGAATTGGGCACTAACAAAGCTATTAGTGAAATTAGGTAGTTTATTGCCAGCCCTTTGAGACCGAGATAATAAGGAAAGAAAAGATGCGGTCACTGAATCTCTCTAGATGTAAACCTGAAGCGCGCTAGGCAAGATCTTGCATGGCTATTGGGCAAGGGAGCAAGACATTCTTGAAGGCCGGCGCGTGAAGGTGCGTTTGAGGTAGTCAAAGGTGATATCCGGAGTCCTCCCCTGCTGCTGCATCCATAGCCGATGTGGTGGTGATTCTGCGACCGCGACAGCTAGTGGAGGAGGATGGCTCCCATGCAGTGCAGCCGTAACAAACATAGGCAGTCACTGGCAGTCTAAGTAGCGCAACAGGGGCTTTCGCCCAGCGCACTTTAGGCTGTCAAAGTGCCCCCATAGGTCGGCAGCATGTTTTTCGCAACAGCTTTCTCTTCAGAAACGGGTCCTCACCCGAGGACATACTTGCTTTCAGTGCTAATCTTTCCGCCCAAGATATCGGGTATATTATGCTGCTACTAAAGGCAGACGTAATATACCCGAAACGTGGCAAAGACACTAAAGCTATGTTTGGCTTAGATTTAAACAAGGCTTGCGCACGCACGACGCTATCTTACGGAATCTCTCGGTTATTAACCTGGGAAAAAGAACTTTAATTTGTGGGGCAGATATGCTTGCCAAAAGTGGTACAAAATTATCCTGTGTGATCTAATTACTCAACTAAGTTGCTTAATAATTTGAGTGTGTTATTTCGGGTCGGTGTGACAAGGGCGCCAGTGATGGCAAATGCATTAAGCAGCAGAGGCTTTAAAATATTGTTTAGAACTAATAAAGCACTAGCGCATTTTAGGCTGCCAAAGTGCCGCCATAGTTTGTTTTGCTAGCGAGAAGGGAGGAGTCCTGTGGTACGTGGAACCAACGGCACTTTAATGACAAAGCTAAAATATTTTTCGCTCCTGTGCCTGGAACGCCTCCATGGACAAAGCGTAGGTTATCTGTACTATTTTATTGCGAAAGCAATACTACTTTCACTTTCAAGCCTGTGCGGTGCGACGGCGGTGCACAATAAATGCCCTTTCGCATGACCTCTGTGTGACGTCACGCCGAAGAGCTGGGCGACCATCTCGCGCCGTCCGTGTGCGACGGCGGTGCACATGAACGGCGGCCTGACTGGACTGGACTGGATTGGATTAGATTAGATTAGATAAGGTTAGATCAGATTAGATTAGATTGGATTGGATTGGATTGGATTGGATTGGATTGGTTTGGCTTGGTTTGGTTTATGAGGTTTGACGTCCCAAAGCGACTAAATCTATGAGAGACGCCGTAGTGGAGGGCTCCGGAAATTTCGACCACCTGGGGTTCTTTAACGTGCACTGACATCGCAAGAGTACGCGGGCCTCGAATTTCTCCTCCAAAGAAATTCAGCCGCCGCGGCCGGGATCGAACCCGCGTCTTTCGGGCCAGCAGCCGAGCACCATAGCCACTGAGCCACCGCGGTGGCGGATTGGATTGGATTGTATAACCCAATGCATCGCCACAAGTCTAACCACAAGCACCACCACCAGCTACACTACCAGCTGAACCATGGCGTAGGTACGGGTATTGCTTTCGCAATTACCAGGCTTAACCAGGCTAAGCCACAGCGCAATTTTTTCACACCGTCATTAACGTCGGTGATCTGCTTCCGTTCACCGGGTGCTTAAGAGCCGCAATGATTCGTTTTCGTGCCATTTGTCCTTGTGCTGCGTCGTGGCGTAAAAAATCTTGGTTCAGTAACAGCTCCGACTTTTGAAGCGAGAAGCTTCACTACGAAGGTCGGAGCCGTGCTTCGCGTTAGCCGTGAGCCGGTGCACAGAATTGCCAGTTCTGCGCATGCGCGAAACCGAGTGACGGCACACGCCGCGCAGGTGCCCGCAACCGGACCTTTCGCCGCAGCCGCGCGCTACTGCGCATGTGCGCCGCCGCTACCGCTGCGCGCGCTGCTCCTCCTTGCCACCGTTTGACCTTTCGATGCAGTCGCGCCCTACTTCAGAATAAACTGCGTCGAGGCTGGGAATCGAACCAGGGCCTTTGGAATTTGAAGCAGAGGCGCTACCCTTACAAAAATGACTTTTGAGCTTCAGTTGACGCCTTGTTGAGCTCCTGTTGAATCAACTGGAAACCAACATGAACTCAATGTATGTTGAGCCTACTCAACACCTGCTACACGGAATTTTTGTTGAGCGTAGTCAAGAGATTTACTGTTGAGCAATTTCTGTTGGATTTAAGTTGAATCATCTCAAGGCAGCCGTTTCTAAGCCTAACTAAATGAAATCATTTCGACATCCATCGTGTAAACAGAACCTGATCACATTACACACATTAAGAACGCATGCAGCACCCGTTAAAACTCTCATAAACCGCTCAAAGTCATTTTCCTGCATAGAAAAAAGTGCACTATGCTCATTCAGGCATACCTACCTTGGAGGATTCGTATGTGCTCTCATAAAAAAGGGCGCTTAATTAATGCTTTAATTAAGTTGTTTACGAATAAATCAAGGTCGTCAAATAATAGACCGTTGCATATGAACTTCATTACTTCTACTACACATAAAATAAATAAATATTAAGAGTAATAACTGACATAACTTTGCTGATCGGCAGGCCATAACCTGCGCAGGTCCGGACACCCCTGAGTAGGACTATATAAGGGCGAAGCCGAGGTTGCACTGAAGAAGATGAACTCCAGCTGTCAGTTCTCCCTATAGCCTCGTGTGCAGTACTGTCCCATGCTCTTTATCTGATGGATGTGTAGGATGTGTATGGATGTGTATGTATATTTATATACATTAGTGTTTGTGCGTATGTGTGGAGCGCTACGTCACAGGGAGTGATGGCTTCACGTTAACGAGAAATCGCAGCAATATGAATATACCGCCGAAAATTGCATTGGTAGTCGGTCCATCTGGCGCAATACGAATGCATTTCCAGGATTTTTTGCTGTTTTACCCCAGCCAAGATTCAGAATGGCGTGTTGATTCACTCCCGTAATTCCAACATGAATTCAACATGAACGCAAAGCAGAAATTTCATTGAGAATGCTCAACTCTAGCACAGTGGCCACTTTTCCAATGAGTTTCAACTCGGCCTCAACAATTCACCAACACTAGCCAATCCTGGTCACAACAAAAATTCAACAAGGCGTGTTGAGTCTGCTCATGAGAACTTCAACACTGTCTCAAGAAGCATTTTTGTAAGGGTACCACGCCGCCACGAATACTCAAGCTTTGAGCATGATTAAAGGCGCACCTAGTGAACGCATGGCTCTCATAAATGAAATTAAAAGAATAAAAATAAAAACGTGTAAGAAGTAAAAACAATAAAAACAAACGAAAGAGAAATAAAAAAGGAACTAAGAAAGAAACAAAAGAACACTAAAAATAAGGAAATAAACAGAAATAAAAATCGAAACGAAAAAATTATGAAAGAAAATTCAAAATTAGCAAAAACGAAAAACGAAAAATAAGAAATAGAAAATAAAATATGACAAATAAAACAAAAACAAGCAGTGCGCCAGGAAACGCTTTCGCCTTGCAGCACATTAGAGAGCCAAAGTGCCCCCTGAATTTTAACCGCACCGATTACCCTCTTCTCCTGCGACTCCGCACTGCCTGTGCGTGGACGGCCGAACGCCTCCACCGTTATCGTGGTGCTCCCAGTGCATTGTGCGCGAACTGCGACAGCCATGACCTGAAACCAAGCGTAGCTCAAGCTTTTCGCTTCTATATACAGGCTTAACCAGAGCTAAGCCACTGCCAATTTTTTTTTATTTCAGCGTTCAAGGCGAGAGCGTTTCTTGGCTCGATGTGCGAAAACCCAGCCGTCAGCAGAAAGCTGTGGAAAGTGAGCAGGAAAGCAGGAAAGTGAACTCCGAACAACCTCATCACCCCTCCTGGAGCCTTCTCAAAACAGGGCTCGATCCAGAAAGGCAAGTCGACTTTAATGATGTATTCAAACAGATTTGGAGCCGCCCCTCGACCTCCCTGCAGTGGCTATATAGTACCCTCTCAGGTGGATAACAAAAGCAGACTGCGCTCAAAATGGGGGCGGCTGTACCCCTCCCTCGCGTGCACTGAACGATAGGTCACCGTCCCGACAGACTTGATGTGGTACATGTACGCAGTGGCGTATCGTCTGTGCGGGTTACGCTAGGAAATACGTTGCCCAGTGTCATATTCATGTAAGCGCGGATTATGCAGTCCTATAATCCGAAATTTAATCACTCGCGTTTATATCATGAGTTGACAACAAAGCGTAGACAGAGGCGGCAAAGTCACTGCTGAAGAAGTCGCAACGCGGCGAAGCGTGTAGCAAAACTATGTTCACGCCCCAAGTCCCCCATCGACTGAGCGACACTCTTAGCGACGAGTACAAAAGCTTTTGCATTCACACACAAGAATTGCTCAGGTGCCCCCTGAATATTTTATTCACGTTGATCGTACTGACGAATGCTATAAACCAATCTCCACTACATTCCTGAACCATGCGGCAGTTCCCACTTTTTATCCGCACGAGTAAGCGCGTGATTTCATCGTTCATGCAAATATCCTAACCTGCTGCGCTTTATTGTCTGTAAGGCATCCCTATTTCTTCATGATCATGCAGTAATAGAAAATTAATTTGATAGCACTCGGTTGCTAGGGCGCTCCACTTCCGAACCGCAGGACTCGGGTTCAGTCCGCCCTCGGCGCCAGAGTTTTGACGAGGGCAAAACAAAAAGGCGCCCATGTGCTGTTTGATGTCACTCTCCATTACACATCTCAGGTCGTTCAAATGTATTTCGAACACACCACCACGGAGTCCCTTATAGTCTTAGTCGCTCCGGGACGTCAAACCTCCCATACTCTACTGTACCATACCATACGTCAAACCTCCTGTACCATACCATGCCGCACCGTACCATACTGTACCATACCCCCGTTTCTTTTTTAATAACGGACAAGTGCGCTGAAGCTGGGCCACTAACGCCCTATGTGACCCCGATTCGCAGCTCGAGCCCTAGCCTCTGTCTGGAGCGCTATCGCCACGTGGGTGCCACCGACGCCCGGTTCTCGTCCAGCAGCACCCTACTGCCTCAGCTCTGCGGGAGAACTCAGGGATCAAGGTGAGGACGACTGCCCATGGCTTTGCCCACGCAGCGGATGCGAAAATGACTCCATCGTCCATGGTCTGAATGCCACAACTAAAGAACTGAGGACAAGCCTAGACATATCCATGTGTGTCGTTTCCTTTCTCTGTGTACGTTTTTTGCGCTGATCCAGATTTCAACGATATCCGGAATCTGGTTCTAACTTAAAATTCGATGCGGTGCACTCGCATCAGGTTTCTGCAAATCCTCAAATGATAGTGTGCGAGTACTAGGCTACTCAGTATGACATTTTACTAAATCGAATAGGCATGCATGGTTGCGAGTTAAATATTGAGGCGGTCAAAACTTAACAAGCTTTTTCTTTCGGCAGGTGTCACTGAGCTTCCCTTATTCTAAATATCCGCCTCCGATGTTCAGCTTAATCGTTGCAACAACGGAAGTTAAAGTTCTGGAATCGACGCGAAACAACTCTGTGGTGAAATGTGATTATTTCGTTGTGCATTGTGTTTTTTGCACCTTCTTTTTGCACCAATTTTTGCACCTTCGTGGAAGCAGTAGCGCCCTTTCCTTCCAGTCACCGAAGTGCTGCTTGTACTTCTTCGACTGCCTTCAATGACTCATCTATTGAGAGTCCTTTTCCAACTTTGTCATCCTTTCCGTCAAGTCTGTTTCCAAACTCGCCTCTTCGAACATAGCTCTTGCTTTGATCACACACGCAGCGTAATCCTTGATTTCCTCAAAGACAGATTTGACCATTTCAAAGTGCCGTGCGTAATATACTTCACCGTTTATCTATGTTCCCCATCGAGTCAGAACAGGCTTTGGCAGCAGAGGAATGTCAGCTGCTATGGCGCTGAAAACAGCAATTCATGACGGAGGTCTAAGAAACACCTGTTGCGGGCTAGATACTAACGCATCCACTTGGAGAAAAAAGAGCCGGACAGATTCGGCGACAAGATGCATTACATGAACAACGCAGGTCAGGTGAACCATATTGTTGTATAAAAGCGTCAGTCCCTTTCCTTCCTTGCACGTGTAGGATGCTCCATCCGTGACGAACAAGAGTACCTTCTCATACTGAATATTTTCTGACCATAGAAGCTTCAGAGATGAAGAGAAAAAACATGCTATCGTCGAATGGCTCAGCTTTTGAAGAACATCTGCGTTGAGAACATCTCCTCCCGCTTTCTCTGGGCTGGGTCAATGTTCCGATGATGGAGTTCGCCACATACCGTCCGCTAGCCTCCGTGGTTTCGTCGACTGACACCCAAATGTAGTTGTCCCCAATCTCATCTCCGATTTTGGAGACAGTATCCTCGTAGCACTCTTTTACGCATCTCTTACGAAGCGTTGATTCATCTGGAACATGCTGCTTGGTGTACTTTCGCAGAAAGCTCCGAAGATCACTGTTGGTAAGTTTCCACAATAGGATATCTGCCGCCAAAAATGCTTGACACAACTCTATGGCAAATGACAATTCCTTTGCTGTCGCACTACCGCCGAAAGCCTCTGGCAGTAGGAGCTTATATAACCTCTTTGGTTGCGCCAGTTACACTTCGAGAAAAACGTTTGGCGAGAACCGCGTCTATTGTACGCGAATCGGCGCGCGCATTTCACCATACTTAGATGTCTCAAAATTGAAAAACGGCACCGAGGACCAAAATGCCGGATTTAGGTATTTATAGGCAACAATTGTGGTTAAATAGGCAGTATTTCCTAAAAACTGACAAAAAGGCAGGCAAGTGCAAAAATCCCCCGTTAAGGCATTTATAGGCATGCTTAGGCAAATGCCTGAAGTTCCGGGCTCTAGTGATGAACCATCATTTCCGTTAAACAAATCGTTGATGATGTTAAACAAATCGATGATGATCGAGCACACAGTCTGAGTCAGTTGGCATGGAATGATCCCATTCTGATTTGTGCGCCTAAAATGCGCTGCCTTCCCTCGCTGCTTTCGGTAGCTTATATATGCCGTTCTTATTTCCTCCCTCCACGTTAGGCCTCCCATTTAGAACGCCTGTTCTACCGCTACATGTCTTCCTCCAAAACATACTTCTTAACGTTGCTCCTTTTCTTCTCCAGCCGGGGCTCTGTGTCCTCCTTGGAAGCCAAAGCTGGGCTGGATCGCCTCCTCTCCGGCACGGACTGGAGGCAGTGCATCAGTTGCAGGCTGCGGGGACCGCTTCGCGTAAGCCAGGAAGAAACCTGCGCCTGTCAAAAGGCGGAGGCATCTAAGGTGAGGACCAAACCGCCTCGTGTTCCTCACGCTGTGTGCTGTAGAGAATTCTCATTGTGACTACCGGAGACACAATGATGATGCCGATGAGAACGTTCCTGTGCGCTGCCTGCGTCGAATGACCCGAATCCACGCAAGAAGTACATAGCTTCTCTCTGCCCCCTGAAGAAAGTTTCCGGTCTCAGGAAGAGGTAGCCACCAAGAGCTGGATTGGCCTTGCATCTCCCCTCGCCTCAAACCCACCCCCAGAGGTCGAGGAATAGGACCCATTTAGAAATAGCTTCTTTCCCGGAGCTGTATCGAATTGAATGCCTTGCCTCCTCATATTTTCCTGACATTGAGCATCACCCTTTCATTTCATGAGTTTTTACGATGCCCGTGTACTTGATTGTTGTTTTTGTTTCGCTCTGGCAACATTATCTGCATATGGTCGCCATTTCTTGTAAAATGTTTTAATGTGCCCTGCCTGTTAGGGCCATACATTTTCTCAGTATATTTGAAATAAAAAGAACGAAATGTGGGTAACATTTACGATGATGCCTGGTGATGCATAATTACGGCAGAAACTTTAGAACGCTGTTACCTCATCCTGGAGTCCGTTGCCCCCGCGAATCTTTTTTCTCCTGTTCTGACCTGTTCTCAGCAGTCCGGCTAGCTTAGACGCTCGTAGTTGAACCAACCAGAAGTGTCTGGTAGACACATGATCGGATAGTGTGGACCACATTGGGAGAGCTGCGTGCTGCTCGCTATGACTTGACCCCGTATGGTCAAGTGACCGATGCTTGCAACGTAATAGCCCCACCTGGCCAAGAATAAAACAGCCACGCAGTGAATATCAAATGAGAAGCAGTAGAGTGCAAAGTCCTCTGGGCTCTGAATGAGGTTCCGCCTCGCCCTCCAGAGATGATCGCCTTCGGCGGTTTGCTGCATGCCGCTCGCATGGTTGAAAAGCTACCCTATGGCCCCTGTACACGGTATCCCGGTACATGGTACATGGCAGCGTCCCTGTACATAGTATTCAAAAAGTTGAAATAGATTACCATCTCCAGATCGCGATCTGATGACGAAGGGTCAACGGGAGCAGACACGGAAATTCAACACTGTGAATGAATGAAGCTCTTGTTACTATCTCAAGGTTACATGATCAACTACGGAGAGAGGACCCAAGGAAAAAAACCAGAGGTAGAGTTGGCAGAACAGCAGATTGGGCGAGTTTGTGTTCCATGGTGACAAGTACATGCAAACAGCGCTAAACAACAAGACCATTACGAGGAGACCGTGTTTGTCTGCTCCTCTTTCTGGTCCTGTTGTTTAGAGCTGTTTGTGTGTACTTGGCAGAGTTGACCCCGGTGAATGTCGCGGCTGAAAAGTGCATGTCGGCAGGAAGGGATGACGCTTCTGTCGGGAAGAAGCCTTACGTAGGGAGAGCAGGACGAAGGTGGAGTACGATAGAGCCGTGGTTTTACACAGGATTGGGGGTCGTTTGTGGTTTATGGGGTGGGTTTAACATCCCAAAGTAGCTCGAGCTACGAAAGACGCTGTATAGCGGGGAGCTCCGGGTGACTGAGCATAGAGACCGTCACGACCGCTTCTTGCAGAAAAATGGTGGCGTTTCATAAGGTGTGCTGGTGAACACATATCCAGACACAGTAACCTTTTGATGTGCCATTGTTTACGCAGGAAACTCCAGCTGGTAGTTGGTTTTGGTTCTCCCATACCTGAATGGGAACTGGGTATACTCCATCTCTTCTTTAAGGACGCACTGTATTGAGCGATTAGGTCGGGAGCGTGTGAGAGCAGCGTATCTGTTGCAAGCGTAGCATTTGTTGCTTTTGAGGAGCTTTTGTCACCCTCTAGCAACAACAAATGCAGTCCTACACTAGTATAGTTCATAGCTGGTGCGCACCTGAGAAAAAATTTCGCACATGCTTTCACCGGGTGCAAAAAGCACTGCACTACACTCTGACCAGCACACCGCAACGCTCGATATGTGGCGACTCCTAGGCAGCGAAAAAATGCAGTTTTTTTTTCTGTTCCTAGAATTTTTATCGTCACCTCTAAAGCTGCAGTGGCCGCTGAATGAAATTTGCATGCCTGCCTTTGTACAGCAGCAGCAGGTGGTGTCTCTGCTGATTGGACCAGCAGTGCAGAAGCAGACGACTTGTGCAGACGGGGTGGGCTGTGTAGTCGTCACGTGGGTGCAGCCGGAAGAAGAGATCTCGGAGCAATGGCGATGGTGCGAAACAAGGACAAAGAGGTGAGGAGAAAAAGAAAGGGTTGTCCCTATGCAGACTGTCGGGTCCCTTGGCACACTGTCGTCTTCATTGGCGAATGCTTGGCCTGCAGCTATTGTCCTAACATACCGAGAAACAAATTTTGTCAGCAATATTGTCTAAAGAAAATTCCGCAACGTAGGCAATGAACATCCGTTCCTGTCACATCGAGCTCTCACGGTCACGTGACCAGCGCGGAGGGCACGACAGTGCATGCGCGTTGGGATCATAGTAGTAGCGATGGTGGCCACAAAATTTGTAGGTCATAAACTTTTACTTCCGGCCGTAGGTGCTAACAAACGACAGCATTACGTAGCATAGCGTAAACACTTCATGATTTACACGTCGGACAAAGCTTTGTGGGTGGTTTGGACGCCAAGGAGGACATCTGTCATGAAAGGCGTCCAATAAAAACAGAAATAAACAATTATATTGACTCGCGAAGTTTAGAGTGCAAAATATGACAAGCCATTGAAGGTCGACGACATCTTGGATGTACCAAGTTGAAATTTCTCAATTGACATGTGGTTCGAGGCATTTCAAGTGACGTTATTTGTCAAAGGAAGGACATACACGAGGGTAACGCATAGCACCTGCTCCAGAAAAAGAGGTGCGTTCCTAATTTCCGGAGAAAATGATTTGCTCTCAGGGTAGAAATATCATGAAAGGCGTCCAATAAAAACCGGAATAAACAATTATATTCACTCGCGAACTTTAGAGTGCCAAATATGATAAGCCATTGAAGGTCGACGACATCACTGTGAAAATGCTGCACATAAACAGCGAAAGTTATGTGTCTTTAAAACCTTGTAGTTGATGCTCAAAGCGGATTAGGTAGGTAGTCAAGTATTTTCTGAGTAACACTTTTTTAGCACGAAAGATGCGGAAACGTAGAAGGGAATAACACATCTCCTCTTGGGGAAATAATAAAGGCGGAAGGTAGTATGCGCCTGAAGTGCGTACCTTTGTGTACGTGAGATCCGGTGTCATAAGTTTATTTAACGCGACCTTGGCGAAGGAGTGCCGTTTCTTTGCATCCGCAGTTCAGTGTTTCAGTATAAATTCTTTACCACTTAATGCTACACTCGCAGTTAGGCCCTATATATCTATTCCAGCATGCCTGGTATCACGATTTCAGTTCGAGTGCACACATGCATATGTTTGAAATTGTCTGTTCGAAAATCTGGTTACTGGCTTGCTACAAAAAAAAAACAGGTATGGATGCGTTGTTGGGAACAAGTTGCCCTAAATAACTCTTTGTTTCAAATACAGACGCATGGTCGTAAACAGCGGTGTGCATGCGTGTTCCTGTTCGCAGGCCGCATCGGCGTTTTGGATGTGCAGGCATTTTCAAGTCGCCTTGTCTGCCCAATAAGCTACGCCAGATACAAAGGGGGTAAGTGTGTGGACGTCGATATGCTGGGAGACTAACTTTAGGTGCCCTAAAAGCAACAAGGGAGATAAAAAGGGGAGGAGTTTGAATTCCAGCCGAGTAATCTCACCATGAAATCCAAATGGGCTGCACTGCATGGGTTGCTTTGGTGCCTTTAATTCTGGACAGTGGAATGATGGTTATACCCTAGATTCGTCGACCTCCGCTAGGTGGCCAAGTATGATAAGCATTTTAGGAGATTGTCCTTGATTAAACAACACCCCTTCAAATTTCAGAAAGGCTTTCATACCTACCTAGCACTATCTCAGCTGAGCGGCTGGGCAGGAGTTAGTAGTAGGAATTAGTACTTCTAGATATCAGGCTTCTAGCCAATAAAAGCAGCTTGGCACAGAGCGAAGTAGAGAAATTTTCACGGCACCAAGAGCTCTAGACTACTCTGATATTTAAAGAACCCAGCATTAATAGTAACAAACGATGACCTCGAGGTGAACATTTGAAGATGTTCCGAATGGCGATCACTTGATGGCAACAATATGCGCGCACTATACAGTCAAGCACCCACACAAAATATTTCAAAATAATTGTATTGCGTCTTGTTCCTCCATAACCTAGAAAAAAAGGCATTCGGTGCTCATAACGTTCAGGTAGCGCTATTGATAAGTTCACGAAGACAGCTATTCCTAACTACAACGAACAGGCCCAGTGCAAAAAAAAATGTATAGCACATGGTAAAGGATGTGCCAGGATTTTCCCTAAATTATCCTCGAGAACACCCGCTTTCAAACCCACGTCTTAAACGTGACCACGTTTGAGATTATTCGAAGCGCTTGCTCGACCTCTGTACAAGTCTTGTTTGACCCGGAGCTCAATAATGCAGATCTGGTTACTCATGTTGTGCCGTGTGTAAAATAAAAAAAATCGAATAAATCTGCTTCATTTACGCCTATTGTCTAAGTTAACTGACAGGTGCTTAATACAAAAATGCATTAGTACAGTTATTTAGAAATATTTTACGCATTCTTATAAAGCCACAAGCCACGTCAGAATTAGTGGCAACAAGACTGCGTAAGTGTTCGCCGCACACGCGGGCAAGAAATCAAACTGCACGTAGCTGGCACTAATACAATAATTGCCAGTGTGGCAGAAATGGTTGCAGCAGTGATATAAACTAGCCCCGCGAGTTTCTATGCAGGCAAAAAACCGTTTTTCGGTCGTGTTCCCCACAAGAATCCATTGTCTTCCTACTCTGCGAAGTTTTGCTTCCGCCTCGTTCGAACATGGGCCCTTCGCTCTCTTGTATGCGTGGTCCCCGGCTCCTAATGTCCACATTAGCATTTGCAGGTATATGACAATTAGTGCGACCCTCCCCCCGCGGTGGCTCAGTGGTTATGGTGCTCGGCTGCTGACCCGAAAGACGCAGGTTCGATCCCGGCCACAGGTGGTCGAATTTCGATGGACGCGAAATTTTGCGATGGCAGTGCGAAGTCAGTGCACGTTAAAGAACCTCAGGTGGTCGAAATTTCCGGAGACCTACACTAAGACGTCCCTCAAAGCCTGAGATAATTTTGGACGTTCAATCCCCCAAAACTAAACTTAATTGGCAATTAATGGGCTTAACTCAATGTTTCCTGGTTGCCTGTTTCCACACCTGCCTTAAACTAAGTTCTCAAAGCAATGAAACAATGAAAACCTTTTTTTCCTTGATGTCTAAACATGCAACTAAGGAACAGAAGGATGTCATCATCTACATTTTTCCCTTCTTGGCGACTCGCGCACCGCAACTCCCATTTCCAAGCTGCGCTTCTAGGCTGCAAGGAAACAGTTTCTTGTGAAAACTTTTTTCTTGTTCAAACCAGGTTTCACTTAAACGGGTTTAATGTCCCAAAGCGACTCAGGCTATAAGGGACACCGTAGTGAAGGGCTCCGGAAATTTCGGCCACACCGGGGCACTTTAACATGCACTGACATCGCGCCGTACACGAGCCTCTAGAATTTCCCCTCTATTGAAATTCGTCCGCCGTGGCCGGGATCGAACCCGCGTCTTTCGTGCCAGCAGACGAGCGCAAAAAATTGTAATGTGAGGACACTTTGGCAACTAAAGTGTTGAGAAGCGAAAGCCGAGGACACTATGCCGTGACGACTTTCGTTGGATGTGATGTCACACCGTTCCCGTGACTATATCGATACCCAAATTATACACCTTTCGTGAATCTTAAGTGTTAATTACGCTTAATTACAGCTTTTTCATCTACTTTGACAGAAATTCGACGTTTTTGCCATCATTCTGTGATAATTTTCACTATGCCGTGACGACTTCCGGCGTATGTGAAGTTGCACCGTTCCCGCGGTAATATCGACGTCGGCGCTATTTCGACGCAATTTCGGCATTTTTGCCTATAATTAACGAATTTATTTACAGCCACCAAGCTTGGCTTCTAGGTTTATTGTTTTCTCCTCTATCGGAAGCAGTCATTGGTTTGTGTGTATGTTTCTTTAGTTCCTGAGTTAAACACGTGTGACACGCTTTGTTAGCGAACGACAGTATGACCCATTAATGGCTTTCGCCGTAATAACCACTGAGCCATCGCGGCAGGGCCTGTGTTTAAACCAGGGATGCTTCTCGTGCACAGACGGGACGTGTAGTAATGTTCTGCTTCTATCTTGAAACCGCTTCTTCAAACAGCAGCAAGCGGCCGTGGTGCCGAGGCTGCCGTGAGCAAGGGCCAATTGCTGTCGCCACGTAGGTGTCGCTGCTTCTTCGCCGCCGTGGACTTGATGACAGCAGTGACGATGAGGACTGCATGTGAGGAGGACTCCGAAAATTTTGTTCGTTTCTAGACTCGTTTCCTTCTCAGCCGAAGAAATCGGCAGTTTTCGCTTACCCCAAAGTACGCCATTTAATTCTAAGGAGTATTCGCGTAAACTAATAGGCTTTGGTTCTGTTTTCTTTACTCTACACAGAGTTTTCTTGTTTGAAATAAAGTTTCAAAATAAAGGGCGTTGGCTGTTCGCACGCAACACGGTAAATTTAAATAGGAGGAAAAGAGGATAACCATTTGTCCTGCTGCAGACATAGTTTCGGATTATATACTTCCGAGAGCTTAAATAAACCGCTCTCTTTTATTTAAAGCGACGGGAGCTTCCTGTTCACCGGACGCCACCAGAGACGAGGGTGCTTGCAGTTTCCGGAAGCAAGAAAGCGCGCGCAGTTTTAACGATGTTCATTCTGATAGTTCCGCTTGCAAAACACTTTTATTTGAATCTACTAACTTCCAGTCCCTTCTACCGACGCTACGGCGCAGGCCGACGAGCTGCCCGAATCAGAGCAAAAAAATTGTGAGTTTACGAGCTGACCCCCGCACGACAATGAGTTTCTGTGATATTCGAGTTCAGCGTTAACGCGCACCTGCGACACTTATCTTCAGTCGTATTTGTCTGCGTTAATTTCAGCGTGTTACTGACAGCATAGTCGATTTTGAAAAATTCACTTTTTAGTAGTCTCTGCGTGGCACGTGTGTGTGCACCCTCGCCCTGATTTTGGCGGAATTAAACAGTAAACGAAGACCCCGGCCAATGCTTAATGCACCTAATTGCCGGCGTTCGTCTCATCTTTACTCGAAGCCAAATCATTCTCATCGCAGAAGACACCTGCTGTCTCCTCTAACGGTGCACTGTCCTCACACTTGCAGATATATAAGCGACGCCTTCGTTTCTAGCTGAATGGCAGCCGGATGTTAGAGTAGTATCTCCCTTAAAACTGAATTACCCCATTGTTACGAACACTTGTTTGGCCACCTGTAGAGTCTGCGGTACTCACTGTGATCTCAATGCCCACCTTTTTCGAGCACTGCAGGGGCCTGATTTCAGTTCATATCCTTTTAACCTGTACTTATTTGTATATAAGACTATAAACCTTTTTATTTAGCTCATCTTCGCACGCACATCCAAAATTTTATCAATATCACATACTTCATCCTTCGCTTCTCTGAGTATGACCCCGTTTTACCCCTTCAAATACCGTGAAAGTTTTAATAAGCATACAACTCTTTCATTTTTCTTGGTCAGGATCAACTATTTGAAAAAGGCACCATGCCATTGATGAGGGGACCCATTTCCTTTCCCTTGCCCCATAAGCTCCTTTTACCTTACCTCCAGTTTCAAATTTCCGTTGGAGAGCCTTTTTACGCAGATTGGGTTCACATAAGCCGAACATCGGAACAATATGAACCAGAAGAAATCTGTGCCAGTTCCGAGACAGGACTTCAGATTGCTGACTTTAGATTGCGGCTGGCCGGCAAAGTTTCGTCACCGATTGAGACTTTCAGGGACCTCCTACAGAAAATGAACATAAACCATTATTCTCCATGGCATCGTATGCCGAGTTGTGATTAATCTGGCGTCGAAACAGAACGATGGGCTACTTTTGGCTACTCTTGGCCTCTGTATGGCTACTTTTCAGAACGGGTCAAGGGCAAACAGCTTAGGCAGTGCTCACTACTGGGTGTGTTTAATGCAGGCGAGCTAACACAGCTTTTTAGAGCATATCTTGTCTTCTGCAGAGGACTGCTCCTGTTTTACATCAGCCTCACGGAGTGACCACCATAGCTGGTACGTTGATGACCTTCCTGGACCTTGCATTTCTATTTCCTTGGTGCATATACCTCCTTTGTGATGCCGTATTATAGAACCTCCAGTATAGTACATACGAATGCCGGTTCGGAATAATTATCAATCATTTTGCGCTAGAGGCGCGTGTGTTTCCTGCAATGTGAGCGCACGTAAAATAGTCCCACGTAGTCTTAATCCATCATAAACTCTCGATTACGGCATTCCTAGCCTTTTGTGTCGCTTCGGGACGTTAAACACCAGATTTTAAATTCGATTGCAGTTGTAGCCAGTAACGTTGATGTAGCAGCAAAGACCCGTATTGATGATATTGTTCATTAAAATGCTGCACACTGGATCTGTCACTGCGACACTAACGGACTCCCTCTGGATGCACAGCCCTAGTCCGTGGCGAGTGTACCACCAATGTTTGAGCAAGGCGCGCCTCCAGTGATTGGACAGATGACGTCACGAGGGCGCAATGCACCAATGTCCGACGATATCCTGAAGGTGAGGAAGTCTGCCAGCTGCTTTGCCCACGCAGTGGACGCGCCCATTGGTCCATCGTTCGTACTCCAACGGCTGGAATTTAAGGCACAGTGTACTGGCCTGAACTCGTACAGGATGGGCATCGACTTCTATGAAACTTGTTGGGCAGGCTGGCGAAAGATGGGCATTCACGATTGTTGAAATGCGCGCGGTAAGTGCTCGATTCATAGGCTTCCTTTTATGTAATAAATGCGCGTATTTCATCCGAAACATAAAGGCAGTCACAGATTAACTCTTGCGCATGTTGTACTGCTCGTAACGCACCCGTGTTTCGAGATTTCCGCTCCCAATGTTGACGCTTAGTCCGCCTAATCGTACGCATGCGAGACGTGTGCACATGGCGAGGAGCTTCTCCTGTTCTGTCGTAACCCTAAGGCATGGGGTTCTTCATTTTCGATTTCGGTTAGTGAAAGCGAAAGATCACGTGGTCAGTTTGCCTCTTGTTGAGCAACAGGAAGCTTGTTTTTCTCTGGTTTACAGCGACAATCAACCACGAGAGAAACCGTGGGTGCAGCGTAATCCCTGCCAGGACAACACCAATGCTTAAATGCGTACCCGCCTCGCTCAGTTTTTTTTTTCGTATTTCCGGTACTAAACAACCTCTGCACGAGTGGCGCACGGACGCTACAAGCAAAAGGCACGAATGGATCCAAGCAGCAAGGCTGGGTGTCTATAGCGTTCCGCTGATGATCGCAAAGTCCCGGCTTGAAATCCCTCTCGCAGGGACCACCTTTCGATAGCGGCTACATAAGGGCTAAACACAAAATCTTTTTGTTTTGGTACCACGTCACTGCAGGGCAAGAGTGCCAGGTGGTCTCGAGCAATTCACAGCCCTCCACTGAGGTTTCGCTCATTGGCTACGCTCATAGGCTGCATGCTGCTTCGGGATCCAAAACTTTATTATAGCCTAATAGAAGATTAGTTGCTTGTTATGTTTCCTATGCAGCTCTAAAAGCTGCTGTCGTGTGGACGCTAATGAGAAACTACTCAGGTATTTCAAAGTCTACCTCGCCTTAGGCAATTCCGCTAAGCACTCCTATCAGTGAAAAACCCACGATGTTGCCAGTCTCGCTTATTGTGCAATACGGCCGAAACGGCTGAGTCAGCGTTGCTTGTTGAAATCTTTGCTTCTTTTCTATCCTCCTCCAGACTGGGTGTCTTTCTCGGAAGCCAACTTTTTGGGCTTCCTAGTTTTCGCGATGACATCGTCACGTCAGCGGTTGCGACTTCCAGCGGCGCCTCCAAGGACAGCGCCAAGACAGCTGCGGTGTGCAGCAGCCGAAGTGCACGCGCACACCCTTCGTGGCAGAAGGTGAGGAATTCCTCCACGCGTCGCGAGATGGCGCCAGTTCAGCTAATGCCCTCTGGTTTGGCAACAGGAGCCATGATTTTTGCAGATAAAATCGCCAGCGTAAACTTCATTCTTCTTTGCGCGCATTATTGCACACGCTCAAACAAAGTAGTATCTCCCTTCCTCATATGAGTGTGCATGAAGATGCGTTAAAGTATTCGGTGAGGGAGGCTTCCTCCAACAACGCCCACATATCCACTGCAACTGCTTTCCTCACTTCCCTTTAGGCTCTCCTTCTACATTGGTACATAAGCAGTGCAGTATCCATTCTCTGATGTGTAGTATTCACACACACAAGTTAATGACAGTGCAGCAAGATATGCAAAAAATACAGGTGTAACGTTAAGAGACTGGAAAGGGCTGAGTGGGTGAGAAAACAAACACGGGTTAATGACATACCAGTCGAAATCGAGGGGAAGAAATGGGCTTGGGTAAGGCTTGTAATGTGAAGGCAAGATCACCGCTCGTCGTGAATATTAATGAAGATATACGGGCGAGGCCTTTGTCCTGCAATGGGCGTAGTTAGGCTGATGATGAGGGTGGTGGTGATGTAGTATTCGTTTGCTGGTTCATTTTTTGCACTCAAATTGACTGACGCTGCCGCGTTCCGTCAGCATGAAGGCCAAACCAACAGTTTAATTACTGGCGAACTTTGTGTTATCAAAAACTTACCGACTATAATTTTTTCACTTCGGTTCTTCAAAGGGCGATCACTTACCACAGGCTGCCAGTCGGCCCCGAGAAGTGTACTGCCGTGGATCTCTCGAGTACAATGCCAGCTGTGTTCTCTGGTGGGGACCACACCCCTCGTCGAAGCCCAATCGACGGGTGGAGGCGCAGCGACAACGCTTCCAGAAGCACGTCGGCGGTCCGGTATGTATGGCGCTCTGAGAGTCAATGAGGCTTCCGTGACACAACACACGGCAAGAGTTCCAGTACGCTTCGAGGATAATAAGCGGAGAATATATGATCTCTTAATATTACATATATTGTTATATAGGCCAGGAGCAGCAACAGGGAAAAACTCGTTGTTTTAAAACGTATCGCACAAGCTCCGCAATACGCCTGGGTGACATAGAAGTCTTTTGTATTGTCTTCGCGAGTCATTCATGAGTGCATCCTCCTCAGGCACGTCTCTCTGCAGCCTTAGCCGCGTTTCAATACATTCATTTTGCTTTAAGCCCCCTTCAGCTGCCTTTCCCATCAGCCTAATCTTTCATCATCATCATCAGCAGCAGCAGCAGCAGCAGCATCATCCTAACTACGCCCACTGCAGAGCAAAGGCCTCTCCCATGTCTCTCCAATTAACCCTGTCCTTTGGCAGCTGCACCCACCGTATGCCCGCAAACTGCTTAATCTCATCCGCCCGCCTAACTTTCTGCGGACCCCTACTCCGCATTCCTCCTCTTGGAATCCACTCCGTTACCCTTAGGCAGCATAACCTTTACAGAAGTTTAAAGATTGGCACTCTATGTATTTATGTGCGGTGTATGAAATCGACACTAAAGTGTGCATTTAGCGGCTTGTTCCGTGCGACTGCCTCAACGTGTGCACCATGTGTCAGGAATTGATTAATTGAGTTCAATGTTTATTTCAGATCGATAGCTCTACTCGGTGCACCAAACACCCTCAACACCGTGTAACCTGTCCGCTATCATAAATTCACCTTCAGCCTAGGCAAAGACAAAATGCGCTTAGGTAGTAGCAAAAATAGGCAGACTATCCACAAATGGGAGCCGAATCCACGGCGGCGCAAACAGATAAGCTTTACAGGACGCTGCTCGAGACCTGTACGCTATCGCCACAGCCGAACACGTTTAGTCTTAAACTGCACCACACTACAGCGCTATTCATTGCGGAGAGTCGTCGTCTTCAACTTCCATCTGCTCCGTCCGGCGGCACTGCCCGTTCCTCGTCATCTCCGTAGCACAGATCGGTGCTTTCGAACTGATTCCCCAGCCCAAATTAGAATCCACCCCCCGAAGTTTGTCGTTGCCCGATTATAACCAAACTCGATGTCCAGCCATAATTGAACAGGTGCGTACTTGCGCGAAGAAGACGGGACAGAACAAAGGAGCACACAGGACATGTCCGGAGCGTGTGTACACGCCCTGTGTGCTCCTTTGTTGTGCCCCGTCTTCTTCACGCAAGTACGCACTCGTCCAAAGATGAACCAACTGGCCCAAACAAGTTTTATTTACTTGAGCCATAGTTGAGCGTGTCCGACACGATGGCGATCTCCGAATTCGGCCCGGATCATTTTCGAAGTTTGACCCAGGCAACCACCAAAATTTTAGCTTGACCATCAAAAATCGGTGGTCAGTTTATCCAACGTTTCTGCGATTCACTCAGAAGATGACAAGAGAAGGTTCGTCGAGATGGCACTCGTTTGTGTTTCTTCTCACGCGGTTACTAACGTTGTTCTCGTCGCATGCTTTTGCGGGCTCCTTATGCCTCCTATAGGAAGTGCTGAAGACCCAATTGGCATGCCCTATGCCGTTGCCTCCACCAGTTCCATTATGGCAGGCAGCCTCCAAAATCAGTGCGTAAAAGTAATAAAAACTTCCCAATTACCCGTAATAGCCCTTCAGATTTCAATTACGGCGTACTGTTCAAATATGGCATACTGTGCGATGGCATGGTAGCACGTGCGGCTTAGGCTTCACTGAGCTTTAGGTTTGTACCCGCCATCCGACAATGCGTTTTGTAAACTTATCACAGCACCTCATTTTCTGCCTCTCTCCCATTGAACTGCATCCCGGCCGCGGCGGTTGAATTTCTTTGGAGGAGAAATTCTAGAGGCCCGTGTACTGTGCCCTCCACTACGGCGTCTCTCATAGCCTTAGTCGCTTTGGGACGTTAAACCCCATAAACCAACCAACCAGCCAGTTGACACTGTCATAGTGGATACTATTCAAAGTGATTACTTGTCGAAAGCAGTTCAATGGAAGAAGCGGTTCCTGACATTGCTCTGCTGACCGCCTCTCAATACTTCCTTTCCGTTTTGACAGAAATGTGATAAAGCATGATTTCCGTTAAACAAATCGCTGATGATCGAGCGCACAGTCTGAGTCAGTTGGCGTGGAATGATTCCATTCTCATTTGTGCGCCTAACATGCGCTGCCATCCCTCGCTGCTATCGGCAGCCTATACATGCCGTTCTGATTTCGTCTCTCCACGTTAGGCCTTCCGCCTAGAGCGCCTGTTCTATCGTTACATGTCTTCCTCCGCAACATACTTCTTAACGTCGCTGCTTTTCTTCTCCAGCCCGGTGTCTGTGCCCTTCTTGGAAGCCAACGCTGGTCTGGATCGCCTCCTCTCCGGCACCGGCAGGAGGTACCAGCAGGAGGCACTGCATCAGTTGCCGGCAGCAGGGACCACTTCGCGCCAGCGCAAATGATTGCCAGGAGAAAACCTGCGCCAGTCTAAAGGCGGAGGCATCTAAGGTGAGCACAAAACCACTTCAGTGTTCCTCACGCAGTGTGCTGTAGTGAATTCTCACTGTGACTACCGGAGACACAATGATGACGCGGATGAGAACGTTCCCGTCAGCTGCCTGCGTCCAATGATCCGAATCCACGCAAGAAGGAAATAACTTCTATCTGTGCCCTGGCTACAGCGTGTCCGATCTCAGCAAGAGGTAGCCACCAAGAGCTGGATTGACCTTGCATCACCCCTCGCCCCAAACCCACCCCGCAGGTCGAGGAAAAGGACCCAATTAGAAATAGCTCCTTTCCCAGAACTGTATGGAATGGAATGCCTTGCCTGCTCCTATTTTCCTGGCATTGAGCATCACCTTCTCATTTCATGAGATTTTACGATGCCCGTGTACTTGATTGTTGTTTTTGTTTTTCTCTGGCAACATTATCTGCACCATTTCTTGTAAAATGTTTCAACGTTGGTTTCAATCTTGGTAGCATTTGTTGGTTTTGAGGAGCTTCAGTAACCCTCTCGAAGCATCAAATATAGTCCTTCAGTACTATAGTCCAGAAGAGCTGGCGAGCACCTGCGAAATTTCGCACATTCTCTCACCGGGTGCAACATGCTTCGCACTACACACTGACCAGCACACCACAACGCTCGATATGTTGCGACACCTCTAGACAGCGAAGAAAAGCAGCTTTTTTTCTTTTCCTGTTCCTAGACTTTTTGTCGTCACCTGTAACGCTGCAGTGGCCGCTGAATGAAATCTGCATGTCTGCCTTTGTACAGCAGCAGCAGGCGCATTCTCGGCTGATGGGACCATCGGTGCAGAAGCAGATGACTTGTGCAGGCGGGGTGGGCTGTGCAGTCGTCACGTGGGTGCTGCCCTGAGGAGGCGGTCATTTCTCGGCGCAATGGCGATGGTCCGAAACAAAGAGGTGAGGAGAAAAAGGAAGGGTTGACTCTGTCCAGACGGCCGGGTCGCTCACTTTGCCAACTGTCGTTACCACTGAAGAATGCTTGGCATGCAGCTATTGTCTCAACGTACCGGGAAGTGAATTTTGTCAGCAATATTGTTGTAAAGAGAATTCCGCAACGTAGGCAATGAACGTCCGTTACTGTCACGTCGAGCTCTCACGGTCACGTGCCCAGCGCGGGGGTCACGACCGTGTATGCGCATCGGGATCATAGTGGTAGCGAAGGTGGCCACAAAGTGTGTAGGTCATAAAAGCTCCGGTCGTAGGTGCTAACAAACGACAGCATTACGTAGCATAGCTGAAACATTTCGTGATTAACACGTCGGGCAAAACTTTGTGGGTGGTTTGGACGCCAAGGAGGACATCTGTCAAGAACAGCGTCCAATAAATACACGAATAAACAATTCAATTGACTCGCGAACCAGAAGTCGTCACGGCATAGTGTCCTCAGCTTTCGCCTCACAACACTTTAGTTGCCAAAGTGTCCTCGCAATTTTATTTTTTTTCATGCCTAGGCGTCGGCTCAAAAACGGTGGTTCAAGCAAAATCAAGGCTACCAGCGCTCCCTGCGGGGATGTAGAAAACGCTCGACTATGTGGCTCAAAAGCAGACCATGTGTCCCGAGAACTTGTGACCGACCCTTTACCGTGCCCGCATGCGGCGGCGCCTGTTCCCAATCTGGGTACTGGATTGCTACTAATAAGATGACAAAAGAGTTGTAGCGAAATTTCAAACTAGGTAATTTCTGCTAAATATTTCTTCTTCTAGAGTATAGATGCGTTTTCGTGAACAGCTACAAACATTCATTGGTTTACATGGATGCTTTTCGCAGTAGCATCGGCGTTCTGGATGTGCGCCCTCTACGAAGCGGGACTCGTCACTACGGTCGCCTTGTCTGTACCGAACTCGGGGTAAGTTTGATTACTGCTTCGTTGATCTTCGAAAGCTTTTTTCTTTGCCTTCAGCGTTTAAAATTGTCAGTTCCCGTTAAGGTGCCTTTGAAATGTATGCTGACAATATACGAAGTCTTTAAAAAAAACTAATAACGGCAAGCGAGGGCTGAGTTCTGCTCTGTGTTCTGCTGCGTATGAAAAGGACCTTTTCGCTCCGTATCATCCGCTTCAGTGCCAGTGAGCGTGATAGACTGACTGAGCATCATAGGGAACAGTGCTATCCCACCATCTGTTGATAAATTTTTACAATTGTTGTGGGCAGAAAAGCGGTTTTGGTTTCGTTTGTTCTGAGATTGGCGGGGAGATTTAGCGTTTCGCCTCATTCGTCGGCAGCAAAACGTCACAAAAATGACCCACTGTCATTTTGTGCCCGTGGAAATGATTGCGGAAATTGGGGACTTCATTTTGCAAATTTCGCATCATCACAGTACCCTTTTTTGCGTACAAGAAAAATGTTTCTGGTATTCCCGTACAACCATGTAAGATGTTTAAGCTCATTGCTTGTGTTGATACTCACTTGTGTGTCCGTTTTCTTGAGCAGTGAGACGACGTAGCCTACCTGGAACCGCAGCGTCAGCTCAAGCTGGTACGGAGGTTCCGAGCCCCAGCTGAGGCCAATGGACTCCTGGATCAAGAAGTGCCAACCACTACAACCCTCACCAACGTCCTCCTAGCCCACTACCCGTAATCCCAATTTCTGCCAGTAAAGTTTATCAATCAACCAGTTGTCCGCTCCATACTTCATTGCGTTCCTACATATTGATCATTATAGAACGTACCAATTTTGTGTCCCACATAGCGCACATGCCTTAGCAGCTAACCCTGAGATTTGTCATATGTGTACAGTTATCAGCAGCGTAGCCTTATTTGTCATACGTGTAAACTTATTATCAGTGTAGCTTATGACATATTGTACTTCGAATCGAGCATGCAGAAATTATAACCACCGGCCACCAGAGTTGCTGACGCCCAGCAGTTCCTGTCAAGTTATTGGAGCGGTAATGATCTGTACGTCTGCCTATGTAATTACCCTTCAATAGGGACGAATAACCGCAAAGGACACCAGGCGGCAGTAGGCAACACAAGGCGGTGTTGGCAATTGGGCGCTTCCCCTCCACTTCGCCTAGGACAGTCGGCACATATCACTTCCCCCTTATAAAAATTTCTATAGACAGTCCATAGACTGGGTACAGACTTTAGTCTATGAAGTCTATAGGCTGTCTATAGACAAATCCTTTAGACTGGTCTATAGACAGTCTATAGATTTATGGCCATACACTTTTAGTAGATTTTTGTCTATAGACAGTCTATAGACAAATGTGTACTGAAAGTCTATAGGTCTATAGGAAGTCTATAGACACAGGTCTATAGACAGTCTATGGACGATCTATAGACTTATGGTCATACATTTCCTATAGAGTTGTCTATAGACCGTCTATAGACACTTGTCTATAGACGGACTATAGATGACTTATACTTATGGCCATAGACTTCCTGTAAATTACTGTCTATAGACAGTCTACAGACAAAAGTCTACTGGTCCAGTAGACATATGTTATAGACTGTCTATAGACATTCCATAGGTGTGTGGCCTGGCAGTGCTACAGACCTTTCCCTATAGACAGTCTATAGGCCTGTCTACGAAACTACTAGTAGACCATTATCTAAAGACTGCCTATAGACAGACAGTCTACAACCGTTGAAAAAGGTCACCAGACAGAGTTCACAAATGACGCAATCAATATACTTAAAAATTTAGTTTATTTCCAAGCTATCCAGGCTGGGAATATGCAATACATGCACCATAAGAATGCACCGCAGTAACATAAATGTTGAAATTAACAGTCCGGCTAGTTTCCTCAGAAGCATTCTTGCGGCCTGTTGTCTGCAGTCAATCATCCGGGCATGTTCACCTGTACAGCACAAAGGAAAAAAATAATATAAGAGGAACTGAAAAAAAATTCCCATTCCATCTCTAAGCATGTGCTTTACAATGCAAGGCATATCCTGGCTATGCCATTCTAGAAAGGCAATCTTGATCTTTTGGTTTGGTTTTATGGGGTTCAAAGACCCAAGGCGACACAGGCTACGAGACGCTGAAGTGAAAGGCTGCGGAATAATTTCGGCCACCTGTGCAGAGTACACAGGCATTTAGTATTTTGCCTCTATTAAAATGCGACCGCCTAGGCCGGAATCGAACCTGCATCTTTCAGGTCGCCAGACGAAACATGATAGCCACTGAGCTATCGCGCCGGCTTAATCATTTCAATAAATACACGACAGATAAGTGCCTTCATAAAACATTGTGACAAAGACCCATAATCCCTGGAGCACTCTACTCTGAATCCAGTACTGATACTAATTTCTGCATTGCAATACTGTTACAGCCAATACTGATCTCTGTATGGCAATCCTTTTACATTATTTGTAACAGAAGACTTCGAACAATTCTGCCACATATCTGCATTCACTCGCAAGGAGCTGCTAAGAATGTCACCTCCACATAATACAGATTCAGTGCACCTTACACAGGGATCCAAAACGGAGAATATTGCAGCATTTATTCTTATAACCGCTATAGAAGAAGCGCTTCAAAATACCCTGCGTGAAGAATGGTACACCCGGCTAAATTTTTAACTGACTCGGGTGTTGCATCGCTAAATGCACCTTGTGAAAAAGGCGCCTTTCGGCTAAAGTGCTGGCATATTCATGCTGTAATTTGACGACTGAGATGTCATTTCGTGGTTCCTTTTTGTTCATATAATGTTTAAGTGCAGTACTTGCGTGTTTAGATCAACGTTATCAGAAATATTCGTTTGCCACTACGAACAGCTGAAACAAGCGGCATACGCAGCAATGGATCTGGTCCATATGGCCTCATCCTCTGGGTAAACTACCACTCCTTTCATGGCGGACAAGTCGTTTACCCAGAGTAAGTACAAATGCGCCACCAGAACCACTGCTGCGTATTCCGCTTGTTTCGGCTCTTCGTAGTGGCAGACGAATATTTATGATAACTTCGATCTAAACACGCATGTACTCCACTCAAACACTATATTAACAAAAATAAACTATGAAATGCCATCTCACGCGTCAAATTACAACATGAATATGCCAGCAGTGTAGCCAGAAGGCATCTTTTTACAAGGTGCATTTAGCGATGCAACACCAGAGCCAGTTAAAGATTTGGCCGGGTGTACGTAAGCAGATACTCAAACGGGCACAAGCTATACAAACCCAGCAGGCAGAAGCAACTAGTTCACCACAGATTTGCGCCTAAACTTGAAGCACAAAGACGGAACAGCATACTCATACAATTGCGCGCGCTCTTAGAAACAAGCGGGTTGCAGCGCTTCCATGCCGCGCTCATTATTTAGAAAACTCATACAGCACACAGAGGCTGCAGCTGCACCGTTTCAAAAGCAGTTTAGAGGTTGAGACAACATATTACTGTCACAACAAAATACCGTCTGAAATTCACTTAGTTTTTCCTTCAAGTGCAGCCACAACAGCGCAGTAAAGAGATGTGTTTCTTGCATTGAGGTAGTCTAACCCAACGCTGCTAGAAAAATCAGCGAAAGCATTGGACGCGCTCAAAGTAGGAAGTATTTCAATTAAACAATTAACGCCTTCAACAGGCGCAGCTATAATAACACGAGAGCTTAATTTAATTTTAGGCACAAATAAGCGGCGAGTTACATCGGCGCTTTCGTAACGTAGCAGTGTGAAATCGGAAACACATACTTTGCCTCTCGCGCAAATAGTATTCGAGAAATCTGTGCACGCGTGAGCGGGATTCATGAACGAACCACTCGGAATGAAATGGAAGCCACCTCTTGTCGAGCCGACCTTTACCCAGCTTTCAAAATGAAGTGCCCGCAGGCCAGCGGCGGCGGCCAACGGCTATGATGACAGACATGGACGAATCTGTACGTGTGCAACGAAGGGGTAACGGGATGGAGCTCGTGGGTTCCTCGCGGTGTTTGAGCACGCCGGCCATTCGCTCCGGCACCGAATTTTATTTACCCATCACACTATAAGCATTCCTCCAGCGCCGCTTGACTACAACTTCGACAAACGTCTCGCGCTCCAGTCAACAGCGTTACCAGACACCTTTGCTGAAACGTCGGTGTACACGACGCGCATCGAGCGAGCGTCCATACGTAGCAAGCAATGCACACCTCAAAAAGAACAACACTCCATGGTCCAGACAGGCGATAACACAAAGATTAGAAAATAAATGTAATCCACCACAGAACGAGATTGTATGTAAGTACGTTTTCGGAGGTGCAAAGTAAATTGAGCTCACACGGCGCTAACGCATAGTTTCATTTCCGACGTTATTCACAGGCTAAACAACATTTCTGGCTGCAAATATACCTCAAAACACGAAAAATCTGGTAGACAGCTCGCGAGGAGCGGCTTATCATCAAGGGCATCGCACAAACTGCCTTTCCGCGCGTTAGTAAAGACAGCGGCACAGAGATAAGCGGCATTAGTCGAGAAGAGTGCCCCATGTTCTCATATTAGTCGAGAACCCGATGGCTTCCGCTTAGAAACGAAGATAGGACGTTTGTCACTGCGCACATAATCTGTCCTGCACACACAGCTCTGCTTAGAGTGGTTTAGGAGACCAAATGAATAAAATATAAACGTGTAGACTTACCGTAAGCGGACGATGAAGCTGGATTTTGAAGAAAACTTAATCCGCGAAAAACACGCCAACACCGCCGATGCAGCCACGCACAGGGTTGTTTGCAGCCCTAATGATATTCCGCCGTCTCGCGGTAAAACGGGTAAAACGTGAAACAGAAACCCACTTCACGGTCGTATCTTTATCGTTCGAAATCTTGCCGTGAGCTGCTTGATCTGATATCCAAGACCACAGAAGGCAATTGGTTTATAAGCTTAAATTCTTCGCTTACCCTCTAAAATCTTATTGTTTTCGTGAAAACAGAACCGAAATCTAACTCCTTGTCCGTATACGCGCCGCATCTCCCACCGAATAGTATGTGGTACAATCCTCAAATAATAATTATAATGTTGCATAGCATAACGTCTTTTTTGCGTGTGTTCGTGTTTAGAAAACTGATATGCGCGACATCAGCGTGTCATCGGCTCTGAAGCAACAGGTGCAACGGTAGAGACGAAAAAATACTCGCTTTGTGATTGTTGCGTCGCAGCACTTATTCACGTGAATACTAACTGCAAAGGTATAAATGGCAGATGTTAATCTCACAGAGGACCAGGCTATTCTAAGGTGTTTCTAAGGGATGGGCGCTTCCTTGAGTTCTCACGCCCGTCTTTCCCCCTTTATTTTCAGAACGTTTTAAAGAGAAATGTAGAACCGTTGATGAAATGTTTCTGATTTCAGCGCGTTGGACAGGAACGATCGAAAGATGGAATGGAATTGTGTCGAGCGATTCCTTTAACGGACAGCGTATTCGTTCGATGTAGTACACTTTGCGGGCGCCCTTACTTCAAGAACGGCTGCCTTTCCTCGGCTTACTTGTTAGCATTAAATATTCAATTGTACTGACAATACACGTCACGGCATTACGAAATGGAGCTTGTCAAGGCTCCTGAAAACAATATACAGGAGGGTGTTGTAATGTCCTCACGCAATAGTTTTTTAATTTCTGTAATTCCTGCGGTTGTTATGCCTCTAAAACACTATCTGTTCTTTTTTTGTGTAAATTACAATGTATACTACAGGTTTTTGTTTATTTCTTTTGTTTTCTACATGTGCTTTCTGTTCTTATGTATAGAACATTGGCGCTTGCTCAATATTATTTTGTGTTGTGTGTCTTTGCTCCCCCCTGTGTAATACCCTCGACTGAGGGCCTTTAGGGGTTTATTGAATAAAAAAAAAAATAGCGAAGGAGGTGGAGGACTCCCGACATAGTTGCGGTCACCAGATGCAGGTACCCTCAGCATGCAGTGCAAAAAGAAATTGACATTGTACTGGACTTAGTCGAAAGTCGGTGTATCGAGCGTTGTTAGATAAAATTAGGATTGTTACAGACTGGTCTATAGACAGTAGACTATCTATAGTGTACAGTCTATAGACGAAAGGAAATTGAGGTAGTTGTAGACTGTAGTCTATAGAGAGTCTATAGACCGTCTATAGACGAAAGGAAATTGAAGCAGCTAAAGACCGTATTCTATAGAGAGTCTATAGACCGTCTACAGACGAAAGCAAATTGAGGCAGCTATAGATCTTAGTCAATAGACAGTCTATAGACCATCTATAGACGAAAGAAAATTGAGTAAGCTATAGACTTTGGTCCATAGAACGTCTATAGACGAAAAGAAAATGAGGCAACTATAAACCTTGGTCTATAGAGAGTCTATAGACCTTCTATAGACAAAAGGAAATTGTGGCTGCTATAGACCTTAGTCTATAAAGAGTCTATAGACCGTCTATAGACGAAAGGAAATTGAGGTAGGTATAGACATCAGTCTATAGAGAGTCTATAGACCGTCTATAGACTAAAGGAAATTGAGGTAGCTATAGACTTTAGCCTATAGAGTGTCTAAGACAGTCTATAGACGAAAGGAAATTGAGGCAGCTATAGACTTTGGTCCATAGAACGTCTATAGACGAAAAGAAAATGAGGCAGCTATAAACCTTGGTCTATAGAGAGTCTATAGACCTTCTATAGACAAAAGGAAATTGTGGCTGCTGTAGACCTTAGTTTATAAAGAGTCTATAGACCGTCTATAGACGAAAGGAAATTGAAGCAGTTATAGACTTTAGTCTATAGAGAGTCTATAGACAAAAGAAAATTGAGGCAGTAATAGACCTTAGTCAATAGCGAGTCTATAGACTGTCTATAGACAAAAGGCTATTGAAGCAGTTATAGACTTTAGTCTATAGACCGTCTATAGACGAAAGGAAAGGAAATTGAGGTAGGTATAGACATCAGTCTATAGAGAGTCTATAGACCGTCTATAGACTAAAGGAAATTGAGGCGGCTATAGACTTTAGCCTATAGAGTGTCTATAGACAGTCTATAGACGAAAGGAAATTGAGGCAGCTATAGACCTTAGTCTATAGAGTGTCTATAGACCGTCTATAGACTACAGGAAATCGAGACAGCTATAGACTTTAGCCTATAGAGTGTCTATAGACAGTCTATAGACGAAAGAGAATTGAGGCAGCTATAGACCTTAGTCTATAGAGTGTCTATAGACCGTCTATAGACTACAGGAAATCGAGACAGCTATAGACCTTAGTCTATAGAGAGTCTATAGACAGTCTATAGACGAAAGAAAATTGAGGCAGTAATAGACCTTAGTCTATAGAGAGTGTATAGACTGTCTATAGACAAAAGGAAATTGAAGCAGCTACAGACTTTAGTCTATAGATTTTCTATAGACTGTCTATAAACAGAAGGAAAGTCTATAGGATGGCTATAGAGTCTATAAAAATTCTATAGACAGTCTATAGACCATTTTCATAAGGGCTGGCACCTACAACACTGTCTTGTAACTCCTCTAACCCGACATCCTCTACGTGGACGCGGCTGGACATATCCAACCAGGCTACTAAACCGCTGTCGCCGTCTTCGAGGATGGCACCATCGGGGCCGCAGCCACCCTCCGAGCCAACCGTAGAGAGGGGCTGAGGAAGCGTCCATCACCTTGGCGCTCTTACACGCTACATAAGATCCCAACATCGCGGAATACCGGCTCCTAAGATGCGTGGCGGCTTTTGTCCTTTCAGAAAATTATAAACAGCTCGGAGAGGACAGATATCAATGAGTAATTACTCCCTTATTACAAATCTACTTCACCTTGGGGGATTCCCCTAAATATTTGACCGACCCAGATCCTACTTCGAGTTATTGATCTATTTGGTCTCGTTCTACCACAAGCTTGCCGTCCCGGTTAGCTCAATTGGTAGAGTGACTGCTTCGGCGAAGCGGTGGACCCGGGTTCGAACCACGGCCCAGGAGAATTTTTTCTTTACGAAGTTTATGAGAAAGCTGTATGCCTTTCCTTCGTAGCCGTATGGCTGCGCTCGGGTGGATGTCAATGAGTAATTACTCCCTTGTTAGCAAGAAAAGGAAAAAGAGCCACGACCAGCAACGCTTTGCCGGGCTTAAAGCCAATACCAAATAGATGAAAAGGATGAAAAGGAGGAAAACGCTCAAAATAAAAATTAGGGAAAAGCAGGCCAGCAAAAAAAAACCATAAAACGACAGTCTAAACTCAAATGTACGCACCAACTGCCCGACGCATTCTTGCACAAAGCTCTCCTTGCACAAAGCTGCTCGCTACCCGAGATAGAATCATCGCGTGGGTTCCCGCGCAAACTTCGATACCCGAGAAACTTCGCGTTCGTATTGACCCAAGAGCTATTCCAACCGAACACCGGAAGGCCGGACGTCCAAGCCTACGCAAGAAATTTCGCGGTATCGATAGCCCCACACCAACAAATTGCGATTCATTACAAAAACTGCTACTTCTCACCGTACACTGGATTCACGAGTACATACTGGCGGCAACTGCAGACAAATTGCTCCATCTGACCTACCTCCTCCATTGCTACCACCTTACCCGGACCCACCCACTTTTCTCCAGATGCTGGATGACGAAGGCCGCCCTCATGCACTACCTGCGGGAATGCCTCCAACCCATGGCAGTACACCCCATCCCCAAGCCACCCCCCTTCCTCATGGGAGGCCGCTCTGCGAGCTGTTCAAACAGCTGTCTAAACATCGCAGGTACACAAGAGCTCTCCGTGAAGCCTAGCCACGTGGACTCCTGGTCAAGCGGGAGCCCACCCTCGAGGACCTATTTTTATTGCAACAGCAATACTGCGTCAGGTCCAACCGCTCGTCGCGTGGTCCGTGGACCCCCCTGCTTCTCGAGGAGCCGCCGCCGCTCTGAACAGATGGTGTGACGTCAGCCTCTTTGTTGCTATGGCGACGCGTGAGGTCAGCTTGCTCTCTGCCGCCGTGCGCTCTCCGTCGCCTCGCCGACAGTCTCTCTTTCTCTCCCTCTCTGATGCGCAGTAGCGATTGCGCATCGTCAACTGCGTGGTTCGTGGTGTAAATAGTGTGGCGCAAATAAACCCGCGCGGTAGAATGCTTCGCCCAGCTAAACGAGCGCATTGTTCGAGCTGAAATTTCGCAGCGAAGTGGAATTTGGTCGGAAAAATTGTGTTATACCACGTTTGCTTGGGGTACTTACCTGATTCGAACAGAATAAGTAGGATATTCAGATTGTCTGCTGCGACGACGAAGGAAATTAAGCCGCTCTGTCAGCGATCGCACCGGTGGCTCCATCTCGCGTGTTGGTGGTGAAGATTCGGCAAAGGAGGGGGACACGGAGGTATGAGACGCTCTTTCAACTGGTTTTCTACCGGTGACAGAAAACTTAGCTTGGCCAAACTAAGTTTTCATCAAGTTAAGTTTTCTGTGACCATTAAAAGATCAGTTGAAAGAGCGTCTTCAAACCTCCCGAACCTCGCTCCATTGCTGAATCTTCACGGCCAACAAACGAGATGGCGCCACCGGTGCGATCGCCTACAGAACAGCTTGATTTCCTTTGTCGTCGCCGCAGACGATGTGACTATCCGATTTATTCTGTTCGAATCAGGTAAGTACCCCAAGCAAACTGGTATAAAACAGTTCTTCCGACCAAATGCCACTTCTCTGTGAAATTTCAGCTCTAACAATGCGCCCGTTTAGCTGGGAGAAGCATTCTACCGCGCGCGTTTATTTGCGCAACACGCGTTATATAAAATTGGCAGTGGCTTAGCTCTGCTATGCCAGGATATACGTAGCCTGAGGTGAGGGCGAAGTGTCCACATCTCGGTGGTCACCTGAACCAGAGGGAAGGCACTTCACTGCCCTCTTGGAACGGTGGACACCTCAACCGTGCTTTAAGCTAATTGGCGGTAGTGACAGGCGTGCGCTGCATGCATTCGTATTGACAACGTTCTGATAGAAACGCGGCTCTAAAGCCGTAGGCCGTCGGCGTTTATTGTGTTCATTGGCGTTGGCGTTGTCAACGTTTTGCACTCCGATCATTCTAAAGAAAGGAAGGGGTGCGCGCGGCGAGGCACGCCAGCTGCGCGTAGTGACATCACTTGATCCTCGCGCATGCGCAGTATGGTCGTGCAAGAGCACGCGAAACGGCGAGGGTGTGGCCAGAGTAGCTCACGCAACAATATATGGCTACGCGCAGATGTTGCTTTCGCAATCCTCCAGGTTTAACCATAGCTAAACCGCAGCCGATATTTTTGCTTCAACACCACCACCACTTTCTCTAGTAATTTTGGCTAACTGTCACACTACCAACGTTCCTCAGTTTCTCCCTTTTCTTGTAGGAAACCTCATGTAACTCTATGAAGCTTCGCTAAGGCGGTTCTAGCGGCGTTCTCTGAAATCATTCTAATACGTTTTGGACCCGCCATCGCCGCCGAAAAAAATTACCGAAGACACTTTGGAAATCCTAGTGTGCTCGGCGAAAGCCTTGTGGTCAACCCGCCGCCGCTCTCCCGAACCGCTTGGTGGTGGTGGTGGAAAACATTTATTTACACATGCACTACTGGAGGTATTGCATGAGCTGACCCAGAGGGGGCCAGCCCTTACAAGTACTAGGTGGAGGTCCCTAGTTCGGGACCCCAGTGGCGTCGGCCGCCGCCCGGGCTCGCGCGACCAAGGCCCGTGGGGCCTGCAGGTCAGAGCAGCCGAGCAGGGTCGCCTCCCAGTCCTCTCGGGTTGGGTTGGGGTGAGGGGGGATAGCAGGGTTGGAGGGGCAGGCCCACACCATGTGGTAAATGTCCGAAGACTTCTCCGCACAGTGCGGACAGCTGCCCGAGAAAGAAGGGTCGAAGTGTTTGAGAGCTGCCGGGCAGAGCAAAGTATTGGAATACAGGCGAAGCAGAAGCCGCTCCTCCGCCTTTGAGAGACCTTTACACGGGCGGGGATAAATACCATGGCCAGATTGATAATGTAAAACAATTTCTTTAAAGAAGTAAGCGGGAGTGAATTCGAGTTCCTGATCGTCGGGGACGGAGGGGAATCCGGTGAGAGAGCGCGCGGGCGGCGGCGTCAGCTGCCTCATTTCCCTCAAGGCCCATGTGAGCAGGAGCACAAACGATACGCCGGTGCGCGGGGTCCCCGGTGTAGACGCTCTTTTGAAGAATGCGGTAGGCTAGATATGGTACCCAGCCCTGCTCGACGTCCCGACATGCCCCTCGCGAGCCGGAAATAATTGTTTTTGAATTGGAATCAGATGCAGCCAACGCAATGGCGACCTCCTCCGCGTGTGTTATGTCACGGGCTCGGAAAGTAAGACCGTTCACTGTTTTGGTTTGGTGGACGACTGCGGCCGTGTACCATCGCTTGGAGCGTCGCGGGCTTCCCGCATGTGAGCTTTTTTTTCTTTGGTGACTGCGGTCTTCAGTCTTTTAGAGCGAGCTCTTTGGCGCCCGTTGCGCGGCGTCGCCACATGGTGTGGGCCTGCCAGCAGAACCCATCCCTGCCCCCTATCCCAAACCCCACCCGAGAGGACTGGGAGGCGACACTGTCCGGTTGCTGCACCCTCGAGGCCCAAAGGGCCTTAACGCTGCGCGCCCGGGCTGCTGTAAACGCCATTGGGGTGCCTGACTAGGCATCCCACCTAGTGGCTGTAGGGGAGTGACCCTTCAGGTCACGACCCCCAACACCTCTTCCTATGATTAAATAAATGTTTTCACCACCACCACCGCGCTGTTGTCCGTTCGGCGTTCATTGCGTTTATTGGCGCTTGCGTTGACGTCTAACACTCAGATCATTTTAAGGAAAGGAAGCGCTCATAACTGGCTCCCTGGGTCAGTGGACGCCTGAATCAATCACACTTTTGTGTTGTTGTTGCGGCTGCAAGAGCCGTTGCCTAGCAACCGTCGCGGTGGACATTCGAGCCGCGCCGTACAGAGGGACCGTAGTGAAGAAAATTAAAATTCTATTTGAGGAAAGGAAATTACCCAGTAACTGTCTCGCATCTCTCGGTGGACACCCGTCATCCGTTTGCAGAGAAAGGGAGGAAGTGGAAGTGAAAGAAGGAACAGAAAGGGGGCCTGTAGTGAAGAAAATGAATTAGAGGAAAGGAAATTACGGAGGAGGTTGCGCCGCTGCGCGTGCTTTTATTCTATCGCGTGGATGTAAATACAATTTTCAATTTCTTCATTATGGCCCCTCTTTCTCTTTCTTCTTTCACTCCCACTTCCTCCCTTCCTGTACAGTGTTGTTAAGGTGTCCACCGAGAGGACAGAGAGTTACTGCGCCATTTGATTTCCTCATAAATGTGGTGAAAGGGCCACCCACGACCACATTCTGTGGAATTGCGCAGATGATCCGCCTCCGGCGGAGTTGATACAGCTCCCTTCTCCCGAGCGGTGGGAGGCCGTGCTGGTCAGCTCGGACCCCAAGATCCAAGTGCGGGCAATCGAGCGGGCCAACGAGGTCGCCGCTAGCCATGGGCTAGCGGCCATCTAGTACGTGCCTCCGCAACCTGCTCTCGACGCAATAAATGTTTTACAATCCAATCCAATTCTCAAAAAGCGTTGCGTTCAAAGGGCAAGACACCGCGCCGAACGGGTGGTGGCGTTCCGTGGACTACCTGGCAGCGCTACAATACGCTGTCGCGTTCCACTCCTAAAGGCGAAGTTTAAGTGTCGTTAATTAGCAGCTAAGCACTTAGTCATTAATGAGTAATGACTAAGTTAGACCGCCGGAAACATTACATCCACGCGACAGAATAGTTGTTGTGTTGGGTTTTATGGCACATAGGCATAAAACCCATCACAACAACTATTCTATCGCGTGGATGTAATGTTTCCGGCGGTCTAACTTAGTCATTACTCATTAATGACTAAGTGCTTAGCTGCTAATTAACGACACTTAAACTTCGCATTTAGGAGTGGAACGCGACAGCGTATTGTAGCGCTGCCAGGTAGTCCACGGAACGCCACCACCCGTTCGGCGCGATGCCTTGCCCTTTGAACGCAACGCTTTTTGAGGAAATCAAATGGAGCAGTAACTCTCTGTCCTCTCGGTGGACACCTTAACCGCACTGTACAGGAAGGGAGGAAGTGGGAGTGAAAGAAGAAAGAGAAAGAGTGGCCATAATGAAGAAACTGAAAATTGTATTTGAGGGAAGGAAACTGCGCAGTAACTCTCACATATCTCGGTGGACACCCGTCAAAACGCGGACACACCTGCCGACACGGCTACTAACACAAGTATGAGGCATTAAAGGCTTTCGCCTTAATATTTCCCGTCTTCGCTTCCGCCACGAAGGTAGCCATGTATCAATTTTGGGAACACGGCCCTGGCATGGGGTTGCACGCTAACGACGTCTACGCAGCCAGGGATAACAACCAAGCAGGCCGCCAAACACACGCATGTGGATACCCGGGCCTCAGCCTCGAGCCCTCATAGCATTCATCAACGAAAACAGCCTTTCGGAGCGTGAGCTACACTGGCCGAGGTTGAGCAGTTTCGCGTGGCTCCTGGAGAGCCGTGCTGCGCATGCGCGAGGAGCAAATGACGTCACTACGCACAGCTGGCGTGCCTTGCCGCACGCGCTTGCCTTCTTTTCCTTAAAATGATCGGAGTGTAAAACGTCGACAACGCCCACGCCAATGAACACAATGAATGCCGACGGCCTAGGGTTTCGTTGTGTGTGTTCACGAAAGAATGCAGGAGATTCCTTTTAGTATTTGCGCCGATTCCTTATTAATGATTCTGAGAAAAATTTGGCGGACGCTGTACCTTCACCTTTAGGAGTGGAACGCGACAGAGTGTTGCAGCGCTGCAAGGGATTAAACGGAACGCCATCACCCGTTCGGCGCGACGACCGTTAGAGAAATTGCAAATTTTCAGGAAAAAAAATGACGCATAAACACTCTCACTTCTCTTAGTGGACACCCCAACCACGCATAATATTTCTTTTAGCTCCGCCCGATTATAGATCGCCGGTTCGACTCACTGCCGCGAGCTAGGCTCTAGCTTAACTAGTAAGTTTATGCTGCACGAAACCCTGAATGGTATGGCACCATCCGGAAGATTCTGCGGCAGACGGTTGGCATGATACGATTTTTTTCCGACGCGCGGTGCCAACAACAACTACGACGTCGGCGGCTTTGCGACCCAACGAGCTGTATACGCTGTCGCGTAATGAAAATAGTGACGGTGCCGGACCGCAACAGCGCACTACTGCTCATAAATCTTACGGCACACTGACAAAACTGATAATGTACTGTACGTACGCCAACAGTATCACTGAAATCACTGTGTCTAAAAACATTCGATCCCAGCCGCGGCAGTCCAATTTCTACGAAGGCAAAATTCTAGACTTCCGTGTATTGTGCGATGTTAGTGCGCATTAAAACCCCCAGAAGGCCGAATTTTCCGGAACCCTCCACTATGGCGTCCCTGATAGCCTAAGCCGCTTTGGGACTTTAAAACCCCCATAAACCATAAACTAAATAAGATGTCCTCACTGTTCTCCTCATGGCCGCCAGGAACTCTTCAAAGACAGCGACAGGAGGCTTAGCCACATCGTCATCATCAACAGCAGGTTTCTGCGAGAAGGAGGGGAAAAGAGGTTGTCGAACGCCGGAGCTATAAAAGGAAGAACCCAAAAGGTGGTGGTAGTCAAACGTTCATACTTTACTCTGTTAAGTTCTGCTCAGTCCCTCTGGTAGTAGTACGGGAACGCCGGCCGCCCATAGACGCCTGATATCCCCTGCCAGGAAGCCGTCCACTCGACCTTAATGAATGGCTCCGAGATATGAGGACTTCCCAGTCAGCGTTCAATGGTGAGTGCATTACAGTTTTGGGATGTGGAGTGCTTTAAAACGCGTTTTCCTTTCAAATATTCCGTTCGATACGGCATATATGCGTCTACACTCTATGTTTCAAGGAGCTGCCCGAGTTCCCCTTCCTACGGGCTTGCATGAACAAAGCGCGTGGAGCAGGTTTTTGCAGTGTTGGACTCGACGAAGTAGGCCGCCGCGGTGGCTTACTGGTCATGGTGCTCGGCCACTAACCCGAAAAACACGGCTTCGATTTCGGCCGTGGCGTTCTCGTTTCGATATGAAGTCGAAATGCTAGAGGCCCATTTACTGTGCGATGTTCCGCCGCTCTGCACTACGGCGCCCCTCATGCCTTCAGTCGTTCCGGGACGTAAAACCCTACAAAGCAATAAAACCTAAACAAGACGTAGGCCGCGTCTCCATGATTGTGCCAGACAGGGCAGGTCCTCGTAGGTGGCCACAGAAACTTTTATCCTGTTCGATACACCTAGGCAAGACTTGGAGTGCGCCTCCGTGGTTCCGCCACACCCGGACGCCTCGTGTTATCGAGCCCGACGAACGAACCGCGCGTTGCCCCGCCGCGGTGGCTCAGTGGTTACGGCGCTCGGCTGCCGACCCCAACGACGCGGGTTCGATCCCGGCCGCTGTGGTGGAATTTCGATGAAGGCGGAATTATAGAGCGCCGTGTACTGTGCGATGTCAGTGCACGTTAAAAAACCCCAGATGGTCGAAATTTCCGGATCCCTCCACTACGGCGTCCCTCGTAGCCTGAGTTGCTTTGGGACGTTAAACCCCAAGAAACCAAACCAAACCGAATGAACCGCGCATCTATCGTCCATGAAATTTCGGTTCGAGACGACGAAGCGACGCTTACGCCTTGGTTCCGCCGCACCCAGACGCTACTTCTTGAGAAGCATTATAAACAAGCCGCGTCTGGCTTCGCATAGTGTGTGCTAGTTGTTCAGTGTGACGAAGTCGGACCAATAGCGCGCTTCAAAGTACCATTAGGCCGCTTAGGGCGCATCTGCAGGGCCACACGTACCCAGGCGTTTCTTGTGTTGCATAGAATTTTCTGTTGCCAGGCCCACCGCACCTTATCAGCCCTGGCGTCTCTCGAGCCATTTCGCGTTCGATATGACGAAGCGACGCTTCGCGGTCGGCCGAATTTTCATGGAGGCGAAATTCTAGAGGCCCGTGTACAGTGCGATGTCAGTGCACGTTAAAGAACCCCAGGTGGTCGACATTTCCGGAGCCCTTCACTACGGCGTCCCTCATAGCCTGAGTCTCTTTGGGACGACCCCGATAAATCAATAAACCAGTAGCTTCAAGCACGACTCCCTGCATTTGCCACAACGGAAGGACTCGTGTATTAAGTGGACGACCTTCTGGTGTAGCGCAAAGTTTTTTTGTGTGTTCGACACGATTAAGTGCGACCGCGTCTCAGTAAATTTTTCCTGCCGGACGCACCGTAGAAGCGACCCCTAACAGGCCCTCGCGTCTCTCGAGCTCCTTAGGCTACTGAGTAGTGTTGAACACGACGAAGCCAGCGCATTTCTGACTGCGTCTCGCCGGGTTCGTCGTTTCACGGCGCCCTTCTCAAGCGCTCCCAGTGTGGCGCCTTGTGCGATTTTCAGACGCGTTGCATAAGATGAAGCGGCACTTCGAACGCAACTTCCTCATTGTTCTACGACGGGTGCTCCGTGTTGCTGAGCCCTATTTGAAACGCGTTTCTGGCAATACAGAATTTTCATTAGCTTTCGATACGATAAAGCCATGCTTAATACGCGTCTCTTTGATTATGCGATGAAGGGTATGCATGTTAGGAAGCTCAATTTGAACCGACGCGTGTTCCACGTTACGGAACCCTATTACGCGACACCGTATACAGCTCGTAGTCGAAAGGCCGCCAGCGTCGTCTTAGTCTTAGTCGTAGTGGTAGTTGCAGCTGTCGTAGTTGCCACAGCTTAGTCGTAGTCTTAGTCGTAGTGGTAGTTGCAGCAAAATTCCCGACGACTACTTAACTCCCTAATGCGAAATTTGAGCGCAGCACATCAGCTGTTAAGCTTTTCGATAGATTGAGGCAAAGAATTCGAGCTAGACGTGTGTTTACGATTACAGACTTGTTATTTTTCACACATATTCCTTCCTCAAGAAACACTCTGCGAACAGTTCTAGATTTTCATGAACGAAGCTTTGTGGTCGGAGAAATAGATAAATATATGCCCGACTTGCTGCTCCAATGCCTGGTTCTCAAAGAGCATGTCTATGCAGGTATTTCGCGAGGTTGCCACATCCGAGGGAGGCGTTACGAGCGAGAGGAACGGGATTTTGACCCACATGAGTGGTAAGGAATTCCCGTTTGTCTTTTGTTTGTCTTTACATCTACATTAAAGTCCGCACCCTTATTACCACCCTGGCAGCTAGGCGGCAGTTACTGGTTGGTCGCGAGAGTTCGCTTACCGTTGTCAGCGGTAACGCATACGGCCAACCTACATCTCTCTCCCATCACCCTACGTACCTATAAGCGCGATTCATTCGTTCGCTGACCCAGGGAGCCAGTTATACGCACCTTTCCTTTCCTTAAAATGATCGGAGTGTAAAACGTCAACGCCAACGCAAATGAACACAACGAACGACGAAGGCCTATGGCTTCAGCGCCGCGTTTCTGGCACAACGTTGTCAATGCCAACGCATGCAGCACACCTGGCACTACCGCCACTTAGCTAAAAGCATGGTTTATGCTTCTTCCCCCTGGTTCACGCGTCCACCGAGATGTCTGAAACAGATAGTTCGCGATTTCCTTTCCTCAAAAACCAATTTACCTATTTTGCTCTGTTTCCAAGCTCCCGCGCACTTGGTTTCACAGCTTAAAGCGCGACTAAGGTGTCCACTGCTGGCTACAACGGACAACGGCGACGGCGACACCGCGAAACGCAGAAACGGGCCCCAAAGAGCTGCGCTCTAAAAAAATCGTATGATGCCAATCGTTTGCCGCAGAATTTTCCGCGTGGTCCCGTACGATTCAGTGTTCCGTGCAGCATAAACTCACCTAGTTGGACCCTAGCTTGTGGCAGTAATTCGAACCGCGAGCTATAATCGTTGCTGCGGGTGTCCACCGAAATGTGACACAGTTACTGCCCCATTTCGTTTCCTCAAATTGCTTGCCGTTCAATACTGGAAATGTTTACAAAGTGCAAGGCGTCGCACCGAACGGTCGAAGGCGTTCCGTGGACTCCCTGGCAACGCTGCAACACGCTGTCGTGTTCCACTCCTAGGCGCGAAGCTTTAGTTTTCCAATTTTTTGAACCGACGCTTTTCTGGCGCCATATTGCATTTTCTGTGGTGTTCCTATGGAACTTATTCACCCGCCGCGGTGGCTCCGTGGTTACGGCGCTCGGCAGCTGGCCAAAAAGGCGCCGGTGCGATCCCTGCCGCGGCGGCAGAATTTCGATGGAAACAAAAGTCTAGACGCGCATGTATTGTGCGATGTCAGTGCACCTTAAAGGGGCCCAGAATCACAATATTAGTTAACTGTTTTGCCTGTTGATTGCATACAGTGAGTTATAATGGTGCTATTAGCGTCGGTAATACCGCGTATATTCCGTTTTTTAATATTTTAATGTCCTCCCAAAAACAACTTCATGGCTCTGATGGTGTCGCCGCACAGTGGCGGGTTTGTAGCAGCGGATATGACATCACCTGGCGCGAGCTTGATGATCGGACAAACAGTAAATATACTGCAAATTGTGTAAATAAATAGAGACAGAATTTGTCACCTGTTTGCGTTTTATGTTAGATCAAGAAAAACAACTTTTTTGATAAAAGCCCTGCAAAGCAAGTAAAATAAAAATACACCACCAGGGGCGCTCTGGCATGGAAATAACGCTGCCAGTCTCAGCAAGAACGAGTTACAGAGAGCAGGCAACCATGGAATACAAACTTCCGCGACGTGCTCTGGCTGGCTGTTTTGATTGGTTGCGCCAGGTGCCGTCATTGGGAGAGCGAAATAGGAGTGGGAAGCCCCGCCAAAATCGAGTTGAGGGCAGCGTTTTGTTTGCTTGTATTTTGAAATTTCTTCACTGAATAACTCCCGTTCCTGTGCATCGATTCTTGTAATTCTTTTTAAGTCAGCATCTGTGTGACATAAAGAACCCACCTGAAGTATAGCCGGTATTCCCCCAGGCAGTGTTTTGCAGCCCCTTCAAAGAACCCCAGGTGGTCAAAATTTCCGGAGCCCTCCACTACGCCGTCCCTCATAGCCTGAGTCGCTTCGGGATGTTAAACCCCAATAAACCAAATCAAACCTAGAGCTTAATATTGAATGTGAGACGATCGACGAAGCGAGGTATTAAGCCGAAAGCCTTTCATGGCTCATTCCCCCGTCCGTCCGGCGTCACAACTAGCGCCTGAGGTGACTCATCGACGAGCCCAGCTGACGAAACGGATGACGGGTGTCCACCGTGATCTGTGATAAATACAAATTTTCTTTCCTCAAAAACAATCTTCTTTTTCATCATTATGGCCCCCTCTTTCTTTTTCTTCTTTCATTCCCACTTCCTCCGTTACTGTACGGTGTAGTTCGGGTGTCCACCGAGGTGACAAAGAATTACTGTGCCATTTTCTTTCCTCGAGGAGGAGGAGGATAAACTATTTCCGTCGACAAATGTATCTGACGCTGTGGGGTTACAGCCCCATGAAGTGGTCATGAGCCCGTGGCGTTCGGCGACTTCTAGGGCTCTTGTCACAACCCGGATCTGTGTGTCCGAGTCGGAACTGAGCAATGCGGCCCCCCACTGGTCTGGATTCGAGAGCTGCAAGCCTCTAGGGGGGTAGTCCCGAGGGCAAGCCCAGAGTATGTGAGATAGAGTGGCATGTTGGCCACACATTTGGCAGGAAGGGGAGTAGACCCCAGGGTATATACGGGGATATATCGCGGGGTTGGGGAAGGTGTTCGTTTGGAGTTGCCTCCACGCAACTTCTTGGGGTTTGGTGAGAGAACTATGTGCGGGGGGATATAGAAGTCTACCTAAGCGATAGTGCATGGTTATGTCATGAAATGTGACCATACCTTCTCTCGCCGTCCGCAGGACGGGCGACACCACAACCCGGTCGACGAATCCTCGGGCATAATTGTGGGCAGCCTCGTTCCCTGGATGCGACGAGTGCGCAGGGACCCAGATCAATTGGATCGGGCGGAGTTGAAGTTTGGTCCAGTGGAGGAGAGAGAGGGTGACAGGGGAGACCCGGCCTTTGGCGAAATTACGAATCGCAGATTTAGAGTCGCTAAAGATGGTCTCTGCAGAGGTGGAGACCATCGCCAAGGCTATGGCCGCCTCCTCGGCCTCCTCAGGCGATAAGACGGGAATGGAGCACGCAACTAGCGGCCGTCCGCAGTGGTTTACAACCGCGAGCGAAAAAGCTTCGCGGTCGGGGTATTCGGCGGCGTCGACATAGACTGCTGTCCGATCTGTTAAATACTTTTTGTGCAGGGACTTAGCCCTGTGCTTCTGGCGAGAGACATGATACTCTGGGTGCATATTTTTAGGAAGAGGGGTAACGATAAGGTTACTGCGGATATGGTGTGGAAGCTGGACCCTGTCGGGTGTGGTTGTTTCGAAGCGTATTCCAAGCTTGTCGAGTATGTGACGTCCCGTGGAGGTGTGAGTGAGACGCTCGTACTGAGAAGTGAGATGAGCTTCCGAGAGCTCCGTCACAGTGTTGTAGACCCCTAATGCCAGTAGTTTATACGTGGGGGTCCGGTGGGGGAGATGAAGAGCCGCCTTGTAAGCCTGTCGAATAAGGCAGTCAACGCGGTCCTGTTCCTGGCAGCTAAGGTAGAGGTAAGGGAGGGTATATGTGAGGCGACTGATAACAAACGCCTGAACAAGACGTCGGAGGTCAGCCTCTCGCATGCCTCTATGTTTATTAGCAATGCGACGAATTAGACGAATGGTCTGCGATACAGAGACTGTAAGTTTAGCTCGAGTGTCGGTGTTTTTCCGATTGCTCTGGATGAGGAGCCCCAATACCCTAATGGTGGATACTTCGCGTATGGGCTGACCACTAGCAGTAATGCAGATGGGAGGATGGCCGTAGAGGCCGGGTTGACCTCGTATGAGCAGCAGCTCGGAATTCTGAGGGGAGCACGAGAGGTCGGCTGCGGCTACATGGCGCTCAATGACATCGACCGCTCGAAAAACGTTGCTTTCAAATGTGTTTCCAACCGGCGAGGTATCGCGCAGAACGGGTGGTGGCGTTCCGTGGACTCCCTGGCAGGGCTACAGCACGCTGTCACGTTCCACTCCTAAAGCGAAGCTTAAGCGTCATTAATTAGCAGTTAACGAGTATTTAGTCACTGATAAGTATTTAGTTATTGATCAGTAATTAGCCATTACTAAGTAATTAGCCACCGCGGTGGCTCAGTGGTTATGGTGCTCGACTGCTGACCCGAAAGACGCAGGTTTGATCCCGGTCGCGGCGGTTGAATTTCTTTGGGGGAGAAAATCTAGAGGCCCGTGTACTGTGCGATGTCAGTGCACGTTAAAGAAGCCCAGGTGGTCGAAATTTCCGGAGCCCTCCACTACGGCGTCTCTCATAGCCTTAGTCGCTTTGGGACGTTAAACGCCAATGAACCAAACCTTCGCCATGCTGGTCTTGGAGCTTCGCCGTGCTTAGTCTGTCATGGTCATCGGCCTTGTGTTCCTGCTCAGCACCGCCCGGCTGTGCACCTGCCCGCCTGACCGGAACTGAGCTCGCCGTTCGCCCCAGCCCCGTCCTCCGCCCCAAACACAAGACACGACGAATTGATCCCGCCGACCAAACCCTACGCGACCCGACCGATCCGAGACACGTGCGCACACAGCCCCCTGCCCATGCCGTCTGGTGCGCCCATGGACGTTGGCTGTCGAATCAAGGTGACCTGTAGGTGACCTGTAGGTCACCTGTAGCCCGGAAGGTGACCTGTAGCGCCAATAAACTCCCAATTAGCCGGTGGCTGCAGGCCGTACTTATGCAAGTAAGTGCTAGATTTATGCTGTGACCTCTGATAGTGATAGGGGAGGACACAACACCGAGTTTGCTGAGAAACGCAGCTTTTACAGCGATAGCTCAGGAAGCTTTGTTCGAAATCACTTCGTAGTTGGTGCAGCACGCACGCACGCACGCACTCTCACTCACACACACAACCCTAACGCTTGCACCTCGTGTCTATTTACTCCGCATAGCTTCTCCGCCACCCTCAGCAAGAGAAATTCCGCAGTGCCTACCGTTGCGCTATTGTGAGTATAGCGGAAAAAACGGGACACTATTCACCCCGAATATCTAACCAGTCCCCTCGTGTGCTGTGGGATGTCGGCGTTAGTTGACGAACCCCAGGTGGTTCAAATTAATCCGGAGCCCTCCACTACGTCGTCCCTCATAGCCTGCGTGTTACTTTGGGACGTTAGACCCCACAATATAGAATTTTAATTTATTGTCACTCCGTAGGCAATTGTCATTTCTTACCATCTGATCTGTTCCATAGTGCGTTCCCTACGGGGTCAACGTCCAGAAAGCGTTCTCACAGGGATCAATGTCAGACGAATTTTTTTCTCTGTGATCCGAAGCTCATAAAGCCTAGCTTCTAGCTAGAGCATGAGTATTGATGTTCTGTCTGTCTTCTCTTGCATGAGCAGGAGGTCTTGACGGTGGGGCCCTCCGCGCACATGCAGAGTGCGCCCGGGTCGGCAGTTCACGTCCGATTCCGTAACGTGGGTGTTAGGCCGGCAGTTCACCTCTGATTCCGTCACGTGGGTGTTAGGTCGGCAGTCCACCTGCGACTTCGTCACGTGGGTGTTAGGTCGGCAGTCTACCTGCGACTTCGTCACGTGGGTGTTAGGTCGGCAGTTCACCTGCGAATTCGTCACGTGGGTGTTAAGTCGGCAGTCCACCTGCGACTTTGTCACGTGGGTGTTAGGTCGGCAGTCCACCTGCGACTTCGTCACGTGGGTGTTAGATCTGCAGTCTACCTGCGACTTCGTCACGTGGGTGTTAGGTCGGCAGTCCACCTGCGGCTTCATCACGTGGGTGTTACAGGAAGCTGTGGCCCGCTTTCCCGCCACCAAGGCAATGACGGCAGCGAAACGACGGCATCAGGTGAGGAGGACTGCGAATAGCTCGGCCGTTTCCAGACTCACTTGAGTCACGTGACTAGCGGGAGAGGATATGGTGTTTCAGTTACGAAGTACTTGAGATACACCGTAGAAAGCTTGGCATCACTCATCACCCGTGTAATATGTTTAGGGGTTCTCTATGGCGATCAGTAAAGTCCAGGCTAAATGACTACAATGGACATGTGGACTATTTCATACTGAATTTTATTGCGCTGGCCTATTTGCCGCATTCAATGGCGTCATCAACTGGTGCAAGGCCGGTTTTTTTTTTATTCTTTATTGTGGTACAAGATAACTAAAGTGAAGTACTGCCTGAGAATAAATCCTTTATACTAGCCATAAGCCTGGTCTTTTCGGGTAGTATATCCCCTTGCATGCCGTAGAGCTGGGGCAGGAGGGGGGGGGGGGACGGAGAAACAAGTGGTGTTAGGAGGAGGTGCAGGGAGGGGGGAGGTAGAGAGATGGAAGAGCGTACTTGACGGTTGAAGTGTCCGTTTATCTGTGCAATGGAGCGCACATTAAGGCACCTCAAGTTATGTGAATTATTCTGGAGCCCTCTCCAACAGCCTACTTATAGCCAATGGGTCCCTTCGGGGTGGGATAATCAAAAATGATAAATCTTATTAAGTGTCCATCACTGTGAAAATCCTGCGCATAAAGAACAAAAATTATGTCATGTGTTTAAAACCTTGTAGATGATGCCCAAAGCGGATTCAGTAGGTTGTCAGCTATTCCGTAAGTAGCACTTTTTGTCACGAAATATGCGGGAACGTACAATGAAATAACACATCTTCTTGACATGGGAAATAATAAAGGTGGGAGGTAGCATGCGCTTCAAGTGAGTACCTTTGCGTGCGTAAGACCCGGTGTCAAATGTTTATTTAACACGATCTTGACGAAGCAGTACCCTTTCTTTGCACCCGCTACTCAGTGCTCAATCTGAACTCTTTTCCACTTAATACTGCACTCGGAATGAGGCTGTATATATCTATTTCCTCCTGCGTGGCGTGACCCCAGTGAAATTAAATTTATTTCCTAATATTACTGTTCCCATTTGAGTGCCCACACGGCTATTTGAAATTGCCTTTTCCCACCCTGATTACTGGGTTGCTGCAAATAAAACTAGGCATGGATGTGTTGTTGGGAACTAAATTGCCCTAAATAACTCTTCGTTTCAAATACAGATGCAAGGTCGAAACTGTGTGCATGCGTGTTCTTCTTCGCAGGCCGCATCGGCGTTTTGGATGTGCGGGCATTCTCAAGTTGCCTCGTCTGCCAAATTCGCTATGCTGGCTACAAAGGGGGTAAGTGTATGATCGTCGATATCCTGGAAGGCTAACCTTAGGCTCCTTAAACGCAGCAAGGGAGATAAAAAGGGCAGGGGTTTGAATTCTAGCCGAATAATCTGAGCATGAAATCCAGAGAGACTGTACTGCATGGGTCACCTCGATGCCTTTAATTCTGGACAGTGAAATGAGGGTTAAATCCTAGAATCATCGACCCCCACTAGGTGTCTGGGTTCGATAGCCGTGTTAGGAGGTGATTCTTTATTAAACAACACATATTCAAGCTTCCAGAACGGTCGAGCGGCTTTCATATCTGTCTAGCACTATCTCGCCTGAGCAGTTGGGCAAGAGATAGTAGTAGGAATTACTAGTTCAGGATATCACGCACCTCGCCAATCAAAGCAGCTTGGCACAGAGCGAAGTAGACAGATTTTCACGGCGTGAGCTCTAGACTACAGCTGATACTTTAAAGAACCCTGCGCCGCAGTAGACACATATTAAGAGCAGCAGATGATGGCCTCCAAGGAAACTTTGTAAGACGTTCCTAATGGTGATCAATTGATGGCAACGATATGCGCGCACTACGCAGTCAAGCAACGACGCAGAATATTTAAAAATAATCGTATTGCGTGTTGTTCCTTTAGAACCTAGAAAGAAAGATGTCCGGTGCTCATTACGTTCAGATCACGTTATTAAAAAGATACCTAAGGCAGCTATTGCTCACTGCAATGGAGAGTCCCAGTCCAAAAAACGTGTAGCACACTGAAAAGGATGTTCCAGGATTTTCCCTAAATTCTCCACGATAATGCCCGCTTTCAATCCCACGTCTTCAACATGATACCGTGGGAGATTATTGAAAGCGCTTGGTCGTGCTTGTCTGCAAGTCTGGTTTGACCCGGAGCTCGTTTGATCCGGAGTTCTGATTACTTACTTTCTGCCGTCTGTGTACAAGAAAAATCAAATAAAACAGCATTACATACATGTATTCTCTAAGTCTACCCACAGGTCCTAAATACAAAAATGGATTAGTACCGGTATTTGTAAATATTTTATCCATTTTAACAAAAGCCAGGTAAGCCTCACGATTAGCGGCAGCAAAGCGGCAACAAGGCTGCGAGCGCGCAACAAAGATATCAAAACAGTTAATACGCCCTACAAATAGTGCATGTAACTGGCACAATATGAACTAATATAATAATTGCCAGTTTGGCAGAGATGGTCGCAGCAGTGGCAGCCCCGCGAGTTTCTATGCAGTCGATCAAGCGGTTGAAAATTTCTCTTTAAGGTAGTGTTCCCCTCAAGAAACCATTGTCTTTATACTCTGCGAAGTTTTTCTTCCGCCTCGTTTGAGCATGTGCTCTTCACTGTCTTGCATGATCCCCGGCTCCTGTTGCCTCTATACGCATTTCTAGCTACATGACAATTAGTGCAGCCGCCGTGATGGCTCAACGACGCTGGGCGGCTCAACTGAAAGACGCGGGTTCGATCCCGACCGTGGCGGTCGAATTTTGATGGAAGCGATTCTTAGATATCAGTGCAATGTCAGTGCACATTTAAAGAACTGCAGGTGGTCGAAATTTCTGGAGCACTTCACTACGACGACCCACATAGCCCGAGTCGCTTTGGGACGTTAAACCTCCATAAACTAAGCAGGCAGTTAATGCGCTTATCTGAACGTTTTCAGGTTGTACGTTTGCACACCTGCCTCAAATTGAGTTCTCAAGCCAACAAAATGAAATCTTTTTTTTTTCTTTGTGTCTAAACGTGCAACTGTGGAACAGAACGATATCCTCTACATTTTGCCCTTGGCGACTCGCACACCGCCCCTCCGATTGCAAAGGTGCGCTTCTAGGCTGCAAGAAAAGTTTATTAGAGGCTTGGTCGTGTGGTGAAAACTTCTTCGATCATGTTTCAACCAGGTTTTGTTTATAGGGTTTTAACGTCCCAAAGCGACTCAGGCTATGAGGGACGCCGTAGTGAAGGGCTCCGGAAATTTCGGTCACCCGGGGCTCTTTAACGTGCACCGACATCGCACGGTACACGAGCCTCTAGAATTTCCACTCCATTGAAATTCGTCCGCCGTGGCCGGGATCGAACCCCCGTCTTTCGGGCCAGCAGACGAGCGCAAAAAATTGCAATGTGAGGACACTTTGGCACCTAAAGTGTTGAGAGGCGAAAGCCGCGGATACTATGCCGTGACGACTTTCGTTGGATGTGACTTCACACCGTTCCCGTGGCTATATCGATACCCAAATATACACCTTTCGGGAATCTTAAGTGTTAATTACGCTTAATTACAGCTTTCTCCACCTACTTCGACAGAAATTCGACGTTTTTGCCATCATTCTGTGATAATTTTCACTATGCTGTGACGACTTCCGGCGGATGTGATGTTACACCGTTCCCGCGGCAATATCGACGTCGGCGCTATTTCGACGCAATTTCGGCATTTTTGCCTATAACTAATTAACGAATTTATTTACAGTCACCAAGCTTGGCTTCTAGGTTTATTGTTTTCTTCTCTATCGGAAGCGGTCAATGGTTTTCGTTTTTTTTTAGGCCCTGAGTTAAACGCGTGTGACACGCTTTGTTAGCGAACGACAGTATGACCGATTAAAGGCTTTCGCGGTAATAACCACTGAGAGATCGCGGCGGAGCCTGTGTTTAAACCAGGGATGCTTCTGGTGCACAGACGGGACGTATAGTAATGTTCTGCTTTTATCTTGCAACCACCTCTTCAAGCAGCAGCGGGCGGCTGTGGTGCCGAGGCAGCCTTGAGAAAGGGCCAATTGCTGTCGCCACGTGGGTGTCGCCGCTTCTTCGACGCCGTGGACTTGACAGCAGTGACGATGACGACTGCATGTGAGGAGGACTCCGAAAATTTTGTGCGTTTCTAGACTCGTTTCCGCCTCAGCCGAAGAGCGGCAGTTTTCGCTTACCCCAAAGTACGCCATTTACTTCTAAGAAGGATTCGCGTAAACTAATAGGCTTTGGTTCTGTTTTCTTTAGTTTACACAGATTTTTCTCGTTTGAAAGAAAGTTTCAAAAGAGAGGGCGGTGGCTGTTCGCACGGAACAGGGTAAATTTAAATAGGGGGAAAAGAGGATAAGCATTTGTCCTGCTGCAGACTTAGTTTCGGATTATATACTTCCGAGAGCTTAAATAAACCGCTCTCTTTTATTTAAAGCGATGGGAGATTCCTGTTCATCGGACGCCACCAGAGACGAGGGTGCTTGCAGCTTCCGGAAGCAAGAGAGCGCGTGTAGTTTTAACGACGTTCATTCTTGTAGGTCCGCTTGAAGGACACTTTTATTTGAATCTACTAACTTCCAGCCCCTTCGACCGACGCTGCGGCGCAGGCCGACGAGCTGCCCGAATCAGACCAAAAAAATTGTGAGTTTATGAGCTGAACCGCGCACGACAGTAGGTTTCCGTGATACTCGAGCCCGGCGTTAACGCACACCTGCGACACTTATTTTCAGTCGTATTTGTCTGCGTTAATTTCACATGTTATTTACAGAATAGTGCAACTGGAAAAATTCACTTCTTAGTAGTCTCAGCGTGGCACGTATGTGCGTCGCGTCGCCCCAATTTTGGCTGAATTAAACAGGAAAACGAAGACCCCCGGACAATGCCTAATGCACGTAATTGCCGGCCTTCGTCTCATCTTTACTCGAAGCCATATCATTCTCACCACAGAAGACATCTGCTGTCTCCTCTAACTGTCCACGGTACTGACATTTGCAGATATATAGATGACGCCTTCTTTTGTAGCTGAATGGCAGCCGGATGTGAAAGAGTAGTATCTCCCTTGAAACTGAATTACACCCTTGCTACGAAAACTCGCTTGGCCAGAGCTGCGGTACTTGCTGTGATCTCAACACCCACCTTTTGAAGCGAAAAGCTTCACTAGGCTAGTCAACACCGAGACTAGCGTGGGTCCCGTCGTCAGAAAAAGCCACAGGTGCGCATGTGCGAACTGCGTGACGTCACGGTGGACACCCGAACCGCGCCGTAAGGGAAGGAAAATGAAGAGAGACGCCTGTCTTTCTCATATCTCGGTGGATACCTTGAACCGCGCCGTAAGGGCCTTAAAAATGAAATGAAATGAAAATTGGTTTTAAGGAAAGGAAATGCCTGTCTCTCATATCTTGGTATACACCCGAAAGGAATGACGTAACACGCTTCACAAATAAAAAATAAAGACAAGCAGTGCGTGAGGAACCTCTCATATCTCGGTGGACACCCGAACCGCGCCTAAGGAAAGGAAAATGAAACGAGAATTGGTTTTAAGGAAAGGAAACGATTCCTGCCTCCCTCATTTCTCGATGCATACCCGAACCGCGCCGTAAGGGCCTTAAGGAAAATGAAATGAAAATTGCATTTAAGGAAAGCAAATGCCTGTCTCTCATATCTTGGTGTACACTCGAGAGGAATGCAGGCCACAGTCAATACCCCCTAGAAAGAAGTACGTCTCTAAAGCAACCTTCTAAGACAGCATTCACTACACGCGCGGCTCCTCCTCCACCTTGCCGCAGCTTTTCGCTTCGAGATATCCAGGCTTAACCTTAGCTAAGCCACAGCCAATTTTTTTTTTCTCTGTCCTTCAGCAGCAGCAAGATTCCGTGCACATCGAACCCTCAGTGCGGATGTAGAGGGCGTGCGCGTTGACAGCCCGCCTTATGTCCGTTCGTTGTGTGGGTGCCGCCGAAGAGAACTTTGGCCGTTTCCTGGCCGGTTCAACGAAGGGGATAGCTAAGGCTGCACTCAGAGGTGAGCAGAACCGCTCATAATCTGGCCCGCTCTAATATATGTGTGAAGTGAGCAGGTGAAGAAGTGTGTGTGTGTGTGTTGGGGGGGGTTCTCTCTTACCCCTAACTACGCTGTTCGTGCTCTTATTTCTAGAGAGCAGTTGTTTACTCCTCTTTTATTCAGTACAGATTGTTTTAAAGCTGACGAATAGAAGAAAGAGCAATACGTGTTTGAGTATTTCAAGTCATGTGACTGGGATGAAGTGCAATTAAATGACTCATTCTTTCAGTGAAACTACTTCACTACCAGATTACATTTTTTTCTAAGGTGCGTTGTCATGTTGCGGAATATGTAACGTGAAAAATTGAGCTCTAAAAAAGCCATTAGTGAAATTAAATAGTTGATTGCCAACTCTTTGTGATAGAGGTAATAAGGAAAGCAAAGATGCGGTCACTATATCTCTATAGATGTAAACCTGAAGCGCGCTAGGCAAGATATTGCATGTCTATTGGGGAGGGAAGCAAGACATTCTTGAAGGCAGCCGCGTGAAGGTGCGTTTGAGGTAGTCAAAGGTGATCCGGCGTCCTCCCCTGCTGCTGCATCCATAGCCGACGTGATGGTGATTCTGCGACCGCGGCAGGTAGTGGAGGAGGATGGCTCCCAAGCAGTGCAGCCGTAACAAATATAGGCACTCACTGGCAGTCTAAGGAGCGCAACTAGGGCTAGGGATGGCTCCCAAGGGATGGCTCCCAACTAGGGATGGCTCCCAAGCAGTGCAGCCGTAACAAATATAGGCACTCACTGGAAGTCTAAGGAGCGCAACTAGGGCTTTCGCCTAGCACACTTTAGACTGCCAAATTGCCCCCATAGTTTCTTTTGTTAGCGAGAAGGGAGGGGTCCTGTGGTACATAGAAGCAACGGTACTTTACTGACACAGCTAATATATTTTTCATTCCTGTACCTGCAACGCCTCCGTGGACAAAGCGTATGAGTTATCTGTACTATATTCACACCGTCATCAACGTCGGTGCTTTGTTTCTATTCCTCGGGTGCTTAAGAGACCGCACTGGTTCGTTTTCGTGCCATTTGTCCATGTGCTGCGTCCTGGCATAAGCGATCTTGGTTCAGTAACAGCTCGGACTTTTATTTCAGCTTTTAATGCGAGAACATTTCTTGGCTCGATGTGCGAAAACCCGGCCGTCAGCAGAAAGCTGTGGAAAGTGAGCAGGAAAGCAGGAACGTCAACTCCAAACAACCTCATCCCCCCTCCTGGAGCTACCGGCCATCTCAAAACAGGGCTGGATCTACGAAGGCAAGTCGATTTTCGTGATATATGGAAACAGATTTGGAGCCGCGCCTCGTCCTCCCTGCAGTGCCTATACAGTACCCTATCAGCTGGATAACAAAAGCAGATTGCTCTCAATATCCGGGTGGCTGTACCCCTCCCTCGTGTACACTGGACGATAGGTCACCGTCCCGACAGACCTTATATGGTACATGTAGACAGTTTCGTATCGTTTGTGCGGGTATACACTAGGAAATATGTTGCCCACTGTCGTATTCAAGTAAGGGCGTCTTATGAAGTCCTATCATCCCAAATTCAATCGCTCGCGTTTACATCATCAGCTGACAGCTAAGCGTGGACGGAGGCGGCAGGTCACTGCTGACGAAGTCGCAACGCGGCGAAGCGTGCAGCGAAACTATGTTCACCTCCCAAGTCCCCCATCGACTGAGCGACACTCTTAGCGACAAGTACAAATACTTTTGCATTCACACACAAGAATTCCTCAGGTGACGCCAGAATATTTTATTCACATTGATCATACCGACGAACACTTAAACCAATCTGCACTACATTCCTGATCCACACGGCAGTGCCCGCTTTTTTACCCGCATGAGTAAGCACAAGATGTTATCATTCATGCAAATATCCTAACCTGCTGCTTTGTATTGTCTGTAAGGCATTCCTATTTCCTGATGACGATTATAGATTTTTTTCTCGTGTTTCCTCTGTATTAGTTACCGGAATGTCAATTTGTCGTATCTGGGGCTTAACATATATGTAATTAGCTTGTATATATACTATACGATAGTAGTACGCTTCTGGGGCCGCCACAGTGGCTCAGTGGTTATGATGTTCGGCTGCTCACCCGAAAGACGAGGGTTCGATCCCGGCCGCGGCGGTTGAATTTCTTTGGAGGAGAAATTCTTGAGGCCCGTGTACTGTGCGATATCAGTGCACGTTAAAGAGCCCCAGGTGGTCGAAATATCCGGGGCCCTTCACTACGGCGTCCCTCATAGCCTTAGTCGCTTTGGGACGTTAAACCCCATAAACCAAACCAGGTATGCTTCTTTCATATTATGTACATGCTGTAAAAGAAAATAATTTTGACAGCACTCGGTTGCTATGGCGCTCCACTTCCGAGCCGGAGGACTCGGGTTCAGTCCGGCCTCGGCGGCAGAGTTTGGACGGAGGCAAAACTCAAATACGCCCATGTGCTGTTTGATTGTGAGGGTAAAAGTTCCCCAAGCAGGTTCGAGCGTCCTCCGAGGTGGGGCCCCGGAGGATCCAGAAAACTGTCCCAGACCGAGCAGGTCTGAAGGGAGAAGAAAGATAGTTTTGCATAAAAGCAAGCAGTCAATGATGGTTGGGGTACTGTGCGGCCGAGGGTCGAGGAGTGGCGCATCGAGGAGTGGGGCAGCGAGGGCGCTGGTGGCGCGTCACATTGATGTCACGGTCCATTACATTACAAATATCAGGTCGTTCAAATTTATCTCGAACACTCCACCACGGAGAAGTGGAGTGTTGGAGTGGGAGTGGTGGAACACTCCCATACTGTATCATACCATACCATACGTCAAACCTCCATTACCCTACCATGCCATACCGTACCATACGGTACCATACCCCCGTTTTTTTTTTGAATAACGGACAAGTGTGCTGAAGCTGGGCCACTAACGTTCTCTGTGGCTCTGATTGGCAGCTAGAGCCCCAGCCTGTGCCTGGAGCGTTATCGCCACGTGGGTGCCACCGACGCCCGGTTTTCGTCCAGCAGCCCCCTACTGCTCCAGCTCTGCGGAAGAACTCAGGGAACAAGGTGAGGACGACTGCCCATGGCTTTGCCCACGTAGCGGATGCGAAAATGACTCCGTCCTCCATGGTCTGAATGTCACAACTAAAGAACTGAAGACAAGCCTATCATCGTCATCATTATCAGCCTGACTACGCCCACTCCAGGGCAAAGACCTATCCCATTTCTCTGCAATTTACCCTGTCCTTTGGCTGTTGCGGCCACAGTATCCCCGTAAACTTCTTAATCTCATCCGCCCACATAACTTTCTGCCGCCCCCCTGCTACGCTTGCCTCCTCTTGGAATCCACTCCGTTACCCTTAGGCAGAATAATCTTTACAAAAGTTCAATAGATATTTAAGTGCGGTGTACAAAATCAATACTAAAGTGTGCATTTAGCGGCTTGTTCTGAGCGACCGCCTCAACGTGTGCACCATGTGTCAGAAATTGATTGAATTTGGATGTTTATTTTCATAGCGACAGCTCTACTCGATGCACCAACCGCGCTCAACACCGCGGAACCTGTCCGCTGTCATAAATTGACCTTCAGCCTTAGACAAGCACAAAATGTGCTTAGGTAGTAGAAAAAATAGGCAGACGAATGGGAGCCGAATCCATGGCGGCGCGAACAGATAAGCTTTACAGGAAGCTATCACCACAGCCGAACACGCCTCATGTTGTTTTAGCTGTTGCCGTGGTGGCATGCCTCATGTTAAACTGCACCACACTGCTACGCTATGCCTTGCGCGGAGTCTTCTTCATCCACTTCCATCTGCTCTCTCCGGCCGCACCACCCGCTCATCGTCATCTAGCACAGACCCGTGCTTTCGAACTGATTCCCCGGCCCATATTAGACCCACCCCCCAAATTTGGCCCTCTCCGATTAGGACCAAACTCGATGTTCACAGCCATAATTGAGCGTGTCCGACATGATGGCGATCTCCGAATTCGGCCCGAGTTATTTCCAAATTTTGGGCCGGGTCACCGCCAAAATTTTACCTTCAGCATCTAGAATCGATGGTGAATTTATCCAATATTGGCGCGTTTCACTGAGGAGTCTGGAAAAGCAGGTTCCTTGAGATAGCGCTCGTTTGTGTTTCTTCTCACGTTCTCGTCGCATGCTTTTGCAGGCTTCTTATGTCTCGCACACCAAGTGCTGAAGCCCCAATTGAATGCCCTACGCCGTTGCCTCCAGCAGTTTCATTTTGGCAGGCATCCTCCAAAGACACCGCGTTAATATAACTAAAACTTCCCATTCACCCGTATTAGCCCTTTAGCTTTCAAATCTGGCGTACTGTTCAAATATGGCGTACTGTGCAATGCTTCCCTGAGCTTTAGGTATATACAATCCATCCCACAATGCATTTTGTAAGCTTATCACAGCACCTCATTTTCTTCCTCTATCCCAATGAACTGCTTTCTATTAGTATCCACTTTGATACTTTCGTAGTAGATACTATTCAAAGTGAATACTAATCGAAAGCAGTTCAATGGAAAAGCGATTCCTGACGTTGCTCTGCTGACCGCCTCTTTCAATCCTTCCTTTCCGATTGTCACAGAAATGTGATAAACCATAATTTCCGTTAAACAAATCCATGATGATCGAGCGCACAGTCTGAGTCAGTTGGCGTGGAATGACCCCATTCTCATTTGTGCGCGCCTAAAATGCGCTGCCTTCCCTCACTGTTGTCGGCAGCCTATACATGCCGTTCTCACTTCGTCTCTCCATGTTAGGCCTCCCACCTAAGCGCCTGTTCTATCGCTAGATATATTCCTCCGCAACATACTTCGCAATTTCTCTCCCTTCCTTCCCCAGCTCGGGCTGTGTGTCCTCCTTGGAAGCCAAAGCTGGGCTGGATCGCCTCCTCTCCGGCACCGGCAGGAGGTGACAGCGCGAGGCAGTGCATCAGTTGCAGGCAGCGGGGACCACTTCGCGCCAGCCAGGAGGAAACCTGCGTCGATTCAAAGGCGGAGGCATCTAAGGTGAGGACAAAACCACTTCAGTGTTCTTGACGCTGTGTGCTGTAGCGAACTCTCACTGTGACTACCAGAGACACAATGACGGTGCCGATGAGAACGTTCCTGCGCGCTGCCTGCGTCGTATGACCCGAATCCACGCCAGAAGGACATAGCTTCTCCCTGCGCCCTGGAGACAGAGTTTCTGATCTCAGCAGGAGGTAGCCACAAAGAGCTGGATTGGCCTTGCATCCCCCCTCGCCCCAACCTCACCCCACAGGTCGAGGAATAGGACCCATTTAAAAATAGCTTCTTTCCCAGAACTGTATCTACTGGAGTGCCTTGCCTCCTCATATTTTCCTGACATTGAGCATCACCTCATTTCATGAGTTTTTACGATGCTCGTGTACTTGATTGTTGTTTTTGTTTTTCTCTGGCAACTTTATCTGCATATGGTCGTCATTTCTTGTAAAATGTTTCAATGTTTTTTCAATGCTGGTAGCATTTGTTGGTTTTGAGGAGCTTTAGTCACCCTCTCGCAACATCAAACGCAGTTCTAAAGTAGTATAGTCCATAGCTGGCGCGCACCTGAGAAAAAATTTAGCACATTCTTTCACCGGGTGCAGAATGAACCGCACTACATACTGACTAGCATACCGCAACGCTCGATATGTGGCGACACCTCTAGGCAGCGAAGAAATGCAGCTTTTATTCTTTTCCGGTTCCTATAATTTTGTCGCCACCTGTAACGCTGCAGTGGCCGATGAGTGAAATTTGCATGTCTGCCTTTGTACAGCAGCAGCAGGCGCAGTCTCGGCTGATGGGACCGTCGGTGTAGAAGCAGACGACTTGTGCAGACGGGGTGGGCTGTGCAGCCGTGGGTGCAGCCCTGAAAAGGCGGTCATTTCTCGGCGCAATGGCGATGGTCCGAAACAAAGGCAAAGAGGTGAGGAGAAAAGGGAAGGGTTGACTCTGTCCAGACGGTCGGGTCACTCACTTGGCCAACTGTCGTTACCACTGAAGATGCTTGGCATGCAGCTATTGTCTTAACGTACCGGGAAGTGAATTTTGTCAGCAATATTGTTCTAAAGAGAATTCCGCAACGTAGGCAATGAACATCCGTTCCTGTCACATCGAGCTCTTACGGTCACGTGACTAGCGCGATGTCACGACCGTGCGTGCGCATCGGGTCATAGTGGTAGCGAAGGTGGCCACAAAGTGTGTAGTTCATAAAAGCTCCGGTCGTAGGTGCTAACAAACGACAGTATTACGTAGCATAGCCAAAACATTTCGTGATTAATACGTCGGGCAAAACTTTGTGGGTGGTTTGGACGCCATGGAGGACATCTGTCAAGTTCAGCGTCCAATAAATGCACGAATAAACAATTCAATTGACTCGCGAACCGGAAGTCGTCACGGCATAGTGTGCTCAGCTTTCGCCTCTCAACACTTTAGTTGTCAAAGTGTCCTCGCAATTTTATTTTTTTCCATGCCTAGGCGTCGGCTCAAAACCGGTCGTTCAAGCAAAATCAAGGCTACCAGCGCACCTTGCGGGGCAGTAGCAAACGCTCGACTATGTGGCTCAAAAGCAGACCATGTGTCCCGAGAACTTTTGACCGACCCTTTACCCTGCCCGCATGTGGCGGCGCCTGTCCCCGATCTGAGTACTGGATTGCTACTAATAAGATAATAATAATAATAATGCTTCATTTCCACCAAATCAAATACAATTTGATGGAGGAGGGGAGAAAAAAAGCGGCTATCCGCTTGACGGAGTTCTCCTCTCCTGTTCAGACGGCAGTGACAGAAAACGAGGAACTAAATTGAACATCAAGTCATGAAGTCATTAAGAACATAAAACGAGGAACTAAATTGAACATCAAGTCATAGATGAATAAAAACATCAATATAAGCAATGACTGTAACCGAACAGAATAAGCAGAAATCAAAAGGGGGGTATCAGCAACGAAAGAGGGGTATCAGCACAGTAGACGACCAGTCATCAAATAACAAAAAGGGTGGCGAGCAATTCATAAAACAGGAGTTGATGTATTAGCACTTAACCAAATGAACAATCATACTACGCAGAGAGGAGATGGTGATTTCACGGAGGTTTACGCCTGCTTCAATTAACTGGTTTTGTAAATACGGTAGTTGGTAAGTAATTCTTTGACGACCGTAGCTAGTTCTTGTGAAGTGTAAAACCCATTGTGGTTTGTGGCGATGCGGATATGGTGAATCTGACTGATGCAAATGAGCCATAGAGGAAATGGTGTCAACATGGCGCTTTTGCTCAACTGTATACACGCGCAGCAGTCTGTAAGCATAGAGGTTTAATATGGTCATAATCTTGAGGTTAGTTATCAAATCCTGAGTTGTGTGTCTAACGGGCAAGTCATAAACTATACGAAGGACTTTTTTCTGAAGTACTAATATCTTGTGTAAGTTAGTATGTGTTGTTGTTGCCCACACTAATGTGCAGTAGTTTAGGTGTGAACAGAACAGGGAATTATATAAGAGAAGTTTGACTGTCTGTGGTAAAATATGTCTGTGGCGTGATAGAAAACCTATAACCTTAGATGTATTCAACATGACATGACTGACATGGTCATCCCACAGCATATTTTCGTGAAAAGAAACACCAAGTGATTTGAATGATTTTACTATTTCAATTTTTTGTGATTTATAAGAGAGAGCTAGGTCTGCACTACAAGTTTTATTCTTCGGACGGAAAATTACAGCTTTGGATTTTGACACATTTATTGAAAGAAAATTTGAGTCTGACCATTCCTCTAGATTCCTTAATATGCGATTAGCATGCATGTTTAGATCGTCACAGGTATCACCAGGTATAAGGATAGTAGTGTCATCGGCGTAAATGATAAAGCGGGCGGAAGTGTCAATAGTTACAATGTCATTAATGTAGAGATTGAACAGCAGAAGGCCAAGGATGCTGCCCTGAGGGACACCGGTATTAACTGAGCGTTGTGATGATTTGAAGTTTCTAATCTGAACATATTGTTTTCGAGATGATAAATAAGATTTCATGAGATGCAAAGCTTGTCCTCGTATCCCGTATAGTTCAAGCTTTTCCAAAAGAATACTGTGACTAATCCTGTCGAACGCCTTCGTGAAATCCACAAATATTCCTAGTACTAACATTTTGTTTTCAAAATGTTCTAATATATATTCCTTTTCGTGAAGAAGGGCAAGCTCTGTTGATTTATTCTGTCTGAGTCCATACTGTGAACTAGTAATTATGTTATGAGATTGCAGAAATTTTTCCATTCGTATTAGCACGATTTTTTCTAAACCTTTAGAAAGTACTGGAAGAATACTAATTGGTCTGTAATTACCAAAGTCATTCGTATTACCCTTTTTATACAGGACAGTCACCTTTGCTATTTGCATATCGGAGGGGAAGGTTGCGGTTTCTAGACATAGGTTATATATATATATTAGCAAGAGGAGTAGAGATGTATTCAATGATATATTTCGCAGGGCGAATCTGGATGTTGTTGACGTCACAAGAAGTGGAGTTTGATAATTCATGGAATGTTTGTATAATTTCCCTTTCATCAACAGGTGCAAGGAAAAGAGTGGCAGGGCACCTATAGATAGATCTAGGGTGCAGTTCAGATGCAGGTTGAACATATTGTGTGAAATGAGTGTTCAATGCTTCGGCTAAGTTTTCTCCTACATAATCTTTTCCGTCATGAGTCACCTTATCAATGGCAGCGTTGACATACTTGGCATCAAGGGATCGCAGCTTTTTCCAAAGTATGTCAGGACGGTCGACTGAGCCAAAGTAATTCTGATAATAATGTCTCCTTGCATTGCGGATGTCATTGTTTAACTTATTTCTGTATTTCTTGAATTGTTGAATAGAAATGTTTTTTGATGCAACAAAAGAACTGTACAGTTTGTTCTTCTGTTTTATACGCGCAAGTAGCTCTAGTGATATCCATGGTTTCCGTATGTTCCTACCTTTTCGTTTGTTTTTAAGAGGGAAATGCTTGTTATATATAGAGTTAAACTTTTCTGCAAAGGCTTGATAAGCGTCATTCGCGTTGGTGTTGTTATATACATCGTTCCAGTTTACACCGCACATCTCCGCACGAAAAGCGTCGAGGGATGCTGCTGTTATGACTTGGATAAAAGATTCATTCTGCTTTCTGAATTTGGGTTTCACAGTCTGACAGAATAAGTAGATTCCCATGTGGTCACTCAAATCACAAAGAGTTACCCCGGATATTATGGATGAAGGATTGATATTGGTGATAAATAGATCAAGAAGTGTTTCGGAACTCGAGGTTATACGGGTCGGCTCTTTGGTAGTAATCGCCAAACCGTAGCTGCGCAGATTTATACCGAAGTTGACACTATTTGCTGCATTGGATAACATGTCTATGTTAAAATCACCGCTTATGACTAACTCATAATTATGTTCGCTTATAAAAGTAAGAAAGGACTCGATGTATTCAAAGAACAAAGAAATGTCACCGCTCAGTGGTCTATAAAACACAGAAAACACAGTATTATTGGTTATTACAGAAACAACTTCCACATCTGAAGACATATAACATAGGTCTTCCACCATGTCACACTCAACTCGGTTGTTAGCAAGAATACACACTCCTCCACCTCGACGACAATCACGGTTCATAGAAAACGTTGAAAATGACGCCAAATGGAAGTTATTCGTATTCAGCCAAGATTCTGAAATCATAACAAAGTCAAACGAAAAGCCAAAACTCTGGAGTAAAATGTGAAACTCATCTAGTTTGTTGTTTAAGGATCGCACATTGAGATGGAAGCATTTCAATACAGACGAACACAGCCACTGTGGGAGCAACGTGTGGCTTATAGCACTGGGTAACAGATAACGTACGCTTGCAGCCATGATAGAAGTTGTGGTATGGCATTGCACTGAACAGGAAATTATCAGTTGGCAAAGTTAGCTAGATCGCGTGCATCGGTGACCACCTGCACGTTGTCGCCTTCCTTCTTGCGGATGAGGACTTTGCCATTTGAATACCAAACAAATCGGTAGCTATTGCTTTTGGCCCATTCTTTAGTTGCTGAGAGAAAAAGCTTTGCTCGGCGTGTCAGGTTGTCACAGATGTACACATTGCTGTCCTTCTCTCGGAGCAAAGCTCGCTTTTTCATCCACTCATCTTTGAGTGTTTTATCCTGGTTGTCAAGACGATTTAGGATATCATCGAAGTGATCAGACATAGTTTGAATTGAGTGTTCAATGTTGTCGACCTGTTCCTTAAGTGGCAAGAGGGCGTCGAGCTTGCGACTCAGTTCAGCGAACGCGGCAGCTACATTGAAGTCCTGAGACGCGTCTTTTGTATTAGCCGCGCCACTACGGGAAGCCGCTTTTTTGCATGTCGGACAAACAAAATTTTTGCGGCAGTTCCCACTTCTGGTCTTCGCAGACGCATCTGTTAACCCAGAACAATTTTCTGCGTGGTATGGGTACGCGCACTGCTTACATTTAAGAATATTATCAGCAGGTTCAATCTCAAGATTGCAGGCCAAACAAATTTCCTTTTCTGAGTCACTCATGGCAAGCTATAATGTAGCACACTCAGTAGGAAACAACAGCAAAAAAAGAAAACAAAAACAATCTAGCAAGCTTGGCAGCAGCAGTGGTTTGAGCATACGCAGCGAAGAAAAGTGTGGAAAAAGTACCACAAACCAGGGAAAAGAGCACAGGGACTTGTCAAAAACGCCCGTCCGTAGCTCGCCACTGCCGCTGCCGAACTGCTGTTAAAGGGGGGCGTAGCCAGTCGACGAAGATAACGCTGCACAGTGTTTGTGATGCAGGATCCGAAAGCCACCGATTCCTGGGCGTCCAAGAAAAGCAGGTCACTGTCGTTAGGTTCCAGTACCAGATGTAGCATCAAAACAGCATAGCCAGGGGCTTTCAAAGCTTGTGGCAGCAGGACTCGAACCACACAAACCTGGGAAAAGAGCACAGGGACTTGTCAAAAACGCCCGTCCGTAGCTCGCCACTGCCGCTGCCGAACTGCTGTTAAAGGGGGGCGTAGCCAGTCGACGAAGATAACGCTGCGCAGTGTTTGTGATGCAGGATCCGAAAGCCACCGATTCCTGGGAAAAGAGCACAGGGACTTGTCAAAAACGCCCGTCCGTAGCTCGCCACTGCCGCTGCCGAACTGACAAAAGAGTTGTAGCGATACTTCAAACTAAGTAATTTCTCCTAAATATTTCTTCTTCTAGAGTATAGATGCATTTCCTTAAACAACGACAAACATTCATTGGTTTACATGGATGCTTTTCGCAGTACCCATCGGCGTTCTGGATGTGCGCCCTCTACGAAGCGGGACTTATTGAGTCGCCTTCTCCGTCCCGGACTCGGGGTATGTTTGATTACTTCTTCGTTGAACTTAGAAAGCTTTCTTCTTTACATTCAGCGTTGAAAATGGTCAATTCCGTTAGAAATGTGTCTTTGAAATTTGAGTTGACATTATCCGAAATCTTAAAAAAAAACTAATAACGGCAAGCGAGGGCTGAGTTCTGCTCTGTGTTCTGCTGCGTATAAAAAGGATCTTTTCGCTCCGTAGCATCCGCTTCAGTGCCAGTGAGCGCGATAGACTGACTGAGCATCATAGGGAACAGTAATATCCCACCATCTGTTGATAAATCTTTACCATTGTCGTGGGCAGAAAAGCGGTTTTGGGATCGTTCTGAGATTTGCGGGGAGTTTCAGCGTTTCGCCTCATTCGTCGGCAGCAAAACGTCACAAAAATGACCCACTGTCATTTTGTGCCCGTGGAAATGATTGCGGAAATTGGGGACTTCATTTGCAAATTTCTCATCATCACAGTAACCTTTTTTGCGTACAAGAAAAATGTTTCTAGTATTCCCGTACAACCATGTGAGATGTTTAAGCTCATTGCTTGTGTTGATTCTCACTTGTGTGTCCCTTTTTTGAGCAGTGAGACGACCTAGCCTACCTGGAACCGCAGCGTCAGCTCAAGCTGGTACGGAGGTTCTGAGCCCCAGCTGAGGCCAATGGACTCCTGAATCACGAAGTGCCAACCACTACTACCCTAACCAACGTCCTCTTAGCCCACTACCCGTAATCCCAATTTCTGCCAGTAAAGTTTATCAAATAATCAGTTGTCCGCTCCATACTTCATTGCGTTCCTACATATTGATCATTATAAAACGTACCAATTTGGTGTCCCACATAGCGCACATGCCTTAGCAGCTAACCCTGAGATTTCTCATACGTGTACAGTTAACAGCAGCGTAGCCTCATTTGTCATACGTGTAAACTTATTAGCAGTGTAGCTTATAACACATTGTACTTCGAATCGAGCATGCAGAAATTATAACCACCGGCCACCTGAGTTGCTGACGCCCAGCAGTTCCTGTTAAGTTATTGGAGCGGCAATGATCTGTACGTCTGCCTGTGTAATTACCCTTCAATAGGGACGAATAACCGCAAAGGACACCAGGCGGCAGTAGGCAACACAAGGCGGTGTTGGCAATTGGGCGCTTCCCCTCCACTTCGCCTAGCACAATCGGCACATATCACTGCCGGCACCTACGACGCTGTCTCGTAACTCCTCTAACCCGACATCCTCTACGTGGACGCGGCTGGACATATCCAACCAGGCTACTAAACCGCTGTCGCCGTCTTCGAGGATGGCACCATCGGGGCCGCAGCCACCGTCTGAGCCAACCGTAGAGAGGGGCTGAGGAAGCGTCCATCACTTTGGCGCTCGTACACGCTACGTAAGATCCCAACATCGCGGAATACCGGCTCCCAAGATGCGTGGCGGCTTTTGTCCTTTCAGAAGAATATAAACAGCTCGGAGAGGACAGATATCAATGAGTAATTACTCCCTTATTACAAATCTACTTCACCTTCTGGGATTCCCCTAAATATTTGACCGACCCAGTTCCTACTTCGAGTTATTGATCTATTCGGTCTCGTTCTACCACAAGCTGGCCATCCCGGTTAGCTCAATTGGTAGAGCGACTGCTTCGGCGAAGCGGTGGACCCGGGTTCGAACCTCGGCCCAGGACAAATTTTTCTTTACGAAGTTTATGAGAAAGCTTTATGCCTTTCCTTCGTAGCCGTATGGCTGCGCTCGGGTGGATGTCAATGAGTAATTACTCCCTTGTTAGCAAGAAAAGGAAAAAGAGCCACGACCAGCAACTCTTTGCCGGGCTTAAAGCCAATTCCAAATAGATGAAAAGGATGAAAAGGAGGAAAATTCTCAAAATAAAAATTAGGGAAAAGCAGGGCAGCAACAAATAAAAACCATAAAACGACAGTCTAAACTCAAATGTACGCACCAACTTCCCGACGCATTCTTGCACAAAGCTCTCCTTGCACAAAGCTGCTCGCCACCCGAGATAGAATCATCGCGTGGGTTCCCGCGCAAGCCTCGATACCCAAGAAACTTCGCGTTCGTATTGACCCAAGAGCTATTGTATGCTTCTGGAGCCGCCAGAGTGGCTCAGCGGTTATGGTGCTCGACTGCTCACCCCAAAAGACGCGGGTTCGATCCCGGCCGCGGCGGCTGGAATTTCTTTGGAGGAGAAATTCTAGAGGCCCGTGTACTGTACGATGTCAGTGCACGTTAAAGAACCCCAGGTGGTCGAAATTTCTGGAGCCCTTCACTACGGCGTCTCTCATAGCCTCAGTCACTTTGGGACGTTAAACCCCATAAACCATATACCAAACCGAGCACCAGAAGGTCGGACGTCCAAGCCCACGCAAGCCCCACACCAACAAATTGCGATTCATTACAAAAACTGCTACTTCTCGCCGTACACTGGATTCACGAGTACATACTGGCGGCAACTGCAGACAAACTGCTCCATCTGACATACCTCCTCCATTGCTACCACCTTACCCTGACCCACCCACTTTTCTCCAGATGCTGGATGACGAAGGCCGCCCTCATGCACTACCTGCGGGAACGCCTTACACCCGTGCACCCCATCCCCAAGCCACCCCCCTTCCTCATGGGAGGTCGCTCTGCGAGCTGTTCAAACAGCTGTCTAAACATGGCTGGTGCACAAGAGCTCTCCGTGAAGCCTAGCCACGTGGACTACTGGTCAAGCGAGAGCCCACCCTCGAGGACCTATTTTTATTGCAACAGCAATACTGCGCCAGGTCCAACCGCTCGTCGCGTGGTCCGTGGACCCCCCTGCTCCTCGAGGAGCCGCAGCCGCGCTGAACAGATGGTGTGACGTCAGCCTCTCCGTTGCTATGGCGACGCTTGAGGTCAGCTTGCTCTCTGCCGCCGTGCTATAGTATTCTAGGCACTATAGCCGTGCGCTCTCCGTCGCCTCGCCGACAGTCTCTCTTTCTCTCCCTCTCTGATGCGCAGTAGCGATTGCGCATTGTCAAATGCGTGGTTCGTGGTGTACATAGTGTGGCGCAAATAAACGCGCGCGGTAGAATGCTTCTCCCAGCTAAACGGGCGCATTGTTCGAGCTGAAATTTCGCAGAGAAGTGGAATTTGGTCGGCAAAATTCTTTTATATCACGTCTGCTTGGGGTACTTACCTGATTCGAACAGAATAAGTAGGATATTCAGATTGTCTGCTGCGACGACGAAGGAAATTAAGCTGCTCTGTCAGCGATCGCACCGGTGGCTCCATCTCGCGTGTTGGTGGTGAAGATTCGGCAAAGGAGGGGGTAACGGAGGTATGAAGACGCTCTTTCAACTGGTTTTTTACCGGTCACAGAAAAAGAAAACTTAGCTTGGCCAAACTAAGTATTCAGCAAGCTAAGTTTTCTGTGACCATTAAAAGATCAGTTGAAAGAGCGTCTTCAAACCTCCCGAACCTCGCTCCATTGCTGAATATTCACGGACAACAAACGAGATGGCGCCACCGGTGCGATCACCGACAGAACAGCTTGATTTCCTTGGTCGTCGCCGAAGACGATGTGACTATCTGACTTATTCTGTTCGAATCAGGTAAGTACCCCAAGCAAACTTGTATAAAACAGTTCTGCCGACCAAATGCCACTTCTCTGCGAAATTTCAGCTCTAACAATGCGCCCGTTTAGCTGGGAGTAGTATTCTACCGCGCGCGTTTATTTGCGCAACATGCGTTATATAAAATTTGCAGTGGCTTAGCTCTGCTATGCCAGGATATACGTAGCCTGAGGTGAGGACGAAGTGTCCACATCTCGGTGGTCACCTGAACCAGAGGGAAGGCACTTCACTGCCCTCTTGGAACGGTGGACACCTCAACCGTGCTTTAAGCTAAGTGGCGGTAGTGACAGGCGTGCGCTGCATGCATTCGTATTGACAACGTTGTGATAGAAACGCGGCTCTAAAGCCATAGGCCGTCGGCGTTTATTGTCTTCATTGGCATTGGCGTTGTCAACGTTTTGCACTCCGATCATTATAAAGAAAGGAAGGGGTGCGCGCGGCGAGGCACGCCAGCTGTGCGTAGTGACGTCACTTGCTCCTCGCGCATGCGCAGTATGGTCGTGCAAGAGCACGCGAAACGGCGAGACTGTGGGCAGTGTAGCTAACGCAACAATATATGGCTACGCGCAGATGTTGCTTTCGCAATCCTCCAGGTTTAACCAGAGCTAAACCGCAGCCAATATTTTTGCTTCAACACCACCACCACTTTCTCTAGTAATTTTGGCTAACTGTCACACTACCAACGTTCCTCAGTTTCTCCCTTTTCTTGTAGGAAACCTCATGTAACTCTATGAAGCTTCAGTAAGGTGGTTCAAGCGGCGTTTTCTGAAATCATTCTAATACGTTTTGGACCCGCCATCGCCGCCGAAAAAAATTACCGAAGACACTTTGGAAATCCTAGTGTGCTTGGCGAAAGCCTTGTGGTCAACCCGCAGCCGCTCTCCCAAACCGCTTGGTGGTGGTGGTGGAAAACATTTATTTACACATGCACTACTGGAGGTATTGCATGAGCTGACCCAGAGGGGGCCAGCCCTTACAAGTACTAGGTGGAGGTCCCTAGTTCGGGACCCCAGTGGCGTCGGCCGCCGCCCGGGCTCGCGCTACCAAGGCCCGTTGGGCCTGCAGGTCAGAGCAGCCGAGGAGGGTCGCCTCCCAGTCCTCTCGGGTTGGGTTGGGGTGAGGGGGAATAGCAGGGTTGGAGGGGCAGGCCCACACCATGTGGTAAATGTCCGAAGACTTCTCCGCACAGTGCGGACAGCTGCCCGAGAAAGAAGGGTCGAAGTGTTTGAGAGCTGCTGGGCAGAGCAAAGTATTCGTATACAGGCGAAGCAGAAGGCGCTCCTCCGCCTTTGAGAGACCTTTACACGGGCGGGGATAAATACCATGGCCAGATTGATAATGTAAAACAATTTCTTTAAAGAAGTAAGCGGGAGTGAATTCGAGTTCCTGATCGTCGGGGACGGAGGGGAATCCAGTGAGAGAGCGCGCGGGCGGCGGCGTCAGCTGCCTCATTTCCCTCAAGGCCCATGTGAGCAGGAGCCCAAACGATACGCCGGTGCGCGTGGTCCCCGGTGTAGACGCTGTTTTGGAGAATGTGGTAGGCTAGATATGGTACCCAGCCCTGCTCGACGTTCCGACATGCCCCTCGCGAGTCGGAAATAATTGTTTTTGAATTGGAATCAGATGCAGCCAACGCAATGGCGACCTCCTCCGCGTGTGTTATGTCACGGGCTCGGAAAGTAAGGCCGTTCACTGTTTTGGATTGGTGAACGACTGCGGCCGTGTACCATCGCTTGGCGCGTCGCGGGCTTCCCGCATGTGAGGTTATTATCCTTTGGCGACTGCGGTCTTCAGTCTTTTAGAGCGAGCTCTTTGGCGCCCGTTGCGCGGCGTCGCCACATGGTGTGGGCCTGCCAGCAGAACCCATCCCTGCCCCCTATCCGAAACCCCACCCGAGAGGACTGGGAGGCGACACTGTCCGGTTGCTGCACCCTCGAGGCTCAAAGAGCCTTAACGCAGCGCGCCCGGGCTGTTGCAAACGCCATTGGGGTGCCTAACTAGGCATCCCATTGTAAGGGAGTGACCCTTCAGGTCACGACCCCCAACACCTCTTCCTATGATTAAATAAATGATTTCACCACCACCACCGCGCCGTTGTCCGTTCGGCGTTCATTGCGTTTATTGGCGCTTGCGTTGACATCTCACACTCCGATCATTTTAAGGAAAGGAAGCGCTCATAACTGTCTCCCTGGGTCAGTGGACGCCTGAATCAATCACACTTTTGCGTTGTTGTTGCGGCTGCAAGAGCCGTTGCCTAGCAACCGTCGCGGTGGACATCCGAGCCGCGCCGTACAGAGGGACCGTAGTGAAGAAAATGAAAATTCTATTTGAGGAAAGGAAATTACCCAGTAACTTTCTCGCATCTCTCGGTGGACACCCGTCATCCGTTTGAAGAGAAAGGGAGGAAGTGGGAGAGAAAGAAGGAACACAAAGAGGGCCCGTAGTGAAGAAAATGAACTAGACGAATGGAAATTACGGAGGAGGCTGCGTCGCTGCGCGGAGGAGAGGCCACAGTTGGCACGTTTTCAGCGCAAGGACGGACACCGCGAGCATGGCAGGCTTTCGCCTTAATATCTGCGCCACCGCGCACGCTTCTCTATACTGACTCCATGCAGAAGCATTTACAGCTCCCCGCCACGTGGCCCCGGACACTGTGGGTGATGCCAGCCACATGGTGAAATCATATCCGTGCCCTATACTCACCACACCCAACGTCAACGAAGCTGATAATACCCCTAATTCACTGAATAAAAAACACCCGCCACCATCTCTGATTGGATTGGATTGGAGTAAACTTTATTTGTTCCTGCAGTTGGGCGCTCGCGCGCCCCGACGAGGGCCTACGTCGTCTACGAGGCTGCTGTTACTCGGCGCGGGTCTCCGCTCGCCGTTGCCGGCTCGCTGGGTCCCTGCCTTTCGAGCGCCCCGAGGACCTGCTGGACGGCCCATAGCTGTTGGTCATGGTCGCTGCTCTTCGCGGCTGCCTCCAGCCGCGGCGGGATTGTTCCTGATCTTGCTTCCTTTGGATTTCTGATGCAGTCCCACAAGATGTGCGTGTGATCTGCCGGCTCTCTCCGGCAGACTCTACACCTATCGGTCGGGTAGGTCTCGGGGTACATGCGATGCATCAGTCCCGACGTATCGGGACTGATACTGAACCTTCGACGTATCGGCACCTGCTCGACGAAACCAAGACCAAGTCGCACCAAAGGGATAGACTCGCCAAGCTCATACATCGGGCTGTCTCGGTACAGGGCGCTGATGAAGTCACCAGGCGCATCAATGACAAATACCTGCCCACTACGCCCACCGAACAACACGCGCCGTACGGCAGCCTACCCAACGCGAAGCTCGATCGTGACATCGACGTCGAGGAGGTCCGCGCGGCCCTGCACGCCCTCAACAGCCGTTCGGCAGCTGGCCCGGACCTCGTCACGAACAAGGCGCTCAAGAACCTCGACGACGGCTCGATTGAGAACCTCGCAAAATACTTCAACAAGTGCTGGAGAGCGGCCGCGCTACCAAAGCAGTGGAAGACAGCCAAAACTATCCTGATACCCAAGCCGGGGAAGCCACCGGACACGGACAACCTTCGGCCCATCACGCTCACGTCCTGCGTGGGCAAGGTGCTGGAGCACGTCCTGCTCAACAGGTGGCAAGACTACCTGGAACGAGAGGGGCTGTATCCGGCCACGGTGATCGGCTTTAGACAGCACTTCAGTACGCAGGACGCGATGCTGCAGCTCAAATACCTAATCATAGACAATGGCGGCAGCGCCCGCGACAACAAGGCAATCCTGGGTCTCGACCTAAAGAGCGCCTTTGATAATGTGAAACACTCGGCGATTCTGTCCCAAGTCTCTAAGCTCAACATGGGCGAAAGATCCTACAACTACATCAAGGACTTCCTCACGGACAGGACCGCCCAGCTACGAGCAGGCGACCTACAAACGCAAGAGAAGAAGCTCGGGAGCACCGGCACACCGCAGGGATCGGTCATTTCGCCGATGCTGTTCAACCTGGTAATGATCGGAGTGGCCGAGAAGCTCGCGGACATCAAAGACGTCAGGCACACCATCTACGCGGACGATATCACACTGTGGGTGACCGGCGGCAGCGACGCCCACATCGAGGGCGCTCTGCAAGCCGCCGTCGACGCGATAGAAGACTACCTGGAAGGCACCGGCTTGAGATGTTCGCCGAGCAAATCGGAGCTCCTCATACTCCCACCTACCAACAATGGCAGATGCAAGACCAGACAACGTGAATGCGAAAAAATCAGAATCGTAACCAAATCCGGCAACGTGATCCCCGAGGTCAGCAAAATCAGGATCCTAGGCATGGTCATCAAAAGCATGGAAGAAACGGCGAAACCATCGCCCGTCTCACGGCAAAAGCGGCCAACGCTATGCGCCTCCTCAAAAGAGTCACTTCCCGGAAGGCTGGCATGAGAGAGGAGAGCCTAATCAGGCTCGTCCAATCCTTCATCATCAGCCACGTAGCGTACGTTGCAGCCTACCATAGATGGCTGCAACACGAACGCAACAAAATTAATGTAATCATCAGGAGAGCGTACAAGGCGGCGCTGGGCCTGTTCGAGTCCACGAGCACGACCCGCCTCTTACAACTCGGGATCCACAACACGCTCGAAGAAATAGCCGAAGCGCAACGGACCTCTCAACTGGAGCGGCTGTCCACGACCAAAGCCGGGAGGAAGATACTGGACCATCTCTGAAGCTTTCCGCACGAGAGACACCCGTTTTACAGAAGGAATACCTCCGGCGCTCTTCGCGTGCTTTTATTCTATCACGTGGATGTAATGTTTCCGGCGGTATAAATTAATCATTACTCATTAATGACTAAGTGCTTAGCTAATTAACGACACTTAAACTTCGCCTTTAGGAGTGGAACGCGGCAGCGTATTGTAGCGCTGCCAGGCAGTCCACGGAACGCCACCACCCGTTCGGCGCGATGCCTTGCCCTTTGAACGCAACGCTTTTTGAGGAAATCAAATGGCGCAGTAACTCTCTGTCCTCTCAGTGGACACCTTAACCGCACTGTACAGGAAGGGAGGAAGTGGGAGTGAAAGAAGAAAGAGAAAGAGGGGCCATAATGAAGAAACTGAAAATTGTATTTGAGGGAAGGAAACTGCGCAGTAACTCTCACATATCTCGGTGGACACCCGTCAAAACGCGGACACACCTGCCGACACGGCTACTAACACAAGTATGAGGCATTAAAGGCTTTCGCCTTAATATTTCCCGTCTTCGCTTCCGCCACGAAGGTAACGATGTATCAATTTTGGGAACACGGCCCTGGCATGGGATTGCACGCTAACGACGTCTACGCAGCCAGGGATAACAACCAAGCAGGCCGCCAAACACACGCATGTGGATACCCGGGCCTCAGCCTCGAGCCCTTATAGCATTCATCAACGAAAACAGCCTTTCGGAGCGTGAGCTACACTGGCCGAGGTTGAGCAGTTTCGCGTGGCTCCTGGAGAGCTATGCTGCGCGTGCGCGAGGATCAAATGACGTCACTACGCACAGCTGGCGTGCCTTGCCGCACGCGCTCGCCTTCTCTTCCTTCAAATGATCGGGGCGTAAAACGTCGACAGCGCCCACGCCAATGAACACAATGAATGCCGACGGCCTAGGGCTTCGTTGTGTGTGATCACGAAAGAATGCAGGAGATTCCTTTTAGTATTTGCGCCGATTCCTTATTAATGATTCTGAGAAAAATTTGGCGGACGCTGTACCTCCACCTTTAGGAGTGGAACGCGACAAAGTGTTGCAGCGCTGCAAGGGATTAAACGGAACGCCATCACCCGTTCGGCGCGACGACCGTTTGAGAAATCGAAAATTATCAGGAAAAAAAATGACGCATAAACACTCTCACTTCTCTTAGTGGACACCCCAACCACGCATAATATCATTCTTTTAGCACCGCCCGATTATAGATCGCCGGTTCGACTCACTGGCGCGAGCTAGGCTCTAGCTTAACTAGTAAGTATACTAGTAAGTTTATGCTGTACGAAACCATGAATGGTATGGCACCATCCGGAACATTCTGCGGCAGACGGTTGGCATGATACGATTTTTTTCCGACGCGCGGTGCCAACAACAACTACGACGTCGGCGGCTTTGCGACCGAACGAGCTGTATACGCTGTCGCGTAATGAAAATAGCGACGGTGCCGGCCCACAACAGCGCACTACTGCTCATAAATCTTACGGCGCACTGACAAAACTGATAATGTACTGTACGTACGCCATCAGTATCACTGAAATCACTGTGTGTAAACATTCGATCCCAGCCGCGGCAGTCGAATTTCTACGAAGGCAAAATTCTAGACTTCCGTGTACTGTGCGATGTTAGTGCGCATTAAAACCCCCCGAAGGCCGAATTTTCTGGAACCCTCCACTATCATCATCATCATCATCATCATTTACTGAACCCTTAAAGATCCCGTCTGGGACATTACATAAGGGGGGGGGGGGGTGGTAAGACAGTGGTGTGAAACGGTCATACAAAGGCATGCAAACATAAAAAAGCATGACAAAAATAACAAGATTAACAAGTTTGACGTGAAATTAGCGTCAGGTAATTCAAATAGTACAGAATATATAACGCAAAGCAGTAGTATATAAAATTAAACATTAAAATGTATGGAAATTAAATAAGTGGGAAAACACTTGTGGGGGGATGTCGCAATGCCACAAGCAGTTCAAATTGCAGGCAGAGCATCGCGAGGGAAGTAGCTATAGTATGGCGTCCCTGATAGCCTCAGCCGCTCTGGGACTTTAAAACCCCCATACACCATAAACTAAATAAGATGTGCTCACTGGTCTCTACATGGCCGGCAGGAACTCTTCAAAGACAGCAATAGGAGGCTTAGCCACATCGTCATCATCACCAGCAGGTTTCTGCGAGAAGGAGGGGAAGAGACGTTGTCGAACGCCGGAGCTATAAAAGGAAGAACCCAAAAGGTGGTGGTAGTCAAACGTTCATACTTTACACGTCTCAGTTTTTCTCTGGCACTCTGGTAGTCCTTCGGGAACGCCGGCCGCCCATAGACGCCTGATATCCCCTGCCAGGGTGCCGTCCACTCGACCTTAATGAATGGCTCCGAGATATGAGGACTTCCCAGTCAGAGTTCAATGGTGAGTGCATTAGTTTTGTGATGTGGAGTGCTTTAAAACGCGTTTTCCTTTCAAATATTCCGTTCTATACGGCAGATATGCGTCTGCATTCAATGTTTCGAGGAGCTGCACGAGTCCCCTTCATACGGCCTTGCATGAACAAAGCGCCTGGCGCGCGTTTTTGCAGTGTTGAACTCGACGAAGTAGGCCGCCGCTTAGTGGCCGCCGAAGTAGGCTTAGTGGTCATGGTGCTCGACCACTAACCCGAAAAACACGGCTTTGATTTCGGCCATGGTTTTCGCGTTTCGGTTTTAGGTTTAGGTTTATAGGGATTTAACGTCCCAAAGCGTCTCAGGATATAATAGACGCCGTAGTGAAGGGCTCCGGAAATTTCGACCACCTGAGGTTCTTTAAAGTGCTCTGACATCGCAGAGTACACGGGCCTCTCAATGTGGAGTCGAAATGCTAGAGGCCCATGTGCTGTGCGATTTTCCGCCGCCCAGCACTACGGCGTCTCTCATGTCTTGAGTCGTTCTGGGACGTAAAACCCTACAAAACAATAAAACCTAAAAGAGACATGGGCCGCGTCTCCATGATTGTGCCAGACAGGGCAGATCCTCGTAGGTGGCCACGTGGCCGTGTCTAGCGTCTCGAACTTTTATCCTGTTCGATGCACCGAGGCAGGACTTGGAGTGCGCCTCCGTGGTTCCGCCACACCCGGACGCCTTGTGTTATCGAGCCCGACGAACGAACCGCGCGTTGCCCCGCCGCGGTGGCTCAGTGGTTACGGCGCTCGGCTGCTGACCCGAACGACGCGGGTTCGATCCCGGCCGCGGTGGTGGAATTTCGATGAAGGCGAAATTCTAGAGGCCCATGTACTATGCGATGTCAGTGCACGTTAAAGAACCCCAGATAGTCGAAATTTCCGGATCCCTCCACTACGGCGTCCCTCGTAGCCTGAGTTGCTTTGGGACGTTAAACCCCAAGAAACCAAACCAAACCGAATGAACCGCGCATCTATCGTCCATGAAATCTCGGTTCGATACGACAAAGCGACTCTTAGGCCTTGGTTCCGCCGCACCCAGACGCTACTTCTTGAGAAATATTATGAACAAGCCGCGTGTGGCTTCGCATAATGTGCGCTAGTTGTTCAGTGTGACGAAGTCGGACCTATAGCGCGCTTCAAAGTACCATTAGGCCGCTTAGGGCACGTCTCCAGGGCCACACGTATACCTACCCTGGCGTTTCTTGTGTTGCATAGAATTTTCTGTTGCCAGGCCCACCGCACCTTATCAGCCCTGGCGTCCCTCGAGCCATTTCGGGTTCGATATCACGAAGCGACGCTTCGCGGTCGGCCGAATTTTCATGGAGGCGAAAGTCTAGAGGCCCGTGTACTGTGCGATGTCAGGGCACGTTAAAGAACCCCAGGTGGTCGAAATTTCCGGAGCCCTTCACTAAGGCGTCCCTCGTAGCCTGAGTTGCTTTGGGACGACCCTGATAAATCAATAAACCAATAGCTTCAAGCACGCCTCCCTGAATTTGCCACAACGGAAGGACTCGTGTATTAAGTGGACGCCCTTCTGGTGTAGCGCAAATTTTTTTTGTGTGTTCGAAACGATTATAAAAAAAAAGTGCGACCACGTCTCAGTGAATTTTCCCTGCCGGACGCACCGTAGAAGCGACCCCTAACAGGCCCTCGCGTCTCTCGAGCTCCTTAGGCTACTCAGTAGTGTTCAACACGACGAAGCCAGCGCATTTCTGACTGCGTCTCGCCGGGTTCGTCGTTTCACGGCGCCCTTCTCAAGCGCTGCCAGTGTGGCGCCTTGTGCAATTTTCAGACGCGTTGCATAAGATGAAGCGGCACTTCGAACGCAACTTCCTCATTGTTCTACGACGGGTGCTCCGTGTTGCTGAGCCCTATTCGAAACGCCTTTCTGGCATTACAGAATTTTCATTAGCGTTCGATACGATAAAGCAATGCTTAATACGCGTCTCTTTGATTCTGCCATGAAGGGTATGCATGTTAGGAAGCTCAATTTGAACCGACGTGTGTTCCACGTTACGGAACCCTATTACGCGACACCGTATACAGCTCGTAGTCGAAAGGCCGTCAGCGTCGTCTTAGTCTTAGTCGTAGTGGTAGTTGCAGCTGTCGTAGTTGCCACAGCTTAGTCGTAGTCTTAGTCGTAGTGGTAGTGGTAGTACCAGCAAAATTCCCGACGACTACTTAACTCCCTAATGCGAAATTTGAGCGCAGCACATCAGCTGTGAAGCTTTTCGATAGATTGAGGCAAAGAAATCGAGCTAGACGTGTGTTTACAATTAGACTTGTTATTTTTCACACATATTCCTTCCTCAAGAAACACTCTGCGAACAGTTCTTGATTTTCATGAACGAAGCTTTGTGGTCGGAGAAATAGATAAATATATGCCCGACTTGCTGTTCCAATGCCTGGTTCTCAAAGAGCATGTCTATGCAGGTATTTCGCGAGGTTGCCACATCCGTGGGAGGCGTTACGAGCGAGAGGAACGGGATGTTGACCCACACGAGTGGTAAGGAATTCCCGCTTGTCTTTTCTTTGTCTTTACATCTGCATTCAAGTCCGCACACTTCCTACCACCCTGGCAGCTAGGCGGCAGTTCATGGTTGGTCGCGAGAGTTCGCTCACCGTTCTCAGCGCTAACGCATACGGCTAGCCTACATCTCTCCCATCACACACGTACGTCCACTCAGCCAGGGAGCCAGTTATACGCACCTTTCCTTTCCTTAAAATGATCGGAGTGTAAAACGTCAACGCCAACGAACACAACGAACGACGAAGGCCTATGGCTTCAGCGCCGCGTTTCTGGCACAACGTTGTCAATGCCAACGCATGCAGCACACCTGGCACTACCGCCACTTAGCTAAAAGCATGGTTTATGCTTCTTCCCCCTGGTTCACGCGTCCACCGAGATGTGTGAGACAGACAGTGCGCCATTTCCTTCCCTCAAAAATCCATTTACCCATTTTGCTCTCTTCTTTCCAACCTCCCGCGCCATTGGTTTCGCAGCTTAAAGCGCGACTAAGGTGTCCACTGCTGGCTACAACGGACAACGGCGACGGCGACACCACGAAACGCAGAAACGGGCGCCAAAGAGCGGCGCTCTAAAAGAAATCGTATCATTCCAATCGTTTGCCGCAGAATGTTCCGGGTGGTGTCGTATGATTCAGCGTTCCGTGCAGCATAAACTCAGGCATTCGAACCGCGAGCTATAATTTGGGCTGCGGGTGTCCACCGAGATGTGAGGCAGTTACTGCCCCATTTCGAGGATCAATACTGGAAATGTTTACAAAGGGCAAGGCGTCGCACCGAACGGTCGAAGGCGTTCCGTGGAGTCTCTGGCAACGCTGCAACACGCTGTCGTGTTCCACTCCTAGGCGCGAAGCTTGAGTCCTCCAATTTTTTGAACAGACGCTTTTCTTGCGCCATATTGCATTTTCTGTGGTGTTCCTCTCGAACTTATTCACCCGCCGCGGTGGCTCTGTGGTTACGGCGCTCGGCTGCTGGCCCAAAAGGCGCCGGTTCGATCCTGGCCGCGGCGGCCGAATTTCGATCGAGGCAAAAGTCTAGACGCGTGCCGAGGGAGCCGTGATGAAGGCCCAATTGCAATCGCCACTTGGGTGTCGCCGCTTCTTCGCCGCCGTGGACTTGGTGATAGCCGTGACGATGAAGATTGCATGTGAGGACGACTCCGAAAATTTTGTTCGCTTCTAGACTCGTTTGCGCCTCAGCCAAAGAAAGGGGCAGTTTTCGCTTACGCCAAAGTACACCATTTACTTCTAAGAAGGATTCGCGTAAACTAATAAGCTTTGGTTCTGTTTTCTTTAGTCTACACAGATATTTCTTGTTTGAAAGAAAGTTTCAAAATAAAGGGCGGCGGGTGTTCGCGCGGAACAAAGGCAATTTAAATAGGAGGAAAACAGGAAAAACACATCTCCTGCTGCAGACTTAGTTTCGGATTATATTCTTCCGAGAGCTTAAATAAACCGCTCTGATTTATTTAAAGCGATGGAAGCTTCCTATTCACTGGACGCCACCAGGTACGAGGGTGCTTGCAATTTCTGGAAGCAAGAGAGCGCGCGTAGTTTCAACGACGTACATTCTGATAGCTCCGCTTGAAGGACACTTTTGTTGGAATCTACTAACTTCCAGCCCGTTCAACCGACGCTGCGGCGCAGGCCGATGAGCTGCCCGAAAGAGAGCAAAAAAAATGTGAATTTATGAGCTGACGTGCGCACGATAGTAGGTGCCTGTGATATTCGAACTCAGCGTTAACGCGCACATGCGACACCTATTTTCAGTCGTATTTGTATGCGTTAATTTCACATGTTATTTACAGCATAGTCCACCTCGAAAAATCCACTTAGTAGTCTCTGCGTGGCACGTGTGTGCGTCGCGTTGCCCCAATTTTGGCTGAAAGAGGAAAACGAAGACCCCCGGCTAATACGTAATGCAAATGCACGTAATTGCTGGCGTTCGTCTCATCTTTACTCGAAGCCAAATCATTCTCACCACAAAAGACATCTGCTGTCTCCTCTATCGGTGCACTGTCCTCACATTTGCAGATATATAAGTGACGCCTTCGTTTCTAGCTGAATGGCAGCAGGATGTAGAGTAGTATCTCCCTTAAAATTGAATTACCCCATTGTTACGAACACTTGTTTGGCCACCTGTAGAGTCTGCGGTTCTCGGTGTGATCTCAATGCCCACCTCCTTTTTTCTCTGTCCTTCAGCAGCAGCAAGAGCCTCTCCCCATCGCACCCTTAGTGCGGATGCAGAGGGCCAGCGCGGTGATAGCCCGCCTAACGTTCGTTCGTCGTGTGGGTGCCCGCAGAAGTTTGCCCGATTCCTGGCCGGTTCAACCAAGCGGAGAGCTATAAGGCTGCACTCAGAGGTGAGCAGAACCGCTTATAATTTGGCCCGCTCTAATATATGTGTTAAGTGAGCAGCTGGAGAACGGGGGGGGGGAGGGGGGGTTCTCTCTTAACCCTAATTACGCTGTTGATGCTATTATTTCTAGAGAGCAGGGGTTTGCTCTTCTTTTATTCCGTACAGATTGTTTTAAAGCTGGCGAAGGGTTAAAGAACCCCAGGTGGTCGAAATTTACGGAGCCCTTCACTACGGCGTCTCTCATAGCCTCAGTCACTTTGGGACGTTAAACCCCAATAAACCAACCAACCAGAAGAAAGAGCAATATGTGTTTGAGTATTTCAAGTGAAGGAGGACACGTGACTGGGATAAAGTGCAATTAAAAGACGCATTCTTTCAGTGAAACTACCTCACTACCAGATTACTTTATTTTCTGAGTTGCGTTGTCATGTTGCGGAATTGTAGAAATGTAAAGTGAAAAATTGGGCACTCACAAAGTCATAGGTAGTTCATTGCCAGCCCTTTGAGTCCGAGGTAATAAGGAAAGCAAAAATGCGGTCACTGAATCTCTCTAGATGTAAACCTGAAGCGCGCTAGGCGAGACTTGCATGGCTATTGGGCAAGGGAGCAAGGCATTCTTGAAGGCAGGCGCGTGAAGGTGCGTTTGAGGTAGTGAAAGGTGACCCTGCGTCCTCCCCGGCTCCTGCATCCATAGCCGACGTGATGGTGATTCTGCGACCGCGACAGCTACTGGAGGAGGATGGCTCCCAAGCAGTGCAGCCGTAACAAACATAGGCAGTCACTGGCAGTCTGAGTAGCGCAACAAGGGCTTTCGCCTAGAGCACTTTAGGCTGCCAAAGTACCCCCATAGGTCGGCAGCATGTTTTTCGCAACAGCTTTCTCTTCAGAAACGGGTCCTCACCCGAGGACAATAATTTACTTCAAGACTCCATGCTTGCCTTCAGTGCTAATCTTTCCGCCCAAGATATCGGGTATATTATGCTGGTACTCAAGGCAGACGTAATATACCCGAAACGTGGCAAAGGCACTAAAGCTATGTTTGGCTTAGATTTAAACAAGGCTTGCGCACGCACGACGCTATCTTACGGAATCTCTCGGTTATTAACCTGGGAGAAAGAACTTTCATTTGTGGGGCCGATGTGCTTGCCAAAATTGGTACAAAATTTTGCTGTGTGATCTAATTACTCAACAAAGTTGCTTAATAATTTCAGTTTGAGTGTTTTATTTCGGGTCGGTATGACAAGGGAGCCAGTGATGGCAAATGCATTAAGCAGCAGAGGCTTTAAGATATTGTTTAGAACCAATAAAGCACTAGCGCACTTTAGGTTGCCAATGTGCCGCCATAGTTTGTTTTGTTAGCGAGAAGGGAGGAGTCCTGTGGTACGTGGAACCAACGGCACTTTAATGACAGAGCTAAAATATTTTTCGCTCCTGTGCCTGGAACGCCTCCATGGACAAAGCGTAGGTTATCTGTACTATTTTATTGCGAAAGCAATACTACTATCACTTTCAAGCCTTTGCGGTGCGACGGCGGTGCACGTGAAATGCCCTTTCGCATGACCTCTGTGTGACGTCACGCCGAAGAGCTGGGCGACCATCTCGCGCCGTCCGTGTGCGACGGCGGTGCACATGAACGGCGGCCTGACTGGACTGGATTGGATTGGATTGGATTAGGTTAGGTTAGGTTAGGTTAGGTTAGGTTAGATTAGATTAGATTAGATTAGATTAGATTAGATTGGATTGGATTGTATAACCGATGCATCGCCACAAGTCTAACCACAAGCACCACCACCAGCTACACTACCAGCTGAACCATGGCGTAGGTACGGATATTGCTTTCGCAATTACCGGGCTTAACCAAGCTAAGCCACAGCGAAATTTTTTCACACCGTCATTAACGTCGGTGATCTGCTTCCGTTCCTCGGGTGCTTAAGAGACCGCAATGCTTCGTTTTCGTGCCATTTGTCCTTGTGCTGCGTCGTGGCGTAAAAAATCTTGGTTCAGTATCGGACTTTTGAAGCGAGAAGCTTCACTACGAAGGTCGGAGCCGAGCTTCACGTGAGCCGTGAGCCGGTGCACAGAATTGTCAGTTCTGCGCATGCGCGAAACCGAGTGACGGCACACGCCACGCAGGTGGCCGCAACCGGACCTTTCGCCGCAACCGCGCGCTACTGCGCATGTGCGCCGCCGCTACCGCTGCGCGCCCTGCTCCTCCTTGCCACCGTTCGACCTTTCGATGCAGTCGCGCCCTACTTCAGAATAAACTGCGTCGAGGCTGGGAATCGAACCAGGGCCTTTGGAATTTGAAACTGAGGCGCTACCACTCCGCCACGGATGCTCAAGCTCTGAGCATGATTAAAGGCGCACCTAGTGTACGCGTGGCTCTCATAAATGAAATTAAAAGAATAAAAAATGAAAACGTGTAAGAAGTAAAAACAATAAAAACAAACGAAAGAGAAATAAAAAAGAAACTAAGAAAGAAACATAAGAACACTAAAAATAAGGAAATAAACAGAAAAAAATCGAAACGAAAAAATTATGAAAAAAAAATTCAAAGTTAACAAAAACGAAAAACGAAAAAAAAAGAAATAGAAAATAAAATATGACAAATAAAACAAAAACAAGCAGTGCGCCAGGAAGCGCTTTCGCCTTGCAGCACATTAGAGAGCCAAAGTGCCCCCTGAATTTTAACCGCACCGATTACCCTCTCCTCCTGCGACTCCGCACTGCCTGTGCGTGGACGGCCGAACGTCTCCACCGTTGTCGTGGTGCTCCCAGTGCATTGTGCGCGAACTGCGACAGCCATGACCGGAAACCAAGCGTAGCTCAAGCTTTTCCCTTGTATATGCAGGTTTAACCGGAGCTAAGCTACTGCCAATTTTTTTATTTCAGCGTTCAAGGCGAGAGCGTTTCTTGGCTCGATGTGCGAAAACCCAGCCGTCAGCAGAAAGCTGTGGAAAGTGAGCAGGAAAGCAGGAAAGTGAACTCCGAACATCCTCATCACCCCTCCTGGAGCCTTCTCAAAGCAGGCCTCGATCTAGAACGGCTAGTCGACTTTCGTGATGTAATGAAAGAGATTTGGAGTCGCCCCTCGACCTCCCTGCAGTGGATATACAGTACCCTCTCAGGTGGATAACAAAAGCAGACTGCGCTCAAGATCGGGGCGGCTGTACCCCTCCCTCGCGTACACTGGAAGACGGGTCACCGTCCCGACAGACATCATATGGTACATGTACACAGTGTGATATCGTCTGTGCGGGATACACTAGGAAATACGCTGCCAAATTTCCTATTCATCTAAGCGCGGCTTATGCAGTTCTATCATCCGAAATTAAATCACTCGCGTTTATATCTTCAGTTGACAGGAAAGGGCGGACGGAGCCGGCAGGTCACTGCTGAAGAAATCGCAACGCGGCGAAGCGTGCAGCGAAACAATGTTCACCCCCCAAGTCGCTCATCGACTGAGCGACACTCTTAGCGTCAAGTACAAATGCTTTTGCATTCACACACCAGAATTGCCCAGGTCTCCCCAGAATATTTTATTCACATCAATCATATTGACGAATGCTATAAACCTATGTGCACTACATTCCTGAAACATGCGGCAGTTCCCGTTTTTTTTTACCCACAAGAGTAAGCGCGTTATGTTATCGTTCATGCAAATATCCTACCCTGCTGATGTGTATTTTCTGTAATGCATTCCTTTATCCTGATGATGATTATAGGTTTTTCCTCTGTATTAGTTACCGGAATGTCAATTTGTGGTATCTGGGGCTTAACATATATGTAGTTAGCTTGTATATATACTATACGATAGTTGTATGCTTCGTTCATATTATGTACAGGCTTTAATAGAAAATTATTTTGGTAGCACTCGGTTGCTAGGGCGCTCCACTTCCGAGCCACAGGACTCGTGTTCAGTCCGGCCTCGGAGCAGAGTTTGGACGGAGGCAAAACTAAAGAGCGCCCATGTGCTGTTTGATGTCACTGTCCATTACACATCTCAGTCGTTCAAATATATTTCGAACACTCCACCACGGAGTCCCTTATAGCCTTAGTCGCTCCTTGACGTCAAACCTCCCATAATGTACCGTACCATACCATATGTCAAACCTCCATTATCATACCATGCTGTAACGTACCATGCGATACCATACCCCCGTATTTTTTTTTAATAACCGACAAGTGCGCTGAATCTGGGCCACTAACGTCCTATGTGGCCCTGATTTGCAGCTCGAGCCCTAGCCTGTGTCTGGAGCGCTATCGCCACGTGGGTGCCGCCGACGCCCGGTTTTCGTCCAGCAGCCCCCTACTGCCCCATCTCTGCAAAAGAACTCATTGAAGAAGGTGAGGACGACTGCCCATGGCTCTGCCCACGCAGCGGATGCAGACAGGACTCCGCCGTGCATTGTCTGAATGTCACAACTAAAGAACTGAAGACAAGCCCAGACACATCCGTGTGTGTCGTTTCCTTTCTCTGTGTTCGTCTTTTGAGCTGATCCAAATTTCAACTATATCCGGAATCTGGTTTTAACTTAAAATCTGATGCGGTGCAACCGCATCAGGTTTAAGCAAATCGTCAAATGAGAGTGTGCGAGTACTAGGCTACTCAGTGTGACATTTTACTAAATCTAATAGGCATGCATGGTTGCGAGTGAAATATTGAGGCGGTCAAAACTTAACAAGCTTTTTCTTTCGGCAGGTGTCACTGAGCTTCCCTTATTCTAAATATCCGCCTCCGATGTTCAGCTTAATCGTTGCAACAACGGAAGTGAAAGTTCTAGAATCGGCGCGAAACAACTCTGCGGTGAGATGTGATTATTCCGTTGGGCATTTTGTTTTCTGCACACACTTTTTTGCACCAATTTTTGCACCTTCGTAGAAGCAACTGCCTTCGACTGCCTTCAATAACTCATCTATTGAGAGTCCAGCCTTTTTCAACTTTGTCATCCTTTCCGTCATGTTGAGGTGTTTGCACTGATGTACGTCAAGTCTATTTCCAAACTCGCCTCTTCGAACATAGCTCTTGCTTTGGTCACACACGCAGCGTAATCCTTGATTTCCTCAAAGACAGATTTGACCATATCAAAGTAACGCGCATAATATACTGCTCCGTAATCTATGTTTCCCATCCAGTCAAAACAGGCTTTGGCAGCAGAGGAATGTCAGCTGCTGTGGCGCTGATAACAGCAATTCATGACGGAGGTCTAAGAAACACCTGTTGCGGGCTAGATACTAACGCGTCCACTTGGGGAAAAGAGAGCCGGACAGATTCGGCGACAAGATGCATTACATTAACAACGCAGGTCAGGTGAACCATCTTGTTGTATAAAAGCGTCAGTCCGTTTCCTTCCTTGCACATGTAGGATGCCCCATCCGTGACAAACAAGAGTACCTTCTCATACTGAATAATTCCTGGCCATAGAAGCTCCAGAGATGAAGAGAAAAAACACGCTATCGTCGAATGGCTCACCTTTTGAAGAACATCTGCGTTGAGAACATCTCCTCCGGCTTTCTCTGGGCTGGGTCAATGTTCCGATGATGGAGTTGGCCACATACCGCTAGCCTCCGTGGTTCGTCGACTGACACCCAAATGTAGTTGTCCCCAATCTCATCTCCGATTTTGTAGACATTATCCTCGTAGCACTCTTTTACGCATCTCTTACGAAGCGTTGATTCATCTGGAATATGCTGCTTGGTGTACTTTCCCAGAAAGCTCCGAAGATCACTGTTGGTTAGTTTCCACAATAGGATATCTGCCGCCAAAAATGCTTGACACAACTCTATGGCAAATGACGATTCCTTTGCTGTCGCACTACCGCCGAAAGCCTCTGCCAGTAGGAGCTTATATAACCTCTTTGGTTGCGCCAATTACACTTCGAGAGAAACGTTTGGCGAGAATCGCGCCTATTGTGCGCGAATCGGCGCGCGCATTTCACCATACTTAGATGTCTGAAAATTAAACAACGGCACCGAGGACCAAAATGCCGGATTTAGGCATTTATAGGCAACAATTTCGGTTAAATAGGCAGTATTTCCTAAAAAACGACAAAAAGGCAGGCAAGTGCAAAAATCCCCCGTTAAGGCATTTATAGGCATGCTTAGGCAAATGCCTGAAGTTCCGGGCTCTAGTGATAAACCATAATTTCCGTTAAACAAATCGATCATGAGGTTAAACAAATCGATGATGATCGGGCACACAGTCTGTGTCAGTTGGCGTGGAATGATCTCATTCTCTTTTGTGCGCCTAACAGGCGCTGTCATCCCTCGCTGCTATCGGCAGCCTACATATGCCGTTCTGATTTCCTCCCTCCACGTTAGGCCTCCCATCCAGAGCGCCTGTTCTACCGCTACATGTCTTCCTCCAGAACATACTTCTTAACGTCGCTCCTTTCCTTCTCCAGCCGGGGCTCTGTGTCCTGCTTGGAAGCCAAAGCTGGGCTGGATCACCTCCTCTCCGGCACGGACTGGAGGCAGTGCATCAGTGGCAGGCAGCGGGGACCACTTCGCGCCAGCCAGGAGGAAACCTGCGTCGATCCAAAGGGGGAAGCATCTAAGGTGAGGACAAAACCGCTTCAGTGTTCCTCACGCTGTGTGCTGTAGCGAATTCTCACTGTGACTACCGGAGACACAATGATAATGTTGATGAGAAAGTTCCCGTCAGCTGCCTGCGTCCAATGACCCGAATCCACGCAAGAAGGACATAGCTTCTCTCTGCGCCCTGGATACAGCGTGTCCGATCTCAGCAAGAGGTAGCCACCAAGAGCTTACTTGGCCTTACATCACCCCTTGCCCCAACCTCACCCCGCAGGTCGAGGAAAAGAGCCCATTTAAAATTACCTTCTTTCCCAGAACTGTATGGAATGGAATGCCTTGCCTCCTCATATTTTCCTGACATTGAGCATCACCTTCTCATTTCATGAGATTTACGATGCCCGGGTACTTGATTGTTGTTTCTGTTTCTCTCTGGCAACATTATATGCATATGGTGGCCATTTCTTGTAAAATGTTTTAATGTGCCCTGCTTGTTAGGGCCATACATTGTCTCAGTATATTTGAAATAAACAAAAAACGAAATGTGGGTAACATTTACGATGATGCCCGGTGATGCATAATTGCGGCAGAAACTTTCGCCCGCTGTTGCCTCATCCTGGCGTCCGTTGTGCCCGCGAATCTTTTTTCTCCTGTTCTGACCTGTTCTCAGCAGTCCGGCTAGCTTGGCCGCTCGTAGTTGAACTAACCAGATGTGTCTGGTAGTCACATGATCGAATAGCGTGCACCACAGTGGGATAGCTGCGTGCTGCTCGCTATGACTTGACCCCGTAGGGTCGAGTGACCAAATGCTTGCAACGTAATAGCCCCATCTGCGCCAGGAATATTCACAGCCACGCCGTGAATATCAAATGAGAAGCACTAGAGTGCAAGGTCCTCTGGGCTCTGAATGAGGTTCCGCCTCGCCCTCCAGAGATTGTCGCCTTCGGCGGTTTGCTGAATTCCTCTCGCGCGGATGAAAAGCCACCCTATGGCCCCTGTACATGGTACCCCTGTACATGGTACATGGCAGCGTCCCTGTACATAGTATTCGAAAAGCTGAAATAGATTACCTTCTCCAGATCGCAGTCCGATGACGAAGGGTCAACGGGAGCAGAAGCGGAAATTAACGACTGTGAATGAATGAAGTTCTTGTTGCTATCTCAAGGTTACGTGATCAACAACGGAGACACGACGCAAGGAAAAAAACCAGAGGCAGATTGGCAGAACGGCAGATTGGGCGAGTTGCTGTTCCATGGAGACAAGTACATAAAAACAGCGCTAAACAACAGGACCAGAAAGAGGACACCGTGTCTGTCTGCTAGTCTTTCTGGTCCTGTTGTTTAGAGCTGTTTGTATGTACTGGGCAGAGTTGGCCGCGGTGAATGTCGCGGCTCAAAACTGCATGTCGGCAGGAAGGGATGACGCTTCTGTCGGGAAGAAGCCTTACATAGGGAGAGCGGGACGAAGGTGGGGTACGATCAAGACGTGGTTTTACACAGGGTTGGTGGTCATTAGTGGTTTATGGGGTGGGTTTAACGTCCCAAAGTAGCTCGATCTACGAAAGACGCTGTATAGCGGGGAGCTCCGGGTGACTGAGCATAGAGACCGTCACGTCCGCTTCTTGCAGAAAAATGATGGCGTTTCATAAGGTGTGCTGGTCAACACATATCCAGACACAGTAACCGGTTGATGTGTCACTGTTTACACAGGAAACCGCAGGTGGTAATTGGTTTTGGTTCCCATACCTGAATGGGAACTGGGTATACTCCTCTTCTTTAAGGACGCACTGTATTGAGTGGTTAGGTCGCGAGCGTGTGAGAGCAGCGTATCTGTTGCAAGCGCAGCATTTGTTGGTTTTGAGGAGCTTCACTCACCCTCTCGTAACATCAAATGCCGTTCTACAGTAGTATAGTCCATAGCTAGCGCGCACCTGAGAACAAATTTCGCACATGCTTTCACTGGGTGCAAAATGAACTGCACTACACACTGACCAGCACAACGCAACGCTCGATATATGGCGACTCCTAGGCAGCGAAAAAATGCAGTTTTTTTTTCTGTTCCTAGAATTTTTATCGTCGCCTCTAAAGCTGCAGTGACCGCTGAATGAAATTTGCATGCCTGCCTTTGTACAGCAGCAGCAGGTGGAGTCTCTGCTGATTGGACCAGCAGTGCAGAAGCAGACGACTTGTGCAGGCGGTGTGGGCTGTGCAGTCGTCACGTGGGTGCAGCCGGAAGAAGAGATCTCGAAGCAATGGCGATGGTGCGAAACAAAGACAAAGAGGTGAGGAGAAAAAGGAACGGTTGTCCCTATGCAGACTCTCGGGTCTCTTGGCCAACTGTCGTCTTCACTGAAGAATGCTTGGCATGCAGCTATTGTCTTAATATACCGGGAGGTGAATTTTGTCCGCAATATTGTTCTAAAGAAAATTCCGCAACGTAGGCAATGAACATCCGTTCCTGTCACGTCGAGCTCTCACGGTCGCGTCACCAGCGCGGGGGACACGACCGTGCATGCGCGTTGGGATCATAGTGGTAGCGAATGTGGCCAGAAAATTTGTAGGTCATAAACTTTTACTTCCGGCCGTAGGGGCCAACAAACGACAGCATTGCGTAGCATTGCGTAAACACTTCGTGATTTATACGTCGCACAAAGCTTTGTAGGTGGTTTGGACGGCAAGGAGGACATCTGTCATGAAAGGCGTCCAATAAAAACACGAATAAACGATTATATTGACTCCCGAACTTTAGAGTGCAAATATGACAGGCCATTGAAGGTCGACGACATCTTGGATGCACCAAGCTGAAATTTCTCAATTGACATGTGCTTCGCGGCATTTGAAATGACATGATTAGGTCAAAGGAAGGAAATACGTGAGGGTAACGCACAGCACCTGCTCCAGAAGAACAGGTGCGTGGAGTGCGTGGAGAGGGAGTGTCCATCACTGTGGAAATGCTCCACATAAAACCTTATGTGGAGCATTATGTGGAGCATTTATGTGGAGCATTATGTATCCACATAAAACCTTGTATTGATGCTCAAAGCGGATTCGGTAGGTAGTCAAGTATTTTCTGAGTACCACTTTTTTAGCACGAAAGATGCGGAAACGTAGAAGGGAATGACACACCTTCTTGGGGAAATAATAAAGGCGGGAGGTAGTATGCGCTTGAAGTACGTACCTTTGTGTGCGTAAGATCCGGTGCCAAAAGTTCATTTAACGCGCCTTTTCGAAGGAGTGCCGTTTGTTTGCATCCGCAGCTCAGTGTTTCAGTCTAAATTCTTTACCACTTCATGCTACATTCGAAATTAGGCCCTAGATATCTATTCCAGCATGCCTGGTACCACCATTTCTGTTCGAGTGCACACATGCAGATGTTTGAAATTGTCTGTTCTCATTCTGGTTACTGGCTTGCTACAAAAAAAAAAACTGGTATGGATGTGTTTTTGGGAACAAGTTGCCCTAAATAACTCTTCGTTTCAAATACAGACTCATGGTCGTAAACAGCGGTGTGCCTGCGTGTTCTTCTTCGCAGGCCGCATCGGCGTTTTGGATGTGCAGGCATTTTCAAGTCGCATTGTCTACCCAATATGCTACGCCTGATACAAAGGGGGTAGGTGTGTGGACGTCCCTATGCTGGGAGACTAATTTTAGGTGCCCTAAAAGCAACAAGGGAGATAAAAATGGGAGGAGTTTGAATTGTAGCCGAGTAATCTGCCCATGAAATGCAGAGGGAGTTTACTGCATGGCTTGTTTTGGTGCCTTTAATTCTGGACAGTGAAATGAGGGTTAAACCCTATATTCATCGACCTCCTCTAGGTGTCTTGGGTTCGATAGCCATGTTAGGAGGTGATCATTTATTAAACAACGCATTTTCAAGCTTCCAGAACGGTCGAACGGCTTTCATATCTGCCTAGCACTATCTCGCCTGAGCAACTGGGCAAGACTTAGTAGTAAGAATTACTAGTTCAAGATATCAGGCGTCTCGCCAATCAAAACAGCTTTTCACAGAGCGAAGTAGAGAGATTTTCACGGCGTGAGCTCTAGACTACAGCTGATACTCTAAAGAACCCTGCGGCGCAGTAGGCACTCATTAAGAGTAGCAGATGATGACCTCCAGGGAAACTTTGTAAGACGTTTCTAATGGGGATCAATTGATGGCAACGATATGTGCGCACTACGCAGTCAAGCACCGACGCAGAATATTTCAAAATAATCGTACTGCGTGTTGTTCCTTCAGAACCTAGAAAGAAAGATGTTCGGTGCTCATTACGTTCAGATCGCGTAATTAAAAAGTTACCGAAGGCAGCTATTGCTCACTGCAATGGAGAGGCCCAGTCCAAAAAACGTGTAGCACACTGAAAAGGATGTTCCAGGATTTTCCCTAAATTCTCCACGATAATGCCCGCTTTCAAACCCACGTCTTCAACATGATCACGTGGGAGATTATCGAAAGCGCTTGGTCGACCTTGAGTGCAAGTCTGCTTTGACCCGGAGGTCGTTTGACCCGGAGTTCTGAGTTCTGATTACTTACTTTCTGCCGTCTGTGTACAAGAAAAATCAAATAAAACAGCATTACTTACTTTTATTCTCTAAGTCTACCCACAGGTCCTAAATACAAAAATGCACTAGTCCCGTTATTTAGAAATATTTTATCCATTTTAACAAAAGCCAGGTAAGCCTCACGATTAGCGGCAACAAGGCTGCGACCGTGCAACAAAGATATCAAGACAGTTAATACGCCCTGCAAATAGTGCATGTAGCTGACACAATATCAACTAATATAATAATTGCCAGTTTGGCAGAGCTAATATAATAATTGCCAGTTTGGCAGAGATGGTCGCTACAATTATATCCCCGCGAGTTTCTATGCAGTCGAGCAAGCGGTTGAAAATTTCTCTTTAGGGTAGTGTTCCCCTCAAGAAACCATTGTCTTTATACTCTGCGAAGTTTTGCTTCCTCCTCGTTCGAACATGTGCTCTTCACTGTCTTGCATGATCCCCGGCTCCTGTCGTCTCTATAAGCATTTCTAGCTACATGACAATTAGTGCGGCCGCCGTGATGGCTCGACGACGCTCGGCGGCTGAACTGAAAGACGCGGGTTCGATCCCGGCCGTGGCGGTCGAATTTTGCTGGAAGCGATTCTTCGATGTCAGTGTCATATCAGTGCACGTTTAAAGAACCGCAGGTGGTCGAAAATTCTGGAGCACTTCACTACGACGACCCACATAGCCTGAGTCGCTTTGGGACGTTAAACCTCCATAAACTAAGGAGACAGCTAATGCGCTTAACTGAACGTTTTCTGGTTGTATCTTTGCACAGCTGCCTAAAACTGAGTTCTGAAAGCAACAAAATGAAATCCTTATTTTTTTCTTTCTGTCTAGAGATGCAACCATGGAACAGAACGATATCCTCTACATTTTTCCCTTGTCGACTCGCACACCGCCACTCCGATTGCAAAGCTGCGCTTCTAGGCTGCAAGAAAAGTTTATTAGAGGCTTGATCGTGTTGTAAAAACTTATTCGGGCATGTTTAAACCAGGTTTTGTTTATGGGGTTTTAACGTCTCAAAGTGACTCAGGCTATGAGGGACGCCGTAGTGAAGGGCTCCGGAAATTTCGGTCACCCAGGGCTCTTTAACATGCACTGACATCGCACAGTACTCGAGCCTCTAGAATTTCGCCTCCATTGAAGTTCGTCCGCTGCGGCCGGGATCGAACCCGCGTCTTTCTCGGGCCAGCAGAAGAGCGCAAAAAATTGCAATGTGAGGCCACTTTGGCAACTAAAGTGTTGAGAGGCGAAAGCCGCGGACACTAAGCCGGGACGACTTTCGTTGGATGTGATGTCACACCGTTCCCGTGGCTATATCGATACCAAAATTATACACCTTTCGAGAATCTTAAGTGTTAATTACGCTTAATTACAGCTTTCTCATCTACTTTGATAGAAATTCGACGTTTTTGCCATCATTCTGTGATAATTTTCACTATGCCGTGACGACTTCCGGCGGATGTGATGTTACACCGTTCCCGCAGTAATATCGACGTCGGCGCTATTTCGACGCAATTTCGGCATTTTTGCCTATAATTAATTAACGAATTTATTCACAGCCACCAAGCTTGGCTTCTAGGTTTATTGTTTTCTCCTCTATCGGAAGCAGTCATTGGTTTTTGTGTATGTTTTTTTAGTTCCTGAGTTAAACGCGTGTGACACGCTTTGTTAGCGAACGACAGTATGACCCATTAATGGCTTTCGCCGTAATAACCACTGAGCCATCGCGGCGGGGACTGTGTTTAAACCAGGGGTGCTTGCTGGTGCACAGACGGGACGTATAGTAATGTTCTGCTTTTATCTTGCAACCACTTCTTCAAGCAGCAGCAAGTGGCTGTGGTGCCGAGGCAGCCTTGAGAAAGGGCCAATTGCTGTCGCCATGTGGGTGTCGCCGCTTCTTCGCCACCGTGGACTTGATGACAGCAGTGACGGTGAAGACTGCATGTGAGGAGGACTCCGAACATTTTGTTCGTTTCTAGACTTGTTTGCGCCTCAGCCGAAGAAAGCGGCAGTTTTCGCTTACCCCAAAGTACGCCATTTACTTCTAAGGAGTATTCGCGTAAACTAATAGGCTTTCGTTCGGTTTCCTTTAATCTACACAGATTTTTCTCGTTTGAAGTAAAGTTTCAAAAGGAACGGCGGTGGCTGTTCGCGCGGAACAGGGTAAATTTAAATAGGAGGAAAATAGGAAAAGCACATGTCCTGCTGCCGACATGGTTTCGGATTATATACTTCCGAGAGCTGAAATAAACCGCTCTTTTTTATTTAAAGCGATGGGAGCTTCCTATTCACCGGCCGCCACCAGAGACGAGGGTGGTTGCAGTTTCTGGAAGCAAGAGAGCGCGCGCAGTTTTAACGATGTTCATTCTGATAGGTGCGCTTGCAGGACGCTTATATTTGAATCTACTAACTGCCAGTCCCTTCTACCGACGCTGCGGCGCAGGCCGACGACCTGCCCGAATCAGAGCGAAAAATATTGTGAGTTTATGTGCTGACCCCCGCACGACAGCAGGTTTCTGTGATACCCGAGTTCAGCGTTAACACCCACCTGCGACACCTATTTTCAGTCGTATTTGTCTTCGTTAATTTCACATGTTACTGACAGCATAGCCGATTTCGAAAATTTCACTTCTTAGTAGTCTCCGCGTGGCACGGGTGTGCGTCGTGTCGCCCTAAATTTGGCTGAATTGAACAGTAAAACGAAGACTCCGGCCAATGCCTAATGCACGTAATTGCCGGCGTTCGTCTCATCTTTACTCGAAGCCAAACCATTCTCACCGCAGAAGCCACCTGCAGTCTCCTCTAACGGTCCACGGGCCTCACATTTGCAGATATATATGTGACGCCTTCGTTTCGAGCTGAATGGCAGCCGGATGTGATATCTCCCTTGAGACTGAATTAAACCCTTGTTATGAAAACTTGTTTGGCCACCTGTAGAGCTGCGGTACCCGCTGTGATCTCAATACCCGCCTTTTTACTCTGTCCCTTAGCAGCAGCAAGAGCCTGTGCCCATCGAACCCTCAGTGCGTATGCGGAGGGCCAGCGCGGTGATAGCCCGCCTTACGTTCGTTCGTCGTGTGGGTGCCGGCAGAAGTTTGCCCGATTCCTGGCCGGTTCCACCAAGGGGCGAGCTAAGGGCCCACTCAGAGGTGAGCAGAACCGCTTATAATTTGGCCTACTATAAATAATATGGGTGTGAAGTGAGCAGCTCAAGAACGCTGGTGTTCACTCTCACCACTGATTACGCTGTTGATGCCGAGGATTGCATAGCATACACTATTATTTCTAGAGAGCAGGTGTTCACTCTTTCTTTTTATTTCATACAGGTTGTTTTATAATGGCGAATGTAAGAAAGAGCGATACGTGTTCGAGTTGTTCAAGTCAAGGAGGACATGTGACTGGGATGAAGGCTATTAAGACATTCTTTCAGTGAAGCTACCACACTACCAGTTTACTTTTTTTTTCTAAGGTGCGATATCATGTAGCTGAGTTATAGAAATGTAAAGTGAAAAATTTGGACGCTAAAAAAGTCATTACTCAATACTAGTTGATTGCCTGCTCTTTGAGAGGGAGGTAATAAAGAAAGTAAAGATGCAGTCACTGTATCTCTCTAAATATAAACCTGAAGCGCGCTGTGTATAAGATCTTGCATTGCTATTGGACAACGTAAGCAAGACATTCTTAAAGGCAGGCGTGTGAAGGTGCGTTTGACGTGCCCGAGGTAGTCAAAAGTGATCCGAAGTAGTCAAAAGTGATCCGAGGTAGTCAAAAGTGATCCGGAGTCCTCCCCTGCTGCTGCATTCATAGCCGCCGTGATGGTGATTCCGCGGACGTGACAAAAAATTGCAGTTGCTTAGCTCAGCTAGGCCAGGATACACTTTGCGAAAGCAGTTTTGTCTACTGACGTTCCGGTAGCGACACGCCGTCGCTATCGTTCAGCAGCTTGTCGGCGTCTCTTCGCCAGACGTTTCTCGCCGGATCACCATCATTTATACACCGCGACCCTCCTCCTCCACTTGCCGGGCATGCGCAGTAGAGCATTGCGCGCCAGCTGCTTGTCGCGCATGCGCAGTCACTCTCTCGGTCAGAGGTGAGCGGCGTCGGCGCGCGGCGCCGGCAGCTGCGCCGTCACTCGGCGACTCCTCTCAGTCGGAAGCGCGGCGCGCGGCGCACCAGGTGCGTGCCTGTGACGTCACTCGGCTCCTCGCGCATACGCACAAGAGTTGCCGAAGGCGCACAGCGAAGCGGCGAGACTGCGGGTAGTGTAGCTCTCGCTACAAACTGCGGTTGAGGTGGATGCCTGCTCTTGCTGCAGTAACTTATAGCCGGTCGTCTTATCGCATTCCTCTGCTTGTACCGTTTAATGGGTTCGCAGTACAGCGATGCCTGAGCATACTTGCTCAGAAAATCCGGAATAACACTTCTCGATTCCGTTTTCCACTCGTATTTCTATGTTTTCATTCTCGTGGGACGCACTCATACAAGTTAGCTCGGAGGAAATGTGCCATTTGCTCAAGCGTTCGAGCTAGCTTCGGCCCGCTCCTCTAAGCCTTAACCTGCACTCTTGTAATGCTTTCGCAAATCGCGGATCATTCCTTGTCTGTGGAATCTCGTGGTGCTGGTGGAAAACAGCTTCAATAAACGGCTAAATACCCTGACGTGCTCAAATATGAATAAAGCGTAGTGGGAAGCTGCGTGTATACAATGCGATCAGTTTTAAAAGTCGGTAGTACTCATGCGTTTGTCGGGTATCCATGCAGGCATATACCATGTGTCCCAGCCAACTTTAGCCATGGTTTAAAAAACGGCGAATTAACGGCTGTCCTACTAGTGTTTCGCTTCAAAAGGGACTAGCCCTCAATCTCTATCGCAATGACAACTGTCTCGTCATAAAGTTCTGACGAAATAAGTCTGCCCCCGTTAAGGTGTCGCTAATAAAGTGCGTTCTTCTAAAGCTACCGCCATCGAACTAGGCGCAAAATTCAGCGGGTGTAAAAGCTGTCACCGTTAAAGTCCGTAAAACTCCTTCGTCATATAGGACAGACTTCGATTACTTTTCAGGAAAGGTAGTGCGCATAACCGTCTGCCTGGGTCAGTAGAAGCCTGAATCATGCTTTGAGGTATATGGGGTGGTGAGATAGAGATGTGGGTGGTGGTGGTGGTGAAAACTTTTTAATAAACAACAGGAGAGTTTGCAGGCCAAAAATGGCCCTTTACATAGGTGGAGTCCTTAGTCCGGGACCCCGCTGGACGAGGCCGCTACTCGCGCCCGTTGGACTAGAGCCCTTTGAGACTCCAGCCCCGAGCAGTTGAGCAGGGCTGCCTCCCATGCCTCTCGGGAAGGGGAAGGATTGGGGGGAAGGGAAGGATTCTTTTGACAGGCCCAAACCATGTGGAAGGTATCGGAAACTTCCCCACAGTGAGGGCAGCGCCCATCAATTTTGGGGTCGAAATGTTTCACTATTGCAGGACACAACAGAGTGTTGGTCTGCAAGCGCCTCAGAGTTAGCTCATCAGCTTTACTCAGGCCCTTAGCAGGGACCGGGAAAAGACGATGGCGTTCGCAATAGTCGTCCAGAATTTCTCTGAACCGCAGAAGCGGTTGCACAATCTCCGAGCCGGAAGAGCCTGGGTGAGGTGCCCGGTAGGTAAGCGCTCGGGCAGCCGCGTCCGCAGCCTCATTACCTCTAACGCCCTGATGGCCTGGAGTCCAAACTATGCGTTTGGGCGAAGGGTCCGATTCCCTCACTGCGCGCTTTAATATACTCCAGGCTAAAGGTGAAATCTCGCCAGCCAGGTAGTGTTGACAGGCTCGACGCGAATCTGTCACGATTACCTTCGAATTCAAGTCCGAGGCGGCAAGCGCAATGGCTACTTCCTCAGCCTGTGCTGAATTTCGAGCTCGAAAGGAGAGCCCGTTAACGCATTGATCCTGGTGAACTACTGCGGCCGTGTAGAATCCATTGGGCGACGGCCCTGCCACGTCAACGTAGTATACACCCTGTTTGGATCCGTGTTGGTGTTCGAGGGCCCGAGCGCGCGCCTCTCGTCTGCCTTCGTGTGTATGTGTGTCCATGTTGCGCGGGAGTGGAGGGACCCAGAGCTTGTGACGCCATAGCTCCGGAATCCGACACGTCTCCTCTGGAGTGCACTCGTGTTGGATGTGCAAGCGGTCTAGCAGGCGGCGCCCGGATGCCGTCTGCGAGAGTCGCGTATATTGGTTCACGAGGTGGGCCTCTCGTAACTCCTGGTAGGAGTTGATCACCCCCAACGCCGACAACTTAGCATTGGAGGTGGCCACTGGAAGGCCCAGTGCTCGCTTTGTAGCCTTTCTAACGATGGTGTCGATTCTTATTTCTTGTTGTTTCGTAGTGCGAAGGTAGGGAGCGGAGTAGAGGATCCTGCTGGTCACGAAGGCATGGGCGAGCCGAAGCGCGTCCCTGCCTCGCAACCCGCCGCGCTTGTTAGAAACGCGATGGATCATGCGTCCGACCTGTTCGCCTACGCGCTTGAGTTTGGCAATAGTGGATTCCGGGCTGAGCCTGTTATGGATGAACAGACCTAGTATGCGGAGCTCCCCGACCTCTTTGATGGGGCCTCCCGTCAGAGAGATTTGCAAACTCGTGTTGTCCTTAGGATCGGATCTGATGTGCAGAAGTTCCGATTTTGCGGGAGCACATTGGAGACCACAGCCGATAGCGTAGCTGTCGGTTATGGTGGCGGCCCGCTGAAGGCGGTCCTCCATTTCCCCAAGGCTCCCTTCGGTAGTCCAAATTGTTATGTCGTCCGCGTATAGTGCGTGATGAATGCCTTCCACCCGGGCCAATTGGTGGGGAAGCTGCATCATGGCAATGTTGAAAAGAAGTGGCGACAAGACCGCCCCTTGGGGTGTACCCCGTGTACCCATCGTGTATGGTCCGTATTCGTCATCCTCAATCTTGAGGAAGGCCTGACGCTTGGAGAGAAAGTCTCTTACATATATGAATGCCTTGCGCCCACAATCAGTGGTACTCAAGTTAGCCAAGATGCTGCTATGACGAACGTTGTCAAAGGCCCCCTTAAGATCAAGGGCAAGGATGGCCTTGTCGTTGTGGCGCATGGCAGTGGGTCGTATTATGTAGCGGTGTAACTGGAGGAGGACGTCCTGCGCAGACATATGCGGTCGGAACCCGAACATAGTGTCTGCAAAGAGGCCCTTGGTCTCTATGTGTGGAGAGAGGCGATCCCTAACCATCGTCTCCATAAGCTTGCCCACACAAGAGGTTAGTGAGATGGGCCTCAGGTTGTCGGTATTCACTGGCTTGCCTGGCTTAGGGATGAAAGTGACCAAGGAGGTCTTCCATTCGGGAGGGAGTGGACGCCCGTCCCAAATCTGGTTAATGTACCCTAGCAGGTGGAGGTAGGCCGAATCTGGGAGGTTGGCCAACAGATTGACTGTTATGCGATCCCGACCCGGAGCCGTACCTCGCCGCATTTTAGCTAAAGCCGCCTTAAGGTCGTGTAACTCAAAAGGGGCATCAATGTCGGGATTCGGCTTTCCCGCGTACTCGTACTCGGGCCCAACTGGGTCCTCTATGCGGCAGAGATATCTGTCGCACAGGGTGTCCGCGAGTTGAGCCGTCGTACCTTGGTACCCGTGCAAAGCCCGCCGGAGCTGTCTTTGCGTCTCCCCTCTCGTTTGAGTGGGGTCGATGAGACTGCGAAAGAAGCGCCATGTTCCTCTCGAGCTCATCTGACGCGCTGCCGAATTACACTTCTCTATCCAGTTTGAATCGGTGAGCTGGGCAGCATACGCCGCAGCCTGCTCCGTGAGGTCAACAATGCGAGCTTTAAGTTTGCGATTCAGCTTTTGCTTCTTCCACCGTTTGGTAAGACTCCGGCGAGCCTCCCACAAGTGCAGGAGGTGATTGTCCACTGCAGGGATCTCTTCAGTGGTCTGAAGTGTCGTGACGTGTTGTCTTTGTATTGTGTCTAATTGCTTTGCCCACTCCGCATATCCGCCGGATAAGAGCACGGGAGGTATCTCTTTTGTTCGAAACTTATGCCAATCGGTCAATTTAGTGTGGCCCCACTTTTTGCGAGCCGCCTTCGCCAGAAGAGTGACCCGGAGAAGGCAGTGATCGCTACCAAGAGTCTCTCCCAGGTTCTCCCAGGTAGCGTCTCTGGTGTTCGTAACGAGAGTCAGGTCAGGGCATGTGTCTCGCGTAACCGAGTTGCCCACACGTGTGGGACAACACGGATCCGTGAGGAGTGTAAGACGAAGTGTGGAGATGAGCTCCGCCAGCTTGCGTCCTCTGGCCTTCTCAAAGTGGTAGCCCCAATGTAGGCTTGGAGCATTGAAGTCCCCAACGATCACTAGAGGTTCCTTGTCAGCCGATTTGAGCGCGCGGTAGAAGATTTCGTTGAAGGTCACGCGCGGCTTATGCGGGGGGCAGTAAATGTTAAGGACATGTATTGATGGGTCGTGGCGCTTGAGCGGCAGGACCTTGACCATACTGTATTCCTGTTCAGTCTCCAGTTCGAGGTCTACTGGGACTGCGGTGTACGCTTTGTTCACCAGGATGCACGTTGTAGGACCGCCTTGAAACGAGCTATACCCTGTGAATTTAGCATCTGCGCCGGGTTCCTGAAGAGCTAGGAGCGCCGGTGCGGTACCGAGAGACTGCAGGTAGAGCTGGAGGTGTGACCGTTTTTTCCAGCTCCGTAGACCCCTGCAGTTCCACTGTATGATCTCGAATTGCTCCGAATTGTTGTTGGCTTTCCGCTGGGGTCGGCTAGCCATCGTGAACGTGATTATTTAATTTTGGGGGCCAGGTCCCACCCCCGAAGGTGATGGGGCCTCAGGCAGAGGCACCAGCACGTCCGGAGAGAGAGCGGCCGGAATGTTTTCTAGTGAGCCTGTGGCCTGGCGAAGGACCACCTTCCGCCTGCGGAGGTCTGGTCGCGGAGACCGCGAGCGGGAGCGGCTTTGACTGAGTTGAGCTTCAATTTGGTCCTGAACGACAGAGAGAGCTGTCTCAGTAACCTGTGCCACTATAGCAGGCATGATTTTTGCCAATTCGGCCTGAAGAAGTTGCTGAATGGAGCCCCGGACCGCTTCCATGATTTTACCTGGCAGAGCATCAATTTCGCTCTCCAGGTTGTACAGGCGGCTCTCCACCATTGGCAGCCTACCAACCACTGTGCTGGCCGACTGCTGCGACACGCTTGTCAGCCCAGATGCGACCGAGGCATTCTCATCTCGGTCCTCCGGCTCGGCTAGTTCTATAGGCTCGGAAGGACCAGCGTGAGGTTCTTTACGTCCCTCTAACTTAGCCTCCAGCTCCTGAATTTTCCGCACTAGGAATTCTGTTTGGCGCCTAAGTTCAACATTTTGCCTCTGTAGGGCGGCTTCCGTAGGGGAGAGGGAGGGAGAAAGAGGCCCGGAGGCAGCCCTAGCCCAATCGCTCACCTTGTTTTGGGCGGTCGCTAGAGGCGGGAAATCCCCAGCGCTGAAGTTCGGCGACCTCGCCTGGGTCCCGGACTTCACGGCCGTCTTGACATGACCGGACTTGCCCGGCGCAGAAGTGGACTTGCTGTCCTTGGCATTGGTGGGCGGAGCTTGCTTCTGAGCCGACTTCCGCTTGCTTTGACTCCGTGATGGTCCCGGCTTGATCGGTTTCCGGTACTTGCCGACGCAGCCGGCAGCACCGGTGAAGTGGGCACCCGCGCACAGCAGACATCGGGGGGTGCACTCATGTTGTGGTATGCCCTCGGGTGTGGTGGCCACCTGAGAGCCGCAGAGGCCGCAGCGTCCCGACTGCGGCCGCGGGCAGATGTCAGCCCGGTGCCCCACCGTGCCGCATCGATGACAGGCGGGGATCGTCTTCTTGTACAGTCGCACAGGAATGCCCTGGTCGCTGCAGAAGATTTGGCGGGGTACCTTCTTCCCTTGAAAGGTGACCACTGCGATGGCGGTGCCGCCCAGCTTGCGCACAGAAAGTATTTCTCCGTGTCTCCACTCCAGCTTCTGCTTGAGGGAGGCCGACGTTTCGCCGGGGTGAACGTTGATCACTCCCTTGCAGACCTCGCCAGAAGCCTTGGCGTGCCCGCGAAACAGAAGCTGGCGGTCGCCGACCGTCAGCGTGACATCGCCGAGGAGCTTCTCAGCGGCTGGCACAGAGTTCACGCCACACACCAGCACATTTTGGTCCCACACGGGCCATACGGAGAGTTGCACCTCTCCACAGTCCCGTATGATGTTGCGCACGGCAACTCCGGCTTCACCTGGAGCGAAGGTGGCCTTCAGATCCAGCGTCTCGCGTGGCTTGAGCACCACGATGAGGTCGTCGCGTCCAATGCGCGGCGTCTGCTGCGGCCGCCACTGGGGTTTGCAAGTTGCACCCTTCAAGGCCGCGCCACCGACACTTCCTTGCGAAGCGTGCGGGGACCGAACTGCCGCCTGGTGCTGGGCGGCGGCTCCAGTTGGCTTGGGAGCGTTCGTCTTCTGCCGGCGTCTCCAGATTTTGACCATATCTGCCAAATAGTCATCTTCCGATGTTGGAAGGTCCTCGGGTTGAACGGTTTCCATGCGTACGACTTGCATGGACAGCGGATCATAGCCGGTCACCGTATTTGGAGCCGCCATCGCCGGGGAATCCCCAGCCGGGGCTGGCGAACGCCGGCGAACGCCCCGCCGCCGTTAGGCTTAGCGCCGCGGCGGTGGGCGAAAGCTTCAAAATCTCAGAATTTCGTCAAAAATGGGCCCACCTTGATGGAAGTGGGGCCCACTTGTGCCGCTGATCTTCGCGGAGACGATGGTGCCAAGATTCGTGGGGTCCGAGTTGATGTGGGCTGCATGCAAAACGCCAGTGTGAGAACTTTCTTGTCTGATAATTTCCCGTGCACTCTTTTTAGCATTTAAGTATTTGGGCTCTCGTCGAAAAGACAGTCAGTGGTTTTTAACGAAACCTTCCCTCCTCGGTGTGTTTTTCCTTCTGGAGATTAAGCATACACTGCGTCAGTCAAGTAGTGTTTTGATTTAAACTGATAAACACTAAGCTCCCTACGAAGACAAAAGAGTTGCTGTCGGTTTAGCATTGCTAGGTACGAAATATTCTGCGAAAGGAGGTTTTTGCTAGTGGACACCAAAGCACGCACCTGAAAGCACGATTGAAAGCGCGTTTTCTTTCGTTTCGTGAATTTGCGCTCACATGGAAGTTCACGACGACGGCGTGCAGAACACAGCCCGAGAATGTGTTGCAGTTTAAAGCAAGGCGTGATCGATTCCGGCGATAACTTAGTGCTCTCGGGCAGTGGCCAGTGATGCTGATCTGTTGGCCAAGGTCTGGTTGTCCAAGGGCTCCCTCAAGGCCTGTCTTCAAACAAGGTTTATGGTTGGGACCAAGTTAAGCAGTGCTGTCGCACCTAAAAAGCATTATGAACGGTGGTGACGAAGGTTCTCCACGACCTACGGAAAGTGATAGCTTCAGGTCTGCTATCAGTACCCCACTGCATATCTCGGAAGCACACTTGTGGGCATTTTTTACTCTCGTCAATGAACAAGAACACCAGTGCAGTTAGATTATGCTTCGGTGTCTGTGTGCTACATTATACTATTCTTACCTCTTCAGAAAAAAAAAGTCCAAATAACTAAACTTGTTCACAATAAACGTGACCCCCACAAATGCAGAAACATAAACGACATCAGGTAGAAGTGACATCCACATATGCACTAAACTAGAATGTTATATGTACAACAGCCAACGAACGGAAAGCAGATCTGACTTCGTTTAAGAGAGCGTGCTGGAGTATTATTCGGACTTTGTATTGATATATTTTCCCGAAGGATGGGAACAAGAAATGAGTGCTACAGCCTGCTTTCCTGCCGTCCGCAGGGTCACCTAACGCCAGCCTTTAGTGGCGCATTCTCCCGTCCGTCCGCCCGTCCGCCCGTCCGTCCGTACGTCCTGTGGAGCTCTCGGCGCGGCGGCGTTGATCGCTGCTCCGTCGTCAGTCGGTGTGCGGCAGCTAGCGGAGGAGGATGGCTCCCAAGCGGTGCAGGCGTAACACACATAGGCAGTCATTGGCAGTCGAACTAGCGCGACAAAGGCTTTCGCCTAGCGCACTTTATAGGCTGTCAAATTGCCCCCATAGTTTATTTTGTTAGCGAGAAGCGAGGTGTCCTGTGGAACATGGAAGGAACGGTACTTTATTGACATAGCTAAAATATTTTTCGTTCCTGTGCCTGGAACGCCTCCATGGACAAAGCGCCGGAGTTATCTGTACTATTTTCACACCGTCATCAACGTCGGTGCTTTGCTTCCATTCCTGGGGTGCTTGAGAGACCGCACTTGTTCGTTTTCGTGCTATTTGTCCATATACTGCGTCGTGGCGTAAGAAATTTTGGTTCAGTAACAGCTCAGTCTTTTGAAGAACCTTCACTGCGAAGGTCGGAGCCCAGCTGGGAATCTAGCCAGGGCCTTTGGTATTTGACGCGGAGACGCTACCACTCCGCCACGAGCCACGAATGCTCAAGGTTTGAGAATGAATAAAGGCGCAACTAGTGAACGTATGACTATCATAAATGAAAATAAAAGAAAAAAAATAAAAACAAGTAAAAATTAAAACAATAAAAACAAAGAAAAATAAAAAAGGAAAAATAAACATAAATGCAACAAAAAGAAGGAAATAAAAAGAAATAAAAAGTGAAATGAAAAGATATATGCAAAATTAAAAATAAAAAATAAAGAAAAAATAAAAATGAAATTTAAAGAAATAAAATATGAAAAATAAAACAAAAAAGACAAGCAGTGCGCCAGCAAACACTTTCGCCTTGTGCAGCACTTTGGAGAGCGAAAGCGCCCTCTGAATTTTAATCGCACCGACTTCCGTCTCCTCCTCCGCCTCCGCACAGGCAGTGTGGGGACGGCCGAACGTCTCCACTGTTATCGTGGTGCTCCCAGTGCATTGTGCGCGAACTGCGACAGCCATGACCTCAAACCAAGCGTAACTCAAGCTTTTCGTTTGTATATACAGACTTATCCAGAGCTAAGCCACTGATAATTTTTTTTTCAGCTTGCAAAGCAAGAGCGTTTCTTGGCTCGATGTGCGAAAACCCAGCCGTCAGCAGAAAGCTGTGGAAAGTGAGTAGGAAAGCAGGAAAGTTGACTCCAAACAACCTCATCACCCCTCCTGGAGCTACCGGCCATCTCAAAATAGGGCTCTTTCTAGGAAGGCAAGTCGACTTTCGTGATGTATGGAAACAAATTTGTAACCGCGCCGCGTCCTCCCTGCAGTGGCTATACAGTATTCTCTTTGGTGGATAACAAAAGTGGACTGCGCTCAAGATGGGGGCGGCTGCACCCCTCCCTCGCATACACTGGATGACAGGCCACCGTCCCGAGAGACTTCATGTGCTACATGTACACAGTATCGTATCGTCTGTGCTGGATACACTAGGAAATATGCTGCCTACTGTCGTATTCATGTAAGCGCGGCTTATGCAGCCCTATCATCCAAAATTGAATCGCTCGCGTTTACATCATCAATTGACAGCAAAGGGTGGACAGAGGTGGCAGGTCACGGCTGAAAACGTCGCAACGCGGCGAAGCGCGCAGCGAAACAATGTTCACCCCCCAAAGTCCCCCAGCGATTATGCGACACTCTTTTAGCGACAAGTACAAATACTTTTGCATTCGCACAGAATAATTGTTCAGGTGACACCAGAATATTTTATTTTCTCATTGATCATACTGGGAAATGCTAAAAACCAATCTGCACTACATTCCTCAACACTGAGGCAGTTCCCGCTTTTTTTACCCGCATGAGTAAGCGTGTGATGTTATCGTTCATGCAAGTATCCTAACCTGCTGCTTTGTATTGTCTTTAAGGTGTTCCTATTTCCTAATGATGATTATAGGGTTTTTTTTTTCGTGTTTCCTCTGCATTAGTCACCGGAATGTCGCTTTGGGGTATCCGGGGCTTAACATATATGTAATTAGCTTGTATATATAGAACATAATAGTGGTATGGTTCTTTCATCTTATGCACGCGTTGAAATAGATCATTATTTTGATACCGCTCGGTTGCTAATGCGCTCCACTTCTGATCCAGAGGACTCGGGTACAGTCCGACCTCGGCGGCAGAGTATTGACGGAGGCAAAACTAAAAAGCGCCCATGTCCATTTTGATGTCACTGTCACACATGTCACACATCTCAGGCCGTTCAAATTAATTTTTGAACACTCCACCACGGAGCCCTCATCATAGCCTTAGTCGCTTTTGGACATCAAACCTCCCATACCGTACCGTATTATACCATGTTATACCATACCATACCATCCCATGCCATAGCGTACCATACCATACCATCCCGTCGCGGTGGCTCAGTGGTTACGGTGCTCGGCTGCTGACCCGAAAGACGCGGGTTCGATCCCGGCCGTAGCGGTTGCATTTCGATAGAGGCGAAATTCTAGAGGCTCGTGTGCTCTGCGATGTCAGTGCACGTTAAAGAACCCCATATGGTCGCAATTTCCGGAGCCCTTCACTGCGGCGTCTCTCATAGCCTAAGTTGCTTTGGGACGTTAAACCCGAATAAACCAAACCATACCATACCATGCCGCAGCGTATCATGTCATATCACACTATACCATGCCGTAGCGTACCATAGCATACCATACAATACCATGCCGTAGCATACCATACCATAGCGTACCATAGCACACCATACAATACCATGCCGTAGCGTGCCATACCATACCGTACCATACGCTACCATACCCCCGTTTTTATTTTTCAATAACGGACAAGTGCGCTGAAGCTGGGCCACTAACGTTCTCACTATGTCGCCCTGATTGGCAGCTCGAGCCCTAGGCCTGCCTGCCATGGAAGGGCCGGGCGTCTCCTGTGCCTGGAGCGTTATCGCCACGTGGGTGCCACCGACGCCCGGTTTTCGTCCAGCAGCCCCCTACTGCCCCAGCTCTGCGGAAGCAGACAGGCTGAAGGTGAGGACGACTGCCCATGGCTTTGCCCACGTAGCGGATGCGAAAATGACTCCGACGTCCATGGTCTGAATGTCACAACTAAAGCACTGAAAAGATGCCCAAATATATAAAGAATTTCGTACGAACTTGAAATCCGACGCGGAACACTTGCATCAGGTTTCCGCAAATCGTCTGTGCGAGTACTCACTACTCACTGACATTTTACTGACTCCAATAAGCATGCATGGTTGTGACTGAAATACAGAGGCGGTCAAAGCTTGCAAGCTTTTACATTCGGTAGATGTTTCTGAGCTTCCCTTATTCTAAATATTCACCTCTTGTGTTGCGCTTAATCGTTGCAACTACGGAAGTGAAAGTTCTAGAATCGGCGCGGAACAACTCAGTGGTGAGACTTGATTATTAAATTAAGTAAGGCATTTTTTTTGTTTCTGTGTGAGCAATTGGTAAAGCTACACTAACCAGCTTCGCCCAGTTGTGTTGGTTCATTCAGAACACTGCAAACTAAGCAAGGGGCCATGATTTTTCCTTTTTGCACGATGATACAACAGGACTAACTATTGAGAAGTAGTTGCGCCGCGGTGGCTCAGTGGTTATGGTGCTAGGAATACTTAGGAATACTTAGGGTTGGCAAAGTAACTCCCTCTTCGATACATTCTAGGTTCTAGCACTTCCTAACATGTTCGATCCCGGCCCCGGCGGTCGAATTTCCGGAGCCCTTCACTACGGCGTCTCTCATAGCCTGAGTCATTTTGGGACATTAAACCTCATAAACCAAACCAATCCTTGTGGGGATTGGGCATCTTGGGTTACCGGAGTGTGAAAATAAAATTGCTAAATTGGTTTTTGAGGAAAGGAAATGGCGGAGTGTCTGTCACATATCTCGGCGGACTCCTGAACGGCGCCGTAAGGGAAGGGAGGAAGGTAGGAATGAAAGAAGAAAGAGAGAAAGAGGTGCCAATTTCGACTGCCTGGGGATCTTTAACGTGCGCTGACATCGCACACAGCACACGGGCGCCTCTTGCGTTCCGCCTCCATAGAAACGCGGCCGCCGCGGTCGGGTTCGAACCCGGGTACTCCGGCTCGGTACACGGGCCCCTTACCTCTGAGCCACCGCGGCGGGGCCCGAGTGTGCGCCCGCTTCTGCCGTTTCGTTCGTTAGAGAGACCCTCCCCCCCGTGGGGGTGTCCGTGAGCGGAATGTGCCCCCGCTGTTTGTCCTCCATTGCAAGGGAAGTTCTTTTGAGAACCGCAGTAAATCACCCTCCCTTGCGTTCTTCCCGCTTCGACCTCGCGTCCTCATTGGGTCACTCCGAGTGACAAATGGGGGGGCGTTGTTTCGGCGAGAGGCGCTGAGCGGGAAATGAACGGCGAGATCGCCACCGACTCGGGGCAGCAGAAAGGTGCGTACAGTTTCGCTCCCGGGTGCCTCGGCCTTTGCCAGGGGCCCAAGAGCGCGGGTGCTTTAACGTGCGCACCTAGTATGTATGCTTGAGTCCAGGCCCGAACCTCCGGAGTCGTGTAGCCCGCCTGTGCGGCGCCGACGGGCTCTGGATTCGGGAGGGCCTGATTTGGCTGCGTCTCCATGATCGCCGGCCATTGCCGGTGAATGCGCGCGATGAGCCATCGACGTGCGACCTGCGTCGTCAAGATGTGCTCCGCGTATACCCCATCCTCCCTCGTGTTGCGTTGCGCCCTATTTTACCCTTTGGTTGGCCGCGTGGCATGCGATCGCCCTTAGGTGTGCCGTCACTCGGGTATGTAGTGTTTGCTTTGTACGCGCGGCTCCGCGGGCCCGCTTTCCGGTGCTGACAAGCCCACAACCTATTGCAAACTAGTATGACAGGAAGAGTCGGGCTTTACGTCTCTGCTGTGTTCGCCCTTCACTGCTAACAAGCTGTGTGGGTCAATTGTGCATCTTCAGAACAAAGAAAATTCACCGATTAGGCAAGAAAGAACCGCTGGGGAACGTACCCGACGTATTTTCTCAACAGGAGCAAAACTTCTTTTAGCCATTAATTAATGGCAGTTGTTTGTTGTTTCTTGTCGATAGCGAAGTGATTTCTAACAGTGGTTTCTCCTTCGTACAGCGGGAGGGCGCCTTACGGCTCAAGCGATCGTCGGCGACCTCACCGAAGAACAAATGAAGACGCTACCGTCGTCCGCAAGGCAGTCAACTGCCAACTGTCGGGTGAGTGTCTAAGTTCGTGGTTAGGCTTCCGGCATCCTCTTTCTGCACATGCGCGTGTTGTCCTAGAACCTCGCGGCAATTTTCTTGCTCATAGTTCTATAACAATTTTGAAATCTAGTACTCAACAGTGAAAAATGTTTGCTCTTAGTACTATTAATTATAGAGAGCATAATTAGTAATTTATATAAAGCCATGAATATAACTCAAATTATTGACTGTATCTGCGCATATCATGCATTTTTTATATGCTGAACTTTTATTAATTTTAAGATACATTATTTAGCGTCTTTAGAATGTTCTTCTTCAAGTCCCTATGGAATAAAATATCGGTTTGGAATGGAACCTACAAATGACGATGGCCCTTATTTGTTTGACATGGTTGTTGTACGTATGTCTAGATGCCCCCTGCAGAAGCTGTCAGTGATTTGAGTGTTTCCCTTCGACGCAGTCCTCCTGGCGTCTTCAGTCGGCTTATTTGTCCTGAACTGAGAGCTGAGCGCTGGAATGCCCGCTCAGCTGGCTGTAACGGGGTGAGTGAGTGGCTGCCGATATTTTTGTTGACAGCGGGAACTTTTGTAGGTTTATGGCATACCAAAATTGTTTGGAGTAGAGTGCTCTCAATTCAGGGCTCAAAATGTGACTTTGCTCTTTAGAAGGACTGCATTGCACTGAACGATATTATTTCTACGAAGAAAGTATTTAAAAAGATAAAACGCTCATGTAAGAACCAATGCCCTAGTTTGAGCCCTGTCTTTCTATAGCCTGCTTACGTGAGCTCGATTTGAAAATTTCATGTCCACACCAGAAACCGAGCGGTTACGTTCTAGAGTGATCGTCGCCTGTGTCCACTGGGTGTGCACTAGATATGCCCACGCGGCGACGGCAGTGAGCTTGCTATTCCCTCCAGCGTAGTCTGCGCTCAAGCAGAGCTTGCACTCCATGAGAAATAGCAGTTTAAGACCTAACATTACAATAAAAACGAAAATATTGCCTTTGATATAAAGGAGTAACGCCAACAGACATATCTTGCAGAGGAAGGAAAGGGGGGGGGCAGGATGCGCACTGCTTGCGGCAGCTCCTTTCGATATATCCACATTGTGGACGCTTGCGTAATGCCAGCCCCGCCGATTATTGAAAATGATTGCAGTAAAATTACCAGGCTGCTGTCCTTTATCACAAGGTCGAAACAATGCGGCAGTCTGCAGTTTCCCAGCACGATACGTAGTTTCGACATCCGTGACGAATTTTTATTAAGCGACTAAGAAAAAATTGTGATGTAGTGTAGTCCGAATTCGCTGCTTAGTTAACTCTAAATTTGGTTCATGCCGAAGTATGGCTAACTGTTCGCATAGATTGGGTATACCATTTCCCACTTGGGGAATTATGCACGTCTCGATGGCTTCGTAGACCCACGCGTATGCTCACGTTGGCGCTGCACATTGTACCCAGTGCAGGTGCCAGGCCAGCATCTGTCTCTCCGCAGGTTTAGATGGTGGAGTCATTAACGCCCTGCGCGACTCCAGGATGATGTCTGGAAAGGCTGTGTCTTTGTATGAGCCAAGGACAGAGGGATAAAAAGAACATAAACTCAGTATACTTGAAACGAATCGTATCTCCTCCTAACTGTCGTTTGGTCAAAAAACCTCACACAAAAATGAAACCACTCCAAAGCATGATTTCTTGGCAGCCTTAACATGCAGCACAGACTGCACGGCGTCTTCTGGAACTTCCTGGTCTACTCGTACAACCCAACGCTCAGCGTGAGAGCGCCTCTAATAAAAACAAAAGCTGTATGTACGTTTTGTCACACATGTATCTCTAGATGAAGATATTATTCAGAGATTTTGACAATATATGAGATTGTACGACATGTGATATATGCATATTTTATGATTACGCTACACTCTAAAACACGAACAGAGTAAAAAAGAACGAAGCTGTCCTCTAGCACTCTTCCTTTAAGGGATAGGGCATGTTTGTCTAGCCTTGAGGTAGATTTTCACCACTAAAAATATGGTTGGCAAAGGAAGCTAATCCCCTCTTCAAGACATTCTAGGTTCTAGCATTTCGTAATCTGCTCGATCGCGGCCGCGCCTGTCGAATTTCGATGGAGCGAAAAGCTAGATGCCCGTGAAGTGTGCGATGTCAGTGCACGCTAAAGAACCCCAGGTGGTCGAAATTTCCGGAGCCCTTCACTACGGCGTCCCTCATAGCCTGAGTCGCTTTGGGATGTTAAACCCCATAAACCAACCAATTTTTTAACTGAGGTTTCAATGCCCTCTATTCGCTAACCTCAGGACCTCCAGCGCCAGGTCCAAAACTCCTCCTCCCATTGCTAATTTCATCAAGTTCGTATACTTTGTAGTGGGAATGTACCGCCATTGCCCAACGTAGGCACTGCGCATATATAAAATCGAAATCTACTACGGAACTTGGTCAGCCTACCGTGCCCCTAAAATAGAGTACGCTAGAGAGCACCTTACCACCTTTAAACACCCATGCAGGCTTATTCCTGTTTAGGGTGCAGTACGAGGTTATTGCATCCTATAGATATTTTCAGCGCCGCGCGAGCTTCCAGGCAGCGGTGACGTTACGATAGTCACGAAAGCATCTTATATGGGCGTCTTTGGTGCTACCTGACCGCGATTGGCAACCTGTTAACCCTCGACGCAGGTAGCAGGCAGGGGCCGTGACCGTGGCGACTGGACCCCTTGTGCCGAAGCAGATTGGATTGGAAAACGTTTATTGTCAGCACTGAGCCCTAGTGGGCATTATACTAGGTGGCTTCGAGCCCATGGCTCTTGGCGACCTTGTGAGCCCACTCAGTGGCCCGGACTTGAGTCAACGGGTCTGAGCTGGCCAGTAAAGCCTCCCACCGCTCTCGAGAAGGGACTGGTAGTAGGTCCGCCGGTGGCGGCGCCTTTCTGCAGCTCCATAAAATGTGGTCATATCCGGCTATCTCGCCGCATTGTTTGCAAGTAGCGTTGTATTGTGTTGGATACATGTGTGCTAGTCTCGACGGGCTAAAGAAGGCTCGCGTCTGGAGCCAACGCCACGTTACCTCCTGGCTTTTGTCGAGCTTTTTGTCTGGTGGCGGATAGATCCTCCTTTCCATGTTAAACTGATTGGTGTATTCGTGAAATTATATGAATGCATCTCTCGTGAAATTTGGGGACTCAACCCGGCTCACTGCTCGGCTGACATAACCTCGAGCTATACTGTGAGCCAACTCGTTTCCCCTGTTCCCCGAGTGTGCCGGCACCCATATTAGTTCCACCTCTCTTTGGTCCCAGTCTTTATCTCTTAGGATTCGTTCTGCCTCCTGGGAGGTCATACCCCACGCAAAATTGTTGATAGCCACCTTGGAGTCGCTAATTATGGTGACTGCTTTGGTGCTGGCCATTGCCATGGCGATAGCCGCCTCCTCCGCTGTCCCTGAGTTTTTTGTTTTGACCGAACCGGCTGTTAATGTTTCACCCGAGTCGTTCACGGCCACGACCACAAAGGAGTCGCCTCCTTCGTATTCCGCCGGTCATTCATGAGTGCATCCTCCTCAGGCACGTCTCTCTGCAGCCTTAGCCGCGTTTCAATTCATTCATTTTGCTTTAAGCCCCCTTCAGCTGTCTTTCTCATCAGCCTAATCTTTCATCATCATCATCAGCAGCAGCAGCAGCATCCTAACTACGCCCACTGCAGGGCAAAGGCCTCTCCGATATCTCTCCAATTAACCCTGTCCTTTGGCAGCTGCACCCACCGTATTTCCGCAAACTGCTTAATCTCATCCGCCCGCCTAACTTTCTGCGGACCCCTACTCCGCATTCCTCCTCTTGGAATCCACTCCGTTACCCTTGGAAAGCATAACCTTTACAGAAGTTTAAAGATATACATGTATTTATGTGCGGTGTATGAAATCGACACTAAAGTGTGCATTTAGCGGCTTGTTCTGTGCGACCGCCTCAACGTGTGCACCATGTGTTAGAAATTGATTGAATTTGAATGTTTATTTTCATAACGATAGCTCTACTCGATGCACCAACCGCGCTCAACACCGCGGAACCTGTCCGCTATCATAAATTGAGCTTCAGCCTTAGACAAGCACAAAATGTGCTTAGGTAGTAGAAAAAATAGGCAGACGAATGGGAGCCGAATCCGTGAAGGCGCGAGGCCTGTACGCTATCGCCACAGCCGAACACGCCTCATGCTGTTTTTGCTGTTGCCGTGGTGGCATGCCTCATGTTAAACTGCACCACACTGCTACGCTATGCATTGCGGTGAGTCTTCCTCATCCATTTCCATCTGCTCTCTCCGTCCGCACCACCCGCTCATCGTCATCTAGCACAGACCCGTCCTTTCGAACTGATTCCCCGGCCCAAATTAGACCCACCCTCCAAATTTGGCCCTCCCCGATTACGACCAAAGTCGATGTCCAGCGTGTCCGACACGATGGCAATCTCCGAATTCGGCCCGAGTTGTTTCCAAAATTTGGGCCGGGTCACCGCCAAAATTTTACCTTCAGCATCTAGAATAGATGGTCAGTTTATCCAATATTGGCGCGTTTCACTGAGAAGACTAGAAGACCAAGTGCGCTGAGGTGGCGCTCCTTTGTGTTCCTTCTCACGTTCTCGTCGCATGCTTTTGCGGGCTCGTTATGTCTCCTGTACCAAGCGCTGAAGCCCCAATCGAATGCCCTATGCCGTTGCTTCCAGCAGTTTCATTTTGGCAGGCAGCCTCCAAAGTCAGCGCGTTAATGTAATAAAAACTTCCCATTTACCCGTATTAGCCCTTTAGCTTTCGAATATGGCGTACTGTTCAAATATGGCGTACTGTGCCATGCTTCACTGTGCTTTAGGTTTATACACGCCATCCCACAATGCATTTTGTAAACTTATCACAGCACCTAATTTTCCTCCTCTATCCCATTGAACTACTTTCTACTAGTATCCACTTTGATACTTTCGTAGTGGATACTATTCAAAGTGAATACTAATCGAAAGCCCCTCCTTTCCGTTTCGCACAGAAAGCCGATCAACCATGATTTACGTTAAACAAATGGATAATGATTGAGCGCACAGTCTAGAGTCAGTTGGCGTGGAATGGTCCCATTCTCACTGCTGCGCGCCTAAAATGCGTTGCCTTCCCTCACTGTTATCGGCAGCCTATACATGCCGTTCTCACTTCGTCTCTCCATGTTAGGCCTCTAACCTAGAGCGCCTGTTCTATCGCTAGATATATTCCTCCGCAACATACTTCGCAATTTCTCTCCCTTCCTTCTCCAGCTCGGGCTGTGTGTCCTCCTTGGAAGCCAAAGCTGGGCTGGATCGCCTTCTCTCCGGCAACAGCAGGAGGTGACAGCGCGAGGCAGTGCATCAGTGGCAGGGAGCGGGGACCACTTCGCGCAAGCCAAGAGGAAACCTGCGTCGATTCAAAGGCGGAGGCATCTAAGGTGAGGACAAAACCGCTTCAGTGTTCCTCACGCAGTGTGCTGTAGCGAACTCTCACTGTGACTACCGGAGACACAATGATGATGCGGATGAGAACGTTCCTGTGCGCTGCCTGCGTCCAATGACGTGAATCCACGCAAGAAGGAAATAGCTCTTCTCTGCGCCCTGGAGACATCCTTTCCGATATCAACCTCCGAGAGCTGGATTGGCCTTGCATCACCCCTCGCCCCAAGCTCACCCCACAGGTCGAGGAAAAGGACCCAATTAAACATAGCTTCTTTCCCAGAACTGTATCGAATGGAATCCCTTGCCTCCTCATATTTTCCCGACATTGAGCATCACCTTCTCATTTCATGAGTTTTTATGATGCCCGTGTACTTGATTGTTGTTTTTGTTTTTCTCTGGCAACATTACCTGCCCATGGTCGCCATTTCTTGTAAAATGTTTCAACGTTGGTTTAAATCTTGGTAGCATTTGTTGGTTTTGAAGAGCTTCAGTAACCCTCTCGCAACATCAAATGCAGTCCTAAATTAGTATAGTCCAGAAGAGCTGGCACGCACCTGCGAAATTTCGCACATTCTTTTACCGGGTGCAACATGCTCCGCACTACACACTGACCAGCGCACCGCAACGCTCGATATGTGGGGACACCTCTAGACAGCGAAGAAATGCAGCTTTTTTTCTTTTCTTGTTCCTAGACTTTTTGTCGCCACCTGTAACGCTGCAGTGGTCGCTGAATGAAATCTGCATGTCTGCCTTTGTACAGCAGAAGCAGGCGCAGTCTCGGCTGATGGGACCATCGGTGCAGAAGCAGATGAGTTGTGCAGACGGGGTGGGCCGGGCAGTCGTCACGTGGGTGCAGCCCTGAAAAGGCGGTCGTTTCTCGGCGCAATGGCGATGGTCCGAAACAAAGACAAAGAGGTGAGGAGAAAAGGGAAGGGTTGACTCTGTCCAGACGGTCGGGTCACTCACTTGGCCAACTGTCGTTATCATTGAAGAATGCTTGGCATGCAGCTATTGTCTTAACATACCTGGAAGTGAATTTTGTCAGCAATATTGTTGTAAAGAGAATTCCGCAACGTAGGCAATGGACATCCGTTCCTGTCACATCGAGCTCTCACGGTCACGTGACCAGCGCGGGGGTCACGACCGTGCATGCGCATTGGTATCGTAGTGGTAGCGAAGGTGGCCACAAAGTGTGTAGGTCATAAACTTTTACTTCCGGCCGCAGGTGCTAACAAACGACAGCATCGCGTAGCATAGCGTAAACATTTCGTGATTTATACATCGGGCAAATCTTTTTGTGCGGTTTGGACGCCAAGGAGGACATCTGTCAGGAACAGCGTCCAATAAATACACGAATAAATAATTCAATTGACTCGCGAACCAGAAGCCGCCACGGCATACTGTCCTCGGCTTTCGCCTCTCAATACTTTAGTTGTCATAGTGTCCTCGCAATTTTTTTTCCATGCCTGGGCGTCGGCTCAAAACCGGTCGTTCAAGGAAAATCAAGGCTAACAGCGCTACTTGCGGGGATGTAGCAAATGCTCGACTATGTGGCTCAAAAGCAGACCATGTGTCCCGAGAACATTTGACCGGCCCATTATCCGTGCCCGCAGGTGGCAGCGCCTGTTCCCGATCTGGGTACTGGATTGCTACTAATAAGATGACAAAAAAGTTCTAGCGATATTTCCAACTAAATAATTTCTTCTAAATATTTCTTCTTCTAGAGTATAGATGCATTTTCGTAAACAGCGACAAAAATTCATTGGTTTACATGGATGCTTTTCGCAGTAGCATCGGCGTTCTGGATGTGCGCCCTGTACGAAGCGGGACTCGTCACTACGGTCGCCTTGTCCGTACTGAACTCGGGGTAAGTTTGATTACTACTTCGTTGAACTTCCAAAGCTTTTTTCTTTGCCTTCCCGTTAATGTGCCTTCGAAATGTCATCATCATCATCATCATCATCAGCCTGACTACACCCACTGCAGGGCAAAGGCCTCTCCCATGTCTCTCCAATTAACCCTGTCCTCTGTCAGTTGCCGCCACTGTATCCCTGCAAACTTCTTAATCTCATCCGCCCACCTAACTTTCTGCCGTCCCCTGCTACGTTTGCTTTCTCTTGGAATCCACTCCGTTACCCTTAAGGACCAGCGGTTATCTTGCCTTCTCATTACATGCCCTGCCCAAGCCCATTTCTTCCTCTTGATTTCAACTAAGATGTCATTAACCCGCGTTTGTTCCCTCACCCACTCCGCCCTCTTCCGATCTCTTAACGCTACACCTATCATTTTCCTTTCCATAGCTCGCTGCGTTGTTCTTAACTTAAGCTTAACCCTCTTTGTTAGCCTCCACGTTTCTGCCCCATAGGTGAGAACCGGTAGGATACAGCTGTTGTATACTTTTCTCTTCAGGGATATTGGTAAGCTACCATTCATGATCTGAGAGAACCTACCATATGCGCTCCACCCCATTCGTATTCTTCTAGTTATTTCCCTCTCATGATCCGGATCTGCGGTCACTACCTGCCCTAAGTAGACATATTCTCTTACTACTTCCAGCACCTCGCTACCAATTGCGAACTGCTGTTCCCTTGCTAGGCTGTTGAACATTACTTTGGTTTTCTGCATGTTAATTTTTAGCCCCACCGTTCTGCTCTGCCTGTCTAACTGATTGATCATGCTTTGCAGTTCTTGTCCTGAGTGGCTTAGCAAGGCAATGTCATCAGCGAATCGCAAATTACTCAGGTTTTCTCCATTAACTCTTATCCCCAACTGTTCCCATTCCAGTCCCCGGAATACCTCCTGTAAGCAGGCAGTGAAGAGCATTGGCGAGATCGTGTCTCCCTGCCTGACCCCTTTCCGTATTGGAATTTTATTGCTGACTTTATGGAGAACTATATTAGCTGTGCAGTCGTTATAAATATCTTCCAATATTTTCACATAACACTCTTCTACACCCTGATTCCGCAATGCCTGCATGACAGCTGAGGTTTCTACCGAGTCAAATGCTTTCTCGTAATCAATGAAGGCTATATATAAGGGTTGGTTATATTCTGCGCATTTCTCTATCACCTGATTGATAGTGTGAATGTGGTCTATTGTCGAGTATCCTTTACGAAAGCCTGCCTGATCATTTGGTTGACTAAAGTCCAAGGTTGTCCTGACTCTATTAGCGATTACCTTAGTAAATACCTTGTAGGCAACGGACAATAAGCTGATTGGTCTGTAATTCTTCAAGTCCTTCACATCTCCTTTCTTATGAATTAAGATAATGTTAGCGTTCTTCCAAGCTTCTGGTACTCTCGAGGTCACAAGGCATTGCGAATAGAGGGTGGCTAGTTTTTGTAGCACAATCTCTCCTCCGTCCTTCAACAAATCTGCTGTTACCTGATCCTCACCAGCTGCTTTCCCTCTTTGCATTGCTCCTAAGGCTTTCTTTACTTCCTCCTTCGTTACTGGCAGGATGTCCCATTGCTGTGCTTGACTGCCTCCCTCAGTAACTTGATGATTACATTCGCTACTGTATAGATTTGTGTAGAACTCTTCGGCTAATTCAACTATCTTATCCATATTGCTGATGACATTGCCCTGTTTGTCTTTTAGCGCATACATCTGGTTTTTACCTATGCCCAGTTTTCTCCTCACTGATTTTAGGCTACCGCCGTTCCTTAGAGCATGCTCAATTTTCTCCATGTTAAACTTTCTTATGTCGGCTACCTTGCGCTTATTTATTAACTTCGATAGTTCTGCTAGTTCTATCCTGTCTGTGGAGTTAGACGTCCTCATGCTTTGGCGTTTCTTAATCAGATCTTTGGTCTCCTGAGATAGCTTGCTGGTATCCTGTCGAACCATCCTACCACCTACTTCTGCGACGCACTCTGTAACGATAGCTGTAAGATTATCATTCATTGTTTCAACACTGCGGTCGTCTTCATCAGTTAAAGCGGAAAATCTGTTTTGCAGCGACATTCTGAATTCCTCTACCTTCCCTCTTAATGCTAACTCGTTAATAGCCTTTCGCTTCACCAGTTTCCTCCGTTTCCTCTTCAAATCTAAGCTAACACGAGACCTTACCATTCTGTGGTCGCTACAACGGACCTTACCGAGGACCTCCACATCCTCTACGATGCCAGGGTGTGCGCGCAATATGAAATCTATTTCATTTTTAGTCTCACCATTGGGGCTCTTCCAAGTACACTTCCTGTTTGCTCGTTTGCGGAAGAAGGTATTCATAATCCGTAAATTATTTCTATCTGCGAACTCTACTAATAACTCTCCCCTACTGTTCCTAGAACCTATGCCATAGTCACCTACCGCCTTGTCTCCAGCCTGCTTTTTACCTATATTTGCATTAAAGTCGCCCATCAGTACAGTGTACTGTGATTTTACTTTGGTCATTGCCGATTCCACATCCTCATAGAAGCTTTCAACTATCTGTCAACGAAATGTATGTTGACAATATACGAAGTCTTAAAAGAAAACTATTAACGGCAAGCGAAGGCTGAATTCTGCTGTGTTCTGCTGCGTATGAAAAGGACCTTTTTGCTCCGTAGCTTCCGCTTCAGTGCCAGTGAGCTTGATAAACTGACCTTTATAGGGAACAGTCCTCCGCCACCATCTGTTGATAAATCTTTACCACTGTTGTGGGCACAAAACAGTTTTGGTTTCGTTCGTGCTGAGATTGGCGGGGAGATTTAGCGTTTCGCCTCATTCGTCGGCAGCAAAACGTCACAAAAATGACCCACCGTCATTTTGTGCCCGTGGAAATGATAGCGGCAATTGGGTACTTCATTTGAAAATTTCTCATCATCCCAGTAACCTTTTTTGCGTACAAGAAGAATGTTTCTAGTATTCCCGTACAACCATGTAAGATGTTTAAGCTCCTTGCTTGTGTTGATACTCACTTGTGTGTTCCTTTTCTGGAGCAGTGAGACGACCTAGCCTACCTGGAACCGTAGCGTCAGCTCAAGCTCGTACCGTGGTTCCGAGCCCCAGCTGAGGGCAATGGAATCCTGGATAAAGAAGTGCCAACCACTACTACCCCCACCAACGTCTTCTTAACCCGCAACCCGTAATCCCAATTTCTGTCAGTAAAGTTTGTCAGTCAATCAATTGTCCACTCACCTATTTCTTTCCGTTCCTACTATTGATCATGATAGAAAGTGATCAATTTGATGTCCGCATGATAGCGGACATGACTTAATCAGCAGTCTAGTCTTATGACACATTATATAGTTCGACTAGAGCATGCAGATATTTTAACCACCGGCCACTTGAATCGCTGACGCCTGGCTCTCCTGTAAACACTACCCGTAATCCTAATTTCTGTCCGCAAAGTTTATCAATCATTCAATTGTCCACTCGCCTACTTATTTTCCTCCCTATATATTGATAACAGAATGTGATCAATTTGGTGTTTTACATAGCGGACATGACTTGGCAGCTAAACCTGAGGTTTGTCATACGTGTAAACTAATCGGCAGTGTAGCCTTAAGACACACTTTACTGTTGGTATAGAGCATGCAGAAATTACCATCGGCCACCAGAGTCGCTAACGCCAGGCTCTTCTTGCTAAATTATAGGAGTGGTAATGATGTGTACGTCTGCCTATATAATTATCGTCCAATAGGGAAGAATAACCGCAAAAGGACACCAGGCATCAGTAGGCAGCACAAGGCGGTGTTGGCAATTGGGTGTTTCCCTCTACTTCGCCTACCACAGTCAGCACCAATCACTTACTCCCAACGGGCACCTACAATGCTGTCTAACGCGACGTCCTCTACGTGGACGCGGTGACATATCCAACCAGGCTATTACACCGCTGTCGCCGCCTTCGAGGATGGCACCATCTGGGCCGCAGCCACCCTCCGAGCCAACCGTACAGAGAGGCTGAGAGAGCGGCCATCACCTTGGCGCTCGTACACGCTACATAGGATCCCAGCAACACGGAATACACTCCCAAGCTGTGTACCGTCGATATCGGCAAAGCGTTGTCACTTCCTTTTGTCCTTTCAGAAAAAATATTAACCACCTGAAAAGGGAAAGGAGCCAGGACCAGCAACGCTTTGCAGGGCTTAAAGCCAATTCATTTTATTTATTTATTTATTGGTACATACTGTCAATCCCATATGGGATTATAACAGGAAGGGCATAAGTTGAACAGTCTAAAGCACAATAAGGCAAGCAAGCATAATACAATGGTAAACACTCAGCGTTGGGGGGGTAAGATGTTTAACAAGAACTCAAGAATAGAAGTAAAGGGGTATAAACTTTCAAATCGACGGAACAGAGAACAGTAATCATGGAACAGAGCAGACACTGGAAGCCAATGAATCAATATTTTAGAAATAATAGGCAAAAATGGAAGGTAATGCAACGAAAGACCATATAGAAAGCGCACACAATGAACACGATTTGTGCCTGACTGGAAGGCGGGTACATACACAAAAGTACGTCAAGCATTTATTCCGTACCCAGTTGGTGTTCGACGAGGGCTACAAAGGTATTTAATGATGAGCAGCTTGTGATGGTTGGGTCAAGGGTATTCCATTCGCGTATGGTTAGTGGGAAGAATGAGTGTTTAAAGCAGTCGCTCCGGAAAGTGTACTCGTTTAAAGTATGAGAGTGCTTATGGGGTGTGGGCCTGGTATCTGTAAAGGATAAATATTTAGAAGTGTCAATATGAAGCTAAGCTGATTATTGAGCAACTGGTGCATGAATCTAAGACGTGCTAGTTTGGCTCTCTTCTGCAAGGTAAGCATACCAGCTTTATGGAGTAGGTCAGTTGGTGAGTCAGTTTGGCTATATTTATTAAAAATGAATCTGATTGCCTTCCTTTGTACTTATTCTAGTTTACTTACATGTTGTTTAGTAGAGGGAAACCAGACAGTATTAGAGTATTCAAGAATTGGCCTTAAAAGGGTATTATAGGCTAATAGTTTTGTCTCTGAGGGTGCTAGTTTGAGGCGCCTTCTCAGGAAGAAGAGTCTTTTTAGAGCATTTGATGTAATGTGAGTTATATGGAAGCTCCATCTAAGGTCATGGGATAAGATTACACCGAGGAATTTGTGTTCCACAACTTGGGGGAGTAGGATATTACTAATGACATACTGAGATGCTGATTTTTGTATTTTCCTGGTTATTGATAACGCGGCGGATTTTTTTACGTTTAGGTTCATTTGCCAATCGTTACACCATTTATTTACTGCTTCAAGGTCGTCGTTCAGAGCTACATTGTCTGCTGCTGAACTGATCTCGCGGTATATAATGCAATCATAATAAACAATTCATAATAAAAACGGAACTAAAGGGTCAAAATGAAAATTAGGGAACAGCAGGGAAGTAAAAAAAGGGAGAAAACCATAGAAAACCACAGTCGGAACGCAATGTGCGCACAACCACCCGACACATTCTCGCATTAAGAGGCTCGTTTATCCAAGAGAGGATAATCACGTGGGTTCCCGCGCAAGCCTCGATACCCGGCAAATTTTGCGGTCGTATTGACCCAAGAGCTATTCCAACCGAACACCGGAAAGTCGGATGCCCAAACCCACGCACGAAATTTCGCGGTCTCTATACCCACACACCATCAAATCGCTACTCATTACAAAATCAGCCGCTTCTCACCGTACGCTAGATTCACAAGTACATACCGGCGGCAACTGCAGACAAACTGTTCCATCTATTTCTACCTCCTCCATCGCTACCACTTTACCCTGACCCTCCCACTTTGCTTCAGATGCGGGATGACAAAGGCCGCCCTCATGCGCTACCTGCGGGAGTGCCTCCAACCCCTGGCAGTACACCCCATCCCCAAGCCACCCCCCTTCCTCATGGGAGGCCGCTCTGCGAGCTGTTCAAACAGCTGTCGAAACATGGCTGGTAGACAAGAGCTCTCCGTGAAGCCTAGCCACGTGGACTACTGGTCAAGTAGGAGCCACCCTCCAGGACCCATTTTTTTGCTTCAAAACCACCACCACCTCCTGCAGTAATTTTATCAATAACTGTCACGCTACCAGCCTCCATCAGTTTCTCTCCATTTCTTGCAGGAAACCTCATGTAACTCGAGAAAGCTTCGCTAAGGTGCTTCTATTGGAGTTCCTTAAAAGCATTCTAATACGTTTTGGACCCAATATCGCCGCCTAAAGATCTGCACCACCGCGCGCAGGCTTCGCTATACAGACTATATACACAAGCATTTGCGGCTCCCCGCCACGTGGGCAATTCCCTGGACACTGTGGGTGATGCCAGTCACATGGTGGAATCATTTCCGTGCCCTCGACGCACCACACCCGGCGTCTATGAAGCTGATAATGCCTCTAATTGAATGAGACACACCCGCTGCCATCTCTGAAGCTTTCCGCAGGTGACATACCCCTTTAAAGGCGAAAGCCTTTAATGCCTTATCGTTGTCGGCAGAAGGGTGTCAGCAGAGGTTTCACGCTTTTCTAGTCAGACAAGGAAACGAAATCTTTGTGCACGATGGTATTCGAACCACCATCCTTCCGGTCCGCAACCGAGCGTGCTAATGACTTTTTTATGGTATTTATTTACATGGTTCTGTACAGAAAGGATATATACATAAGTGTGTGTGTGTGTATAAACACACAAAAACAATTATGTACAGAGCCCCTAGGTAGGCGCTACAAGGCACAGGCATAATAGTAAACATATAACTAAAAAGCCAGTAAGGATATACAGCGCATCAGGAGAGGAAACCAATCCGGTAAAAAGTCTAATTCTTTGTAAATGTCCGTTACTTGCAGCAACATTCGGCTAAAATGAATTCTGGGCGAAACAACAGGTTCAACGTTGCGGTCTTGCATGCGCGTTTTCCAAAGGCTAAGAAGTCCAATCAGAAGAATCGCATCATAGGGGCTCGAGCCAGGTTAGGAAACAACAAGGTAGCGCACACTGTAGAAATTTAGGAGAAAATCTTTCTGTAGCGTTCTCTGCAACACATCCCAAACCAAAATCGCATCTTTGCAGTCTATAAAACAATGTTCAATTGTGTCAGGCACATGCACAAGCGGCAGTTTACAGAAGACGCAAAAATGTTTTTCCTATAGAGCCACGTGTTGACAGGTAGAGTTTCGGTGTGTAATTTATAGAAAAAAGTTTTGGTGCAAGGATAAATTGGCATTTTACGCACTCGCTCTAAAACATCATGACCCATGAGCCCAAAGTAGACAGAACGGTATAGTGGGGGCGGGAAGAGCATCGATATCAAATCCCTGTGGAAGTTTTTGCGCGAAACGGTTTTCAAATGAGTACTTATATTCTGTTTCGCGAGCGTGCTAATGACTACGCTACTTCCTGGCAACGCATATGTAGTTCCACGGCAGCTAGACACAAAGCGCAAAGCGACCTCGCTTTGCACTTTGCATCAAGCGGCCGTGGTAGTTCTTTTTGTCTAGGACGGTAGAGAGTGCAGAAAGGCGTCGAATCAGACGGATGCCTCCCGAATGCCCTCCAGTGTCTCCAGCATTTAAGATTCACAAACAATTGTGTCCTTAATTAACAATTTAACCACACAACAGTGACACAAGCAGCAGCACCGCGCTAAAGGCTTTCGCCTCACCACACTTTAGGTCAACAAAGTGCCCCCCTCAATTTTTTACAGAAGGAATCTCTTCGGCGCTTCTCGCGCGTTTTCTTTCTATCACGTAGATGTAACCTTTCCGGCGGTCTAACTCGCCATGAGGAGGGCTCACTGCGGAGAATTGAAGTGGGCGCTGTTCCTCCTCCGGTCCGGGCATCCCGCATATCCGGGTCGCAGACCATTCCACTAACATTGCCCTTCTTCGCTTCTTCTACGAAGGTAGCGAAGCATCGTTTTTGAAGGGAACTTGCCCCGGGCATCAGGCTGTACGCTAACGACATCTGCGCAGCCAGGTCTAACACCCAAGCAGGACGCCAAACACACGCATGTGGATGCACGGACCTCAGCCTCGAGCCCTTACAGCATTCATCAATGAAAGCAGCCTGTTCTTTTATGACGAAGCGCGCATTCTCACAATAAAAAATAAGCTTCGAGATGACCTCGCTTGGGCAGGGCATGTACTGCGAAGGCAAGATAACCGTTGGTCCTTAAGGGTAACGGAGTGGATTCCAAGAGAAGGCAAACGTATAGCAGGGGACGGCAGAAATTCAGGTGGGCGGATGAAATTAAGAAGTTTGCGAGGATACGGTGGCCGCAACTGGCAAAGGACACGGTTAAATGGAGAGACATGGAGAAGCCTTTGCCCTGCAGTGGGCGTAGTCAGAATGATGATGATATAATGAACAAACAGCGTTAAAGAAGAGGAAGAGCAAGCAGGACGAGCTGATGATGATGATGACTGTTGACGGAGTGAAATTACGCACTTTGCGCCTGCGCGTGCGCATGCTCAATAGAGAAGAACGCGCGCCGGCAAATGTCAGGCCCACTGAGAACCTAAAAGCATTTCGCACAAGGAGACGAAAAAGAGGCGGCCGGGAACGCTTAGATCTCGAGACAGGCGCCATTAAGCCTGAGGACATCATCATCATCGCTATTGCTTCTGGGAGATCGCTCATCGGTAGCCTGGTCGCATGCCTCTCCCTCCCTCGCTGCTCGTTCCGAGGCTTATTCTAGCCAGAAACATGGATTCTCACTGCCAGCTAATCCCGCCGTCCCCTAGCGATTCAAAGGAGTCAACGCAGAACAGCGCTGATGATTCAGGTAAACCACTTCTTTGGGTCGCCGAGGTAACCAGCGGAACTTGCCGTGTGCTTTCACCCACCTGGGATTCATAGCGCGCCGTGACATCGCACAGTACGCGGGCCTCTGGCACAATTCGCCTCCATCGAATTGTACCCGCCATGGGCGGAATCGGGCGCACGCGTTTTTTGGGGTCAGCAACCGAGCATTAGAACTACTCAGCCAGTGCGGCGGTTGTCGCCGTTGTATGAAGCAAATTCCAAACCGCTACCTTTCGGAACCACTCGGAAGTGGTACCTTTGAGTGACCAGGGGACTGCGGCGAAGGCACATCATAACAATGACATAACCTTCCCGGAGAAAGAGTGCCTGTGAAAGCAGGATATCCGCAATTTCCGTGTGGTTTTCTCAGCAACGCACGTTCGTTTCTGCGAAGAAGAAACGTTGGTCGTGTTTACGAGATATAATCTATCCATCTGTAGTAGCCACTTGCGTAGTTTGCAATTTCACTATGGTGTCTCTTGAAGCTGGCGTTTTACCAACTGCGAGAACTCAATCAACTCGAAAAGAGGTTCGCACAAGCCTGAATTATTCGGGACAGATGAAGTATGCGAAAACGCGAACTCAATGAAAACTAACGTGCACCTTTAAATGCATAGCCATTTCAGTACACTTTCCATCATTACGGCCTCCAAAACTTGGTAAAAATATGAGTGAAACGCCCATGCAATGAGCTTTTTGGGTAGGCGTTAGATATGTGTCTACAAGGGTGCTTTAAAACAACTCGTGCCTGAGCCCCAAAATTTCTCCAACACGATGCAAGGCAGCTTTTTTTGTTTTGATTCCATTTTCTTTCTTTTCGTGGTCTTCGCAGGTCTCCACTATGGTCGACGGAACAGTGAGACAGCTCTGCAAGACCTTGAACTGACGGAAGATCGTAAGTGTTCGAAAGAGAGACGAGCTTAAAATAAGGATTGCAATTGCATATTTATTGCTTCATTCGTCCGTTACAATGCTCTTTCTTGAGTCCGCTTGGTTGTGATTAGCTTTATTTTTTCTCTCTCTCTTTTCGCTTTCTATTGTTACGTCGTAAAGTTTGTTACTTTCTGCGCTTTGTCATTCGCGGTCTCCTCAAACATTATGATCAGCAGTGGTTTTATTTCTGAGCATAACCTCTGCAGGTCGCATAAGAAGTACGTAAATTTATGTCCTAAGTAGTAATAATTGCTTATAGGCAAGGAAGGATGCTGCAGCGCCCTCTATCATGGTTGGCGTTCAAGCCATGCCGTAAGGGAAGGAGTCGAGAATGGTGCGGATTGAAGAAATATATTCCCCGGGTTCGAAAGCTAGCGGATAACTTCGACGACCTCGTGTTCGTCGTTGACATCGCACTGTACACTGCTGTATGTCGCTTGAATAAAATAAACTGGGCCACAGCCACCCCGCTACGATCCTATGTTCTTTGGCCACCAGCCGAACGCAATAACCAACAAGACCACTCTTCAGCAATGCGATATTTTCCCGTCATTTCATCTAGGATGCTAAATTCAAAAGGTATCGCGCATGAAATACGTCAAAAGCATTTGAGAAGGGCTGCTACGAAAAGGCAGTACCGATTGGAAAACATTGGCTCCACCGCTCGAATCGTACCTTCACATTACACGAGCCGTATGTATGAAACTTTAGAAAACCTTAAATCCGCTGTGCACGGGACATAGAATGTGTTGCGTATCTTTCTGCACTGTTCACATGGTTGTAGACACTGCGTTAATGGTTGTAGACACTGCGTTAATGTAGATGGTGGCGTTGTTGCGTCTGTTGTGGCTAACAATTGCCTTGCTTGCTTAGAAAAAGCAGCGATTAATTTTCGCTAATCCTTTCTTTCTTCATCATTTCAGTCAAAATGTAAGCATTTACATCCAGCTTGAACCTCATTTTAAAATATCGCTTCTGGTGCTTTACCGATACATTGCACTGTGAACGGTCGTGCGCTCAGCCGAGGAGACCTTCCCAAACTTATAACAACTTAAACTCTCAAAACTGCCGAGACTTGTGAATCTGTTGCAAATTTGCAGCGCACTCTCAACAATGCCGAAACTGATCCATCTATTGCACACTTGCAGTGCAACCAGAAATAAAGACAAAATAAGCGAATAGCACACGCGTTGTGTGTTCCTTACGTGGCCTTGCTTTAAAATGACAGCTTTTGTACGGACAAATCGTAGAACTTCCCCGATATATGGCCGTTGTGTGACATACGGGTGGTGTAGCCTTCATTGCAAGAGTAGAGGGTAATCCTCAGCAGCGGATGAAAAAGGCGTGAGGTTGAAACAAATATAAGGATAAAGAAGCTAAGCCTTCGGAAAGGAAAATCAAAGCCAGAAAGCTGGAGCGATGGACGACATGGAGCAGAGGTCTTCCGAAAGAGGAGGGAAGTTTCAACCTACAGCATGAATAGTGCGCATGCAGTGTGGCTGCCCGGTACCGGAATTAGAGGCGCCGCTTTGCTCCGCCTAGCTTGAATGGCGACAAGCCGAAGAAAATGCAGGATATTTCTCGCATGTATACCTTTATGCTCGTCCCGCCCGTCCCTTATAGGTCTTGAATTCCCTACGGATACCACGCACTTGAAGCTCCCTTGAAAGATGGCTGTGCCAATTTTTCTTAACTGAAAATTGGGTGAGATGCATGTAACTTAGCTTGTTCCCAGCAAATGCGTAAGGATTCTTGCAAACACCTACTACTGCTTTTCTAGTAAGCTTGTGCTATTACAGACAACATGAATTATAAGAACCTGTATCGACTCACCTCAAAACATGTTTTCACGTACTCAGGTTTGCATGTATAACAAGAGGTTTTTCTCTTAGCCACCCGCAACGGATCGTTTTTGATTCAGAAGCTCAGTTCAAGTAAATAGAGGTAGCCTGCTGATACAGCAATTGCTTGATCAGGGTTTCTCTTCGGGTGAGCTGGTCCGTCATGACAAAATTTTTAGCGCTTGAAAGACGCGGACAGACATGAAAGTCTTTGTAGGGTAAGGCCCAGTTGTCTGCTTCGTATCTGTCCCTGTCTTTGAAGCACTGAAAGTTTTGTAAATGACTTGCTGCTCTAGCTGTGCTACTTCTGGCCCAACAGAACCTTCCGCTGATGTTGTTAGGCATGCAGATTGTCTGTTGCTTAACGTCTGCATCTGCTATTCTCACGGGAGTGTTCTAAGCTGCTCTCTTTTTTGGCGGCATGCAGGTATTCTCGTGAGAGCATCGCGCAGGTTGTTGTCGGGCTGTTTACCCTGACCGTTCTCGGCAGCATGTTCGTCGCCTACTACTTCATCTTGCAAGGTGCGAACGCGACGCTGTCAAGAAACGGTGGCGTCGAGAGCTGCCATGTGTCCGCGGTGGAAAGTTTAATCATGGCGTTTCGCTCGTCGCTAACACGTACACTTCGTTTCTTCTGGTTGTTGCCGACGATTCACAGGAGCGTATAGTGTTTCTTCGTTTTCTGGCCTACGCACATGGCGGTTGCTACGCCGAACTTGCCGCCAATCAATTAAACTGATTATTAAATCTATCAATTTGAGGGGGCGCCAGGTGCTCACTTTAGATTTTTTTCTTGTGGAACACTACGCCGACGGCGATGCTTTTGAATGCGCAGGAAGACCTCTGCACAAATATTCCTTCCAAACTTTTGAACATAATGACATCACGGATGCGATTTAGTATGAGCTAAAGGGGAAGGAGAGATGAATCTTTTAAAGTTGCCGTGCTGGCTTCGATGCAGCTAAGCAGAGTAAAACAGTGCCTTCCGGCATACCTAGTGAGCTTTTGCATTCGTATCACACATGCATGAATGATTTCTCCGGACACTTTAGTGCTGGACTCAGTATATTCAGAGTTTTTCTTTTGAAGAGTACAAATCGCCAATGTTTGTGGCGGGTGCAATTCAGCGTGGAAGTCTAACAACTGCCACTTTACTTGTGTACGACACTCCGTCCCCGCGTCTCGGTGCTGCAGGCTTTTTCTTCCAGTCCGGATCCGACCTCTCAGAAATGCAAGCCGGCAATCACCTGGCCCGCACCACGTCAAGGAGTGCTCTGCGCCTGAAACAACGGGCACCGCTCCTCTGCGAAAAACGTGGGTTTCAAAAGCAAGCAACCCTCATCTGTATTTCGCGCTCGAGGATCATATTGTATCTTAAAATATCTAATTGTGAGGCCTCCGATGCTCTCTCAAATTACTCACGTTTGCTCTTTTGGGGCTAATTAAAGCAAACGCAAGACCTCCAAATTCATTCATCGGCTCATGGACAGGGATGGTAGGTGAATATGATTTAACTGGTCATGCTAATATTTCACCTTGAGTTGAAGCAACAAAGGATAAATTTTCTGCCTTCAAGATGAGCACTTATAATTACTACTTACAATATTTTTTTTTGTAAAGGCTCAAACTTATTTTGCGTATCGTGGCCGATGTAGAATACATGTGATCGGGATTAGTTATCGGGATTAGTTATCGGGATGTGATCGGGATTAGCAAATAGGCTGCGCTTCCTTAGTTGGTATTTCTTCTCGACGTAGTGCTGCTGCTTTTCGCTCTCCTTACAACAGCGAAAAGCACCTATTTTTTTCCCCCTTGAAAGACTAATCTTTCATGCGAGCTTTATTTTCAGTTTTCATTTAGCGAGACATCAAGCTGCCACTGCACACAGAATTTTTTTATCTCCTGCCAGTCTCGATGCTCTTGATCATTTGGAAGGCGGCAGTAGTAAATCCCAAAATAGGTCAGTCCCAGAGGTGAAACACAATTTAGAGGTGCAGGCTTGATTCCGCCAAGAACTCGACCTCTGTCTTTAATCACCTCGTCCAACATATTTTCGTGCTCTTATTTCCTTCAACATTAACCAGTACCAACCCATGCAGATTCCATTCATACTTAGGTTGAACTAAATGGTAAAAATAGTGACAGGTGCAAAGCGCGAGGCCTAAGACACACGAGAACTATAGGCAGCGCACAGGCTTCGCGAGGGAATGGGTAAACAGCCATCGGTTACCCAACTCGATCCTCAAACTGGTAGAAAGTTGGCCCGGTCCATTGTTCAGCCGTATATGTGTCAATGGCTTCGAAAAGAGTCTGCGCCTTCGAATCCTGTCACTTTGCAAACTGCCAAGAGGCGTATAAGCGAAACCAGAAATGATATGTGGTATGAAGAGGTTTACAATCCCGAAGCTACACCTGGGCTATGAGGACGCCGGGGGAGGGCTGTGAATTATTTGAGACAATCTTGGGTTCTTTACTCTATATAGGCTGACATCGTACAGAAAACGAGCGTTTTTTTTTTAGTTGTCTCGTTTTTAATGCGGCCGCCGCTAACGGCATTCGACCCCACGACCTCGGGGCCAGCGGCCGAACGCGATGACCACTGAACCCCCACAACGGAGAGAGACACAAACCGGGGCTTATCGCAAGAAATAGGCTCAAGCTTTTCGACGGTGAAACAGTCACCGACTTTTCCAGGCAATGGTTCCATAAAGGATCTTTTCCCAAAGATTTCATTCAAAAGAGAGCCGAGCACCATGTCAGGAGAAAGCTTATACTCATTGTAACTGCCGGTGGGTATCTGATAGCACTGGTGATAAACTCCTGCACTTTCAGCGTATGTGGCGGATGTTCAAACCAATAGGATCTTATGGCTGTACAAGGCAATCGCTATGGCTCGCTTTAGCAGGCTTCTGCACCTCTCACAGAATGGTTACCTTGCATACATTTCCATGCTCGTTTCTGTTCTCGTTTTCCTTTCATCCGTAACAACCCGACCTATAGTATTGTCGCCGTATTCGCTATGTGCGCTCATCTCCGTCTTTCCCTCTTCGCCCTCGCAGCCCATGTGATCTGCGACCCGATGCCCGTGCTGTGCACCCTGGGCGCCGACAGCCTCTCCGACTGGATGGTGCTGCCCCCGATCGGCTACTGCTCCATCGTCTTCTACGAGGCCCTCGGGTATCAGGAACGCGACATGCTGGGCGCCGATCCCAGCGAACGGCTCACCAACTTCATGCGGCGCGCAGGCGAGAGGGCGGGGTCGGACTTCGGCGTCGCCTTCGACTTCGAGTGAGTCCACTATTCTCATTACACGCTTATTATTATGCATCCACCTGCACAATGGATCATGCGTCCGGGACTTGTTGTCATGCTCATAATCGGCCTCACTGAGAGTTGTACAGTCGCACCCGGGCCCGATTATGCACTATGTACACGAAAGTGTTGTTGCAATTTTAAAGCTCGTTGATAGAATAAGAAAATAGAGGAAAACATACCGTAACAGGTTGGACTATGCAAAGCATGCAGAACAAAAATATACCACGTGTCGACTTTTTAAAAGCCTTACTTTATAACGGAAGTTTACCGCGGTCTATATATTAGGAGCAGTACCAACAGTGGACAGTAATAGTACTGGTAGTCGAGGTGTCAGCAGTGGTGGCAAGTCTTAGTAGTAGAAGTGCTGAAAGTGGTTTGTTAGTGGTAGTGTACATAGTAGTAGTAGTAGTGCTAGTACAAATGACATCGATATAGTCTTAGTCGTGGTTGCAGCAGTCAGTAGTAGTGCAGGTTCACCGCCAATAGCAGTAATATTTGTTATTTAATTTCTTCCATGCCATAAAAGAAAATTGAATTGCTGCCCTTCCTACATCTCATCAATGTGATCTGACTATTAAGAATTAGGAGCCGCCTATTTCGCCTCAGGGCACCGTGACTGTGACATGCTTGGTCAAGGGATGAAGTCTTATGCTTTGTGGCCCCAAAAATGCGAACTACATGGGCATGAAGGTTTCGGGAAAAGGTTGTAAAACCATGACTGAGACTTCAATCTTGACAAGGGCCAAAACCAGCAGAACTTGTTTTTACCTGCTTCTCTAGCTGTCTCCTAATGATGCTTAGTCCCGCTGTATGCTTGCTAGCCATGTGGACAGCTATGTTCTTAAGGCGGCCGCCCTGATAAGGCTGTAGTCCTGGGTTTCGCCTCTGCACCTAGAGATTTCTTTGGAATCCATGTGGCTTATGTCAGGCCCATGTTAACCATTATATACTGTGAAATCCATTGCAGTGTGAAAGATCCCTTCCATTGTGCGAAAATGGCATAAAGAGTTACGATTCGCACAAATGCACGCAAGACAGACGTAACGCTCTTTTTTTCCAACCAATAGAGCACCTTGCTCTTGAGAATTCCTCCTAGTGCCTAATGCCACCGTGTGCTTAGCGCCACAGTGTACTTTGTGCCTCTGGACACTTCACAGAACTTGGAGGTCGGACCGCCCTTGGGCGGCTAAGATAAATGAGATGATAAATCTATGCGAAAATGAACCCCACAGAAGCCTCTGTACGGTTCACCTTACTCATCGCCCACTGCTTTTCTTAGTGGCGCCGTGCGTCTTGCGCGTCTTATTCACGTGTGTAGATACGCCAAGGTCGCCGAAGCTGTGCTGTCAGGTGCGAACGGAACGGAAGCGCTTGCCCCATTCCGCGAACAGGGGATTTTCCACTTCGGCGTCCTTAACGCCGAGACGTCCCAGCCTTCCGCAGAGGACAACATGAAGGCCACCCTGGATCTCTTCAACGTTCGTAACTCAACACTTGCCCGCTTCTACCTACCTTCCTGCCTCAGTACGATAGCAGATGTACGGTAACGCAAGCAACTCGTTCGACCCTGGTGTGCAGACGTCAGTAGTTATGGTCCACGCTTCAGTGAATACCCGGACTGCACACTCAGCCCCGCATGTGGGGTAAGAGTAGAAAAACTGCAAAAATGTTTCCTGACGATAGCATGTTTTAGAAGGCGCCATAAGCGACATATGCAGTCGCCGCATGAAAAAAAAAACCCAAAATAACAAAGAATGGTGAAGAGTGAATAACGCTATTTTTTTCCAGCCTTAGCGCACCCTTGCTTTTTTGTATTCTCTTTGCTGGCAGTAAAACTGGGGTAAGATCTACTAACAGGCAATGCTGTGAAACATGACGTCTACTGAAATGTCACGTAAGGCTCAGTTGACGGAAGGAAAGAGATCCGGAAAGCCTTATTATTAGTTTTTAGGTATTTTGGTTGTCAATTAACGGTAAACAGCGCTACCTAGCAGCCGGGACGCAGGTAGAAGAAGAAAAGAATAGAGAAACTCAGAAGGCGCCTTGAACGAGAACAACTTCGACAGAACTCCGTGTGGTTAGGTTTGGAATTAAAGTTGTGAAATACTTACACCTAAACAATGTGCCCTAATGAGTTGTCGTGCTGAGATGCAAAAGTTCAGTAGGAGTTCACCAGCTAGAGCAGCTGCAAGATCCAATTGGACTCCCGGAACGGGTTGGCTGAGCACTGATTTTTGTTCCAGTAAAAAGTTTTCATCCTCATTATGATCCGATTGGTTTGATGCATTATAAGTGATGTGAACAACCACCTTCTGTTTCCCTGCGCAGTTCGGTATTTCTTGCCCCACCGTTACCTGCCAATCGTTTTGCGCGGCTTCACCAGGAATTCATCCTACACTCACGCTCAAATCTCTACAACACAACATCGGTACCATGGACGTTATTTAAAGCCAAGATACTGTGTTTACTCGTGCATAGGTCGACTTCTGAATGTGAATATCAAAATCATATCCAAACTCTACGGTCCACCAATACATTATTCACAGCAAGGCCAAGCTCAAACACGTACACAAACTCGGAAACTCGGAAGTCGAAGAGTAGGGACAATGGCGCCGCTCAGGAAAGTCGTGCGTTCTGGCCGCTTTCGAGCCTTCAAAAGCTAAAAGCAGTTGCTGCCGCCAATATTGCGCGATGGTTTTATGCGCCAGTTCTCAAAAGCGCCGTTCAAGAGGTTCTCATATTACGATGATATTCAGATAAGAAAGGAGACCAACAGCACCATCACCACATCTCCCGCTCAGGCAATTTTATCGACGTCTGTACTCAAACGTTGAGACCAATTCTTAGTAAATGGAGTATTGAACAGAAAACCCCGGTAACAAACTGACAGTAAACTCTCAGACATCTGGCCATCCAGTGGAAAGTCGAAGAAATAACCATAGCAGTACTGCTCCTTCCCCCTGATAAGCGGAAAAAATCAATGCACTGCAGTGGGCGTCGTTGGGGTGCTTATGATGGTAATAATAGCTGGATTTTGGTGTTGTTGTGTAATACGCCAACGACGCTGGTAATTACCCATGGGTAAACTACCCTGAGCAGCCATTGTTGTAGTTCAAATTAAGAGTTAAAACAAAAAAGGTGCTTAGTAAAATATTAGAGAATACTGGAGTGAAATTTCAGTAAACAGGTTCCAATAGGAGCATCAAATAGAAGTACCGTAATAGCAGACGTGAAGTGCCAGGACAGTGTTCATACTGTTTTCCGGCAGCCGCTTTCTGATTAAAACAAGATAAGTGTTAAGCGCGAATGGGTGGACTAAAAAAAGTTATTTTAGCTCGCATCTTGTGTACTTATAAGCCACAGTCGTTCGTACAGAACCATTTCACTACCGCAAAAGAAAATGTGAGTGAAGTCACTTCTTAACCCCGCGGTGGCTTAGCTGCTTTGGCATTGTGTTGCTGACTCGGAGGTCGTGGGTTCTATACCGGATCCGGTGGCCATACTTCAACAGAGACTAACTACAAACAGAAACACCCGTTCACTGTGCAATTCCAGCGCACGTTAAAATCCGGTTCCCTTCGCTACGGCGTCCCTCATAGCCTGAGTTGCTTCGGGACGTCAAAACACCACAATGCTCTAATTTTCGAAAAAAGCTGTCGCGTGGATGAGTCAGTAGTGCGGCAAAAGGGAGGCAGCTGATTGCTCTCAAACAAAACTCTTTATTGGGCGATATTGTTCTCACAAACAGAAACTCGGCGGCGGCGATAGCGGGAAGTGAGCTTGGCAATCAACGAAGACTTCATTACCCGCCGCTCTCGCTCGCACTCAATTTAAAGGTGACAAAAAAATTGGCTGTGGTTTAGTTCTGGTTAAACCCGGAGGATTTCGAAAGCGACATCGTCGCGTAGCCATATATTGTTGCGTGAGTTACATTGCCCGCAATCTCGCCGTTTCACGTGTTCTTGCACGACTACACTGCGCATGCGCAAGGAACAAGTGACGTCACTACGCACAGCTGGCGTTCCGGCGGCCCCGGCACGCCAGTTGTGCGCCGCTACTATGCATCAGAGAGGAGGGAGAGAGAGGCGATGGCATGGAGGAAGGAAAAAGAGAGGAGAGGCCCTTTCCACACAACACCATGGGAGAAAAATGTGGAGGAAATCACGTGGTTTTTTTTCGTGATCGGGAGGCCACCTAGTCCGGGCAGCTTAGCAACGGCGTCGTAGTTGCTGCTTGCAAGCCGGGCGGTAGCAGACGACCGCGGCGTAGCAGTTGCGGTGCGGCGTACTTTTCTCAACTGCTCGAGTTTGTTTTTGATCGTGCTCACAAGCTTACGTTGGCGCCGTTCACTCATATCTCAGGCGGAATTCGCTGCAAAACTCTCGTTCTTGCGTGCACAGATTTCAACGTGCTCGACCACGATCGCACGGGCATTTCGTCAACTGCGTCACTGCTCGGAGCCGTCGGGAGACCGCCGCTGCTTACTGAGGAGCACTCGCGCTGTTCGTTTACCAGTGATTCAATACGCCGTGCGCTAGAGAGGTCGTCTGCGTATTGCGCGGACGTTTCGCGTCCTGTGCGTGCAGTGTGCGTGTGCCATTCGCGCTCCCGTTTCCATCGGCAGTGAAACCTCGTTGCTATTAGGCGTGCTCTTGCAACGCTCTAGTGATCGTCACTGGTGTTAGTGTAACTATTTTCGTTTTTCGCGATTGCGCTTGTGTGAGCAGCGGGGGCCATGACATCGGTGGAGGGCGATATTTTAAAGGAAGCCGCTGCGCTCGCTTTGCATGCTTGCACGCCCCTGTTATACGCCGCCGGTAAAAATGAAAAGAAAGAGACCCTGCGCTTAAACAATACCTTAGAGATTTTTTTTCTTTAATAAAGGCTAAGGGTTAGTTTTGTTCACTGCAATATCTACATAAAGATACGAATGCACACAGGATGCCGAGAACTTCATTTGTAAAAAACATTTATTTTCTCACAAAAAACAACTCGCACGAGAAAACGTGGCTATTTACAATATCTTCACATCATATACAACAACACAAAAGCTTCTTCTCTATAACAAAGTCATCAACTGCAAACAAATGACATTTGTCAAAACTTCAACCCCATACGCAAACCTGCGCTCGGCTGCAGGTCCTTTAAAAAAAAAGCACTTTTTATTTTCGCGATACCTTCATTTGAGGAGAATGCAAAGGATTAAAAAGTAAACTGACGTAAAAAGGTCTGTTAATAATGGGGTGAACTGTGCATAGAATTAAAAGGAGTGTCATGCGCCGTGCGACGGTGAAGAATAAATGGGCACTCTTATTTTCGTTTCCACATTTATTTTCGTTTCCATTATTTTCGTTTCCAATAAATAAATGAAACATGTGCCCCCCTCGAACAAAATTTCTGGCTACACCACTGCTCGTGTGGAATTCGCGCGGCTAGGGGCCCGCGTTTCTCGCGTGTGCTTAGTTGTCCTTCGCCCACCGCAGTAATTGAAAGCGACGGTCACTTCCCGTGCTTACAAGAGTTGAGGAACAGGGAGATCTTCGATACCGGACGAATGCCCTTCCCGGGCATCGGTGGCCGTCGTGTGGTTTCGCGCGACGAGGGGCCCACGTTTCTCGCGTGTCCTTCACCTCACCCGGTGAAGGCTAATTTCGAGCGCTGAGCTAAACAAGCAAGTATACTAGTTTCATCGAATGCAGCCTTCAACTTCAGAGTCCCAGGGACGGGCGTTGCCAAAGGGGGGCCACCGCAGATAACCACCGCAAGATGGGCCACCGCAGTAATTGAAAGCGAAGGTCACTTCCCGCGCTTGCAAGAGCTGAGATAAGTATTTTTCTCGGCTGCTACTAATTGTGACCAGGGCCGAGCAGTTGGAGACGGCGCGGAGACGACGCAGTACAAAGCAGTAACTGAAAGTAGCCGCCTGTCTCACACGGGTATTTCCGCTTTTTTAACTTTTCCGCTGACGAACACCGGCATAGGGCGCCCTAAACCGGCCGGTAAGCAGCCAAGCGCCACCAGCGCGGGGATCTGTGCCCCTGCAGTAGCACGCTCCTTCGTTGGCTTTGAAACGCGCGCGCAGTAGTCGAGGGCGGGACTTATGCGATGACGTCAGCCCGGACAAGATGGCGCCGAGCTGGTTTCCGGCTTCACGTGACGGCCTCTCCTCTCTTTTTCCTTCCTCCATGGGCGATGGAGAGCGCGCGGCAGCGGCGGTGGCCCCGGCACGCTAGCTATGCGCCGCTACTGCGCATGCGCAACTGGCGAGCGCGGCGGCGGCACCTCTGAGTCACCCACGCAGCGACGCCAGCGGCGCGCCAGCTGTGCGCCGTGTGACGTCACTGCTCCTCGCGCATGCGCAGTATGACCTTTCGTCAGCTCCACGAAATGGCTCGGCGACTCGCGTAGTGTTGCTTTCTCAACAAAAATTTGATCTTATCTGCAGAAGGCAGCTACAACATTCTCAAGCAACGCGCAGAAGGAGTTGCTGGTGGCAGTAATCTTGGCCGCGCGTCCGCGGTCTCACGTATGAACAAACAAACCTGACAAAACTTCGCGCCTATATGCTATACAGAGTACCTTAATTTTCATTTTTTCCATAACGCACCGCCCAAGCGCATACTGGTTTCTAAAGTGTGGACCCTTGCATAACTCATGGGTTGCAGGTTCTTTTTTAGGGTGATTGCTCATGTAGAGCACATTTTTTCTCTAGATCCTGAGGCAGTTGCAGCGGGCAAGAGACGCCGACGCCCAGTACCTCCAGGGTGGCATCGTGTTCGGTGTCAGGATGACGCCTTACCAGACGAAGGCGCAGGTTGACCTAATCAACGACATTGTCATGTGAGCTCTTAGCCATTGTCGACACGTTAGAACGTCACCTTTAGCTAACTTACGTGGCAGCGCAGAACGTAGCAAAAGTACGACCACCTGACTAGACATTGGCCTCTTCTCTGTCGTGCACTATTTGGCTGCCAGCTATCAGGTGGTATTCGCTAGTCGCCGGTATGGATGAGGGGCTGCAGCGTTTGTCTCGTGAACGCAAGCTTACATGTTTTCTCCGAGCTGCAGCGGCGGCATCACAAAGGCATAGAGGCGCAAAGGTGCCCATGCTATAAAGTGCACATGTTACACAAACTCAGGTGGTTCAAATTAACCCGACGCCATTCCACGGGTTGCCAGGCTTTTTTTGGCACGCAAAATGACATCAGTCGAATAATCAGTTATATGCCATTGTTAATGATTATTTCAGAATTCATCATGTGGTAAGATTAAGAGGATGTGAGGAAAAAAGCTTCCAGAGTTTAGCGAACCTTTAGCCCCACCTCTATGCCTATTACAGCGTTGTTTTCTTTTTTCACTGTTTCTCGACTATTAATGAAGGAGAAAAACTACGATACATACTGAACCCCTGTCCGGGGAAAGTGAGACACGGACCTCTCTATTAAACACACATGACAGCACTGAGCCAAGTTCGTGATGTCAGGGTCCATCACGTGCCGTTCCGTTTGGCCAACTACAGGACGCAGAAATTACTTTCTATGACGCTCTACGGTGATGCTTACATCAACGATACCTCTATTTTGAAGCCGGAGAGAATTGCATGCAGTTATCGCTACAAAGCAGTAACTGCCACCAGCTTACAAGAGGCGCAACCTAGACGACACACTAGAGGTCGTTGAGCATGCCGTAAAAATGTGCATGCTGTTGTGCTCGGTCTCAACAGATCTAGGTGCAGTCGTCGATACGTCTAGCCAACATTTCTCTCTGTCTATAGAGTACAACCTACTCATCACGCAAGTACGGCACTGCCAACGGCCTTCGCCTTTTCGTTCCGCAGGGACTTCAAGGTGGACATGCTGGTGGCGAACACGCACCTGAGGGAGCCGCATGGCCTCGAGGTCCCGTGCCGAATCACGGGGCCCACCAGCTGGGACCACAAGTACTCGCGCTACGAACATCCTATTGTGAGTGGCGAGGCCGAAGGCTTTCTCTCAATCCCAGTCATGAAAGCTTGATGGTCTGTCTCGTTGCAGCTACACCGAATTTCCATACCGGCCCCAAGTGTTAAAGTGACTTTAAGGAGGAACAGAAGTAGGCCTCTCTGGTTAAGTTACCGCGTTATAATAAAAAAAAATGCACCGAAAACGGAGCTTTTATAAGTTGCAAAAAAATCGGAAAACGAAATAAAGGTGTCGCAGTCAACGGCCCATTTCGCAAGTGAAGTTCGTGCGTAGAAACTGATTTTGGGACGCGGATGCCAGAAACCAGGTTAAACCTCCATTCACTTAAAAATGGTGGCAACCAGTTCTTTCCGGTAAGGATGGCAGAAATTTCAATTTAATAGCGACGAGCCGCAAGGCATGCTGGGTACTCCGACTTCCGGGTCTTTCGGCGAGATGCGCGTGTACGGCGCTCTGCTTGAAATGCGGATTTGCCAAGCTTAAATTCGCTCCTAATAAGTTAATACGCGCGAATGAAGTCGTAAAAAAGGTCAGCATGCTCTACGTGCATTATTATGCACACGCTCGACGTTCCGTATTGGAATTAAGGGCGGAAAAGCGTTGTAAGTGCGAACGTTTCGGCATGCGTCGTCTGTTCGCGCTGAAGTTTAGGACGCTTCATTCACTCGCTGAAAAGTCCGCTTCTTGTTACGGTTATCATATGGCTGCTACATAGTTCTCTAATATATATTAGAGTACATATTTCCTAGAGGTTTCGCGCTTCCAGGCGCTGAATATATGGACTACCAGCAACCGCAGCCTAGCATTACGTACGAGCGCACATTGTAGCAGGGTGGCTACGACGGCAAGGAGCTTGAACCGTGCAAATCCGCGGAGGACTTTCGGTACTTTTTCTATACACGCCGCGGTGGCCTAGCGGTTAGGGCGCTCGGCTACTAAGTCGGAGGACCCGATCCGGGACTCGGCGGCCGCGTTTCCGATGGAGGCGAAGCGCGAAAGGCGCCCGTGCGCTGCGCGATGTCAGCGCACGTTAAAGAAATCCCGGTGGTTCCAAATAATATGGAGGCCTCTACTACGGCGTCCCTGACTGCTCACGTGTCGCTCCTCCTCTGGAAAGTCTGTGAACTTATCAATGTTTTACAACCTTAGCAAGGGGCACAATCTGTTTTATTGTCGGTTTCTGTACTTGTCAACTTAATTGCTTTCGTTGCATATTTGCTATGCTTTATGGAATAATTACTGCAGAAGCTGGCATTCTTAACAACTCTGTCATGTGATTTAATTTTAGTTGAGCTGTAATGCAAAAATGCAACTGCATTACAAATGTGTTGAATTTTCAGCACTACTGTAGTCTTTCTGCCTGTACGAATTATGTCCCGACAAGCATGCACCGAGACTTTGTGGCTGAAAACCTCCACTTATGTGCGCCAAGAGCCCAGATGGGAAGTTACATGGCAGCTATTCCAGCAGTGAGAGGCGTCCACTTACTGCAGCTTTGGTGGATGCACAAGAACTTTTCTCACAAACAAAATTGACTATGCATAGTTATGCACTGCAACTGCACTGCAATGCATTTCACACCCTGCATGGTGGTGTGGGACATTACAAGCCATTTACATTTAACTTGCACCTCTGAATGTTAAGAATTTTTGTACTCGATTTCCCGATGCTGGTTGCCGCATTAGGTAGATGAAAAAAATGTACAAAAATAAATGCTTTGTTTTGTGTCATCTCTTGAACATTCACTAGCTTCAAGGATGTAAGATCAATGTTGCTTCCCATGAAAGCAGAGGAGAGCCTGTAGCCATTTTGCTGTCGTGTACTTCATGCTCTGAGCCTAGTTGAAGGAGAACCACCAGCCTGTGTACAGACAGATGTCGCCAATGATTGGCACCTCAGCTGTTGATGCCTAGCTATGTATAGAAATGTGGAGATGTATAACTTACGCACTGTATGCACAATGTTCAAGGTAAGGTAGGTAACAACACTAGCAGCTAGGCAAAAGATGAGCTTGCCTTCTGTTTTTCCTAATAAAAACCTAAAGCCAAAACAAGGCATCAAAGCCTGCTACAGAGCTTCACTACAGGCACCACAACATGCACTACAGCACTTGTCTCTTCTCCTTTCTTTGTTTGTGTTTGCATGCTTTGGTGCTGCTCCTTTTCTTAGATTCAAAATGCACCAACTAGCCCCAAAAGAAGTTTTTTTGAATGTAAGCAAAGTCAGGCACAAAGACAAAACAGTAAGCAACAGGAGCCAAAAGCAGAACAAGCTCTTGACGTGGGCAGCTGTACTGTTGAACTGCAAGAGGAGCAAGTTTCTCAGCTATTAACGAGAAACTCTTCTTGTCCTGTAGGTATAACATCATATCTTTGTCTTGCAAAACCTTTTGCAGCGCATTTTCTACAGCATGTAATAAATGAGTTTAATGCAGGAGATGTTTGTGGAAAATAGTAAATTACTATAATAAATAGTATGGTCAAGAGTAAAAAAAAATATCATGCTTCAGATTTTACAGCACACACAGAAGCTTGATACGAGTTGTTTTCAGAATCTTCTACAAGTCCCTGTTATAAAGTCTTGTGCAATGTTGAACAAAAGGCATTTGCATCCAGTTTTAGCTTTGGCGTTAACAATGCGGCACAGCTTGCACATTGATAAACCATCCCTAAGACACTAGTGATACCAAAAAGTCTGTAATGACTGAACACAACGCGTTCCTTGGCTTTTTAATAAAATACGTAATTTTATAGCATGATTATTACTCTTGATCGTTATGAACCCAACAACCACTAGACCAGCCTCTGCCTTCCTTGTAGCATCTTGCACTTCTTGAAATCACCAATGTACCTCTCAATTAGTCAATCATTAAGTGCAATATTACTACATGCAAACATGCAATGCATCACATATGCAAGCTATAGACGTAGACATTTATTTACTTCATATGCATGTTCAGCACATAAACAGTGTGCGAATGACACTTTGCTGCACAGTGAGAGTTCAGTATTATAGCATTTGTCTCAGATGTCAATTCTACTAAGTTCTGTACAATGAAAGGTGAAAAACAGCTAGGCTATGTTGGCTGCCATTTATTTTTAATTGTGTTATCCTGAAGTGAAGCTTTTTCCAACTTACTCACTCAGAGTATGAAAAGAAAGGCGGTTAATAATTCTTATCACTTTCTAATGCGATCACCTCATCTGTCAGCCTCCTTCTCCGCACACAGGAAACGAAGAAACATTACTGCAACACGCGGGTCCACACAAACAGGGAACTTAAGTGTAACAGGTTGCTTAATTATAATTTTCGACACTTGCTGCGTGCTCATGTCGACTAGTGTTCTGGTGAAAACGTGTTTCAGTTTGAGCATGAAATTAGCGAAAATGGCCTCATAGAACAATTTATAACTCTTACAAGTGCTCGTAAACATGCCTTGCCTTAACACTGCGACCAGAGCAGTGCCAGCGAACGAGATGCCGCCGTACGTGGCCGCGGTGTCGCCGCTTCGACAGCTGACGGCAGTAACAACACACGCCTTAAGTATTAGCTATGAATTCGAGCTACTCGCATTCAGCGCAAATTTCTAGGAATAATCGTCCTGTCCTTTAACATCTTAAGTTGTCACGCTGTACTGACGGAGGCCGAGCAGCATATATTTGCAAACATAGCCCGCGCGGTGCTGCCGCCGTCATGCGAGAACGGTTGTGGCACATAGCCGAAGTCTTCCGAGCGAGAAATTGGTGCTCCTCAAGGAGATAAACAACCTACTTTACCGAATTCTTCAACTTCCACAACGCTCTCAAAACTCTGCCGCAAACAAAATGCTCGAAGCACAGCATAAGGTTGACCGTCGCAGGCAGTCTGCCAGCGGATCGCAACGGCGCACTGTTCTTGCTGTTCCCTGTACTTGATGGCACACGGAACATGTTGCATTCCGTTGCAATGAAGTTTGTGCAGGTTGCGCCAGCGCACAACATCCTTTTTCCAGCAATGTGAGCGCCAGTATTAAGAAAAGAAAGACCGAAACCGCACGTCTGCAAGCAATGCCTACGGAAACCAAACGACAGAAAAGACCCGGAAGTTCAAATTCACGTGACAAAGCTGCGCCGTGACGCAATGTCCGCCGTCAGTTGGACACCACCTATAGCGGAAATAATTTTAAATGATATTTTCTCAGCGATAAATGTGGCTTTTGCCGTAATTCTCACAGGAAAAATTTTTACTGACAGCTATAATTGGTTGATGTAGACCTCAGAGTCCGTTTCACAAAACAATAAATTAAACACTTAAACTGCCGTCCTACCTAATCTGCGTGACGATGGATCCATATACGCCAGTACCGTCTTAGTGCACTGGTGGCGGCCGCCACATGCCTCGCTAGTTTTTCATGTGTTCTACAAAAATAATCATCCTCATTTTCTTTCCTTTTTTTAAGTGCATATTCGAAGGACGTTTAGTCTATATCAGCTTTGAACGCCAAACTTTTAAGTTAAGGTCTCTGCCTCGTTTTTAAGCCGCCAACTTACAGTCGTGTTTACCGACACTTATGCGAATTAATTCGCATTACCTTCCCAATATTTCAACCCCAAGACCACGGTGATACTCAAGTGAAGGCTAAGCTATTGGACCACCTATGTCCTGCTAAAAAGATTGCCTGAAAATATAATAATTATCAATCTCCACGAAACGGTCGTGCCTGAGCCCACAAGTATGCCACTTATCTCCTAATTACAACAAAACAAGCACAGAAAATATTCGCGCTCTAAAGCCTGGTTTCGTTTCCACTGAAATTCACCATTCCTGAGCCCTGATCGCGCTTTACCAAAAACATACCTGGAGAAGCTTCAAATATTAAGTCTACGCGTCAAAATTTTCACCACTAGCAGCATCGACTATAATAAATAATAAATAAATTGGTTTTTGAGGAAAGGAAATGGCGCAGTATCTGTCTCATATCTCGGCGGACACCTGAACCGCGCCGTAAGGGAAGGGAGGAAGGTGGAAGTGAAAGAAGAAAGAGAGAAAGAGGTGCCGTAGTGGAGGTCTACGGGGGATCTTTAACGTGCACTGACATCGCACAGCACACGGGCGCCTCTTGCGTTTCGCCTCCATCGAAACGCCAAAGGCGCCCGTGTGCTGTGGGATGTCACTGCACATTAAAGATCCCCAGGTGGTCGAAATTATTCCGCAGACCTCAACTATGGCTATACGCGGATGCTTTTCTACCAGGTATCACCTATTAGCATCAATCCATACACATCCTCTGTTCTCCATACAAGGCGCCTTCGCTGACGCGTTCATGTCTTGTGCAGTATCGTTTGCATAAATTCAAGGGAAGCTATAATTTTTGTCTTCCTTTCTCGCTCGCTTAATCAAGCTGTCCCTTCGAGACTTCCAACTCCCCCTTTCTCTTCTCGACTATGTTTACCCGCACTAACGCCGGCTTATACATCGGCACTGTGCAGCGTGACACGGTCGAGCTGCTGTCCGAGCGGGGCTACTTGAACCTGACCATCCCGGTGTCGGTGTCCTTCTCGCTCAAGGGCTTCTGGTACACACCCACGAAATGCGACCAGGACTCGGACTTTGCGCCGGGCAGCCCTTGCCAAATAATGAACAGCAGTGGCTCCCTGGGCAGCTACGCCAAGGTATGCTCCCGCTCGCGCGCTCCTTTTACTCACCCTTTTGAACATGCACTTAAAGCAACGCTAATTATTCGCCAGCGTTCGCACTAGTTCACTGGCGCTACACTGCGCGCGTCGGTGCCGTTCTTTGTCGTGAACAAACGCCACCATAACGACAAACGTAGACATCGTAACACAAGGACAAAACGAAGAGGTCATCACTGCCGCTAACTTTCGACTGATTGTGCAGCGAAAGCTACACTAGGCTACTCAGCGGCGCATTTCGGGCGGTCGCCGCCGGCCAGTACTGCGCATGCGCCGTAACCATGGCAACCGATTGCCATAGTTGTTAGGCTCGGCGCCTAACGTATCTTTTGCGATGTAAATCTCGGGATAGCTGAGCTAAGCCGCAGCAAATTTTTTATGCGAAGCATACTAGCCGCACAACCGAGCTCTTCCTTGCTGCACCGCGCGCGGCCGCGTAGCTACCACTTGGCCTACATCGGCGCACCACGTGACATGACGTCACAACAGCTGTGAAAGTTGGGGCTCAACTCGTGCGCTCGCTTGCGGACGCGCAGCCTCCACCGGCGGCCTAACTCCCGCTCCTTCCGCTAGGGGCGCTGACGTCACAACAGCTGTGACAGCTGGGGCTCAACTCGAGCGCTCGCTTGCGGACGCGCAGCCTCCGCCGGCGGTGTTCTTCGCATCCTAGGCTTAACCATAAGCTAAGCCAGGCCATTTTTTTTATTTAATGCAAATACGGGTTTATATACAGCGATAGCATCAACATAACTTTCCACAATGCCGTCACACAGCACCTCCCTCTCTACCACGCCTTCAAACTTTTGCTCGCGCCGTCAACAAAAGCCACCTCTTTCTTCGACAGTGCTACGGAGAGAAGGCTCGCACAATTGTCTGTCCAGTTTCCTATTTGTTTAGCTTCCATAACCTCCGCGTTGGATGCTTTCTAATATTGCTAGTGACTTTGCACTGACTGAAAATTGGACTTCGTGCACCTGGCTTGCGATCTTCACCTTGCTCTGCAACGTTTCCTTTACCATTTTTTAGGTTTTTCTTATGCTCGCGTAGCCTTTCACTTAAGCACCCCCCGGTTTGGCCTATGTAGACTTTCCCGCATGACAGCGACAAGGAATATACAACGCCTTCTGCACGATCAAGAAACTGGTTTTAGTGCTTCTTCCTAAAGTTTAGCTTGTTAACGGTAAAAATATTTGGGATGTTACAAGCTAAGCTGTCTTGTAAGTTAACATGCATGAAGAAACACAAGAACCCTATTGTTGACTGCGTAGAAAAGGTTTTGTATTTCTAGCCATTGTTCTTTCCAGTTCAGCTGCCCTTATACCACCACACTTCAGTTGCGATTCACAGGAAGGCATGCTGTTATTGTTCAGCGCATACGCAATAAGGATGCGCGTGCTTTCTCTATGATGACTGCGTCAGTTTACCTCCACACCTTTTTCTACAGGTCTGCAGCCACCCCGACTACCGAGACAATCTCACGGCCATTGACGACGGCCATTTTGTTAATTACACGTTCAGCAAGAAGACGGGCCTCACCTTCACCTTCGACAGCCTGCAGACTATAACGAAAAAGGTACGTGCAGCGCATACAGGCTGCAGGACATTGAGATGGAGCAAGCCATTACGTCGCAAAAGGCACAAGTATCTGGAATTCCATTCAAAATATACCGGCACACATCATGATTCGCCACAGTAGTCGCTCTGGCCAATCATGTCTCTAATTCCATTCAAAATATACCGGCACACATCATGATTCGCCACAGTAGTCGCTCTGGCCAATCATGTCTCTAATTCCATTCAAAATATACCGGCCCATATGATGCGCCACAGTAGTCGCTCTGGCCAATCATGTCTCTAATTCCATTCAAAATATACCGGCACACATCAAGATTCGCCACATTAGTCGCTCTGGCCAATCATGTCTCTAATTCCATTCAAAATATACCGGCACACATCATGATTCGCCACAGTAGTCGCTCCGGCCAATCATGTCTCTAATTCCATTCAAAATATACCGGCACACATCATGATTCGCCACAGTAGTCGCTCTGGCCAATCATGTCTCTTACTTTAAGCTCTTTTGCAAGGTTCATTAAAGATTCTTTCCTTCCCAGTGGCATACCGACTCATCAGCATACAGTCGTAAGGAAACGCATACACTAGGTTAGCCTTTATTCGCCATGAAAAAACGCGGTTTTCTGGCCTATAAATTGTATGCTTCGCTCGCAATCTGAAGGTCCTTTGTTCAGTGTCTCGCGCCTTCGGAAGAAAGTAGACCTTACAACTTATGGTCTACTGCTGACATCATGAGAAACGATGGTGACGTCACAGTGAGTTTTCAAGCCATTGCTGCTAATCAACGCTGTCGGGTTTTGCTTCCCCTGAGCCATGTAATGCTTCCCGATTAAAAAGGATAAAATTCTGCTCCTGAATTTCCCATACTACATTCACACTATGCGGCGCTTTTTTTTTACTGGCTTGGAGAAATCGCCGCGGCTACCGTTGAGGAGAGCTGAGCAAAGATCCTTAGCTCAGGAAGGTGGGGAAGAACGTTGAAGAGGACTGAATTTGCCGAAGCCGGCTTGTGTGGCTGTTAGTAAAAACAGGGAAAAATTGCTAGGACACTTTATCAACTAAAGTGTTGAGAGGCGAAAGCCGAGAACACTATGCCGTGACGACTTCCGGTGGATGTGACGTCACACCGTTCCAGTGGCTATATCCATACACAAAGTATACACCTTACGGGGATCTTAAGTTTAACGAAGCTTAATTACACATTTTCTCATCTAATTTGACGCAAAACCGACGTTTTTCCGACCATTCTGTGACAATTTTCACTATGCCGCGACGACTTCCGGTGGACGTGACGTCACGCCGTTCCCGTGGCTATATCGACGTCCGCGCTATTTCGACGCCATTTTGGCATTTTTTCCTTTAATTAATAATAATTTACCAATTAATCTACAGCCATCAAGCTTGGCTTCTAGGTTCATGTCTTCCTCCTCTATCTGAAGCAACCTTTGGTCGTCTTCTATCCTTTTCAGTTCCCGAGTTAAACGCGTGTGACACTCTTTGTTAAAGGACGGACGACAGTATGAGCCATTAAAGCCTTTCGCCTTAAAAATTGTTTTCAACCTACATATACTAAACAAAATGCACCCTACGATATACACGGACAAATGTCCCTGGTGCGACGAAAAACCTACACTATACCACATCACATGGGCCTGCCAAAACATAGACGTGGTCCCCAAAATACAAAACCCGAGTGCGGAGCAGTGGGAGACTCTGCTGTCCAGCGACCGCTGCGAAGACCAACAAGGTCTGGTACAGCGAGCTCAACGGACGGCAGTGGCCAGCGGAGCCCTGGACTGAGGGCAACCGACCACTGGTTAGAGGCGCTCGACTTCGACAGAGAAGGCTCCTGGGGGTAGAACCAAGACGTCTCTGAAGAAGCCCCCAAACCGCAGAAGAACCATTACTGTAAATAAAGTTTTCCCTTCCTTCCTTCCTTCAACTTAGTTCTACTTCGTTTTTCTCTTCGCCTTGCTCTGATCTGAGTCGGCGCGCGTTCGCAGGCTGTGCTGGCCCACCACGCGAGCCCCCTCATCAGCTTCGCGCTCTTCGACGTCGACTTCGAGGACGTGCACGACGAGTGCCCCGGCAGCGTGTACGGGCCTTTCGACCGCGTGGCCGGAGTGCGCTGGCTGACGGACCGCTTCAGGGAGCTCCTGCTGGCCAACGACACGGGGACGGCGGAATCACCTGATTCAGCAGGATAATCTCGATTGTTTCCACTGCTGGACCGGAAGATGGAAACGTGTTCCCGTTGGACCTCGAACCTACCCGCTTTTCTCTTGCTTTTTTTCTAATATGCTCCATTCATCTTGTAATCATATTTATTTATTTATTTATTTATTTATTTATTTATTTATTTATTTATTTATTTATTTATTTATTTATTTATTGCATAAATGTCCCCAACTTCGAGACAGCAACTGGAAAGCGGGCATAAAAGCAATGAACTGCATTTAGCGAATCACATTCCGTACTGAAAAACACACCAGAAAACATTGTGTTGTCACAACATATTTTGCGGTAGTATTTTGGGACCCGACAACAGAAATTCCTGTAGTAAAAATAGGATTTTGTGCAGTGTTAAGCAGTCTGCTGTCGTAACAGACAACTTCGCAGTACTGCAGAAAGATCTGTCGTAACGAGGATGACAAAAATTTCTTATATTTTGGGGCCGGCTCTGTCGTATTTCTCGACTGAGATAAGAGGTTTTCACTCGGCTTAAGCACTGCAGCATAGCGGGTCCGAAGTCGCGGCCCACCCGAGCAACGGCTAGTCAATTAGGGGAGGGTTGCTGAGATACAAAACTACGGGACGAACATAAGATAAGTGCAGTTGGCAAACTCCATTGATGTTGCGCTTTGTAATGATGCACCCAACCGATTCTAGAAAGGCACGGAGAATGTTGATTTTAGATCTTATTGAAAGAGTTCGGGGCTTAGTTTGTGCCCTTGCCGAATTTTGAAAGCGCAGATGAAGACAAGCGCTACTCGCTACCTGCTTTATGGAGAAACTTCTTCACTCAACAGACCGCCTACGCAGTAGACATCGACACGAAGAACATAAGCGCCAAAGGCAGAACAAAAGGAGCAAAATAGTCACGAGTGCCGTCGCCAGCAGTCGACAGAGATGTCACGTGACGCAAATTTTCTTTGTGCACAAAACAGCGCAAATATGCTATACCTGCATGTGCTCGCTACGGAGCGACAATCATAGTGTTTGGTTCGAGATTCTGTGGATAGAGAAAGCATTGGTGCGCATAAAGGTCCTCATCGCTGTTAAGGTGGGCACAGGACACGCGGTACCGTGTTACTGCTACCGTTACCGGAGTACCGGGAGCCCGCCTACCGGCGGTGAGCGCGCGCTGATTGGCTCCGACGCTGCGGGCGCGAGCACAAGTGCCGGGTATGTGGCGCCATCTGGCACCGTCAAGGCAATTTGCGCATGCGCATTGGCTGCGCGCAGGCTCCCGGTACTCCGGTAACGGTAACGCTAACACGGTACACGGTATGCTAAAGGTGTATTTGCACATGTAGCGTGTCTCGCGAGTGAGGACGGGAATACGGGTGGTGCTCGCATACAGGACCTGCATTCGGCGCTGCTCATCTTTGTTGGAACAAGGCGTGTACGGATCCCTAGCTGCATCCCATACCGGTAGAACCATTAAAATGCTGTAGAGAGCTTGGTCACGCAACAAACATACTTTCATAAGGGGCACAAAAAATCCGTCCTGTTGCTGGCCTCTCCTGGAGTGAAATGCTTGGAAGGAGGTCTGCAAGGTCACTGTAAAAGTGAAAGGGGGTTTGTAAAGAAGTGAAACTAGAGATGTAAGGCGCAAAAAGAAAAGTGATCTCTTGCAGCACTGCGGTGCATTGTCTTGATGATCATCACCACTGTAAGGTATCGGTAGCGTTCGCGGGGGTCATCGGAACGCGGCTGGGAGCGCTCAAAGCGAAGAGTCTCGTTTCTCGGAACGCGGCCGCTTGCGAACGCGCCGGGAAATTCGGGTGTCCCCCCGCCCCGCGGTACCGATTCGCGCACGTGCTGGCACGAATGTGTATTTGTGTTTGTTTTTATTTTGCGGTATGGAGAGGGTTCTTCACCTTACGGGAGCTGGAGGGCTGGTCAGGCTCTCCCTAAACCAATCATGTGAACATTGTAAAATGATTGGAAGCCACGAAATGTGGGCCGGGCCTTTAGGGCTTTAAAACCGGGCCCCGGAGCTGGAAGCGGGGTTCTGGGCTAAGGTGAGATGCTACGCATCTTCGGCTACGCCGAGTAGGGGCCTCCCCTAGTATTAGCCAGATCCACCTTTTGTTGTTTTGTCCTTTTGCCGTTTAATTTGTCTCGAGTGTCTAAACTTCTGTACGCTGTAAATATCTGTACATAAACCTCAGTTATTGCCTTTTTATCCCTGTGTCTTCAAGTCTTCAAGTTGGAACAAACCGTCTCTGGCGGTGCACCTCTGGTGCAAAGAAGAAGAAGAAGAAGAACCTGATCTTTACTGGCGCAGTCGACAGGATCCTGCGGCCATCGGAAGACGGCGCAGGAAGAAGGCTGACGGCAGGGAGAAAGGCGACGATCAGGCATCAGCAGCGTTCGAAAAAGGACCTGCGGAGAGACAACGGCAAGGGCCACTGCAGCGGACCAGCGACGCGGGACTGCGTCCGGTCAAGGAAGGCAGAGCGTCGAGAACTCGACGGTCACCGGCGGGTCGCAGCAAGTGACAACGTGCACAGGACCAGCGGCGTGCGACAGCTCATCGCAGCGTCCGATGAAAGTGGCGGTGGACTGCGACGCCAAGGAGCTGGCAATGCGGATCGACGCATCGAAACTGTGAGTTTCCTTCGTCGCATTGTTAGCGTCCCTGTGCATGTATTCGAGCTCGTAGGACAGTTGAGGAGTACAGACGGCGGTATGGAGGGCTATCCATGCCGGCCCTCACTCGATGTGAGGTACCAAGTTGAGTTAGCGAAGGCGCGCTTAGCGGACCTTCAGGCTCAACTTGCGAAAGTAAATGGCGGAAAGGCGCTGCTTCGCGAGGAAGAACCTCAGGATGTTAAGTATGTCTTGGGGGTATTAGAAGCGAGACGCCAGCAGGTAGAGCTCGAGATTTCTAAGATCAAGGAGTCTAGGAGAGCTAGCCAACTAGCCAGGGAGAACTGCTCTGAGTCACGAGCAGAGAGGTCGCCAGTGCGGGAAGGCAACGGCATATGCCTGCCGGGCGCAGGTCAAGAGGACAGCCGGGCAGAGGTAAAGGGTGAGCCAGATTTCTGCGAAGCTGGAGTCGCAGTTCAAGAAAGCAGCCTGACGGAACGCAGCGTCGCGGTATCAGAGGCGGTGAACGCGCACGCCGACGACACGGCCGCCCAGGTTAGCTCAATCCCAAATGACACCAGGGACGCGGACGCGTGCTCAGGATTGTTGGAAGTGAGTCTCACAATTCCAAAAACGCAGTCTCAAGCAAGCTGCGGAAAAGAGCATTTAGCTCAGCAGGGAACGGCCAGCGACGACAGATGTCAGATCGCGGACCTAGTGACAGGAGAAAGTCTAGCGTTGCTGGAACCTCACACTGTGTCGATCATAGGGCATGAAGGGCCCCGTAGCGTCATTGATGGAAAGAGCGTTCCATGCGAGCCAGGGAACGGAGGCGGGCTTGCTGGGCCGACCGGGCAGAGCGCCATACAGTTGTGGAACGCACCCGATGTGTGTCTGGCCAGGTCATTTGAGTACCCGGAAATGAGTGGCGACTTGCCGCAAGGCAAGCTCGGGTCAAGCGACGGCGAGTCAGCTCGTGCAGCAGACGATGCCACGAAGCCGGCCAGCGTCTATCAAGCAGGGAGCGGCGATTTAAATGTTTGCCCGTGCAGGAACGGTGCAAATAGCTCCAAACGCTTCAAAGTACCAGGGGACAGGCGCATAGCCTTCACAGTGAATGTCGGCGCGTGGAACAGTACGTTCCGTGCTGCGGTACGCCAAATTATGTTCATCAAAGCCGGCCGCACTGTTACAGCTGAACTCGGCAAGAGAGATGTTCCTTACGCAGCACGCGGTTCGTACCGGCGCGCCAGAGAGAGCGGGCCCTCAGGTGCGTCGTGTAGTGAGGGGTTTGGACCCATCAAAACCCGGGACGTTTTTGATCCTGGAGGGCACCATCTTTCCAGTTCACGCCCCGTTGTGGCGCCAGCCTAATGGGTGAGTTACCGTTTAGGCGTTGTGTTACTGACAACACGTGATGGCTCGAATGTACACAGGGACGCTCGGTGCGACTAAGGAGGCTCACGTGGGCATTGGGCGAGTGCTGTGAACGCTCCAGTCGCGAGTGTCTGTGTCTGTGTGCTCATTCGCGAGCAGGACGATGGCGTGCATGCAGGCGAACTGGGTGCAACGCACCAACTTGGACGCTGTGTTACGGCGCACGGCAGGCATGCCACTGTGTGTATTTAAGTGTGCATTTTGAGTAATGTTGTGTTGGTGCCCGTGTACAGTGTTGTTTTTGGTTTTGTTGGTGCAACTGGTCGCAGCGCGACAGCTTGGACTTCGGTGAATGTGCTGGTTTGACAGGTGTGAAACGCGCATTTGAATGTGTACGTTTTGTTTATGTTATGTCACCCGAAGGGTAGTTTCGTGTCAGACACCGATCCCTTTTGTTTGTAATTCTAAAAGTGCCATTTGAGCCCTTTGTAGAATCTTGGGAAGGGCGTGTAAGGTATCGGTAGCGTTCGCGGGGGTCATCGGAACGCGGCTGGGAGCGCTCAAAGCGAAGCGTCTCGTTTCTCGGAACGCGGCCGCTTGCGAACGCGCCGGGAAATTCGGGTGTCCCCCCGCCCCGCGGTACCGATTCGCGCACGTGCTGGCACGAATGTGTATTTGTGTTTGTTTTTATTTTGTGGTGGAGAGGGTTCTTCACCTTACGGGAGCTGGAGGGCTGGTCAGGCTCTCCCTAAACCAATCATGTGAACATTGTAAAATGATTGGAAGCCACGAAATGTGGGCCGGGCCTTTAGGGCTTTAAAACCGGGCCCCGGAGCTGGAAGCGGGGTTCTGGGCTAAGGTGAGATGCTACGCATCTTCGGCTACGCCGAGTAGGGGCCTCCCCTAGTATTAGCCAGATCCACCTTTTGTTGTTTTGTCCTTTTGCCGTTTAATTTGTCTCGAGTGTCTAATCTTCTGTACGCTGTAAATATCTGTACATAAACCTCAGTTATTGCCTTTTTTATCCCTGTGTCTTCAAGTCTTCAAGTTGGAACAAACCGTCTCTGGCGGTGCACCTCTGGTGCAAAGAAGAAGAAGAAGAAGAAGAACCTGATCTTTACTACCACCATCAGGCGCGGTAGTCACGATTCGCTACTCATTTAACACACAAACACGAGAATACACGAGAAGTCTAAGTTTTCTTATCATATCAGTCTGTTTTCATATCATTTCATGTTTTCGTCATAAATACATTGCACTATATCTTCCATTGTTCAAGTATTTTCATCATAATTACATTACACTTTGTGTTCGTGTAAAGATGCTATTTCGGAGGGTTAACAAATCTGCTGTTTTTCTAAATATCCACCTTTTTTGTTCACGAGAATAAGTTTCAGCCTTCGGCTTGGGCCCGTCATGTATGTGTCGCAGAATAACTTCGTTTCAAAAAGGTACTCGCCCTTTTCAATTTTTTCGCCTTGTCTTTATTCCTATTACGATAATAAAAAAGTATTCACCGCTCAATTGAACAGTTTTAATATGCAATAGTCATCGGTGCCGTAGCCAGCAGTCGACGAAGGAGTGTCACGTGACTATCTGGTGGCATCCAACCGCAGCTGCAGCACTGCTGAACGTTGTCCTGAAGTAGTTGAGGATGCCCCGGACAGCGTGGAGCCGCGAGAAGGCTCCGTACTTGTTCATCCCCCCGCAGGTGTTGAGGAAGTCCTCGTACTCCAGGTCGTACACGGCGATGCCAAAGCGCAAGGCCGGGTGGAGGGTCTTCACGGCGCACAGCTGCCGAGGGAAAGGAAGCACCTGAAAACCAGTCCTCAGGCGAAACGTTCGCAAACTTTTGTTGTTGGTAGGGGATATCGTGCGTCAGCATCATTTACAGACATAGCAAAGGAAGGAGGCAGGAAATGTTAGTATTTTTAAGGCGAAAACCTTTAATGCGCCATCGTTGTCGACAGAAGGTTGTCAGCAGAGGTGTCACGCTTTTCGGTTGGTCGAAATGGTCATGACGTCCGAGTGCACGGCATCTAAGTAATGAGGTCACCCACGGGTGCCTGACGCCCCCTTTTGGAGCAGACGACAACTAATAAAATAGTTGCCGTCCACTCCGACAGGGAGCGTAAGGCGTCCGTGGGTGACCACAATACATATCTCATTCCTGCGAACAGAGCCATGATACGAAGCAGAGAGAGAGTATTGCCAAAGAAGCCGTCAAAGTGTGTAGTTGTAACGTGTAGTCAAAATGGGTAGTCAAATAAAGCACTAGTACAGCAGTCTCGCAGTCAATGTGAAACAGTGCTCCCGGAAAGGCTTTCGCCTTGCAGCACATTGAAAAACCAAAGTTCCCCCTGAATTTTTTCCAGGGGTTTGACTAAAGGAGGAAATTGTTCGAAGAATCATTAGAGGTAGGAGATTCTTTTCAACACAGAATTTCATGACGTTGCAATCCGTATGTATGTAGTGTGTTGCAGTGTTACAACAGCTCAGCTCATGCCGCGATAATCAGTTCGTTTCCCTCAGTTCCTTTGTTACTTTGCATGAGTCAGTCATCATTTATTCGTGCTTTCTCGTTGTATTCTGTCAGATATTTTGTTTTTGTACCACCCTGCTAAAATTTAAAATAGAGGATAGCGGTATCTATAATCTAAAAAATTAAAATTAAGTTCCCAAACACAGATTGCATCCGGATTTCAGCCAGATTCAATGTCCTTGTACTTCCTTGAAAACTGCCACCTATCTAAAGAAATTGCTGGATAAGTTCTTTCTCTAACAAAACTCAGCTAGAATAGTGATCCTCATCAACCAGACTACGCCCACTGCAGGACAAAGGCCTCTCCCATATCGCGGATATATCGGAATAGTAATATTTACGTATTCTTTTTCTGTTGTGCTAGAAAAGCTAAACCTATGGAAAACATTCGACAAAAGAAACATGTGAAATACAAAAACAACCAACGTAGTTATTGAAGCCCAAAAAAGAATATCAAATGTTGTGACCACTAAAGAGCTTTTAAATTAAAAAAACATAATCAACTGCCTTGTGATATCAGAGTAATGAAAAATACGAAAAAGTAGAGGAAACAAAAATAAGTGACACGTAACAGCACTTTCTAGACAACGTCCTCCACGGAAGTAACAGACACAGAGGTAACAAAATTCGGAAGTGCAAACTAAACGGCAGTTCAAAGACCCAGGATATAAAGGCAAATGTTCCCGAAAATAAATCCACCTGCGCTAAAAATACTTTCCGTGTTCGCAGCAGGGTGCCCAGATGTTCTGTCCAGATGTTTTGTATATGTGCACTGTCCACATCGCCATTTTTATCTGTCTTAAGATATCTTTGCTCACTGTTCTACGCGAAGAGCATTCGAAGTTTCATCAATGAAAAACAATTACACTGTGCCGACTCTTCCTCTCCCTTTCTTTCACCACCATTCTTCACTCACAAACGCAGACTGCCTCTTTTGCATTTTTTTAAAGCCCCAAAATTACACATTATCCCGCCATGTCTTTCTTCGCATACTGTACATTGTTCCATCAAAGCCGATATTCTCCTCCCGTTTCGGAGAATGCACAATGATATTAAAAAGGCAACTGCGACAATGTTCTATTCCCTGGGCCCTGCAATTTTGCAACAAAGTCATTTCTATCGCTGTCTGGAAGCTAAACACTTTCTCTTCATGATCGACAACGCACGTACCATAGGAATAAGATGTGCTTAACAGGCGTTGAGTACATTTCACAAGAGCTAAGAGCAATCTCACCTTGTTGCAGAGGCCTACTTCGTTGTCGTAGGCGAACAGCACGTTGTCCGTGCTATGGACAGCCAGGATGGCATCGAACGCCTGACTGTAGCTCCGCTGAAGGTATCCTGAGTTCTTGCAAATCTGGGACATTGCGAGAACACCAAAAAAAATCGCTTACAATTCATCTTCCCAATGTAAATCGTTGAATCTCTCATATGAACACGGCAGTAATGTCGGTTTATTTACACATTTCACAAATGTATAAACGCATGGATGCCTGAGTCACGGCTAAACCGCAGTCCGCCTTTAAATGTGACTCAGTGAACCTTTCCTTTTTGACAACAACAGTTTAAGACACGCGAGGGGGAAAAATGGAGTCAATACTTTAACTAAAACTTTCTCAGACAAACCCGTCTTCCGCATCGGGAAAAGCATCCCCACAACAAACATAATAAAGATTGGACGGAGTTTTCCTCTATGCTTTTAGGGTTGAGAGCTTCCTATAAACATTTGCTTTGCTTTGCCAGGCAGCAAGCCTCAAAAAGAGGCGACTGCCTGTTTCCGCGACCACAGACGTGTGCATTGTTAGATGAGACAAAAAATTTCAGTTAAGAACGATGTTACAGCACTGTCTATAGATTCGATTCGGCGTGCTGTCGTTTTGAAGGCCAAGAGATGTATAAGGACGCGTCATAATCACCAGTGTCCCGCTGTATGTGACGCTGCTTTAATGCGAATTATTATTTTTGCTTCACGTCTGCAGGATGTATATCACGAGAGCAATAAAATCACTTCACGCATGGCGCATACTGCCTCCTTAAGACAAATACACTCTAAGAAGAGAGAGACTAAAAGGGGGCGAACGGTTAGTCGTTCCGGCGACTGATTCTTCACAGCCATTACTCCTCTTCGGGACTAACTGCAAAGGGTCTACCTGTTCGTCCCCAAGGTATAAGAGCTGCAAATGTTAGTCCCCAGGAGCACGCGTTTAAAGAAAAAATGCAAGCGAAGTGTGATTTCCAGCATAATTTATGGCGGGATAGATTCCGAAAGCACTTAATTATCATACATAATAACAACAAAGGACACAGAAATATACATGGCAATATTAGGATTCAAACCCACTACCTTTGGATTGGGAACCGAGCGCGGATATGACCAAGGCCCCACAGCAGACGATTCGCAGCAGAAAATATAAGTCTTATATACGAAGCACACACATTTCTTGGGTTCACCGCTCTGTTTTATCGAACGTATTGCTGTTTAGAGCAATGTATGGTGATTTTGCTGTCATGTTTTTGCAACAAGCTACGGTAAGTTTTAAAGCGTATGCACAATGGCGTAAATTGCGTTTTTGGCAAAACAAAAGTGTCACACCACATATACCCTGCATGCGTCCGGTATTTCACAACCACAAATCGTTGTTTTCATTTTTTTTTTGTCGATAAATTGGTCTTACTGGTATCAACTGGCACGTGCACATTAGGGGCTGTTGAAAAGCAATGTAGAAGGCCGTGGTTAACTCAGTTTTCTGTTACCTGCGGTCAGCGACGACGGGGAATGGAATGTTTGCCACTCATCGTTTCGCTAAGTGTCGCCGAAACTTACACAGCATCACATAAGTTTGAAAACAAACTACAGCGAAATCAAACTACGTACACTTGCTTAACGCTAGCCCTTACAACTCCCATTCGACACGTATTGAAGCTAGTGATACTTGTTTGTGCAGTTTCTCAGTTGCCGGTCGCTTTGGTTCCACGAAGCCTTTTCCACCGCAAAACAGTCAATCTGCTTCGGCCCGGACAATGGCGGTGCTCTCACTGGCTTTAGACGGCATCCTTCGCTTCGAAAAATTGAGTACTATTGCAGTCGAGATCTTCTCATGCGATTTTCGTGTGCTGCTATGATGCAGTTCGTCCCTTTGTTAATCTCCTTCTCAGCAGTTATTCCGTTGAGTTTGCACACGGCACACATTTCTGGCCAGAGTAGTGCCGTGTGCAAATTTAGGGAATAACGGCAGTTTTGAGGACTAATGTTGCCACTGCTCCCCCCGAGGCTGGTTTTTTTTTTTCGGAGTGTCGAAGTCCACTGGGAGGGTTATATATGCAAAAAAATTTAACTCAGTAACACCTCCCTAGATGCATGACTATTAATTAAGTGTTCCCTTTTACAGCTCCCCGCTGTGCACATAGAGACGACAACACCCCACAGTTGCTTCCGGACCCAAAGGGCGCCAGAATTGCGGCTCACCTCGGAAAACCTGCCGAAGGAAGGGGCGCTCGTGTTGTGCACGCAGCCCGCAAGGAAGTCGGCGTTCCCTGGAACGGGCGTCGTCCAGCGGCCTTTTATGGTCACCGAGAGCGCCCAGATCATTGGCTGTCCCCGCGCTGACAACTTGCTAAAGGTGTCAACCGCCATGGTCTGGACGAAAGCGTGGATAAGTTGCGGCTGCGCGTTTCTGAGCAGTCTTGCGTTACTTGCGTATCGATACTCTCGGTTTAATTTCACTGTTCATTGCACTGCATCCAAAAAGTCAGCCGGCTCTCGGAACTAGCAGTAGTACCCTACCGAATGTTTCCATAAGGCGAGCCCCATATTAAGCCGAAAGCCTTTAATGGCTCATACTGTCGTCCGTGAACAGCGTGTCACACGTGCCTAACTCGGGAACTAAAAAAGATAGAAAAAAGTCAATGGTTACTTCAGATGGAGGAGGAAAAAGTGAACCTAGAAGCCAAGTTTGATGACTGTAGATTAATTAGGTAAATAATTATAGCCAAAAAATGTCGAAATTGCGCCGAAATAGCGCGGACGTCGATATAGCCACGGGAACTATGTGACGTCACATATACCGGAAGTCGCCACGGCACAGTGTCCTCGGCTTTCGCCTCTCACCACTTAAGTTGCCAAAATGTTCTCGCAATTTTTTCCATATATGATATATATGAAAATTGGATTATACAGAGGCAGTATGGAGCGTATGGAGTCGGTATAGACTTTATGGAAAGCGCGTATGGAAACTTACGGTCTCTTTATCACGTCATGCACTTGTTAAGGAAGTTATATGCATATATAATGGAATGTTTATGGACTCCATACAAAATATGTAGAGATTGTCATATATTTTTCCACACCACATGGACTCCAAATTCCCATAATTGCATACGAGCGACTCGTATGGAACGTTTAGGTAGGGCAGACTGAATGCTCTAACCAAGGGAAAACAATTGAGGGATGCTATGAGTCGCGGGGCCCTCTATGCAGTATTTTTTCGTTCGCCAAAGTAAATAATTGCTACATACCAATTACCTAACATTTCAATTATTTCTTTCAGAAACAAAGTGTAAATTCAGAAGTTGTAGGAAGTCTCGGAACACAACTGGTTGAAATCTTTGCACCTATATAGCGTTTGCGTGAAGTAGTTTTTTTGCCAGCCTGAAAAGATAACTGGCAGAATAAAAAAAGCTTCCACGTGACACCGGTGGTACTTCAGCGTCACAATACGGGTCTCAGGAAAAGCATTACGCTTTACTGTGGAGTCCTCTTCCCGGTGGGGCGCTGCGTCTGCACTGGATGAGGGATAAGAACCAGCAGCATATCACGTGGTAGCTTTCTTTTGAAGGTGCACTAAAGTTGATTCTGAGCTCGTCTTTTTACCGCACGAGCTCGATCTACACGCTCCAAGCATTCTTATAAGCTTCAAATTATGTCATGTGTGGTCGATTTTCATATTATATCGAATTAAACGTCCCAGCTCCCGCCATTTTTCTTTAACTCACCTCCGAAAGTAGGAGGCGTCAACCAACGCGTGGAGTGCCTTTCAGCCAGTTGCGCAGGTGGAAGAAATTATACGGATCCCTCCGCTACGACGTCCCTCATATCCATAATCGCTTTAGGAACCCCATAAACCAAACCTCAACCAAAATATTTCCTCGAGGGTATCCACCAAGATATACTGTGATGGCTTCAGCAATGATTAAGGTTTGGTTTTATAAAGTTTAACATCCCAAAGCGACGAAGGCTGTGAGGGACGCCATAGTGGGGGGCTACGGATAATCTCGACCACCTAGGGTTATTTAACATGCGCTGGCATCGCACAACGCATGGACCTCTAGGATTTCGCCCCCATCGAAATGCGACCGCCATGGCCGGGATCGAACCCGCGTCTTACGGGTCAGCAGTCGAGCACCACAACCGCTATGCCACAGCGGTGGCCGATCAACGATTAAACGCTAAGCAAATATAACGTGACTGCCATGCACTGGGTTCTCACCAGGTCGTGCTGGTAACTGATTTGTAGCCCTGTCGGTCTGACGAGTGCTGTAGGGGGCATCACGCGACAATCCGGGAGGGTGTTGTCGCCGTAGAAATAATGACCTTGGGCGATGAACAGGTCTGGTTTGTAAAAGTTCCTGCGTTTGTATAACGAGTGTTTAAGCTCACCATTGCCCAGGGCTCGCCCACGTTACAAACATTGTGTCGAAAGTGCCCAGGGCTTCAGTATAAAAGTTATAAGCAGTTAACGTTTCATTTTACCAGCCGGTACTGATGCGGAAAATGTGGAAAGTCCCAAAAGAGAGACCTAAGCCTATGCTTAGTGAGAAACCTAAGTGACCTAAGAGCGACCTAAACCTATGTTTAATGCAGGCTTTGCATTACCGCACAATCGCGCGGTTTAGCCACCCGCTCGAGAACAGTGGGCTGACGTACTGTGGCAACATTCGAATTAAAACGGACACTCCGCAAGTAGTGTGTCCTCCACTGCGTAGCAGTCAACATGTCATTGTTAAAGACTGTCTATAAGGCGAGCTTTCTGCATTCCAAAGTTTGTGACCAGTCTTGAGAAACACCGCTACATTTTGATGCCGGTTCTGGCACGAGGCGTCGGTACCAGGCGAATGCATGCGCACTTCGACTGACCTCAGAGAAAGTACTGCTACAGAAACGTCCACCTGAATCTGACAGTCATAAAGAGAATACTGACTGACTAGACACATTTTAATTCGCCATTGTCAAATCAAAAGGCAAGTAGACTTGTCACGCGTAGTTGGGCTTTAATGTCGCATCGCCGGTCACCTGTCGTGTCTTTTAGGAACAGGAGCTCTTAAGTAAAATGTAAGTTATGTAAGTCGTTGAAGTTCATATCATGAGTGCTATTTAAGCAACTTAGGTTGGTCCACAACCCAAGCGTTACAATCACGGCGCATCTCTACGGAATTCCTCTCTGTGAGCGCTTGTATATACGACTGCCTTTAGCCCCTTTACTATTATTTTCATTATTGGTTTTACTAAGCCGAAAATGTTAGTACTGAAACATAAAGCCTCGGTGCGACAACGCGTATAATTACTGACCTGAGGTAAATGGTTGAATTATCCAGAAGGATGCGGAGAAAGTATAAATTCCATCGCCAAATTACTGCCGTTGTACTCGGCATTCAGCGCTGCTTGTTATTTGGCATCAGATGAGCGCGATGTCTCAGCACAAAGTAGTATCTGGTTTTCTATTTGCCTAAATATATGTCATAACACGCGCAGTGTCTTTCGGACATGCCAGTCATAAAATTCTCCATGGGATTTGTGCTGCAAAGTAATAATACTCAGCCTAAGTCCGTCCACTGCAAGAAAAAGTTCTCTCCCATATTTCTCCACTTAGCCCTGTCGTGTGCCAGCTGTGGACACCTTATCCCTTTTTTCTAACCCTCCCCTATGCGCTCCATTTCTCTTCGAATCTAGCCCGTTACGCTTAACGGTCATCGGTTACCTTGCCTTCGCATTACATGCCCTGTCCCTGCCCATTTCTTCTTGATTTCGATTAGGATGTCGCTAACTCCCGTTTGCTGCCTGACCCATTCTGCGTTCTTCCGGCCCCTTAACGTTACACCTACCAATTTTATTTCCATAGCTCTCTGAGCTGCCCTAATAATAATTCCCTCTTTCGCTACCCTTCGTGTTTCCACGAACTATAATCATATTTTTTCTTCTTGGGGCACTTGTAAACCTATATTCGTGATCTCAGAGAACCAGCCAAATTCACTCCACCTCATTCTGATACACTTATTTCATTATTGTGGTCCAGATCTGCGGTCACTGTATGCAAAACACGGAACTTTAAGCGGTCCAGAATACGAGGTCTGTTCACTATCACGCCTCGAAGAGCAGTGAGCGGTTGAATAACGGTACGAAATCGTACTAGGCTCAGCATTCATGAAAGCCGGCGTTAGTCATAGCTAGTTGCCTGTAGCCTATGTTTCCAACGATTGTTTCGCAACAAGTACAAAGAAAACAGTCGCATGGCTGCTTACGTAAATTTGTCGTCGTAGAAGTGGGTCCAGGTGTCATCAAAAATTATTCCGGCGAAGAAAATATAAGACGGGTTGCCCTGCTGCCTTTGCTTCTCGGCATGCGTGTCGAGGGCCTGAAAAATTCGTTGTCAATGTCAGCTGATCGATCACTGGAGTCGCATGCACAAGCGTTGGGATAGCTTAGTCATGGCATGGGATAGGTTAGTCATGGCAAGTCAGTCATTAATCAGTCATGACTAGTTAGTCATCAATAAGTGATGACTAGTTAGCCATTAATCAGTCATGACTAGCTAGTCATGGCTGGTTAGTCATGAATAGTTAGTGAATAACCAGTGGTGACTAGTTAGTCATGGCTAGTTATCAGTCAGTCGTTAATAGTTTGTCATGACTGGTTAGCCATGACTGGTTAGTCATGACTAGTTAGTCATTAACCAGCCATCACTAGTTAGTCATTAACCAATCACGACTATTTAGTGATGACTAATTAGCCATGGCTCATAGACGACTGATTAGTCATGACTAGCCAATCCAAGTCACAGTGGCAGCCAAAGTTTCGTGGAATATCTCGCGCACTTTAGATCGTCAAAGTGCCCCCTGAATTCTTCTCTTCCGGCCTACGAACCGCACACTGACATCGCAGCCTGACACATGTGCCCGCTCCGTTTCTCCTCTACACACTTATGGGCCTACGCTGGATGCAGTGTGTGCGATGTGTAGAAAGGCGAAAAGTATGTCGCCGTGGTAATTACCTTCAAGACCTGCAGGGCTAGCTCCACGTCAACCTGCCGAGCATTCCTCGTGGCCGTGTCCAAGATGCCGAAGTGGAAGATGTTCTTGCTCCAGAAGGGCTCCAGCAGCGAAGAATTGGTCGTATTCAGCTGCCGTGCCAGGCTGAACACCTTGCTGCATCATGGCGGTAACCACTAGGTGTGGATGGTATACTGCTCCTCGCACGTGCATCAGTGAAATTATTAAGGCGAAAACCTTTAATGGCTCATACTGTCGTCCGCTAACAAAGCGTGTCACACACGTTTAACTCGGGAACTAAAAACGATAGAAGAAAACCAATGGTTGCTTCAGATAGAGGAGGAAAAAATGAACCTAGAGGCCAAGTTTGATGACTGCAGAGCAATTAATTAGTTATAGGCAAAAATTTCTAAATGGCGCAGAAATAGCGCGGACGTCTATATAGCCACGGGAACGATGTGACGTCACATCCACCGGAAGTCGTCATGGCATACTGAAAAATGTCAAATAAAAGTCGGAAAAACGTCGGATTTGTGTCAAATTAGATGGGAAAATGTGTAGTTAAGCGTAATTAACACTTAAGATCGCAGAAAGATGTATAACTTGGGTATCGATATAGCCACGGGAACGGTGTGACGTCACATCCACTGGAAGTCGTCGCGGAATAGTGTCCTCGGCTTTCGCCTCTAAACACTTTAGTCGACAAAGTGTCCTGGCAATTTTTTTAAGTTCGAAGGGAAGTTACTGTGAGCCTAATGGAGGTAGGAGTGCGATGAGACCACTGATTCCAGCCTCAACTAACCATAAGCGACACTGTACTTTCAGATATCTGCAGCCGCTTTCCCATGCCGCGAATTTTTTTTTTTTTATCACGTCAGACGGTCCGCCTGTAAAAAATTCTCTCACTAAATTGTTTGTACCGTGCATAAGCCTGGGAAAGCAAATGTCCACCACTGAATACCGCTACTTATACATACCTAAATTTCGGGCGTCAGTCCACGCTTTCAATAACATCAAATGCAATCCGCAATCTTTAGTACATTCCCAACCGCATTTTTGCTGCTATTTTTTCTCTTCAGACTGGACACAGTTCTCTTTTCGCGTTTTATTTCGCAGTTCCGATATCTCTTTGTCTTACCCGAATTCAGCGTTTTCTTTTTCTGCTCCGACTTTCCATTTTTTTCTTCGATTTCTCCTAGAGAACTTTGTCGAACGCGATACTGCTCCTTCATTTGTGGCGAGTGATATTGTCCCCTCCCTCTTCGCCTGCACATGTAGCACCCTCACCAGATGGCCATCAAAATTACGAGGAACAAATACCACGAGAAATTCATCCATAGCGCCACACTGTGATTCTTGCTGATCAACTTCTTGGGCTCGGCGGGGTGAAATTGAAAAAAAAAATAAATCCGCCGGCTCCCAGCTTTCTTCATTTTCCCTCTCCTACTTTCTCTCGCCCACCCTCATCTTACCTGAATGTGGAGAGGGTTATTTCTCTCTCTCCATTCTTCTTCGTGCCAATCTGCACGATTTCTAAAAAGTCTACATGACGTCATGTGGAGTCCGTAAATTAACCAACGTCCTTCCATATAGTCCATACCGGCTCTATAGGCACCATACTGACCCCACAAAATTCATATCGAAACGTATGGAATTGTGAAACTGGTCATATGGAAACTGTCAGTACGGACTGAGATTTCGTACGCCAACGCCGGGCACTTTTACGATAATTACGCAATAATAACAGAAACAGTAGCGATGCAGGCAAATCGCCAAGACGGCCGGTAATTCGCTCCCGATAATTTTTTTTTCTTTGCTTTCCCTGGTATCGATGCATTGAATAACATGCGAGGTTAATCTATTGCTCCGGTCTGATTCGACATCTACGAAATGTGGACGCGAAGGACCAGAAAGTAACAAAAGCAATGACTGGTTGTCAGCGTTACACGTGTGCATAAAGACCAAAGATTCATCGGACACTGAAGAGCTTCACAGCGTAGGAAGTAAAGGAGGATAACGTCTGATGAACTAATGGTTTAATGAGGGCCTCGAATCTGGCAGTTCTGATGCCATAGGTAGGATAAGAGGGTTCTTGCACAGCTTCCGCCCTCCCTGTCCGGCAAAGTTCCTACGTCCGCCGCTATGAACGGGGGTGGCGCTTGTACCCCCCGAAGTAGACGATTGGATAGGCGTCGCCTCAGCTCAGTACAGTAAAGAAAAGGTCGCCTTAGCTCAGTTGGTAAAACACCGGTCGCGAAATTCAGAGGCCGTAGGTTGGGATCCCACCGGCGGCATGTGGTTTCTCTGTGTTTATTAATATCGTGCTGATGAAAAGCTACAAGTTAACAGAATAAATTCAGGGGGCACTTTGGCTCTCTAAAGTGCTGCAAGGCGAAAGCGTTTCCTGGCGCACTGTTTGTTTTTATTTACTTTTTTACTTGTCATACTTTGTTTTGTTTTATGTTTTTGCTCCATTTCTTATTGTTATTGTTTTTATCTTTATTTTCACGTCTCTTCATTTTGTTTTTATTTTTATTTATTTTCTTATTTTTATTTTTATTTTCCTTTTCTTGAGTTTATTCCTCTTATTTTATTTATGAAACCCATGCATCACTAGATGCGCCTTTATTCATGCTGGAACGTTCAGCCTTCGTGGCGGAGTGGTAGCGTCTCCGCTTCAAATGCCAATGGCCCTGGTTCGGTTCCCACCCTCGGCGCAGTTTCTATTAAGCAGTGACGCCGAAAGGCGGACAAATCTGCCGACGCGTCTGTCGACACGGCTGCCGACGCGTCTGTCGACACTCCTGCTGACGCGTCTGTCGACACGGCTGCCGGCGCGTCTGTCGACACGGCTGCCGACGCGTCTGCTAACGACAGTATGAGGCATTAAAGGCTTTCGCCTTAAAAATGACAACCCCTATGCTCCTTGGTTTCGGTGACTTCTGTCATGTCTGACACAGGACAAGGTATGCGACACAAATGAAAAACTTTCGATTATTTTTATCCAGCCGAGATGATGAGGAAAGGCAATTATCAGCATTAGTGGTGAATAGTCGCATGAACTAACGATTCGTCACCTGCTTTGGTCACGGCTGTTTGAATACAGGATGGAGCACGGTTACAAACTTCTCGCTTAAGGGCACAGGGCAGGCGCTATGACTCCCATGTATACATAGATATATATTTAAGACTCTTTTCTCAGGAATTGCATACAGCTCATTGTGGTCCATATGTATCAGCAGCGCGAACACAACCCAGGAAGAAGAAGAAGATAGTACAGAGCGCTGATACGCGCTGCTGATGCATATGGATCGCAACCAACTAGCCTGGCAGATGGTGTTATTGTGGTCTGTTCTGTTTTACTACCCGTTTCCTTGATTTTAACTGCAGCAAAATTATTGAATAGTATTCGATATTTCATTTGGCGATTTTTAACTGAAATGTTAAATTTTTTGCTGGCTGCAGAAAACAAAACTCTCCTAGAAAAAAGCGTAGAGGTTAGCCGTCTACCCTTCTACCTCCGTAGTTTTGAAACCCGGCCTAAGGTAAAGCCGGAAAAAAAGATCAGCTTTTTAACTTTTCTTGTTTTTCTAACAATGGGTCAGATGTAAACAAAATGAAATATTTGAGGTTAAAGACAAAAGCACACAAAACACAAGTTCCTATCAAGAAATACCTCAAGCAAGTAATTCAGCCTGCCTTTAATACTAGTGTCGAAGTGAGTTCTCAGCTCATACTGAGCACGTGAATATGACAAACGTACTCAGTGAAGGCACTTTTCTGAAAGCACAAAAAGAACAAAATATCTAGATGTCTCAATCTTCATCCCTGGGATGAAGCGAAACTGGAAGATCTACCACAGTGCGAGCGAGTAGTCTAATTTCGATGGTTCAAGATGGCTGTCACTTACTCATAGGCGAAGCCAATTCCGAAGGCCGTGGTGTTGTACTGGGCATAGGATGCAATAAAGATGCGCAGGTCATTGCCCCACTGCTGAGGGGGCGCGGCCAGTGGGTTGCGGTTATCCTTCTCGACAGAGTCGAAGAAGATGTATTCGCAGAGGCCATCTGGTGGGAACATCTGCCCGAAGCTGGTCTTGGAGCCCATGGTGCAGACCAAGGGCTGCTCGTCGATGACTGCGCCAGTCGGTGAACATAACCATTGTCATCTTGCTGCTTTGTGTTAGCCCAGCCCATCAGGGTGCAATACGACTATAGCGAGTACTTGTGGTGCGAAGCTTTGTGGCGACTAAACTACATTTCCTAGAGGACGTACAAAAAATTTTCAAGGGCGCCTAATGCGTTGTCAATGCGATAGCATTAGAACGTATTGATGCTTTTACCTGAAGTGACGTCACTTTCGATCTGGTGACTTGACTTCCCTCCAGCCAATAGGAATTATCTATTCTGGTGACGTCATTTCTCTCCAGCCAATGGGATTATTTGGTCTGGTTACGTCCCTTTCTTCCAACTAATGGAAATTAGCTTCTCTGGTGACGTCACTTCGCTCCAGCCAATCAAGCGAATTTTATGAACGAAGACACATCTTTCTCCCGATGATGCAACTGTTTCTGTCGTATCAATAAAGCGATTGAATAATTTGGGATCCATAGAGAACCGAAATTAAGCACCAGATACAGGTCCATGTGCAAGCGTTACCTTAACATACTAAACAAAGCCGCTCCCACGTTTCCTGAAGTCGGAAGACCGCAGACAGCTGCGGACAGACCGTAGTGGTGATTTGGTTGTCGTCAGCTGTCGTTTTATATTTACATCATTTCTCTGTTCTATAGTCACAGAGCGCCAACCATCCAAAGCGACCTTACTAGCTTCAAATGCTTCTGGCAACCTACTCGCTCATAGCGTTACTTTGTCGAGAAAAAAAGCACCACGTGAATTATTTTTTTTTTCCGCTCGCATAGTTTCAGCCACTGAGCGCCAGGAATCAGTCATCATCAGGGGGATCCCTGAATATTATTTTTCACTGGCGCAAGGGCCACCTGCTGAAAGAGAAACTAAATTGTGTTTCGTGTTGAACAAAGTAACTAAATGAAGTCGCTGCTTTTAGCAATGTACACAGGGACTGGCGTACGTTGTCAAAAGTTCAAAAATGGTAGAAGGAGGAACGGGAAAGGTGCAGCCAACATGCGTTCTTGTCCTGCAGCCTAATAGTACTGCTCTATTTTACCCCGGGCATGGCGGCTACGGGCACTCATCTATCGAAGTTGCGTCCTCCGCCGTTACGAACAGACATACAGACCGACAGACAGTGTTTTTGAGCAAGTTACGCCATCGACTCTCAAATTTCGACTTCGCAGAGGACCTAAGATTACTTCGATTTTTACGGAAACAAGGTTAAAAGGAAGCCTCTGTAATACGCTTTTTCGTAGGAAAGACCAAAGCGTCACTTCTAATAAACCAGGTGTTTGGATAAAGAGAGTTGTAATACAAACAACCCTTAGTATACGATTGCGTGGGTGGACTGCCGCCGCATCACCGACTGACCTGCCCTAGGCGACCGGGTCGACGCTGTCGGCGTGATGGTGGTGTCAGTCGTCGTCTTCGTAGTAATGGTAGTGGTAGTGGTATGAGTCGCCGCCGTCACCGTCAAAGAAGGGCGGCCCGGCACCCGCACAACGGGTTACAGGGACGGCAGCGGGGGCACCCCCGTGTCGTCCGGAACCACGCTTTCGGTGCCGAAGCCAAACTCTGTGCCTGGTGCATGGGGCGCAGTTGTTTAGTTAGTCACGTGTGCACTGACCACTATACACGCGAGTACCTCCGCAGTCACGTGGTACTGACCCAATATACACGTGATTTAAAACGCCCGGGTTCTCCTGGCCAGTAGCGGTGCGGTGCAGTTCGGCATGCTACGTCTCCATATGGTATTGCACGATACAGTAGATTGCAGTACCTTATGTTGTGGTATAGCACTGCTTGCTAGGTATGGTAAACTATAAACATAAAGGAGTTAACAGGGAGTAAGCTGTCCTCAAGCGCAGTCCCTTTTATAAAAGGGAGTGCGTTTTGTGCTTAGAGTGAAGCATGGTATTTAGTCCCCATTTATGACGTCACGAGGGCTATGAGGAATGAAAGGGTGAGAGGCGCGGAAGCGCGAAGCACAAGAAGAGAGATGAGGTGACGGATGGAAAGGGCAGTAACGCATTTCGGGCAGTGCTGCGACAAGACACTGCTTACCGAATACCAGAAGCATCAGCACGATGATGGCTGCAAGGGCAATGATGGCGACTAAGCAGCACGTTATAAGCATGGTTGCGGCCATTCGGCGCTTCCTGCGGGAGGGGAAACAGTAAATAATGTAACAGGGTGACTGATAACAAGCACACTAGAAGAATGGAGGGTTTCGATGAGGGTAATTACGTTCCCTGAGCATTACAGCTAGCAAACTTCCTGTTTCATCACCTGGCTAATCTCACTACCGCTTAAACATGGCTGGGCCGATGATTTTTGATAATCACAAAGCGCACGTGGGAGGGAACAGCCGGCAGGATGCCTGCCAACGTTTCGACAAGATGTCGAAACCTTGGCAAGCATCTTGAGGCTTTCCCTGCCCTTGTTCACTTCGTGATTGCTGTTTAAACGGGTATTTTGACTCGCAGGCATCTCCTAATGCAATCTAAATGTAATACACACCCAGCTCATATATTGAAGAATTGCATTGTTTTTAAAATTAAAATAAAGCAAGAGGAAAAATTGATTTCGAACATGCGGATTCGAGCTGCTGTCTTAGGCGTCCAGGAACCTTGCTGTAATCGATTTCGGCACACAACTACGAGAATGAACTCTTTTTTAGTTGTGCCCTCAGCTCTTATAAAATTACTATTTGCCGCTAAGTGGTGCTGCTTAACTGCAACCTCTGAGGCTGTATCGCCGAGAGAACGTAATCATGTTTGCAGGGGTCGAAGTCTAACGCGTCAGCCCGAGGAGAGTGGAGAACCAGACATCACGCAACGAGAAGTTGCAGAAGGCTGCTTCATAGTGCCCAAAAGACTAAAAATCAATATGTAGACTCAAGTACAGATGGCAAGAAACATGTCTAGAACAACCTAGCTGTGTGTTCCTCATCTCCCGAAGCCGCTGCAACCACGGAGGTAAAAATGACGATGAAATCGTAAGAGTTGAACTGCACATGCATTTTTAACCAGATACCGCTAGATATCGCAAGTTCAGCCCAGAACATGCCCAGAACGTGTTCTAAGCAAGCGTTTTGCCCTCTTTACTTCAGGGTGCTGGCGCTCATTGGATCCCGATGCTGCTCAACGACCACAGAGTAAGGCTCTCAGCTCTCGCATATTTTCAGGCGTATCCTCGAACTTGCGTTTGAACGTTTGAAGTGTTACGGGAACCACTGGGCTCTGAAAAGTCAAAGATAGACGAGTATTTGACCAGCAAGGCTTCTAAGGCATCACGCTCGACACTGTTCAGAGACTTGCTGATCATCCGACGCAGCTGTGAGTCAGTGGCTGGAGTAGCAGCTACTGCGTCTGGTGCGTCAGCAACCAAAGCCACCGAAACAGGGACATCTTGATTACACGTGGCGATCTTCATGTGAACTGGTAAAACAACTGGTTGCGAAGAACAGTTGATGGCCCACAACTGGGTCTTGCCCTGGAACACTGACACCAGGCAATGTGGAACCAGAATGAGTTTCTTAGCACAGTTAGAATAGAGAGGCGCCACTGTGGCATCGAAGGTATCGGCACGGCTGGGGCATGAAACTGGGACGCACTTGATAGAAAGCGGGGGCACACTGGTATCCTCGGATACACAAAACACATCTTGTCAAGCCGACGTATCTTCGAAGAGTCCAGATGGAAGGGAACCATCAACGCAGAGTTCCCCAGAGCGACAGTCAACAGTTGCGCCACACATTCGTAAAAAGTCAATACCTAAGATAACGTCATGCGTACATCTCGGAAGCACTGCAAACTCCGCTGTAAAAACGGCTCCGCCGAGGTACACCACAACACTGCATATCCCCAAGGGGCACAACAACTCAGCGCCGGCGCCATGAAAATTAACACTGCGGTCCCAAAGAAACATAACTTTGCGGCCTAACTGGTTCTTGAATGACAAACTCATAATTGAGACAGTTGCACCCGTATCCACTAACGCCATTGTGGGCACACCATCTACAAGCACATGAACTGTGTTCTTCAGCATAACAATTGAGGGAGGAATTTCTAAACGCAGCGCACAGTCTCCAGCGGCCTCACCTCCCGCGGCCGCGCTGACTAGTTTCCCGGCGAAGGCGATGGGGAACGTCGCCGGGGTGACGAAGAACGGCGCACAGAAGAGGAAGGGGGTGGTGAGAAACTTCGGTCGGAGACGGGAGAGTGGCTGCGTTGTCCGTCGGGCAGAGGATAGTCGCTCGAGGTCAAGGGCCGTTGCCAAGGAGGGTCGTACGAATTGTTGACCGGCGGAGGAGGATGGACGGGCCGCTCGTATCGAGGTGGTGGACGGCGGCGGTAATAGCGAGCATGTGCCCCTCGATGCCGCAGCGGCGGCACACGGGAGCGGTGCGACGAAGAGCTTGTTCTCTTGAAGACTCTGACGAGGCGGGAAGCACTGAATACCCACGCGCGTCCTCAGGCCTTCTGGCTGGGCGCCAGAAGAAGGGTGCAGGCGGTCTTGAACGATGTTCATAATCTGGATCGTAGTTCAATTCGAAGTCCGCCGAGCGTGGGTAGGAGTGATAGGGATGACTGGGTCCACCGAACCTGGACGTGTGTGCAGTGTTCAGCCCAGGCATCGAGGCGACTACTAATGGAGAACTTTGATAAACGGGAACTTCAGACGGCACAGAAGGTGGACACCGTGCATGGGGCTCGAATCTCAGAAGTTCCTCGCGAACGATCTGGCGGATCGTCGTTGAGAGATCCGTAAAACGCTCTTCGACGCTGGCCACAGTTGGAACGTTAGCCAGCCGCCCAAATTTAGGCGTAATACGACGAGTCTTCAACGTCTCGAATGTGCGGACGTGCCGAATGACGTCTGAGACGGCCCCCAAGTCATCTTTGGTGATTAGAAAATTTATACATCTGCAATTTCCTTCAGAAGATGTCCTACTTTATCATCCTCGGTTATATTAGCGTTCGTTGTTTTGCATAACTTAAGTATTTCTTCTATGTAGGTCGTGCAAGTTTCGCCCCTTAACTGAGCCCTGTGTGCCAGCGTTTGTTCGGCCCGCTTGCGGCGCGCGAGGCAATCGCCAAAACACTGTCGCAGTTCGGTTACGAAGCGGTCCCAGGTGGTGAAGGAGTCCTCGTGGTTCTCAAACCACACCAAAGCTGTATGGGTCAGAAAGAAGACCACGTTGGCAAGCTGAGTGGCGGCGTCCCAGCGGTTATAGGGGCTCACCCTTTTGTAATGGGTCAGCCATTCCTCCACGTCCTCGCCTGCTGCTCCGGCGAAACTGCGAGGCTCCCGATAGTGCTGCGTTGAACCGGTCGCTGTGGCCACACGCTGGTCCGAAACTTGGATCGCAGCGTCACTTCGTGCTGCGGATGGCTCTTCGGGAGACTGCATGGTTTCGGTTAGCGGTTCCAGGCCGGCAAGGCGACGACGCCGGCGGGGCTGCTCCTGTTGTTGCTGCGCCGTTTTGTTGCTGAGATCGTTACCCGGTGCCTCCACCAAGATGTTACGGCTATAATCTTTACACCCGGGGTGTTCTAGCTGGTTCAACAGGCCAGCGGCGAGAGGTTCGATCGGCGAGCGGGAATCAGCGTCCAGCGGGGCACAACACTCTCAACCTCTTCTTCTTTTGTTCTCCGGCCTTGCCCTTCCTGCGTTTCTCCAAGCCCGTAACAATATATTGGGTAATGAATACTTCCCTTAGCCAGCCTCAGCAATCTACAATGGCTTAGCCTTGCCAAAAAATGCTGCGCTGCTACTGTATTGATTCCTTTTTATTCATACGGTTCTCGCGTGTGCACTACAGGGATGCTTAAGCACTCCCGTTATGTTTGGTCCACTACACTCCCGCATACGCACTTGAGTCGAAGTCCGTATGATTTCGTTCTTTCACGCGTACAGTCTGAGGGGATGCACTCGCCCCCCCCCCCCCCCCTCGTGGTTCGCTTTCCCGCAGTGCACCCCAACTGTGGTTAGCTCCCCCGCAACGCACTCTTCTCAGTTGTGTTACTTTAACTAACAGGGGAGGGCGCTCGCATCGCAGCGACACCAGCGCCACGGATGGCGTTTTGCTGCGTGCGCGTGGGGGAGGGTCGGCTCTCTTCTGCTCGGCATCGGGGAAGCGCGTGGACGTTCAAGCGCAAGGCTCCGCTCTTCGCCGTCGGGCGACCTCGTGTGGAAACATGTTCCCCTCAGCTCGTCCCGTCCGGCCTCGGAGTTTTTCCCCTTCCCTACCCTGGGCGAACCTTCGCTCGTAACCGTGCTGGTGAGTCGGACATCCTCGATTCCTCAGTGTATTTTGTAGCTAGCTGGCGTTATTGTTGTTCTAGCAATAAATGCCTTGTTTATGTCAGCCAGTGTGTCGTTCCTTTGTTCCCGCAGGGCAAGGCCCGCCGTGGTCGGCGAGCGCTCGGTAGCGTACGCGACCACGGGGTGGGGTCCGCGCGGTTTTGAACTGGGTCAGCCGCGATTAAACGGGGAGAACGCATTTATCTCCCCAATTAAAACCCCACAAGTCCTACAGCTTGCGGTTAAGCAGTGCCACCAAGCGCTTGTGTCTGAGACAGATAAGGGCATAATTAAACTCTTGGGAATAGCAGCTCACACGTTGTGTAAGGTTACAGCCTATCGGAGCTAATTATTCATGAAGCAGCGTTGGACTTAGGTAGCTGGTGCATCCGCAGTCACATTTGAGAGCTCGGCACGTGAACGACAGAGTAAAGTTCACAGTTCTCGCATATTTTTACGAGTGTTCTTTTTCACCACGTCTAGCAGTCTACCTTGAATTTTAAGATAAAGAATTACGGGCATGTTAGGATGACTACCACAGGGCATAGGAAGTATGTTTAATGGTCTTTTGTAAAACAAAAACAGCAATGCAACAAAAGTTGCAATAAAGCCAGTTGCTGGGTCAGTTGCTTCATTGGTAATAAATGTAAGGTTCCACAGCGGTAAATAAGGACGAACACACATATAGAGAATGGAGAGGACAAGCGCTGTGGTATGTGCTATTGTGGAATAAGAGAATGAACTCTTCTAAGCGTTTCACGTATTTTCATGCTCTGTGGGCTGCTATATCGTCGTCGCTACTAATAGAAAACACAGGTGCCTGATTGTAGGGCTTGTCCCAGTGAAAGAGCCAGCATTAATTAACGCATAGTTTCCAATCTCTAAGAGTCTCTGCACCTTTCTACACCGCGCCCAGCAAGAGCAGCTATTGTTTTCTATTGTCCTTTTCTTAGCTTTCATAACGCCCTGTTCCGTACGTGAGCCTATAAAAAGTGAATTCAAGCATAGAGCAGCTACCGGAATGCGAGAAACAGTTGTTGTTTTTTGAGAGTGAACTTTATTCTGTAGAGTTCCCTTTCGTCTTTACCAAAGCAGCTGTAAAATCAAACAGTGCTCGCTACAATACAAGGTTACTTACGACGTATGCTTGGTGTCTGAAAAAGCAGAACGAAATGTAAAATATATTTCAAAAGGGCTTTCAAAAGTTTTATGACGAAGTAGCGCGTTTTAATACAGTATGGACATCGACATTGTCCAAGATTCAGCTCATGTGTATTTCACGTGGGCTCAGACGTTCGTTCACATTTCATTCTGTGTGCACAAATATAGGCACCAACAAAATATGTTAAAAGTTTTTAAACGGATTTATACCGAGCTCGAATTCGCAGTGCAGCTACTGAATTTTTTTACCACTGGATCGGGCATGCAAGAAAAGTCGGCAGTCGGATGTATGAGAGAAAATCTCTTAATAGTTTGGGTCAAAGTTTTTTCCCTTGGCGCTGATAGCCCACCATTCCTTCCCTACTCTAGTTAGGCTGACGAGTTTTAAGGAGAAAGCCTTTAATGGCTCACACTGTCGTCCGTTAGCAGAGGGTGTCACACCTTTGGCAGCGCTTAACTCGTGTTAACTCGGGAACTAAATAAGTCAGGAGAAAACGAGTGGTTGCATCAGATAGAGGAGGAAAAAATAAACCTAGAAGCCACGTGTGATGACTGTAAATTAATCAGTTAATTCATTATGGTCAAAAATGTAAAAATTCCGTCGAAATAATGTATACGTCGCTATAGCCACGGGAACGGTGGGATGTCTCATCCACGGGTAGTCGTAACGGCATAGTGTCCACGGCTTTCGCCTCTCGAAACTCTAGTTGCCAAAGTGTCTTCGCAATTTTTACTAATTGTCTATGTTTTGCAGAATCTGGGTTGTAGATTCTAGGGTGCCAGAGCTACGGTTTGTCAACCACAGGTGAATTTTTCTGTTAGACCGGGAACTCGGGTCTTGGGCATCGAGACTGCTGCTCTCATACTTACCTTCAGGTTTCGACGTGAGGGTTTGCATGCTCATTTCTGTACCGTAAGTAGACTGTCCGTACGCAGTCTCTTCATATCCATACCGGCTGTAAGCCTGGCCGCCAACCGCAGGGTCAAAGTAGGAAGACTCGTAAGACATGCTGAACAGGAGACTGGCAACCTGAAAATGATAAATATCGGTCCTTGTTCAGTGAATTGTGCGCAGTCTGTCTCTTCGTTAGGCTCGACAGCTCATAATTGGCTGTGGTTTAGCTCTGGTTAAAGGTGGTACGTAGCGAAAGCTACAGACCATCACTACTGTCGGAGGCTTAGCGAGCTCGTCTAGCCCCGTCGTCATTAAGACGCTTCTCGAGACGTTTGACACGCTCTTCTTCGGCGTCTTCGACACGCTGTCTCCTCCTTGTTTCGTTCCGACGTCGAAGTCTGGCTTCTTTCAGCCTAGCCGACTTGTGGCTCTCCATAACGGCTCGCCTCCCGCTACGCCGAACCGTATATATATACACACTGCGAAAACCCTCTCCCTCTACTATGCATGCGCACAACTGGCGAAGCGAGCGGAGTCTGTTCCACGACGAGCGCAATGGTGGAGTGACGTCATGCCAGATGGCGCGCCGAGCGGCGACGCCCGCCAGCTGCGGCGGTTGCTAGGCAACGCTAAAGGTTGGTGCGACCTCAGCCGAGGTGCAACGACGGCGAAAGTGCGACCATGCCGAAGAGGCGAAGCGGCTGGCGTAGTGTAGCTCTCGCTACAAAGAGACCAGAAGACGATGAAAGTGAGGACCTTTGGTTATAGCGCTGGATTCAAGAAACGTGGCTCGGAGCAAACAGAGGCAACTGCCTGCACAATAAGTGGTTTCTTCGCTCTGAAGCTCACAACTCTAGTGCCCTACGTAGGAAGGAATAAGTGGTGCATGATGAAAATGTATTAAATAATCGACATCGGCACCCTGTGTGAATGGCTCACAGTCACGACGTCCTAGCACGCCAGAACAGAAAAGATGGGCAAAACGGCACATCAAGGAACCCAGCGCTGGCGGCTTATGGAAGTTAACTGCACACAGTACACAGAAAACCCATGCCGACCTCATACCAAGGAATCGCCGAATGTTATTTCACATGTTTTGTCATGAAAAATACTACCTGCTTGTTCTTGACAGCCGAAGAAAACAGGTATCTTCACAAATATTATTGCATTAATGTTGTAGAGTAGCTCGGTCTGCCTGATAACAAAAGTAGAAAAACTTCATTTGACCTCTAGCGCTGCGCCCTGTGAAGACGTTCCTTGTCCACAGTTTTTTTTTTCACCCGCCAGTTACTTGAGGGTTCATTTTTTATGGAAGTTTAACGTCCCAAAACGACTCAGGCTATGAGGGACGCCGTAGTGAAGGGCTCCAAAAATTTCGACCACCTCGCTGGTTACTTGAGTTAATTGCTTCTGTTTGAATATCGCAGACTCACTAGCTACTTCAGTCTGCGATATTCAAACAGAAGCAATTAACCAAATGCCATTCCACTACCTCCTTTTCCCATCCATCACCCCATGCCACTTCATCTAGGCTGCAATATCGTTTTTAAAATAAGTTAAAAACGCCTCACACGACTAAAGGGTGTCAACCACTGTAGGTCTAATTTTGAGAAAGAGAAAAATTGAGGGGGGGGGGGAGTGTTTTAATCGTCAATTTTTCTCGGTATCATCTACAACAACCCACTAACCATTTCAAGGAATCGGTGCTAATAAGACGTTGCGGATTAATACCACGCCTTTACGATGTAGAAGACGACAGTTCGAATTTCAAGTGTCACTGAGATGCCGCTTTTAAACTTTACCAGCTTCGTTCGGCGAATACAATTAAGCTGGCATCCAAAAGATTCTTCTGCCCTGTCATGGCAGCCAGCAGTCTGTACAAACTGCAGCTGGCAAATACACATCAGATGGCGGTTTCTAGACTGAAAAGCGCGACTTTCAAGAAGCCGTCGTCAAATAACTCGTCGTGCGCAAGGCCCTTCTGGTTGGCCAGCACGCCGTCGTGCGCATAGCCTTCACTCAAAAGAGAAACGAAGATTTGTGAACAGTTACAGCCAGATGCTGGTAGCACTGTGCTGCGTCTGACAAGTTAGTGGAGGATAGGAGTGTGGGAAGGAGCCACCAGTAAGCAAGTGACTCACCGAGTCGATAAGTGAACCAGGGCCCGGTAGAGCGAACCAGTTGAAGCGGCGAAATCAAGCAGGGAACGGGGTCTTCTCGCTGAACCCAGGGAGCACGCTCAACTCGAGGCGCGTGGCGCACTTCGCCCTTCTCTTTTGCGACGGTCGGCACCGATCGCAGCGACGCGGTGCCTACCCAGCCCAATCTAGACGAGACACTGGTCAGTGACCACTGCATTTTAAAGACCGAGATTGAAGCCGAATGTTCACGGAAGGTACACGGAACTCACGGATTAGAGCGCCTTCCGAAAAAAAAGCATACCTCTCTCCTTGAAAAACTAGGGTACAAACCAACAAATACCCCCTTACCATCAGACCCGGTAGCCCTGCGCTCGGGCGACTGGTGACAAGCCCGAGTTGAGGCGCTCATGCTTAAATTTCCGGAAGATCCGTATGTCCTTCACACGGACGCTTCATGCGACCCAGACAACGCAGAAGCTACCAGCATAGAGGCCACGAACCGTAGAGGGGACAAATGAATATAAGATTCATTATACACGCGCTCGAGTAGTACAGCAGAAGAGGCTCCAACTGTGTTCCACGGACACACTTCACACTAATCGAATCGTCTGGACACCAGGATACGCCTCCTTTCCTGGCAACGAGCGCGCACAGGCCCTCGCTGGGACCTGTACCGCCGGGCACAGGGGGGAGAGGCCTGGACATCAGACCAGCGATCAACAAAGGAAGAGGAAGCGTAACACCACCACCTACATATCCTTTAACATACACACTCACCCTTGAACACTACAGACCTCACACAGACACACTTCCAACCCCCCCCCCACAGGTCCCTAAAAAGAGCTTTAGACACACACTTTCCCAAACCTACACCACCCTCTACCTAGCGTTCTCTTCTTGGGAGGCAGTTTTGTCGAGCACAGACCCACAAAGCCAGCAACAGCTGATCGAGCGTGCGCGCAGAATAGCGACAGCCAGCGGAGCTCTTAACTAAGGACACCGCCTGGAGAGTATGGCGACGTACTACCAATCTGCCACTGGTTAAATAAAAGTTTTTCCTCCTCCACCTCCTCCCTTGCACGTTTGAGCTTCTATTCCATATCCGCTGTTCAGTATCCATCGAGAGTTGGTTCTGCAGGTGGCTTGCACTCCACCACTACAACAGAAGAGTGGCATTCCGAGCTTGCGGGCCGCTATGCTATCTCCACACCTCTTCTCAGCGCACTTTCCTCCTCACCCTTTACAGTAGCCACCCGCCGGTTTGTTCCCGTGGCATGTATTTCCCTCTCTCCATTTTCCCACCTGCCAGCCATGGCACGTAGAGTCTTCAGGAAATGATGAACACTTTTCCCGACATGGGAGTTCTAATGCTATCACATAGAAGAAAAGGAGTGCACGACACATGTACAGGCTCAGCCAAACACTTAGGGGAAAGCGACACCGAGCAGGAGAACCACTCCAACCTTTTTCGTACGAATTGTCGCGAGACCACCTTCCCGAAGCAAAACCACCATCCCAGTGCTAAATTTGAAGCAGATTAGTTGCGCAGTAAGGCTTGAGCAGAGCAACATTAGCAAAGCAACGCCAATTGCGATGTGAGTGGACAAGGTTTTAGAATCAAGCGGGGCAATTTCATTGCTCACGCCGTCTAACTTGCCAAACACGCGATGAGGGCCAGTGTTCCGAGAGAATAATTTCTTCACAGTCCGATATGAAGACATTGACACGACAAGAGGACAGGGGTACCAAGAGAGAAGAGGTTCTCCCAATGTCAGTGGCCGTAACCAACTCCTGATAGGTTTTCAGTCTGATAGGCTTGTGCCACGGATGAGCGGGCAGAGGCGGATTGGTGCGGCAGATCGGTTTGCGCAATGGTATCTCTTGCGTACTTTGTGGTTCAGCCGGTGGTGCTGTGGCCGGAAGTATTGTCGGCGAACTTAGCACAAGGTAGTCCTATGTCCCAAACACTGTGGTCGGCTTAGACGCATATGTTGGGTCAGTGTCGGGTTCAGCCGTTTCGGAAGGACATTGCTCTGGATTATAGGATGTGCTCAGCTTGGGATGGTGGAACATCAGCGTAGGATATCATCTATAACTTTAAAGAGTAAGCAGCGGGCACGGTCAGTGAATAATTATCTTAGAGCGCACTGGTTAATAATAAAATTTTGAAAAAGACCATTTGTAAATTTCATTGGCGCACCTTTTGGCTAACGGACGCGTTATAGCACACATTACCACATAATAATTGCCAATAGCAATCTTGTTTCTTTTTTTTCGAGATGTTTGCCATTAGGCATAATGTAAAAGGGAAAGAAAGTTATAAGGAGTGCAAATAAGCCTCGCTTAAAAAGTGGCAAATGTTCACAATAAAGCGATTATCATGAGCCGAAGGTTCGCGGAATGTTCACGAAACTCACGGACTAGAGCGCCTTCCAAAAAAGCTTATCTCTCTCCTTGAAAAACTAGGGTACCAACCAACAAACACCCATTTACCATCAGATACGGTAGCCCTGCGCTCGGCTGGCCGGTGACAAGCCCGACTTGAGGCATTCAAGCTCACGATAAAGCGATTATCATGAGCCGAAGGTTCACGGAATGCTCACAGTACTCATGGATTAGAGCGCCTTCCAAAAAAGCATATCTCTCTCTTTGAAAATCTAGAGTACCAACCAACAAATGCCCGTTTACCACCAGATAGGGTAGCCCTGCGCTCGGGCGGCCGGTGACAGGCCCGAGTTGAGGTGCTCAAGCTTCTGGAAGATCCATATGTCCTTTACACGGACGCTGCATGCGACCCAGACAATCAGAAGCTCCCAGCATAGAAGCCATGAACCGGACAGGGGACAATCGAATATCAGATTCATTACGCATACGCTCGAGCAGTACAGCAGAAGAGGCTCTAATTGTGTTCCACGGACACACTGCTCCCTAATCGAATCGTCTGGACACCAGGACACGCCTCCTTTCCTGGCAACTAGCGCGCATACGCCCTTGCTGATACCTGACCCGCCGGGCACAAGGAGGAGAGGCCCGGATATCTGACCCAGAAGCTCGATGATTGAGGACGCCGACAAAAAACCCTGCAGGTACAGACCAATGCGTTAAAAAGATGAGAAAATATATCTGTAGTTTAAAAGGAATCAGTAGGGAATGTAGATCGCTTATTCCAATGCTGTAAAATGTTATTGTGAGGCAGAAGAAAACGAATAAAAATAAAGTGCATCGGTCAGTAGCACGAAGTATAATGCACTAGGGGCCACAAGAGGCACTTTGAAGCGATACAACCCGGACAAAAAATAGCCAGCGTACCCGGTCTTAAGTGCGGGACACGCCCAGATGGCCGGCGGTTGGCAGGCACTTCAAGTCTCTTCAGAACAGCAGAACAGAGCAGTTGGGAAAATGCAAACAGCAATTAAGGCCTGTCAGTGTGTGCATTGCGGCGATGCTGTGTGATCGCGGTGAACATGTAGTCGTAAGGAGGCATTCGGGTTTGTAGATCTAGTAGGGCCTTCAGTTAGCGATCTCAGTGACAGGTCGCGGCTCCGAATGACTCGAAAAAGAAATAGAAGCAAAGGAGAGGAAGTCAAGAGGAGAGAGCATTTTGAAATTCAGCGGCAGTGCACCGATTGGTATCGACATCAAGACCACGCGGAGGAAAGAGACGTGCCATTCAGCCTGAGGACATCATCATTAGCATCAGACGTGCTCAGCGGTTTCCGAACCCCAGCTCGTGGCTCAGCAGTCTAGAAAGCTGAAAGTGGTCAGAGAAAAAATTAGGATGGTGCGACTGGAGAGCGGACCCCGCCGCGTGGACCACTCGGCCACCGCCGTCGACGATAGGATCCATTCGCATGGTGGCTTCTTCACGGGTGAGGACTACATCAGGCGAAATCCCATTCATATCCAGGTCCTCGACACAGCATCCCTGCGCCGCCTACCGATCCAGAAGAAATCGCACCCTGAAGACGAGCCCTTCCAGAGGTGCGGTCGCACTGTTGTGGCGCACGGCGACAGCATTTACCTCTGGGGTGGCCACGATGGCAACGAGGCCTGCAGCGTCGTGTACTTATTTCACAACACGAGCCGTCCCAAGGTACGCGACCAAGCGCCATGGCCGCGTGACTGCAGCTGTGCATGCATAATAGGCGGCATCGACGCGGCTAGTTCCTCGCCAGGCGTGCGCATCTAAGACTTGGAGAGCATGCTATCGCAGCACCTGCACGCCAAGGGCCAGTCCCAACAGCTGCTGTGCTTCCACTCCGCGTCGGCCATTGGAGACCGTATGTACATATGGGGCGGCCGCAGTGACGCCTAGGGGCCGTCCCGCATTCTCAACGTAGTCTACTGCAACCGGCTGGCCTACTTTGACACGATCGCCGAAAGCTCATTGTCTCCGCAGGCTAACTGCTCTGTCCCTGCGGACAGATGCAGCCACTATCTTTTGTTCGAAACTGGCGACTGTACATATCTGCAGCCTACAGTGGGCTCCTGTGGACCTATTTCGGAAACATCCATAAGTACAGTCCCGACAACGACACCTCTCGCTGGGGCGAAGATGCGAGGCGGTCCCAGTGCTGCTGTGTGGTCGGTGACCGGCTGTCTGTACCTGGCTACACGAGGACGACACACATTCAGTGGAACAATCTCCAGATGAACGAACCTGTCTTCGTGCAACATGCCTTCCGTGCTTCTGTAACATGTCCTCTGGCATACACGTGTATGACCTCGAACCTGAAATGAAGAGTATCGGCTTCCTGCCCGCCCTGCATTAATAACGGAATATCAGCGACCTGCCGTAAGACATTTGCCCTGTCCACAGTTGGTCTGTGTGCGCGAGAGACGCTATTTTGCATTGTACATCTGATGTATGCATGCATGTCGAGGACTTGTGTGTTTGAGGAATGTGGCGCATTCTACTCAATCTAAATAATGTTGATTAAACAGTTTACATGGTATACATCATGTCTTCTGTGCTTATATTTGCATTTGGTTCTGGTGTTTTTTTTTCTTTATTAGAAATAATTTCTTTCCTATGTTAATGATAGGTACGGAACTGTTCGGCTGTATCGTGTTGCAGCTCGTAATATAGCCTCACACTGTCGATGTGCAAGCACGCATTCTTTGTCTCTCCGAGTGTGCTTATATCAACTTCCGAGAAGCTGTTCTTTGCTTTAAAGCTACATTTAAGCGAGTAAGTTTTTGGTTTACATTTATTTTTTTTTCTTGCCTACCGTTATTGGGCGCAGTAGGCACATCTTCTTTGAGGACATAGAACAACGCACGACGACCAAAGTAAATACATGGGAGAGGACGCACTGAATATTGCTTTTTTTTTCATGCTGCTGAACACTTCTGATATATAAAATCACCGACACTAGGAAACATTAAAGCCAAGAGATTATTGCGACAGGTATGATTTTCTTTTCCGATCACAGAGCGGTGACGAATAAAAAATTGGTTGTGGCTTAACTCAGTTATCCCTGGATGTGCGTAGCGAGAGGTATGGTTAATCTTATTGTTTAGCTTGGTTATCAATACGGCTACATCTTCATCGTTCAGCTTGGTACGTCTCAGTGTTTAGGTTTTGTTCTTTTCTATCGTTAAGTTATGGTTACATTAAAGACTAGACATTTTTAAAGCGTAACGCATTTATTTCCAAAGTCATGTTGTTTCTGAATTGCCACAAATACGGGCCTATGGTCGGTTAAGTAGCAAGCAGCCGTCTCAATGGCTCCGACACAGTACTGGCGTTTGCCCTGGCACATGGCGATCTAGACAACGAACATCCTCATCTGAATCCACTCGCTTGGCCGCTCCGCACTTACGACGCTTCTCGAGGCGTGCGGCTCGTTCTTCCTCCGTCTTCTCGGCTCGCTGCCTCCTCTTGGTTTCGTTCCGACGACGAAGCCTGGCTCCGACTCACTTTCCATATCTGCCGACGAATCCCACCGAGCCGCCCCTACTATATATACGATGCAACGCCGGCTCCTCCTCTGTTGCTGCAATGCGGTTTCCCCGGCTCCTCCTCTGACGTCATGCCAGATGGCGCTGCGAGTGGCGCTGCGAGTGGGCAGCTAAGGTATTTAAATATTTATACAGAAAGAGCGTTGACACACAGTGGCGGAAAAGAACTAGAAAACTAACCAGTAAGTATGCAGGTCATGAGGACGGAGAAAGAAAGAGCATTAAACGACAGGTTAAAAACGCGGAAGTTAAAAATTGGATGAATTCAATGGAAAAGAAACATAGTGTAGAACTATATCGATGCTTGAAAAGGCAGATCAGGAAAGAATTTTTCTATGATAACTCAAGAGGCAGTGCCCTACTTTTTGAAGCTAGGTCAGGGTGTCTTAGAACGCGCAGCTACAAAAAGAAATTTAACGAAGAAGATGACACATGTGCAGTGTGTGGTAGATCTGTGGAAACAATTGAACACCTCATAATCAAATGTGACGGTATCCATCCGGATGTCGATGCAGGCGCAGTCACTCTTCCTGAGGCCCTAGGGTTTAAAGATAACAATGGTCATGTAAAAAAATCTGCAGTGGAAGTCAGCGAAAAGCGATTGGAGGATTGGTGGCTGAAAAGCAGAGATGTGGCATAAGGTTAGAATTGTAGGAAACCGTAGGTAAAGATGGTGGCGATTCTTAATGAGAATTGCCAACACAGTAAACAAAAAAAATAAAGAAGAAAAGCTGAGCATGGTGGCATTTGCCACCACCCCGTTTCAAAGGGGGCGCTCCTATCCATCCATCCATCCATCCATCCAGCTGCGGCGGTTGCTAGGCAACGGCTCAGCTCACGGTGCGGTCACCGGCCACAGCGAAACGGTGAGAATATGGCCAATGTAGCTCTTGCTACAAAAAAAAAAATAGAGACGATCAAGCTTACGACTAGACACGAGTACTTCAGCGAGAACTTTACTCCGGTGTTCTGTTTCGTGACGCAGTCCATAGTACGCGCTCGGTCTCATGCGCAGCTTAGACTTGTCGCCATTCGCGCTTTCGCTTCTGGTCAGGGGTAGGAAACGTACTCAAGTCATCTTCGGTTTTGACCACTTCGTTTTCGGTGTTGACCGCGTATTTTAAAAACGAATGATTCCGGCACGCGCAGCATGGGCGTTTTGGTTTTTACGCGCGCACAATTGTAAATAAAATGTTTTACAATTGAAAATGAGGTCAAGTTTTTGCAATTAATATGTTTTTATATATATTCCTGTACTCTTCTCTTCCACCAACTCAGCCGCGATGGCTCACTGGCTTTGGCATTCGGCTGCTGACCCCAAGGTCGCGGGTTCGATCACGGCAGCGGCGGCAGTATTTTGATGGAAGCGAAATGCAAAAACGCCCGTGCGCTGTGCGATTTCAGCGCACGTTGAAGAACCCCAGGTGGTCTACCTTAATCCGAAGCCCTCCAGTACGGCGTCCCACATAACCTGTGTGTCACTTCGGAGCATTAAACCCCACAATTAACAATTATTTTTGTCTATAAACGTACAACCTTCTTCCATCTTAGACGGCGATGGCTGAATTGTGAACTGAGGACCCAACCACGAGAATTCCTCAAGACTTCATCATTTATAGAGTCAGTAAATTTTAGACTCTATCTCTCTCTCTCCCTCTCTCTCTCTGTCTAGAAGGCACCGGAAAACGAAGCTTCTATGTTTGCGCCTGCAGTGCTTCTAATATTGGAGACATATTTCTTCTGAAGTTTTTATTTTTTTTTGCGCCACTGCGAGAAGACCACTGTGGTCCATTTGGTGATAGTAAAGCAATATAACAGCTTGTCGCTGCAATACGCTGGTATAGGTGACGTGGCCAGCAACGGGATTAACGAAGAAAATTTAACTGCCACCTGCCAAGGCGGGCAGTTTGCTCACAATCCGGTGTGCAAGTTACAACCTGACACTGTCGGCAAGTGCCACAATCAGCATTTTTTTGGCCACAACGCAGCCGACGACAATACCGACAACGTCCGATTTTCTACAGAACGGCAACCTGAACGATGTCGCGTTAATACAAATTCTCGAGTGACAAGCGCTCAGTCGCCACCCTAGTCACCTCCACCGCCACCACCACCCTGAACCCGGCCACCGCCACTGTGGGAGGAAAAGAAGAAGGGAAAGAAGACTCTCGCGCCAACCGTTCGTGCCTGCCGCCGCCCGACCCCGTCTACCAGCTCCGGTGAGCCGCCTTTTCCTGGTCCGTCCCGCTTAATTCCCCTTGGTTACGATCCACGGCTGCTCCACATCCCGTGTGTCGTGCAGAAGCGTGCTGCCACAGCTTCTCTGGCGTTTCAAAGCGGTCATTACGGCCAATGTACGGTCGTTACACGCCCCGGTTCAAAGGTCGTGAGAGATAGCCTTACTGAGAGGACATGGCGATTCCAAGCTCTTACTTTCTTGTCCACTGCCTTTGCTCACCGAACAAAGCAGTGTTCAGATCGCTGTGGCGGAAGCCTGACATTGTTAAGCCTAAATATGTCGCCTCGCGTGGAAAGTGGCCGCAGAATGTGACCACGTGCTTACCTCCATGAGAGTTTCATGCAATAGGGCTGTTGCAGTAAGACACTAAGTTACAATTTCTCTGTATTGAGAGTCTCCCGGCAAACACAGTGCAGTAATGTTTAGAAGAACTTCCATTTGGGCTAGATGGTTCATTGTACTCGAGAAAGGAAAAACAGTAGCGCCGAAAAACACACACACAGTTGTCCTGCGTCGTTCTTCAGCTGTGTGTGTGTTTTTCGGCGCTACTGCTTTTTCCTTTCTCGAGTGCCGTAATGCGTCACATAACGACCTTTAGCCTCTGCGTGGCCACACGATGCAGATGCAGTCAAGACGCCAGACCCATTTTCACATGTACGAAGACCGAAGACTGCAGGGCTCGTTTTTTCCGTGCGCAGATAATGGAAATGCAGAACTGCAAATGAGTCCACGCGGAGTATAGGTTGCTTTCAAGCGTGTTAGTCATTTTAGAGCACTGCGGTGTATACAGAGCTAAAAACAATAACTCAACAGACAATAACTCAACAGACTAAGCGTCACTTGTAAACTTCAGGACTAAGACAACGTACCACTAATCGAAACGTTGTTATTGTAAACGTCGTAGAGAAAAGGTCGGGAATACATACTTCGGTTTTTTTTGTGCTTGTGTACTATAAAAAAGAATATTTTACAGGGTTTTCCGCCTGATGAAACGGGGGGAGGGACTTATAGGCCGAGAAAAACAAAATCAAAACCACTAATGATGACCTGTCCTCCCGGCAGCTTCGTCAAGGAATAAACTACCGGCTTACGTATCTCCACACAGTGACTGCCAGACATGAGGTGAGTGCTCGTCGTGATGTAACACGCACACAGAGGCAGAAATGCTAGGCTACGAAGGAGTGCGGGGGGTTTTATCGTCGAAGCGAAGAAGCTCGGAATAATGTAAGCATGAAGGTAAAGCGAGGTAAAGGAGCGGCATGTGCCGATAGCGGGAAGATCATGGACCTCTTCCCGACCATTCGCACTCCTTCGCAGGTGATAGTTTGCGAAGGACTCCGAGCCGCCCTTCGCAGGCCATGCGATTGCGCTCAGAGTGCGCAAGCTTTAGGTGGAGAGGCAGGCATACATCACGAAACGTCAGTGAAACCTATTCCGCGATCGATTCGCAGGCCTTACGCCGAGAAAGATCCCCAGCTCAGCGCCGAGTCCCGCCTGCGGTGGATGACCGCCGCCGCGCTGGCCACCTTCCTGCTGCTGAGCATCGCCGTCACTGTGTTCTTCATGTATGCTGGTACGTCGGCGCCGTTATACGTCAACCCTTCGTCGTACCAATACCGCTCATAACGGATGTGTTAAGGCCTGGTCATGCACTGGTGGTAAAGGTGTAGGAAGTATTAGGAAGCATTTTTAGCCTCGCATTGACAACGTCGACAATAGCTCCACCTCTTTGTCGTAGCCAAAGGACGATTGTGCGTCCTACCACTGCCCAAGATGACCAGAGCTTAACTATTTTCCCTATACTCGATCGCCACATGATGTGCTTCCCGTAAGGAGTGGTAGTCATACAACGCTACTGTTCTGGTCTATTCGGCAATCACCAACGCCATCTGTTCCGATGCTAGCACACTGCCGGACGAGGCATCTGCGAACTTCCCCTCCCTGACTCCTGAGAAGCTCTAGTAAACACAAATTATTTGCCATAAAGACAGAGCCTTTAAACACCATCTACCAGCATTCAAAAACCCCAACGCTATAGCTAACAGTCTTCTCCCCACTCTGCCCCCGCCTTCTACGGTGATTGTTCGTGTGTGCCCTGTAAGTCAATTCTTCTTTGTTCACTGTGTCTTTATTTGATTGCAGGTTCACCGATGTCAGCACGTAAGTACTCGCATTTACAGCGATTTTGATCCAAATCACGCGAATGTGGTCGCAGCTTTCCTGCTGGGTTGTCTACGTGTGATCGGTAATTTGAAAAAAAGAAAGCCACACACTACAACGTTGAATTATTCAGACAGAAATATCTGTGAAGGTGAGAGACATTTCCTTTTTTTTACTTGATTACGAGCGGACTCCCAGTAGGTGGAAGGGATGATTCCTACAATTACAAGAGGTTATGCGCTATAGTGGGAATTGCGTACTGTACAGAAGAAAAAAAACAGAACAAAATGCCTGAACGAAATTACATAAAACATTCATATAACGTATAATGGTAGATATACGAACCAAACGGCAGGAATTGACAGATCTGAGTAGAGTGTTACAGTCAAGACCGGAAGCAGAAAAAAGATAATACTGTGATCAGCGTAAGACAAAGCAAAGGACAGGCGGGGTTATGCACCCATACATAGACAGTATGTCTTCGGTGTTCATTCAGGCATGTTATCGCTTTTTGTTGAGACGTTGCCTTTTGCGTTAACACAACACTGCACGGGGTTGCCAAAAACGCTTTTTACCAGAGATTTGGTAACTTTTGATGTGTTTGAATCACTTTTCACTAACACAACTATCCTTCCCGTTTCCACTCATAAAGCAGCTTCAACTATGTCGAAGTGAGTCCCGTCTCAGCTTAAGTGCTCGCAGCAATGGCTTAGGAACCTTTAAAGAGTACTGCACCTTCTATTAAACCACTCACGTCGCCCTAACGCCCATGATTCTTTTGCAAACAGTGTCCTTTTAAGTGAAGCGTCACATTAGTCCTGCATTCATGTCCGCTTCAAACGCTCTTCACCCAGCAATTCAAGACCTTTTAATCTCAAAACGTCACGCACTATTGTATGACAAAAAAATATATTTCGCGAACTTTTTTTCCAGCCCCGCCACTTCGCTTCGCAAAGTCTGCCTCGCCAGACGCCCCACTCAGTAAGTTGTGCGTAGAAAGGTTAAGGTGACGTCATTACTTGAAAAACAAAAAACTCTACGACAAATTCTCCGCCGAAGAAGGGAGCTGCTTGAACGAAGAAGACATCACACCGTATATTCGTATACCTTCTGAGTATCTGAAGTAATTTGTGCGCGGCAGTTTAACGCTCTATAATTTCATCCCTTAATGAAAAACACTGTCACCCATCCTCTCCACCTTACTGCAACAAAGAGGACGTCATTGCTTTGCATAAATACCTGCGCCGATATCACTTCGTTTCTTATGAGACTGAAATGTGACACCTTGATCCTGACCTTAGGGCGGCAGTAAAAACTGATCACCTCGAACTCCAGCGTTCGGAACAATGGATTTTGATGAGGATTGAGCTTAATGCATGTCACGTTCTTTCTCCTCTGATGGGCTGTTTTACCTGAAGCAGAGCTTTAAATGAAGCTACCTTTAGCGAGTTTAGCCTAGATCTTAACCTGTTCGCTGTTCATCCGTCTATTTCAAGTGACGCAGTATGCCACAGAACACCCCGTTCTAATCATATGCACAGATACTCTCTCAGACAGTATTCCGTGTTGCTTGAATTTAGCAGCTATTCACGAAGAACTGTGAAATAAATGCCATTTCTTTTTCATTTTCAGCTCACAGAGAAATGGAGGAGATTGTGAATACAGGTAAATCCCGTTGACAAAATGGCAACAGAAATAATAAAAATGATCGCACATTTACGCTTTATACATTCCTGGATACCCAGTACGGTTTTATAACGACCGATGCACTTGATTATTGCTTTCTAAGGCGCGAGATCTCAACTAAGCTTCATGCAATATCCTATTCACCGTAAACAACTAGAGCTCACTGCGGGGCTGTTACCTCTGCCATTGATTTTGAGTCTCAGTAATTTGTTCCACCCGCCGTCGATCAGCCAATGCCACCAAAGTTTCTAATTAAATTCGTACTCCTCATGCCTTCAACTATACCCTTACCATCCATTTGTATTATCAGCGCCACTTATTCTCCGCATTACGCCTTAGTAAGCAAGTTCATTCACCCCTCTTGATTTCAGCCGTGGTACTATCATCGCACCTAGGCATGTCATAAAATAAACGGAGGTGAACGCTGCGTGAGAATAAAATAAAGTAATATATTGTTTATGCTATGAAAGGCGAAAAAAAAGTGAGCCACTACAGGCATGGTGGAGAGAGCAGTATAGAATCACACCGCAAAGACACAGTGAAGAGTCTTTTGCCTAGGCCTTTGTTGACATTCTTGAGTGAGCTTCAGTATGAAGTCCTTGGGTTCTTTCACATTACGACCTGTGGCCTGAATGACGTCACTACACATGTAAAATGCTCGACCGTATCAGTGGTCATAAGTACTCTCAGCTGTTGAGCGCTTCTTCCTGTGTTTCAAGCAGCGAACAAAGAACCGTTAGCAGTTGTACGTGATCTCTCCATAACAAGGGGAATAACCACACCAGCATTAGTCTCAGGAATGAGTGATAAGAATACACATGTCAACGAATGTTGCACTTTGGAACTGGGGCTGTTTTTCAGCACTTCGATTTGAGGGTCGCATGATATTTCCTTAAGAGGTTCATCGTAATAAGCAGTTGTTCATCATGATAAGCAGTGTTTCATCATGATAAGCTGTTTTCAATGTATTAAATTGCGCTTTTAATCATTGGTAATGCCAAAATCCGTGGCTTCTATGACGTGGCTACGACCTCACAAGCATTATCGACAGAAGAGGACACAAGTCAGATGGCTAAATTAACTGCAATACAGACGACATAGTTTTTTTAATGACTCAGATGCTCAAAAATCAAACCCGATTTTTTCGCTCAGCAAGCGCAGAGTCGATACAATGTATTGGTAATGCTTGTGACGTATCAAGCTCATGGCTGTTCGCTTCCATCCACTTTTCCTTAGTCCTATTAATGTACTTCAGTTTTTTCTCTCCAATAGTTTTATTCATTCTTTCGTCCAGTAACCCGCCTCTGGTTGAGGCTGCTGTTGCAAAAGTCACCAATGCTTAAACTTCGGTTTTTCATCTTCCCCACACATTTTCAGACGCGCCAAGGCACGGAACCAAGTGGGTGACCTACTGTAAGTGCCTTTACCTGAGTTTGCTGGGCACAGATATGTGCTAAATGTCCGATAAACAAAGCCGTTCTGAACTATACACACTGAGCGATTTTTCGTTGTTTCGGGAGTAACGACGACCGTTAGTCTCTGGAGACGAAGTCTGTTCGGCGAAAACACTGTTGGGCGAGGCAGCCCTGTGCAGATTTGAAAGACGAAATGTTTAGCCCTTGATAGCAAAGAGACGAACTAACTGAGGGATGAACGGCACTTTTTGAATAACCCACTCTCTGACTCTCCTCAACTGAAAGCCAAACTCTGATGGCAGGTCGGCTGCTTATGAAATTGTGGCCTTCTGCAATTGAAGTCCTCAGGAATACACAATAATTAAAAAAAAAGTAATGTCACAAGGATGTGCATGAACAACAGCACCGCTGCTATCTATGCAGAGGCCACTTCTGCGTCAAGAAAGGCTTAGTGGCATCGGAGTCATCGGCAACCGAGTATGCAGCGATATGTATGCAACAACACAAACACATGGGCAGTTCGGTTTTACACAACAAGGCGAAAAAGCGCACCAGCACCAGGACGAGGTGCTTAGCGCTGTTTCGCGTTGGTAATGTTTACGACGCTTTTAGTAACGTGTATTGGGGCCAGTTTCGTGGTGCACGTAAAGGATATACGCAAATTCACTTCGTTCATGTAAGAGGATGGTCTTATACTGTCTGGCAGCGAAGTGGTGCTCTTAAGTTGCAAACGGCCTGTCCACGTCGCAGCACCGTGCACTCGAAGCTTCTCGGCGCAGTCTAGGTGTGCTCTTCCGAAAGACGGGACCATAATCCCGCGGCGGTGGTGAGGATACGATGGCGACTATACGGAATCGGGAGGCATCGAGACAGAGTTGCCACGATCTGAGTTCCTTCGGCTGTGAATAGTACTGAAGGGAATGTCACTCCAACCCCCTATGCCCGCAATCTCTCACGCTATCAGTCGTTAAGTTTTCCATTCAGGAGCATTCAATGTAACAGTGTTGATAGCACAATAAGGATTTGGTCTAACTAAATATAGAGACCATTTCCAAAGATAGCATGCATCTGGAGGCTCCGAAGAGCTCAAGGGTGACTGGTATCTATCGGTGGTCTTCGCTCTACGCTGATGCTGTCCTGTAGTAGTGCTCCAGGCAATGCATACACTAAGATGCCCTAAGAATAACGAAAATGTCCCGCGCACCGTTTTACAGCAAGAAACTCTTATATATAGGTTTTCCGGAATGGACGACAGTAGTCTGTTGCTCAACCTCAACTGACGTGACATCAAAGGCGGGTAGCAGCAGGTGATGAGCGGAGGAATAGATGCATGGCGGTGCTGTACTAGTGTGAGGTTATACTGACTATAGTGTACGCTCAAAATACATACTATGCATAAGCGGTACCAATTAGTGGTGCATATTTTGCACTTCGGACACGGTATCGTCTGAGCAGCCCTCAATGGCCGGCTGCAAACGTTCTTGTAACCCGGCAGCTGAAGCGTCAGCAGACAACACTCTTTCGCCCGATCGATGCAAGGCCTATGCATTACCCTCAGTATCGAACCGAACAATTTCTCCTCGATGAATTGATCGTGTCAAGCTACAAGCTTAACCGTGGCAATCTTTTCCTTCCTCCGTGATCGCAGACGACTCCCCGATCAAGGTTACTCCCAACGTGCTGCTGTGCGCCACCAACGGTCGGGGAGCCGCAGGGCTGGGGGAGGCCCTGGACACCCACTGCACACACGTCATCTACACCGGACCGATGGCCATCGGGCGCACTGAGAACAGCGGGAAGCCATACGTCAACGTCCAAGGTAAAGTGTCTCGACTATTGCGCAATCAACAGTTCACGGGTACTCTGAATCTCTAGGTATCTTGAAAACAACGCCAATATTCACATATTTTACCTAAATAAACTCATTCTGAGGTTTAGATTGGTGACGTGTAAACTTGTAAAAATTTATTCTTCGTTTCATTAGGATTATTTCCTTAAATTAGGCCGCCGCGGTGGCTCAGTGGTTATAGCGCTCGGCTGCTGACCCAAAAGACGCGGGTTCGATCCCGGCTGTGGCGGTCGAATTTCAATGGAGGCGAAATTATAGAGGCCGGAGTACTGTGCGATGTCAGTGCACGCTGAAGAACCCCAGGTGGTCGAAATTTCTGGAGACCTCCACTACTACGTCCCTCATAGCCTGAGTTGCTTTGGGACGTTAAACCCCCATAAATCATAAAAAAAAACCTTACTTAATTTAATATCTCACCCATCTAGCATTGGCAGATGCTTCCTGTGACGTCAGGGGAATTAGCTTGCAAGCAAGGTACCTCCTGCGCTGTGTTTTCAGTGGCTAGGCCAGCCAAGAAACAAGGATTACGTTCGCGCGCAGTTTACAGTCTCTCTAAAAGAAGTGTTGTTGAATTAAACCCTCCTTTTGAAGGTCAGCACTCGTACTGTCCGCTTCTTCCCTTTTGTCCTTGCTATCCGCTGCTTTAAGAGCAAATGCTTAGCAACTGGTCCAGATTACAGTTAATCTCTACGGTATATCTGGCGACGGACTAATAGTAGACTTCGCTGACAGAAGGCCGAAATGCACGTCCTTCGCATTCTACTGTCGCCGGATATTTTGGTGATGTGTTGACAAGAATGCACTAGCACCGTCAAACTTTCGCACAGGCGAATTCTGCCTATTTTTAGTCGAAAGTTTGCTCAAGGCAGTTAAAGTCTACAGAATGTGGACCAGAAAGATCTCTTTAAGGCCCTTTTAACGAATGCTGTCTGAAGACGTTCAGTGTACTGCAGTTTAGTATCAGAAGATCTTAATTACACTTGTGTGTCAAAGGGAGCCTAAAAATACCATATCTGGTAAGAACGACGTCTCAATCACCTGAATTAAGTCATTCGTTATCAGCGCGCTAGTGATAATGCAGCAGCTCGATTACATATATCTACCTTTTCCCCCTCTTCGTCGTCGGTTCTTGCGCTTACTCCACGATGCGGTGCGATAAGACTGGAATACAATCGTGGACATTCTAAAAGCCCCGCTCGAGCAGACCAACTCGCTCGAGATAACCAACTCGAAGACTAGTTCGTTATGTTGGTGGAGTCTATGAATTGCTTGATGCAGGCTTTTAGCGATTGACTACTTAATTGAACAATAAAATGAGAGAAAAATTGACAAATGCCCCGACCTCGCAGACCGCGACGGCTACAGTGTGTTCAGCGGCCTGACCAAGAACCGTGAGCGGTTCCTGTCGTTCCGTTGGAAGGCCGCCTCCTGGAACGAGGGGGACGTCCTGCACGCGCTGGTCGTCTACCTGCGCTACTTCAAGCTGCGCGGTGTCGAGCTGGTCATGGGGAGCCACCTGGAGAGCACCAAGTTCATCCGCTTCTGCCAGGTGCGCCCAGAAGTAGCACCGCAATGTGGGGCTTGCGAAAGAAAAGAGCGGCTCTAAACAAATCTTTTAAGGAATACTGAAGCAAAATCTTAAAATTGGACAAAAACATTAAAAATAGATTCTTAGAATGTGATTACACCGAAATGTAGTCGTCACTGCGCATATTTTTCATCGGATGGTTTTATTTTCGATGTTTTATGAGCGCACGCCAAGCCCTCCCGGCCGGCGCGAGGTGAAGAGCATGACGTCATGACACCCTCGTCCGACAGGCAACCAGGCGCGTCACGCGCGATGTCGCAGTGCAGTTTGGGTAGACCAAGCGATAAGGCTCCCAATCTCCGACGCTGCCGACGCAAAACTTGCAAAACACGCGAGTAACGATCGCTATCGTACTCCTGCGGGAACAGTGGGCGCGCGGGTGTTATGACGTCTAGTCGCAGCTTCCACAGGCGGCCGCCAGGTGCAACGATACGGCAATAAATCGCGAAAAAAACGAGCTATCCGCCTTTTTTCGTTAAAATGCTTGCCGCATTTACCAATTTTTGCAGCCAAGATGTTGTTCAGAAGTAAAAGAGCAGCTGCAAAGTTTGGTTCAGTATCCCTTTAAACCTACAGTTACCGTTGTCACGACTCTTTCAAGCGGCGTAAGGTACTGGAACCTGCAGCTGCACTCCCAGGTTTGCGCGCGCGATACGCTTAATGTTCAGATACTGATACGGCAGCATACCGTTTTTTTGCTTTTTACGGCGTGAGCCAATTTAAGGTAGGTACCCATGCCCACTCCCCCCCCCCCCCCCCCCCCCCCCCCGCGCCTACTGATCCAAGCTTGAGTTTAACCCAACGACACAGCTTGCAGGATGAGAGATCCATCGCATGTCCCAAGATATTAACAACAGATGGCTAAGTTCAGAAATCAGGGAGACAACTTAAGCTCCGCCCTTAGCGTATGACGCGACAGTGTTAATACTTTTTATTTGTTTCTTAATTACGACTTCTAACTCTGATTATACACAATAATTAGCATACATCAGTAGGCATGTTTGGCCACATGATGCACCACAAGACACACAAGACGTTCTTTTCAAGGGGAGACTTTGGCCTTTGGACCAAAACAATGACTCAAAAACCGATTTCCTAAAAATTACATCTCTGAAATCTACAGCTAACATTCTCGAACTCTAACGTTTTCTTTTTTCCTTCAGAAAAGCAGTATTCTGACCATTATATTGATTCCAGGTCATCGTGTGGGCTGGATATGTGGAGGAGCTGATGAATTAATGGCATGAAAAGTTGTGGACCCCTGGATGTCTTAATATGTCGATATATCAACATCTAAGACAAATAGAGGTTTCATAATGTTTGCTATGGGAAGCTGAGAGCATAGTGTGTGCAGTAATCGAAGCGAAATTGATTGTTCATCGTGCTTCAAAAATTTCTAATTTTGCAAAGTTTACGGATGCATTAATTCACACTTTGAATGTTGCTATTCCAAGTACTTTAAATTACCAATGAGGATAAAATGGAAAAATGGTTTTTACAATTGCACTCTTTACTCACCATGCTCTGTAGCCAAGCATTCAAAATTATTTTTATTCCAGTGTATTTTAATACGCCGAGGTAGTAATTAATAACTATTTAAAATTAATTATCTTAGGAACTAATTTGTAGAAAAGATCATTTCAGATTTGAAATCAGTATCAAAACATAGCAAGCTGATGAAGTTTTATTCGGATTGAACCAAAAAAATAGGTCTACGATCAGTGCGTGAATAGCTTAGAAGTACCGTGTCTGTCTCGCAGCTCAGTACATGTCGGCCAGGATATGAGCTCACGTTAATTCAGTCTAAAGTGGAAATTCTGCCACTTTTACCGCACCTCCTGGGTGCTCTTCTCGTCTCTCGCTCTTGCCTTCGGTTACGGGCGCGACACGACAACGTTTCACTCAGCACGTGTCGGCCAGGATACGAAATCTACAGGTGCTTCCGACGACATACACAGGATGAAACTAGAATGTCGCCGATGCCACCTCCTGAAATTAATAAAGAGAGAGATTATGATTATTGCTCTTCTAGTGCCAGAGGTGGTGTTTAATGAAATGGATATCCTCTCTGGTCTTACAGGTTAAAGAGAGCTGTTAAAGGGATACTGAACCAAACTTTGGAGCTGTTCTTTTACATGTAAACAGAAGCTTGACTGCTAAAATTGATAAATGCCGCAAGCTTTTTATCGAAAAACGGCGGATAGCTCGTTTTTTTCGCGGTTTATTGCCGTATCGTTGCACCTGGCGGCCGCCTGTGGAAGCTGCGACTAGACGTCATAACACCCGCGCGCCCACTGTTCCCGCAGGAGGACGATTGCCATCGCTACTCGCGGGTTTTGCCAGTTTTGTGTCGGCGGCGTCGGAGGATGGGAGCCTTATCGCTTGGTCGACCCAAACTGCAGTGCGACATCGCGCGTGACGCGCCCGGTTGCCTGTCGGACGAGGGTGTCACGACGTCACGCTCTTCACCTCGCGCCGGCCGGGAGGGCTTGGCGCGCGCTCATAAAACATCGAAAATGAAACGATCCACTGAAACATATGTGAAGTGACGACTAGATTTCGGTGTAATCACATTTTGAGAATCTATTTTTAATGTTTTTGTTCAATTTTAAGATTTTGTTTCAGTGTCCCTTTAATACTTCGACACGCATAGAGCCACTGTGATATGCAGATTCTGGAGTCGCCCCTACAACTCTTTAAAAAAGAAAACATGTCTTTCTGTTATTATCAGCTGTAATATCCTGCGCAATTGATCATACCTGCCCCATACTTGTAGTCTTCATCGGCGCCGACAGCGTGGCGCTTTCAACTGTAGCTTCCTCGGTAGTCTGCAAACTACAGTATCTTTCATTTTTGCAGTCTTGCTGTCTGAGATCGTGTTTCATTAACTTGCGTCGCGTGTGTCGCAGGCCTTCGTGCAGCGCATGAAGAACAACGCCAGCCTCATTATCAGAGTGGAGAGGACGGTGGACCTCACCAGGGGACTCTTCGAGCGGCTGGCCAGGCAAGGGGCCCATTCTATCGCTTTCAGTGGGCATGGTTACTCAACGCAGGGCACAGTTCTTCTGAGTCCTTACATGTTTGTGCTCCCTGTATTCTGGCCCATTACGCACTCGCGCGAGCTTCTGTGTTGTTGAGCCCTACAGATACCCGTGGCTGTTGCCAACCAAATAAAGCCTTTGCTCTGAAGTAATATGCAACCGAAACAGACCTCAGGTGCATCTGTACGGTAGACAGCGTCCAACAATGCTTAAGTGCAGCGCATTCGCCGTTCAAAGCAGCGACTATTGACCGATTTGTGAACACGCCAGCTGCAACCTCTATGTAGAGGCGTCATAAAAAGCAAGATTTCATTCTTACTAAGCGCGCTGTCAGCCTCCAGGACTGAGTCGAACCCAGAGGAAGGTCACTGGAAACCCGTGATGCTTATCGCGTAGGTATTTTATTAATGACTGGTTAAACAAACAGAATAGTCACTTGAATCCCTTTAGCAGACTGGCCCACCGTGAACGGCCTAAGAAATTGTTGACTGTTCTAATGCAGGATTATTTCAACTTAACCTGAATCACGTTGTTGTTGTAAGGGTGCACTGAACACTGAACACAGCTACGAAAAACTCGTAAAAATGCGTTAACAGTTTCGCTGTACAGCACGTATTGGCTATCCAGCTTGTGCGATTTTGTTGAGTTGTATTTAAGTGCAGGAACCCACATGCTAATGTGACCCCTGCTTATTAAGCACAACGCTGCCCCTAGCTGTGACTTTCGGAACTTTTTTAAATACACAATCCGCAATCGCTGTCCGTGAGCGTAGGCTGCCCCAGTTCCTGGTCCTGCAGACCCAAGTGGTGCACATACCGGGGCTGCAGACCAGGCGCTTCCCAAACCCCTACCAGCCCTTCGTCGGGTCCCACACCAGGGACGTGTATATGGTGAGTAGGGTGCCCAATGCGGCAAAGTGGCCTGGGAGGCCATGGAACAAAACTGTTTGCATGACAGAGTTAAGCAGAGGTCGGAGATATAAGCCCTGGGTATTTGCTGCTAACTTAACGTTTTGGTATGAAATGCTATAAAGCTCTTACGTCGTATCGTAAGGTGTTTGACAGCCACAGGTTTCAGATCACTGTGCATTCATGATATACCTGAAAGTCCCATTTCCTATAATATCGATCACTTTAATTACGGCTACCACGCGCGCTAATTAAAGAGCCCTAGGTGTTGTAAATTTAACCGCAGCCCTCCACAACTGCGTTCCTCATAGACCATGTGTCGTTTTGGGACGTTAAACGTCATATACCATGACATCAAGCACGGTTACGAGAGCTTAGGAAAGTATTGACCGCTTTGGAAAAACTAATCTACACGAGCAGGAAACTAACCTCGCAGCCTTGTTCACCAGGCACAGTCGAAGCTGCATAGTTGCATTGACAACGTGGTTTCAGTCGTCTTCTTTATGTGGTAGCACTCCCCTGTGCAATGTGCAGTCGTCGTAGAGGCTCTGGCCTTGTACTTTATTCAGATCATGTACCCTAACTTAAGTACCGAAGTTGACGTTACCTAGATATCTTAGCATTCAGCAGCCGGACAACCGATCATAAAATGAGGGTAATTAAAACGGTGCACGTGTGGTTTCTTGTTTGATGCAACTGTTAGTCAGTAATATATATGTAACTACTATGGCAGCTGCTGTGTGTTATGCAATAAACTACAGTGAATTATATGTGCGCACACTCATGCTGGTCATCCAGAAATGCATCCTGGAAGCCTGCACCAAGCCTGTTGCCCCAATAAACCAGCACTTACGTCCTATGCGTATGCAGCGTCATCGGCTGTGGCAGGTGCACCCGTGGCGGCGCCACCTGCACGCCGACAACGTCTGCTTCACCTTCTCCATGGCCGTCATCAAGGCGCGCAAGGGCCCCGTGAAGAACGCCATGCTTGGCTACTCCTACACTGGCCTCAAGGAGGTACGAGGGCGGCTCCTTCCTTTTTTTACCGAGAGAGCATGAGAAACCCCTGACTCACAACCACCGGCGGTTTCACGCTTTGCCACCTGACAACTGGCAGGTGACACAGCTGGTACATGGATGTACCACCTGCCATGGGTGATACATAGAAGAGCCAACTACGAAATGCCATGGTTGGTAGGTGGGAAATGGTGGGAACTCCCCCTCATTTATTCTAGAGAGGAGGCAGATGCCGAAGGGCGGCTGCCGCAGTAAGAACCCTGTCACCTGCGAAGATTGGAGCATGGAAGAGCCAGCTAGGACCTGCCACCTGCCGTGGTTGGCAGGTGGCAAAGTGAAGAGAGGATAAATACCCCCCTCCACTCGCATGGTGTGTGTGGTCGTGCATGGCAGGTCACAACGAGGTTCTTATGCTATCCCATTGTCACAGCTAGTGGTAGTTAGGCTTCCTCCACGTTTCTTTTTCTTTTTTGGATTGTGCATGTCTTAGCTGGATCTAAAGAAACTGATTCGGATTGAATACAAGAGTTTTGGCCTTTATCACCAACCAGGAGGTGGATGCGACGTCACATTTACTTCCTTCGCAAAAGGCCTGATCGAGATTCAGGCGCCTCAGTCCCCGTCTTGAACTTCTGACTAGTTCGCAATCAGAAGTGCGACGTCAGAATTTGTCTCTGCAGGACCGGTGGTCACATCTTAACTTTGTTAAGCTAACCTTTAGTACTGGCATCACCCATTGGCTAATTTGGAAAATCATCCTGCCTCATAATATTTACGTTCGCATTCTAAACAACAAACTCTCTCTCGCAGCCCTGCCAGCAGACGTCCATGCAGGCGGGCGTGGATTGGAAGGCCTTGTCACGGTTCCGGGAGAACCGGACCGTCTATTACGCATACGACAACAAGCAGACCGTCACCCACAAGGTGCGCACGAGGAGAAAGCGCTCGGTCAGCTTTTTTGGCAGTGGGCTCAGATATTACACTCAAGGTCTGAATTAGTATGAGCTGCTCCTTGTAGGGTCAACCGAAGAATATGATCACAAAGGTGAGGTACAGCTAGCACATGCACATATCACACCTTACAGTGGAAACATGTAGTTCTTAATGAAGATGGTGTAAGCCGTGCGGGCAGTCGGCTGCAGCTTTGGTTTCTTTAGCTGTTTTTTTCATACTTCAACCTCAAATACCTTTGAAGGCTGTGCCCTTGACCAAAATATGCACGCTTGTAAACCTGCTTGTAGCACAAAGTAAAATAATGTATTTTACACAGCACAGTGAGACCACGAAGAACACCGGGTTAAGCTTATACATCATCTACCGAGCTAACATACACTGCTGAGGTCAAGAAAATTACAAGTCGTATGCGACTCAGGCCCAGCACTTCTGCTGCGAACGTTGTAAACAAAATTACGTTCGGGTGTGCTGGTGGTGGCGAAAAAACAGGAGGAAAGATCCAAGGAATTTAATTATATGATACCTAAAATTGAGAGGCTGGAGTTCTTTTCGGCAGCACATTTAACGCATAGAGACGATGGCGGGTGGTCTTCTAAGCCAGCAGAAGACCAAAAGAAGATAATACGTCGGCAGCTAAGATGCAGGCCGGGCACAATTTGCGTGGACGGGCTGGCCTCGATTGGCAGACGTCAGGGCTAAACGGAGATTCGGAGATTCCTTTTTTTTTTCTGCATTGCATGTAACCGAGGGAATGGTCATGATGCACTACATACAAGCGCGATTGTCAGGCTTTTCGCGAACGCTTCTTTCTACACTCTATAGTATATGCGCAGTGGATGACAGCACACAAAAGGAACGACGGGACATGCGCTTCGCGTTCCCTTCGTGCCTCCTGAGTGCTGTCATTTGCTGCGCTTCATCTGCTACAAGCTATACAGCAACTCGCCCAGCAGTGTGTTTTGCTCTGTATACACTTGAGCGCCGTCTGTTGACGTGCAACTGTCGGGCGTCCCCACCTGCAGCTGTGGCGGCTGTCTCACGAGTTTCCCCGCTACTGCGTCGCCGCCTACGACGTGGAGTGGGACGACTTCGAGGACGTCTGCCCCAGGAAGAGCGTGCCGCTGCTGCGCGTCGTCCGGAAACTCGTCACGGCCATGCCGCAGACGAGAGTGGAGTGACGACGACTGCAGCGCCCTCACCTCCCGGCTCTCACGCTGTCTGGGAAGAATCGTCGTGTGGGAGTGTGGGGCAGGTCGGGTAGGCCTACCAGCAGTGACGGCCTGCAAATGCGGCAACGCAAATCTACTGCGAATAAAAGTTTTGTCTTCCGCTCTTGCCTGCATGCATTACATTAAATGACATTCAAATATGTGCTCGATGTTGCTTGTCTACAGAGCTAAAACAGAGGTCAGTTGGTTCACTATCTTGGTTCACTGAGCGCTACTACACAACACTAATGACGAAGCAACAGAAGTACGTAGTTTAATGCACATGTAGCACTGTGTACATTTTTATCCCATGATGTGGCTGGTTTTTAGTCATGATTACGTACGTGTCCCTCCACCTCTATCCGTTCTTGGTTAGATGCTTTCAAAGTGTCTCAAAAGTCTTGTCTTGACGTCGCTGGCAGACATCTGCGGAGCTTGCGATCGACGGGTGAATTGAGACACACATTCCTTAAAGGGATACTGAGGCGGTTTTCGAATCGGCTAATTTTTTAGGGTGTTGAAGTAGTGTCATTGCTGATCACGTCTGTGAAATTATTTTTCGATTTTGGCTCAAACAATGGTGCAATCACCAATTAAAAAAGCGATGTTTAAATCTCCCGCGCCCCGCGCGAGCGCAGGAGAGGAGAACAGCGGAGAGGGAAATCTCGTCCATGTCGGCCAACGTGACGTCACGTTGAGGAGCCGGGGATACTACGGCGCACCCGAGAGAGCTTTCAGCGCGCGTTCTTTCTCGTGCTGCGTGCGTTGTTCCTCGTACTGCGTGCGTTGTGACGTACAAAGCGTGTCAGCCGACCTTGAGATCAGATGTTCAATTAAACTCTAGTAGTGACGCGCCTTATAAATTAAGGCACGTCAGTTACAGAGTACCATTCATAAGGAGTAACTATGGAACCGAAATGCTTTCATATTTAATTCCCAGTCTTCTAAATAAACATACACAGGCCATAGAAATTATTCAGAAATCTGTTTCCCAAAAGTCATTCAATAGACATGCTAAAGCTTACCTCCTTTCTCGCCCGAATGATTAAAATTCTCTATGTCCCTGTTTTTCCGTCAACTCTTTGAATTCTCGTGTTTTTCTTGTTGTGATGTGCCTTGTAAATATTTACTTTAATTATCTCATTGCAAAAGTATGCACCTTCCTCCTACTTTTACCTTGTATAATTATGTGTTGTTTTTTGTAATGAGAGTGTATGAAGCTCTTGCTTCTTTTGCCGCTTGTCGTGAGCATTGTGTCGGGTGCTTGGGCCCCGTCAGGCAGAGTGCATCTGCCTTTTGCCCCTGTATCCGAGACCTTGTTGTCTAAATAAAGATCTATCTATCTAGATTCAACATGAGGTACTACTTTGCGTTCGTGTCCACGAACAACTACGCCCGCGACTGTGTCGTCTTCCACTGTTTTCCGCAAGATCATACGCTCGCAGCGCAAGCGCTCGCTGCTGTGACGATGAATTCAAGCCGACCAAAGCAAGCCTGCTCTGCTCGAAGCCCTTTCGTAAGAGCGGATACATGCAGAGCTTGTCCCTAATGTGATCTCTGGAGTTTTCTGTCGCGGCTGAACCATGACGCAGTCCTTTGATTTCCTCGCGCATGAGAGGCGTGTCACCATTCCGAAGAAGCGCCTCTTCTAAAAGTAGAAACATGCTCACTTAGCTCCTGCAGAAACCTAATGAAGGCTCAAGCATGTGTTCCTCTCCTCAGCTTAGGTGCGGCCAGACCACCTGAGTCGTGCTCAGCAAGGCTCGGTTAGTGATTTTATACTCGGTTCGACGTGTCCAAGCAAGCAAGCAAAGCAAAACACAATAAAGCAAAGCAAGCAAGCATCGAAGCTCTACATATGCGGCATCTGGTTTAATCGTAGCTAAGCGATTAAAATGAAAGCGTTCGACGTTCTGATTTCGGATGCAAATTTAACAGAGAAATGAACGCCAACCAAGTTTTTGCAAAAAAACACGATGTCTCGCAACCTTACTCGGTTTCTTCATCAAGTTGTGGCAGCGGGCAAGTTGCAGCTAGCTTGGCTTTTAAACACACATATAGTTGGCAACTACTTCACTGAACCTAAACTGCAAATCTAGGAAGGGCGAACGTTTCCGAGGCAGCGATTAATATTTTCTGGCATCTGCTGAACGCGCCACGAGTGAAGCAGCAGCCTCGTGCGCGTATTTGGCTTGGTTTCCAGCGCAGAATGATTCCGTCACTATCTTGTGGTCACATGCCTCGCAGTGCTTGGCCACTGCGTTTCGCTAATTTTGACATCAACTTTGTGCTGCTTCATCGTTTCCTTGAAATACTTTCTTCCCCCAACCTACGCCGGGTAGTCAGAATAGGACTTTTGGTACACAGCGCTTTGGGCCTTTTCTTTAGGATGACGCTCTATCGGGCGAGCCAGGAGGCGTCCGGTGGTGGTAATTGACTTGAGTATTGTTCGCACCCCTTCCTTTCCGAGAATACCAGCCGAGGTTGTGCTGGCACCTTTTACGCATGGTCTGCATACGCGCCTTTCACGCTGGCGTATGCTTATGCTAGGCGTAGAATTTTTCGCTCGTCTCTTTTTTGCTTTCAGGTGATACGTGGAATGAACAAACTGTAGTATCCTTTTCTTTGGAGGTCAGTAAAAAAATAGTCGCCATATTCACTTTTACAACGCCACGGAAAGCTGCGATCTGCACTCAACGCAGCGCCGGATCCGCATCGGCAGCTTCTCCAGTCCTCAAAGTGTCGTCACGACCTCTCTTGGCCAATCACGGGCGGCGGCGCGCCGCGCGGCATGCCCCGCGGCACAGGCCGCATATTTCTGCTAAAAAAGGCAATTCGCGCTTGTTTTTGCCTAATTTGGATGCGATATTCGAGCATACAGCATGAAAAACTATAGCACGCCGCTGCCAGCCTGATTTTCAAAAAAAGTGCTTCAGTCTCCCTTTAAGGTCAGGACAGCAGCTTGGGCATGTTGGTTGTTCAGGAATTTCACGTGTAAACATTCACTGAACCCCATGACAACAAAACATTTTGGAGTGCATGAGCGATATGCGTGTGACGCATGTGGTTGTACAGGCGCTATCAGAAGCCGTGTTTTTTCTTCGAAATTGAGTTTTAAAAGCGCTTGCTTCACTCCTGTCTCGTCGTTCTGCGCTGCTCCATCACAAATAGTTCAGCGCGTACAACACACTTTGCCATTTAGAAGCACGTCCTCACGATTGCAACCTGTCAGAGCGCGCGCCAGTCTTCGAGATGGCCTCATCGTGATTCTCCGGTCGTCGGACTGTCGAAGTGCCCTATGAAATCCTTTCTTTTGGTTGCCACTCTCATAGATTAGTGCCCTGCTGTCGCAAGACCTTTCATTGTATTGTCGCCACATTCTAGTGATGTTTTACATGAATGGTTGTATTTCATGTATTGCAACGTGAACGCTGCGTGACACAATCATTTTTCTGAGGGACAAGTAAGTTCATTTCAACTGCTTGCACCAAAATGTCGCACAAATCCGCGCACATCTGGAAAGCCGACGCGGCACGAAAGAAATCTACCCGCACGCACCGTAGGCGATCCGAGAATCTCGGAGAAAATTTCATTTCTCTCCGGAAGCCCATAACCTTTAGCATACTAAGAGATGCCCACTCCACCTGACTGGCGCGCGGCAGCGTCGGGTCGGAAAGCAGCCTCTCGAGCTTTCTGGAAACCTCTCTCCTAGCCTGACAAACAGCGACGCGTGCCTCAGCGGGGAGATCAGAGAGCGGTTATACTGTTGATGCGGTGTGCATATGCGCGCCTGCCTTGGAGCGAACAGACGCGGCGCATCCTATTAAGGCGAAAGCCTTTAATGTCTCATACTGTCGTTCGTTAGCAAAGCGTGTCACACGCGTTTAACTCTGGAACTAAAAAAGATAGAAAACCAATGGTCGCTTCAGATAGAGGAGGAAGAAATGAACCTAGAAGCCAATTTTGGTGACTGTGTATTAAGCACTTAATTAATTATAGACAAAAATGTCGAAATTGCTTCGAAACACCGCGGACGTCGATACAGCCACAGGAACACTGTTATATCACATCCACCGGAAGTCGTCACGTCATAGTGAAAATTGTCGCAGAATGGTCGGAAAAACGTCGGACTTGTGCCATATTAGATGGAAAATGTGTAATTAAGTCGGATTTGTGCCAGATTAGATGTAAAAATGTGTAGTTAGGCATAATGAACACTTAAGATCCCCGAAAAATGTGGAATTTGGGGGAACGGCGTGACGTCACATCCACCGGAAGTCTTCACGGCATAGTGAAAATTGTCACAGAATGGTCGGAAAAACGTCGGATTTGCGCCAGATTAGATGGGAAAATGTGTAATTAAGCGTAATGAACACTTACGATTCCTGAAAGATGTATAATTTCGGTATCGATATAGCCATGGGAACGGTGTGACGTCACATCCACCGGAAGTCGTCACGGCATAGTGTCATCGGCTTTCGCCTCTCAAAACTTTAGTTGCCAAAGTGTCCCCGCAATTTTTTATGCAGGATGTTTAGCGCTCTCGGACTGCCCGTGTCGTAGTTGCAGCTTCGAAGAAGCGCTCCCACTAGTGATGCAAAATTATCCATTGTACTTTCTGTAGCCTGGTTGCGCAGCCTGGAAGTTCGCCTGCGGCTGTAAAGAAGCAACGGTTAAAACGAAGATATCGTAGGGCCTCTTCTATCTTGTTATAGCGACGATTGCTGCAAACATAACGCACTCCAACCGTCCATGAGTTCTTGCACTGTTTTTTTTTCCGAATTTGAATATGTAATTTCCGTTTTTTTCACAGCCTGTTGGACTAGCCACACCTAGTAAAAATTCTAACTGGCCATGCAGAGAGGAAACGCACATTACGTGCCTCACTCATGTTGCACATCCAAAGCACGCCGTGAGGGAAGAAATGGAGGAAAGGGTTAAAGGAGGAAGGGTGAAAGAAGCGCCGTAATGGAGGACTGCGTATTAAGTTCGACACCTGGAGTTCCTTGACGCGCACTTACATTGTGCACAGCATTGACAGGATTACATTCATTGACCCCGTGCATAACCACGTCCCCTGCAACATTATAATCCTGCTGAGAGCTTCTGACAATCGTCGTATTTCTTTGTGCTTTTTAACCGAATGCCTAACAGTCATGTTTGCATTGTTCACTCTTAATGACTGATGTCTTTTTGTTGAAAGATTCTTATGTCGGCTATGTACTAGAGTACTTAAATTCAATTCCCAACTACGGCACCTCCTCGTGAATATCTATTTTTTGAATGGGTACATAATTATGGATATGCATTTTTAATAGTGGAATGAAAGTGAGATTAACTTATTCTGATTTCCCGGCCACGTGGTACCGGTGCATCTCGCAGTCGGCGCATCAGAAAAAAGCGGCGGGGAGAACACGAATACATTACAGCTACCGAAGTGTATTCTTCTCTGCCATTTAAGCCGAAATGTCTGCGCGACCTTTTAACACTTACAGATTAGTCTAGAATCCCGCCACAGACGTCTACATCCCGCTAGTGTCACTGACATCTTCAGCATACCTGCGGTAAAGTACTAACGTCAGACACTACATGATAGGCTCGGTCATCGCTGTCATTGTTCTTCTGACCGTGTCGCTTACGCCTGTTAAGGTTGGCAGCGACTGGTGGACTAGAAAAACATTTTTTTCTTTCCTTATCTACCAATACTGGAATCCAATACTGGAATCCAGTATTGGAATCGATTCCAATACTGGAATCGCCTTCCCTGCTAGATTTTTTTTGCAATCTGCGAGACCACCAGATTTAAAAATTCCTGAGCTAACGTTGTATAAGCAGCTGCCATGTCTTTGCTTCTTACGGTGCACGAATTAAACTTACATGGCAAGTAGGTTAAAAAACGTGCTGCTAAGCCATGTGTGATCACTGCTTGCAGCGCAGTGGGTAGAGAAATGTAAAACGTTAACACTGCTGCGGCGTTGACAGAGTAAAATAAATAATGCGGCTAACCGTTCAAACCGCCAACTCCACTTCGTGATTGCACGCGCTACCGAGCGCCATGGCGGGCCATGCTCTGAGAGAAACGAAGGAAAGACGCTATAACAATAACGTCAGCTAGCAATAAAATGAGCAAAGGAATCAAGGTTATTTGACTCACCAGCAAAGTTAAGAGCGAACGTTCGCCCACTCAAGGGCAGGGGAGAAGCTCCGAGGCTGGTCGGGACGAACTCGCGGCAAAATGTTCCCACCGAAAAGCGGAGCTCCGCGCCGTAATATTAGAGCTCGTAATATTAGGTTCTTCATTCTGCTGCCCCTTTGTTTGAATTACTGCTCAGAGCCTGGGGCGGGAGGGTGTGTGAGAAGGTATTAGGAAGGGGGAAGTCCGTGGACGGGGCCGCGACGGGAACCAAGCGAACCGCACATGCGGCAGTTATACAGGGCGGTTGATTACGTGCAGAGGGCTAGAAGAATGAAGTGCCACCTATGAAGAAGTTTCTTCATCGTAGGTCTCCACGAAGAGAAAGAGCTCAGAGCTGTCTCCCCCGCGCCCATAACAAACATGTTCTCTATGGCGCTAGTGTCGCTTTGGCGCAGACGCCCTCCCCTGTTAGTTGACATAACTGGGAAGGACACATCGCGGGAAAACAAACCCAAGAGGACAAAGCAGTGCGAGTCCTCACATCCCCCCAACCTTAAATATATTCCTGCACCTGCGAGCAGTAGCTCTGCAGGCGTCTCCTAGTCTTTGAGAACTTGAGCTAGGCCTTGCAAGCAGTGGAGGTCCCGCCGATGGTGTCCATGTATTCACGTCCATTTCGCACGCTCTGAAGTTTGGTCCACGCCGACTTCTGCAGCGTTTTGAAGGCAGCGTGAAGGTATCCGCACAGTATACCGGCACGGCCTGTGGACTACCGTATCCGCAGGCGGTACGAAGCAAGGCGTAATTGAGGACTGCGCCAGGACTCCGCAAGGGTGGTCACAGGCGCAGAGGAACAATGCTCGCACCATGGACTCAGGAGCTGGCCATGCTGAAAAGCCTTCTGAAAACTGGAGGCCAGGGTTCTGCAATAGTCGCCAACCGGCACGCTTGCGCACTCTCGCCAGGGTAACAGCAGCCGGAGGTGACCGGTCTCGCCGCAGCTGCCCGGATGGATGTGTCGAACAGGCTATAGTCAGCTCCTTCGCTGCAGCCGGCAGCGAGGCGATGCGCGCAGGACTGTAAGCCTGGGTGGCTCCACTGGATCTTCATGATTGCCGAAACGCTCTCCGCACGCCTTAAACGTAGGTCACGGGAGGGGAAACGGGGTCTGCATGGGCCTCTTGAGCAATGCTAACTCGCTAGCGAAACTTGCCACGCGGCTGTGCAAACGCAAAGTTCGAGTGAACAAAGCCCTTTCTCGGTAACTCATTTGCTGATTCGTAAACACCTAAAAGCGTAAACACCTTCCTATCATTTTAATATTTTTTTATTTTTCGAAGATGGAATCACCCTTTCTTGAGTTCAACGACACTTCTGACTTCGTGCGAGGCTATATTAAAACGAGTGGCCAGCAATGCGCACTTTCTCTGAAGACCACGGTCCTGCTCGTAGTGCCTTTTCTGACGCGTTGTAAGCAGCTTCGGAAAGCCTTAGGCCTGACTGCCGCTCGACGACCATCATCCAAAACAAATACCAGAAAAGTGTTAAGTGCGCGCAGACGCAAGGAGACGTCAGCTCTGTGGGGTGTCCCATCCCGCTCGCTGCATGAAGCAACTTCTAAGCGGTCAGTGGGGGTGGGATGGTGGAAAACGTGTTAGCGTTTTAACGTAGTTAAACCGAGTAGGCGTGCGAAAGCATCTGTTTATTCTTCGCTTCTCTCTGGCGTCTTCATATCCACGGAACAGAGTTTCTCGCCCTTCATCTTCACACCCTCTCTACATTCAGCGGCAGCAATGCGACGCCCTCCTCCCATTAGCTACAGCTGGAGCGACGGTCCACTGAACTAAACAGAGTTTACCCGAGTTACTCCGAGACTTCACACAAGATTCTTGATTTGGTTTGACCCCGCTAAGGAGTGCTTCCGCACTAAAACATGATTTAGAAAGGTTGACTAGGAGGCCGGTCTTCGTGGGCGGTATCCTCAGTCAAGGACTCCGATAGCTTCCGCTATCCTGTATCGGATGGCTGCGGAGCGCCCGGTGCCGAGCTGAAATGCCAGTAAGGTAGTAGCAGCACCCATGGTTGCAGGCCACCTAGCTCCCGGAGCAGCAACTCCCAGAGTCGAAAATGAGACAGCAGAGAAAATATGTACACGAAAACTCGGACCACCCCCGTGGCTTCCATATTCACTGGCTCCGGGCTTGGAAACTCCACGGGCGCTAGGCCTCGCTCTTCCTCGATGCATACCACGCAGTTCTTATAGTGAAGAAGCTTCTAGAAAAACTTGATGAAAAAATTTGCTGGGGCATGTCGAAACATCGAAACAAGCGCAGTGGAATCCACCTCGCACTCAAGAAAACATGCTTGAGGTTCTAGCGATCGAAATTTACGTTAGGCGTAACACTTACCAAGCTCGGGTAAAGAGTTCCTTGAACTAAACAGACAGTTGTCCAATGTTACAAGTACAGGCCCCACGTTGGGCGTCAGATGTGGAGTTTTAATAGGGGGTTAATATTTGCAGGTTGCTTTGCCGCGGTGGCTTTACAACGGCCCATGCTCTATGGGAACAAAAACTACGTCACGGGCTGACAGCAAAAGGCATTTATTGCTACAACAACAATAACGCCGGCTAGCAACAAAAGACGCTAAAGAATCGAAGCAGTCTGACTCACCAGCGGGGTTGCGAGAGAGTGTTCGCCCATACAAGGGCAGGGGACATACTTCGATGCTGAACGGGACGAGCTCACGGGAAACGTTCCCGCAAGGCCTCGCCCCGCTGGCGGAGAGCACAGCGCCGCACCGAAACGTCCGCACCCGACAGGTTCCCGAGGTCCAGAGGGTCCACCTTTTTTTCTCCGCCCTGCAGCAGACACGTCGTAAGTTTGCGCTTACGACGCTGCGACGCACGTGCCTTCCCTTGTTAGTTGAGGCAACCAGAGAGGAAAACATCGCGGAGAAGCAAACCCAAGGGGACAGAGCGGTGCGAATCCCCACAGCATGTGAAAATGTAAATAAGCATTCCTTGGTAAAATGCCGCTGGCCTCATGCGGTATGCACGCTGTGAGACATTTCCCAGCTCGACTCTGCAAACTCCGTATATAGGTCGATGGACTACACGAAAGGAATGCCTTAGTGGCATGCAACGAAGGCAGACCTGTAAATGATGGCTTCATACCAATCTGTTCTTCGGTACGTGTAGCTCTCGGCTTGGAAAATTCCGTGCCTGGGCAATGACTTCTGACGGCAATATAAGAAGTCACTTGTGAGGTTGCTACGTACTTAATCAGAACCCAATGCAAGAATGCTGGGACGGAGTCCGATCTTTCTCAGAACAGCGGTGCTCTGCGGATGTGTACTGGGTGAGTCTCTTCCTATTCACCATCCCTGTGGCCGGCCTGCCAGTACTATGCAAAGCTAACACCACGTGTAGATAAGGTTCTACTCCCGTCATCATCTATACAAGGTTATGAGCGGCGAAAGTTATGAGTGTTTCTTGAATACTGATGCGAACACTTTATGATTATGATCACTGTTTCTCGCATAGAAAACAGAAAATCACTTATACACCCTGGACGTTTTCCTAGATATCACTAAACTGTGAGATCCATTAAACATAATGTACTTCTCAACAAACCGCCATTTTATGGAATGCGAGGGACTTCCCTTAAAGAATTTTAGAACTACCTTTTATGGCGCTCTCAGTATGTTGTAGTTAATAATGCCACGCCCGAGACTGAGCTATTCAAATTTGGGGTTCCTCAGGGCAGTCAATCCTAGGGGGGCCTACTCTCTTTCTTCTGCACATTAACGACAGCCTATCTATCCAAGCGGCTCCTCTCATAATCGTTTACGCGGACGATACCAGAGCATTTTTTTCTGCACATTCATCAACTCCGCTTGTAAATTTATGGCTTAAAATTTATCTGATTGGCTTGCTACAAATGAACTTTCATTAAATGTTGACAGAACATAGTACGTTGTATCTACTGCTGTTAACAGGCCTGTTCATATTAGTAACGAAGTGACATTTCGGTCGCGTCCACTAAAACTGAATCCAGAAATTAAATTTTTAGGCATTCAGTTTCACGAAAACCTCCGTTGGTGTTGTCATGTTCGCTTTATTAAACGCACTGTTGCACAATGCATTAGGATGATCAATAGATTTCGTTTACTGTTGCCTGCTTATTAACGACGTCAACTCTAGTTCAGTACCGCTCCTTCGCGGCCACATTACTGATTGGTTGTATGAGGCACCACAACTAGGTCAAATATGGAAAGCCTCTATTTATATTGCAGAAAAAAAGGTGTGCGCTATATTGAAAACTTACCAAGCCGTGACTCAACATCATTACATCTTAGGTAGAATCTGACCTTGGATATTGAATTATTATGTAAACTGCATTTATCACCGGTTGTTTTTTTCGGGTTTTAAAAGTGATCCGTAGCTATTCATTTCGAAATATACAAAATCAGCCACCCCACCAACTTACGAAAATCAGTTTTATTAAAAATGAATGTAGGACGAACTGTGGAACACGATCATTACGTTGGCAAATTCCTAACCTGTTGAACCTCTGTCCCGATCTGATTGATGTCATAGAAACCTGTTCCCCTTTCCCCTTTGCCTGCTTTCCGAAAACAGGCAAAGATTTTCTTCTCTAATCATGTTTAAACAAGATCGTGTTTGTAGGCAATGTACTGTCCGTATATTTGCTTTTGTTTAGGAGATTCACTTCTGGTATATCTTTCTTTTTGTTTTGTCAAGTGAACATACTAGTGGTTATTGTCATTTTTAATAAACTGTAGCAACGGTGTATTTTATTTTATATTGTATTTTTCTGTCATTCAGTATTTCCATTATGGCTGCATGAATGCCGGGTATCTGGGGCTTAATCAGGTGACCACGTGTGGCACCTCTAGCCCTCTTCACCTAGACAATCGTATTTTGCCAAAACTTCAACTTCAATTTTGCACTACTGAATACTATCCTAATTCACAGGTGTTCTCGTTGGATTGCCTTTAGAGACAGAGTACGGCAGCTGCGGACCTTTTTGTCCACCGAAGGCAAGTATATTATATTATATACTTGCCTATATTAAAATGTAAAAGACGAAAATAACAAGAGTGCTGGTTTGTTGAGAAAAATCGTTCCTGTTTTAATACGAAGCGGAAGTTATTACAGATAATAGTCGCTCTTCTCCTTTTAATTGTAGGCATAGTTCACAAAATAAAACATACCTTTTCACGTCAGCCTACATCCTTTGCATTGTCCTCAAATAATCATAAACTACAACTAAAACAAAAAGTATATATTTTTTTAAGCGCATCTGAGTCCGGGCGCAGGTTCACATGCATGGGGTCGAAGTTTTGACAAATGCCATTATTTCGCAGTCGCTGACTTTGTAGTCGAGCAGAAGCTTTTGTGCTGTTGTATATTATTGAAAATACCCGCGATTTTTATACGTGTTTTTTTGTGTGTGTGAGAAAATAAATGTTCTTTACGAATCAAGTCCGCGGAGTCCTGTGTGCACTCGTGTTATGTAGATATTACAGTGAACGAAACAACTATCCCTTTGGCTGTGTTGCAGAAGAAAAATGACTAGGATATTGTTTGAGCGCAGGCTCTCTTTCTTTTCATTTTTTAAGCATGAAATGCTTTTAGCTCCCGTTGTCGGCAGTGTGGTGACGTCACGCCGAGACCGAGAGCCATCATCCGGGCACTGAATTCCAGTCATCCGGGCACTGAAATCCAGTCATCCGGGCTCTGAAACGAGAACATCCGGGCACCGTACGAGACGAGATTTAACGAGACTCTCTAAGCCCTCCTACTCGACCGGCATGCAAGCGCCGGTTGGTCTCCAAACGAGACAAAAAATAACTGCTGCCAGTGCCTTCTCAATGTTTCTCAAGATATCAGTGGAGCTGTGGGTTTGATAATGCACGGAATTATAATTTCCGATTTCTAATAACGCGTGCAGAAAGCACATAAGTGCCACGTTACACTTCGTTCTCATACGTGATCTCTTAGGGGCTTCGCGCATCGAAGCAAAGCCGCGCAGGCGCACAGGGGCCCGGGGGAGAAGCGCTGCGTTCAAAGGGCAAGGCATCGCGCCGAACGGGTGGTGGCGTTCCTCCCTTCCTTTACGGTGCGGTTCGGGTGTCCACCGAGATGGCAGAGAATTACTGCGCCATTTCCTTTCCTCAAAAAACCTTGCGTTCAAATGGCAAGGCATCGCGCTGAACGAGTGGTGGCGTTCCTCCCTTCCTGTACGGTGCGGTTCGGGTGTCCACCGAGATGACATTAGGCCCGTAAACATTTCATGCTTACTCTACTCTCGTTTACGGGAGAGGCAGAGATTTTTTTTTACCAGCGGCGTATATCAAAAATATACGCCCCCTAAAAATATTTCTGCCTGCGCCAGTGCTCCTTAATGGATTCTGAACTCTAATTTTTTTTTACCCCCTTCAAGGTGCAAGGCTCCTGACCCAGGCCTAACATCCTTTGAGTGTGTTCACCAACACCGTGATGGTGTTTGTGGACGCCCTGAAGGTGTTAGTATGCTCATATCGGGGTCTCCATGGGCATCCTAAATGTACTCCAATAATACCCAAAAGGGGGTTTTCGGGTGTGTAAGGCCAAGCAAATGCTGCACAACATGAGCGCTGAGTATTGTTCACAAAGCGGTCTGAGTGCACTTGCAAATGGTCTCCACAGGGCTGTGCTCAGATGCTGGACCACCACGTTCTTGTTTCTGCTGTTGGAGGGTTTTCTTTAATGGAGTCTTAGGGCGACTATATATTTATGCCACAATTTTGCCGGGGTACATGGCGCCATATCATGGGCAATGTGAATTCCATCCTTTTTGTTCCAGTTGTTTGTGCTTGCGGAATACCGCTGTCCCTCCGAGGCAGGCGTTTAGGAGGAACCTTACGAAGTTGTCGAGAGTCACAGCTCCTTCAAAATTCGACGAAGTGGCTTTTTGGTGCTGGAAAAGCCTCTGTAGAACAATGATAGGCTTGTGCATGGGATTTAATAATTCATGTTAGAAATTGTTCTATATATTTCGAACTGCGTGTACTTTGTAATCAAAGTCGGTCTCAGCCCTTATAAAAATGGTGTATAGACAGTCTTTAGACTTCTTTAGACTGTACTGCCTTCCTATAGATATTTCTTTTTGCCTATTCATAGTCCGTAGACTGTCTAGAGAGAGAGAGAGAGAAATGGACGGAAAGGTAGGGAGGTTAACCAAGCGATGCCCAGTAGGCTACCCTACACTTGGGGAGGGGAACAAAGGGCAAAAAATGAAAAAGGAAAAGGAAAGGAAGTCTACTAAAAGTGTACGGCCATTGTCTATACACTTTCTGCAGCATTTGTATTGCCTGTAGACTGTTCTCTAGAATTTCTAAGTAAAGAGCCTACAGACTTTATAGGCAGAAATCTATGGACAGTCTATAGCCTGTTTAAAAAAATTTGTAAGGGGATTTATAGCTAAAAAACCCGGTGCTAGAGTCTGCCAGGCTTTGAGTTCGTAATGCAAAAGCAAGGTAGAGTTTTACCAGAACGAATGGCTCAGCATGCTTCCATAGGGCCATATTTCTGTCGCGGCCATCGGCAGCCTTCAATATTCCTCAGGTGAGTGGAACCACGAACTGTTATTGTGGAATGTATGGTCCCTAATTAATTTCAGGGAGCTGCCTTCTGCAATGTTTGCGTGAAGGGTAGGTTATGGCGTTGCTATCGCCGGTCATCAAGCATATTCAGTGATAAACTGGCGTTTCTGAATTATTGTTCTGCGAGTTACAACAGGCGACGCGAAGGCTAATGGAAGATATAAATCAAGTACTGGTTGTTGATGTTTATAATGCGTCCAAGTTTACCCGCCGTAACAAAGTGCACAGCGTGGACTTGTTTGGTTCTGGTCTGTTAAAAATCACTGCTGAAGTACGGAAGTCAATATTTTTAACGATGTATGTGCACGGAATTATTTTCACCTCTACAGAACGGAACTCCTCTAGCGTCATGCGTGTCTGTATGCCCAGGACAAAGACCAGTGGAGCAGCTGATGTTTGATGGTGGTCCTAAACAAGGGCTTTTTCAAAATGGGACACCATGCTGGGTTTGTTAACTGAGCTTCTTTATTTGATTGTTTATTTCCTCTCGACCTTGTTATCTTGCTTTCTGGTTCTTGTGCCTTGCTTTGCTTGTGGCCATGTTATAAGTTACATGATAAAAAATTAACAGGATGCAAAGATAACTGTTTAGGACAGATAAACCTTGTACTGCCAAAATTCCATATAGGCCTTCGAAGAAAGAATGTACTTACAGCTACAAGTCGGCATTTCTATGAACCCCGTCATGCAATTAACTTTATGTACAAGGCCTTCCGCTCCAAGTGCGAACACGGCTCAGCGTAACTAAGCTCTGCAGGGCGCTAGCATACCCGTCGCGGCCGCGCATCGAAGCGAAAGGGGCCTGGAGGCGGGGCTTCGTGTCGTCTACTACAGTGCATTAGTTGGTTGGTTGGTTTATGGGGTTTAACGTCCCAAAGCGACTAAGGCTATGAGAGACGCCGTAGTGGAGGGCTCCGGAAATTTTGACCACCTGGGGTTCTTTAACGTGCACTGACATCGCACAGTACACGGGCCTCGAATTTCTCCTCCAAAGAAATTCAACCGCCGCGGCCGGGATCGAACCCGCGTCTTTCGGGACAGCAGCCGAGCACCATAGCCACTGAGCCACCGCGGCGGCTACAGTGCATTAGAGCACGGCGCTTGTTTTGCTGTCAAGTATAGCTAACTAACAGCATACTGACTGCCCCCGAGCACGCCGTACTCCACTGTGGGAAAGCCCACTTTACTCACTGCAGCTTATTGTTGGTTCCGCGTAGAACTGAGCGACCGCTGATCTCAGCACCACAACCTGAGTTCACTGCATGATTGCTTCAGGGTTGACTTTGGCTTTGTTCATTTTAATGCCCCAGTGTGACTCAGATTTTGAGAGGCGCCGTAGTAGAGGGCTGCAGATAATTTAGACCACGTGGGATTCTTTAGCGTGCACGTTAACACGGATGCCTTGCGTTTCCTCTCCAAAGAAACGGGCCGCTGCGGTTGCGATCGGATTCGGGTCTCAGTAGTCGGACGCTTTAACCGCTGAGCCACTACGGCGGTGCATTCTCGGGATTAGGCCACATTCCTCAAGTGACGAAAGTAACAGAGCAAAGATTTATTGTCTCAGCGTGCTGTCTAATGCGGATGGGATGTTTTACAGAAGCAGCTGTTAATGTCGTGTGCAGAGATAGAGTCGAGCACACTTTTCCTGGTCGGAAGACCAGTTGAGCGCACATCAGTGGTAAAGCGCCCGTCTACCGAGCCGGAGTACCCGGGTTCGAACCCGACCGCGGCGTCCGCGTTTCGATGGATGGTGGTGGTGGAAAACATTTATTTACAGATAAACTTCGGGAGGTGAGGTATGAGCTGACCCAAAGGGGGTCAGGCGAAACGCAAGAGGCGCCCGTGTGCTGTATGATGTCAGTGCACATTAAAGATCCCCAAGTGGTCGAAATTATTCCGGAGACCTCCACTGCGGCACCTCTTCCTCTCTTTCTTCTTTCACTCCCACCTTCCTTCGTTTCCTCACGGCGTGGTTCAGGTGTCCGCCGAGATATGTGAGACAGATACTGCGCCATTTCCTTCCTCAAAAACAAATTTTTTTTTAGCACGCGCATCGATTGGCGCGACTTCTAACCTCATTAAAGAACTTATGAAAGTCGCACACATTGGTAAAGATTTTGAAAAGAAATCAGAATGGGTTTATTCCATCATGTATTTTTTATGTATGCAGGTCATTGCTTGTATCATTAAGCAGGCTGGAGGGCTGTGTCGTTGGTTGGGATCTCACGCCACCAATCACAGGACCCTAATCGTAGCGCTGAAACACCTCATAGTGTGTCTAGACTTCTCTGTTCTCTTCCGACTCGCCACAATCATTTTTTTGGCTTCCGCTATCGCTTTTCCGCCGGCAGCTCATTGTTCGGACATGGCGGAACTTTGTGCAAAGCAATGGCGATAGGCGTAAAGGATCGCGAAGCCAATTTCAAATTAGCAAAACAAAGTTTATTTCAGGAATAAATGAATGAAAAACTTTATTGTACAAGGGTTATTTCTCTCAGCGTAGGTGGAGCCCTCAGTCCAGGGCCCCAGTGGCCTTTGCAGTCTTGCGAGCCCTGTCGATCAGCTTGAGCTGCTCTTCAGGCTTCGAGCTGGACAGCGCAGCCTACCACTGCTCCGGCGTTGGTGTGTTGTTTATCGGTGCTGCCTGTATTTTCTGACAGGCCCATGTAACGTGGCAAAACGTTGCGTGTTCACCGCATAGCGGGCAGTTGTTTTCATATGTGGAAGGATAGATTTAGCTGAGTAAACTCAGATTGGGGTATGTATTAGTCTGCAGTTGTCTGCAGGCAACCGACTGCTCTCTACTAAGGTCTTTGTGGGGAGGAGGGTAGGTCCTCCGGAGGGCTCGTTGGTGTTCTAAGATGGCTGCATACCGTCTAGTGACTGCGTCCAGTTCCCCTTCTGTGCGCGCCTCCCGGTTGGCGTATGCTCGGGCGTTGGCGTTCGCACATTGGTTCCTTTTGACAGCCTCACGGCCTGGTGTCCACGTGATGAAGCATCTCGTAAAGGTGATTGTCCGCGCCTTGAGTATGTGAATGGCTGCAGTGGATATGCGTCCACTGTTGTACCTTCTGCACGCCTCTTGCGAGTCTGTAATGATGTGTGTATGAAGCTCGTCACTCTGCTGGGTGATGGCGAGTGCAATTGCTGCTTCCTCAGCCTCGAGGATGTTGTTGGTTTCTGTCGAAGCGCAGTTTATGTTCGCTGCGAGTCCCGCTGTCCCTGATGCTGACGACAGCGAGAAAGAGAAGGCGGCTCTCCGTTTCTTGGCGAGTTAAACATTCATCGCATTACGATACCATGCGCAAAAGGCACCGCGATATGGGGGGGGGGGGGGGGGGGGGCCGCTGGGTAAGGAGGCGAAAAAATGATCCTTTCCTACCCAGGAAAGATACAATTCAAATCTGCGGTGAAGCTTCGCCCACATTCAGAATCGCCACACTTCATTCTTTCACGACCGAAAAGCAGCCTGTTAAAACTTTTTTGGCACCTAAGCGAGAAGCTAATCCAGAACGAAATAAGCTCAAGAATACGGAGAGGTTAATGGGTGCCTGACATAGAGAAAATTAGTTGGAACTTCTTCATTTGTACCCCTCTTTAACAATAATTACCGTACTTCATATCACTAGTCACTTAATTTGCGCCTGTATTATCTCACACATACTCCTTAGCATACGGTCTTGAGTTACTTCATTACGTGAAATACCACCCATTCGGCCTCCGTTGTTGAAGATGTTCAAGATTCGGGATGTAGATCTCGTCAAGAGGCATGCTTCGTCCTCCTCCTTTAGCCTCACTACGAGGGCATATTGTATAATATGGCCAAATAAAACTAATATTACTACTACTACATAGATATAAAGCCCCGCATTAACCAAGCCATAAAAACGTGCCTGCGTGGCCTAGGGGCAGCGTGTCTGACTCAGGATTTAAGGGTCCTGAATTCGATTGCCATCGAATTCGGGAGCTCTTGCCAACCCTGCCAAGTCGTGTAGTCTCGTGACGTCGCACAGCCCACCGACCACTCAGTGCTCAGCCATGTCACTGGCCAACTAACACCTGCCAGAGTCATGCTCGTGATTTTTTGCTCACAACACCGACGCCGGATTTTCTGCAGTTAAAAGCATCATCATGGCGAATATGAGAAGCGAACGTAGGGGTGCAACCCCACAAAACATGTTTAGCCGCTACGGTGGCTCAGTGGTTATGGTGCTTGGCTACTGACCATAAAATTCGCGGGTTCGATCCGGCCGCGGCAGTCGCATTCCGATGTAAGTTAATTCTAGAGGCCTGTGTGCTGTGCGATGCCAGTGCACGTTAAAGGACCCCAGGTGGTCGAAATTTCCGGAGCCCTTCACCACGGCGTCCCTCATAGCCTGAGTTGCTTCGGGACGTTAAACCTCAATAAACCAAACCAATATACATGCGTTTAGCTTTGAACGCGCAAGCAACGACGCGCTGCAGTGAGTGAAGTTTGCGCCTCACGGTGCAGCAGACGACACGAAGCACCGCCTCCAGGCGCCTGTGCGCCTGCGCCACTTCGTTTCGATGCGCTGGCATTCCGCAGAGCGCGGACACAACGCGTACACGCTGAGCCATGTTCGCACTTAGAGTGAACGACCCTGCACATTAGTGTGAAAGACAAACAAATTAGCTGTGGTTCATCCAGGCTGAGCCTAGTATGACGAGCGAAAGCTCGGTTAAGGTAAGCACACGAAGGTAAGCACATGCCACACGCTTTTAAATACCTAACGGCGCGAGTCACGCGATTTCCGGCAGATGCGAGAGCGCCGTCGGCATGGAAAAAGTTTTTTTTTCCTCCATGGCCGTCGGCTCCGCATACGCTGCTGTGACGCAGAGTGCAGCGTGTCACGTGATCCGATAGTTGAGAGGTGAGCGAGAGCCGTCGGCTCAACGCGCGCAGCTGTGGAGCGACGTGGAGAGTCACGTGGCATGACGTCAGAACCACGCCTCTGCTCCTCCTGGTTTGAAGGTCAAATTTCGTAGCCACATGACCTTCAGCTTTTTACGGGAGGAGTAGAGCCCCTTTCGCTCCAAAAAACAGTTTATAGCAGTGATGTGCGGTGTCTTTCTTCGTCTCACTTATGTCTCCTAGTGCTTCCATGCACCAAAACTGACACTCACTAGTCCAACAGCCAGTTCTTCCACTCACACGATCACATCGATGTCTATCGCAATCTGGTTGCTAGCGTCCTACGTGTGAATAAGGGCAGGGCAGAAACAAGCCTGTGGCAAGTATGGCAACATTTTAGCGTATGAACACGCATAGATTTTATTAACTCTTTGATGACAAAATTTTATCTCGTTGTTCAAGGAGCTGAAAGTTGAGGCAGCAATTTACAGTTTATAAGGAAGCAAATATGGCGCACGAAAAGTTAGCTTTATTTGCAGCTCCACAGTTTCTCCTGAGCAAACCCTCGTTTTGGTTTGGTTCTCAATCGCACGACCGTAAGTCGTTGCTAGGCTATGTAGATGCAGTATTCAGTTTATAAGTTCCCTTTGTTGTCATCGTGCGCTGGCTGGTCAACCAGATTCATTAAATATGTTTTTTTTTTCAGCAGTATTGACACGAAATTTCGCATGCGTGTTTTCTGCATTCAAATGATGCATTACAAATTAATATACATGAATCAAATCATGGAACTCCAGTACAACCGCTAAATAATTTGCAGCCAATTTTTTCTTGATGTTCTTCCGGTTTGGTTTCAAGAGCGGAACGATGGCTGTATCCTGTAACAAGTTTCAGGTCGCTTGAGGCATGAAAAATCTACAATTCATTCGCTAATACGTCCTTTTAATTCACAAAAACACTTAAGTCAGCCAGCTTCAAGAAGTATAAATACAACAAACATGGTATCGCTTATTATATGCAGTTTTTTTTGTTCACGCCTCACATAACCTAAACATTTCTCACGCGTCCGTGACAATATATTATCCATCGTTCGGTTGCTGAAAGCGAAACTAAAAGAGGATCAAAAAGAAATTAAATTATAAATTATTAAAGGGACAGTGAGGAGAGCTCTATTAATATTTTTTATAGCAAAATCCGGTAGTTCGGCATTTCATGGCTTCGTTGCCACTTGGCCGGCAGCGAAAGATGCATTTATTTCTAAGAAATTTGGATTCGAAGTTGAAAAGGTTTTTCCCGCCACTCAGATTCAAACTTGGGATTCTCCTATGACGACACAGGACTAAGTGACGTGAAACATGACGTGCACTTGACGTAACGCAGGCTCCGTGATTTCTGACAGCCAGCAGAGAGGCCTAGCAGCAGCCGAAATGAAAGCTTCCGCCGGCCGCACGTTGAAGGCATCTATCGGCTATTGCGGCCGCCGCTACCGTCGCTTCGCTTACTTTTGCACCGGCGTTTTGCCAGCATTACGATGGAACCTGTTCTCGAAGTCGTCAAAGACAACGAAGTTCTCGCAAATAGACACCTTTAGCATACCGTGTACCTCAGAATACAGGGAGCACGCCTACAGCCGGCGAGCAGGCGCTGATTGGTCCCGATGCTGCAGGCGCGCGCGTAGCTGCCGGGTACGTGGCGCCATCTGGCGACTTCAAAGAGATTTACGCATGCATTGGCTGCGTCTCAGTGATTTGTGGCTTCTCGTGTCCTAGTGTTGCTAGAACCATTGGTTCTAGCAACACTGTTTTGTCCTATGAAGTCATCACTCTTGTGCTTGCGAGTTTGGCCTGTGGCGGCGATACCTGTATTTTGGTTCTTGCTCTTTTCTTAGTTACAAGAGCTTTGTTGTCAGAATGAGTGGCGTTTTTGTAATCAGGAGCTGGTATTCTGCCGCTACAAGCCAACTTCAATTTCTCCTCAGTGTCCCTTTAATGGTCGTAACTGAATACTACGCGGTAATCTATCCTAACGTGCCTTGCAACAGATGGCAACATAAATAAAAAAACTGCGGTCGTATGCGAGAAAAAGAAGTATTTCGGCTGTTGCCCTGTGCAGCGCTTCTTACAAAGTGTCAAATAGGCAATTGGACATTTTGTAATTCTTTCCTATAAAAGCTTATTTCTGACGTTGCTGCACACAGTGCTGAATTTAAATTTTAGTCTTTTAAAATAAGATGCTGCTTTCAGGCAGCATTTCTTTCTTGAATCTGATTCATTTCTTTCAGTGATTCAGAGGAGTTCATTATCATCAAACAGCCTTAAAATCAGCTCTGCTTTTTCTAGCTCGGGCAAGGATTGTTGTTGCAATAACGTTAGCGACTGCGAAAAAAAAGCGCTTAAAAACCTTCTAATTATGAAGGCAGACTAACTGTAGTCAACATATGCTAGTCAACAACAGTCCATTTTAAAAAGTTTCAAGGTAGCTTTTGTGAGGACAGCTTTCTGGAAGTTTCAGTGCAACGTATGCTATCTGGTAGTGCATAGGGGCGCACAATGACGTGCATTGTCACATCTAGTCTCTGATTAGGCAGGCAAGCAGGTAGTAGTGTGAGGTATGAGAGAACTCGCCCGTACCACTACACTATCACAGGTACAGTGGTTAGGTGTCCCTGTGAACTTTTGGAGCATAATGCCCTACTAAATGCTTTATACAAGGGTGACTCATACTGTACGTTTTGCGCGCATATCCGCTGCGGTACCTTCGTCACTGCATCCTTACAGCTTTGATGAGGATCAAAGTCTACGTTCTCAACCTACCACCACTCGCCGTGAACGCCTATTGGTCAATCGCTAATGGTATTATCGCGTTCCTAAACCGGCTCGTCCGCAGAAAGGATCTCGGCTTGGCGCCCATGACCTTGCTGGAGAGCTTAGAAAGCGGCAAACAAACGCCAATTTTGTTTGGCTATATTTTTTGGCTGCAAAACGACAAGTCACTTAATGCGAACTTCGGATACAGCGAACGAGATCCTCGTGGCCGTCAGGTTAGTTATAAGTCGGCTCGACTGTAACTAGTTTGAACTGCACGCGAAAGCACCTTAATACCTTGAATCCTGTTGCGACGCTTACCAGACCAATATTAGCGTTACAGTAGTGTTTAAGGCAACACAAAATCAACGTTTCCGTCTGTATGCTTGGTTAAAATCTTTTCTTTACTTTCATGTTGCCTCCAGATATGTGAAAAGGAAAACCACGGGCCAATAGGTATGTGCTGCGGCGATGAGTGCGTTCGGAATGAAACCTGCGAAAGCCAAATAGGGAAGACTACCTGCAAACTGGAAGAGTAGGCCCGCGTGGCAGTGGCCTCAGCACAACGTCGCCAGAAATGTTTTTTATGTAAATAAACTATGGTAAATTTTAAAAGAATAAAGTACGCTTTGAAATGTAATGTTTTTTTTGTCTGGTTAATTATTGTACAACAGTCTAGATGAACTGTACAAAAATAAATGTTCTGTTCTTGTGCGCGGGGATCGTTGCAAAGGTTAATTTAAAGGGCAACTGAAGCGGTTTTAGAATTCGATGAGTTTAAGGTTGCCGAATGTGCGAAACGTGCAGGTAAAGCCTCCGAAAATGTTTTGCTCTAGCATTTGAAATGATGGCGCAATCGCCGAATAAAGTCGTCGTCGGCTATCAGGCTTCTCTGAAGTGCACAGCGACAGGCAGAGGCCCCGATAATGACGTCACGTAGGGCGGTACTACGTTTTTAGCGAAGAAACGGTTATCCCATGAAAAAAAACCGACCCCATCGAAGCCGGTGCTCACGATGAACTCTTTGGCGCCATCTGACGACGCACAGCAGCACGCAGGCGTAAGCAGCGGACATCTGAAATTTCGGCAACAATGACGTCACTGCCGAGTTTCCTTGCACTTCTCCACCGTAGTGAGGAAAAGCCTACACATCGACGTGGTTTTAATCAACGATTATGTCACCGTTTTAAATGCTAGGGCAAAAATACTGTGCATGCTTTACCTAGAAGCTTCATAGATTCGAATTCTTGAAAAAGCTCGAATTCTCAAAAAACTGCTTCAGCTTCCCTTTAAGCCTGCAAGGCGCAGATGATGAAAGCTGGGCACAAATGTTCTGAACTGCCAGTGTTCAGGCAATGAATATGTGACACAACAGTTCTGACTTGTTAGCATTTCGTGGTTACTGACCCCTATGCAGTAAAAACGTAGAAAATTTGTAGATTTATTGAGAAAGATGTAATATCATAGCACAGAAATGAATAGCGAGGCTGAGTTATGAACGCCGGAAAACCATCATACAACCGGCACGCCTACTCATTAAGTCAAGAAAGAATTGAAACTCATTCTGTTTCCTACTCATGGAGCAGTAATTCTCGTGGCAGGGCTTCTGCCTCTCTGGTAGGTGAAACTAATCTTGCTTTGAAAACTATATGCCTGTAAATGCAGTTTGTGTAACACTGCCGACAATCGATCTTCTTGTGCGAGCTGAAGCGAAAACCATTTGTAATGTGTAAGACTCTCTACCACACGTAAAACAGCAACAGCAAGTATTGATGAAATACCTATACTAAACTAACGCAGCGAAAGTGTGGGAAGCTTCAACACTGATTCAGAGTAAAACTGCCCAAAACCAAATTCTCACCAAAATATTCCGAACTGATATGAATCCCAGCCCTTTGGGGAATCCGGGAAACTAGGCAGCCCACAATGAAGTCCAATGTTTTGTCGACCGGGCAGTGGATGAGTCTGGCTCGCTGAATTTCACGAAGGACTCCATGATCGCACATCATGATTTAACCAATCAGATTTAACCTTTTAAACCAGAAAGGAGAACTCCCCCCCCCCCCCCCCCCCCCCAACGAAAGCTTGACTAAAGAACAAGAGGTTACGTGGTGCCGTCTACAGACGAGGTCGATTCATTCGCACCCCATCACTCCTTGCGCACATTTATCTTGATCTATTCAACCCGGCTTGTAAACACTGCGACCAACGAGCCAACTACGATCATATCCTCGGGGATTGCAAAACAGAGCCACCTCCGGGTGATCTAGTTACCTCTCCTTTTCTCGAGCGGTGAGAGACCTTGCTGGCTAGCTCTGACCCCAGAACGCAAGTTCTGGCGGTTGAGTGGGCTGACAAAGTCGTCGAGGGCTATGTACTCTCGACCACTCAACGCGACCTATTAGCACCAAGCTCTTTCCGACAAATAAAAAGTTTTACAATCAAAAGCCCAAAAAAAGACGCTCTGGGGGCAAATTAAAAGGAACTTTTCTTATGCAATGGAACATCACTCATCACGAATTCAGAGGCATGCTTTAGCTAAACCACTTATGAATTTTTAGAGGGAAATGGTCTTCCGAGGCCTAAGTAAATGATACAAATCTGTTTATAATATGAGGCACAGGTGTAGTACTTACCGCCATATAGTATAATAATTCTTCGCGTCCGACCAAAAGAAAACACAGAGCAGAGGGGACCGGACTGATTCCATTTCGAACAGTAGCCTTGTACCTTGAGATTCCTTCGACCTGCATCTTGACACTATCGCCATCACCATGGCAAATCCGCTATAACTCGGTCAGCCTGTTATTGCAGGTGCCTCTGTTGGAGTGGTACATACCCACAGTGGGAGAGTGTCGCCTCCTTCATCTCCCACCCTTCCAGGGAGGCCTGGGAGGCGGCGCTGCTCAGCTGCCATGACCTCAAGTCCCAACGGACCTTGGTCGCCAGGGCTCTAGCTGCGTTAGACGCCATTGCGGCTCCGGAATAAGAGTTCCACCTAGATTTGTGAGGACATGGGCCGATAGAGCCTGGGCCCAAACATTTCTTTTGTACATAGTCCATAAATGTTTACCCTCCCCACCACCTCCTCCTTTTTACACATTTTTTCTCGTCTTTGTCTTCTTCACCCTATCAAACTACTTGGCTGTTCTTTACTGAGCAAAACTTTTCGTACTCCAAGGGATAACAAAAGATGGCCTTCTTTACTTGCACATTTCGCAGATCGTTGCCTGTACATTGTTCTTGCACCAACACTTACACCTTTCAAAAGGCACATTAGTCAAAAACCCTGACAGTCATTCAGACTGGCACTTCTTCCACGCACGCCCAATCGGAGGCGCGTGCAAGAAGAAGGGCACGTGCCAACACCACAAGCGCAGAAGCAGAAGAAGATTCCTCCTCTCGCCGGGTCGGTCACGCTTTCTCCGAGCTCTCACCCTGGACCAAGGCATCCGCGGCACCGGCAGCTACAGCCATGCACTACCTGCCCAATCTACGCAGGATCATCAGCGCCAGGGCCAAGAAGGCCAAACCCAAGGTGAGCACATAGTTCTATGCGTATCTAGGATTTCGGCTGTAGGCAACGCGCGCGCTTGTGACATTGGTCCACCTGATAAATTATCTGTGAAGAAAAAAATTGGCGGGGGCTCAGCTTTGGTTAAGCCTGGTAGGTTGCGAAAGCAAAAGCGCAGCGCCTCCAACTGAAGGAACGTAGTGCGCCGACTGCGCCGCGTCTACAGGTCACGCGTGGCTACCGGCCGCCGCTGCGCGACGACTCAAAGCGTCTTAGATAATTTTTTTTATACCCACGCCTCCACATAGGTGTTTTATACTGCATATGCAGTGGCTCTAGTGGGAAGAGCGCGGCGCCATTACCCGACGAGCCGAGTTGGTACCCCGTCTCTCGCTCCTGGTATGACGTCATGCTATAACGTCGCTACCGCCTCTAGCGGGAGGAGCGCGGCGCGCCGTGCCAAGCGGCCGCCGTTGCCCGACGAGCCGAGTTTTTTTTTTTTTTTATTCGAGATGTTTGCCATTAGGCATGATGTAAAAGGGAAAGAAAGTTATAAGAAGGAGTGTAAACAAGCCTCGCTTAAAAAGTGGCAAAAGTTCAAGATAAAGCGATTTTCATCCAGCCGAGTTGATAGCCCGTCTCTCGCTCCTGGTATGACGTCACGCTGTGACGTCACTAGGCATGGTATGGCGTCAGGGGTCATTGTAAAGGTCAAACGTGCCAAGTGGCCACCCCTACGCGAAAGGCCGTTCTTGGGAGTAGTATTGCTTTCACAATAAAAGAGATTTTTTCTTTCCAGCGAAGTCCGAGCCTAGTTTGTCGCCTGTTTGATGGTCGCCGAGTAATTGTAGGGACGCCATAGGGAGGCGTGTGCCTTAGATCTACCGCATGTGGGCGGAGAGGCAATGCCATAGGATTGGCTATAGAGGTCTTGGTTGGTCGGTAATAACTGTTGGACCCACTTCAGTGGATCAGTTGAGGGTGGGTGAAGTGGGAGGGGATGAGCAGGACGGGGACGGGCACTCTTGCGGCTCTAGATGACAGGGCATTGTTGGGCCGCGGCGAGGTTCAAGGCCTAGCCCACGATGTGAAGCTGTAGCTCAGCTTGCGAGCTGCGCAGAACAGCCTGTCATCGCTCTTGTGATTCCATCCCTTGGAAGGGAGGTTTCGGTTTGTTTGGACGAGTCTGATAGGTGTGTTTAAAATCCGATCTGGTGCTTGCGCATAAGTTACAGGTTGGAGATTTTTACCAGCTATGTATGAGGGAAAGGAGGAAAGGCAATGGCATGGTGGCGGTTTGTAATCAACGCCATATCACCTGGTCCGTTTTGGTCAGGGAAAGGTGTGGAGGAGGGTCTTGGCGTGGCGGTTCTTTAGGCCCATTTCCTTTTAAAATCAAAAGCACAATAAACTATGGACGACGAATGCGATCGATGCGCAGAGTATGCATTAGCTGCAGGCGCCAGCTGCAGCGTTATGGTCGGGTGCAGCCCTGAAGCCAGGCGCATAGGCGACCACCCAATCCCTCCACTGAGCGTCAAAAACGAAACTATAACAGCTCTGGCTGTAAACCACCCATGTGCTGTGCGATGTCAGTGCCCGCTAAACAACCCCAGTTTGTTAGGATATTTTGGGGGCCTTCGTTACAGCGCCTGATGGTCTCTTTTCACTTTCTACACCACAAAAAATGACCACGAGGAAAAGAAAGTGGCATTAAATGCTTCACTCATGACGGATACTCCAACTGCACCGTAAGGGAACGGATAAAGAAGGGAGTAAAAGAAATACTGAAAGAGAAGCTATCGTGCAGGGCTCCGGATTGATTTCTACCACGGGAGGCTCTTTTAACCTGCGCTGGCCTAGCATAGCCCACGGCATCTTGTACAGTCTTTGTCAAAAGTAACCAGGCTGCACGTTTTTCTTCTCAGCCGTATATTAATATGCCAGCCTTGAAGCTCTTCATCTTTGTATGGCAAGAGGAACCCCTGTTCTTACCTTCAAATAACTTTCTGATCTTAAGGGAAGCCGTGCGGGCACTGTTATACGTATGAGAAGCAAACCATGGAGCCTGGTTACTTTTGACAAAGACTGTACATTTCTCACCCACCGAAACACAGCCGCGGTTGCTCAAGGCTTTCTTAGTGTGTGAAAGCCTAGGGGGCAGTTACTCCATCTTTCCCGACCTTCTACCCAACTGTCATTTTTAGGTGCCCGAAAGTACACGTTTACGGCGTTCATTAATCGGTCACCGGGCCTTTCTACTGCGTCCCGCAGCGCGCCCGGCCGAAGCAGCCCCTGGACTTCTACGCAGAGCACAGCCGCGTCTCGGCATCCTCAACGGCGCCCGAACCCCCGCCAAGACCCGATGTATTCGCCCAGCCGCCATCGCCGTCGCTGGGGGAGCTCCTGGCCAACGCGCTGTACGTGGCACTGCCCGATGCCCTCTCCTACTGGGCCGCCGAGTTCCCCTGGCGCAAGGCGTTCTGCTGCTGCACGGCCGCAACACTGGTCGCAGCCGTGTGCGTGGCGGCGCTGCTCGTGGCGCAGTACCTGGACGTCGAGCCGCCCCAGTGCGACGAGGACTGCATGCGATACATCAAGGTACGCGATGTACAGGGTGAATCACACTTAGAGGGAACACGGCTCCGCGTGGGCACGTACCTGCGGAGTGCCATTGCATCTAACCCGTTCATAAATCAATGCGGAACGACGCACGAAAAGAGGGAGACATGGTGCTTCGCGTCACATGTCCATCTGCACTTGTTTACCACCGGCTTGGTCGCAATAGTGCCCCGCGTGTGAGCCACCATGCGGACCCTGTACACTGCCGTGCCAACTGGAGACGGACAGGTCTTGTGGAGAAAGTGTCGCGCCTGCAGCGCCACGCTTTTATAGCGGACGACGATGCATTAGTTCGATCGTGAGACCAGGTTGCGAATTTTCAGTGTCCATATGTACACATCAGTCCACGCCGATTGGTTGGTGTCCCAAATGTTAAAGTGATGGTTGTATGAAAATAACTGACACGTATTTCCTGTTACGTCATCTTGGCAGGAACCACACTGACCATCGTATCAGTAATTATTTTTCAAAAGTGAATATAACAAAAATTGTATATCAATAATTATGATTTATATTAAACTATTGATATTAAACCATTTGATATTTTTTATCGCAATGCCCATTCCTGCTTGAAGCGTCAGTCGTACGAGAATGCCCCTCGAAACGGCGTTCCAACCATTCGGCTTGGAAGCCCTTCACTACGGCGTACCTCATAGACTGAGTGGCTTTGGGACGTCAAAGCCCCATAAACCCAAACCTTCGGCTTGATAAGCGAAGCAACGCTTTGGCAGCTTTCAGAAGCGAGCTACTGGTAAAATAATAGAAAATGTACCTTGCCGGCAGTTACCAAAGTGGCATTATACGCCGTGAGGCTTGCCAGCTTGTCGACTAATTGTGTGCGCTGCTTCTCGCACCGAGCTCAAGGCAGGCGGAGCGGGCGCTTCCAGATGAGCACTTAGCGCACGAAATGGACGCGCTAGTCTCGAACCAATAGATGGCTCTGGTGACACGGCGATAAATTTGAGAGAGCCGCGGCGTGTCCCGGGCACTTATATCCCCAATAGTACATATGTGAGTATGGTACACCTATTAGTGAGGTACAGATGAGTGATGTACACATGTAAGTGAGGTGCACCGCGGGGTGAGGTCTCCATGAAGTGAGATCACCAGGGAGTGGGGTGCCCCATGAAATGAGGTAGGCCTAAGAGCAACACACTGTTAGTGAGCTGCACATGTGAGGTGCACCATGGTGTGAGGACATCAGAAAGTGAGGTACACCAACAAGGAGTGCGGTGCAATAGCGAAGATTGAGGTGCAGCCCTCTTCGCCCCCTAGGAGGAAAATAAGAATGGTAGGTTTTAACGACAGATGGATAGAAAGCTTTTTCCGGAAGGAATGGCATCGCCGTCGGCTTCGCACTATGTCCACACACTCTCCAGAACGTACAATGTGTGGTCATGTGACCATCCTAATGGCCTTGGTACAGGTGGCTCCCAGAGTACTGTCGTGAGTTGAGAGGGAAAAAGTTGGGTGCAGTTACTGCCGTAGCTCCTCCTCCCAGAGGAGGGCGGCCGAAATGTATTCAAGCCTTCGTAATAGTGGTTTGTTTACCCTCACCTAACATTGATCATTACCAAGCCAATATAAATAACTGCTTAGGAGGATGTACAGTTGAGTGCGTTAGGTTTATAGTACTGCTGAAGAGTAAAGAACGAAGCAAGAGAATGAATTACAGACAGTGGCGTTTGTTTGTCGTCCCTTAGCACCACTCGTTGTTTGTCTGGCCGTGCTTGCTACTCCTCAACCAAAGTAAGCAGCGCGATAACTCCACTCCGACCTGAAACCAAGCAATACGTAATCGCATATGAATTAAGTTAAAGGTCAGGTTACGTGAAAGGGTGGGTGAAGTAGTCTGATTTGTTTCGTCCTTCCGACGACAGAACAGTACTCCAGGAAAGGTGACAGCGGAACACAAGTTTGAGCTGATTTATAACTCATTATCGAAGCGAGCAGCGCCGTGTAGGCAAAGGACATGTAGTCAGTGGACAGCGCTTGTCTTCTCCAACAGCGGTTTCCTTGCACATTGTTATCCCTTTGCCTACTGTGCTGTTCATTTCAAGCAAGGTGGGAGCGCCAGTGAAGAAGAAATTTAATGGAATCGATACAATACTCCATCCGCCCCGCCTCTCGTGTATTGCTAGTGATCGACTCAGTGCTCGATCATGCTGTGGCTACTCACTGTTGATATCACCGCCCTGCAGGAGTTCCGGACCACCATGGACTGGTCAGTGGGCCCGTGCGACGACTTCTACCGCTTCGTGTGTGGCCACGCCCAGAACAGGTCATCGGTGCGCCAGGAGTTGAACGCGCGATTCATGAGCGCTATGCTCGACTACGCCAGGTGAGTGAGAGCCGATGCACGTGGAGTGATCTGCGACTACCGCTCACTTCACACTTCATCTTCATCATCATCATCAGCAGCAGCCATGTTACATCCGTTTCAAGATGAATTCCTCCCCGATTCCTCCAGTTAGTATAGTGTCCGATCCATCAAAAACAATTCCCTGCATGGACCACCAACGGCATCGACTTGTGCAGTTTGCCCAAATGAGCTTAAGCTTTCAAAAGTTTGATCTGGCAACCATCACTTCCCAACAACATCCACCCGTTCTGAAAGTTTCCATATGACGAGCACCATAATTCGACGTTTTCGTGTGGATTATACGGAGTGCATTTGGAGCATACGGATTCGATGTGGGCAATACGTAAAGTATCGACTCTACATGACGTCATGTATGAAAATTACACGGAAAGTTTACGGACACCAAACAGAAAACATATACAGAACATACGAATTTTTATATATTTTGCATATATCGACTTTATATAACCATAAATCCATATGAGCGGCTCGTATGGAACGTTTCAGTATAGGTCTGCAGGACAAAGGCCTCTCCAATTAACCTCCAGTTAAGCCTGACCTACACCAAATGCGGCCATACTCCCCACATGCCTGCTAATCTCACCCTCTACCCCCTCCCCCCTGTTCGTGTGCCATCTCTTGCAACCTGCCATATGCGCTCCACCCCATTCTTATTCTTCTAGTTATTTCCCTCTCATGGTCCTGATCAGCGGTCAGTACCTGCCCTAGGTAGACGTATTCCCTTACCACTTCCAGCACCTCGCTACAAGTTGTGAAGTGCTGTTCCCTTGCTAGACTGTTGCATATTACTTTGGTTTTCTGCATGTTAATTCTTAGCCCCACCGTTCAACTCTACTAGTCTACTCATTGATCATGCTTTGCAGTTCATCTCCAGAGTGACTCAGCAAGGCAATGGCATCAGCGGATTGGGACATTAAACCCCCTGAACCTAAACCCGTGTCCCCAGGACCTTTACTCTTGACGACGTCGAGAGTAAAGGTTTAGGTTTAGGTTCAGGGGGTTTAATGTCCCAAACCGCTGATGCCATTGCCTTGCTGAGTCACTCTGGAGATGAACTGCAAATCATGATTAATGAGTTAGACAAGTAGAGTAGAACGGTGGGTCTAAAAATTAACATGCAGAAAACCAAAATAATGTTCAACAGTCTAGCAAGGGAACAGCAGCTCACATTTGGTAGTGAGGTGCTGTGGATCTCCCCATACAGTTATATTAGCCTTCCTGACGTCAAAACAAAGTGTGAACGAATCATCGGAGCTTGCGTTTGACGTTGGTAACGAATCCGATAACGAAGAACAATCTCCACAGAACAGTGTGTTCCCAAATAAAAAAAAGGAAGCTACGATAAGCCTAATTGGTACACGGAAGAAGATTTTATCTACGTAAAATTGGGGATCTTGTAAACGGTCCTTTTGGCCGGCAGGCACGAGAACTTCCCTGCCGAGGGCCAGACGGCGGCGCAGAAGGCGGCGCGACTCTTCAGGACGTGCGAGGAGATACTGCTCCAGGACACGGACTACACGCCGCGCATCCGCGGCTACATGCGCGACGCCAACCTGAACTGGCCCCTGGCGTCGTCCTCCAGCGACGTGTTCTACTCCATGGTGTACCTGAACCAGAACTGGAACTGGCCCTCCCTGCTGGGGTTCCGCGCGGGATTCGTTCGCAACAATGTCTTCCAGGTGGGTTGGCGTTGCTGCAGCAGGTTCAAGGTTTATTTTTCAGTCCGGTACATTGCTGAGAAGGGAAAAAAAATTTGCCCAGGCTTAGCTTGGTTAAGTCAAGAATGCGTTGCACATTGCGCGGTCTTTTTGCGCGAGGTATTGCTTGGCGGCACTCGATTTTCTCAGCAGCTTTTCCTCCGTGATGTATGGATGGATGGATGGATGGATGGATGGATAGGAGCGCCCCCTCTTTGAAACGGGGCGGTGGCAACCGCCACCATGCTCAGCCGTTATTTTTTGTTTGTTTTTTTTATTTATTTTTTAAGTGGTTTGGTGACCACGTGACGTCACGTCACGTGGTTTGCTGGCTGCCCGGCCGCGCCCAAGGGCTGAACTGAGTGATTGCAATAGCATAAAAAGCCGCAATTGCGGCTTGACGATGCTACCAACCCCTATGTTGCTTCAGTAGCAGTCGGTTGGGGGAAAAAAGAAACAAAAAGCAGAAAAGAAAGGAAAGGAAAACGAGGCACTGCGCAGAAAATACAATGGCCAGCACTTTTGGCTCCTTGCAATACACAAACTATAGGGCCAGACACAAACGACCTAATTACAAATGTTTGTAAGGAATCAACATCTAATCGTGGATGAAAACAAAAGCATTTCGCTCACTACGCTGTACACACACGCAAAAACAACACTAAAGAAACAGATTTATAGTGTAGTTCACCGTTACGGAGCAAATGGCAGCATTTGTGAACCCAAACTTGTTCAGTAGAGTAGGAAGTATCGTAGAGACTGCAGACCGTAATTAGTTCTCGGACGCGGTACGTGCCAGTGTTCATGGTGTCTTGTTATCCGGCGCACTGGGTTGACACTCAGATTAGTCATATTTAATAAATGATTGGCCTGATCGTGAAGCTGTGATTTATAAATGTGTAAAATGAGTAAAAGATTTATAAATCTATAAATGGCGCTTCTTCCGTGTACCGAATTAGGCTTAGCGCAGATTCCCTTTTTTTTTGGGAACACCGTTGCGTGGAGACTGTTCTTCGCCATCGGATTCGATACCAACGTCAATCGCAAGCTCCGCTGATTCGTTCACACTTTGTTTCGACGTCAGGGGGGCTAATATACACCTGAAGAACTGTGCCGGGAGTGAGCTTTCTTTCTTCTTCTTGCCAGACAAGCGTAGCAAGAAGGCTTAGGAAAATTTGTTACGAGCAAATGCTGCCAGTTAGTAATTGCTATAGGCTTCAATGTTTTCACTGCCAGAACTTAGTTCATTTGCTACAGTCTAATACTCGAAGTAATAAATATTTTTGAGCAAAAGAGCAAAAACACGCACTCGCCCCAATTATTGCAACGTCACCAAACCCAGTGGTTGTTCACAGGAACAATAAGTGCTTGCGGGTGGACGCCGACGTCATCAGGAATGTAGTAGTCGAGTTGGCCGGTCGACCGTGACGTCATAGTGTACTTCAGCACTGGCGCCTGCCGACAGCGAAACTACCCGTACAAAATCCTTTGTAATTAATTATTAACGCTGCGCACTCCTGCTTGGAGTTCACGTTTATTATTACTAGGTCCGTAGGCATCCTTCAAGGCAAAATAACTAACAAGCAAAAAAATCTGTGGCTTAGCTTGGTTAAGCCCGGTAATTGCGAAAGCAATATCCGTACGTACGCCATGGTACAGCTCGTAGTGTAGCTGGTGGTGGTGCTTGTGGTTAGACTTGTGGTGATGCATCGGTTATACAATCCAATCCAATTCAATGCAATGAAATCCATTCCAATGCAATCCAAACCAATCCCATCCCATCCAATCCCATCCAATCCAATTCAATCCAATGCAATCTACTCCACTCCAATCCATTCCAATCCAATCCAATTAATTCCAATTCAATCCAATCCACTCCAATCAAATACAATGCAATCCAAACCAATCCCATCCAATCCAATGCAATGCAATGCAATGCAATCTACTCCACTCCAATCCAATCCAATCCATTCCAATCCAATCCAATCCAATTAATTCTACTCCAATCCAATCCACTCCAATCCAATCAAATGCAATTTAATCTATTCTAATCTAATGTAATCTAATCAAATCTAATCCAATCCAATCCAGTCCAATCAAATCCAATCTAATCTGATCCAGTCTAATCCAATGTTATGCAATCAAGGTCAAATGAAGGTCAATGGTGGTCACCGCCGCGGCGCGATGGTGGCCACCGGCCGCGGCACGATGGTGGTCACCGGCCGCGGCACGCAACGGCGTGAAAGTGCAAGTAGTATAGCTTTCGCAATAAAAACGATCTAGATGGTCGACGCGAATACGGATCCCTCCCTATAGCCAAAGTGGAGCTCATATATATAGAGCCGTCCAGACTCCGTACGTTGAGGCAACAGCCTTCGCGTTCTCGCAGGTGGTCGTCCATCCTGCCGGCAACCTGGACCAGTTTCTGTTCCAGCTGGCCGGTCTGCGTGCCAACGAGGAGGCCCACCGGCGGTACTTCCAGACGCTGTTCGACTCCTACGGGACGGGCAGCGAGCAGGACGTCGTGGACTACGAACTCACGGTCGACCTCGAGAGGGAGCTGCTCCAGCCGCTCGCCGAGGTGCGGGAAGAGCCCGGGGTTTACCTGCTCGACGAGTACAGTCGAAACGTCACTCTGCACAACACGACGAAGCGGCTGCTCAGGGCCATCCGCAAGTTCTTCAACTTGACCGACGAAGTGGAGGTACGGTTTGGACAGGTTAGCGGATTGATGTGCGGAGATCACTTCGTTCGCCCGAAACGTCGTCATAATCACGCGGAGCGACCGTCCTCTGTGGAGTCGTGATCGGTTTGGTTTGGTTTATTGGTGTTTAGCGTCCCGAAGCAACTAAAGCTAGGTTTGGTTTGGTTTATGGGGCTTTATCGTCCCAAAGCGACTCACGCTATGAGACGCCGTATTGAAGGGCTCCGAAAATTTCGGCCACCTGGGGTGCACTGACATATCGCACAGTACAAGGGCCACTAGAATTTCGCCTCCATCAAAAATCGACCGCCGCGGCCGAGATCGAACCCGCGTCTTTCGGGTCAGCAGCCGAGCGCCATAACCACTGAGCCACCGTGACGGCTAAACGTGTTTTGTGTGGTTGCACCTCTGCGTTCGGTTCTCATATCCAATTGATGTTTGTGACTAATGAGTTATGACTAATGAGTGATGGGACTTGTGAGACACGTTGACAATAATTGAGTCATACGACTTGGCCGCATAACTGAGTCTCGGTCACCAGCGGACGGACGAGAACAAACCAACACGAACGCAACGAAAACAAGACGACACAGCACTATACCCACAATTAAGGTTTTAATGGAAAAGAAACGTAAGAAATGTCAGTCGATTTGGGTAATTAGGCCAAATGCGGATATGTGCGCTAGCATGATGCGTTTCGGACCTGCGCTGCTCTGCTTGGTTAAGCTGGTTTTTGTTGTATGTGTTCTTTCATGCAGTGAAAAGAGGTCATGGCAACACCTGCTATAGCACCTGCATTGTGCCACTGCGCCACTGCTCTCCTGCCCACCTGCTACACCTTGGCAAGTAAGCCGACCGGTGGGTAGGTGAGCAGTGGCACAAGGCAGGTGCTATAGCAGGTGTTGCCAGCGGTGGGACTTGGGTTGCTTGGGTTGGGTTGCGACCCCAGTTTCTCTTTCCGAGCAGCCTCTCACGGTTCAATGGACTGCCGCCGGACACGGTTGGTAGGTTGCCCACCACGCGGTGAGCAGGTGAGCATGCAGCCTGCCACAAAACCGGCTTCAGACAAACATACAGACAAAAAAATACAAGCAAACACACAACGCCCTAATGCGGGGAATTGCCACTATAATTCTGTGTCAGCGCACTAATATATACAACTGACCCCGCATGTCAGAAGAAAAAACAACCAAAAAGAGGTACAAGATCGAACCGGCGAAGCTGTAAGGAAAAGCGCGCTCCTTCAAGCACAGGGACAAGCACGCTAATGCACACATAATTTCTCCATAATATAAGCTTCAGTGAGTCCATGCGCAGTCTGATACCAACGGCGATTATAGACAGCGGTGTTGTTTACACAAAACGATCACTCATCCCACGAGACACAATATGCTGTTGTGTGAATGGCTTTTTTTTTCTCGAGACCGATAGTGCTGCAAGAGAGCGGTACACAATACACCACTACCATCGGACGTAGCGTCTTTGCCAAAAAGAATATTTGCCCAAAATCATGATCCCTGATTTTTTTGGTCATGTGCCACCTTATGGAGATATGGGACGACGGCGAAGTTTGCATACATAAGCATGGATGATGAAAAATTGCATTTTTAAACGTGTCATCTGGGAAAGGAAACTGCGCTTGAAGGAGGAGGATGGAACGCAGGATTTCGTGAAAGCTGCCCCAAGAAACTCACAGCACTGCCTCTCTTCGCAAGCTTCGAAAGCGCCGAGTTTTAATTTAGTAAAATTTTCACGGACCTAGAATCATATCACGTGTTGCGTAAATCAGAGAAAATTGAAAAAAATTCTCTCGGCTTAACCGCCCGTTTGTTTGGGCTCAAATTTCGTACAGAGGTTGCATTTGGTGGTCAGTTTTGTTTTATACTACATTTAGGTGGGTACTTGCCTGATTCAGTCAGAATTTTTTGGAAATCCCCATCGTATGTGGCGACGACGATCCAAAACTGAAAAACATCGCAGCAATGGTACCCGTAGCGCCATCTCGCACCCACCGGAGAAACCCAGCTGTGCTAAGTGGAGAGCTCGTTTCTCCGATGGCTGCGAGATGGCGCCACGCGTACCATTGCTGCGAAGTCTTTCGATTTTGGTTCTCCGTCGCCACAGACGATGGGGATTTCCAAATAATTCTGCCCGAATCAGGCAAGTACCCCACCTAAATGTAGTATAAAACAAAACTGACCACTAAATGCAACCTCTGTGCGAAATTTGAGCCCGAACAAACGCGCGTTTAAGCCGAGAGAAATTTTCTTCGATTTTCTCTGATTTGCGCAACAGTCGGTACACCCGGCAGATGCGGTCAGGCTGAAATAGTAGCAGGTGATCAGGAAAATGAGGGTCATTATCCCGGGGTAACTCAATTGCAAAGGTGAGCCCCAAACTATATTCTTGAAACAGCTCAAGGCTATCGACAACACACAGAATATTCCGAACGCTTAAAGAACAAGATAATCGACTGCACACCTGGAGATACGGACATCGAAGCCACCGAGATACCTGACAACACAGCACTCCACTTGCGCAAGAAAAATGAGACGTTACAAGGGTGCCACACGTGAGCTTATCCACCTGAGGTTTATGTGCACCATGAAGCGAACCTGAAACCTAATTGAAATGAGAATATGCAAGGCGAAGAATGACGTTTCGGAGCCCTTACAGTTGTGACAAAGAAGCCAATACGGATTCCGAAACGTCCACGCGAACGCTCTTACTCTCAGAGCCGCAACTTTCAAGGTCATGAACCTTGCGCCGTGACCTCTAAACCGGAGGTGTGGTCTGACGTCATACCATGTGACTCGTCCCACGTGACTCGACACAGCTGCGCCACCGCGCATGGTGTCGCCGCTCTCCCGATCACGTGGCTCCTCCTCTCCTAATCACGTGACGTGTAATACACAAGCGCGGCAGCTGCGCTCGCTTCCAGTACTCACTCCAGCGCTTTCTGCATCGCCATGGAGGCCAGGCGATAAGCAAAACAATGTGTAGCTTTGCTTAACTAACCCAATCAAAACAATGTGTAACCTTCCTTAACTAGCCTTTCGGCTCCTCTCATTAGGTATAAAAGAGTTAAGCCACTGCCAATTTTTTCTCCTCGACTTTGGTCAGTGACCGATAGTTCCTTCTCCAAAAAAATCAGGGGGCACTTTGGCTCTCTACAAGGCAAAAGCCTTTCCTGGCGCACTGTTGGGCATTGACAGCGAGACTGTTTGTGCTGTACTAGTGCTTTATTTGACTACACACTTTGACTACACATTACAACTACCCACTTTGACTGCCGCCTTCGACTGCTTCTTTACCACGACTCTCTCTCTCTGCTTTGATGAGTTCGGTTGTATCCAGGCCCTGTTCGCAGTAATGAGGTATGTAATGCAGTCTCCCACGGACTCCTTACGCCCCCTTTCGGAGCGGACGACAAGTGTTCATTAGTTGGCGTCTGCTCCAAAAGGGGGCGTCAGGCATCCGTGGTTGAACTCATTACTTCGAATCCGCGCACTCTGACGTCATAACCATTTCGACCAGCCGAAGAGCGTGACACCTCTGCTGACAGCCTTCTGTCGACAACGATGACGCATTAAAGGCTTTCGCCTTGATATTTCTTCGAACCCCCTTCAGATCCCGGTCGTCTTCACGCACAAGCGCTACTCCTCCTTTGTGCTGAGCGAGGTGGCGGACGGCGAGAGGCACATGGAGCTGCTCGTCGGCTGGCTCGTGGTGCAGCACACGTCGCGGTTCGCCAACAGGCAGCTCATCCGCAACTACTACTACGACGCCGAGAACCCCGAGCAGCCGCACCGGGTCATGTGCCTGGAGACCACCATCCGGCTGACGGGCGTCGCCCTCTTCGCGCCCATGGTGCAGGGCATCTTCACCCAACAGGTCCGCGCCGACCAGACGCACATCGTGACCACCGTGCGGCGCGCAGTGTTCCAGACGCTCGCGCGCGCCACCTACCCCTGGGCCGACCTGGACGCGGTGTTCCACTACATCGACCGGACGCGGGTCGACGACATCGACGTCAGGTCGGTGACGCACTCTTCCACTGGTCACTAGAGTTTCTGTATAGGCTCCCCACGGGAGCCAGGGTTACGCGTAGGTCTCCCATATTGATCTCCTAAGCATCTGTGGGAGGCAGCGCAGAACTGTGGGTCTAAAACTAATGTGCAGAAAATCAAAGTAGTGTTCGACAGCCTGGGAATGGATAACGATTTAACGCTGCTTATCTACATGCTAAATATCGTAGGAAGGATCCCACAACGTCAGGAAGTCACTTAGCTTCTAAAGACGCACGCTTTGGCAGCGGTGGTATGGCGACGTATACAAATGGTGCAGGCCCAACAGGATGCTCAGTTTCATCATCATCATCATCATCATTTTATTACAACATCAACAGTACAGATGCTGAGGACCGTGAACAAAAAGCCTCCAACTGGGCTTGACGGGGTTCACGGCCCCTAAAAACAGATTCTCCGTGACAGATTCTCCGAGTACCCGGACATGGAGTCGAGCTTCGTGAAGAACCTGGCGGACGCGACCCGTGCCCGCCGCCGGACAGAGGGAGACCAGATCGGCGAGCTGGACCCGGAGTGGCTGCACCAGACGGACTTCTTCAGGCCGCTGATGATGTCCGACCGGACCGACTACACGCTCATGCCGGCCATCATAGGGTCGCCCATGTACCACGTGACCGCCCCTACGGCCGTCCGGCTGGGCACCTTCGGCGTGGAGGTGGCCAGGGCCACGGTGTCGGCCTACAAGCAGCTGCACCTTCGGGGCCACCAGCCCAGGGCGTGGGACGACTTCGACAGCTGCTTCGGCCGCGTCCTGACCCGGGTGCGTGAGTGTGCAGTTCTCGACTACATCGCCGAGAGGTCTGTGGAACGTAGCGGAAGATCCACTGAGCCACACTGGCTGCCTTGAAACCACGATTTAGGTCACGCGACTAGCGGCACACGGAAGAACTGCTCGGAGCAGCTAAAATCGTAGAAAGGCGCTAAACTAATGTTCTCACTTACGGAAACGCAGTCGGAAAGAAAGCTATGCTCTACGTGTATCGCATCCATAATGAAGGCTTCATATACTCCACTGGCCACGAGCGTTGTCGGGCTCAGTCAGCCTGTCTACACAGGAAATGTTCTGAAATGAGATTGATTGATTGATTCGTTCATTCATTAGATAGATCGATCAACTGACTGATCGACTGTTTGTTCAACTGACTGACTGATTGGTCGACTGAGTGATCCAGCGATTGATTGGTTGAAAGACTGACTGATTTATTGATGACTGATTGATTGGATCAATCCACTGACTGATTTATTGATTGATCGACTGACTGATGAACTGATTGGTCGGCAAACTTGATGACTGACTGCGAATCATTAATCGAGCGATTGATTGGTTGAACGATTGATTTATTGAGGACTGATTGATTGAATGGATCAATCAATGCACTGACTGACTGATTTATTGATTGATCTACTGACTTATTTGATTGACCGACTGACTGATCAACTGATTGGTCGACTAACTTGATGACTGACTGCGAGTCATCGGTCGAGCGATTGACTTGTTGAAAGGCTGACTGATTTATTGATGACCGATTTAGTTAGTCAGTCAGTCAGTCAATTAGTTAGTTAGTTAGTTAGTTAGTTAGTTAGTTAGTTAGTTAGTTAGTTAGATAGTTAGTTAGTTAGTTAGTTAGTTAGTTAGTTAGTTAGTTAGTTATTGAGTGACGGATTTGTTCAATGATTTATCGACCGACCGGTCGGATTTATTAACAGTCGGGGGAGAACCAGGACCAGGAGAGGCGGAGCGTACTGGCAGCCGCGCTGGACGTGGTGGTCACGGTGCTCGAGCAAGAGGGTCCGCGGGCCGCCGAGCGCCTCCACGACGTGCCCCTCTCCGGACAGCAGCTCCTGTACGTGGCGCACTGCTTCACGCTGTGCGGCCACTCGGGAGGGAAGGGCGCCTGCAACGTGCCCCTGCGACACGCCGAGCACTTCTCGCGTGCCTTCGCCTGTGCGCAGGGCACCTACATGCGCTCCGAAGAGCGATGCAGGGCCGCCTTCTAGGAGAGCGTTGAACCCCCGAGCCCGGCCGTGATTCTGTACGCTCTGCTGCAGCAACAGGGGAATCGTGCTTCCCAGCAGCAGCTGTGTGCGAAGGTGCCTAAGACCGCCACCGACCGACTGATCTTCTGACTGGCTACTCGACCGATAGATCGCTCGTTCGATTCACACGGACTGACCAATGTATCGACTCGCTGACTGATCACGTGCCTAATCGACTGACTGATCAGTGATTTATTAACTGTTTACTTGCTCTACTGACCGATCAATTAGTCGATATACTGGCTGATCGGTCGATTGACTTCTCGACCGACATACTGATCGGTTGGTTAATCTATTGACTTAGTGAGTTGCCGATCGGTTGGCTTGACTGCTTGCTTTCGCTTGTTTTTCGTTGCGCATAGTTCATGTTCCTCGCTCCTTTTATATCGTGTCTATCATTGCGTGCGTGCTTGTGTTTGCGTCTTTTCTGTTTATCAATTTTTTTTATTGCACGCGGGCGACTTTTACATTACTTCCATAAGTGTTGAACTTAATCTCTTTCTCTTGTGTGTACATTTTTTTCACTGTGCACCACGACACCTGAAGGACTATGCGCGAAGGCTGCCGCGACGACTCATTTTAAAGAAATGTGTGACGTCATTATTCGCAGCTGCAGCGCCATTTACACCGGAACTGCTAGTCTGCTCATTTCCCTATACACCCCAACATTTCTACGCAGTTTCAGAGACTCGTCTACAGATCGCCTACAGATCACAAGGACTCTGTCGCCCTCCGCTTTTACGGATCGCGTCAACGCTAGTCCATCTGTTTGCGCTTTGAGCTCCTGACCGGCTTAAGCATTGGAACAGCTTTTTTTACCGTCACGCGTATGCACTTTCTGTGAAAGCCCGCCATACTGTCGAGCAAGCTCAGTTCCCCAACTGAGTCCAATTAAAAACTACCTATTTCCCAAACATGCTCTGGCCGTCTATATAGGCTAAAAGCTGCACAGAGCATAACGGCGCCCGCGCAGCCGTCAGAAGACATCGCACTACGCGCAAATACCAATATTACAGCAACCTCTTCTAAAGGTGGAAATAAAAATAGACGAAGAGTGCAAGTGAATACCTCTCCGATAATATTTATACAAGCTCATTCCACACCAACAATGCAAAACTGACATTGTTCACTCTCTTATCCAGAGGGAATATGTACACAAAATAAGGAAAATATTGTTTAATAACCACAATGAATGCTAACTTTAGGCTTGACATCAGCAACACGAGAACGGGGAATACTTTTCACGCTTTTCCTTGAGCACTTGCGTGTTTGCCTTCTATGGCAGACGTTGGGAGCCTCTTGACGCATAAGAAACTGCAGTGCCTTACAAAGCAATTGTCCCCTCTCGCATGGAGTTTCAATAGTGGCAGAAGAAAGTCAAGCATTCAATGCAGCACTGCAGTTTTTTTTTTTTTTTAAGACTACAAGGAAGAAAAAAAGTTTTTTTTAACGTAGTAAAACCGAGTAGACTATTCAAAACATGTGTTCAACTTGATTAGCTCATGGTTTTGCTTTGCTGGGTCGTCTGCACGTCTGGCGGCGATATTAGTTCGATAGTAGTATTGGTTGAGTTTTGTGGCACACAGGCAACTAAGGCCATCATGAGCGAAAAACAAGTTTTAATCAGTTGTTTAGGCAGGTAAGAAATTAAAAGTTTTACGATATAACTTATTTAGCACCCTGGCTTCGGTTACGAGGCCAAAAACATGTGAAATTTCAACAAGTGAATTATCGCCTAGAAGCTAGGCGATAGTAAGATTAGTTGATGAGGACGACGATGTGCAATACCCCACGTGGGTATGTGCCATTATAAAGAGGTGAAGAAGAAGAAGAAGAAGAAGAAGAAGAAGAAGAAGAAGAAGAAGAAGAAGAAGAAGAAGAAGAAGAAGAAGAAGAAGAAGAAGAAGAAGAAGCGCGAGAGTGTGTTGAAGTTTAACACAATGCATGATCGGCTGCGGCGAACGCATAGTGCTCCCAAGCTCCATAGTGCTCCCTAGTGCGAACGCATAGTGCTCCATAGTGCTCCCAAGGAGTGGCCAGCCAAGCTGATCTGAGCGCGCTGCCGCATGTTCGAATCCCAGTCGCGGCAAAGTTTCTTGTTGTCGTTGTCGTTGCCTTGGTGGCGCGGCACAAACCCACGACGGGGGATTGGCCAGGGTTCAGTGAGGAGAGCCCAAAGAAGGTAAACTGGTGCCAAGCTAATGGATTACCTTTTGTTGCCAAGCTAATGATTTAACTTTGGGTAAAGTTTCTTGTTCTGCCAGTTTTGCCAGTCAACCTCAGGGTCGTCATCATCGTCAGCCTGACTACGCCCACTGCAGGGCAAAGGCCTCTCGCCCACTACAAGGCACAGGCCTCTCCCACGTATCTCCAGTTAACTCTACCGCTCTCTGGCTCACCGAGTTTGTGTGAAGTTTGACCTCGTGGCGGTGGCCTCAAGGTCAGGTTTCACAAACTCGGTGCACCGGTTACACCCGCGGTTACACCTCGCACCAATAACAAAGACGCAGAAAATATAGGCTGATTCGATTTCGACTGCATGGTTTACTAGTGGCGGCACCAGGCCAACGTCTCAGAAGCAGTATGTCTTTCCCCCGAGCACGACGCATTCGCTGAGATCCGGCTTGGTCACATCCGGCCTGGCCGGGAACAGCATGCGGTAGACGGCGAGCGCGGACAGCGCAATCGCTGCCGCGAACAACTTTGCGCGGAGGAACCAGCTGCCGTGGGCGAAGTGCAGCGCCTGGATCTTCGCCAGCACCAGTGATGAGCTCTTTGTCACGGGGTCTTCTGGGGCCCACTGAACAAAAGAGAACGAGAGGTATTTCAGTACATCTCGGCAGCACCGCTGACGGCTCGCGCACTCTCCCGTTGCTCGCGATACTGTGGGCATTCGTCTGCAACCGCGACTCTCTACCCAGCGCTCACCCCTACCGCTGAGCCCCGACCACCCCTGAACGCTCACGTCAGAGCTGTCCGGATTTCGAATCGAAACCTCTCCGCTGACGAAACGTGAGCTGTGAATTTTCCATGTACAGGTGCCGTCAAAAGTAAATGGAAAACAATATTAACGAACAAATTTTTATCATTACCCCCCCCCCCCCCCATTAATGCATCCTTGTATACATATGTGCAGCCTAATTGGTACTGTGCGAATCGCACTGTGCACCAACAAACATGAACCATTATGCTTCAGATTTAAAGAAAATAAATTGTTTTGACAAAGCCGCCTTCAATTTACTTTTGACGGCGAGTGTACAATGGAATCTCGTTAATTCCAACTTCCGGTTTAACGAACTGAAGCTTTAGTGTCTGCATCCTCTCCGTGTGTTAACGGCAACCCCTGCAGACTCCTTTTAGAACTCTGCACATTTCAAACAAATTTACTCTCTCAATTATCGATATCTGAGTGCATCATTTTTTACAATTAAGGGCTGTGGAAAAAATGCTGCCCCCGGACGGATTAATTGTCTTTTTACCCTGCATGTAGCCTTGACTGTCATATTAACACGCGATGCTAGGCAATCCTGCTCCTTTATCCGGCAGTTTTAGATACCGTACAGTGTTCTGCTGTGTGAAGCAAGTGTAGACCTTTGTAAACTGGAATGATTCATTCCTCCTGGACGCGACACTTCATACGCGTCTAAAGTATTTCTGCAATTGGAAGAATTACCACATTACTGTCAGTCAACGTATAGGGACCCAGTCAAAGTTATCTGGACCCGTATGCATACCCGCCTCCAATCTTATGCGTAAAAAGACTACGCATTTCTCCTGGTTTCGAAGCACAAGACTCGACCCCTGCATACGAAGCGGAGGTACGGAGCACTTAAACGCAAACTTTTAAAAAGTTACACCTTCTCATAGTCGAAATCCTTGGCCTCTTCACTGGGCGACGATCCAGATACCGAAGGCACTGTCCCATCGCAGGCTAGGTTACACGGACAGTTCTTCTCAAACCGCAACTTCCATCTGCACAATTCAAAAATGTAAAAAGAGCTGTAGAACATTAACTCGGTCATTTCGTAAATACGTGCGGTGAGTGTAGTTGTAGTGTACGTGTTTATTTGCGTTCGCGTGCATCTCCGCACCTTTTTACGCCGATGAGCGCCGGAGGCGTCCTCTTCCAGAGCCTCTCCACCTCCTCGGGATCATCGCTGCGGACCCTGATGCAGCGCAGGCCCACCGAAGACCTCCTCGGCTGGCAGTGGCCGTCCACTGCCAAAAAGCAGATATGACCACACAATCAATTTGAATCGAGTTGATCTTGCACACAACTACCCCAGCGTAAGACTGGTGCCGGGCGAAGCTTTTCTCTTTGAACACGAGAGCGTTAAAGGGAAACTGCATAGGTCTTAGAAATCAATGAGCTTAACAGGGTCGAATGTGTGAAACTTGCAGGCAAAGCATGCGAAGTCTTTTTGAGCTAGCACTTGAAATAGTGAAGTAATCGCCGATTAGAATCCGGACGCCCTTCAAGCTTCTCCGCAGTGAACAACACCAAGTGGGGGGCGCACGATGACGTCATCAAATGTATCGGTACATTTCCAACGCACAAACGCCTGTTCTGAAGGAAAAAAAACCAACGCCACCGAAGGCAAACCCTGATGAGAGTTGTTTGGCAGCGTCTAACGCGTCAGGGCAGGGTGTGGCTGACGACAGCGGTAATTTGAAATCATACCTTCCGTGACGTCACGCTAAATTTTCCTGCACTCCTGCGGTGCATTGAGGAGAAGCGCAAAATTCAATCGTCGATTACGTCCCTATTTTAAATGCTAGTGCAAAAACACTTGGCATGCTTCACCTACAGCCTATATATTTTTGAACTCTTGAGTATCGCGAAATTCTTAAAAAAGTGCTGCAGTTGCCCTTTAAGGAGCTCGTGTCGCACAATATCCGCCGTCGTCGACGTAGGCGTCGTTGGCCGCCAGCGCAAAACCCACTAAAAAATTCCCAGAGAGGCAACCTAGGAGACAAGTGCGCCACCTAGGTCACGTGACCTTGTGACGTCATCACAACCTGCCCATCGGACCGTAAGCTAACTGCCCACCGTGGCAGGTGGCAGGTAAACATATTATTAGTCGCTAGAGGTTGCTCGGGAAGAGTCAACCTGGATCGCACAAATCCCACCGGCGGCAGCGCCTGCCATCGCTGGACAGTGGTACACCGCTTAAAACCGTTCCACCACCGCGCCAGGAGTTGTATGAGGACTAGCAGTGACATATGAATGCTAAGTAGGGAATGACCAATTCTGCATATATGGGCATTAACCCTTTAAGATATGGCGTTATACCCTTAAGGCGGAATGTTGGCCACTTCGTCGTTTCTGCGGTGGATAACATAAGACAACTCGCCGTGCTATTCTGCGACAGCTCGTTCACTCGATGTAGTGCTTTGTTGCCGAAAAAGTGGACTTAAGGACTCATATGGGCTGTAAACCGGGCCACAAAACCCGAGGCACACCGGGAGAGCTGCATACGTGATCCCACTTCCATCGTCACGCGGGCACTGCCCGAAGGATGGCGCCACAGCATGTCCTCGCTTTGCAGAGCAAAAAAAAAATGTTTTTTTCTTCTACGTTGCGAATAGCCTGAGGAAGCTGTACAGCTTTATTTTGTAGCCGTAGGCTGCTGTCGCGTGGAGGCTATAGTAGGATACAACTTGAAAAAAACAGCAGTTGCCAACACTGGGCCGCGGTTCACGGCGTCCTGTATTACTCCGCTGGCCAATCGCAACTGTAAACGAAATCAGCTTTTTAATGTTTGACTACATCAAACAATCCATGTATCAATGTTCTAGAGCTCGTAATTCTCTTTTGTGATAAGCTTCTACTTTTTCGTCGCGGAGGAATTCTGTGCGCGGAGGCGGAATGTGGGCGGAGCTTCACTGCAGACTTAAGTTGTATACGACTACAGTGAATTACTCCCTTCAAAAAAAAAAAAAATCCACTCCATCTTGGGGGGTTTCCTCAGAATACGTTAGGATTTAATTCGTTGCTCTTGAAAAAACGGGTTCGGGAACAAAATGCAGCAGTGCTTCACGGAAAACAAAAAAATATATATATAGTTTACCACGCATCACCCAAATTTTGTCCTATGTTGAGATGACTCTTTCGTCTTTAATGAAGCTACTAATTGCAATTATCACCTGCTCTTCTAAAAGCCGCAGTACAAGTAAACCCAGTACTTTTCGCTGTTTTAGGTACGGGTGTATCTTTCCGCAAACGCACTGAAGCGCCGCTGCGAAGGTGGTAAGTACGCTCCCATCCAACGCAACCCTTCTCGCAAGCGCATAAAACGGTGCAAGAATAGGCACCTTCTCACCGTTATAGAAGGTAGCGAGGATTACTGCTGTAGACCGTGGTAGAATCAGGCTCGAGTGTGGCGTGAATTTAAACTCGGGGTCATCGCCGAACTGCGCAGAGAGAGAGAGAGATTTTTTTTTCTTTTCATGCCCGCGTCCGACTTCCCAGGGAAAGGGGATTCAATCAATCAATCAATCAATCAATCAATCAATCAATCAATCAATCAATCAGTTTATTCTGCACTGCAAAGACATTTTACAGATTCAGGCCTGCCGAAGCCTCATTGGGCTTGTATGGCAGCGCCTGGCAGGTAGCGGCAAGTCGTGTGCGGCGCTTTACAAACTAAGATTAGCAGAAAGCAACAGAAAAATAGGAACAGCAAAAAAAACGTTGAAACACATCACAGTTAACTGGAAAAAACGCTGAATCCACTAAACTACATCAACAACAAATGTATATCAGGCAATGTAGGCAATGAAAGTCCAGGAATATGACCATGAAAGGAACGACGAGACAAAACAGGCGATAAATTATACCAGAAAACTAAGTTAAAGGTCAGATGAAAACAGATGAACGCAATAGTTTTTTTAGTTTATAATTTGTACTCACAGAAAATGCGCTTGATGGCAACACATTTAGTGAAGAAGGAACATAGAATGCACGAGTTCTTTTATACCACAGCGAGTGGAGCAGCGGGGAATACTATATCTCTCTTTTGGTCTGAGAGATCTACTTACCACTCCTCGACCAGCACGTCACGGACATAGGTGTGCCAGGAATGGCTGCAGACACAATTCGGTCTCCGGTAGTGAAGCGAGCCAGATCTCAGTCCTTGGGCATGAGTGTCTCGGTATGCACTGTAGGGAGTTTTGTTCGGCGGCTTGAATGCGCTGGCACTCCCAAAAGATGTGCTTGTCGGGGTGCGCATGACAGTGTGTGCATTTTGGTTTTACTGGTAGACCACGATGTAGAGTTTACAATCTGGAGTCCCTAGTGTGCGTCTTGGCGCAGAGTGAGTGAGTGAGTGAAAACTTTATTAGCTCTAGATTCGGTTGTATTCGGCGGTTTTGAGATGGCTTCGTCCATCTTGCTCAAAGGTCGGTTGCCCTTAGTCCAGGCACGGCCGCTCAATGGAGAGCGCACTGGGTGCGCCTCCATTGAGCGGCCGTGGTCCAGGGCTCCGCTGGATGCTGCTGCCAGTTTTGCTCGCCGAATCAGACCTTCTTGGTCGACCCGGCGATCGCTGGAGAGCACTCCCTCCCATTGCTCCGCACTCGGGTTTGTTATCACTGGTACCACGCTTATCCTCTGGTATGCCCACGTTATGTGATACAGCGTGGGGGGTTCTTGGCACCAAGGGCATTTGCCATTGTATTGTGTTGGAAACATTTTGTTGAGTACGTGTAGGTTCGGGTAGGAGCCCGTCTGTAGCTCCCTCCACGCGACAGAGTCCTCTCTGCTGAGGGAGTTGTCCGGTGGTGGATACCGCTTTCTGCAGCCCTTGTAATAATTTAGTATCGCCGAATAATCTTGGGGTACAGGTTCGCTCCCCTCGAGGTCGCCTACGTTGGATGCTCGGTAATAAGTGCACCCTCGAGCTATCCTGTCCGCCTCTTGGTTCCCTGTTACTCCCGCGTGTCCCGGCGTCCATACTATCGTATGCCTTATTGGTTCTTCGTTTTTTTGTCGTTGAGTTATGTGGCCCCCAGAGCAGACGATGCTGCCTTCCTCGCATGTCATGCGCTTAACGCTATTAGTTCGTTGAGCGTTTGCGTGCGGTCGTTATGAAGTTGTTTCCTTTTGTGTCATGCGTCGTAGCCCTGTGGCCATAGGAATGGGGGTCGCTTATTTACATCAGCGCGAGATGCACTCTCACATTCCTCCCCAGGCCTTGATGGCGGGGAACCCATTGCAGAGTGACGTGAAGGTGAGTTTGGAGAGGAAAACATACACAAAACTCGAATTCCCGACTAGCACTTTACATGGCTACTCATATACGACTGTGCTAATAGTGTGGTGCCTGGAAGACTAACCGCATGTCGTTAAAAAACCAGAGTTCTTAGCTAGATCATATTTTAGGAATGAACAAACATTTATTGGCAGAAGTGAAAACTCCCCGACAAAAAGTGACTAGAACCGGGGGCCACTTTGACGGCTTACGGATGGTAGCGCCATCTGAAATTGGCGAATAACAACTGTCGCCATTTATTTCCATTATCTTCTCAACAGAGTTTCTTTCCTAGCTTATTTTACCGATTAACTGATCTCTCGGACTGCTATATCTACAGATTTTTGTTACTGCCATGCTATGCAGTTGTACGTTTATCAACAATCTCGGAGCTTGTAACTTGAACACAGTTTCTTACTGAGCACGGATGTCATGAAAATGCGTAAACCCCAAATATTGGCCCCAATCAGGCCGGCCTTTTTTTTTTTTAATAAATAGACTCTGTGGGAACTAACCAACATTTGAGATCACGCCAATGCTATTCACCACCTGTTTACAGGAGGCATTCGGAGGTCTGGATAGGGAACAGTCGGGGATAATAGTTAATGGAAAATACCTTAGTAATCTGCGATTCACTGATGACATTTCCTTGCTAAGTCACTCAGGGGCAGGGTGTCGAACCGGAACTGAACCCGAACCCGAAACCGGAACCGAACCCGAATTTTCGCCCGGAACCGGAACCGAACCGAACCCATATTTTTTTCGCCATCTTGGAACTGAACCCGAACCGGAACGATTCAAAGGAACTGTTCCGAACCGGTTCGGGACCCGGTTCAGCCCCACTTTTTTGCATCCTGGCATACGTGTTGTTTTCCAACAAAATGAGATGATCTATCGCATAGACTTACCCACCCGTAGCTGTCTACGCTGGGAAGTGCGAAAATGATACCCAGTATATGCGACAGCAAACTCACAGGAGGTCTCGTGCCTGGGAAGAAGCCTAATTGACGCTTCCGTAATGTACTGCCGCCAATTGTAAACACTTGTACGTCAGGTTTATGGGAAATCTTGAGTTATTACTCCTCCCTTTTACATATTTGCGTAAATCAATAATCAAAATGTTAGGACTGCTCTGACTCAGTAAAGTACTATAGTCACCAAACTTTTGCTTGCGTGCTTTCTTCTTTTAAACGATGCATTAGACGTTGGTGTGCATGGAGCACCGCGTGGTATTTACCAACACATAATAAATAATTTATGTCTGAATTTCTTCTTGACCCTGTTTCGGTTTCACCAACATAACGATGGCTGTGACGTGTAGTGGAAATTAGGTCGCGTGAGGTGCTATAAAACGGCAATATAACTGCTGATACGTCGTTCGTTGTAATTATAGGTCTTGAAGTCGGCTGATTTAAGTGCTACAGTGAGTCAAAACAACGCGTAGGCGTTTGTATTAGTTTTCCCGTGCCTCACGTGACCTAATGTTAAACTCCTGTCAAAGCCATCATTCGGTTGATGAAACCGAAACAGCGTGGGAGAAAAAATTATTTTCTAAATTATTTAGTGGCAGTAGGCGAATACCACACGACGATCCATGTATTCTAATATCTATGTCGTCATTTGAAAGGAGAAAATACGCAACAAAACTGGGTGTCTATAGTCATTTTAGTACCGATTGAGAATTCCTTCCTTTTCTTTGCGTCATTTCCCACCAATAGACGAAATATTAGCGCGAGGAGCCAACAATGTTGTGATTGTGGTTTTTGAAGAAAGCAAATGGCGCAGTCTGTCTCACTTCTTCATGGACACCTGAACTGCGCCGTAAGAGAGGGAGGAAGGTGGGAGGGAAAGAAAAAAGAGAAACAGGCGCAGTAGGGGTGGGCTCCGGAAAAATTTCTACCAGCTGGGGATCCTAAGAGCTTGAAAGGGTCGAATGTGTGAGACTGCGAAGTCCTTTTGGCCTAGCATTTGGAACGGTGACGTAATCACCAATTAAAACCGCGACGGCCTTCAAGCTTCTCCGTAGCGCACAACGCTAAGTGGGGGACGCATGATGACGTCATCGAAAGTATCCGTACATTTCAAACGACAAAAAAGCTACTGCTGTGGCTAGTTGGAAATACATACTTGAAGGAATTGGTGAGCGCTATAAAATCACGGAAAAGGGACGAATACACAGGACGAAGCGCTTTCTAACAACTGTTTAATCTCAATAGAAACATGACTATATACACACATTTGACGTCATATCAAAAACAGAAGAGGGAGGAACGCACGCGCTGACAAGAATGAAGGAAAAAACAAGAATGAAGGAAAAACAGGTAAAAACTACGCGCGCTTAAAACAGCCGAAGATTACTGTTCTTGAGGTAGGTTAACTCAGTTCCCCCTAACATCACCGAAGGGGAGCTGACGCATTTCTTATCTGGAGCAACGTGCATTGCGAAAGCTTCGCTAATTTCTCGTTCCCGTCTATTTCGAGCCCGTCTATTCCCGTTCCCGTCTATTTGTATATAGTCATGTTTCTATTGATATTAAACAGTTGTTAGAAAGCGTTTCGTCATGTGTATTCGTCCCTTTTCCGTGTTTTTATAGAGCTCACCAATTCCTTCAAGTATTTCAAACGAATAAACGCCTGCTTTGAAGGAAAAAAACCAACGCCACCGAAGTCAAAGCTCGCCGAACGTTGTTTGGAAGCGTCCAACGAGGCACGGCAGGGCGTGACTGACGGCAGCAGTAATTTTAAATCATACCTTCCGTGACATCACACTGAACTTCCCCGCACTCCTTTGTTGCTTTGAGGAGAAGTGCAAAATTTAATCGTCGATTACGTCATTACTTTAAATGGTGGTGCAAAAAACTTAGCATGCTTTACCTACAGCCTATATAGATTTGAATCCTTGAGTATCGCGAAATTCTCAAAAAGTGGCGCAGTTGCCCTTTAACGTGCACTGACATCGCGCAGCGCACGGTGCCTTTTGCGTTTCGCCTGCATCGAAACGTGGCCGCCGGAGCCGAGTTCGAACCCGGGTTCACCTAATAAGTAACCGAGTGCCCTAACCACTGAGCAACAGCAATGAGTAGTGCAACATTTAATTTTGTAGGCGCTCATTGTCTTAGGCAGCAAGTTCTAAGTAAAACCCCTCGCGATGGGCCTGTAGGGCAATAAAGAAAAAAATGGCTCAATGGCTGTGGAGCTCGGCTGCTGATTCCAAAAATACAAAAACCAGCGTTCTCTGTCGCACGTCCAAAATCCCCAGCTGGTCTCCGTTAATCTGGAGCCCTCCACTACACCGTCTGTGATATAGCCCCAATGTCTACTCGACACGTTAAACCTGAGGTATTGCTACTAGCATTACCAAAAGAAGGATGTATAAATTGGTGCAGCTTCTATTTTTTAGAATCCGCATATTCTTGTTTGCGCGCGACGGAAATAAGCAGCGAAAGGCGGGTTCTTGGCAACGGTAGAGATGTACTAATAAGGAAAATATTAAATACCAATTACACAAAAGGACAATGTGGAAATAAATGTGCTCGCTGGCATGCGATAGTGATTACGCCCAAAAAGATGCTACTGCGATGCAATGTAACTACGATCGAGTGATTTCGTTATTGCCGATTCGCTGAAATCGTTCTGCTTCTAAGAAAATATTGCTGCCAGTCGCCAGCACGCGGCTCCATCCGCTGTTCTCGCACTGCTCGATCTTGAATTCTCTGTCTGGCGACTTATATCTACTTTTCGTAGTCATATTTCCCGTTCTTAGTGTCTGACGCGACAGGCTTATGATTGTTAGTGTTTTTTTCTTAGAACGCTTGGGCCGTTGAACACGTTGAGCCTTCACAACAATCTTCCTCGGCTATATCGGTTACAAGTGGGTGATGAGGGGGTTGCGCGAAGGGTGAAAGTTTCTGAAGGTGCATTTTTACCAGTGAATGCCCTGATGTGCTCCCACCGGAGTGTGCATCAAGGATGGAGGCTGCACGCACGCAGCGCGGTTATTTTTGGGAAAGCAGGCTATACTGCTAACGCAGTAAAAAGAACAACTAAAAGAGTATGCATAGTCTAATCTCTGACTCCCAGCGGGATTCGTACTAATGGCGGCGCAACAGAAAACTCTGTTTACAGATGCTTTAGGCTATTCGGCTATCTTGTAGGCTTCTTTTTATGGTTGTTGCATGGAATATTTGGAACCTCTCTGACCCTCCTCATGCCTTACTTGACCGCGTCGAAATCAGCGATCTCGGCATAAGGCCTCATGCCACCATAACTCCCTGCCTCCGCCCGCACATGAAAATCACAGACAGTGCACACGCCATGAAAGGGGAACCAGTCAGGAGGTTGAACTTGCGCAGCATATTCCTCCTGCGTTAAAGTGCACTGTTGTCTGAACAGTAACCTCGTGGAACGCGGCGGTTCTGCGTCCTATGAATACGAAGAGTTCGCACGGAATTCCAGAGTTCTTCATCGCAGACATAAATGTTATAACGAAATGTATGATGTCAATGGGTTTTTAAGAGACTACTTAAGTATGTCCCAAAAGAATACAGCATCATGACAAAAATATCATTTTATTGCTGAAATTGTTTCTCGTTGCTCTGGCAGGTAGAAATGCACTGACAACGGCAAAAACGCCCCTTTGGCGCGAAGGTACAGCTGCAACGGAAAAAGATTAGCACAAGTGACTCATGACCGGAGCGGAAAAATTGCGAGACGCGGCGCTATTGTAGCCATACGCGCAGATAGCGAGAGTGCCTGGCACATTCCACTTTCCAAAGTGGGGGTGGCCGATAGAAAGCAGCCCATCCGAAAGCAGGCACTGCCACACATTACTTTTCACAGTGCATCGCCACTTTTTGCAGTGCATCCCCAGCACATTTTTAAAGGAAAATGGTGATAAAGATAAAAATGATCGCCACGCCAGCGCAAAAAAAAAAATAAATAAAACGAGATTATGTGCTCAGCCACCTTAGCACATGGTTTGGCTGATAAGAGATCTGCAGGCGTTCGTTTAAGACGTTACAATTCAGATGGGCGAATGCCTAGGTGGATTGCTTTCTGCCGGCCACCCCCGCTTTAGGAAATGGAATGTTCCTGGCACTCTCGCTATCGGTGTACTCGGCAACAGTAGCGCCGCGTGTCGCGATTTTGTCGCTCCCGTCATGATCCACTTGTGCCATTCTTTTTCCGTTGCAGCTGTACGTCTTAACATGTAAGGTCCATGTCTAAAGGGTGACAAAGGTTTTTGTGGCCGATTAAAACTAAGTCGAGCCCACTTATAGCGAATCTGACGATCACGCAGGTTCCATTCGTTATATCTGATGTTCGTAGCAAGTGGATTCTTCTTACAACAGCCAAAAATACTAAGGCCGCTAAAAGGGGCAATTATTTCTTACAAAGCTGCGTTATGCGTGCCTACTTGTGCAAAGCAGAGACTGCCGCGGCTCTTTCCAGGCTATCTAGGGCGATCATTTAATCTTTGTCGAGACCTTGCTGCCAAACATCAAGTTTACGAGGCTCATGCGTGCCGAGTTGCCCACGCGCTGGCCCTCAACAAGGTCTTGTACTTTGCACCCTACGTTTCCTTCAATCAGACTCAACTTAACGCTCTTGAGACTGCCCTTGTGGGCCTCTACAAGGCAGCTCTCAACCTCCCTATCACTACCTCTACTGCAAAGATCTTGGCAACAGGCCTCTTTCATCCTCTCCGTTCTCTGCTCTCTCTCCATCATGACTCGCAGATTGCCCGGCTTTCCCTTACCCGTGAGGGTCAGTGGTTACTGACTCAAGCGGGTATCTCGCCCATTCCCTGCGCCCCGTTTACCTCTCCTATTCCCACCCCGGCTCCCAATCTTCGGATCCTCCCCCTTCCGTCCAACATGTCCCCCGTTCTGCACGCCGGCCGTCGTCATGCGGCCGCACAGCACCATTCCCCTCTCTTTGATACCCAGGGTGTAGCTTACACGAATGTCTCCTTCGTGGCTCCTCGAGGTTCCTGCGGCTACGCCCTGTACCACCCCCACCTCCCCGCTCCTGAAACTCACACCAGCGGGCCGTTTCTACGCCCTCCGGATGCATTGTCCCTCGAGGTCCTCGCCATTGCGCATGCCCTCCAGTCATTTGCCCTCCTTCCCTCTCTTCAAGAGTACACAGTCTATTCAGACTCACAAGCCGCTATACACCGCATACAGAAACGCACCCTAACCCCTTCTCTTCAACAGGAGGTCGAACGAGCGGTCTCCGCTTTGCAGCCTTCCATCGTTTTCCTCCGCTGGGTCCCTGGGCATTCAGGGATTGACGGCAATGAGCTGGCTCATCAGCTCGCCCGTGACACACTTTTCCGGGCACCGTTGATCCCCTGGCCCAAGCCCTCGGAGGACGGTGGGAGACTCACCCTTCGCCGCACCATAAAAGAGGTCTACCTCGAGCTCCGCCTCGACAAACGCCTTTACCCTACCCCTCATCCATCACTCACAGTGCCGGAGGCTCGCCTTCTTCGGCACGTTCAAATGAATGCAATCATCACCCCGTCTCGCCTCTTTCTCTATAGCTATCGATCGGACCCTTCCTGTCCCAACTGCCCCTGTATCTATGCGGACCTTGCCCATTGCCTCTTCTATTGCCCAGCTGCTCAGCAGTCGGGTTCCTACCCCCCACCTTCTTTATCCATCACCACCTGGCTCGACTGGCTTGGCGCTGAAGGGGAGGAAGAACAGCGACTTCTGGTCGCCCAGGCGGTCGATATGCTCGGCCTGTAAATTTTGGCCGAATAAACGTCTTCTACTACTACTACTATAGGACGGCGTATAACTAATCATGGATGAAGTGTGCATGGCAACTGGTGGCAGGTCGGCCACGTAAATGAGACTCCTGGCAGTAGGAAGAGCTCGCACTTGGTGTTCCACGTCTCCGTCAGAGCAGGCGCTTCTGCGATTTTGTGGTCCGCAGGAACGTAGTCATCCGAGGAAACATCCGGTCGGCTATGGATCAACGAAGCGTTGCCAGAAATCTGCAATCATCTGGTCACGCGTGTTTTCGAGCTTCTTCTGTCGTTACTGGGCTGATGTAGAGACGAAGTAGCGCAGCGCTTGTGGCGCAGAATGCATCCGTTGCACTGTCCGCTATATGACAATGCCTGCACATGGCAGCGGCGCCAAAGATTGAGACGACTAGGTAGGCTATGATTTGGCCAGCTAGGATTTCAAAATTATCTAATCGATGTTTTTAGTTGATCCGCGAGATTGGTCAGTAGCTTCGCTTTTGACGATGCTTCCGTGTCACGCGCACCGCGCTTCTTCTACTCGGGATGCTTTTCCCAGCCGGCGAACGCGTAGGCACTGATTGCTCTTTTTGGCCATCGACGCGGGTTTGACCGGCGGTTACTTACTATTTCAATAGAGAATTATAGCATATCGTTGCCGTGTTTACTTTAGCGTTTACAGTGCTACCGGTCGCCGGACTTTCCGGTTAGCGCTGCGCACAACGTGCCGCCTTTTAATTCCATTTCTGGGTTGGCATGTTCTTTCCGGGGCGGTGTCGTGAAGGTTGAGAGGCGCTATTTCCTCTGCGTGCTTAGCGGAAAGACGACCTCTACAACTTCGGGGTAGTTCACCGCGCTACCTCGTTCGCCGTAACCGAGTGGTGTGGCCAGAGTTGTTCGCTGTATCTGCGACGAATTTCCGTTGCCCTTATGCATATATTTTCATGGTAGCACCACACCCGCTCGTAATAAGCGACCCTTCGTTATATCTGTGGCCATTAAAGTGGGCTCCACTTTACATCCGCTGACTTCGCTTTAATAGACTAGTATCAAGAAAGTATAGGTAAGGCTGTAGATGTATTGGTAGAGGAAGTAATGACCGATCGCAACATTTGTCATCTGACTTCTGGAGAGGCCGTACAGGTAAATAAAAGCGAAGAGTGAGAAAACCGAATGAATCAGCGCTCGCGAGCATGTCCAGAAAAGACAGGCGAGCACTTAACAGCTGCCAGAAAGGGGTTGTTTTTAGTTGTGAAAATAAATGCCTGAAACAAGTAGGTGGACAAATGGTGCACGCAAGATTAACCACTCTTCAAGACTCTATCAAGGGCGCAAAAAATTCTGTTGACGCGAAGGTTGGCTTTGATAGCGCCCCGGGAAAAGTCCAAAACAGTCTATCACAAACAGACTTCTTACTTTACTATAGTGAGAAGTCACGATTAGCTCTGTGTTTGATAATATTGAGCTATAGGGGCTTGAGATATACTATAACACGAGTCACAAAGGCGATATCGAAGATGTGACTTAAATAAAATGTTTGGTAAGCTCCGGATTTTAGGGAGAGCCAGTGCTCCCATGGGGCTCTCGTTGGGTAAGGGACGGATGGTGGAGGGATTCTCGAACATTTTCTTACCATGTAGTAAAGGAGGGGGGGACTGGCAAGTCGGTTTCGGGGTGACGGAAAGGTATCTGTCTCTATGTATACGTGCCGATACATGATAGTTTCGTTTCTCAGTAGTGCGCGGGAACGTAGAGGGCGCGTGCGGCGGAAATTTTGGGGCCCCGTAAGTACACTGCGTATGAGAGAGTCCCAACTGACGAAAGCTTCAAGGGAGACCTATTACTCGCGCTACGGAGTCTCCCAAACTGCAGGGGGGTCTTGTAGATGCAAAATCCATCGGCTTTTCGTCCTACACCTCATAAGGTGGATTATAGCGTATACACATAGCCGATTTTCAATAATTTCGAGTTCATTTCATTTTGCGGCTCTTGCCGTAAATTCGTCTTTTTGCTGCGGACAATAAATAAAATGGGTAAAATGAGAACATTTCGCATTAAAAATTTTTTCATTCTCAAGTAACATAGTAAACACGACAAAAGGAAGACAGGAGACGACACGAACGCTGACTGACAACTGGTGAATTTATTCTGTGAAAAGTATATAAAGGCGCAGGACAGGACACAGGAAACAACCCCCCAAAAAAAGAACAAAGGTTAAAAGTGAAAAACCATACTGCGCATGCACATCACAGTCGAGTTGTGACGTCTTTTTCAACCAAATTCGAAGAGTAACTTCGATAGTAGACGGCACTCCTCTATCTCCTGAACCTCACACAATTGCCATGAAAGCCTGACTCCTTATCTACCAAAGTAATAGATAGTGAAGCAACACGCTCATCTGCTTCCCCACTTAGAAATACAAGTCTCCTGTTTAATCACCCTGATCGAATTTTTAGGGAGATGGTGGAGGCCTTTATAATCAGGAAGGATGCAGATGAGCGTGTTGCTTCACCATACATCAATTTCGTAGAAAAGGAGCCAGGCTTTCTTGGCAACTGTGTAAGGTCCAGGAGATAGGGGAGTGCCGTCAACTATGGAATATAGTCTTCGAATTTCATTGAAAAAGATGTCATGACTCGACTGCGATGTGCATGCGTAGTATGTTTTTTTTTAGTTTTAATCTTTGCTCTTATGCTTTTTTTTTTATTGTTCACTGTGTCCTGCGCCTTCATATACTTTTCCGAGAATGTAATAACCAGTTGTTAGTCAGCGTCTGTGTCGTCTCCAGACTTCCGATTTCCTGTTTACTGCGCTGCTTGAGCAACCGCTACCAACTAGCCCAGTTTTATGTTCTCGTAAACAAATCCTTGCATTTTTTATTTTGTATAGCGATGTGCAACAAAAAAGAAAACGCATAGCAAGGTTGACTGAAACCCATCTGCATTCTAATTTCTTTTTGTCCCGAACCCGTTTGAACCCGTTTGAACCGGTTCGAGACGGTCCGAACCGGTTCGAACCGGAACGGAATGGCCCTCTGGAGCCGAACCCGGAACTGAACCCGAAAGGCGTGAACCCGAACCCGAACCGAACCCGAAAAAATACCGCTTCGACACCCTGCTCAGGGGATGAGATGCAAAGCATGATCAATGATTTAGACAGGCAGAGCAGACAGAAAAAAAAAAGTCGGCAGAGACAATAAAGGCTGCTTACGTATGAGAATGCGCAAGCCCGCCGTTCACTTTGTGAACGCAGTCGCCGCGCACAGCCGCGTGATGTAAATCATCACTGTAGCACAGAGCCTCGTCAGAGTGCATAAATACGGCGAGACGTAGCACGCAGTTACCCGGATGAAACAGCATGCGCTGCTAAGACCGCAGTCCCGCAAACGTTGAAAAGTCATACTGCACGACTGCTCACGCTCAGTCCATTCGAAATAAGTCACAGGCTGAATGGCACATCTCTGCTCACCCGAAAGCTGACAGTCTTGCTGCTGCTGTTCGTGATTGCGATAATACTGCTGAGAACCTCGATGCCATTCTCGAGGTGGGCGTGTTTGAACATGACCTCGTCTTCAGGCCTGCATTACGCGAGAGAAAAGAAGTTGCGGTGAATCTTCCGCTGCGCTGAACGTAACCATTTAACAGCTAGTCCGGTAGAAAAGATATTCTTGAACTATGAGGAGGACACTGCCTCCTGGGCCAGTGGTAGGAGATAATTTTCATTTTACTGTGAAAAATGTTTCGGTCATCCTTCCCGGTTCTGCCGCGCCACTGACGTAACACGGAGGACTGCGAGGAGCTAGGAAAGAAGGGAAAATGAACGACGCTGAGCAGACCATCGCCTCACGGAAACATGGCGCCCTCTTTGGGCAGCGGCGCGAACTGGCGCCTGCGCCGCATAGCCTCCGAGATAGGGCAAAAGCGGCGCGCCGCCGGAGCTGATCGCAGAGCCCACGTGCGCCGTTTTGCACATGGAAATCAAAAAAACTTCCTCCGTGGTTTTGCACCACCGGAAAAAGTCGCAGAATTTCGCGTCAAGCCTGTTTTACACAGAGTGCCTCGATGGCCAAGGCGCGCGTACATCGGCACCCTAGTTTTACATGCAAGCGAAAACGCTAGAGATCACTGCCACCGCAGCGCAATGAGTCGTCGCTGCGGCTCGAGCGGTAACAGCGGCGAGGTTCCTACAAGGAAATTCTCTCCGACGCGCCGCTCAATTCGCTTGCATGTGAACAAGACGTTAGGCAGGTGTGATGACCTTCGGTGAAGCGCACCAACCCTTGACGTAATTAATGTAGCGTTCATTCTGTCTGCACCCTGCCGAACCATTTAATTCAAAAGTACAGCCTTTGTCAAAAGTTTGGAGCCCAGGGGGTTTGCTTCTGAAGCACACTGTCTGGTTCGTAATGCATCTCCAGCGCTCCAAATTTCCTGAAAGTAAGATTTCTGGTCCTGCCTCCTCCAATGGGTAGGACTACCACGAATGTTACAGGAGTCCCACTGCGAGGCTTAGAAGCAAACTCTCTGGGCTGTAAACTTTTGACAAAGACTGTACATCCAATAAGTAAGTGGACTTCTTTTTTTCAAAGTCTTTGGACTAATGTACTTAAACAAACACCGCGAAATAATGAGCACCAAGAACGGCGGCACACTTGCGAAAGTACATCACTCGACCTTTTCACTTATGCGGCACAGTTCTATAACGCTATATAAAATAGAGAAGGAACAACGCTACCGCTGCCCATAACACTACCTCGTGTGTGTGATGCGCTCTTACTTTGGATTTCATATTGAGGGGGAAAGCGCGAACGCAGTCCCCCACTACCAAAAATTGCATGCCCCATCTGCCCCAGTTTGGGGTAGTGGCAGGGGTCAGCACGAGCGCAGTGCAATGCCCGCGCCTCTCCCTGGAGGCACCGCCTCGCTGATCACGGTAACCCCGGCACCAGGTAAGTATGCTTAGCGCTGGTCTCGGCAGCCCACCCCACCTGAGGCGACGTCGTCTCCTCCTCCGGTGAGGACCGCTAGAAAAGTTAAAGAACCGCATCTCTCTGTAGGCATTGCCGGTCTACATCAAGGTGCAGCATAGAAAATGTTACGAACTTTTGAGCTGCTATTTTAAAGAATTCTTGAACAGCTGATTGTGTACAGTAGCCGTTTAAAATGCGCTGTAAACAGGGCTTTCTCGACGACTCGAAGCTCAATGTCACTAACTGCTAGATGTTATGGTTAAATGGTGGCGGCGCCACTTGCAATGCCTCCCAACTCCTCTACTCCTTGCATTCCTCCATTGCAGTGCACTAGCAGCGCACGAGTGGAGTCGCTGGAAAACTTTCCGGAGTACCGCACCTGGCGAAGTCGGAGAAACTCGTAACGAACCGCCTGTTTCCGGCAAGACAACCAGCTCCACGCATTTCACGACAGACGCTCTTGAGTTCCGACTGCTTCGAAGTTGCAGCAGTCAAGCGTACATTCCGTTCTTCCACAGCGACCGCAGCGAAGTGCCACGGATGCGAAATCCGAGCCTTAATTATTGTTTCAGCATGTTTTCATGACCGCAGTGTCAATCGGAGAAATTCTGCGCCTGAGCTCAGTGATGGAACGAGCGGCAAGCTTGCGCGAACTGCATGCTAGCAACACCAATGAATCCGTGTCGCCATGATCCGCACAGGCGTTCGTAAGTTGCCCACAGTCTGCCTTCAGTCTCAAACAGCGTTCAACCAGCGCTTTACTTTTTTTTTTTTCTTTCAGCAGCAAGTGTAAGCAAATAATCACTCCGTGGTCGTAACATCGACGCTCAAAAATGTGGTCTCGAGACGTGGCAAAGATTTTAATTTCATGTGCCTGCGTAGATAGACAGCGAGCCGCGGATTTGCTAAGACAACTTTTGAAAGTATTCGTCATGTGACCACTCAAATTACCACACAGGCCCTTGAATGCTATCTAACTACATTATGCTGCGATATGATCCTGTTAGAGTGCATAATTCCTTCACATCTCTGCTAACTTGCAATTAAGTTGCTCTTAACAGATTTAAGTTTTCAAAACTCGGTTCAAAACAGAAGCATTGGATGTTGATAACACTATTTTATTTGTTTTGTGATGTTTAACAATGTTCCTGACCATGTGAAAGCACTATGAAGAGCTACATGTGTGCATAAACTTCACACAGTGTTTAAAACTCAGTAGCGAGCTTTTTCCTTTCATAAGCAGTGCAATAAACAACATTAGTAGTGTTATCACCCAAAGTGCATTGACTGTGTATTTTCTATGCTACCGTATAGGCAAGGAACCTCCAAACTTGGAGGGCAAAAACTCTTGGAGCATTTCGCATGTAATGCAAAACAATAGCAATTGCCACTTGTTGCCAGCTTATATTACATGTTCTACCCCACACTATGTAGCAAAGTGAAAACAAATCGAAGCCTTTGAACCTCCTTTCACCTCATTTAGACAAAAAATAATACACCATCTATGAGACAGCTTTCAGATGGCAAAACTGTCATCCTGAATAGGTCACAAATTATGATAATGATGTTCATGTAACTCTTTATCCCCACTGTTGTGTACACATGCAAAGTGTATGCATAAGTAGCAAAGTGCATGTCCGTGAGGGGTGAGTGTACACGAACGACTGTATGCTTGTGTCAAGTGACATTCGTGTGTCATGTGATCTGACAACAGCAGAGCACATGATCAGATAATATGCTAATGAGCTCAAGTGGAGTCTCTGATGGGACCCATTAATGCCATCGTATCGTACCCTTAAAGGTGGTGCTTAGGCGTCCCCAGAATGTTTTGAAAGTGGAACTGAAGGAGCACTCATGTAGATATCACAAGTCTGTGCTATTTCCTCTGTTTCAGCAATTTCTGGCGCAGAATGTTTTGAAAGTGGAACTGAAGGAGCACTCATGTAGATATCACAAGTCTGTGCTATTTCCTCTGTTTCAGCAATTTCTGGCGCAGTTTGACATTTTCTCTGAAAGAGCACTTCATACGAGGTCTGTTAGAAAAGTATCCGACTTTATTTCTTTTTACGAACACCTGATGGATTTGAAACAAGCACATTTGCACCAGCCCACCTTGAACCTTCGTGCGCATGCACAAATTTTTTCTCGCCTGACGACAGCGTCAGTCACTGGCACGCAGCGTTTCAGTGAGGCAGTGCGCAGTGCTCTCATCGGTTTTTTATTGCAAGGAAAATAGCGGAGCGACAGGAGCAGCGCTACTGCATCAAATTTTGCCAGAAACTGGGCGACAGCCAAGTGGAAACCATTCGGAATATTCAGACGGCTTTCGGTGACAATGCTATGAGCAGCACACAGATTAAGCAGTGGTACAATTAGTTTAAAGACGGCCGCACATCGGTGCAGAGAGAGCCACACTCCGGTCGGCCATCAACATGCCGAAATGACCAGGTCATTGCCGAACTGAACGCTATGGTGACGCGGGACCATCGTGTGACTATCCGAGAAATTGTGGAAGATTGTGGACATCACCAATTTTTCTGAACATTCCATTATCACCGAAAATTTGGCCATGGAGAAAGATGGGGCAAAATTCGTGCCGAAGCTGCTCACGGTGGAGCAAAAGCAGCTTCATGTTGAGGTCTCACAGGATATGCTGGATTCCACAAACAGTGACCCCGACTTCATCAACACCATAATCGCTGGTGACGAGTCTTGGGTGTACAGGTACGACCCGGAAACCAAATCCCAGTCGTCACAATAGCAGCATTCCACGTCACCAAGACTTAAGAAGGCCCGCGAAGTGCGCAGCAATGTCAGAGTGATACTGACTGCTTTCTTTGACTCCCTCTGTGTGGCACACCACGCGTACGCACCGCACAAAGTAAACATTGACCAAAAGAATACTACAGGGATGTCCTCCGTCGCCTGCGTGGTGCTGTGCGGCGCAAGAGGCCGAAGTTGAGGTCAACAGGAAATTGGAGCATCCATCATGACAATGCTCCTGCACATTCCTCGCACTAGATTCAGATTTTTTGGCGAAAAACTAGACTGCTGTAGTTCCACAGACTCCTTACTCTCCTGATATGGCCTCCTGTGACTTTTGGCTGTTTCCCAAAATCAAGAGGCCATTGAAAGGAGCGCGATTTCAGACAAGAGACGACATTATGGCTGCAACGACAGCTGAGCTAAACTCCATTCCGAAAGGGGCCAGTTCGGAATGCTTCCAACAATGGCAGCACCACTGGGAGAAGTATGTGGAGTCCCAAGAAGACTACTTTGAAGGTAATTAGGTTTCCAACGCTCCAGTTATGCCAGTTTTTTTTCTTTGGCAAAAGGTCGGATACTTTTCTAACAGACCTCGTATTTACGAAAATCAGGGCAGTAGGCACACTTACACTTAAGAGAATGACAGCTCAGGTTCCCTCCTATTTTGTTTTCCACATTATAGTCGTGCTCACCTAACCTTCTGTTTAAACATCTCCCTTTGTCCAATTGCACGGTTGGGCATGATACTTCAAATAAGTACCTTTGCTACTCATACCCAATACCATCAAAAATTGCATTTCCGATATAAGATATAGAACAAAATTTGATTTCCAATACAGGCACTCAATACTGTATCGTCGACAGTTCGATGCATCGCAGAAATCCAATAAAGTTGGTAATATGATTAGCTAAGTTAGAAAATTTCCATGGTTTCTGGAACCTAAGTGTACTCGGTATATCACAATGTTTTCGAAATGGTTTAAAACAATCGGGCCACACAGATTTCTTCAAGCTCCAATTTCTTTAAATTCTGCCGTCGGTGAAGCTGGTTCTCCTTAGAACTGGGGCCATGTTAGCGTTGAAACGATCACTTGCATTAACAGCCTAGCAAAATCTGTCTTAAGGAGGTTATCTTCCTGCAAACCAGTATGTGAGCACTTGACTACATATGAAAAACATTCAGCATTTTCCGACACTCTTCGTTTGTTACTGCAATATTTACCAGGTTGCCTGTGCCTTTGCCCTATGCAAAAAAGGTGAAAGCTGCATGCACTTGGGAAGAACGAACTGCTTTCTCCCAAGCACTGTGTTGAACAGGCATTTGAGAATAAACACACTATGTTAAAAGCTGGGAGGAAAACAAAGAAATAAAATGTCTGAAAGGTTTTATTGGCAAAACATACCTAGCTAACCACTGTTATTTCAATGTTACCTTTACTTAAATTTTTTTAACAGCATCTGCACAAACAGACAGTCCAAAAGAGACCTGCGATGCAGTCATGCTATAAGCAAAGCAAATGAAAAAGCCTCCGTATACAAGAGTAGCCTAGCATGTCGCCATGTTCTGTTCTATGAAGGTGCCTTTTATCAACGAATAAGAGTGAGGCATAGCCATGTCAACTCGAGGATCCAGGAGTATGGTTAAGAAGCTCATGTTTCACTCACAGAGTTTCTTACTATTACCTAGAGGGAAAGCTGGCAGCCCGTCTATGGGAGTTTGCATGGCGACCCCACGTGACCACCTCAGCCACCATGGGCGCTCAAAGCATCATGGGCCGGTGAGCAACTTGTTGAGGAACTGCAACTTTTGGCAAAAAAATAATAGACAAATACAGCTGTTTGATAACTACAAACGTCCTAACATTCAATATCTTGTCTAATGATTGCAACAAACGAGCAGAAAAGCATTTAAGTGCAAAATTTGCCCAAAATAAGAGACGACTCGCTCTCCTATTGGCCTAGTAATGAACACTATAAAAACTAATATTTCGTACTTAACAGGCGCACTTTTAAAAGTAAATATGTTTTTAAAAAAAATGTTGTGCTTAAACACCATAAGAGGTTTTTTAATGGCATTTCGGAAAAGTGAAACCTTTTATTGGCGTCGTGTGTCGTCACGTTTTTACTACTATGGCTTTTGCACACTGCGTTCCCGCGAAAGTCGTCTGCGCACACACGAACAGCGTTTTCGGAATGAAACATCTTAGTAGTGCCACTCCGTGTTCCCGAAAAACTACGACTGTCCCGCAACAAGTAGCTCACCGCCCCATGATGCTTTGAGCGTCCATGGTGGCTGAAGTGCAGCGCCGCCAGCTTTCCCTCTAGGTAATAGTAAGAAACTCTATGGTTTCACTAGTGCCTCTTGGGAATGTGTCACCCGATGCATTTGACGCTTCCAGCAGTGATGATCTCATTGGCGCAGTGTGCAAGAGGGTGATCTCTATCGTACTTGCAAAGTCAACAACATATGTGTTGCAAGCTTCTGAGCAAGATGACAGCCTTCCATATCTGTTGGCAACCGCCACAACTTGAAACAGCGGTGTCAAGGTGTTGTTCCTACCATAACGGTGAGCCTGTCTTGTCCTTTCTATCACAGAGTGTGCACAAACGTAACATATATGTCTATCTGTCAAATGACAAACATAGGAAGACAGAAGACTGACTGGGCCAATGGCATCAGCATCGTCTCTTCCTAATTCTGCTCCATTCCTTTTTGACATGAACTACCGCACGAGCGAGTACCACCGGCCCAAAGTCTGAATTGCAGCAATTTCAAAACATGCGGCATACTATCGTTTTCAGTACCGAATACCGTTAAACCACACGATACATTAAAGTTGTACTCTTCAATCCCGATACTCCGATACTTACTTTTTTCGTAAGCGATACCTAGGAGCAATACACAAAATGTATCAAAAGATACTCAAAGATACTGCCCATGGCTGTCCAATATAATTTTCCACAGGTCAAAGACGTCCCCATGCCTGCATCTTACAAATGGCTTCTGGTGCCTGACTGTGCAAGCAGCCTTTCTTGACCTTCCTGAAACGTTTTGACTACATAGTGCACTCAACTGTTTTGGGACAGAAAACACCACGGTTGCTTTAACCCTATTGCCTGTTTTCCTTAGATTATGCAAAAGCCAGTGCTTGTAAGGTATGACTGTGATTTTGCTTCTATGTTTGGTCTTTTCAAGCTCTTACTAATATAACAGGCCTTCCTTTGTTTTCCTTCGTAACAATTCCTCCAACCAAGCATAAAAGGGGAAGCCCAAGGTGTCTCCGGCAAACACCTTCCTCAGCCTTTAAGCAGCTGTCAAAGGTCCTTTAAGGAAGTTTTTGGACTGTTTATCGCTACCTTTTGTGACGCATGACAAGAACAGATGCACCTATGCTTTCTTGATATCAGGTTAAAATCCTCAAAAGGTCACACAAGCTGAATTTATCCTCCCAGAAATAGAGAAATGCCTTTATCCTTCAGTTCTGTGCATTCAAAGCTTATCGAACGCAAGAGAGCTCTTTTAAGGTTTCACAAATGCTGTGAAAAGTCTTGCCCTCATGCAGTTGAAGAAAGAGTGTTGTAGTCAAAAAAGTTGCAGGACATAGGCTATCAGTGGCTGAAGGACTCATTAAAAAGAAAAGGAAAAGATAAGCCCTGTTGTCTCAGCAAGAGCTAGAAAAGACCAACGACGGAAGGAAAGTCGCAGTCATACCTTGCAAGCACAGGCGTTTGCATAATCTAAGCAAAGTTGGTGCTTGGCCAGTTAAAGTAACCGTGGTGTTTCCTGCCCCAAACAAGTTCATGCTTATGCAGATGGAGGTATTTCAGGAAGGGCACACAAAGGGTCGTTATAAAGTATCTTTGACCTGCGGAAAATGTTGTAGTGAACAAACAGGGGAGATGTTTAAACTAAAGGCTACGTGAGCAGAACTATAATGTGGATAACAGCAGAGGAAGGCACCTGAGCAATCGGAACACTGAAATGATTTTGATAATCATATTATATAGCATAAAAATCTGTAGAGATGGTCTTGTGAGTATTCGAGTCAAATTCAAAAGCTGCGTGTGATCCTTATAATTTACAAATAATTTTTTAAACACTGCTGCTCATAACCTATTACGGCAATACCTCACCGTGCATTCTTAGACACCCCTACCCTGATGATGTAAATGGGCAGTCTGAGTGAGCCTTCTCACTGGGCATGCCCAAGTAACGTCACTGGGATGGAGGGTAAGGGCGCAGTCACGACCAGTTCTCTTTATTTTTTTCTGGCGCGTCGGCGTGTATGAGTTGAGGGAGGAGAGGAGGACCATCACTTTTAATCACCAATATCTTCAGTGTTAATGGAGCTAGCTTAAAAAAAAGTTTTGGGTGTTGTAACGAGTGATGGAATAACAAGCTATCGTGCACTTTTCCTTACCTCAGTAAATATAATTTCATGATTGCTTCAAGCGTAACAGCACCTACTACACAGAGTTTCATAAATGCAAAGCTCTCTTTCAGAGTAAATGTAAAATTACGTGAAAAACTGTTGAAGCAGTGGAAGTAGTGCATGATGGCAATGATTGCGCAAGTCCTCCTTCAATACTGCTTTTAAAAAAAACATGCTTTATCTTTCAGTGAGGTCAGGGGGTGCTCGACAAGAAAGTAAAAGAGGAAAAAAAAAGGAGAAAATTCAGTGGTCACCACCATCATCATCATCATCAGCCTGACTACACCCACTGCAGGGCAAAGGCCTCTCCCATGTCTCTCCAATTAACCCTGTCCTTTGTCAGCTGCCGCCACTGTATCCCCACAAACTTCTTAATCTCATCCGCCCACCTAACTTTCTGCCATCCCCTGCTACGTTTGCTCCACTAACTGGCAAAAGCTTTGTAAGCAAGTCTCTGCCAAGAGCAGGAATACCACTTCCTCGCATGAATAAAATTACAACCTGCGTGTCCATCTTTCTGCATCGTCGTCTATTGAGCGCTTTTAAAATCCTGTTATACATAACCAATTATCCCAAACCCTGAACCCTGCAGCTGCTGAATTACACAAGCAAATCGAAAGCAATTAAAATCTACCAAGTCAATGTTCACAACAGTTCCTCCACTGCAAATAATATGGTTTTTCACCGGAACAGCGTGCACTAAGACACGGACACGAAGGGAGACACGACACACACGAGCGCTGACTTTCAACTGGTGTTTATTGTTTGGAACGATGCATATATACAGTTCCAACAACACAAGAAAACAAACCATCCATTCATAGATTCATACTCAATTCATGCATGTCACACTGAACAAGGACGATAACAACATGATCATTTTCCCTTCACTAAAAATGCCAATTCTTTAGAACCGATCGATAAAGAGGGGCTACTGACGCATGCGTCTTTAGACCAGGCGATGTGCGCTGCTTCGATTATTTCGCGTGTTAATTGGTCACTGTGTTTACTTAAAATTCATGTGCGAGTGAAGTCAGGGTGGCAAGTTTTGCTTTCACAGTCTCTACAATGGATCCCGAGATGCCCTTTTACTGTGTTATGCACGTTATTATTGTGCTCCTTCAGGCGTTCATTGAGGCATCTCCCCGTCTGACCCACATACAGCTTGCCGCGTGACAAGGGAATGGCATACACTACACCTTCTTCACATGACACGAATCAATTTTCATGCTTGATGTCGCATTCTCTGGGAACGAAATCAGTGTTAACCATTTTGCACACCTTCCCAAGCTTATCCGTGTCTTAGTGCGCACTGTTCCAGTGAAAATGAGTTACCAACTTGCCCAAGCATCTGTTTTAACAAATAATATGGCTTTTATCAATTTTAGAAAAAAAAAAAATGCACGGTAGCTTGGCATACTTAGCAAACCTTGGTTGATGTTCTTTGGTAACTATGACAAACTGACAACTTAAACCAATACTGCAACACTGGCCGCTCCGTGCCAACAAATTCGCAGTCCGAGATTGTGTACTTACTTAAAATAAAGCATTGCACCTACAGCATTTCACTCTGAAACACATCTGACCTCCCGTAACACAAGCAAAAGTTCAAGGGATGCCTGAAAATATAACATCACTTTTCTTTCACGGCGCTGTTTTCTTGACAACCTAAATACCCTATACAGAATATTTCTGCTTCATAGGTCACTCTCTGGAAGACAACTAATAGTTCCTTTTGCAAGTGTTTCAAGCATGTTTCCAATACCTTACTGCTGCATTTAGTAGTGTTATCATAAAGAAAGGAGACCCTTGTATACTACGAATGTGCTATCACAGGTTAAATTTGCTACAGCCATCAACAATGGCCTCTGCAGACAAAGTTGAATTCTGATGCTACAAAGGAAGAAATCAAACCTGTGCACCTTTACCTCGGATGCAATATCCAAGGCAGTTACACTCAGATACAACTCAGGAACGCTAGAGGCTGGCAGCGAAAATTCTAGTTCCTGCAGCCATAAAGGCGCATCTCAAGCTCCTCCCTTGAACAAGTCATCTCAAACAGTACCCACTTCAGTAAATACAAACTAGTTAACACTGCACACATTATGAAATTGCATCACCTCCAAACCTCTACAATTGTCCCAGCTTACTCTTTGGGTAAAGTTAGTCAAAACAACCAGTGCCAAGAGTACAAGCCAACTTGTGTCCAGGCTGTTCTGACCTATCTTACGTGAAAGAACTGCCCACAAATAGATACTGACTTCTCAAAAATTGCCACCGAAAGGCAGCTATCAACAAGCATCGATTACCATGCAAGATGTCCAAGTTGCATGAATGAGGTGACAGACATGTAATCTGCTAGCTAAAAATCACATGTTCCGACAGAAACTGAAGGTATTCAGCAAAGACCAAGGCTCAGTGAATGTTATCAATAAAATAAAACGCAGCCTAAAACGCAGCCTAAAGTACCAACCAGCTGTCATCTACGCTTGAATGTTTCACACAATTTCACATGGATTCCGGAGGCCTTAACCACATAAAATGTCAATGGTACTTGAGAACTCTTGAGAATAACTGCCAATCGATGGCTATAGCTTTGATGTCAGTACAAGATGCACTCGAAGCGCAGCTTGAACTGTTCGTAAGCAATTGAAAACAAGTCACCTGCATTTCAGAGTCAATAACGGGTTAGACCAATAAGCCTGGACGCAAGTTAGCTTTTACAGCAGCCATTTTACATCTACTGAAAACAAGACAGCATTTTCTAGAAGCCACTTCACTCCTCACCACAACAAAGATATCGGGTTTACCAAGCTAACACCACAGACACAACCTGATCAGCACACAGTACATCCGTGTGAAGCCGTTGAGGACTGCACAGTACAACACTGCACAATAATAACTTAAAACAAGCACAACCTATAATAAAAAGAGAAAAAAGCTGCCAACTCAGGCACTATTCGACGACTGCATTACAGATCCCCTTTTTTTCTATTTGTTAAATTTCATGACTTAATTTCGACACTACCGACTAGGTCGCGAAATACCATGCACGCTCGATTTTAAAAGAAAAATTACACTATCTAACATCACCTATATATGGTGTCTCACCCAACATATAACAACATATATACCTCTCTCATTCAACGTTCTTATCATTGGTCATCGTATATAAGGTTGTTTAAAGCATCCTTTTGGCTGCGCGTCCGTTCTCCGTATTGCCACTCCTAGCAGCGTGACGTCAACGCGATACAACGCTCGTGTCCAGCAATTGTGCTGTCACGGCTACAGTAGAACGTACAATTAGGTGGATTAGCAAATTGCTTGCAAAATTAAGGGATGTGGCCACGGCTACGATCGCTAGCACAGGCGCACAGGCATAATCCCAATTGTTGCCTACACCGCAACGTCTGCTGAAGCCGAGATATACGGGCGCCAAGCAGACCTCCGGCCGACTCGGCAAAGGGGCATCGCTGTGCTGCAAGCACACGCATTCTTATTCAGGGCTCCACGAAAACTGGGCAACTCTGCATTTCTGAACAGCTTCGGATGCTCTTTTTGCACATTCAAAGTCATTCTAGCAAAAAGAATTGCGAACAGCGTAAACTGCGTCGCCTGCAGAGACCACAAAGCGAAACTAAAGTGCAGCTCACTTGAACCGCAGCGTAGGCCCCGACTTCGGCACTCGGCGCATCTTTAAACCGGCCCGGTGGATTATGCCTTGTTGGCCATCTCGTCGATGCGGTCGCCGCAAGCTGTCATCTCGATTACAGATGGCATTAACCGGCCGAGAGCAGCGCGCTCAGCTCAAGTTGAACCGCCGCCACCGCCCTACGCCATGTTTCTACGTTCGCTCCATAGACATGGACCTACAATCTACGACCCAAGCTACACATTTCCCGATTCGGCATAGTAAGTGGCGCCTCCTACAGGCGAAATACAAAAGCCATAGTGACCTCCGAGATACCGTGTTCATTTACTGGTTTTTTTCAGTGTTCACCGCTTTGTCACTTGCCTTGGTGCTTGGTGGCATGGCACATACCCACGACGGGGGATTGGCCAGGGTTCAGTGAGGAGAGCCCAAAGAAGGTAAATTGGTGCCAAGCTAATAATAAATAATAATAAATACTTTATTTACTCCCAAGAAAACAATACAAGACGCGGACGCGCCAAAGCCTCAATGACACACCATATGCGTCATCTTCTTCGTTATTTTTTTTTTTTTGAAGCTGCGCGTTCTAAGAAATCCTGACCTAGCTTAAAAGAGTAGGGCACTGCCTCTTGAGTTATCATAGAACAATTCCTTCCTGATCTGCCTTTCGATATAGTTCTACACTATGCTTCTTTTCCATTGAATTAATCCAGTTTTTTACTTCTGTGTTTTTAACCTGTCGTTTAATGCTCTTTCTTTCTCCGTCCTCGTGTCCAGCATACTTACTGGTTAGTGTCCTAGTTCTTTTCCGCCACTGTGAGTCAACGCTCTTTCTGTATAAGTATTTAAATACCTTAGCTGCACACCTGTTACCGACCAATTTTCTTCATGCAGTATTTTACTGTGAGCTTCCCGTGCTTCGAACGATGTCCAGTCCATACCCCCTAGTAATGCCTCGTTTGAGGTTTTGCCGTGGACACCTAGTGCTAATCTTCCAACAGCTCTCTGATTTACTTCTAATCTCGACTGAACTGCCCTTAACACAGAACCGCATTCCCGAATGTAAGCCGCGGCACCATTATTCCTTTCGAAATACCTCTCAGTACTTCATATTTGTTTCACCCTCATATAATGCCCTATGTTTTCATTATCCCGGCATCTCTTTGCCCTTTTCCCCTAAGAGACTTTTCATGATTTTCATGATTTAGCCACATCCCGAGACATTTATATTCGGCCACTCAGGGTATTTCATGGCCTTGTATTGTAAGCACCTGATCAGTTGTATCGTTGAAAATCATCACACCTGATTTAGTTGAGCCAAAACTGAAACCCAGAGCGTCTCCACAACCAATTAACCAGAATTTGCAAATCTCCATGACGCACCTAATTAAGTGACCTCGCGCAGGTAACTTAAAATACCTTGCACAGTACAGACGTCACACCGCAATTGCTCAATGCTCTAGAGAGTCGGGACCAACGTTTTTAGATATACTATAAACTATATACTATACTATACAGCTATACTACAAACGCTGGTCGGGACATCATTCCACACCTCGAAAAAGAAAAACGGAAGAGGACGCAAAAAACATTCACCATGGAAAAACCGCTACCCCATCATAGACAATATGGGGTCATCTTACTTTAGATCATGGTATGAGAAGGGAAATTAGCACATATAAACTCACCCTAGTCTACCCCATTATCCAACAAGGTAAGGTGTGTGTATGATGTGTTCTTTTTTTGATTTCACATGAAGGGGGAAAGCGCGAACGCAGTCCCCCACTACCAAAAATTGCATGCCCCATCTGCCCCAGTTTGGGGTAGTGGCAGGGGTCAGCACGAGCGCAGTGCAATGCCCGCGCCTCTCCCTGGAGGCACCGCCTCGCTGATCACGGTAACCCCGGCACCAGGTAAGTATGCTTTTCGCCGGTCTCGGCAGCCCATCCCACCTGCGGCGACGTCGTCTCCTCCTCCGGTGAGGACTGTCAGAAAAGTCAGAAAAACGCATCTCTCTTTAGCATATTGTGAGTCTATATCAAGGTACAACATAGAAAATGGTACGAACTTTTGAGCTGCTATTTTAAAGAATTTCTTTAACACGTGACTGACTATTACCAGCTTAAAACGTGCTTTAAACAAAGCTTTGATGCCGACTCGAACAAACTGATGGTGGCGCCACTTGAAATGCCTTCCAACTCCTCTACTCGTAGTATTCCTCCATTGCAGTGCACTAAATACACTGCATGTGTAGAACCACTGGAAAACGTGTCGGAGTACCGCAGCTAGCGAAGACGGAGAAACTCCATGAATCCTGCGACAGTCTCGTATTGAGTATCGATTGCTTCGAAGTTGCAGCATTCAAGCGTACTACACATTCCGTTCTTCCATAGCGACCGCAGCCAAGTGCCACGGATGAGAAATCCGACCGCACGTATCAATCAGAGAACTCCTGCGCCGGAGCTGAGGTGATGGAACGTGCGGCAAGATTGTGCGAGCTTTATATGCTAGCAACACCAATGAATCCGCACCACCGTGATCCGCAAAGGCTTTCGTAAGTTGTATACAGTCCGACCGCGGTTGTGCATGGTCTCGGTACGCGTCAAATGCTCAAATTCTGTTCGACCAACGCCTCATTTTTTTTTTCTTTCAGTAGCACGAGTAACCAAATAAACATTTCGTGGACATAACATCGACGCTCAAAAGTGTGGTCTCGAGACGTTTGAAAGCGCAACCTTCGTTGTTACCAAAATTGAAACGATTTTAATTTCATGGGCCCGCGTATATAACAGCACGCCGCGGATTCGCTACGCCAACTTTCGAAAGTATTTGTCATGTGACCACTCAAATTACCTTTTTTTTAAGGCATTTAATGCCTCACACTGTCGTTAGCAGCCGCGTCGTTGTATCCGCGTTTCGGTTACGTACATGGGCATATGCCAATCATTACTTAATCGATGGCGTTCGAATGATATCGGAACGCGATTTGAGGCATTCCATGATAATTGCATGATAATTAATAACTAATTGAGTAATAGATCAATTAGCCTAATTAACCTTTCTAGTCAGACCAGATAATAAAACCGAGTTAATCGAACCAGGGTCTCCGGAGTGGAGACGAGCACGCTAACCACTCCGCTATGCCAGCTCGGTGGTTTGGAATGAACAAAGCGTCTAGTGAATAGGGTGTCTTCATTCACTCCCATCTTCTTCCCTTCCCATTACAGCGAAGTTCAGGTGTCCAACGAGATATGCCAGACAGATACATTTCCTTTCCTCTAAAACCAATTGACCGACTAGCAAGACGTACAGACGAACAAGAGATGGCGTTCTGTGGACTCCCTGGCAGCGTTGCAAGACGCTGTCGCGTTCCACTCGACACAAACCGCACTTTAGGTCATCAAAGTGCCACCTGAATTTTTTTTTTTTTGAGTTACAGCCAGGCCCTTGATTGCTACCTAACCACATGATGCTGCGATATGATTTTGTTAGAGTGCATAATTCTTTCACATTTCCGCTAACTTGCAAATAAGTCGCTTTTAACAGAATGAAGTTGTCAAAACTGTTCAAAACAGAAGCACTGGATGTTGCTAATACTGTGTATACCTACTATTGCGGTAATAAACGCGCAGTAGAATGCTTCTCTCGTCAACACGGGTGGATTGTACAAGCTCAAATTTAGCACAGGGATGGCAATTGGTTGGCAGAATTGTTTCATGCCACATTTGTTTGGGTTACTTGCTTGAATCGATAAAAAAAGTCGCATATTCGCATCGACTGCGGTGACAAGGAAATCAAACCGTTCTCTCAGCGATCGCACTGGTGGCGCCATCTCGTTTGTCGACCGTGAAGAATCGGCAGAGAGGGGGTTTTGCGGGGTGTTCGAAGTTTATTTTGAAGACTGTCCTTGTGTTATGGACCTCAGGAACATAAACACTTGAGTGGAGTGGGGTCGTGCGGGGACCCTGGGGCGTGCCCCGAATTCCTGTTGTAATAAAGTTTTCTCTCTCTCTCTCCTTCACCGAAGGCTTGAAATTTAGTGGAGTTCTGGTGAAGCTAAGAACGTTGTGATCATCGATAAAGCAGATGAAAAAAATTACCGAAGACACTTTGGAAATTCTAAAGTGTGCTTGGCGAAAGCCTTGTGGTCAACCCATCACCCCTTTCCCGAACCGCTTGGCGCGTGGTGGGCTTCCCACATGTGCGGTTTTTATTGTCTTAGGTGACTGCAGTCTATTTTGATTGCAATGTTTTAGAGCGAGCTCTTTGGCGCCCGTTTCACGGCGTCGCCGTTGTCCGTTCCGCGTTCATTGTGTTGATTGGAGCGTTGACGTTTACGATCATTTTAAGGAAAGGAAGCGGTCATGACTGGCCCCCTCGGTCAGTGGACGCCTCTGAATCGCGCTTGTGTTGCTGTTGCGGCTGCAAGAGCCGTTGCCTAGCAACCGTCGCGGTGGACACCAGAACCGCACCGTACAAGAAGGGAGGCAGGAGTGAAAGAAGAAAGATAAAGAGGAGTCGTAGTGCAGAAAATGAAAATTCTATTTGAGAAAAGGATATTACGCAGTAACTGTCTCGCATCTCTCGGTCGACACCCGTCATCCGTTTGCAGAGGAAGGGAGGAACACAAAGAGGGCCCGTAGTGAAGAAAATGAATTAGAGGAAAGGAAATACGGGGGAGGTTGCCCCGCTGCGCGGAGGAGAGGCCACAGTTGGCCCGATTCCAGCGCAAGGACGGACACCGCGAGCACGAGCTATTAGCCTTTTGCAAAACAAACCAACCCCCACCTCCCGTGCCGAATCTCCACGGCCGACAAACGAGATGGCGCCACCAATGCGATGGCTGACACAGCGGCGGCTTAAATAAATGCTCGACTTCTGATCGAATCAGTACTTCTCAAAACAAACGTGGTATAAACATATTCTGCCGACGAAGTGCTATTTGTGCGCGAAATTTGAGCTCGAACAATTCGCCCGTTTAGTATGCTTCTGCGACGCGCGTTTATGTGCGCAACACGTTGTACGTTCAGACTTCAAAAATGTTGCCAATCCGGTGAAAGTAAAAAGCTACTAAGCATTAGTAAAATGAAAGGATTATCGCGCGGCACGCGAGCAAAGTGTGCATATCTGACTGAGCACAACAACTCTCCAGTGTGTATAATGTGTTCTTATTTTGGATTTCGTAATGAGGGGGAAAGCGCGAACGCAGTCCCCCACTACCAAAAATTGCATGCCCCATCTGCCCCAGTTTGGGGTAGTGGCAGGGGTCAGCACGAGCGCAGTGCAATGCCCGCGCCTCTCCCTGGAGGCACCGCCTCGCTGATCACGGTAACCCCGGCACCAGGTAAGTATGCTTCTCGCCGGTCTCGGCAGCCCACCCCACCTGCGGCGACGTCGTCTCCTCCTCCGGTGAGGACCGTCAGAAAAGTCAGACAAACGCATCTCTCTACAGATATTGCGAGTCTATATCAAGGTAAAACACAGCAAATAGTACGAACTTTTCAGCTGTTAATGTTAAAAATTTCTTAAAAAATACGACTGCTTAAAAACCGCTTAAAATGAGCTCTAAACATCGCTTTTGCGCAGACTCGAACCTCAATGACACTGACTGATAGACGTTATGGTTAACTGGTGGTGGCGCCACATGAAACGCCGCCTCTCTCTTAACATTTGTCCATTCAACGTTTCAACGTTCCATCGCACGCGCATGCACGCGTTTGTCCCACGCGTGCACTCACGTTGAACGCCTGCGCGTTGAACTCGGCACGTTTCAAACAAGCTACCTACTGGCCATAATGAGATGAAACCGGTGATCTTGTGTTAGAGCCTGAAGAGTTTTTCTGCTGCTAATAACTGACTTGTTTGTGAAAGTATCGTGACAATGGCTGGTGTACTCATCAGCGAAGCGGAAAAGACGTACATTGTGCACGGTATACAAGAAGATCTGCGCTGCGACGGTCGCAGCTGTTTAGAGTACCGATATCTGGAACTCGAGACCGGCATCGTGTCAAACTGCAGTGGTTCGTCGCATGTTCGACTGGCAAGTACTGACATCTTGGTTGGCATCAAGGCTGAACTCGATGCTCCTGATCCGACCTCGCCCGAGCAAGGCCGCATAGAGTTTTTCGTCGACTGCACTGCTAATGCTGATCCTGAATTTGAAGGCAGGGGCGGAGAAGAGGTTGCCACTAAGATCAGGTCGGCCTTGGCTCAAACTTTTGGCTCTCCAAGGTGCCTTGACCTGAAGTCTTTGTCAGTTGTTCCCGGTCAACAAGCCTGGGTTCTCTATGTGGACGTGTTGATTTTGGAATGTGGAGGAAGCTTGGTTGATGCTGTGTCCGTGGCAGTCAAGGCAGCTTTGTTTGACCTCAAGATTCCAAAAGTTTCAGTCACCGTGGATGAAAATGGGGAACCAGAGATTGAGGTTTCAGATGACCCGTATGACGTCAGCAAGCTGAGTGTCGCCAACGTGCCTTGCTTCATAACACTTTCCAAGATTGGCCAACAGTTTGTGCTGGATGCGACGCAAGAGGAAGAAGCCTGTGCCGTGGGTTCGCTAGCTATGGCTGTGACAGGGGCTGGGCAGGTTGTCAGTCTCTTCAAAGGCGGCACTGGAAGCCTCCATCCCGAAAATGTAATGGACATTATTGAGGTGGGGAGAGATGTTGGGATTGCTCTTAATGCTGCAGTCATGAAAAATTTGGAGTTGGAAACCAGTTCGAAGAGAGAAAAGAAGGGATTCCTTCTGTAGCACGCAAATACTGTCTGCTGCATTGATTGGCACATTATTAATAAACACCGTGGCTTCAGCAAAGATATTCCTAGTCTCTGTTACAATTCAAGTCACTTTACTATAGATGGGTTCTACTGCTACCATTTCACACCTTACCTTCCTTCTGACATTCAAACCGGACCTCAAGTTATCCCACAGATACAGCAATATGGACTGCCATGACTGCTGTTATAATGCCTCAGTGCTACCTGGGAATGTAAACGAAAACTTCACAGGACAGTAATTAATTGACTACACAACAGCTCTCTCTAAAGACTACACCAGTTTCCTCTTCGACAGCCACTCAAGTATGAATGTGAGCACCACGCGAGAAATTGTGTAACCATAAACAATGGCCAAGTTCGTAGCATGAAACAAATGATGCAGCTATCGGTGCAAATTTTGCAGAACCAGCAGCATCACAAATCGGAATCCAAGGAACTGTACAATATACCCTTCACAACTGGCATCGCAGCTACACAAAATTGTTGCAGGAGTTGAAGGCAGCATTAGGATCTTTGTAGCAGAATTATTGGGAGATTCTAAGTTGGCCCGATCCGCTAACTTATAAAGAGACCTCCAGCGCCTTGGTCACTTTGGTGCTAGTCTTCTTCGGGCTTACATGGACACCGAAAACTGCTCATCATTTTGTCTTTGAGCACTGAGGTACGGTACTTTTCTCATGCTATCAAATATATTTGTTCAGTGAGCCACTAGTACTGGTTTATTCTGAAACAGAAGGAACAGATTGAGATCCTACATATGAAGTTCTGACGTTTTAGGAACCTTGAAAGCTACGTGCATGGCACCTGTTGAGCCAAGATAATTTAGGAGGTGTATATTTCAACCAAGTAGGCACGCATGCCTAGGAGGGGAAGTGGGTGGCAACATATGAAAAAAAAAAGGCTCAAGATCGCCACTAACTATAATCGGTTAGAATCTTGTAATGTTTCTCTGAGCACAACATGCAGTTCCTTGGCCTAGCGAACTTAAGACCGTGCACTTCATTGCTACACACACAGCAAACTCTCTGTTCAACACTTCTCACGACAGTGCCGCTGCAGAGACAGAATATTCTAAGATCACCTGCTCGTGCCTGAACTATTAAACTATTCATTTGAACACATCTGTAGGTCATATTAGTGCATAGATGGTTTTGCCAGTAGCCTCTGCTTCCTCACTGAGAAGTTAGTTTCCTTGCCAAGTACCAAAAAAAAAAAGCGTTTTCTCCAACCCTCTCGTCTCGTCTACTCTAACGAAGGCACAATTTGCAACTTTAATAGATTTTAAAAACTTCACTCAACACAACTTTCGCCAAGGTATTCTTGTCTGGAATGCAACAAACAGCAAATACATATTGAACAAGATTTTTAGAGGTGTGGGCTTTGTTGACATGAAATGTTTGCCCAAAAATGCTTGTGCACTGTCTTGTAATACAAACAACCATATTTTCCCCAAGTGATACTTCTGAAGCTTTCAAACACCGCTTGCAATGCTGCAAATTCCCACAGAGTCATGACATAATCATTCATCCTCCAACTCTCAATGATGTCTGTAATAAATTTCTAAGAGTAAGCAATCATAATTGTGCATGACGCCAACTAAAGCTGCATGCTTCGCATTACTTTAATACTATTAATAGTGGCTACGTTAGCTCTAAGGTTAGGCTGGTTAGTGTTCGGTTGAATTTATGGTTCTGTTAGGTACAATTCAACATTTGTGAGCTGGTTGTAGCCCAAAACAGGAGCTAATCTGGATGCTGTGTATAAGATTCGGGGAAGTACTGAACAAGCTTTTGTAGCTATATTTCTGCAGTAACAGTTACGAGCACATATGGCCAATATAGAATGCTTAAGTATCATGCTGTTGCATTGGTACAGCACTTAATGACCCCTCAGTTTTTTTAAGTGGAACTGCGTAACAGGTTTTGTTCGAAGCAGAAATGCCACTCTAGTCGAAGAGGTAGCCAATTTTTTTTTTTAATAACAAGTTTTGAATTTGATACTTGGTGACATGACACAGCCATGAGCAATGGTTAACACATCTTGTGATGTAAAGTTTTTAACAGTGAAGATATAATACAATGGATAGGTTTACTGCTTCAAGTGCACATTATCTGGCTTCCTCGTTGACTAAAGCCATACACTAACCTCGCAGCCTCGTGCACCAGTCTGTCATTTTTCATTACTGAGGCATTCAGAACTGCCTGTCTACATCGCTCATTGATGGGAGATGTGTGTGTTTCTATGGAGACAAAACACTAAAGGTGCCGTTCACTGGCATTGTACAGCGCACAGATAACAGTGGGATGTGACAGTACTTGCTACGATTATCATGGGGCCTTAATACTCTATGGGCTCATTTTTGTTCTGCTCACGTGAAATCCAAGACACAAGCACTAAGAACCTTCCTGTCTGCCAAGAACAATGGTGGAATTTCACACCCAACGTTTTATACATTTGGTTTATGGGGTTTTTTAACGTCCCAAAGCGACTCGGGCTATGAGGGACTCCGTAGTGAAGGGCTCCGGAAATTTCGACCACCTGGGGTTCTTTAACGTACACTGACATCGCACACTACACGGGCCTCTAGAATTTCTCCTCCAAAGAAATTCCAGCTGCCGCGGCCGGGATCGAACCCGCGTCTTTTGGGTCAGCAGCCGAGCACCATAACCACTGAGCCACCGCGGCGGCACGTTTTATACAGCATGGTAAGGGCATGTTGATGAGATGCGAGCCGATGTTACTTTTATATCCACACTGCCAAATGGGTAGCCTTCAGGATCTTTTTCCCAGCACTGAAAGGCTTGGTGAGAAAGCTTTATGTCTCTGCAATCACCAATACAGCACTCCCATGATCTGCGGGCCTTTCAGTTCCGCACTGCCGTGCAACGAACAGCCGGCTGAAGCAACATCTGTTAAGCTGCTTACAGCTAGTGCTGACCTTCTCTGCATAATGTAGCATCGTGACGTGTATTTCAAGTAGGTGCCTGCATGCTGGTGTACCTCAGTACGGTATAACTAAGGCCACTCTTGATCTGCTTCATGCTAGATAAAGCACCTCAGCCACGGCTTTTTAGGTCGGGGGGTTGCGGGGGTTGTCGGACCCCCGCAATATTGACAACAAATCCGAGATCCTCTGCGCTAGAATGTAGATACTGCATGAATACGAAGCAGGCAACCATTTTTTATTCCTCTTCTTAGTGGTGGTCAGAACGTTATTTCTCTATTGTTTCGAACATTTCACTGATTTTTAGTAAGAATCATTCAATTGTTTTCTAAAACCCGAGACAGAGAAAAGTAAGAACACAGCAGCACTACACAGAGGCTGGAAGAAAAAGATGGTCGGTTGGTTTATGGGGTTTAACGTCCCAAAGCGACTAAGGCTATGAGAGACGCCGTAGTGGAGGGCTCCGGAAAAAGAGAAACCCGTGTCCTCGCACCACGAGTCAGTCCAGAACTGGGCACTCAGCTCCAAGGCTTCGGAACAACGAGCACACTGGTAGAGCATGGGGATCGCTTGTTTCTCGTCTGTGTCATAAATTGAACAGCGACCTTTGAAAATGATTTATCCCCTTTTGTATAAAATGACGTGTAAAACAGGCCACCAGCTGCTCTCTTTCTCTCCATCTTTATTTCCTTCTCCACCAGTGCTCAGATCACTAAACACCCCTCTTCGATGACGCCAGGCTTTAAGCACCGCAACTTTGTGTGACGTAAGCCAGCGACGAATTCCTTTGTTAAAGTAGAAGGACTGGCTATGTTGGTCATTGTAGCCTGAATGCATTTTGTCAGCACATTTCAAAAAGAAACAGGACAGAATAGAGGTCACTCACAGGACGAACACTGAACTTCAACTGACCATTGAACTTCAACTTTGATCATAGGTCTCCGCAGAGGAGAAAATGGACATAACTTTTTTCTGCATTCAAAAAAAGAACAGCAAAGCAGGAATAGTGCAGTACCAGGAGAGGGAACCAACAGATAACTCCACAGAATCACCACGGCACACGTGTCATGCTGGTTTTTAGGAACCAGATTTCTTTTGATGATAGGAGTACTGAGGCAGTGCTTGCATATTTCTCGTCTTCATTCTGCGTTTACAATGCCTAAAAAATTTCTCCGCTATTCTGCTCCTTAAAGCTTTGCAAAACATGTGTGGCTGAACGTGGGAGTACAGGATGGTCAGCAAGGGCTGGGGCAGTGGCGACAGTGATCGGCCAAGCTGCCATGCGGTACCTATCACAAAACTGCTGTGTGTCGCTCTCTCAATCTGTTGTCAAGACATCACCGCCTGTCCAGTGTAGCTTCTTCCACAGGACAGAGGTATTTTGTATGCAACATCCGTTCTGCAGGGAACGAAGTGGGTTTTGTGTTTCTTGATGCACGCAGTGCCAATTTTAAGCCGGTTGACCATGGGGCAAAGTCGGGAGCACTTTTCAGGGGCAGAGAATACCACAGGAATGCCACAGTTTCCTGCAACCTTCTTTAGGCAATGGGAGATACCATGGATATAAGGAACGGCGACAGGCCTCACAATCGGGCATCCTGATGGAAACAACTTTATTACAAAATAAAATTTTAAAATCTTCCAGGGTGGTCCCCTACTGGTCCAGGAGTCCACGGGCTTGTGCTTCACATAAAGCCCGATCCATCAGCCATTTCTGGCCGTTGGGCTGAGCGGTCCGTAAAGCAGCCTCCCAGGAAGAATGAGTGGGATAGGGGGTACTGCCTTTGGGGAAGGACATTCCCAAAGGTAGTGGAAAAGTGTGGATCTGGGCACGCCACAGGTGTTACAGTCAGGAGGAACGGTGGGGTGGAAGCATGAGAGACGGTGGGGGGAAATAAAACAGCCTGTCTGTAATTGTGCATCCTGATTGCCCCCCACTCCCAAGAGCTATGTTCCCTAATCTTCACCTCTCATAGAAGCGTTTCAGCCAAGAAGTTTTTTGGGGTTGCCTGCAGCTTTAGGTGCTCAAATTTGGCACTTGACAAAATGCGCTGACAAAATGCATTTGAGTGAAAAGTTCTTGCACAGTTCATACTTTCCCATGGAAGTAGATGTCGCCTAACAGTGCAACGGCTTTGCAGTTTACAAGCAAAATACTCCACGAGCAGTTGCCTGTTCCTGCAGTGACACAGCACAGCCCTAATACAATAAATCTGCAGCAAGAAACCCATTAGCAGATTCATGCAACACAACTCGTGATGAACAGTCAAGGGTGTGAGACGAAGGACTCATTAGGATTTTTTCATGTATATCCTTAAGACCCCTCATCTTCTTAACCATGATTACCAAGGTCTTGGTTACGTCACTGGAGTACACAGCCAAGTAATTTCGATGTGCGCGCTACAGCACAACTACAATCTTCATGGTTTGGTTTGGTTTATTGGGGTTTAACGTCCCGAAGCAACTCAGGCTATGAGGGACGCCGTAGTGAAGGGCTCCGGGAATTTAGACCACCTGGGGTTCTTTAACGTGCACTGACATCGCACACGGGCCTCTAGAATTTCGCCTCCATCGAAATTCAGCCGCCGCGGCCGGGATCGAACCCGCGTCTTTCGGGCCAGCAGCCGAGTGCCGTAACCACTGAGCCACCGCGGCGGGTTACAATCTTCATGGTTCGGGCAGTCTCGATGCCATAGGCAGTATAAAAGGGCTCTTGTCCTCCCCGTTCGACCACGTCCTACGTGGGATCTGCGGTATAACGCGACATTCCACGTACGCCACTATGGTCAGGAGTGGCGCCGGTGGACACGCTTAGCTCTTAGCGACTGCACACAACACAAACACAGCGTCGTATGTGACATGCGCGGAAGTCGTGGGTAGGTTCGGATTCCACCGGCGGCATGCAGCTTTTTTTTTTTTTACTTTCTGCAAAACATCTCCCAGAATGGTTGGTTTGGTTAACGGGGTTTAACGTCCCAAAGCGACTAAGGCTAGCTATGAGAGACGCCGTAGTGGAGGGCTCCGGAAATTTCGACCACCTGGGGTTCTTCAACGTGCACTGATATCGCACAGTACACGGGCCTCTAGAATTTCTCCTCCAAAGAAATTCAAGCCGCCGCGGCCGGGATCGAACCCGCGTCTTTTGGGTCAGCAGCCGAGCACCATAACCGCTGAGCCACCGCGGCGGCTCTCCCAGAATGATTGCACAAATATTACGGAACTACTGCGCAACAACATAAAAAAAAAGTGACTCCCTGCATGATTTCCACGTATGTTGCATTATTTCAAGCCAACTCCTGATGCGCACTCGCCCGCAGCAAGCTCAATCGAACGGCCCGCGGGTACTGCTCAAAAATGCCACGGTGCATAGAACCTAGAACAGTGCTCTATCTGTAGCTCCCGTACCAGAGCTCTAGCCTTATGACAAATTATGACACGCATCGAGACGAAATTCTCCCTAACTAACAAGCTGCGCTGTACAGTACATGCACAAACCCTTCACTTACGACCACAGCGGTTGTCTTGAGGCTTTCCGGAACAGCGCGCGGAACAAGCAGCGCCCGATGCCGAACTTCTATGGGGGTGTTGCATACGCGCGCATATTCAGTATCCATCCAAGGTTGCGGCGCACTCACAGCGTCCAGTGTTTTCACGACAGGCGCATCTCATCACGAAACGAAACCATACGCAGCAACAACGCGCACACCTTCGCGGGTCGAGCGGTCAAGCCCAGAGCGCTCCTTCGGACAGTGGCGAGTCCAACACTGCCGCGTAGTCACCTGCGCAATCTCCGAACAGGTGCTTGAAAGAACTGTGCCATTAACTCAAATGATGAGTGAATAATGTCCGGCCGAGTTCGACAAATCAACCCGCCATTATCAGCGTCCGCTCCTTTCCCGCGCCAGCTGCGCGACTCACCGCGCACCCCAATATTTACCAACGTCGCGTCACCTGCGACAGCAAAGTAAACTGTCGAGACTCCTTCGAGAGCTAAATCGCGCAGTAGTTAGTTGTTTTCCGCTCGCATAGGCGGCGCGAACGTCTCTTTCTCCAGATGTTGGTCACGGAAGCGAGCCGATTTCGCAACGCAGTTGTCGCGACTCATCTTGCCTCGGAGTGAATTCGTGTGGAAACAAGCGCCACCTTTAATGGCTTCACGTTACGCTATCCAGCGTGATCACATGGTGGTGACTTCGCATGCCACGTAGTAGAAGGTATTAAGAGCAGTGAGTAAGGTGATCGCGCGCGTCCTCCAAGGTCATGCAACCTTTTATACAGAAAAGGCCTGTACAAGACGGCCTTGCCAAAAACAGTTCACAGCACGCACGGAAAATTTGTTGCACACGCTTTATTGCAGTGGATGGCACCTTTTGCCAGCAGAATAACACACATTGTTCTTAGCTTTGTGCAAAATGGTAGGGACTTCTGCAAGGCTCGACCTAGCTCAACTACACTCTCTCGGCCAACAATGGTGCCAACAGCAAATACTGCTCCCAATGCTGCTTATTACAAAACAGTTTGCACACTACTGGTGCACTCAAAACACGTCAAAAGTGCAGGCACATGTTTACGTGATAGACACACACCCAAGGCACGTGCGAAAACGACTAATTTAGACAAAACGTTTGATTTGGCGCTCACATAACAAGGTTTGTTGCAGCAGTGCAAAATGTGCCACATGCAGACTGCAGAAGTGTCTATGTGAAAAAAAGAACATTGCACATTTTCAGTCAATGAATCGTAACTATAACCTCGTTTACATGAACCCGACAGCGGCGGGGTCGAGTCAGGGGATCGAGTTGAGCAAGGTCAGCTCAACTCGACGACTGCGTGATTACATGAATTCGATTTTAGCCAGTAGAGACCGGTTCAACTGAAGCGACACGAAGTGTCATGCAGCGCAGCGGGAAAGGGCAATGGCAGACTCCAAGATTGTGACATCGCACTGCTGTCTCGCAGGCGCAATGGCGCAAGTGAACACCAGGCTCACATTTATCCTCTCCCCTCCCGTTAACCCGACTCTTCGACTCTATGCCTTTAGAAAGGCGGGTCAAGCAATTTAACCTACCCCCTGCAGGCGAGTTAACTCGAGAGTTAACAGGGCAAGTTAACAGGGCTTACATGAACCCGACAACTGGTTTTTTAACAAGCAAACTCGACTCGACTCTATCGAGTTCATGTAAACAGGCCTTATGTGTAACGTGAACCATTAAACAACCGGGTGGCACGAAACTTGCAACTTTTGTGAGCAACTTGTTGAATATGCAGTGAGGCATACGAGTGCAAATAATATTGGGGGAGAAAAAAAAGGAGGGGGGGGGGACCTTTGGCCGGCTTTTTTTTGGGGGGGTCTGCCGCTCTCTCAAAATACAACGCCTGCATGGCGCTGAAGGACAGTCAACACCGGTTTGGCAACGTTTCATGGCAGTAAAACAGAAATAAACCACAAAATTCAGAGCAGCAGAGGTTGGAAAGCGTTAGTATGGCAATCATTCTGCAAATGAGAACAACTTATACTTGCTGACGAAACACTTGGAACGTAGCAAATGGCATTCCAAGGTTGTACAAGCTAGATCAGATGAAATATTAGGAAGACAACGGCTGGCTCCTGAAGAAGAAAGGCTCTCAGATGCCACACCGGTCTTGCATAGTGTGCTTTACAGCAAGCATTGTAGTACTACGTACACTAGTATCCTCTTACAAAAGTTGAGCGTGGAATACCAGGTTTCTGCACGGCATAGGAGTCGACTGGCATCCCCGACCTCAAGAGGCTGCAACGCTATCAAAATATCTATTCCTTCATGTCTTCCCAGGCATCAAAGCAGTTTTTGTATGCTTTAGGCTTCAAGTGGCAAAACCATCGATTAGGTATGCCACAACAAACGCCCAAACCATTTTTCTGACAATGTGAACCTGCATCGTCGCATGGTAAACGTGGCTAACAAAGAAAATAAAGAGGGTCCCAGTTAAATTAAAACTGAGGTAATTCATACACAAAAAACACAAGAACAAGCAGGAGGAAAAAAAAAAAAAGGATATGGACCGGAAAGAAATCACAGGCCGAGTAGACTCACTGCGAAACAAGACAACAAAAACATAAGCAAGAAAAACAGCGCCTCCTTATGTACACTGAGAGTGGAAATAATGCTCTCATCTACCTTCCGTTTCTCATGATCTCCAAAAAGAAAAACAAAGCGGCCAGTGGCAACATGCCACGAAGGGAGTCCCGTCTATCGCTTATTCCATTCACTGGTTTTCGTTCGCAATCACAGGTTCAGTGTGAACGATATTCAGGTCATTTGCAGGTTTACTGGCCAACAGCCTCAATGAAACACTCGTCACTACGCATTCAGTCAGTCAGCAAACAATCAGCAAATTTAACACTGCTTTTCAAAAGATTCCTGAAGATTAACACACCATCACACATACACTGTGTAAATTTTAAGTAGCTCACTGTGGCCTTAATGTTGAGCCTTAACACAGACTTGCACAGCACACAACCAGCCAGCAACGGCAAACTTTGATCGTTGCAACACCACACCAACATTCGTAATCACAGACTGTCAAAAAGTACATGGTCATCAATGACGCAACGTTTTCGCAAAGAATCAAAACTATGTCTATTCCATGTGAACCAATAAGTAAGAGCCCATTCACAGGCGTGACAGCAGAGACCAACACAATTGGCTAAGAATTTCGTCTCAGCTTTTCGGAAGACGTGCTCCAATAGCATCGACTTTCTTGCGGTACTTTTACTGAACTAATCCTGTCAACGATAACCGTCAAGTTTTTCGTACAATCAACAAGTCGCAAGGAAACCTGTAACCATTTTTGGAGCTCGACGCAGCTGTTTCAACAACGACCCACAACCTTCAACCTGACACGATTTAAAATGAACTGGCAATGATGACATCACTGGAAACTAGTGCCACCTTGTGGCAGATATTCAGTTTTTCCCCCATTCCGGTTCTCATCACTGGTTACACATACGGAAGCACTGTCACCAATGCGAGCCGAAGGAACCTACCACATACGCCCCAGCTTTACACAATGCGTGAAAGGCAATAAGAAACAAACTCATCCAGAACCTAACTGCGTAATAAGCCTCGCAACAAGTGCGCATGTTGCCACTGGCCGGGGCAGCCAAAATCGCGGAGAGGCGCAGTCCGGAGCGGTCGCACTCTGTCGTATACGGTCGACGGCGGAAGAGGAGCGAGAGGACGACGGAGGGAAGTCCATGTCTAGTCCCAGTCCTTCTTGATCTCGAAGGTCCACTCCCACTTCAGGTGCTCGTGCTTGTCGTCGTCGGTGAAGAGCGACTTGACGGTGTACTGGCCGCGGGCGAGCATGCCAGCCGGCATGTCCTCCTGGGGTGTCGTGAACGACTGGATCTCCTTCTTGGGCGCGTACGAGCCCACCATCTGGTTCATCTTCTCCACTGCACATGTTGCACGGAGGGAGAGATTGGACAATGATCAGAGCAGTTTTGTGCACACACAACCGTTTACCGCACAGTTCTGAGCCTAGTTAAGTGTCTCAGATAAGCAGAACAGAAACTGCATGAACTAGTGTTAGACACAATGGAAAATGCCAAATATTATTTATTTATTTATTTATGGCATGCTGCAGGCTGTGAGGCCCAAGCAGGAGTGGATACAGAAACAGACCAGAAATTGAGCAATAATAGCAAAGTGCAAACAGAACACGAGCAGCGTGAAATGAATGACATGGAAGAGAAAAAGAAACTAACAAAACAAACTAACAATGGTCACTTATCAGGTCAAGAGACCGTACACACAAAGCTGGTAAGCTGTTACAGTAATCGATGGTTTGAGGAAAGAAAGAGTGCTGAAATAAGTTAATCTTTGCAAAGTACGGGGTCAGAGAAAGGGGGTGAGAGTGTCTGGTTTGTCTGGTATTCTGTAGATTAAGATACGGCGAAGAAAACGACATGGCTGCTGATGAACAACTTGGCTGTTCCCTTTTAAGTCCTAGATTTTTCCTGCACAATTCATTACATCTCTACTCGGGTAAATACACCACCACTTGTAGATGCATCTTTTTTGCGCCAATTAAAAACCCTTTTTTGCTTCTACTTAATCAGGCATCTGGCAGTGGCAGAAATAGTTCTGTGCAATGTCTATGCAATTGTGCAATGCGAACCACGTGATGAGAATAGATTTTGCAATCCCCCAACCAGGACAGCCAAGGCTGCATGGCATGTTTCATACAGGGCTCAGCTTGGAAATGTGGACTGCTGGCTTCCTTCGTATGTTTAGTCAGGAACAAAAGGAAGAAAGTCTCAGCAATAGAGCCACATACAACACAAGCTTTCACTGCCTGGCAGTCTTGAGAAGGGATCGCCTTATATTCTTAGGTCTGGTAAGGAAACCTATGCACATTATTAATGTGAAAATTATGCGAGATGAATGTAATTTCTCATTAAAAACAACAATAATAAAGTAGAACCCTGCTACTGCTTTCTTATGGACCAGGCGGCAAAAACAGTACATACGAGCTGGAAAACACGGTAGCCAAACACACAGAAAACCAAAGCTGTAGCAGTGGACTTAGCTCGCGTTCATTTCTGTTTCATGAGAAAGCCTTACATCGGTGTCTCCTGCAATTTTTATCATTTGCTGCCGCAGGCAACACCCTCTAAAATTTCCTAGACTTTTTGGCTCTTGTGAGTGTCGGCCATGACAGTTCTGCATGCATTGCAACGCCGTGCGATGGCTCTCCGCCACTTTGCACCAGACTGGCTACTTTACGACTCCGCACGTTGAATGGGAAATTTCAGGCTGGCTCCCTGGCTACTTTGAACTTTTATTTCAGCGCGTTTACCAGTTTTCTAATGGGTACAAGACTTCCCCCCGCCTGGTGCTTGGCTCTTCTAGGGTGAAATGTTGACGGGCCAGTGATCCGTTCCGCCGTCAAGCGACCCTAAATCCGCCTCATGCGGTAAAAACCACCTGTTGTGGTGGCGGAAGCACGTGCACGTACTCCTCACCGACAGGGATGGTGCACATCGAGGCACCCGAAGCCATGCACGAAGATGCAGCCATGTGGACGGCATAAAGCCACGCAACACTAGAACACGAGAAGAAGAATACGCTTGGGCAGCCCAAGGCGACAGAGCTTCTGTTTTATGCCTTCAGCATGCAGACACTGCTGCCTACTATGGAAAAGCAAAGCCTATGTTCCGAGAATGGCCAAGGGACGAGAAACTTGGGTGTACGCTAATGAGCGTACACCCATTACAAACTCTCTTATTAAAAATCTACTCCACTTTAGTGCATTCCCTTCAACATTACGCCAACACTGCTACCACTTCAAATTGATCAATTCATTATCACCCTACCATATGCTAGCCATCCTCCTGGTTAGCTCTGATGGTAGACCGATTATCATGAAAAGGAGGTGGTCCCAGTTTCCAACCCCAGACTATAACGAATTTTTCTTCAACTACAATGTTTCCGTGAAAGGTCTTGGTTTATTGAGGTTTAACGTCCCAAAGCGACTCAGGCTATGAGGGACACCGTAGTGACGAGCTCCGGAAATTTCGTCCATCTGGGGTTGTTTAATGTGCACTGACATCGCACAGTACACGGGCATCTAGAATTTCGCCTCCATAGAAATTCGACCGCCGCGGCCGGGATCGAACCCGCGTCTTTCGGCACCCTCTAGTCCAGCCTTGACCCAATCAAGTGGTGGGTGGTGATCGTGGACATAGGTGGCAAAACCATTGCCAACGAACATGGGAAAATCCCTGCCCCCATCTAACTCTCTGGAAGCAAGCAATATTGCGACTAAGCATGAAGTGCTTGCAATAATCTTGCAGGCAATGGTGATCTGAGAACAATTTTCACTGCTCTTGAAGAAAACTCGCCACCTTGGGTTTGGTTTTATGCAATGGTTTAACATCAAAATGGCAAGATTAAAAGAACCAACCAGTGGACTAGGCAATGTGCATGATGGGTCTATTCTGTGAACCATCGACAACTTGCACTGGTGGGAAACCGCACAGACCACATGACTAGTCTTGAGCACAACAACGCCTATGGTATCCCACCTGTTGTGCCAAGCTTCAAAACCAAAATGAAATGGACGTCACATGTGGAAATCTGATGTAATCCCAGCTACCCTTATAGCCTTAAGGAAAAAAAAAAAAAAAAGCTTCCTCACAACTGCATAAACGCGAAGGACGGACTTATGGCTGAGAAAATGCAATTTAAATTTCAAATTTTGCCCACCAACTGATTCAAACTCATGACGTGTACGCCGAAATGGACTACATGATCACTGTTTTGAAGTGAACAGCGATGTAGCTTAGCCCCTGGCATCTGCGCCCAAAGTTTGGTGTCAACGCGCGCATTTTAGTTGTGAAACTGGCCAATGATAACGACACCTGTATTTTTTTCCCCTCTATTTCCGGCTTATTTCCGCCACTGCTTATGGCGAGAGTGGTTTTTATTTTTGTGTGTGTGTGTGTGTGTGTGTGTGTGATTAGAATGCGGTACCCTGTTGATAAATGCCGACAACAATTTCTCCTCGGTGTCCCTCCTAAATTTACTGCGGTTGTATTGATAATGGTGCCATTCAATTATGCTATGAATTCCCACGATTAAACTCGTACGATTATACCTTCGGCCACGGTCTCAAACAGGACACTTTGATATTACCAGCTGGATTGTAATACACAAGACCCGTGTGCATTGCAATCCAACGCCTTAATTAGGCCAAAAACTCAAAGGTTAGCCGGCTGTCAGACCATTTTGTGGTGTTCTGAAGAACTGCTCAGCGCTGCTCAAAACATTAACGCACCATATTTTCCGGTCTACAAGTTGCCCCTGTGTAAGCAAGTCACCTCCCACTGCAAATGGCAATATTTGTTGGTCCTGTTGGTCTCATCGACGAGCGTACTCTTATGTCTTTGCGCCAGTCTCAGATGAATTTTTCACTTATGTCAAACTTCCTCCCTGCTTCCCTGTTCCCATTCTCCAGTGCATATTCACTGGCATACAACTTGAATCTTGTATCACAGCTCTGACGCCTCACAGGGAGCGCCATGTTCAGCGAGGACAACGCATAACACGAGCACGCACACAGCAACATGCGCAATAAAAACAGCAGAGAAAATGGAAGTGAGGCCAGCGGAACTCGTACCGCAATAAAAACTTGCGAGAATGAGGCCAGACTGGATGAGGTGGCAGAGAGTGCGTGCTAGTGCCGCATTTAGTTGGCTGGGGTGAGATTATGTTAGTTAGTTTATTAGGGTTTAACGTCCCAAAGCGACTCAGGCTATGAGGGATGCCGCAGTGAAGGGCTCCGGAAATTTAGATCACTTGGGGGTTCTTTAACGTGCACTGACATCGCACAGCACACGGGCCTCTAGAATTTCGCCTCCATCGAAATTCGAATGCCGTGGCCGGGATCGAACCTGCGTCTTTCGGGTCAGCAGCCGAGCACCGTAACCACTGAGCCACCGCGGCGGGGCTGGGGTGAGATTATGTGATTCTATCCATAAGCCAGCATTTAAAAATGGTGCAATTTTTCCCACTTTTCCAGTTCCTTTTCAAACATAGTTACACTAGGCACGGCAAAAGATGGCACGCAGCGGCGCGTCATTTTTTGCAACTTGCACGGTAGTGTAAGACACCGACCAAAAATCAGGAAAAAAAAAAGTGCGACCTATACAACAGAAAATACGGTAGTAATAAAATACAAGTTGCAAGGTGCCACTGATAGTTGACACCGCTGCTCACAGGCGGAGCTACCCTCCATTCGCCTCTTCAAAGTGTCGCAAGGAATTGCTGGGTTTTGAAGTTTGAAGTGGGCTTATGCATCTCACACAATTAAAGAACTCTTGTGTTTTCAACGAGCTGAAAGCCTACTTAGCAGCAATGAGCGAAGTTAATTTTAGATCCTCTCACTTGTTCTGAATGGGAGGATGTGAGGAGGAGGAATCGTGTCCCTCTAGAAAAATAATTTTAGCGCCCACAATTTCAGCGCGGCTGGTCAAGAGAAGAAGGGAAAGCAGTGCGCTCACCCTGCAGTCCGTGCCTGTAGATCTTCTGGACGTACTTGAGCCCCGTGACAATCTCGCGCTGCACAAAGAACTCGATCCGAATCCGGTACTGGATGCCCTCCTTCACAATGAAGGTGCGCTTCTTGATCTGCTCCAGGTCCTCTGCATGCAAACAACAAAAAAATGGTATTACTACCTGCTGGTGACAACTAGTACGACACTCTGCCCTGCAACAAGTAGTCGTGCCCGCCTCTCCCACCATGAAAAAAAAAGAAACACTACACTACGACCTTCACATTTGCAGCTTATGCTTCATTACAAGTAAACCACGCCATAACTGCTCCAAAATTCACAACAAAAGATTGCTTCCTACTTTTGTTTATTTTTATTATTGCGAGAGTAGTTATATGGCTCTGTTGCGTCAGCAAAGAGTGCCTGCAAATTTTGTCTGAATAATTACGCCGTTCTCTGAAGATAAATGTGTGAAAGTGTGATTGGGAGAGATAGTGTGCGATAAAATGATGCCATGGGAGAAATTCGGTTGATGAGATGTAATTAGTTAATTAAAAGTGAAAAAATACACTTAGATGTCAAAATAGCCACGGACTTTGATATACCTATAGTATAGTATGTGGAAGTTTTGCTTTCGCACTGCTCCAATGCGGGTCGCCGCAGTGATCTCAAAGTTTTTTTTGTTTTTTTTTTTAAGTTTTTTTTCCACCAATGCCTCTGTTTGCTACAATGCATCTGTATAGCTTTGGCTATTGCTGCTTCAAACCAGAACAGTGTGAAAAGTATCAGACTTTCTTCGAAACACCTTGGTGCTCGTTTAGTTAGAACACCTCGGGCAAGTACAAGATTCAATGCCACGCATTCGCCGACCCATCCACACACACCGATGCCCCATAACTAGTGATGCAAAACTATCGATAGTAGTATCGATAGTAGTATCGATAGTAGTATCGATAGTAGCATCGATAGTAGCATCGATAGTAGTATCGATAGTAGTATCGATAGTAGTATCGATAGTAGTATCGATAGCCCTATCGATACTACTTGTTATATAAAGTTCTATTGATTGTATAAAATTAACCACGCATACCCTCTGCATCCTAAACTTGGTTTCCTGAGTGTGTGGTTTGGAGGTGATGGTATGAGTATCTGACAGGACTCGCCCGTTTTCGTGGCCTACGCGTCACCAAGCTCTGCAGACATTCCCTACGTAAAGTTGCTGGATAAAATATTAGCGATAAAATATTAGTTGCGAAGCATGTGTGCGAAAAGCATTTCTGCAGGGGTTACGTCAGCAAGGCGACGTCTGCTGTGCACGATGTCGTGTAGGAACGTTAATTCTCATGAAACCAATCAGATATCGCAAATGTTTTGGTTATATTGCTAGCCAACAAATGCACAATATCAGTATTGTTACTATCAATAGTGTTACTAGCGATAGTACCACTATCGACAGCAAGACTATCAATAGCGGTACTATAGCGAGTAATACTATCGATAGTAACACTATCAATAAACTATCGATAGACTATCGATAGTTTATTTACACTATCGATAGTTTCAAAAAAACTATCGATACTATCGATAATCAATTTTCCAATAGTTTTGCATCACTACCCATAACCCAATAAGCGGAAGAAAGAGCAGTGCGGACTTACCCGTGAGGTCAAGCACAACGTCCGGCCGTCCTTCAACCACCAAGACCAGCTTTTTCACGAGCACACGGTTCGGGTTGTCTGGTTCTGCACAACGTAAAGCATCCCAACAATGTTACACAGTCCCGTGGAATTCAGCATGAAGCGCTGTCCACAACATTAGTTTGCATAACATCTGCTTGTCTACGCAATAAACCTGCCAGAAATAAAATGCGTACCCAAACTTTTCGCAAGCGAGATACCTGCCAAACTGCTTCGTTTTTCCAAACTTTGCAGTCAATTTCCGCCATATTTCACCAGAAATGAAGAACAACAAGCCATGGTCAAGCACTATTCGTGGAGTATACTGTACGGGCCTGTGGCCTGTATATACTGGCCTGTATACTTTACAGTATACAATGGAACTCTGCGACAGTGAACAGCTCCACAGTATATTGGCAATACTCAATATTCAGGGCATACCTGTCGCACAACTAGACATTTCAAGCATTAGAGAGTCATGCCAAAAACAGGTGCTTCGAATTACGAATCATCTAGGCCTGCCATTTAGGCTATGAGAAGCTTCCATAGATGGCGCCAGCTACACTAAGGACAGAGCGGAGCAGGTGCACAATGGGGGCCGGGCGGCCTTCCTGTAGCCGAACTACCGGCGGAGTGACATTGTTACAGACACTCTGCCTGTGCAGCTTTCTCTTCACTAGCTCAAAAAACTGCCACCGAGTACAGCCAATAATGTTGCACCACGTTTTTTTGCCCAGCAAAATTGGCCCCCAATTCAAGAGATCTACAGAGGAATTGTTTTCCGTCCTATTACACTGCAATCCTTTACTCGTGTATGATGCTCCGCCATCAAGGTTACACCTCTGGTTCTAAACCAAGCATGAATGAGCACCCAAACTCTACGATACGTGAACGTCGCTTGAATTTCTCACGGAGCAGCAGCAAAACTCCGGGCACCCACCCACAACGATGGCCTCCGCAATGGAAGCCCCTAGCAGCGTCTCCTTGTACTTCTGCAGTGAGGGGTCCTCCTTGTCGGCCTCGACAATGTCCTTGAGGGTCTTGGCTGCGGGCGGCTTGTAGTTGGGGTGGTCCTCATCATCCTCCACCACGGGCTTGGTCTGCTGCTCCTGGTCGTCAGCCATGGCCGCCGTTTGTCTGCGAGCAGAGCCAGCTATAGTGAGCGCATGCACAAAATGAGAATAACTCTCCTGCGATGCCAAGCCATCACTGCATTACCCTTTACGGTGCAATGCTGACAGGATGAAGGCCAATCTATGGGTGTGTTGTTATCAGCCAGTGCAGTGTTTAAAAGAGCGTGTTGTCGGGCTAGTTGGTTCTGCATAGTATATAAGTGAAATGTGCAACAACTTAGACAGGACACAGAAAGAAACACATACAACAGTTCACGAGCACAACTCGCCCGTGAACTGTTGTATGTGTTTCTTTCTGTGTCCTGTCTAAGTTGTTGCACATTTCACTTATATACTATGCAGTGTTTAAACCCGCCACAAAGCATGCAGCACTTTTTGCAATCATTCTATGCAGGGATAAACTGTGGTAGTGGTTTAACTCAGTTAAACTGAGTAAAACATGCGAAAGCAGATGTTCATTCTTCGATTGGAGAGGACACTTCAGCTCTGCCTTAAAGGTGCACTGAAGAGGATTCTGAACTTGTCTTTTTGCCGCGGGAACTCTATCTGCACGTTCCGAGCATTCTTAGAAACTGCGACTTATTGCCCTGTGTGGCCAATTTCCCTAATTAAATCGAATTAACGTACGGCTCCCGCCATTTTTTTTTTAATTCTGCCTCGTACGGTGGGCGGAGTCGACCAACGCGGGGAGTGCCTTTCACCCAGTCCCGTGGCGGCTTGCTGCTCTGCCATCGGCGGAGTAATACGTAGTAGTCCGTAGTAGCAAATAGTCCGCGCGTATATTTATTTCTGCGGGCTTATTTTGCGGCTATATTATCTGCGAATGAAACTATTTATTCATGGAAAGCTAAAAAACAAAATAAAGCGAAAGCAAAGCCTCCACGGAGCTGGCTGAAAGGAACTTCACGCGTTGGGCGACTCCGCCCATCGTACAAGGCAGAATTAAAAAAAAAGGGTGGGAGCCGGACGTTAATCCGATTTAATTAGGGAAATCGGCCATACAAAGCAATAAGTTGCAGTTTCTAAGAATGCTAGGAACGTGTAGATCGAGTTCCCGCGGCAAAAAGACAAGTTCAGAATCCTCTTCAGTGCACCTTTAAAGGTATGCCGTGATAGCTTTCGTGGGTTAATGCTTATATATGCAGAATTGGTCATACTCTACTTAGCATTCATAGATCGCGGCGAGTCATCACACCACTAAGCGCTTAAACGATGCGCCACTGCACTGGCAGGTATCTGTTCGTGTCCCAGCCACCAGGAGGGATTGGGCGACCCATGTTGCTCTTTCCGTGCAACCCCTCGCGACCAATCATCACTATAACTGCCACCTGCCTCCGTGCTCCTCCAAACTAACCCGAGCTTACCTGAGTAACTCGGGTTAGGCCGGAGCATAAGACAAAACGACAAGATTCCTGCTCGGTGTTAGTACATATGAAGTTGTGCTTTTGCTCAAAAAAAAAAGAAAATTCTGTAGGAACCAGAAGATCTTAACATTTCATTTAAGGCCTCTTTTTATTACATCACTATCCGTAAGGAACAGCAGAGGGTTTAGCCTCTGACCACTGCATGCAGCCGAAGAGCTAAATTACAAAAAAAAAAAAACACATACTGCTGGTTTTAATCCAACGGAGAATCATCCCCTGAGGCAGAGTGAGAAGACATCGGGGCAAATGTGACCAGCAGCACAAAGCTATGCAACACGCAGGTTGATGACATCAACCACGCCCTCCACCAAATCAGAAACCAAATGTCGATGAAGATTTTGAATGAAGATGGTAAGTGGAATTATATACTCCGACAAGCTGTTGGGCTAGTTGGTGTTGCATCATATTAGTCAACAGTGCTTAGACACACGGACGGAGCAGAAAACACGACGACATAGATGCTTAACTTTAACTTCACTCCAGAAGGCTGCCGAACATTGTCGTTTGGCAGCGTTACAAAATAAAGTTGACGTTAAGCGTCTATGTCGTCGTGTTTTGCGCTCCGTCCGTGCGTCTAAGCACTTTTCACCAATATGATACAATACCAACTAGACCGACAGCTCGTCTTATTTAAGTACGTTTCTAGCGGTAATTTGTCTTGAGGGCATATATGCAGTGGTTTGGCGGCCTTCTAGAACAAAGTTGAAGTTAAGCTCCTATGTCATCGTTCCATGTATCTAAGCATTGGTGACCAATACGAGACAAGCTGAAATGACTAGGTGTATAGATCGAACTGCCACTTTTCCAAGGTGTCGAACAAAGCAGCCATCATTCGCCTTCGTTCAGAGAAAGATAAGCCACCGAAACAATCCAACTTTTCAAAGCAGTGGCCAGGAATTGGCTGTCACACAGCCAGAAAAAAAAAGGTATGCACCCAACAAGATCGTGTGTTTGTTTAAATTAAACTTCACAGAAACAATGCATACACTCCTGGTTGAAATAACACTACAAAACGGAATGGCTATAGGTGTGTGCGACGACGATCGTGTGCTCGTTCAGGAACCTACCGGACGGCAGGCAACACCAATTTCAGGCACTTGCAACCAGGACATGATTAGATAACGCGAGATAACGGTGGCCCCTCAATACAGTGGTGATACAGTCACAAGTTCCGCTCCGCACTTTTTAAGGCCTTTAATGCATCATTGGTGTAAGCAGAGTTGTCGACAGAAATGTCACGCTTTTCAATTGGTCGAAACGGTCGTGACGCCACAGTGCGCAAATTTCGAACGTGGCCAATTGTACTTTGGCTGGTAACCATGCAACCAATTAAAGGGATCGTAAAATGAAGCTCCAAGTAAGTGGGACTGAGTTTAGTTATTTGCTCAATTACCAAATTAGCCTAATAAACCTTTCTAGTCAGGACAGATAAGTAAATAAAACCGAGTAGAAAATTGGTCGAGCTCGTGAATCGAAATCCGGCCTCCGGAGTGCGAGACGAGTATGCTAACCACTCTGCCATGCCAGCTTGATGGTTTGGAATGAACAAAGGCACATCTAGTGAATACGGTGTCTTCGCTCACTGCCATCCTCCTTCCTTCCCGTTACCGCGAGGTTTAGGTGTCCACCGAGATATGCGAGACAGATACGTTTCCTTTCCTCAAAAACCAATTTACCGACAAGCAAGGCGTAGAACCGAATGGGCGATGGCGTTCTATGGACTCCCTGGCAGCGTTGCAAGACGCTGTCGCGTTCCACTCTTAGAGGCGAAGCTAAACATCTTAAAACCACACATCAGTGACACAAGCAGCAACACCGCGCTTAAGGCTTTCGCCTCACCGCACTTTAGGTCAACAAAGTGCCCCCTGAATTTTTCTAATCCACATTTCTTGAAATCTCTCACATCGTTCCGTCTAAATGCGCAACTGGAGAAAAACCAGGAACATCTGCCATTCAGCACAACAGTACTTCCTGCTTCCTTAAAAGAACTGCAACAGCTACTCTTATCAGCAGCAGCAAGTTCTGTACACTGCCTTGGCCACCAGGGGCATTCGGTGTTGCTGCAATAATTTTGCTGTCTTGAAATCTGAGCATAAGATATAAACACCCATCGAATGCGCAAAACCAGACAAACTTTTCATATATTTATAAGGTGTTACTCAAGAACTGTTAGCTGCATAGATTTTTTCTCGGCTTTTTGACGTTGGATGGCACTCTGTTCACAAGTTCTCAAGGGCCACACGCCTTTGGGCTCCAAAGGTCTTGGACAGGTGCCTTCGCCCCCCCCCCTTCTAAACATAAAAGAGTAAAAAGGAGGGAGTAAGGTGTCTTCTAGCACACTCCCTTGTACAAAAGGGTTCACTATTTGACATGTCGGCCTTCGTTGACAAAAACAAGTTTTGAGAAGCCACGACCAGGCGGCACGTGAGCTTGCCAAGGCATTTTCCGTAAGGAAAAAGCGGGATAACAGTGCGAGTGACCAACTGATGAACAGCGTCAGAAGGAAGACAGGTTTTTGGATTGCACATAGTCCATGATGTGGCAGTTTGAAGATATAAAAAGTGTGCTATTTCGAATAAAATTCCACTGCGAGTCTGCACTTATGCACCCTTCATAACCTTGATTGTGCTTGCTCTGTCACCTATCCGATAAACAACTATAGACTCACCCAACAACGTGGTCTCATAAATAAGCAATATGATTACAAAAGAAAGGAGGGCTTTTACAGTGGACTATCAGCACGCCATAAAGCAACAGTGGTTTGCTGCAAAGACAATTAAAACAGGGTCTTCAGTTCTGCTTTTTGGGTGGCTCCCACCTGAGCACATGTAACTTTTACCACTACAAAAAGTTTGTTAATGAGCCAATGATTACAAAAAACATCAGCACTTTATTAAGCATACAAAACCATCAACAGGTAGCTAAAAGACTGAGTGCAACCTCCCAAATTGTTCAACATTCGGTCACACCCCAAGCAGACAGATGATTTGCCTGCCCAACTTCATGCATAAAAAGCATGAGTGTATTCCAACACGAGTTATAAGATCAGATGTTTAGGGGAATCCCCCAGGTGGAGTAGATTTGTAATAAGGGAGTAATTACTGATTGACATACACCCGAGCGCAGCCATACGGCTACAAGGGAAAGCTATACAGCTTTCTCATAAACTTTGTAGTTTAAAGAAAAATTCATCCTGGTCCGGGGTCAGGACGAATTTTTCTTTAACTGCGAAGTTTCTGAGAAAGCTATATAGCTTTCCTTTGTAGCCGTATGGCTGCGCTCGGGTGGATGTCAACGAGTAATTACTCCCTTATTACGAGTTCTAAGACTACAATGTACTGTGTTAGGTTAAATGTCATTGCAGAGGGCAGCCTATGGGAATCCATGAAACCAAGTCCTGCACATCAAATGGAGGACGTCCACAACTGTCACCACGTTGTATGAGAATGAAGTTTGGAGACTGTCACAAAAACAATCACACATGCCATTCACAAAGTTCAGACGTATTCCTACAGTAAATCACCAAAATTTGTTGCTCACACCACACTAATTTACAGACTGCAAACACGGCATCATGGAAAGATATGTCCCAGAAATGGGTTTCAACGCTTTGACTGGCAAAAATCAATCATCGTGTCCAGTTGCTTTCAGGAGAATTACCGTATTCTAATTTCAAACCTGCTTGCAAGCATAAAAAGAGCCCAGGTTAAACATGCAGCTCCCCGCCGCAGTGGCTCAGTGGTTACGGCGCTCGGCTGCTGACCCGAAAGTTGCGGGTTCGATCCCGGCCGCGGCGGCTGAATTTCAATGAAGGCGAAATTCTAGAGGCCCGTGTACTGTGCAATGTCAGTGCACGTTAAAGAACCCCAGGTGGTCGAAATTTCCGGAGCCCTTCAATACGGCGTCCCTCATAGCCTTAGTTGCTTTGGGACGTTAAACCCCAATAAACCAAACCAAACATGCAACTCATAACTGTAGAGTTGAGGCATGAATGCAGTATCATAGAAAACCTCAGGCGGGCAATAATTACACTGCCTCAACCAAAACATCCTGTTATTCCATTGTTTACATTGGATGCTTGCAGGCAGCGTAAGCATGAATGACCCAGCTAGTATCTACATAAAAATGCTCCACCCCTCCCCTCCGAGGACAGAAAAGGCTGGAAAGACCATTTGTGATACAATAAGGAACTTGACGCTGCATACCGCAATGTTACCGCCTACGCCACGTCAAAAAATATAAAGCTGTCTTATCCAGGCCGCGAGATAGTCGCTATTTAATGAACCGCTAGCTGAAACAGCTTTCGCTGCCAGCTTTCCGCCGAAGGAATAGGGCCTATTTTCGACCGATTATGCAGCGCGGTGTTTCCTCGACAGAGCCGAGGCTTCAGCAACGAGAAGAAACTGGAGCCCATCCAACGAGGCCCAGAAATTTCAGGAATGCACAAGTTAAAACCACGGCTTGCTCAACTTTTTTTCCCGTGCGACGAAGCGAGATAGCGTATTACAAAGTTCGCTTTTTGGAAGTCGCTCGGTTTCCCTAGTAACACTGCTATTTCCTTTTCAACCTGCTTTGCCGCACAGACCAACCTTTCACTGCAGCCGACAGCCTACGACGTTTCAAATTTCCTTGCCGAGACGGTAAGAAGAAAGTTTTTTCGAACTTTTTTTTTTTCCACCTAGCTTCACAGACTATCCGCTGACTGGCAGCGATGACAACTTTGACGCGAAGTGCGAACAAAAGAAAACCCATCTAGGACGCCTTGAAAAGCAGCTGTTGCACTGTAGCGGTGGACAAAAACCATCTCAGACTGCGGGAGAACCAAAAAAGAAAAGAAAAACTAAAAACTTGCTTCCCCGTATGCGTCACTTCGACAAGACAAACGACGGAGGCGGAAAAAGAAAAAAGAAAGAAAAAGATCACAGGCTTTTGCCGCGAATGGACTCTACTACGGAAGTGGTTCGGGTTGGCACCGGCGCGCACGAAGATTTCTCCTTCAGTTTAAAAAAAAAAAAAAAAACGAGCTCAGGATTCCCGTCAAATGAGACACCACTTGTTGCGCAATGATTTCACGAAGCTCACAACTCAGTTTCTGCAAGAAAAAAAAAAATGCGCGCGTTCACGGCTAAGCTAAGCGCCCAGCAAGTTCGGTACCTCACGGCATAACTACTACACGCCGATCATCTCACATACTGCATATGGTGTGGCGACGGCAGGAATGTGCAAGCACATTTTTCGTTTTTCAGATACCGATGAGGTCATCTTCAAGTGGAGCACATCGGCGAGCAGGAAAAAAAAAAGAAGAAAAGTTGGGTGTTTCCGCGGACAGCAGCTCGTGACAGTGAAACGCCCTCGTGAAAACCGCGTTTGGTCAAGCGCCTGTACTGGAGGCACGATCGCCAGGCTCCCGAATGCGGTTAACGCCGAGACGTGCGAAGTTTAGTAAAATCTCACCCGATGCGGGTAACTAGCGTTAGCTTCAGTTCGTTACAACCGGCAAAGGTATGGAAAATGCGAAGAACGCCGGCTAGTTCAAACGGACGGAAGCCATGCTTTTTAACTCCGACCACGCAACTACTCAATTAAACCGCGCGTTGTGCACTTGTGGGCCGCCAGGAGCGATGCGTAACACAATTACAAGTCATTAAGACCGTACAAGCAGGAAACTGACCTTTTGGGTGTCTTCTACGAGGTACGGTCGTGAGATAAACGCGCTTCTACCAACCGCGGTGTTTGTGAAAATCCAAGATGGCGACTCTTTATCGACTTCCGGCGCGTAGCGGCGAAGTGCTCGCGCGAGCGAAAATGTTCCGTTGGCTTTTACCTCGAAATTGACTTCCGCACTGACTCTGCCTCGACAGCAATTAACGAGAAAAATACAATTTCTGAATTATACCGCACTGTTGTACTTGCAAACTAGCGCCAACGGCATGGCATGCTATCGGAAAAAAATTTGTCCGGGCAGCGCATTAATACATCTTATTGCAAAGTAGTGCGATGTTTGTTGAAACTCGCGGTGCGCGGTTTAGGTCGTTGGTTCGTATGCGGTTTAATCTGCACCTTCTCTGTACTGTAATAGTTAAGCTGCGATTCTCTTGACAATCGAAGTTCTTCACTTCTTTACTTTGTCATGCCGCCAACGCATCCAATGATCGCCGACAACATCAACGTTGCTGCTATCGTTGGACAGTCCCGTTAACCATGTCAGCTGTCCAAAGACGAGCAAAACAGACCACAGGTGTTACGACAGTGTGCTCTGCGCATTCAAGAACGCCGGCATAAGAGGTGGGTCACTGTCTCGGTATTTCACCCGACCACAGATGCGGCTTGTTTTTTTCGTTCTGTTAACGCGTAAAGACATGCTGGTTTAACGAGCAATATATTATGCAACGCCAACGAGGAAGGAGCCCAATATATGACTGTAAATTTCACAGACTGTGAGCATCGTGATCGTCTACACGAATTCGGCCCTTGCAAGATGTCATGACCCGATATATATCTATGTTCACAATCACCAAATCTGTATTCTCGCCTGAGATTAGTTCAGCACTGCAAAAGAATACGATAATAAGGCAGTTTTTTTTTTTATTATTCACCATCGCAGATCAGATCAGTGGAAAACGATCTTGAAACAGCACAGTACTGTGTCTTATTGTGTAGGTCGTGGATGCAGTAATATTAAGTTGCGGAAAGAGGGCAGGATGAATTATTACGCAACAAACGGCAGTTAACCTAGCTGAAATCAAGAAGAGGAATTAAACGTTGGCAGTGCATAATTAGGAAAGCAATGGATGGAATTTCAAGAGAAAAAAATGCATCAGGGGTTGGCAGAGTGTCTGGTAGGTAGATGAGTTTGGGAAGTTTATGGTGTTAGAGTGACTGCAGATAGCACAGGACGAGGTTAATTGAAGATCATTGATCGAGGCATTGCCTTGCAGTGGAGGTAGTTAAACTGATGATGATCATCATCATGGGACAACAGCAACGCAGATGTGAAATCATTTGGTTTGCACCTTAAATTCAATTCTGTTTCGCTGCAACATTCATACTGTTTTTGTCCATGAAAGTATCCTTGTGTCTGAACTGAACACTGACTGCATGCTGCTGAGAATTTGCGTAGTTTCTGGTTGACATGAAGCCAGGTGACATCTGGCATGTCATGCAAGAATACAAAAAAGGTTATGCCCGCCATTTCCAGCTGTTTTTCCGGGTCCACACATGTTCTCTGCCGAAGCAGACTGAATCCTCGACAGTCATACTCTAATCTCGACTAAGGTCCTTGTCTTTTTATCAGTTGTCCTCGGGCTATGTTTGCACTGCCCACAGCACTCGCAGCGAGATCGTTGCTGTTCGGTTTTATTCTTTCCTCACGCATTTCCAAAGGTAGAAGCTGGCCGGCAAGCCAACTCTGTTGCACCGTTGGACAAGTACACGACGGCAACACCGACAGCGCCGCCATGGTTGTCTTCGGCGTGGGGCTAGCAAGGGGTCACCTGCTGAGAGGTCCACATTCCTGGTGCCGTGTGAGGCGGTGGAAGCACTCGGTGTCGTCTCTCAAGGTGTCGATTGTTGGTGCGGGCCCGGCTGGCTTCTACACTGCTCAGCAGGTTCTCAAAGTAGGTGCGTTCTGTATGCCTTTATTTAATCGCTTGATTGATTGATTGATTTGTTTAATTAATTCGACTGCTGGTTACCTGGGAAAAGAGCGTACGTCTTGGGGGGGACGATCTGCACTGCGTTGTTCAGGCGACTTAAAAGTTATGCATTATATACTGAACTATAGTAGAGTCTTATTAACTTGAACTCATCTAGTTCAGACTTTACACTTTATGAAAGCCGACGTTCCGGACCCATCAACATCACATGTATTAAAAAGACTCCCCTTGACTTTAGGTCTGTTCGATTTACCTTGCACTGCGTGAACTAGTTCCAGGCAGTTCAGAAAAAGTGCTGCACTCATGCAGCGCTAGTTCACCAGTGCAGGCGTAGCGCGACACTAGCGCCAAACTAAAACGAATGCCGAAGTGCAGGCGGTGCAGGCCTTCTGCTAGTCCGGCGCGTCGCCTCTCTTCGCATGTCTCTTCGCCTCGCTGCCTCGCCATTTTGCTCGTTGTTCCGTCCCTGCCTGCCTGCCTGCCTGCGTTTCATCGAGAGTGGTGTCTGTCTGTGGTGCACAAGCTGGCTAATCTGGTGCAGAGAGCTGTGGATTGCGCGGCGTCAACTGCAGCCATCGTTCAAACAGTCGTCGAAATGATGGACTCCGACAGCGAAGACGAAGAGTTTGATGATGTGGTGATAATTCTAGCACTAAAACTAACTAGGTTGCGACGCAACAGAATTCCCATGTACTGTGAAGAAGTCGTGAGTCGGTACTTCGATTTTGAGTTCAAACGGCTTTTCCGCCTATCGCGCGAGACGTTTGAAAGACTTGTCGTAGAGTACATGTCGTCACCATTTTTCCCGAACGCGACAAGAGGGCGTCCAAGAGTCAGTGCAGAAAAGACATGCTTGGTAGTTCTGTGCTACTTGGGTGGGCAGTGCAGCATGTACTCACTGGCCGACCGCTTCGACCTTGCCGTGTCGACCGTACACAGTTGTGTGGAACGAATGTTGGATTTTCTCAACAGCGTGAGTGCGGAAGTGATTGCCTGGCCAGATAGACAGGAGCAGGAGCGCAGCAAGGCCGGCTTCCTGGCAAAAAGCGCCGGCAGAGGACCTCGAAACACCGTAGGTTGTATTGATGGCTGCCATGTTGAGATCAACAAGCCCACGGAATCGCCCCACTCTTACTACAATCGAAAGAAATGGCCGTCCATTGTACTACAGGCTATTGCCAATGACAGGAACAAGTTTTTAGACGTGTTCATTGGTTTCCCTGGCTCGGCGCACGATGCGAGAATTCTGCATGAAAGCACATTTTTTGAAGAGGCCATGATCAAGTGCAGCAGTGGTTATCTCCTTGGAGATTCAGCTTATCCTCTGCTGCCGTGGCTTATGACACCATACCGGGACAATGAACAAACTTTCCCGTCGTGGAAGAAGAAGTACAACCAAGTGCACTCGCAGCAAAGAGTTGCAATTGAAAATGCTTTTGGATTGTTGAAGCAGCGCTTCAGGCGGCTGTATCTTGTCGATGCTGCCAGCATAAAGCAGTGCGTCCTAATCATCATGGGTGCGTGCGTGCTGCACAATCTGTGCAATGAAGAGCGAGACTTCTTTGATGAACTGCAGCACCTGCCTCAGCAAGAAGAAGTTGGCAATGATGAGGACACTGACACCTTCATTGACCGTCATGTGGCAGGTTTCAGCGAGAGCCTGCGAAAAGATATTGCTCAGAAGCAGTGCTGACGTTGTGAACCCTTTTGAGTGCTCACATTAAGCACTTTTTGTTGTGGACGTGTGCAAGCAGTGTGGATAAACAGTGTGCTGCTTAAAGGGCAACTGCAACACTTTTTTAGAATTTAGCGATATTCAAGGTTTCATATAGGCTGTAGGTAAAGCGTACCTAGTATTTTTGCGCTAGCATTTAAAATAGTGACGTAATCGACGATTGAATTTTGCGCTTTTCATCAATGCACCAGAGGAGTGCAGAGAAACTCTGCGTGCCGTCACGGAAGGTATGATTTCAAATTGCCGCTGTCGTCAGCCACACCCTGCCCTCACTCTTCAGACTGCCAAGCAACTCTCGGCAGGGTTTGCCTTTGGTGGCGTTCGTTTTTTCCTTCAAAGCAGGTGTTTGTGCTTTGGAAATGTACCGATACCTTCCATGATGTCATTATGCGCCCCCCACTTGGCGTTCTGCGCTGCGGGGAAGTTTGAAGAGCGTCCCGATTTTAATCGGCGATTACTTCACTATTTCAAGTGCTAGCCCAAAAAGAGTTCGCATGCTTTACCTGCAAGTTTCACACATTCAACCCTCTTAAGCTTGTTGAATTCTAAAACCTATGCAGTTTCCCTTTAAACAACACATCTGTTTTTGATATCAGCAGAGCTTATACAATGCTGTCACATCACTTGAATGAAGTCTTTTTTCTTTAAGACTTTTTCAACTGCTCTCAGCATTAGTCCGTGTGCCTATGCTTGATATGAACAGCTACATTATGTGGAAGGAGGTAGGTTCTAAACGTAGACAGAGTGTTGCTGAAATTCTATGCAATTAGCCAGCGATGCAATGAACAAAGTGCAAAAAATGTTGCAAGTCATATTGATCATGATTGTGCCTTTGTTAAGTGCATGTTAGGTGTGGTCAGAGGCTTGAGCACCACTGCAAACACCTACGCTATTGTAAGCATGCTGTGACCATGTAATTTTGATGGCTTGCGAGCAACACGACATTCAGTGTTTTAAATGCTTTATTCTGCCTGCGCTGACTTTCCTTCCACTGCTACAACAAGACGCTCCAGCAAAGCCATCTTTTTGTTGAACCGCTCAGCCCTCTCCTTTTTGGCCTCCTGAAAAACATTCAGGAGTGCGTCCACAGAATTGTCCTTCCTGCGGCGCCTCTTTTGGGGTGGGGCCTCCTGGTGCTCTTGTGCGGGTTCTTCTGCCTCGTGGTGGCCGCTGGGTTCCGAGTCAGGAGGTGTGCTGAAACAATCGCTCTAATGTTGAAAGCATTGTTTTCTGAAATTTCTCAACAATGAAACTTGAGCAATCTTACCTTGCATTCTCGCTCTGCAAGACCTGTCCAGGGGCTAACAGAAATGTTGGCTTAATGTGGTGCTCACGTTCGAGCACCTCAGCTAGCTCCCTAAAAAAAAATGGGAAGCTTTATGAATGGCATATAAAGTAAATCCACAGTAGCGAGATCAGTAAATGGGATAATGCAGCTCAAAAATAAACTGAACAAAGTGTTTAAAGCAAGCCTCAAGTCTGTTTGTCAAAATGTTTGCAAGCAGATTAATTCTCCTGTACCCACTGTACAATATGCTATCGTTTAGATACATATGTACAAAAAAATACTCACTCTTCATGGTCGCAAGAAACTCGTGAATGGCCAGACGAGTTATTTTTTGCCTGTGCTCTTTTATAGGCCCTTTCGAGGCTCTTCCACTTGTTTTCAGCTTGTAGAGGGCTTATACTGCAACTGAACTCCTTGTTCAGTGCTTCAGCAATGGCTTGCCACATTGCCCTCTTTGTCCTACAGATAGGGATCATAAAAAAATGATCAATTTTCATGAAAAAAATAATAATTGCTCTGTGTCAAGGGTTCTCAAAATGTCTGACATGTGAAGGACCACTGAGGGTATTTAGGGGCTCCTGCACTGATTTGATGGCCTCCAGTAAGAACTTGCATGCCACATGAAAAACTGTCTTTCTCAACAGTTTCTCACATGATCGAACCCCAACACTAGTGTTTGCTTACAAGAAATAAAGCTTACCGGAAGCCACCTTTTTTCCCAAGCAGTACCTTCTTCGCCTTGTAGTGTGCGATTAGGAACCGTCTCCTCCTCACGGGCCACAGTTCACTAACTTCCTCCTCGGGTACTACATCGGGCACTTCCCCCGGGACGTCCTGCTCAGCTTGTGCCGCACCGCACGCTGCTGCCAGCGAAGGGGTGCTGGCAGTGCTGGTATTTGGCTGCTCGTCCGCGAATACAACCGTCATAACTTCCCCGCCTGCGTGACGAGTAGAAAATTGTTCAGTGCAACATCGTAATTTAGTCTCTGGTGCTGCACCAAAATACTGGATGTACAAAATTGAAGTTTTTGTTTTGGTCAAACGCAGTGCATCCTACCAGCGCAAACACAAAGACGCTCAACTGTTTAGATGCATGCCTAAACAATTACAAATGCGGGATCAAGAAAAACGCACAAAGACACTCAATTATTTAAATGCATGTCTAAAGAATTACAAATGTGGGATCAATAAAAGTAGAAAATGTAACCACTAAACACTTGTACACGCACAGACTGCCTTTGTCTACTCGGAATCATCGTGCGCCACATATTTCCTGGAAGCAGCTAAGGTGTCAAGAAGAAATTGAATCACGGCTAAGGATACAATCAGCGCGCTCAGTTAAGCACACATGCGCAGCGAAACATTTCCTTCGGGTTTGACTTTCTGAACGAAACACTTCATGCACCCACGTGTTGCATGCAACATAGATCTACCGTTCAAACGGCCAAAACATACCTGATGTCTTGTAAGCATAGCCATTCTCTTGACGAACTCGGCTGCCATCTTCATTAACGATCGGCGTTAATTTCGTCAATATGCCGCTGATCGCGACACATATGCTGCCGTCGTCTGCTGCCATGGCTATTCCGCAAAAGTAGCTCTGCACGACTGGCACCAGCTCTAAACGCAGTGCAGGATCTGTCTGAACTAGGCGTGCACGACGCCGGCACTTGTTTAAAACGAACGCCTCAGTTCAGAGGGCGCCACGCTGCACTGCCAAAACGAATGGCCGAGTGCGGCACCACATGAACTAGTGCCAGCAGTGCAGGTAAATCGAACAGACCTTTTAACTGGGCATGGTTCAAACCGATGTTTATATCCCCTCCGAGTTCACATTATTGGGAGTCATCTGCATATAGAGAGGCAGTACTTCCTTGTCTTAATTTTTGTTACTTATTCATTCAATGTACCGTTAAATCCCTTCAATAACAGCCCGTGTTCAATATGTCCTTGCTTTCAGTTCCTTTGCGGTCACTGTCACATTATGAAATGTGTTTGCGGAGCACTGAGAGTTGTCTGTAATGTATACCAAACTCAGCAATGTACAGTCCAGTTCAGTATAAAATGGAACAGTTAGTACCATATATGTGAAGGTAATCTTTACCTCTTTGTTGATTGTGGAGATGTGCTCCAGGTTGCAGGAAAATTCCCAGGGAACGCCAAAAAGCGTGGTTACATTTTGTTATGGGTAGGAATCGCTGTTTACTACTCACACTTCAGGAGGTAATCGCTCGCAGCGTGTTTCCTTTAATGTTGGACCAAACTGTAGTATACTGTTTTGCAGCTTTGGAAGCAATGAAACGAGATAAAAGTCCTGCTTAAGCAAGTGTTTTGTTCAGAATGGTGCCTGAATCTAAACATATATCACACTCATTCTTCAGCACTCCACCGATTGTGCTCATGTAAGATTACCACACTTCTAGCGATTGCACTGGCTATATTGTATGCGGCTGTACCGCTTTCCACTTTGGTCGCTTGTTTATTATGTACAGATATATAACCTGTCATTCTTGCTTTTTATATCTTGACTAGTAATGTGTAGTGTGTGTTGTTGGTGAGTGCTTAATTGCAAGGCGCTGACTATGCACACCTTACTCGTTCGTCACCTAGTATTTCTCGCTGAGCACTTGAAATGGGTTCCCATCACTTTCTTTTTTCAGGAGTATTCCGACTTCCTTTGTATACACAGCTGAAACTGTAACATGAAAAAGGTAGCCTATAGCCACTTTATAACATCGTATGTCTTTTTCGTATGCGTTAGTTGCATTTTTCAGGTTTTTCATGGGGGGGACATGTCTCACAATGTGACAGGGCCTTAATTAGTGCCCGAATGAATTCTAACAGGTTACGCATTTTTTCTTGCATTTTACACCAATGGTATTTGTAGCTGGATATGATAAAGTTGCATTTAATTAAATACCTAATCAGCTGTGTTTTTCAAATACTGTACTGTGTATTTTGACTGGATGCCGCTGTGTTTTCTTCTTTTTTTGTTGTTACAGTATCCCAATGCCGTCGTAGATATCTACGAAAGCTTGCCTGTGCCATTTGGGCTGGTGCGCTTTGGCGTGGCACCAGATCACCCCGAAGTGAAGGTAAAGAAAGAATGACTTCAAGGCCATTCTTTCTTTCATTCCTCCATTGCTTTATTTACTGTGTCTATTGCACGACCTCTTTCTCTCTTCACCTTCTTTTCCTCTTAACTCTCCTGTTAAGCTTGGAATTTCAAAATGGCCGTTCACAGCTAGTACCTTGACTAGAAGCTTGGGCAGGAAAGTGGCGCCACCTTTTGGTGGAAAAGCGTAGCAGTAGAGTCAGGGCATTGCGATAGGACAGTAGCATGGAAGATAGCAGCTTTATTGGTTAACAAAAAAAAGGCAGTTGAGTTTTAAAGCTAAGGTCAAATTCATTTTTAATTTTTTTTTATTGCCAGAGTGCTTAGCCGCCTGTAGTTATTATTGATTTTGAATGTCAATTATGTTTGTACAAAAAAAAAATTCACGCATTGAAACGTGGTTTTTTGGAAGTTTCTGATCATGCTGTGATCATAATCACTTCAGAATTGAGTATTTTTCATGGCGGGTTTCCCATTTTGCTGCAGAAAAAGAGTTCTTAATAGTTACCAAACTTTTTAAGCAGCTCCTGAAGTTCTGTGAAGCCTTTGTGCCGTGAAGCCCTGTTTCAGATGGAATTTGTCTTGATGCCTGTGTTTCTTGTTTCCAGAACGTTGTACACACGTTTACGAACATTGCCAAGAACCCCCGGTGCAACTTGTATGGAAATGTTCGACTTGGTGCAGACGTCACGCTTGCGGACTTGAGAAAGGCCTACCATGCTGTCGTGCTGGTAAGTCTTTCCCTGGCACAAAAGTCCTCTTCTGTGCGTTTATTTTTTTTTTTGCATAGTCTTGCAGTTTTTGGATAGTGTACTGTTCCTTAGGCTTGTACAGTGTGCATCACCCTTGTGTAGTTAAAATTTTTTATCTTACTTGCATATGATGCAGACCTTTCCCCCATCCAATCAGGATTGTCGCCTTTAATCTGCCTTCTTACACTGCAAAGCTTAGAGTAGCAGTTCCATATGAGCTAGGTTGCTCTTGCCATCTTTTTTGTGCATGGATGTGTGTGCTTGTTCTTGCAGGTTTTGCCCCACATGTACTATCAGCAACGAATGAAACGCAATCAAGAAAACGTAGGTGGCAACACAAAAACACCAACATATTAGCTCCTGTATTGGAAATACAAGCGCGGTTGAATAACACTTCTAAAGAAGAGTCTTCATGCCTTCAAAATGAATATAGCAGGAGCTAGTATTCAGCTTCCCCTGGCTAAGAGCTGCTTATTTTGCAGTGCGTGGTTCAGTAGACTTGTTTGCGTTTCATTTCTTGCTTATAGTACAAACCTACTGCTTTTCAGTTAGGGCTAGTCACCCAATTCTATTTAGGTTCCAGAATTTAAATCTTATGTTGATAGTGCTCCATTTTCTTCTTTGGCTGTGAGCCTTCTGTGTACGGCAGTGGTGTTAATCTTTTTGATGGTTGCTCAATCGTTCATGGAGTTTCTTCGTAAGGGCACAAACTGTCTGCTGTTTGTACGTTGTTCAATACATGGAACAATAAATAGCCCTTTACTTGTGAGTTGAGAACATTCGTAGCATGCTTTACTGACACAACAAACTGTTCTGTACTTTCACCAGACATATGGAGCTGATCAAGAGAAAAGCCTCGGTATTCCTGGCGAGGTAAGTCGAAATTATGGCAGCCATTTCAGTCAACTGAGTGAAGTTTCACCTTTTCAACAGCCTGGCTGTTGCAGTAAATGGGGAGGCTGTGCTGGCAGTTATCTTCTAATATTCTCTCTCTCTCTTAAGCCTTGCATTGATTGTTGTGTGGTTAAGTCATCGCATAGATATGTTGTAAATTGAATTTAATAGAAGACCCTCATATTACGACATATTTATGTCTGTGCTGTTTTGACTCTGAGATGACAGGAGCGGTAAAAGCGTCGCGTTCAAAGGGCAAGGCATTGCTCTGAACGGGGGGTGCAGTTCTTATGACTGCCTGGCAGTGCTACAACACGCTGTCGCGTTCCACTCCTAAAGGCGAAGCTTAAGCGTCATTATTTAGCAGTTAATTAGTGTTTAGTCATTAATCAGTAGTTAGTCACTAATTAGTAATTTGTCATTACTTCGTCGTCAATTATGTGTGACGTAATCCAGTGGTGACGTCACCAGTGTCACATAGGCAAAGTGGTGCGAAAAACGCTTTCGCCTCTGCGCACTTTAGGCAGTTTCGAATGCGCCGCATATACATTCTTGTCAGGTCTGCGTCTCGTCGTGTCCGCGTACGCTTCATGTTATGCCCGTAAACATTTCATGCTTACTCTACTCTCGGTTACGGGAGAGGCAGAGTTTTTTTTCTCTCGTTTATTCTCTTAACCGCTAATGGGCTTAGTTAGAGAAAAAAAAAATACGAAGTGAGTTGCAGATCCTTTCCTGACTCAGATTTTTAAGAACCATTCATAACTCATAGCCTCTGATCAGTTCCACTCTTACTGCTGCAGCAAGGTATTGTATGGACCTTACATTTGTAATTTTCACGTAAGAGTGCCAAACTAACCTAATTGAACCACCAGTGGGATTGCATCCTACTCCATGACTTGCATGCTCCTTACTCTCTCATGAATTCAGGGGGTATTCAAGGGAGTTGCGGGTAATAGGGGATATTCAAAATTCCGCAAGTGCACTTTCCTGCATAACAATGTTGCCCCAAACAAGATGGCTGACCATGCGTTTCCAGCTGAAACAAAGCAAGAAAGACTGTTTTTTTTGTTTGATTCTTCCAAAATACGTTTCTTACATTCTATCCACACCTTTAGCGCCTGTCCTGAAGCCCACGTAGTTCCTTTATAGCGAAGTCGGCCATCTTGTTTGGGGCAACATTGTTATGTGGGAAAGCGCATTTGCAGAATTTTGAATATCCCCTATTGAGGGGAGTATTTACACTTTGATGATTATGCTCTTGCAGGACCTTCTGAATGTGTTCAGTGCCCGCAAATTTGTCGGCTGGTACAATGGCCACCCTGCCGACGTTGGCGTCTGCCCAGACCTCACCGGTGGGACGGCTGTCGTCATTGGTCACGGCAACGTTGCCCTCGACGTCGCCCGTATTCTGCTCTCGCCTCTGGAGTCGCTTCAGGTGGGCCTTCACTCTGGTGAAATTCGGACTGGCAACCACTGCTGTCGTTGACACTCAGCGAATATAGTCTCACTTGCACATCCTTGCTTGGCTATATCTTTTACATTGCTCAATAGGGGATATTCAAAATTCCGCAAGTGCGCTTTCCCACATAACAATGTTTGCCCCAAACAAGATGGCCGACTTCGCTATGAAGGAACTACGTGGCCTACAGGACAGGCGCTGAAGGTGTGGGTAGAATGTAAGAAACGTATTTTGGAAGAATCAAACAAAAAAACCAGTCTTTCTTGCTTTGTTTAAAGGGAGACTGAAGCACTTTTTCTGAAAATCGGGCTGGCAGCGGAATCCTATAGTTTTTCATGCTGTATACTGGAATATCGCATCCAAATAAGGCAAAAACAAGCGCGAATTGCCTTTTTTAGCCGAAATATGCGGCCTGTGCCGCGGGGCACGCCGCGCGGCGCGCCGCCGCCCGTGATTGGTCAAGAGAGGTCGTGACGTCACTTTGAGGACTGGAGAAGCTGCCGATGCGGATCCGGCGCTGCGTTGAGGGCAGATCGCAGCTTTCCGTGTCGTTGTAAAAGCGAATACGGCGACTATTTTTTTTTACTGACCTCTCAAGGAAAGTATACTACAGTTTGCTCATTCCACGTATCGCCTGAAACCAAGAAAGACACAAGCAAAAAATTCTATGCCTAGCACAAGCATACGCCATCATCAAAGACGCGATGCAGACCATGCGTAAAAGGTGCCAGCACAACCTCGGCTCGTATTCTCGGAAAGGAAGGGGTGCTGACAATACTCAATTACCACTACCGGACGTCTCCTGGCTCGCCCGGAAGAGCGTCATCCTAAAGAAAAGGCCCAAAGCACTGTGTACAAAAAATCCTGTTCTCAGTACCCGGCGTTGCAGGTTGGGGCAAGAAAGTATTTCAAGGAAACGATGAAGGAGCACAAAGTTGGTGTCAAAATTAGCGAAGCGCAGTGGCCAAGCACTGCGAGGCATGTGACCACAAGATAGTGACGCAATCATGGTGTGCTGGAAACCAAGCCAAATACGCGCACAAATACGCTTCACTCCTGGCGCGTTTAGCAGATGCCAGAAAATATTAATCGCTGCCTCGGAAACGTTCGCCCTTCCTAGATTTGCAGTTTAGGTTCAGTGAAGTAGTTGCCAACTATATGTGTGTTTAAAAGCCAAGCTAGCTGCAACTCGCCCGCTGCCACAACTTGATGAAGAAACCGAGTAAGGTTGCAGTGTTTTTTTGCAAAAACTCGGTTGGCATTCATTTCTCTCATAAATTTGCATCCGAAATCAACGTCGAACGCTTTCATTTTAATTGCTTAGCTAGGATTAAACGAGATGCCGCACATGAAGAGCTTCGATGCTTGTTTGCTTTGCTTTATTGTGCTTTGCTCTGCTTGCTTGCTTGCTTGCTTGCTTGCTTGCTTGCTTGCTTGCTTGCTTGCTTGCTTGCTTGCTTGGACACGTCGAACCGAGTATAAAATCACTAACCGAGCCTTGCTGAGCACGTCTCAGGTGGTCTGGCCGCACCTAAGCTGAGGATAGCGACACATGCTTAAGCCTCTATAAGGTTTCTTCAGGGGCTAAGTGAGCATGTTTCTACTTTTAAAAGAGGCGCTTCTTCGGAATGGTGACACGCCTCTTATGCGCGAGGAAATCGATGGAACTGTGTCATGGTTCAGCCGCGCCTTTTCAACAGAAATCTCCAGAGATCACACTAGGACAAGCTCTGCCTGTAGCCGCTCTTACGAAAGTGTTTCGAGCAGAGTAAGCTTGCTTTAGTCGGCTTGAATTCTTCGTCACAGCAGCGAGCAGTTGCGCTGCGAGCTTGTGATCTTGCGGAAAACAGTGGAAGACGACACAGTCGCGGCCGTAGTTGTTCGTGGACACGAACGCAGAGTAGTACCTGTTGAATCTGATTCTCAAGGTCGGCTGACACGCTTTGTACGTCACAACGCACGCAGTACGAGGAACGCACGCAGCACGAGAAACAACGCGCGCTGAAAGCGCGCTCGGGTGCGCCGAAGCATCCCCGGCTCCTCAACATGACGTCACGCTGGCCGACATGAACGAGGTTTCCCTCTCCTGCGCTCGCGCGGGGCGCGGGAAATTTAAACATCGCGTTTTTAATTGGTGATTGCGCCACTGTTTTAGCCAAAATCGAAAAAATAACTTCACATACGTCATCAGCAATGTCACTACTTCAAAACCCTAGAAGGTTAGCTGATTGGAAAACCGCCTCAGTATCCCTTTAAGCTGGAAACGCATGGTCAGCCATCTTGTTTGGGACAACATTGTTATGCGGGAAAGCGCACTTGCGGAATTTTGAATATCCCCTATTACTCTGAAAGCTCCGTATGACAGGTTTCTTGGAAAATGCTAGCTTTTGTTTTTAGGTAGAGAAATTCTTCAAGTATAAGGGTGCAGCTCTATAGTTCTCTCGGTGAAGCTGCATGTTTTTTTAATCTACATCTGTAAGTTCGTACAGTCGGGCCTCGTTAAATGAGCTTTGATAGTTTAGTGCTGCTCCAGTAAGGCGCTACCGCACAGCTGGAGTGGAATTTATATGTCTAGCTTTCACAGTGCCTAGCGTTGGCTCAAGTGTGGCCCGTACTTAGTGCAGTAATTCAGGCATGAACTGTGCACGCCAGCTGTTTAGCCCAGACTGTAAATACTAAATGTAACAAACCCACACAATGCGACACATGGTGTTCATTCCAAAAGACTGAGAAAGTACATATACAAAGCAGTACAAAAGTGAAAGAACTAGTAAATACAAATAAAAAATGCACAAAGCAGTATGTAGAAAACACAAGGTAAAGATAAAGGGATTCTGTCCTTTTTGATTTTGAAGACATAGTGCCCTCAGCACTTTTCAAGCGAAGATATATCACTTATTGGCTGATATATATAAGAGTCTACTGAATTTTGATTGTTCCTTATGCAGGAGACGGACATAGCTGAACCAGCCCTGCAAGCCCTAAGAAAGAGTTCCGTGCGGAAAGTAGTTGTGGTCGGTCGGAGGGGTCCCCTGGAGGTGGCCTTCACCATCAAGGAGCTCCGGGAGATGACCAAGATTCCTGGCGTAGACAGCATCTTTCGACCCGAGGACTTCGATGTGGTTCGAGAGAAGCTGGCTGGTATGGATAGCATTTTTTCATTGTCGCTTAAAAATTGCTAGCATCGATCGACTCTTAGAAACCTTGAACTTGGGACAGGCTCGGCTTGCCCATTGGGAAAAGGCAATCTTTCGAGACAGGCATTTATTCTAGCTTTGTGAGGTGTTTTTGATTGAGGATGGTTCCTACAAGTTACATGCCTTACAAGAGCTTCTCACAGAGCCTTGTGTACAGCCGCCGTGAAAAGTAAACAGAACAGCATTTTAACGAATGAATTTAGTTTGTTTGCATCTAGGCCTCATTGCATGAGATTTAATGGTACACTGCATAATTTGAATGCTCGTAATCAGGCTACATATATCCACATCACGCGTTTGTAGAAAGACTGCAATGAAATTGGGTTTTGGGGGGTTTTTTTTCCAGAATTGTTGCATTTCGTTAACTTTTGACTGTGGATGTATGTGCAAGACTCTCGGACAACATTTTTTCTTTTATCACATACGGTGGATCAAATATGGTCCAAGCAGGGGGTTAATTGTGCCTGTGATTGTTTCGTGCTTCGTGTAGTGTGATGCAATTTACTGCTTCCTGTTTCACCCTGTATTGTCCTGTGTATCACGTGATAGAAGCTGCAAAGCTGTGAATATTTGTATATCCGCTCGCAGGCATATAATAACATTTGCTTACATTATTATAGAAGTGGTTTTATCTGACATATTCATCAAGTGCCACTCGCAAGAGATGCAGGAGGCCTTCTGGGAAATCACTCACTGAATAAAAAAAACTAACCCTAATTGCGAAGCAGTCTTAAAAATTTCTTTGCTTGTTATGCAGCATTGGCAGGTGGTGGAACAATTTGCAATTTTCTACTAATTTGTTGTATTCTGTGTGATTGTTTTTGTGCAGTTTTATATATTTCTTATACATTTGAAAGTTATAATTCGCTACATTTAATTAATTTAGCAGCCGCAGTGGTTCAGTGGTTATGGTGCTTGGCTGCTGACCCGAAAGACGCGGGTTCGATCCCGGCTGTGGTGGTTGAATTTCGGTGGAGGAGAAATTCTGAAGGCCCGTGTGCTGTGCGATGTCAGTGCATGTTAAAGAACCCCAGGTGGTCGAAATTTCCGGAGCCCTTCACTACGGCGTCTCTCATATAGCCTCAGTTGCTTTGGGACGTTGAACCCTAATAAACCAAGCTGCATTTAAAGGTGCAGTGAAGCGGAATCTGAACTCGTCTTTTTGCCGCGGGAACTTGATCTACACGTTCCAAGCATTCTTAGAAACGTCGACTTATTGCCCTGTGTGGCCAATTTCAGTAATTAAACCGAATTAACGTCCGCCTCCCGCCTTTTTTTTTTTTTAATTCTCCCCGTACGGTGGGCGGAGTCGGCCAACGCGTGAAGTGCCTTTTAGCCAGCTCCGTGGAGGCTTTGCTTTTGGTTTATTTTGTTTTTTAGGTTTCCCTGAATAAATTGCTTCATTCTCAGATAATATAGCTGCAAAATAAGCCCGCAGAAATAAATATACGCGCAGACTATTCGCTACTACGGACTACTACGTGTTACTTTGCCGATGGCAGAGCGGCAAGCCGCCACGGGACTGGGTGAAAGGCACTCCACGCGTTGGTCGACCACCCACTGTACGGGGGAGAATTAAAAAAAAAAGGCGGGAGCCGGACGTTAATTCGATTTAATTAGGGAAATTGGCCACACAGGGCAGTAAATCGATGTTTCTAAGAATGCTCGGAACGTGTGGATCGAGTACCCACGGCAAAAAGACGAGTTCAGATTCCTCTTCACTGCACCTTTAATTATGCAGTCTTCATATCTTTCTTGTCGAATTGACTACTTTCATGCAGAGTTTTCATAGCTTGAGCATTTCGGGGTTACATGTGCATGGTGCTGCTTTGCTTTCAGAGCTGCCGCGACCCCGCAAGCGTCTGATGGAACTGATGGTGCAGACGTCCGAGAGGAAGCCCAGTGGGCAGCCCCGCTCGTGGGAGCTGCGCTTCCTGCGGAGTCCCCTGCGCTTCCTGGCTGAGCCCAGCACGGGTCGCGTCTCAGGGGTCGAGCTGTCGGTCAACCGGCTAGAGGTGAGTGCCAACTCAGACTAGTGCTGGCTCAGTGCTGTGCGTGTTCACAGGAATAATGGCAAAAACCAGATGGCCCAATGGGAAAATGGAAGAGGGGAATGAGAGGGAAGACAAGCTGACCACCTTATCAGAAATTTCGAGAGCGCGGTTTCCTAATTGCTACTCTGTACCACTTGGACTCGCGTCATTTTAACAGAGTCCAACGTTCTGGGGCCTTGGACACAACCTTCCTCACAAAGGAAAGCGGTGAAAGCGCTCCTGAGATTCTTAAGGGACTCGGGGTTGTATTCCCGTCTATAATCTTTAAGTTTTCAGTGCGCGCCCTCTGTCCCCGTGACGTAGTGGTCGCTGGACACTTAGAAAACTCATTTCACTGCCGCTCTTTTTCCTTTTTCCCTTTGTTTCCCTCCCCAAGTGTAGGGTAGCCAACTGGGCATCGTCTGGTTAACCTCCCTGCCTTTCCGTCCATTTCTCTCTCTCTCTCTCTCGGAACCATGTGGTGAGCTGTTGGGAGAAGAGAGGTTTGCTTAGAGAGAAAGGGAGAAAGAGAAAGGGATTATTATCTGGCCTGCTGTGTTTGCATTGGGGAAGCGGGAGTGGGGAAGAAATGGGTTTATGATAGGTGATTTGACTAAACTCTGTGTGAGGCTCTATGGAATATGAGGGAGGTGTCAATATGTGAGGGAAAGGAGAATGGTTGTTTTGTTGTTAAGAAATAGGAAGTGAGCAGAATGGAACAGGAAAAAAACGCGGGTTAATGACATCCTAGTCGAAATCAAGAGGAAGAAATGGGCGTGGGCAGGGCGTGTAATGCGAAGGCAAGATAACCGCTGGTCCTTAAGGGTAACGGAGTGGTTACCAAGAGAAAGCAAACGTAGCAGGGGGCGGCAGAAAGTTAGGTGGGCGGATGAGATTAAGAAGTTTGCGGGGATACAGTGGCCACAACTGGCGAAGGGGACAGGGTTAATTGGAGAGACATGGGAGAGGCTTTCGTCCTGCGGTGGGTGCAGTTAAGGTCATGATGATGGCATCAGAAAATGGTCATCATTATCGCAGGAGAAATTGACCACCTTGCCAGCAAGTTGTGTAACTAAAGCACTGTGAAACAAGCTTCTCACCGCTTGATAAATATGCAGGTTGGAGATAGTGCGCAGGGTAGCTTTTTGTTCAGACACCCTTCTGTGTAAATACTCAAAAAATAACACTTATAAAGGTGTGAGAGGTGAAAACTTAGTTTCAATTGTTCAAATTTTGGAACATTGGCAGGTAAAAGGTTGACAGGGTTTTACTGTATTACATTTGGACAACATTGTCAACATTTTGTGCTCCATGAGAGGTATTTAAAAGAGGTAGAATTTTTGGCTAGGTTGCAAGTGTTATCATTAGCGTGGCGGGTGTCAATTGACATTTAATCCAGACAGGTAGCACCAACTCCGAAAATAATAGCATTCATTGTCATTTTTTGTGCTCGTATGTGGTAGATATAATTTTGTGTAGGCCACGTTGAAGAATGAAAGCTCTTCTCTGCAAGTCTTTCGGTGATCTTTTCTGTGCACTAATTCAGATCTCCTCTGTGTTGATTTTGACTTCGCTTGAATCGTATTCACGTGCACAGTGCAGTAAGAGTGTCTTTCAGTTCCCTGTTTGTCTTTCAGTTTCCTGTTTGTCTGTCGCCACTTGCAGAAAACGGAGTCAGGGGCAACAAAGGCTGTTCCCACTGGTGAAACCGAGACAGTGCCGTGCCATATGGTAAGCATCCGTTTTAAAGGCATTCTGTCTTTTTGTTTCTTTGTTTTGTTTTTTTTCTTACAAGTGTCTTACTGGGGCTTAGACGGCCTGTGTGCAGTAGCATACAAGGACTGACATGACCTGTCCCAAAACCTTTTTGAACTGCCTTTTCTTGTGATCATGATGTTTGCTAGCACAAATGTTATGGCAATTGCATGGTATAGTCAGTGCTTTTTAGTAAAGCGCGTGATGTTAGTGATTGCTAGATTTACACGAAATGTGTAGAAGATGTTGTAGGTACGAATTGCGCACAAAAGACATACACAAGAAAAAACACGAGGGAGACTAAAAGAGCGCAAGTTATTCATTGGTGAGTTTTTCGTTTATTCATTGGTGAGTTTAATGTTTAACTGTTCTTTTTTTGTTTTCACTTATTATTTGTTATTTTGTTTTATGTCATTACTGCATAATGGTACCAAATGCACTGTTGTAATCTCAGCACACGACTTAAACATGTAAACAGTGTCAGTTCGAGTGGTGAAAGGAACTCTTCAAATTTGTTTTCCCAAATTCACGGCTTTTTAATTTTTTACTTTTTGCTGCCAACTCATGATGAGTAATTTACGTTACTTTCTCAAATTGCTTCCGATAAAGGAGCACATGGTTGTGTTATCACACTCCTATCTGTCAGCAAAGTATGGGGGTTGGTGAGGGTTATCTGCTCACGCTGTAACTGACACAAAAAACATGTTTCCCATCTTATCCAGGACACCATTAGCAGAATGGACATGCATGTTTTATTTTGCAGTGACTTTATAGTCTTGTTTGTCCAGACATTTATTTGGGCTGTTGATTGTGAGTATTGAAGAATAGTAATTAGTGGCAGTTACAGTAATCAATAAAAGCAGTAAGGTGATACAGTCAAACCTTATTATAGCGAACAGATAAAAAAACGTAAAATAGTTCGGTATTGCTGAAATTCATAATTTGCCAACCAGGAGAGACCTTTTCTGAAGGTTTAGTGGGATTTCAAAGTAGCTTGCGTCGATTGCGGAGACTGAAAGAAACCAAGCGCCCAGCGCCAGTTAAGTTGGCTTCCCCACACAGCACTGCCAGCTAGCAGGAGCGGTGGATAACATGAAAACTTGGGTGACATCCCTGTATTGCAACGATGTGGCATGAGAATTGGGACGCCATAAGGAAATTCAATGTATAAAGTAAGAATTGCATGTATTTGTTAAAAATCTCTACCACCAGTTCGATGTAGCCAGTAATTAGCGATATCCATATTCGTTATATCAGTGTTTAACTGTATGCAAAAACAAGGACTTTTGAGCGAAATTTAACGCATCCATTATCCAGAAGAATACCTTCCAATTTGATGCAAATTAGAATGACAAAAAAAAAGGAAATCACATGCAATGCCACCTTTCGTCTTAGTAAAAAAAAAATTCACCTGAATTCTGAAGGATGCAAAAACCTGTTCCTTCCAGTTGATGCTGCCTGGCAAGGTTTTTCTCTCAATTTTAAACTCTTCATAATTTACACGAATTTTCGGTCACCTTCATATTTCAGTTATTGAGTTGGCTACATATAGTGTATTTTCTAGAGTCCTTACTTAGAAACCTGCCATTAATCTTTCTTTCTTTTTTTTTCCCCCCCATCTTGTTCCAGGTCCTGAAGAGCATAGGCTACACCAGTGAGGTGGTTGATCCTGCCGTTCCATACGACGGCAGGCGAGGCTTTGTGCCAAACACTCAGGGTCGCGTCGAGGCCTTGCCAGGTGCGTGCTGCAAACATATAGAAGAAGAACCAGACAGGACCCCCTACCCTGGTGCAAAGTGCTAGAGATGAATTGCCATCTTGCTCGACTTTCTGCACTGTTAGTTCGTCCTTTTGCAGTTTAGTGCAGAAAAATTTAACTCGGGGCATGGCTGCTTCGGGCAGTTTGGCACTCTCTGTGTATACTGTTAAACTTTGTTAAAACAAAGTTGAAGGTGGGCTGAAATAGCTTTGTCGTGACTGCTATTTTGTTGCATCCATGGGGAATTGCATTACTTTATATATCGAGGGGAAGGATACCTTTAAGAATGTATGCGTTTTTTGTACATTCTAATATTCAGTGATTGTGGTTTCATTATGTGTGTGCGTGTGAGTGTGTGTGTGTGTGTGTGTGTGTGTGTGTGTGTGTGTGTGTGTGTGTGTGTGTGTGTGTTGCAACTGCTATGTTAATTTGCCAGTGTGAGGGCCTACAGCTTTGTGAAGTTGTTGATATGGCAGCTTTTTCTGCATACCTCCAGCATTGTGTATTCATGATCCAAATAATGTCACTATTAAGTAGAACGGTGCAGTAAACTAACTCAGATATAGTAAAAACTCAACACTGTATCCTACCCTGTAGTCCTTGATATACATATCATGAAAGCAATGCAAGCAGCTGATTAGAACAGCCTACGGTAAGCATGTTCCTGACCTTTTCAGTTAAAGCACTGTAAGCTTCTGGTCATCTGAACAACTTCCACCGATGTCTGTCTGATGCGGATCTGGTGTTTGAGAGAATTGGTTGCCTGTGTGCCCAGGCGTCTACTGCAGTGGCTGGCTGAAGACCGGCCCAGTTGGCGTCCTGGTGGCTACAATGAACAGCAGCTTCGAGACAGGCCAGACGGTGGTGAAGGACGCGGAGTCAGGTGCCTTGCCGTCAGACGAGAGGGAGGGATCGGCGGCCATCTTGAAACTTCTCGAATCCAGAGGCAAGTCCAGGGTTTGCCTTGTTATTCCTCCTTTTAGGCGCTGATTGTGTTATCCAGAGGGGTAAAAGTGTTAAAATTTTCAGAATTCTCCAAGGAGCTTGCCAAGGTTTAACAGGCAAAAAAAAATTATTTTCTCCCAGATGCCTAATTATGGAATTTCTGTCCTGATATCTCCACATTGTAACTAAAATGGTGTCAAGTTCTTAGTGAGGCTTTGCTCAACTTCATTACTGTGATAAAAAGTTGCAATGTAAACAGATCAGCATATCTAAAGTATTTCAAAGCACTAATGCTTGCGACCCAACGAAAATAAAATGCACACTCAGCAGATCTATACGAAAGCTACCGTAAAACTTGAAGGTGTTCATCTTGAAAACTATTTTTTATGGTAATGTTGCGTGCCTGGCTTGAAATGGTTCTTGGAAAGATTTTGCGCATGTCAGCACTTTCTTGTACGTTCCACATTTGCAGACATGACACCTTGTACACAAAGGCTTGACAAGCATTCGGGTCGTGTGTACAAATGTAGATGCAACGCTTAAAGGGGTTATGCTCTAGGTTGAAAGTGGTGGCATTTGAAGGCAAAGCTATAGGCTGGCAATATTTCAGTTTCTTGTTTTTGGGCTACCGTAATGATGGTGTACAAGTTTTCTACTGGAGCCTTAAAGCAGGCAGCAGCCATATTCAGTTTGCATCACACTTAACGTCGAAGCGACATAAAACACAGTTCAGGAGCGTGGATATTTCTCAACTTTAAAGATTTAAAAATAGAGCAAGTGCCTTTCTTCATATACAAATTATGCATATATTGTCTTAATGTACAGCTAACCTCCTAACTCAAAAACTTTCTTCCTGTCAAGAAAAAAAAAAAAACGTGCCTATGGATGGAATGAGAAGAAGCGCACAGAAGAAAACGCTTTTTCTGTGTCTTCGTTCTCATGTAGTCTTCAGTTGTGGTGTTTATTCCTTGAAAATATACTCACCAGCCCGGCCTAGCAACATGCTTTTCCATCTAATTGACTTACTAAGATTTACTGTATCAGAGTAACTTTTTTTTTAATAATAATAGTTATCAAAGAGGGACGAGATGCTTAGATCCAAAGTAAACGCTAAACATTGACAATAAGTCTCTTTTTCTCATAATTTGTTAAAAAATTAAAGGGCATGAGAATCGAGAAAACTTTGTGTTCATCTCCCGAGAACACAAATATAAGGTGCTTATCGTCAAACATATGTGTGAGTTTTGAAATAAATGTCTTCAAGTAAGCACCCGAATTAGACTAATTTCTAGAAGCTTGGGCAAGTTGGGTGGACATTATCGGCGCTGTGCGAAACATGAGGACAGGATGAGCATTCTTCAGCGCTGTGTCCCTGTGCTCGTCTTTTCCTCGTGTTTCGCACTGGTAACGATCAAATCACAAACCTTTCACTAACGGATCCATTAGCCCCACTCTTATTGGTGAATACGTATGCCAGTCGATTTGTACCGACCAGTTCAAAATCGCTCAACAGACTGAGAAGGTACCTAGCCATGCCCCGTCCATTCATCCGCAAACTCGCTTATGAAACATTCATTCGTACTAAACTAGAATATGCCTCACCCATTTGGAACCCGCACCAGTCATACCTAATTGAAGCATTAGAATCAGTACAAAGTCGTGCAGCCCGATTTATTACTTCATGTTACGATCGCAGAACCAGTGTTTCTGGCATAAAATCATCGCTTGACGTACTGCCACTGTCTTTTCGCCGTAAAATTTCCCAACTCTGCCTTTTCCACAAGTTATACTACAGTTTTCCTCAATTGTACTGCACACTTCTACTCCCTCCCAATAGAACATCTCGTCGTCTTTTTAACAGCCTGAGCCTACAGCGTTTACATGGTTCCACCAATGCCTTTCAAAAATCCTTCCTGCCATCCGCCATTGAACTGTGGAATGAGCTGCCTGAGGCAGTTGTAACTGAGCGCCATGCAAATAAATTCAAAACCCTGCTTTTATCTCATCCTTTTCATTAGCGCACTTACAGTGTAATGCCCGACAATTTTCAGTACCACCTCTGCACATGTTACATTTTTGAACCCTTGTCTGCTAATCAGTGTTCCCGTTTTCTTCCTGTATAAATAGCGTGATAGCCACAGTGTACCTGTGATTGTTCCCTTTTTCATTTTTCAATGCTCTTTTAACAATTGTTTTGCCATCTTTACTGTTATATTTCAAATGTTCCTATTGTTTGTGATTTCGTATTTTTGCTCCCCCCTTATGTAATGCCCCACCTAGGGGTCCTTAAGGGAAAATAAATGATGATGATGATGATAATAGGAGCGGAGCTTTGTAACTGTTTTGAGCTTGTGACCATTCCGTAATTTGGCTCCTGGTTTGTTATTCTAGCTGCCCTGAGTAATCTGTTCCAAAGGAGCAAGACTGCTGCTCAGCTCACGTCAAACTCCCTCTCTTCTTCCAGGGGTGCGGCCCGTCACATTCAACGAGTGGCTCAAGATAGAAGCATGGGAGAAAGCAGAAGGTGAACGCAAAGGAAAACCCAGTGAGAAGCTACTTTCCATCAAGGAAATGCTTAAAGTCGCATTTAGCTAGTCGTCTTTGATCGTTTGTAGGCTCTCACTGTCTTTTTTTCTCCTTTCTTTCCCTCTTTCTTTCTTTCTCTTCCATCTATCTCCTCCGGGACACCAGATGGCTCTTAAATGAAGCCTATGTCTCGGCCAAGCCAAGCCAAGTCAAGCACTGGCTACTGTTTTATCACGCACAGTTCGAAAGTCATATGGTTTTAGAAATAAAAGAACAACATCGTAACCCCAGGGTTTCGCTGGAAAAGGCTTGCATGCGAGCTTTTTAAGGGGGGACACTGGTCTTGAAAAGAAAATTTTATTAATTTAGTCATAGTTATGAAATTTTCAGGGCACATGTATTTTTGTGCGCTGATTCTAGATATCTCATTTAATTTCATGTAAAACAATTCCTTGAGCACTTATGCACTTTTTATGCAAGTATTTTGGGGAGAGTTTTGAAGAAAATTTACTGCAGGAAACTCGCTGAAATGTATGCCATTGGGTTCTCTTGACACCGAGGAATGCAATAAGGGTAAAATTATCATCCTGGCTCTCATAGAACTTGAGTAATAGGGTACTGAAGCTGCCACTTGAGAAACAGGAATACATACTTTCCTTCTCATTTCTAAAGCGACAACTTCAAAACTCTATAACTTAAGTTCTTTGATAGGCAGGAAGACAATTTTACCCTTATTGTATTCCTTGGTGTCAAGAGAACCCAATGGCATACATTTTAGAGAGTTTCCTGCAGCAAATTTTCTTCAAAACTCTCCGCAAAATACTAGCATAAAAAGTGCATAAGGGCTCAGGGAATTGTTTTACATGAAATTAAATGACATATTTAGAATCAGCACACAAAAATACATGTGCCCTGAAGATTTTGTAACTGTGACTTTATTAATAAAATTTTTTTTTTTCAAGACCAGTGTCCCCCCTTAAGTGAGATAAGGTCTTGGCCTTGGCTGTTTAGTAAGAGCTGGTACAGATGCAAATATTTGTTAGGTTGCAAGACGTTGTTTGGTTCTTTTCGCAAGATGCAGTGTACTTGTTCAGCCTTTGAGAAGGCGTGCCTGAAGTATATGGTTGTGCACCTGACAATAAAATTGTTGAACTTGGATCCTTTGGAGTATCTTCTTTTATTGCATCTATTTACAGGAACTGCCATCTCAGTAGGACGATTGCAAGACTTCGAGAGATTTTAGTGCATAAAGATTTGGTTTATGGGGTTTAACGTCCCAAAGGGACTCTGGCTATGAAGGACACCGTAGTGAAGGGCTCCGGAAATTTCAACCACCTGGGGTTCTTTAACACGCACTGACATCGCACAGTACACGGGCCTGTAGAATTTCGCCTCCATTGAAATTCGACCGCCGCAGCCGGGATTGAACCCGCGTCTTTCGGGTCAGCAGCCGAGTGCAATAACCACTGAGCCACCGTGGCGGCTAGTGCATAAAGAAGGTATACAGTCATGCGAGAAAAAATGCTAACCGTGCCTGTGAACAAACCAAAATTTTCTTTCTATGTACTTTCAGATGCAATATCCGACTAGCCTGATACTTATTTCTCGGTAGAAGGTCTGCCGAAGTGCAAATTCACGCACGAATACATCTCACTGCAAAGTAGAAAAGTATGGCAGTTATGTGTTTGCATTTCATTCAAACCCAACTGTACATGCTGTTTACTGTGAAATTTGAAATTCTGACGCAGTCCTGCATGTACAATTAAGTAAAATTCACCTACACATGCTAGGCCTGGAGGAGCAAAAATGTCTCTGCCATTTTATGAACACGCAAGGGCGTCCGCAGAATTTTTTGCAGGGGGGGGCCCCGTTGGTGCCCCGGGGGGGGGGGGGGGGGGGGTATGTTCGTAGCAAAAAGGCGCTATTTACGGAGTAAATTTATTTATTTATATATAAATAAAAATTAAACAAAATGCACACATGAAAGAAAAATTACAAACAGCAAATTAAAGCGCGGCTAGGAGAGGTACATTGGAGTTTATCAACGAAGAAACAACTAAAATTAATAAAAAATGCAAAAAGATGCTATATCACTTCGTGGAGAAGAGTGCTCAGTCTTCCTGCATACGGGTTCTCGACTCACCCGGATTGATGACCAGCACACAGCACAATATGTTCGCAAACACGCAACTACAGTCACTCAGTCAGTCTTCCTTGAACAGCAACTGTAGGCGCCTCGGATTTTTCTGGGCGAATTGCGTAATTACACGTGTGATAAATTCACTTCTGTGCTTCATTACACGCTCTCGGTGCACACTCATCATACACATTGATTGGAAAAACTGTTGAACGCGTACGTTGAAAACAAAAGATGACTATATATACAACGAAAACTTATTTACAAGATAAATGCACGCTCGCAGCTTCATACACCTCGCTCCATCTTGCTTGCGCATCCGCACAGTCGAGCAACCCCACACACACTGCTCGCCGCTCGTCGTTTTCTCGTCCGCTGTCTTGGTTGTTCTCAGCTTCGCTGACAACCGGCCACTAAAAACACCCAAGCACAAACACAGAGGCGCGCACACGTGCGAGGGCTTACTTGCCGCAGTATCCCCGAATGCGCACTTTGGGGGTGAAAGGAACGCCGCGCAACTTCCGAGGGGAAGGGACACTCGCCACTCCGGTCGGAAAATTTGTTTTTGTGTTTTTATGGGGTTCAGAGCCCCAAAACGACTCAGGCTATGAGGGATGGAGTAGTACAGAGTTCCGGGTAATGTCGACCACCTGGGTCTCTTTACCATGCACTGACACGCACAGTACATGGGCGCTGTTGTGATTTGAGGCCCAGCCAGAGGTGACAGGCGAGCCAGGCAGGCGCCATCGGGCTGCGTTGACCAAAGGCGCTGGTTTTCACAGAAGACGCAAAGAACGCTGGTGTGGGGGCGCCTCGGGAGACTGCGTCGCCGTGAACAAAAGCAGCTAATCCCCTTTGCCGGAGATTCTGAAAGCGGCGCTTCTACCGAACTGCGCTACACGTGGATCGGAGGAGACAGCGAGCGGCGGCGGCGCCAACTCATCGCCCGCTTGCCCCTGAGCAGCCCGACAAAGCGGGGGTGGACACGGCTGATTTGTCCTTCCCTCCTTAAGAATTCATCGGTGACCGGCGTAACGACATAGGCGAAAACAAGATGCCCCGTGCACTGTCTGCCTCCGTGTCGCTATCTCTCTAGAGATCAAAGAAACAGACACCCATCTCAAGGCGGCTCGAAACACATGCTCGCCGGTGCCGCTGTATGTCTGGAACAGGTCGCCCTTCAGTAGAGCTAACGATGGCGTGGTTTGAAAACGGCGGAACGACGCACGCCCGGACGCGGCATTTCGCAGATGTGACCATGCGGGGCTGCTTTTACCCTTTTGACTGAGCGCACCACCGCCCCTGGTGTGCGGCCATCACTCACGGTTCGAGTGAGTGATTTTCCAGGGGGGTGCAACCGCCCCCCCTTGCCCCCCCCTCCGGACGCCCATGTGAACACGTACTTCAAAATGGCGTGAACATTAATTGTGGTAGAAAAGCTGAGCAGAAAAGTGGCTTGTAAGGCATGGCTTTTGGTTCAGTAAACAGACCTGTGTTTTACTGGAAAAGCACTGCTACCTCCAGGAATCTGATGTCTGTTGAAATGAAGCCATCAGCCCTAAAGCCCCTGGAAATTTTTAACCAGCCCATACTAGAAGCACCACCTACCGGCGATCTCCTCATCGCCCCCCCCCCACCCCTAACTAGGGGTTGCCCAACTCCTCCTGCCAGGAAAGTTCTGTCTCTTGTCATGATCCCTCTAAAGAAGCATGGGATAAGCTTCAGCGATGACCCCGACATTCAGTCCAAGGCCGTCGAATGGGCCGGCGTCGCCAAAGGTCTCCACGGCCTGCGGCGCGCGACCTAACTTGCCTTAATTCCCTACGATTCTGCGTAGCGCAGTAAAGTTTTGTCAGCCTCTGTGCCTTGTGTGAAGCCTCGGCTTAAGGTATAAGCATAAAAGTAATCATCGAGGCTAAATCCAACTGCTTTCGCAGAAAGGTCGCATCAGATGTCTGAACTTCCCGTAATTTTGTTTCATGGCCGTCTTGCCATGCTTGACGGCTTAATTTAGCTATGACGATCAACGCGCTGACGCTACTGGTGTACATATGCGACTTACTTTATCTAGCTAGCTTTTGGAAAATTCAAGACATCATTATTTCCCTTTTACACCTTACGGGAGCATTTGTTGCAGCTGCTGAATTTGCGAAAATCTCTAAGGGCAGTTATAAGCGGCTGATTAACACACTTCTGACAAGTAACCTTTGTGAACATTATTTCTTATTAATATTTTATGAAATAAAGCGAATTATGCTAAAGTGCAGGTGTGTTTTAATTGGCTCGACACTAGCGCTGAGAAACAACCTGTGAGCTTTTGCCTTTGAGCAATGTTTGTCGAGGCCTGGCGGGAAGGTCCGAAAATAAATGGCGACCGCCGGAGGCTGGCAGATCGGCTAGGCAACGGGACAAGTGCAATTGTTTATTTTTTTCTATTGCCGTTCACTTGTGGACTGCCCGGTGTCATAACCGGATTATGAAAGACGATATGACCGCCGTTGAACTGAAGGACCTCGGTAACAAATTGTTCAGTGCCCGGAAGTATGAAGACGCCATATCGTGCTACAGCAAAGCGATCGTAAGTTGCGACGTTCGCTTGATCCTTTCGCCCACAGGCGCTTATCTCATCTTAATATTGCTGCCTGCTTTGTTGTTAATTGGAAGTACTGTAATTGCGCTTTAAGATCTGTAGTTGTTATTTATTTCGAGTGCGTTTAATGAGTGCTGAAGGTAACGCGAAAACCTTTAGTTGGACAAGCTAGACGGACGAGGATCATCACCATGATCTGTCGAAAGCTGTCGAAATCTGATTCTAAGAGCGCTTCCACTTGCATTTGCAAAGTTTTTTGGGTTTTTTTCATGCAATTTGAGTCGCGTTGCCATGTTTGCGAGAGGCTTTTTGTTCATAGTTTTGACAGTTGCAACGGTAAGCTAGCCGATCGTTTCTGCAAACAGCTGATGCGACCAGGAAGGTGTTTCAGTTTCACGCTTGCAGATAGCATTGGAAAATTTTCAGCGCTCGCCGTCACGCGTCGCGCGGTTTTGTTTCCCGAGTCGTTTTTCACGAGCTGCCTCCGCGATGTTATAAACAAAACTTTCCTTTTTTTTCTGTTTTTGCTTTCGGAGCTTCGAGGCAATGCCTTCGGTAGTAGCCCTGGCGACAGCGCCGAACGTGTTGACGCTGATAGCGACGTGCGTTTGTTTATTTATTTTTTTAGCGCTCTTTGCGAAGTTTTGCTCAAACGAAGGGGAGCACTAGGCAGAACTAGTTTTTGACGTCGCCAAGTACAAAATATCGCGCCATGAAAGATAACGATCAGAAACGATATCAACGACCTGTCGCGTAGCAATCACTCGATCGTCATTCCGCTGTATTTTACGTTTCAACCTGTCGTCTGCCGGTAGTGTGACGTGCGCCGTGCTGAATTCCTGTCAGAGGAAAGCCAATTATTATTGTGCGAGCCTTCTAAAAACAAAGTTATTAAAAAAAATAAAGCTGCGTCGTCGATGTAATCAATCCGGTTTTATCCCGAGCGATGTAAATCTATTTTCGTTGCGTGCATCGAGAAGATCGAACAGGTAGCATTACTGGTGATTCCCTATGTCTCCCGACTTAATCCGTCTCGGCGAAGACCTAACGGTGGCGCCTGTCAAGTTTCGGCTTCGCGTGGCAGGATCGTGAATCAGCGGGCGAAAGCGCGCGGCGGGGGGTCGGTCGGTTCGAGGCTATAAACAGCCCTCATTGTCTGAAGGTTATAAACACTATAAAGCGCCGCAGTTAGATAGCGGCGACGTCGGGAGAAATCTCTCTGAGCGTTGCTGCGATTTGCGCTGACAGCGCTTATCTGAGCGCATGGTTTGTGTACATTGTTCGTTGCATCATAGGTAGGCTTTTAGTTCCGTCGTCATTTGTTTGTAAACAGAGAGTTCCTTATGCATTAAAATAGCACTTGAGCGAACTGTATTAGAACAAACCATTTAGATAAATAGATTTCAACAAGGTGTCTCACTGAAGCACCGTTTAATCCACTGCAAATGAGTTTCAATTTTAACGACTTTCAGTACATTGCAAGTTTCAGTTTAGCGAACATTTTGGAGAGTGCAAAAGTACTGTTTCCAGGTTAGAATGCATAATTTATCACCCGAATTTCTGAGTATCACGTGCAGGCCTGTTGTACAGTTCTTAATAAAACAGTGTCCATGAAACCAATATCTGTATGCACTACTTTTTTTTTTGTTCCGGTTGCCAGTGCACGTTAAAGAACCCCAGGTGGTCGAAATTTCCGGAGCCCTCCACTACGGCGTCCCTCATAGCCTTAGTCGCTTTGGGACGTTAAACCCCAATAAACAAACAATAAACATGTAGAAACTAATTGCTTTTGAGTAATGGTACTGCAAACCAATGCCACCTAGTGTCCTAAAACAATTTCTTATTTCAGTAAGCAGCTTTGTATTATCAAAAAACAAATGCCCCCCAGACTATGTTTTTGGATTCGGATTTGTATATGTGCTTTCCCTCTGTATCAGGTGGTCCTTACGGAGAAAAAACCTCCGAAAGTGTCCTAGCCTATTTTGTAGTCTTCCTCGTCTTCATGGAGATTTCTCTCCACAATGCCAATCGACGTTTGGTTATTTCCACCGCACCAGCCACGGCATCTGTCCCTCCGATATATGCTGTTGCAATGGCAGCCGCATTGCCATCCAGTGGCCGGAGCGGTGGGAAACCAAGGGCCTGCGCAAAAGACAAGTTAGCGCTTGTAGCCAATCACAATGGAGGGCAACTCCTCGCCCACTTGCTCGAAGACAGGCCCAACAGTTGGCGTCTGTTTAAAATCAGAATTTTTTTACCTAGACTTATACCCATGCCACACGCTCACAAGAAATGGCAGTAAATGCTTAAGGCCTTAAGTTTGTTAATGCCATTATTTTGGGGAGTTGGTGCTACACGTCCACATTTAATGCCATTATCGAAAGTGACGATGGCGATAACGCTTGCAAGGTAGTCAAAAGCTTCATCTGAATATAAACATTGCTAATGAGCACAATATATGGGAAATGTTGTTCAAATGTAATATAAAATCGATTTTTCAGAAAATACGGCTGTTCCTTCTTTACAAGTCGAAAAAGTAGCCATAGACTCGCATGTCAGCACCCAAGTCGAGAGTGCCTGTCAATAAGGCTGGTTAAAATGGCGCTCCTCGCACCGAAAATGCGGCATAGATGTCTCATCTGACTGAAAGTTAGGAATTAACCATTTCCTACTGGTTAGGAAGTTGTTACTAACAAAGCTGCATGCTTTTCTGCGTGTGTAATGGGAACGAGAGTAGCATTGCATGGGCGAATGAGTTGTGCCGAACTCAGTAGGTCGCGAATGGCAGTAAGGCTAATGCCATTAAATTTGTGCGTGTGGCCCCGCACGAATGCCATTAAAACTTAAGGCAGTAAGCACTTAATGGCATTAAATCTGTCCGTGTGGCACGGGTATTATATGGTGACTGCATTTACAGTTTTGTTATATTTACTTGCCATGGTTTTATTGCAGCTCTTTATGCTAGGTTTTTAGTCTCGTTTAATCTTTTTAATTTGCAATATTCCACATGATTGCATCCCATTTCACCTAATATGCCAAGAGCAACCGTTTTTTTTTTAATAAGCAGTGTTTTAGCATTCTTTGGCCTTAGCTGCCCTTGTGCCAATAAACCCCCAACTAACCCAATGCCGTAAGCCACCTGGAGGCTGAAGCAAACTCACTCAATGTGTTTCTGTTCTTTAAAACTCTCTGTCAGGTTCTTCGCATATGATTTTGCTGTGTGCTTTCTTGTTTTCAGTATTCCTTTTGCGAGATGTGTTTATCCCTCATCCTGTCTGCAACATTGTATTATCTCAAACTCGTTTGGTGTTCTGCGAGTACCCACACAGAGTGAAATGAATATACAAATAAATGTGGCAAATAAATAAGTGAAATGAATAAATCCAGCTGCCCATCATAGGCTTGCCTGCATGTGTTTCATCATGCCAGCAATGCTGGAAGAAAACGGATATCCTCAGAGAGAGGGAAACAGCAGCTTCAGTGAAGAGGCCTTTGACCACATTTAACCCTTTCAGGCGCTTTGTACACAATTGTGTAAGCGGCAAACTTGCAGCTTTTTCTGAAAAACTGGAGCACTTAACAGTGATTTCATTATTTCAGTCAGATTGAGTACCCTTCTTGTTGCAAATAAGTTGCTTTTTTGTACCATGTAGCGAATGCACTAAATAATATTTTTCATAAGAGTGAGCTAGGTAGCACTTTGTCCGCCGTTTTTGTGCGGACAGATTTTGCCGCGAGTGAAAACATCGATTGTTCTTGCTCAATTTCGAGCATAATGTGAATCTTCGAAACACAAAGTGATTCCACGATCCCTAGGTTGTTTACCTGACACACGAGAACATTTTGATGTTATTATTTCTAACAAATCTGACACTTTTTACGGAATTCTCCACATCGTTGTAAGAACTGACCAGCTGGTCTTTCACGTTCGAAAACTAACAAATTCCCTTTCTTGAGGCCTGAATATAGTACTTAGGTGAAAAAAATAATTGATTTCAATGAAAACAAAAAATGGCGCCTGAAAGGGTTAAAAGAGAGGCTTATTGTTCTATTGAAAGCGAATGTTGGAAACCGCTCTGGGTAGTTCTGCTTATTGTAATGTTCACTGGGAAGCCTTGCCTTGTTCAGTTCCGTAGCTGCTCTGCCGTTCATGTCCTGGTGTTTGCAGATCAAGAGCCCGTCGACGGCGACGTACTTCACGAACCGGGCCCTGTGCTACCTCAAGCTGCAGCAGTGGGAGCTGGCGTGCCAGGACTGCCGGCGGGCCCTGGACCTGGACCCCAGTTCGGTCAAGGGCCACTTCTTCCTGGGGCAGGCCCTGCAGGAGATGGACAACTACGACGACGCCGTCAAGTACCTGCAGAGGGGTACTTCCCTCCTGTTCGCTCCTTCCGGTGGCACAAAAAGCTGGACGAGTTATTTTTGAATTTGCCGTGCTATAACAGCGCGAAAGACGGGGACCAAGAAAATGCAAGACAACACAGCTCTGCTGCACGTGAAGAAGGGCCCAAAGAACTAGCAATATACTTTTGCAGTACAAAAAAATTGCGAGGACACTTTGGCAACTAAAGTGTTGAGAGGCGAAAGCTGAGGAGACTATGCCGTGACAACTTCTGGTCTATGTGACGTCGCACCGTTCCAGTGGCTATATCGATACCCAAATTATACATCTTTCGGGGATCTCAAGTGTTAATTATGCTTAATTACTCATTGTTCCATCTAATTTGACACAAATCCAACGTTTTTCTGGCTTGTATCAAAATTTTCGCTATGCCGTGACAACTTCCGGTGGATGTGACGTCACACCGTTCCCGTGGCTATATCGACGTCCACGCTATTTCGACGCAATTTCGACATTTTTGCCCATACTTAATTAATTAATCTACAGTCACCAAACTTGGCTACTAGGTTCATTTTTCCCTCCTCTATCACAATTTCAACATTTTTTCGTATATTTAATTAACTAATAAATCTGCAGTCACCAAACTTGGCTTCTAGGTTCGTTTTTCCTCCTCTATCTGAAGCAACCATTGGTTTTTCTTCTTTCTTCTTAAATTCCCAAGTTAAACGCGTGTTACATGCTTTGTTAACGGACAGACGACAGTATGAGCCATTAAAGGTTTTCGCCTTAAAAGCTGGGCGAGTTGGTTTGAATTTGCCGTGCTGACAACGCAGCACTGTGTTGTTTTGCCTCTTCTTGCATCTTTTGCGCTGTTACAGTGTGGCAAATTGCCCCCTCCCTTCATTCATTCCCCTCCCACTGCCCCAAGCAGTCCAGAGTCACAGCTATTTGATATGTGAATGCAACTGCAATTTGTCTGGAGTTGGCTGGCTCCTCTCATTTCTAAAGCTTTCTATATTCCGTTTCATACATAGCTGTCAACGCAGCCAAGGCTACGGCGCCTGTTCGCGCTCCTCGTCCGCATCGTAATGTAGTGCGTCGAAAGTGAAAAGAGTAATGAACTCAAAATTAAAGTTATTGTTGGTTAATATTGCAGTATAATGATAATGGCGTTTTATTTTGCAAAAAGATTGCTTTTTCTTTAATGTTCTTCAAAACAGAGTGCCTTAGTTTTCTGGTTTTTTTTTCGGCTCCTCCTGTATCAGGTTTTCGCAGCTAGGCCGGCCGGTGATGTCGTCTGCTTTCGTCTTTCGGTTTCCGAGTATGCAAAAATGGCACCGCTATCGCCTACTCGCTTGTTTTCTTCGCCCACTGCGGCTTCAAAAACATCTCCTGCTCGCCTGTTCTCCAAGCTGAAGTCTCCGAAATTTTCGAAAGACTCCAAGCAGGTTATTGTCAACGTTTACTCTAGCGTAAGGAAGCGCTTCCCGGAGAAGACTGTGCGCGAAGTTCTCGAAACTGTGGACGAGATGACCGGGGGGAGCCCTCGGACAGTTGCGGGGTTCAATAAAGAAGGTCTCTCTACTGGAATAAGATCACTGCAAAAACGACCTAGCAAGGTGACAATATCTAGCTCTCGCAGTGTTAAATATGACAGCTTTGCAGTCAACGCCATCCGACTCAAGTTACATCGTATGTATGCCGAACGCGAAATACCTACTTTGGACAGAATCCTGGATGACGTGAACGCAGATGCCGATTTGCCGGACATGAGTAAGGCTACCTTGTGGAGGTTACTAAAAGATATCGGTTTTAAGTTCGAAAAACGAAAGCGAAGTCTTGCACTCATCGAGCGATCTGACATCGTAGCCTGGCGGCGCCGGTATCTCAGAGCGGTGTATCAGTACACCGATCAATGCAAGGTTGCCGCTAGCCGAGGCTGCTCCGAATAATCGACGCCACACTGAATTCTATCACGACACAATGGTTCATTGTGTGCCGCATGCTAAAAAGTCGTTCAGTATCCGAAAAAAGCACTTCGCAATCACGTCCGTCGCCAATACATTACACTGCCTTTTCCCTTCGAGACAAGTAAACAGCACTGTGTTTTTCAAAGTAGGTATTAGAGTTTGACAGTTTAGAGTTTCTACCTAATGAATCTTTTAAGAAAAATAAAATAATAATAAAAAAAAACACCCGAGCCGGGAGTCGAACCTAGGCCCTTTGTAAAATGAACACACAGGCGCGCGCTTCGTACCACTCAGCCACGACGCGAGGTGGACGGATACATTTTGCTTGTTTTTTGCAGCGGACTACTTTCGTACCTTTGGCAGCGTTGACAGCTATGTATGAAACGGAGTATAGTCTGCAATTCCAATCCCCTGTTGCGGTGGCTACTAGGTGGCGTTACTAGGCGTTGATTAATGGGTCACCCTTGGAGGGAGTGGTTGGGGGGAAAGGAGGCGGTGCGGTCCCATTTGAACCATCTATTTCTTGGACTTCTAACGTGACAGCGTTAAGCAGCTCGTGTTGCAGAAAATTCGGCGTCACCGTCGTTGACTCTGAGCAGAAAATCCGCAAAATATCCCAGAGAAGCAACCTAAGAGGCAGGTGGGCGAGCAGTGTTACTTAACCTTGTGGCATCGTCCCAACCTCCCCACCAGATTGTGAGCAAACTGTGCACCGTGGAAAGCAATTAACGATTACTTGCAATAGGTTGCACACGAAGAGCAACCTGGCTTGAACAAACCTTACCGGTAGCAGCACCTTACTGCGGAGGGCAGTGGCGCATCGCTTAACCACTGCACCACTTCGCCACAAGTGGTACGAAGGCTTCCAGTAATAGATGAATGTTAAGTAGCGAATGACCAACTCTGCATATACGTATAAGCATTCACCCACTAAAACTATCACATCATACCCTTAACCCCTTGACCGTTTTGGACGAGCTACGCTCGTCCCTGCCAAGCTGTCCCCAAACTGTTTTGGACGACTGTAGCTCGTCCTCGCTGAATAGGTTCTTCCCTTCATCGTTTCGGACGATCAGCACTCGTGTGTAGCTTAGATGGCATTTTGGTCAACAGATGGCAGCACTGACCTGTTTATTTCGTTTTCTTCTACCGCATAAACGTTTTTTTTTTTGTATGGCAACCTGGGTTTTAAAAATGGCACCCGGCGGAGGCGACGCGTGTATTCCTGGCCCGTCTTCGCGGAAAAGACGCTTTTCTTTGTCGTCATCTTCTTCAGACAATGGTGACTTAGACACCGAAGTGTACATTGTTTCAGGGAGCGAGGACGACAGTGATGACCTTATGCTGAGCAGTTTTTCCGATGAAGAAGGGGACAGCTCAGAAGCGAACTTTGCGGGCGCACGTCAGTATATGAAGATCAACGCCAGTAGCATTCCGACGCGACCCCCTCAGTTTCCTTTTCTGGCAGTTCGTGGTAAGACATTCACTGTAAGCTAGCCTGATGATGGTCATTCTTTAATTTTTATCGCTCATTACCAGCCACAAGTTGGTTTTCTGTATTGTGAGGAATAATGAACTTCAATATTCTAATTTGACTTTGTGTTTGCTCCAAATATTTTTCAAAGATCGAATGCATGCTTTTTATTGCAATAATTGAAATCAGGAATAAAAGAAATAAGCAGTTTTGTTATGAAAATCGTTGATATAAAAAAACGGTGAAGGGGTTAAGGGGGAGCTTAAGTGTCCCCTCCAATTATTTTTCTTGAAAACTGGGGTTCAGTGTGGCTTTCCCATGTAAAACTTCTCTTGGGGAAAGCAACCAAACCCCCCCTATATATTGTATATACTCGTGTGAGGGCCGCACCTTTTTTCCGCGGTTCTCACGGGGTGCGGCTCTTACATGGAACCGGCGTTTTTCCACTAAAAATTTCTGCTACTGCGCAGCCCTGATTGCACGTCCGTTTTTTAAGTGGTGATACCCATTTTTATGACGAATTAGCGCAGGTGCGACGAATCCTTCGAATACACAATGCATTAAAGGTGTGGATTGCGCCCGCGCGATTATCACCCGCATTAAGGCAGGTTGCTAGTGGTTGCTTGATCACTCTATTACTTTACTGGCAAATTTCACGTGATCCTAAGATCCACCTAAGATGCGGCACTCGTGACGGCTTGGAGCGGCGCGTCACTGCCCAAAAACGCGCCACTCGCGTTTTCTTGCACAGTGAGGCACACCCAACACGCCTGCACCCCATCCTGGCTTTTGCACAGCATGACGTTTTGTCAATCCTTTCTGGTGCAAACGCCGAGCGAGCTAGTGTCGATGACGAACCGCCTGTGCAGGGTTCCAGGCCGAGCACGGCACGCGGGACGACGCGTTCGTGGTCATAGCGATTTTTACGGGGCCAAAGTTATGCGCGCGTGAAACAGTTTTTGGCTCACCTTTTTTTTTTCGAATTGCCGGTGGCCAAGTTGGGGGTGCGGCCCTTACACGGGGCGGCCCTTACACGAGTATATACGATATCCATTACCCCTGTGTGGTACCTGGCTTTCTCAGTTGAGAGCAAGTTCATTTTACTCCGTGCACAGTTTCATCTTGTGTTGTATCTACTGTTCAGTCTCGTTAAGCACTGTCGAGATCACTGTCTTCCGAGAGTGCATTTTGAGAAGGGGGCTCTTTTCCTCTTCCCCACCTCACCCTTCAGCGAGTGACCTGGCCCGTGAGCAGAAGCTCAACTTTGGGGACGACATAGCATGCCAGCTGCGGATGGCCCGCAAGCGGCGCTGGCAGCTGCTCGAGGAGAAGCGCCTCCAGCAGGAGATTGAGCTGCAGACCTACCTCAACCAGCTCGTCCTGCTCGACAAGCAGAAGTGAGTCCCTCCCCCCCCCTCTTTTTGTTGCCGTCCTTGGTTTTACTGAAAACACAGGTGTAGCAAGACGTGGAAATTGAAGGTCAGAACCGTGCTGCTCATTTTCTGTTAAGGCGACAGCTGTCAGAGGCTTGCTTTATGAGATTGCTTTGGCATCAGCAGAAAACTTGTGTCGCAGCTCACAGTCATCACGGCTCTGTTATCACAGCTCATTGTCATCACAGCTCACTGTCTTCACAGCTGAATGTCTTCACAGTTCAATGTCTTCACAGCTCACAGTCGTCACAGCTCACTATTGTCACACCTCACAGTCGTCATAGCTCACAGTTGTCACGCCTCACTATCGTCACAGCTCACTATGTCGCACCTCACTGGCATCAGCAGAAAACTTGTGTCGCAGCTCACAGGCATCACGGCTCTGTTATCACACCTCACTGTCTTCACAGCTCACTGTCTTCACAGCTGAATGTCTTCACAGTTCAATGTCCACAGCTCACAGTCGTCATAGCTCACAGTTGTCACGCCTCACTATCGTCACAGCTCACTGGCATCAGCAGAAAACTTGTGTCGCAGCTCACAGGCATCACGGCTCTGTTATCACAGCTCATTGTCATCACAGCTCAGTCGTCACAGCTGAATGTCTTCACAGCACACTGTCTTCACAGCTCACAGTCGTCACAGCTCACTATTGTCACACCTCACAGTTGTCACAGCTCACTATGTCACACCTCACTGGCATCAGCAGAAAACTTGTGTCGCAGCTCACAGTCATCACGGCTGTTATAACAGCTCATTGTCATCACAGCTCACTGTCTTCACAGCTGAATGTCTTCACAGTTCAATGTCTTCACAGCTCACAGTCGTCACAGCTCACTATTGTCACACCTCACTATCGTCACAGCTCACTATGTCACACCTCACTGGCATCAGCAGAAAACTTGTGTCGCAGCTCACAGGCATCACGGCTGTTATCACACCTCACTGTCTTCACAGCTCACTGTCTTCACAGCTGAATGTCTTCACAGTTCAATGTCCACAGCTCACAGTCGTCACAGCTCACTATTGTCACACCTCACAGTTGTCACGCCTCACTATCGTCACAGCTCACTATGTCGCACCTCACTGGCATCAGCAGAAAACTTGTGTCGCAGCTCACAGGCATCACGGCTCTGTTATCACAGCTCATTGTCATCACAGCTCAGTCGTCACAGCTGAATGTCTTCACAGCTCACTGTATTCACAGCTGAATGTCTTCACAGCTCACTATCGTCACAGCACACTGTCTTCACAGCTCACAGTCATCACAGCTCACTATTGTCACACCTCACAGTCGTCATAGCTCACAGTTGTCACGCCTCACTATCGTCACAGCTCACTATGTCGCACCTCACTGGCATGAGCAGAAAACTTGTGTCGCAGCTCACAGGCATCACGGCTCTGTTATCACAGCTCATTGTCATCACAGCTCAGTCTTCACAGCTCACTGTATTCACAGCTGAATGTCTTTACAGCTCACAGTCGTCACAGCTCATTCATCATAGCTCACTGTCTCAGTCATCATAGCACACCTCACTGTCGTCACAGCTCAGTCATCACAACTCACTGTTGTCACAGCTTATTCATCACAGCTGCTGAAGCAGCCGTCACGAGCTGCTCGTGTCATGCAGTATGTGTAATACTTATACCCTTCATGCAGGTATTACATGCTAAGTAAAACGCAACAGATTCATTGCATCCATCTTTCTTTATTCCAGTATACTGGGTCCTAACTGCTGTAGTTGTTGACTAGTTACAATTAGCATTCTCAAAAAGTCATCCCTGGGGCATTAAATAATTGAGAAAAAAGTGGGCAAGTTATGTTGGCATGTTCACAAAGCCCTGTTTTAGTATGTTGTTCTCTGAAGATAAATGTGTGAAAGTGTGATTGTGACAGATAGTGTGGGATAAAAAATATTGCCGTGGGAAAGATTTGGTTGGTGAGGTTTAATTAATTAAACACGAAAAAATACACTTAGACGTCGAAGTAGCCATGGACGTCAGAACAGCCACGGACGTCGATATAGAATGTGTACGTTTTGCTTTCGCATTGCTCCAGTGCAGGTCGCTGCAGTGATCTCAAAGTTTTTTATTTATTTAATTTCAGGAGGGTGCAGGAGATGAAAATGAAAGGTTCCCGCCAGGGTGACATTGACCGGATGGAGGGCGCACTGGTACGTGTTTTTTTTTCTTTTTTCCTCCTTTCTCTCTATTTGACCTGACACCTTATACTGGAGCTCTTCTGTTCGTACGAATCATGAAAGTCTACCAAACTCCTGTGTTTCAAGAAATGGCACATTTATTGACCCAAGGTTTGGTAGATCTGTGAATGGTGGCGACACCTTTCAGTGGGGTTATGAACTGCTTCAAAGCTTATGGGAATTGTTGATGGTTGGTTCTAGGGCTGTGTATATAAATAGGCTTCTTTTCTAGCTCATGGTGAGGTGGTACATCCGCTAACTCTTGAAAGCAGGTTATTGGGGCTTTGCAGATTTTGAAGTGGACTTCTGCAGGTGGTGGTATTTTCTTTAATAACTTGTTGTTGGTAACATTGACAGAACTGTTGATGACCACTTTTATCTGGCCACATTTTCTTGATAATTTGTTGATTAAATGACTGTTTGTTTGTGGTTTAACAGAATGTAATAACTTTGAAGGTCTCACGCAGCTGGTCATTGAAGAAAGGCTTCAGATTAGGGCTGCTAGAAATACTTGACTTTGCTGATTAGTGCACATGTATGGGTAACTGTGTTTTTCTCACGTTGTCCCTGTACAAAAACCAGCCGCTTTTTACGCAGGCACTACAACACTGTATATCCACTTCAGTTGTGTTTTTGTGTGTTTTACACCGCCTTTTCCTGAGAGCATCTCTCCATACGTACTGCGCTACTGTGCTAGTCTTTCCCTAGTGATTGTCTGCTAGTTACAAATTACAAAACCACTAGGCTGCCCCTGTACTGCCATAGTGATCAAACACTGAAATCTCTGCTAATGCATCACTTTCCAATATCTGTGCCATCAGGCTTGCCTGTCTAACTGTGAAACTGTCTACTTTGTTGGATGTTTGGGGGCTCACGGTAGATCTGAGAGTGTGAAATGTGTGTGGGAAGTGGTTTGGCAGCCTTCCTAACCTTGCATCATTCTTTTTTCTTTTCCCTTTTCTCAGGACAAGTACATATCAGAATTGAACAGCATATTTGCAAAGGTGGATGACAGGCGTCGGGTGAGTTCAGTCTTCACCTTTGTACTGGGGAAAAGTGACAAGGCAGTGTGCTGTGCTCACAACTTTTGGACAATGCTGCTTGTGATGTGGGTGCTTTGTGCAGGGGTGTTTAAGTGTGCTTCAGCACTGTTAATAGACATGGTCAACTTGTAGAGCACAATAGGGTTGTGGTGATCTTGACCACATGTCTCTCCTGCATGCATGGCAAAGAGGCATATAATTCATACTTTATTTTATTTTATTTATTTAGAACATACTGCAGGCCTACAGTAGGCCCAAGCAGGAGGGGCGAATACATAATATATGCAAAAAAGAACAGGTTTAGCAAAATTGAAAAAATGTTAAATAAAAGTTGTAACACAAAATACAGCAATAAATACAAGGCTCAGATGATGCAAAATACAAAAAGTAAACATAGAAATAAATGGCTCTCAAATTAAATGCTGTGAAGAAAACATAGAGTCAAAAGAATCGGCTCTGGTTAAGAGATCTGGCGGACACCTGTTCCACTCCTCAATGGTGCGTGGAAAAAATGAGTATTTAAAGCCGTTAATCCTAGCACTGTAAGGGGTTAATGATTGTGTATGATGATTTCGTGTTTGGCGCGTAGTGTTAGGTTTGAGGAAGGGGTCTGCATTCATAGACAGTTTATGGCTTTTTGGTAACAAAAGTAGTTTCAGCCTTTGAATTTTCCGGCGCAGCTGTAATGTTTCAATACCGTGAGTTTGCATGAGGGTCGTTGGTGAGTCAGTTACACGATACTTTGAAAAAATAAAACGGACGGCTTTGCGTTGAATCATTTCAAGGGCGTCGGTGTTACGTTTAGTGTAGGGATCCCAGACGGTGCACGCATATTCTAAAATTCTAAATACAAAAAAAAAAGTCCTGTTTGCCATTCGTGTCAAACTACTTATTTTTATTGGCATTGATGTAGCCGTTACCGTTGTATGGGCGTTGTCATCTCAGTGCTTTTTTTTTTTTTTTTTTGCAAGCAGTGCTAGAGTACAGCATCAGTAAGCAGCAAGTTTGATAGGCTTGTGAATGCTGGAGACTGGAATTGTGTATAGTAATTCAATTGTATCTTTGCCAGAATAGTTGTTGGCGGAATAAGACTGCTGTCTTCTATAGCTTTGTGCCATTGAACTGATGTAAGCTAGTGGGACATAAAACTGCGTGTCCTAAACAAAATGAAAGCTGGAGCGTCTGCCATAGTCGGATTTTTTCTTTGTTTAATCTATACAGAACACATGTCTCGCTTCAGGGCGGCAGAATGCTGAAACGAGATGGAAGTCTGAATAGGCATATTAATATTTACATTCTTTTACTGTCATATACATCCGCAGACTGCTTAATCTGTTTTTCGTACAGTACCTTTCTTAAACAGCTTAATCCTGGTGCAGATGGAAGGTAATGAAGTTTCATGTCAATTGTGGTACGATTCTCACTTCTGTCACTTGGTTGCTTGTATTCAGTACTGTCTTTTTTTTTGTTTTATGGATAATTGTATTGTAGTATTTAATGGTTTCTTTACTTCATATGTCATTTTATTTCTGTGTTTTGTAATACTGAATACAGTGCCATTTCTATAGAGACCCCAGTCAAGCCAAATTCGTTTAGCTTTTTTTCTGTACTCGTGCAATCTATACATGCATCGATGTAGACACACACTTGAAAGTATGAACAGAGGGTGTTTTCTACAGTGCATATTTATTCTATGCAACAAGTTAGGTATAAAAATATAATTTTTATTCAGAAAACTAAGTTGGTAGCCGCTGTGAACTAACACAAGGCCACTGACTGGTTCTGACATTCAGACATTGCTGGCTGTGTTCTGTCAGTGTCCTGTGTTTTGTTCATTTTATTGTTGGGCACAAGTTTTTCAGCAGTGTCGTTGTGATTATATGTTAGTGTTTCAACTTGGCCCTTATATCCAGCTGAGAGAAGCCAACAGCCACAGAAACCAAGGGGCACAGGGGATTTTTTAATTAATTTATTTATTTTGTGGTGTTGATCAATTTAGAATATTAATGAGTATGTTATCGCTTAAAGTTAATTGATTAGAAAGGCAGAAGAAAAAACAACCGCATGCCGCCGATGGGATCCGAACCCACGACCTCCGAATTACGCGTCCGGTGCTCTACCTCTGAGCTATGACTATGGCTGTCAAATCTTCTGCTTTCGGGGGTATTTATGTTTACAAATCACCTAACCTTGAGAGTGTTCATCAGCGCCACCCACGTTCGTAAGCGGCGGACGTGGAACGTCCTGAGTTACCGCTGGTGTGATGTAGAACGCCATCGAACGGAGAGGGTGGAAGCTGTGTTAGAACCCTCTAATGCTTCCTATGGCGTCAAAGCTGCCAGAACTGAGGCCCTCGCTAAGCAATTAAGCAAACAAGGGAAGGGGAATGAGGGGCTCGTTATAAATATGAGAGCTGTTATTCCTCTTGTGTATGGAGCATCTTGCCGCACAAGCTTTCGTCACAGATAAACCTTAGCGATCAAGGGTTCAGGTGTTTTTTTTTTCCAAACATTTTGGATTGTTTTTTATTTTGGACGCTATGGAACATGTTTTAACCCCCATGCAGAAAAGAGACGTGCCTGACTACCTGTGTGGCAAGATCAGCTTTGAGATCATGCGTGAGCCCGTCATCACTCCCAGTGGGATCACCTACGACCGCCGGGACATCGAGGAGCACCTACAGGTGAATTTGCCCTGCCTCTGCTCTGAGTTTGGCTGAATGACCCTAGTGGCGGGAACAGGAAAGAACAGCGCACGCTATTTTCATTGCATAAGCATGGATAGCAGACAGCATCGTCACACGGACCAGAGCCATTTGATAGCTACAAGAAAGTGCCGCTGCATTTCTGATTCACTAAAGCAGGGCTTCTCAACCTTTTTAGCCTCGGGCAAACCCACTGGTTTTCAAAAAGAGCTCATGAACCCCACATGTCTTGGCTTCCATCCCTTCGTGCCTGATGTGTTTGCAAAAAAGAGCGTGCAGACTTACAGGCTTCGCGGGAAACTATTATGTAAGCAGACTGTTTATACTAGGAAGACGACGCTGTTAGTGGCGTGGCTGGCACGGACAGTCTGTTGAATGCAGACAGACCTCCCCTCCCCCCACCCTACCTTTCGCTCATGCAGTGGTGATGGACGGTGTACACGGCGTTTGTGTGCAGTCTGTTTACTTATAACCTTACAGGGTTTGGCGAGGGAGTCAGTACATGTTAATTATAAACAAGAAATGCAGTCGTAATGAGACAATGTTTGAAAAAAACGAAATACAGAGGGTGGACTAGGTATCTCCATATGTGATACTAGAAGTAATGAGGCTTTGATGGAAGCATGACACAAGTGACAGTGTGCAAACAATTTGCTAGTCTGTACAGTGATCAATAAGACTGAGCAACTTGTCGCGGAATGCATGGTGGTCAGTTGTAGCAGTGCAGACAGTTGGTCACGTGTGGTGCCGTTCAACCGTTCAGGTTCAAGTCAAAACACTCTTCCTGCTGATTATAAGTTAATTCACCGTATCTCCCACCAACTGTCCTGGCGTGAATAGCATCCTTTGATTACGAGGAAACATACTTTTTGATACATGTGATGTATCCTTCTTTTTGATTTTCTTCTGAAATTCACAACCTTGCATTTTGTTGACATAGTCCCCTTCCACGATGTCAGTAGTGGCATGTCATTCTTCCATAGTCTAGAAAATATATTGCCGATGTGGCACATTGCGTACTGAATTTGCAGAACACATGCAGCTTCTAATGCTGTTGGTGTTGATGGTAATTTTCTGAATTTTTGCCTTATGAACCAGGCAAGCAGCCATGCTTAAGGGGGGACACTGGTCTTGAAGAAAAAAAATTTATTAATGAAGTCACAGTTACGAAATCTTCAGGGAATATGTATTTTTGTGTGCTGATTCTAAATATGTCATTTAATTTCATGTAAAACAATTCCTTGAGCACTTGTGCACTTTTTGTGCTAGTATTTTGCGGAGAGTTTTGAAGAAAATTTGCTGCGGGAAACTCGCTGAAATGTATGCCATTGGGTTCTCTTGTCACCAAGGAATACAATAAGGGTGAAACTGTCTTCCTGCCTATCATAGAACTTAAGTTATAGAGTTTTGAAGTTGTCGCTTCAGAAATGAGAAGGAAAGTGTGTGTATTTCTGTTGATGAAGTGGCAGCTTCAGTACCCTATTACTCAAGTTCTATGAGAGCCAGGATGATAATTTCACCCTTATTGTATTCCTTGGTGTCAAGAGAACCCGATGGCATACGTTTCAGCGAGTTTCCTGCAGCAAATTTTCTTCAAAACTCTCTGCAAAATACTTGCATGAAGAGTGCATAAGTGCTCAAGGAATTGTTTTACATGAAATTAAATGACATATCTAGAATCAGCACACAAAAATACATGTGCTCTGAAAATTTCATAACTACGACTAAATTATAAAAATTTTCTTTTCAAGACCAGTGTACCCCCTTAATGTGTTGCCATGCAAAGCTGACATCAAAGTATAGAATTTAAGCACCATTCGTGCCATCAATGCCAAATCAAACTCGAACAGGATGACTGCAACGTGAATGCAAGAGTCCAAAAATTTCAGCTGCTGAAAACTAAGTACAGGCTAGGTCCACTAATGCATATCTGCGCCATCAAAGTGAAAATCAAGTGTGGTAGTACTACATTTGATCCCGGATATATCGAACTTGAAGGAGATCTTGAAGTAGTTAAAATAAAGGTACAGCTTGTTTCTGCAGTGAAGCATGTCAGGGTTTAATTAGGTTGGCTTCACTGCATGGCAGCGGTGTGGCATGGGGAAATCAGTGCATTAGACAGAAGGCCACACTCGAGCTCACCCCATGTTCACCTTGTCACGCAATTTCACAGCACTAGCGCTGCCAGTGAGGCCGTTTGGAGAAGTGCCACTTGCAGGGGCATGGCTCGCTGTTCAATATATCTACTGTTCTGCTGAACAAGAGTTCAGTACATAATACAGGAATCTGTCGCAGCACGAATGAAACGGGGACAACGAGAGAGAACAATCACGACAGGACGAGCAGCGCTAGTCCTGTCGTGATTGTTCTCTCTCGTTGTCCCCGTTTCAGTCGTACTGCGACAGATTCCTGTATGTATTGACACCAACTAGCCCAAACTTCAGTACTTCTAAGATTTCGATAATCATGAACAGTAGTGGTACACCTTTGCATGGAATTTTCAAGGGAATGTTTTGATTGTTTGGTATAAAAAAATAGCTCGGTATATCCGTGCTTGACTGTATTTAGTCTCTCTCCACTGAAATCATGCCGTTTTGCTTTTCCTGTCTCAATTGTTTTCTTCACGTTTCATTAGATGCTGCCAGCACACGAGAGTTTTAATAAAGTGTCCGAATCATAGAGTTTCTTACTATTACCTAGAGGGAAAGCTGGCGGCGCTGCACTTCAGCCACCATGGACGCCCAAAGCATCATGGGGCGGTGAGCTACTTGTTGCGGCACAGTTGTAGTTTTTTGGGAACATAGAGTGGCACTACTAAGACGTTTCATTCCGAAAACGCTGTTCGTGTGTGCGCAGACGACTTTCGCGCGAACGCAGTGGGCAAAAAACATAGTAGTAAAAACGCGTAGACACACGACGCCAATAAAAGGTTTCACTTTTCCGAAATGCCGTTAAAAAACTTCTTAAAGTATCTAAGTAGCAACATATTTTCTGAAAACATATTTACTTTTGAAAATGCGTTTGTTAATTACGAAATATTAGTTGTTATAGTGTTCATTACTTGGCCAATAGGAGAGTGAGTCGTCTCTTATTTTGTGCAAACTTTGCACTTAAATGCTTTTCTGCTCGTTTGTTGCAATCATTAGACCAGATATTGAATATTAGGACGTTTGTAGCTATCAAACAGGTTAATTTTTCTATTATTTTTTGGCCAAAAGTTGCAGTTCCGCAACAAGTAGCTCACCGCCCCATGATGCTTTGAGCGCCCATGGTGGCTGAAGTGGTCTCGAGGGGTCGCCATGCAAACTCCCATAGACGGGCTGCCAGCTTTCCCTCTAGGTAATAGTAAGAAACTCTATGGTCCGAATATAGATATGCATCTAGCAGTAGATGTCAGTAGATAGTTCTGACGGTTTTGGCATTGTTGTTTTGTAGTTATATATGTGTTATTACCTCCTGCACCCATTGTACCTCGACACATGATCGTCCACTTTGCATTCTTTTCGTGTCGTGTCTGGTGCAGTGCCATTCTTCATGCCCGGTTCTCTTCGTCCGCAGAGGGTTGGCCACTTTGACCCAGTGACAAGGACGCCACTCACCCAAGACCAGCTGATTCCAAACTTGGCGATGAAGGAAGTGGTGGACGCTTTCCTCGCGGAAAATGAGTGGGCCCTCGACTACTAAATTGCCTCCCCTGCGGCTTCGCTTCTCTGCGTGACGTACTGTCCGATGCCAGCTGTTACTCTTGTTTCGATAACCCGTCGACTCCCATCCTTTCTTTCACTTTTTTTTTTCTATCGAGACGTAGACAGCTGGCACCTTGGGAATGAGTCACTTTCAGGCTCTGTCCAAGACCTTTTGTGAGCAGAGTTGATCTTGCACGCGCTTTTCTCTCTTCATTCACAAGTGTTCGCCCCTCAGCTGACCCTGCGAATGAGGATGACACTTTCAATTCAGAGTCCGCTGGTCATCTGCTGCATTTTTTTTTTTGGCATTTCAGTGATTTTGCGCTCTCTGCAGTCCTACGTTTACAACAGCAGTGGGTTAAATACAAAGCTACATAGCTACATACGTGGACACAACACTCTCAGTTGCGATGCTGACTGCTCCCAGTGAAGGTGTTCTGATTACCATTTGTTGTAAGTCTTGGTTGTAAGGTTGGTTTATTTTCGTCTTTGCAGTACTGACACTAAATTGCAGCATTGCAGAGAGTGTCGTGCTTGTTGACTCTATTGGAGTTCAGCGTAGTGGAAAACCTTCGAATTACAAATATACAAAGTTACTGAATCCAAAAAAAGCTGTCAAGTTGAGTTTTCTTCCAAATAATTTCGGCATCTGTGATCACGCCTAATAAGCCAGTTAGAACCATATCTAACAGGAATTATATATTTCAGTATGTGGTAACCAGTTCAAAATGAAAGCTTTAGTGCAAAGCATACCTGTTACTGATAGCCCAAGTGCTGAGCTTTCAGTGAATGCTTGGAGCATCCATCCCCCATAGCTAACACGAAGGTACAGATTTACTTTTTGGCTATTACTTCATCATCTTCAGAGTTAGCATCTGACAGGTCATTTCAGCTGCACGAGGTTAGGTTGAGCATCTCGTTACAATGGGGCTGTGACAAAATCGCGAGCACAGCCCAGCCGCTTGGTCAAAGTGTGTAGCCGCTTTGTGTTTGGTATCATTTTTGCCAGCTGAGCTTGTAAAGGATTGCTGCTGTACATAGACACACTATGCCATGAGTACGAGGAGCCTCTACTGCCTTGCGTGTCACTTTTGGGCCCCTTAATGTAGCCACAGTGTTGCTTGTCTGTATCGTGCACTTGCAGTCGACACTTGGTTGTCGACTACGGTCGTAGAGCCCAAAGTGGCTGGAGGGCCCAGCAGTACCCTCTTCCCAGAGCACCTTTTTACACTTGTTAGACAGCTCATAACATAGGACATTGTGGACACATTGTTTTTGTACAATTTTTCGAGTGTGCGGAGCTTTTCAGTCATGCCGGTTGCAAAACTCTTCTTCAGAATGTTGGCGTACTCCGTGGCAAGTTTCGAGGTTAGCGGTAGGTGGCGCCTCCTATTAGCTGTGGAATCAGCCATCAGCGGTGCCCTGCAGCTGTTGTAACTATGAGTGCTCTGCTTGACTATAGGGGGCACTACAATCTGTTAACCTCCTTATCTTGGACCAGTCTCGGGATGAGGTTTGCAGCTGTAGTATGATTAGGAGGTTCTTATCACCATGGGCTCAGCTGCACTGTTATCGATCGCCACACTTTGTGAAAGCGTTGCACTGTAGTCACCAGGTTGAAGCCTTTGACTGATGCGAGGAATGCCGGCACACTGTTACCAATAATGGTCTTGCAGCTGCAAGTAACACTGTTGTGATGTAGAACATTGCATATTATACCAGCAGTGGGGTCAGTTCTTTATGCGGGGTGAAGTATCAGCTAACAGCCCTCTCATCAGCTTGAGGCTCTGAGCTCAACATGTAGCACCACCAGCCGGCATGCAGTCTCAGGAGTGTTTACATGCACATTTTACCAGTCATTTGCTGCATTAAAAAAGCCGCTTTATGTCAACACACATTGGGAGAGAAATATAAGAAGACGCAGACAATGCAGGAGCGAGTTTTTCATGTTGCACAAGCATTTGCTGCTGTGATGCAGGTCGAGACACCTCAGCTTTTCCCTTTGGTTCGGTACAGGGTGGACACTATTGGAGATGGTACAGATGGTATTGGAGATGGACACCAATGAGCTGTTTTCTGTGCAAAAATAAGGTCAGAACCGGTAGGGTGGATCCAAGCACGACTTATTCACCTTTTAGAGCTGTGCACTTGGTGCGGGCACACTGGAGACACAAGTTAGCCCGTGGCGACATAGTTCAGTGTTCTTATCAAAAGAGAGACCACTCTAACTGAAAACGGAGGTTTTATGATCTAGAAAAGATAAAAAAGTTGTGGTGTCGCTGTCACTGCCGATTTAATAATTAAAATGCGTGCGTCGACCGATTTTTTGGTGCAGAACCTGGAGGCTACGCTACGCCACGATTCGCTTCAAATTGGTGTCAACCCGTCCTTTTCGGTAAAGATGTCACGAGTTTGAATCGACTGGCAAGATCTAATTTTCTCTGCGGTGAATGCGCCCTTTTGCTGTCAGTCAAACGCCAACATAGCCAGAAATAGTCTGTGAATGAATTCTTTTTCAGAAACACGATTGTATAGAATAGTCCTCAATGTCCTTTTAAGACTGGCAGTTTCCCTACATGTGTTTTCATGACCAGAATTGACTCCGTTCAATTAGCACGATGTGAACTCTGATCTGCTGTGAGTGTGGTGAATCTTTGGAGCAGCTTCATGACAATGTGTTCTGGTCGTAGGAATTCAAAGTGCTTATGAATCTCTTCCGAGGCAAAAGAAGTGAGAATGTGTTCTTCAGTGAAAGGGCCTTGCCTTGCAGTACAAGTAGCTTGTGCTCGCAACTTTTTCTGAACTCTCATTAGTCGAGCAGCAGCTTCACTCTGCTCAGTGCTGCCCTCGTGTGGGTTTTGGAATTGTGAAAGTTCTTGCCAATTCGGAAAGGAGCTTGGCTTTCATCGATGGTATGTCTGACTTGTCTTGCACAGAGAACATCTCAAGTAGTGCATACCGTATGTGTTACAGTTATGCAACACACCTAGATTGAAGCAGTGATTCGGATGACCCTTGTTACCTTGTACGGTTGCTCAGTGGTTTTGGTGTTCGGCTGGCGATCCCAAGGTCACTTCGGCCACAATTAGGTGGAAGCAAAATGCTAACACGACCATGTGCTGTCTGGTGTAGGTGCTCATGAAACAATCCCAGGCAATTCGAAAGGGTCTGAAAAGGGTTCTAATCAAGTTGCTGTATGCCTACGATGTTAAAGCATACTGCTTAACGAATATTGTCCAGCAAGAATTTTTTTGATGTGCTTTGTAGAAGCTGAGTTATCTCTACTCAAAATTTGAATTTCGGCGTCTTCACACCTTTCCCTCTACTCAACTCCAGGGGAGGAACTTACTGACCTGCTGGAGCTATCGGGCATATTGGCCGCGGCCATGGTAGCTGCCCGACGTCTGAAAGAATCTAACCAATAGCCTCCTCCCAACTTGTATATGCAGGTGCAGGCGACGGAGGGTGGTGCAAACATGAATAAGTCTCCGGGAAGGGCTCGCCAACTTTTGCCCATGATGTGGGTTCTCTGCTGCGTGTAGAAGTGTATTATTTGGCCCAGGTTTTCATGACAACACAATGCAGTGTTTGAGCGAGTTAATGTGCTTTGCTCGGAAGGTGTTTCAGAGCCCCTTTAAACTAATCCGGAACCCTGCACTACGGCCTCCCTCGTAGCCCACGAGCAGCTGCGGTTACTCCTTGTACCACCACCAAAAGACTGTGGCAGAAGCATAGAGTTTCTTACCTAGAGGGAAAGCTGGCGGCGCTGCACTTCAGCCACCATGGACGCTCAAAGCATCATGGGGCGGTGAGCTACCTGTTGCAGAACAGTCGTAGTTTTTCGAAAACATGAAGTGGCACTACTAAGATGTTTCATTCCGAAAACGCTGTTCGTGTGTGCGCAGACGACTTTGGCGTGAACGCAGTGTGCAAAACCCATAGTAGTGAAAACGCGACGACACACGACGCCAATGAAAGGTTTCACTTTTCTGAAATGCCATTAAAAACCTCTTATAATGTTTAAGCAACAATATTTTTTTTGAAAACATATTTACTTTTAAAAGTGCGCCTGTTAATAACGAAATATTAGTTTTTATAGTGTTCATTACTTGGCCAATAGGAGAGCGAGTCGTCTCTAATTTTGGGCAAACTTTGCACTTATATGCTTTTCTGCTCATTTGTTGCGATCATTAGACAAGATATTGAATGTTAGGACATTTGTAGTTATCAAACAGCTTTATTTCTTGATTATTTTTTGGCAAAAAGTTGCAGTTCCGCAACAAGTAGCTCACCGCCCCATGATGCTTTGGGCGCCCATGGTGGCTGAAGTGGTCTCGAGGGGTCGCCATGCAAACTCCCGTAGACGGGCTGCCAGCTTTCCCTCTAGGTAATAGTAAGAAACTCTATGGGCAGAAGTGACCGGCGTTCAGCTCACTTCAGTCCACCATGCATTGCACAGCATCTGTACAAAATGATTGTTTCCTTGCTTTACGCATAATTGGTCATCCTCGGTGCAGTAGCTGCACATCGACTGGTGGTTGTCTGGTTATCAGCTTGGCACCGATAAGGGTGAGGAGCATTGGTTGTCATTTGGCGCATCTGTGTTGAACGACTGAGAGATGTGTACATTTCCGGACTGGTATGTTTCAGAGATACTGCGCGCGACCTTTGATAACCAGTTTTTCTCTTTCTTACATGGCTTTGCCTAGCCTGTGTAATCTCCGCACTGCTCTGCATGCTGGATGCGGAAGTGAAACAACTAGGATGCCGTTTTATTTTTCGTGTGCGTTATCCTGGTTACCAGCATTGTGTGTAAATAAACACTGATCAAGTTGCAAGTTACGTTGTACAAGTTTGTTGCCACACTTAGTGTTGTCATAAGCACTGCGCAGGCTTTACTCTCACCTGGAACGTCATACCTAATCTACCCCATAAAAAACCCCACCAGGTGGTCGAAATTTCTGGAGCCCTCCACTACGGCGTCCCTCATAGCCTGAGTCGCTTTGGGACGTTAAACCCCATAAACCAAGCCAAACCATCTCTTCCCCAATGGTATTGCAGAATATTTAAATGGTATTGCAGAATATTTAAATTTCGATGAACACCTGGATCCCGGACAAACTAGTGCACTGCTTCTGGTATGGGTGTGCCGTTACTGAACGTGTGCAATAGTCTCGCAGTCGACCATGTAAGACAAATGTTTTAGCACCGAGCCCGAGCAAGAACTGCCGAATGTTGGATTGAAATTTTGGGGAAGAGGAGGAGGGTTATATTGATTTGATGTGAAACTAAGGTTTGAAAGGGAGGGGTGGTGAGGAGGCATTTGCATATGCTATTCGTAGCAAAACTTTATGGGTTGCAAATGTGAGGGAAAAAATTATTTCGGCATAGTCTCGTCATGCGGACAGTGCATGCTATATCTGCTGCTAACAGTGTCCCATGACGGGATCGTGAGACAGAGCAATAATTTTCTTTTTTTAAATCGAACACTAGACCAGAAAAAATTTTGCTGCTGATAGTGCATGCCAGGGTATGGTGTGGGGGGAACCATGCATGCCCTGCACAGACTGAGCGTGCTGCCACGTTTGCAGTTGGTGATTCGCTCTTGCCGTTGAACAATTTAAATGTGGCCGGGGCACTAATACTCTAACTGTGGCCAGTATCCCAAGGCTTACTCTAGTGCACCAAGAATTGGCGCGCTGACGCGCAGGGAAGACTTATGGCCGCGAGGTCCTTCATCTGACTGTGGTCTTTCTGCAGGGTGCCAGTTAACAACTTGCAAAATTCTCTAAGCTTGCCTGCAATGATTTTTTCCTCTACAAAAACTCTTGTTCACATAAGACCTTTTCGAGAGCTTGGAGCACCATCACATTGGACAATGTGGTTGCCACCTTCTGAGATCGTGCGCAGAGGGCAGTTGTCCAAATGGGCGCCTGTCCCTTAAGAGCACCTGTGTATATGTGTACATACAGCTTATCGCCAATGAAGAAAAATATGGCCTATTCTTGCGACTTTCTCGGGGATTGAAATGGAGGGCGGCTCGTTCCTCGCACCCGTGCTCGCACCTTCCATTTTTGTGTGCGGGTTGGGGGGAGGGGGTTGCAAACTCAGTCTGTGAACAAGTTTTTTGCAGAAGAAAAAACCTTTCAAGTCAGCCTTCCCGCAATTTTGCAAGTTTTTAATTGGACTCCTACCATCTGCCGCTCTCATTCAGTCGTCCTTCATTGGGCTTTTTCCTCACGCGCTGTCAGCCGCGCGGCGCCGCCATTCATGATGGGCGCTGCGCATTTATGCGCATCACACTGTACAGTATTGTGCATCTATATCGAGAAGACTTCAAAAAATTTTCTCGCCTCAACCGCTGGCTTGCTTGAGGTAAAACTGAGCGCGGAGCTACGTGTATTGTGGCCACTTTTATCTCGTAGCAAGTTTTACAATGATATTTACTTGATTCAGCCAGAAATGATGCAACTCTAACTCTGTAATTGTCTGCGCCGAGATGGACGAAGTGAAAGCCGTCAGCGCCGGATTGCCGCGAAGGGCGGCAGTGGCGCCATCAATGGACAGTCGCAGATTGTAATGCTGACCTCAGCGCCTTTCGCGTTGTGATGCTTTTGTATGCAAACAACAGGTGGCGCCACGAACGTTCTTCCGGGAAAAATCGGAGTTTGCGATTTTTGGTTTCTCAATTTCGGGGCACATGATTATGGGTTCGCATCATGCGCGGCTGAACGAAGTAAGTACTGTTGACAAGTATTCTAGTTCACTATACTGTTGACAAACTTTATACGAGACAAAAGTTGTCGCAATACCTATAGTTCTGCACGCAGTTTCAGCGTAAACGAGGCAGCGGTTGAGGCGAGAAAATTTTTTAAGTCTTTACGATAAAGAATCACAATACTGTATACTATCACCCTTTTTACCCTTATATTGGTCCTCTCAAAAAAGAGGTAAAAAAACATAAAAGAAAGAGAGAGGATGCCTGGACCAGCAGTGCTTTGCCAGGCTTAACGCCAATTCAAAATAAATGAAAAATAACTAAATGTTCCAAAGAAGAAAAAAAATTAAGCGAAAAACAGCATTAAAAAACTCATAAAAAGAAAACAAAAGTCTCGTCATAATAAGTTAGACGCAGGCAGATAGCCAAAGCACAGCGTGCAGTCCGCGGAATAAATAAAAATAAAATAGTAATAAATAAAAAGAGAAAACCCAAGTCACTGCAAAGTCATTGTCACCGTAACAGTCAAAGAAAGCACTGAGCGCCGGCCACAAAATAAAAATCAGAAAAATAAAAACATAGTCAATACAAAAGAAAAAAACCGAAGTCACAGTCACTCAGTCAAGGACACAGTCACAGTCACGCAGTCAAGACATCAAGACAGAGTCGCAGTCACACAGTCAAGGACGCAGTCACAGTCACGCCACGACAAAGCCACCTATGCTCAATAAAGGAGCACGGGGCGCTCCGCTGTGCAAAGCTTGGGGAAGAGAGATTAGAGGAAAGAGAGAAATCAGCGTGAATAATTTGGAATTGTACTACTTATGAGGTGAACCATTTGAAGGAGAAGAGCACAAGCAGCAGAGTTTCGGAGAAGGGAGGGGTAAACAGATGCATGGTGTGATGTCCGATGAGCAAAGAGATTTTAAACGAGAAACTAAAGAAGCAGTAACGGAACAGTCCCGGAAGTAATGACGGATATTTTCACATAACAATCCACAGGAACAAGTTGAAGACGGAGACAGGCCAAATCTTTTAAAATAGAACGGAAATCTACCATGCCCAGTAAGTAAAGTTATTAGAGGATTCCTGGGTAGACGAATAAGGGGAATGTTAAGTGTATCAGGGATCCAGTTGAATAGTTCAGTGCCACCATTATTCTCGCGCGAAAATATGCTCCATAAAAGAAGTGAAGAATGATGCAAACGGGAACGAACGCAACGGCGTGAAAGGGTAGAAATATGTAAACTTCCAAACTGGCCGGCACTACCAGCAGCTTGGTCGGCTAACTTGTTTCCAAAAATTCCAGAATGACCCCGGATATGAAATAAAAGAAATGGGGCTAAAGAAGACAAACGACAGAGATCTTTCTTAATTGCAATAATAGTCGGATTGTAAGAAGTAACGAAGACAGCGCAGAAAGCAGAGATAGAGAATCAGTGTAAAAATGAACAAGCGTAGAGGGAGGGTTGTGAATAGCATAAACAACAGCAGAATGAAAGGCTACAAGCTCAGCGGCATAGGCGCTAGAGGGTGGTTCTAAAGACAGACGATGTACATGGACAATATTTTGTGTAGAGCTAAGAACAACAAATGCTGCACCAGCTGAGCGAGGAGTGAAAGACCCATCAGTGTAAATATGCATGGCACGTTGACAAGAAAAGAATACAGCTTCTTGAGAACTAAGTTGAACAAAAGAAAATTTTAATTTTAATGAGGGATGGTCTGACCAGGGATCAAATAAAGGTTGAATGTGAGAGGGATCATAAAAAGTATTGCCGTACACTACGGATTGACGTAACGTGAAAAGCATAAATCTGCGCATAACTGGTCCAGATAGATAGGCAGAGGAAGAACGTTTGCAAGAACATGAAGAGCAGCGGTTCGTGTAGTATGATAGGCACCAGTAAGAGTTGAAGCGATAAAACACGATCTATCACCATCACCATCACCATCACCATCACTATCACCATCATGGTCCCAGTTCGCTATCAGAAACCTGGCGCCTCTCGTCACGTGGTCTGTCACTGTCCAATGAAAGGCCAGTCCAGCGCCCGCCGCCAAGATAAAGAAGACGTACCGAGCCAGATATCAAAACAGTGCGCCGGCCGCCACCCACGCATGCAGTTTCCCGGCCCTTCCGGCCAGCCACCAAATTCAAAACCGGGCGACGCCTACCGCTGACTCGCCGCCGCGTCCAGGACAGCCTTCGGCTTCAGCCACGTCCTTCAAGCATGGTTCGCCGTGTCGGACCAACTCGCTGACGTGAAAACACGAGGTGATCGAGGGATTCGGGAGTGGGCGTGACTAAGTAAGCGGTGTAGTTGCGTGATCGGAGACGACCATGTCTGAGGACAGCGACGAAGAGCCGCGTCCTTCTTCGGACGAGATGGACGAGAAACGACAACGGCGCATGGCCTACCTCTACCTGTGTCACCTGGAAGAGACGCGCCTGTGGCTCTCGTCGTGCATCGAGGAAGAGCTGCCCGCGGCCACCAGCCTCGAAGAGTCGTTGCGGAACGGCGTCTACCTGGCGCGCCTGTCGCACTTCTTCGCGCCCGACGAGGTGCCGCTGCGGAAGATCTACGACGCGGACCAGAGCGTGCACCGGGAACGCGGCCTGTGTTTCCGCCACACGGACAACATCAACCACTGGCTGAACGCGATGCGCACCATAGGCTTTCCCGAGCACTTCTTCCCGGACCCGTTCGACCTGTACGAGAAGAAGAACCTGCCCAAGGTCATCTACTGCCTGCACGCCCTCAGCCTGTACCTCTTCAAGTTGGGCAAGGCGCCCAGGATCGAGGACCTGATGGGCAAGCTGCGCTTCTCCGACGAGGAGGTGGAACAGGTACGACCTTGTTGGGGGGCTAGTTCATGTTTGGTATACATACTACGTTGCTCTCGGTGCAACTTTAAGGATAATCATACCCTCTCTTTGTGTCTTCATGTTGGTTAAAGCAACTTAATTGACAAACATACGGAGTAATGTGCGGGATGCGATATGATACTGGCGCAAAATGATTGCGAACGCGTTGTTGGACTGCATGTTAGTCGTAGTAAAAAACTTTTGTGCTTCTCGTTTGCATACTTTGCGAATAAGGCGGCAAATGCACCCCACTGTACGCCCCACGTAAGTGTACCAGCTCCGGGGCCAACCTAGGCCATTGGCATCGCAGATGACAGCTTCTAGAGAATGTCCATGGTCCATAGGCCATATACACGGTATTTCACGTAACTTGAACCAAGGATTTAAAAAAAGTGGTAAACCGCAGCCCGTTACGCAGAAAATCCAGTGTCGGCGTTGTGAGCGATACATATGGTGGCTCAGATAGCCACAGAGCCACACCCCCTGGAGATGCAACCAAGGCGGGCAAGCTAGGTCGCGTAACATTCGCCTAACGTTTACATTCGTGGTGCGAATTAGCGCCACCAGGGTATAGTGAATATTCTAGTACTCCGTAACCAGGCGAACTTTGATGCCAGAGAGTGTGTTTGTCTGGCTAGGGGAGACGCACGGTCACGTACAGACACGAGCAAAAGTGGAGAGACCACGCGGGAATGGTCACAGAACTGTCAGCGCTCAGGACACGCGTCTTTTGCAGGGACCTGCGCCGTGCGCCCTCCCTAACATGTTGGCCTATTCGCCGCATTTCCGTCGCACATGGCTTTTTCGGCAGAGAATTTCAAGATGCCGCTCTTCGCTTCCGCGGTGGCAGACTGCCTGGGCGAGCAAGATAACGCCCGCGCGAGCCGTTTTATCAAGAATCGTAAGACGTAACCGCGGCACACCATTGCGCGTTCGTTCTGCATGCCGTACAATGCAACGAGCGGATGACACTGGATAGTGGCCATTCCCAGGTAACGAAGTTGTGGAGGGAAATCTAGATAAGCCATTTTCGCCGTTTGTGCAGTTAGGCTATTGCTTGCGCTGGAAAACACGGCATGAAATATTTAGCGCGTGATCAACTGTGGCGAGAATATTTATGCAAAGATACCGACTTGATAATAGTAAATAGCGCCTGAAAACGTTAGGAAGGCTGTACCTTCCTTTGTAGCTGTGTGGTTACTACTGTATGGACGTTACTGAGTAATCACTGCAATGCCTGACATCTGCTGCACCATGGTGTAAACATATGCAGTCTAACGTTTTAAGGCGGAGGCAGTATGGCCTACTCTCTTCAGAATTCGCCCCGGGCAGACCGTCACCACAGTGCCTCCATGGCTGCGTCCTCGTCTAGGCGATGACTACTATTCTTAAGTCGGGAGGGCCGCCGCGGTGGCTCAGTGGTTATGGCGCTCGGCTGCTGATTCGAAAGACGCCGGTTCGATCCCGGCCGCGGCGGTCGAATTTCGATGGAGGGGAAATTCTAGAGGCCCGTCTACTGTGCGATGTCAGTACACGTTAAAGAACCCCAGGTGGTCGAAATTTCCGGAGCCCTTCACTATGGCGTCCCTCATAGCCTTAGTTCCTTGGGGACGTTAAACCCCAATAAACCAAACACAGCGCAGTTCTCTTTTACGGCCATTCAGCTTCTGCACTTCATCTTGAAATGAGCCTTCTGTGCCTGTAAACTGCATTCACCGATCTTCCAACTCAGAAGTGAAAATGGGGGGGAGGGGCTTCCGAATTTTCAATGCGGCGTCAAAAAAAATGACCGCCGTTGGCACAGGATACGGTTCACTGGAGACTGGTGGTAAATGTTTCTTTCCTGGCAGTGGACATCCTCTTTGATGATCGCATGGCGACTACCCAATGAGCACAAAAACTCTCTAGAATGTCTTGCGGACGTCCATGGGACGTCCAAGGTAGTTTCGATGACAACTGAGTGCATCCCTCACACATCGCATCTGTGCGCCCCGTGCTGCTGTTCCGTTTTTCCCATGCGCACCCTGGCGGTGTGGTGGTGAAACTCGAGCGTTCTGCATTGAACAGGTGCGGCGCAGCCTGTTGCTGAACGCCGAGGTGCCCATGCCGGAGTTCAGCCTCATCGACGGCATACTGGCCAAAGAGACGAGCGCCGACTCGGCGGCCGTCATCGCCATCAACACAGCCATCGATCGGGGCGAGGTGGACTTGCTCTTCGATGCGCTGTCAGCGCCCGCCGCCCAGCTCAGGGGCGTCCGCCACGAGAACGTCGCCAGGTATACAGACGCAGTGGCCTGTTCAAGGGATGGCCGGGAGTCGCATGACGTCGCATGCAACCATTTGCGCGAGAGACTTGCACCTGACGTAGGAACGAGACGCAAAAATGAAAATTGTTTACAAGAGTGTAAATACCGACTCGCTTTTGAAGACTCGCACGCTAAATGAACACCCAATGACATTTACTCTACATAAAGTTCGCATTTTGCTTGATTTCAAAACCGTTTCATGGGCCCTTTAACAACTGCGAGACGAACTCGCCCTCTGGCTCAGGTACCGGGAAGTTCTGGAGCGCGCCAAGGCGTCGAAGCTGAAGCAACGTGCCATGAGGCGCCTCGAAGGTACCGGCGAGGAGGTCCACGAGGACGAGGACATGTACGACCGGTTGCTCAGCCTGGCCGAGGTGCAGGGCTACCTTCTGGAGACCAACGTCAATGTGCTGCTAGGCCAGATAGAGGCCGCCATGGAGGACGACGATGTGAACCTCTTCGGCGAGCTGCTGATCCTGAGGAAAGACCTGGGCGTCCACGACATCGTGCCGGAGAACGTGCCAGCCTACTTCCAGGTCTGTACCATTGTCTTGTTATAGGCGTTGCTTCTCCAATGTGTGTAGGACGCCACTTTGTATGGCTGGCAATAATATTCAATCCCAAGCCACCAGCATGAAATTGACTCGGATAGGGGATCAAACGCATGTTATGTTTCTGAAAAATCTACTCGGGCACAACGTTCTATGGTTATACTTTTATTTGTTTGGGCTTTAACAAAAATAGCTTTAACGCCGTTAAACAGAGTATTTCAGACATGGCAGTTGCGCGAAACACACACACACAAGACAGGTTACGGGACGAGCGCAAACTTACAACTGATTTTATTCAAAATACAAGGCACATATTTAAAGGAAGAAAATAGAATGCACTTTGAGCATGCGCATCGAAATTATACATCATGTGGCAATCAGAAGCATACCAAGGTCTGAACTTACATCGTCTTATCGAGAAAGGCTACCTCACTATTGTACAGTGCAACCGAAGAATCACTGATACATGCTTGTCCTCTTTTCTTTATGAAATACGCTTCCATCACTTCACGTGCAATTGAATCTCGACTTTTGCCCAGAACTCTGACCTCATTAAGCCGTGGCCGACAGTGACTGCAGGACAGGCAGTGCTTTGCCAAATTTGATCTCTCCCCCGTTGTTAGCGATAACCCATGTTCCCGTGCACGATCGTTCAAGCAGCGTCCAGTCTGGCCTACGTACGTTTTTCCACAAGTCAGTGGTATTTCGTAGACAAATCCGACGGCGCATTCTGCAAAGGGCCAAGAAGCACGCTAGGCCCTTTGCAGAATGCGCCGTCGGAGTTGTCTACGAAATACCACTGACTTGTGGAAAAACGTACGTAGGCCAGACTGGACGCTGCTTGAACGATCGCGCACGGGAATAAGGGTTATCGCTGACAACGGGGGAGGGATCAAATTTGGCAAAGCATTGCCTGTCCTGCAGTCACTGTCGGCCACGGCTTAATGAGGTCAGAGTTCTGGGCAAAAGTCGAGATTCAATTGCACGTTAAGTGATGGAAGCGTATTTCATAAAGAAAAGAGGACAAGCATGTATCAGTGATTCTTCGGTTGCACTGTACAATAGTGAGGTAGCCTTTCTCGATAAGACGATGTAAGCTCAGACCTTGGTATGCTACTGATTGCCACATGATGTATAATTTCGATGCGCATGCTCAAAGTGCATTCTATTTTCTTCCTTTAAATATGTGCCTTAATTGTATTTTGAATAAAATCAGTTGTAAGTTTGCGCTCGTCCCGTAATCTGTCTTTTGTGTGTGTGTGTGTGTGTGTGTGTGTGTGTGTGTGTGTGTGTGTGTGTGTGTGTGTGTGTGTGTGTGTGTGTGTGTGTGTGTGTGTGTGTGTGTGTGTGTGTGTGTGTGTGTGTGTGTGTGTGTGTGTGTGTGTGTGTGTGTGTGTGTGTGTGTGTGTGTGTGTGTGTGTGTGTGTGTGTGTGTGTGTGTGTGTGTGTGTGTGTGTGTGTGTGTGTGTGTGTGTGTGTGTGTGTGTGTGTGTGTGTGTGTGTGTGTGTGTGTGTGTGTGTGTGTGTGTGTGTGTGTGTGTGTGTGTGTGTGTGTGTGTGTGTGTGTGTGTGTGTGTGTGTGTGTGTGTGTGTGTGTGTGTGTGTGTGTGTGTGTGTGTGTGTGTGTGTGTGTGTGTGTGTGTGTGTGTGTGTGTGTGTGTGTGTGTGTGTGTGTGTGTGTGTGTGTGTGTGTGTGTGTGTGTGTGTGTGTGTGTGTGTGTGTGTGTGTGTGTGTGTGTGTGTGTGTGTGTGTGTGTGTGTGTGTGTGTGTGTGTGTGTGTGTGTGTGTGTGTGTGTGTGTGTGTGTGTGTGTGTGTGTGTGTGTGTGTGTGTGTGTGTGTGTGTGTGTGTGTGTGTGTGTGTGTGTGTGTGTGTGTGTGTGTGTGTGTGTGTGTGTGTGTGTGTGTGTGTGTGTGTGTGTGTGTGTGTGTGTGTGTGTGTGTGTGTGTGTGTGTGTGTGTGTGTGTGTGTGTGTGTGTGTGTGTGTGTGTGTGTGTGTGTGTGTGTGTGTGTGTGTGTGTGTGTGTGTGTGTGTGTGTGTGTGTGTGTGTGTGTGTGTGTGTGTGTGTGTGTGTGTGTGTGTGTGTGTGTGTGTGTGTGTGTGTGTGTGTGTGTGTGTGTGTGTGTGTGTGTGTGTGTGTGTGTGTGTGTGTGTGTGTGTGTGTGTGTGTGTGTGTGTGTGTGTGTGTCGCGCAACTGCCATGTCTGAAGTATTAAACCAACTAGCCCGACAACACGTTCTACTTAAACAGAGTATGGCGTGTGAAAGCACTTGGTTTCGAATTAGCTTGACTATTGCCTAGACGCTGCCTTACATTGTCTTCCAAGACAATATCTTCTAAACTTTCGTACCTCGTGACCTTCCCCTAGCCGCACCGTATCCAAGCCATTTCATCTCAAGGGTCAAAGGTCAGAGACCCATCGGGTTTTTCATGATTCCTAGTGAAGTTGCGCGTTCTCACTAAAAATGAAGCAGCAGTATCAGCTACGTGCCTCACTCCAGAGATGTGTGCTCGGCTGGTGAGCACGTAATAACAGTACGCTTGTGGAAGCCGCTGCCTTGCACTCTTGTCCGCAGTGCTGCGGAAGACTGTTAGTGTATCAACAAGCATTCGTGACACATAGGAGTGGCCGCTTCTGCGCGCCTTGCATCTACAAACAGGTCCTGACCAAGATCAAGGAGGACGCCTGCGCCTCCAACAGCGCCTTCACCCTGTCCAGGAGCGACTTGCAGGTGGCTGTGCTGCTGGCAAACGAGAAGGTCGAAGAGGAGTCCCAGCTGGAAGCCGCCATCGAGTCCATCAACATGTGCCTGGACTGCGGTCGCCCCGACGACACCCTCGAGGCACTCCGAGACCCCTCGGCCCGGCTACCCCGAGTCTACCCGCTGGCGGCCTCGCTGTACCACAAGGAGTTCTCCTTCATCAGACACGAGGCGGGCCACAACCTGAGCCACGACGAACTCATCGGGGGCGTCCGCATCCTCAACGCCATAGCCGAGGTGAACTTCGCCCTGAAGGCGGGCGGCGCCTTCGACGTCACCGCGTGCCTCTCCGACCAGCACGCGCACATCGCCGACGTGCGGCCCCTGTGTCGCGAACGCTACGAGAGCGCGCTTCGGGAGGCGCTCGCGGAGAAGAACCGCTCGGACGCCGCCGGCGCCTTCCTCACGCACACGGAGATCCAGGGGATCGTGCATGGGGTGAACGTGCTGGAGGATGGCGAGGCAGTCCGGGAGGACGCCATGGACCGCATAAACCGCGCCGTGGCATTGGGGGACGCTCAGGTCAGTGCCTCACGCCCATTGGTGCGTAGTAGGAAGCCTAGCTGGGCGTAGGTGACCGCCTTCCCCTACTATACCACAGGAAAGGTATACCCGAAGCAATTGAAGTAGCAAGGCACCAAGTTCAGACTATTCTTTTCACCGAGAACAGTGCTCATGCCCTCAGGAACACAGAATCCGAGATAAGCCCCAGTATGTGCTTGGAAGAGTATCAGACCATTGCATTTCGCTTAGTTTCGGTTTCCGCATGCTGTGACGTCAGAAGAGGCGAGAACCCTACGGGACGCGCTGGCGGAACTGACGCGTTCGCTGCTCCGTCGTCTGATGCAGATCAGAAACGCCAAGACGTTTTGTCGTCATAGGGACCTACGTGTACCTTTATCAGCCAGAAAAAAAAAGTTCTCCGTACTCTTTTTTTATAAAAAAAGACAGTGCACTGAATCTTGGTAGTGACTGGGCAGCGTAGGATGATGCATGCATAAAAGTCAATTAGTTTCTTTTTCTTTCCTTGTACCACGATTTAATGAGTTTATGCTTATTCCTTCATCACGCCGCAATGTCGGAAAGAATCAGTGTCGCTGGCGTCGTTGGCGTGAGTGCCGTTATGCCTATTACTCCAAACTTGCCAGCCCGCGTGCTGCCCACCAAAGCATAGAGTTAATATAACCAGCACCCAAGAAATGGGTGCACATGAAACACCACGCAAATAAACACATAGGCTGAAGCCATACTCATCGGTCCTTTGGCATCGCCTCGCTCTTGTTCACAAGCTTGACGGAGGTCGACAAAATGTCCGCGAATACTCCCCCATTGCCCTTGTCGCCATTTTGTTATTCATGGAGCACAATGAAAGTTCAGTGTACCAACGAAATTCCACGCGCGTCTCATGGGCTTATCGACACCAGTTCCTGCCTGCACTGCTGAAGCTATACGCATTGAAAAGCTAAATGACGCCCTTGATGCCACGTGAATACCAGCTGAAGATAACCACTGGCGAGTCTATCCGGATCTTCATTACCTCTGCAGACTCATATGGCAACTGTGCTCATATCTGTGGACCTCCTATTTTTAGATGCTAGATCACATGTCGCTGTAAGCAGATGCACGTGCACGTAATGAACAAGCGGCGACGCTATAATTATTCGAGTCTTTAGTAGGATACAACTTCTAAATACAGCAGTTGCTAACACTGGGCCGCAGTCCGCGGCGTCTTGTATTACTGCACTGGCCAATCGCAACTGTAAACGAAACCAATTTTTTTAATGTTTGACTATATCAGACAATCGACGTATAAAAATTCTACAGTTCATAATTTTTCTCTTGTGTTAAGCTTCTTGTTTACGTAACAAGAAACGTTTAAGCGAAGAACTACTTCTTTGTCGTGGAGGAATTCTGTCCGCGGAGGCTGAATGTGGGCGGAGCTTCACTGCAGATTTAAAGGGCCCCTGCCCACCCCCGGGCAGCAGACACTCTCTACCTCTTTGAGCGAGCCTCCTCTCCTTCCATTCCCTCCTCGAAATTCTTCTCTCCCGCTCCTCGTCGAGTAGGCTCGGCAAGGCAAAATCACCCCTTCGTTCTCCGACGTAAGCCGGAGGCGTGGTGTCTGTGGAGTGCGTCACAGGGTACGTCATGGCCCCGCCTTCAATAGAATTCTTTTCTTGGTTTTTGCTGCTGGGTCTGTTCGAGGGGAGGGGGGGGGGGTGCGCTGCGGGCGCGCACACTGAACGATCGAGAGGCGTGATCGGCTCGACCACCTAGACTTGTTAGCGAGCGCATCCTTTCATACATCTGTTTGTCATTCCCAGTTAACGAGCCACCTTATCATTTTTTTAGGCCTCCCCACCGCTTCACGAGCGGAGGGGCGGAAGTCGGTTCTGTTCGAAACACACGGCGAAGTGCGGGCCCGGCAACCGCCCGTTTGCTTTTCTTCATCTGTGTTTGTGTTCTGTGTGTTTGTGTCTTTTCTCCGCTCCGAAGCCCATGTCGTTCATTGGAGTCAAGGCGTACGCAAGATGCTTGAAGGATAAGCGGTGTCTGTGCGGAGCGGTCAAGTGGGCGAGCGAGGGAAAGGCTCTGCTGCACTACAAAACCTTGTTTTGGGGGGCTTGCATAGAAGAAAAAAAAACTGAGAAGGGAGCGCGCACGCAGAGCGTCTCGTGACGTGATCACGGCGGCGGGGGGGACCAACTCCCTCAGTTTTACTATTTTTTTACTTTTTATGGCTAGGGTTCAAGGCTGTCGCCGCACGCTCCCTCCGCAGTTTTTTTTTTGTTCCTTCATGCGGGTTAGGCATGAGCCAGAACAGAAGGCGCTCCGGAAAGCGTTGTGCAGACGACGCGACGCCAAGGCTACGCCCAACCTTCTCCCGTCAGTCAGAACGATGCATGCACCAATGGAGTGCCTTTAGCGAAAGTAACCCCCCATGACGTCAACGGGGTTCAGAGTAGTGGGGCGGGCCGTTTTTGTTGAAGGAAAGAACGAGCGGGCTTTGATTTGAATTTTCGCAGCTTTTCGGGGCGCGCATGGCTCTAGTATTTTGCAGAGGTTATCTTCGATGCCTCATCTATGCAGTGGGCTTGTTTTTCAAAAATGTCCGGACCCTGGGCAGTGGCCCTTTAAGTTGTATCCGACTGTGTGTCTGTCCGCAGGCGACCATGGAGGCGCTCCTGGCGCCAGCTGCGGCCATCACGCACCTGAGCCGGGAGCATCTACTTCTGTACCAGGAGCTGCTGGCAGTCAAGCTGCGGTCTCTGGAAGACAACAAACGGCTGTGCGCCGAAGACGTGCAGGAGGCCGTCAACACCGCGAACCAGGTATAGAGGCCACAATGCGTGGAACACATACAGGGTGTTTCACATAACTTGAACCAAGGATTTAAAAAAAGCGGTAAACCGCAGCCCGCTGAAACCAACGATACATTGTTCGCCATCATGTGGCGCTCCTCAGAATAGTTTTTTTATTGCGCTTAATTAGCTTATTACCTGAGATGAATTATGGAAATTTTCAAATATTAATTTTAGGGCCAAGACCGTTACGTTAGGTTGTAGAGCAGGTTTATAAACAACCGAACCAGTTTATTGTAGTACCGTATCTCCTACTGGGTCCTTTTTTTTCCGGCATCTAAAGAAAGCCCGCAAAATATGAAAAAATACCACGTGACTGCGCTCGTGCGCTAAAAAAAGGAAAAAAGTTCCACGTAGGAGGTACGATGCTGCAATAAACTGCATCGGTTGTTTATAAACCTGCTCTACAACCTAACGTAACGGTCTTGGCACTAAAATTAATATTTCAAAATTTGCATAATTCATCTTAGTCAATTAACTAATTAGGCGCAATAAAAATATTCAGAGAAGCGTCACATGATCGCAAACAATGTATCGTTGGTTTCAGCGGGCTGCGGTCTACCGCTTTTTAAATCCTTGGTTCAAATTACATGAATCACCCTGTATATTTGTTTCTTAGCACTGACAAGGGAAAGGACGGTATTATCAGGTAAGGTGCCGTAACTGGCCCCCCTGAATAATTGGTTATCTAACCCCTGTAGAGGCAAGGAAAAGACGGAAGACTGAGCAGCATAAGCAGCATAACCCCTTGTGGGCACGGCGTCTACGTTTGTACATGCGACTCAATTTTTCTCAAAGCGTCTATAGTCGGGCACAGCTTAACTCTGCACTGAAGCTCCGCCCACATTCAGGACGGGCACGGGGAATTAGGTTCAGAAGTACGGCGAGCGTTTGTGGCATATGAAGATTTCTAGCCGCGCCTCCCCCTGTGACGTAAAACGGAGAATCTGGGCAAAACTTCTCATCGCGCGTTCCCATGTGGCTTTAGGTGGGATGGGGCGCGGCGGCATGTAGGAGTTGAGGGGGCGAGGAGGAGCATAATTTTTGATCGACCGTATGCTGTCCGGTGACGAGTGATGACACACCAATCGCTCGCGCTCTTCTCCTAATCTTACTAAATGTCATTTCATGGTCCGTTTAGGGTCGTGTTGAGCATAACACCATTGGACTTGTGATCTGCACGGCCGCTCTGGATGGGATATCATGGGATGAATGGATAGATGGAAGATATGGACGTACCCTTGGAAACGAGACGTTGGCAGTTGCCACCTTGTTCGGCTTTTTTTTGTCTTTATATTTCTTTAACGGTGCTCTCGGTCTATAAACTCCATTTTTTTTAAATACAGTTTTTAAGCCTGCACTTATACACCTCTTTGCTTTTGAATCACCAATCTCCCAATCGCTTTTGGCTAACTTAAACAGTGGCCCGCTCCGAAACGGAAGTGAGAACAAATTTTTCAAGATTGTCCGATGGTGAAGGCTGACACGGATGACAAAGACAGAGGGTGAATACTCAACAGTGACGAAGAATCTGGGGTAGATTGGTTTATGGTTTCAACTCAGGCTATGAGAGACGCCGTAGAGAAGGGCTCCGGAAATTTTGACCACATTGGTTTATGGTTTCAACTCAGGCTATGAGAGACGCCGTAGTGAAGGGCTCCGGAAATTTCGACCACCCTAAATGGCCGGAGCCCTTCACTACGGCGTCTCTCAGCCTGAGTTGAAACCATAAACCAATCTACCCCAGATTCTTGAACACTTGAGTATTCACCCTCTTTCTTTGTCAATCAAATTTCGACCACTTGGGGTGGTCGAAATTTCTGCAGCCCTTCACTACGGCGTCTCTCATAGCCTGAGTTGAAACCATAAACCAATCTACCCCAGGTTCTTGGGCACTGTTGAGTATTTACCCTCTGTCTTTGTCATCCGTGTTAGCCTTCACCATCGGTACTTCGATAATCTTGAAAACTTCTTGTTCCCACTTGTGTTTCGGAACGGGCCACTCTTACACAAAGCACCATTCTCACTACGAGTCCGCCTTTCGTCGCGCAGCTCGCAGTGGAGGCGACCAACATGTGCATCGGCCTGGCCACACTCAACGTGGGCGTCTGCACCGAGAACGCCGAGAACGTGCGCGGCGGCCTGGAGAGCCTCAAGGTGGCGCCCCTGTTCTGCGGCGGCGACGACGGGGCCGTCACGGAGGCCTACCTGCGCGAGCTGCGCGAGTTGTACCTCGAGAAGCGGGCGCCGTTCGCCTTCGAGCCCATCGAGTGGTTCACCTACTTGGTGCGGCCGGGGCTCTACTTCAACATGAACGTGGTGAAGTTCCGCAGCGAGTGGTCCCTGACGCCCAAGGCCAACTACCTGTGCTTCCTTTCCCAGGACGACGTGCGGGTATGCCGGCATAGGCGCGCAGGTCTCTTTTGCATGCTGTTCTCTCTTCAATGCTAATAGTAATCCATCCCAACTTCCATGGTGGCATGCATGGTTACGGCATTCTAGTGTCACTGGAACAGTGAACCTTTTCACTGATGCAAGAGAACGGCGGTGCATCTGCGACAACACGACAAAAAGAACGACACATGCGCACAAACGAGCGGATTAACGACATTGTAGCCGAAACCAAGAGGAAGAAGTGAGCTTGAGCAGAGCATGCAATGAGAAGGCAAGATAACCGCTGGTCCTCAACGGTAACGGAGTGGATTCCAAGGGAAGGAAAGCGTAGCAGGGGCGGCAGAAAGTTAGGTGGGCGGATGAGATTAATAAGTTTGCGGGGTACGGTGGCCGCAACTGGCAATGAACAGTTGAACTGAAATTAACATGCAGAAAACCAAAGTAATGTTCAACAGCCTAGGAAGGGAACAGCAGTTCGCAATTGGTAGCGATGTGCTGGAAGTAGTAAGAGAATATGTCTACTTAGGGCAGGCAGTGACCGCTGATCCGGATCATAAGAGGGAAATATGGCAGGTTCTGTCAGATCATGAATGGCAGCTTACCAATATCCCTCAAGAGAAAAGTATACAACAGCTGTATCTTACCGGTACTCGCCTATGGGGCAGAAACGTGGAGGCTAACAAAGAGGGTTCAGCTTAAGTTAAGGACAACGCAGCGAGCTATGGAAAGAAAAATAGGTGTAACGTTAAGAGATCGGAAGCGGGCGGAGTGGGTGAGGGAACAAACGCGGGTTAATGACATCCGAGTTGAAATCAAGAGGAAGAATTGGGCTTGGACAAGGCATGTAATGCGAAGGCAAGATAACCGCTGGTCCTTAAGGGTAACGGAGTGGATTCCAAGGGAAGGGAAGCGCAGCAGGGCGGAAGTTAGGTGGGCGGATGAGATTAAGAAGTTTGCGGGGTACGGTGGCCGCAGCTGGCAAAGAACAGGGTTAATTACAGAGACATGGGAGAGGCCGTTGTCCTGCAGTGGGTGTGGTCAGGCTGATGACGATGGTGACGTTCACACATTTCAAAATGCTGCAGTTTTTTCCAGTGACCCTGCGCTCTTGGGATGCTCCGTCCAGTGTAGCGAGATCGAATCCCGGCTGTGGCGGCTGAACATCCACGTACTGATTTTTTGGATTGTTTTTGGGCCGGAATGATGCCTACGACGTTAGTAAATATGAACCACCTCATGGAATTCGATGAATAATTTGTAATTTAATTTCTTTTCGTCTGTAGTTTCGGTTTCGGTTGCTAGACGGTTACGACGTTACAGTTGAGCATGAGATCACGTGCGACATACAGTAACTGCAGCGTGAGTTTGAACTAATTACGACGACAAACTGCTGCAGAAATCGTAATGGCAGCGAGTGAAGATAGTTATTATACTGCAGTTTCTGTATGCCTCAGACGATCTCATGCTAACTCGTCATACCTGTCTTTTGACTGTTGAAATTGTAACATCATTGCAGAATAAGTTCATAAATTGCGTAGTGAGCGTGGACGAATGCCACCTGCTGTTTGCTAAAACCTCAAGCATCATTTGGAAACAAGTGCCCTACGAAAATTTTGATGAACACTTAATCGCTAGTCCTGCACCGTGGCGTCTCGTAATTCGCGTGCAGCCTCCGAATGTTAAACCTCGCATGTCGTGTCATGTCGTGTCCTGCCATGTGCATGCCATACACGTATTCCATGTCGTGCCCTGCCATGTGCATGCCATACACGTATTCCATGTCGTGCCCTTCCATGTGCATGCCATATACGTATTCCATGTCGTGCCCCGCCATGTGCATGCCATATACGTATTCCATGTCGTGCCCCGCCATGTGCATGCCATATACGTATTCCATGTCTTGCCCCGCCATGTGCGTGCCATAAACGTATTCCATGTCTTGCCCCGCCATGTGCGTGCCATAAACGTATTCCATGTCTTGCCCCGCCATGTGCGTGCCATAAACGTATTCCATGTCTTGCCCCGCCATGTGCGTGCCATAAACGTATTCCATGTCTTGCCCCGCCATGTGCGTGCCATAAACGTATTCCATGTCTTGCCCCGCCATGTGCGTGCCATAAACGTATTCCATGTCTTGCCCCGCCATGTGCGTGCCATAAACGTATTCCATGTCTTGCCCCGCCATGTGCGTGCCATAAACGTATTCCATGTCTTGCCCCGCCATGTGCGTGCCATAAACGTATTCCATGTCTTGCCCCGCCATGTGCGTGCCATAAACGTATTCCATGTCTTGCCCCGCCATGTGCGTGCCATAAACGTATTCCATGTCTTGCCCCGCCATGTGCGTGCCATAAACGTATTCCATGTCTTGCCCCGCCATGTGCGTGCCATAAACGTATTCCATGTCTTGCCCCGCCATGTGCGTGCCATAAACGTATTCCATGTCTTGCCCCGCCATGTGCGTGCCATAAACGTATTCCATGTCTTGCCCCGCCATGTGCGTGCCATAAACGTATTCCATGTCTTGCCCCGCCATGTGCGTGCCATAAACGTATTCCATGTCTTGCCCCGCCATGTGCGTGCCATAAACGTATTCCATGTCTTGCCCCGCCATGTGCGTGCCATAAACGTATTCCATGTCTTGCCCCGCCATGTGCGTGCCATAAACGTATTCCATGTCTTGCCCCGCCATGTGCGTGCCATAAACGTATTCCATGTCGTGCCCCGCCATGTGCGTGCCATAAACGTATTCCATGTCGTGCCCCGCCATGTGCGTGCCATAAACGTATTCCATGTCGTGCCCCGCCATGTGCGTGCCATAAACGTATTCCATGTCGTGCCCCGCCATGTGCGTGCCATAAACGTATTCCATGTCGTGCCCCGCCATGTGCGTGCCATAAACGTATTCATGTCGTGCCCCGCCATGTGCGTGCCATATACGTATTCATGTCGTGCCCCGCCATGTGCGTGCCATATACGTATTCCATGTCGTGCCCTGCCATGTGCGTGCCATATACGTATTCCATGTCGTGCCCTGCCATGTGCGTGCCATATACGTATTCCATGTCGTGCCCTGCCATGTGCGTGCCATATACGTATTCCATGTCGTGCCCTGCCATGTGCGTGCCATATACGTATTCCATGTCGTGCCCTGCCATGTGCGTGCCATATACGTATTCCATGTCGTGCCCTGCCATGTGCGTGCCATATACGTATTCCATGTCGTGCCCTGCCATGTGCGTGCCATATACGTATTCCATGTCGTGCCCTGCCATGTGCGTGCCATATACGTATTCCATGTCGTGCCATTCCATGCGCGTGCCATATACGTATTCCATGTCGTGCCATTCCATGCGCGTGCCATATACGTATTCCATGTCGTGCCCTGCCATGTGCGTGCCATATACGTATTCCATGTCTTTGCCCTGCCATGTGCGTGCCATGTATACCTTACCGTTTCTTGCTTTGCAGGACACCGTACTCCGCGTCAACGAGCGGCTGGAGGAAGAGCGCACCATCGCGCGGCTGACGCCCCTGCTGACGCGGCTGCAGGCCCAGGCCAGGGGCTTCCTCATCCGCTGCGCGGTGCGCGACCAGTGCGCGTTCTACCGCCAGCACCTGGGGCAGATTGTGCGCCTTCAGGCCTGGTTCCGGTCGGTGCGGCAGCGACGGCGGTACCGCAGGATGCTGTACGAGCTCCAGGCCCTGGTGCCGTTCATCGTGCGCCTGCAGTCCTACGCCCGCGGCTACCTGGCGCGGAGGAGAGTCTTGGACCTCTACGAGCACTACAGGTTGGGGGCCGCCTCAGGGGCGCTTTTCTACTATAGGCTTCCTTTGACTGTGAAGCACATAGACTGAAATGTGTGTGTGTGTGGTGGGGGGGGGTCATTGGTGGGCCCATGCTGACCGGTTAATGAGCGCTCTGGAGAAGGTTACCTCTGCGCCCATATGAATTATGTGGCCGTGGTAGCGTGCGCTCCGGCGTGAGATCGGTCGTACTACTGTGGTCAATTTTTCGCCGTGTGGGACGATGAACAACCTGAGTTTAATTTTAACTTGCTTACGAGGAGAAAAAAAAACCTTCGAACAGTTGGCCATTCTTCGAGTTGGCATTCATTCCGGTGGTTCTTTTCTCTTGCCTCCCCCACTAATACGCGGTTGTGCAGCAGTTGATCGTTTATATTCGTAGATACTAAAAGCACTGCCGGAAGTTTTCACATAACCGTTGGTCCGGCTAGTAGTGACCACGTGCATTTGATGTACACAGCTGGGGGGTGTTTCGAAAGATAACATAATTACTAGCGCGTAACAACGACAGACATCACAAACGCTAGGGTGTATTAGTACGTTTGGTGCTAGCTGTATGTTGGTGCTGCCTTTGAAGCGAAAAGCTTCACTAGGCTAGTCAACACCGGGTCTGGCGTATGCTCCGTGATCAGAATTAACCCCGGCTGTGCGTGCGCCACGGTGTAAGTGGCGTGCGCAGAACCGAGTGACGTCACAGAGGAGGCGCAGGTGGTCGGAGCGGCCGCCGCCGCGACTCCGCCGCCTGACCTTTCGGCACAGCCGCGTGCTACTGCGCATGTGCGCCGCCTCCTCACCGTCACTACTACTGCGCGCTCGCCTCCTCGCCACCGTTTGAACTTTCGTTGCAGCTGCGTGTATACCACAGTTACTACGCATGCGGAAAGAGGGCTATATAACGCGCGTGCCTGCACCGTTATCGTGGTGCTCCCAGTGCAATGTGCGCGAACTGAGACATCCATGACGTCAAACAAAGCATAACTGCAGCTTTTCGCTTGTATATCCAGGCTTAACCAGAGCTAAGCCACTGCCAATTTTTTTTTCTGTCGTAGCTACGAAGAGGACACCTTGTTGCTCACTAGCTACAATGCCTTCTCTCTCTCATGCTTTTTAGTTCGTGGCATACAGACGACCCCGATGCAGTGTAACTCGCAGGAAGATCAATATACACAACTAGTAGCTGTAGAACAATAAAAATGTGATAGTCTTCCCTTGTCAACCGCGAACACAGGGGCCGCGAGGACGAGATCACGTTCGTCCAGACCCGCTACCGGGGCCACCGGGCGTACGCCGACTACCAGCTGATCACCAAGGCGACGCCCACGGTGCCGGTGCTGCAGAGGTTCCTGCACATGCTGGACATCAGCGAGCACGACCTGTCCGAGGAGATGGAGCTGCAGCGCGTGAAGGAGAAGGTGGTGGCCACCATCCGACACAACCAGGCGCTGGAGAAGGAGGTCTTCCAGATGGACATCCGCATTGGGCTGCTGGTGCGCAACTGCATCACGCTCGAGGACGTCATGTGCCACGGCTCCAAGCGGGACACCACGCTGGCTGCCGTCAAGTCCGACTGGCTGCACAGCTCCGGCCGCGGGCTGACGGCGCTGAGCCGCCGAAGCCGTCAGAGGCTGGAGGCCTACCAACACATCTTCTACATGCTCCAGGTCGGTGTACGGGGCGAGCAGTTCAGGCACAGTTCGATCTAACAGAAGCTGATTTGAAACGCTATATTGTTATTTTAAAGCAGGCCTGGGTCTGGTTAGGAGGGCCATGAAGGCTAAAAATGTCCGGCGTCGGCTTTGTGGCAAGCCCACCTGCCCACCATGGCAGGCTGTATTCCTCTCTCCACCTGTTCCCTGCAATCGTCCCCCTCCCCGTATCCACTTGTAGGGGAAAGGACGGAGACGCCGGACTAGCAATGACTCGGCAATAATGAATAAAAGCAGCGATTGCATATAGAAAATGAATACATCAGAAATAGAATCTGAATCGGGATATTGCCACGTATCATTGTAGTGTCCAAGGCTGCAGGAAAGGGGTGTTTTCATTTTTGTTCGTGACGTGAGAAGCAACGGGACTAATCTCGATTGATCGCAGCCATGAAGAGCTGCGTCTACGTTTTTCCAGATTACTGTAGATAATCTTGTCCTGCTATCTGGAAGTTTCCTTGCCGGCTTTAAATTGAGCGATGCCGTGAGCGCCGGGCATTCGTAGTTCGAGGACTGACGAGCACGTTTGTTGCTTACGCCGCCGCCGAGTGATTCAGTTCTTTTGCAGGCGCCAGTCAGCCCAAATAAAGAACATCGTTTGCAAGTCTTGTTGGTGTCTTCCTGACCGCTGCACTGCCGTCACTACAACGTGACAATACATTGGTGAAGGGAAGACAACGAGATGGAATAATAGCGAGTGAAAGAAATAAGCAATCGCATTTCTTACGCATCAGTCGAATTGATCACCCTCAGTTTTATTTTACCGTCCTATTCGCCTTCGGCTTAGGACAGGATTAAATGTGGGGATATGGGGGAGGCCTTTGCCCTGCAATGGATGGAGTCAGGCTGATGATGATTCGTCCTCGCCAGGTGGATCCTCATTACCTGGCCAAACTGATCTTCGCCATCCCTCCGGCCGTGGCCAACAACTTCGTCGAGTCGGTCATCTACTCGGTGTACAACTACGGCTCGACGCCGCGTGACGAGTACCTCCTGCTTCGCCTCTTCCGGTTCGCCATTCAAGAGGAAGTGCGCTCCAAGCTGGAGAAGCCCTCGGACATCCTGCGCGGAAATCCTCTCGTCGTCCGCATGGTGGTCGGCTTCTTCCGCACAAGGGGCGGCCACAACTGTCTCGAGCTGCTCCTCGCCCCTCTGGTCCAGGGTGTCCTGGATGACAAGGACCTGAAGATCGACCTGAACGCCGTGGACATCTACAAGAAGTGGGTCAACGACATGGAGACCACGTCGGGCAAACCCAGCGGCCTGAGCTACGAGGTCACAGAGGAAGAGGCCCTGCAGCACACAGACGTCTACAAGACCCTCCACACGTCTGTCCTCCAGCTGGAAAGCAAAGCGAGGCTGTTCGCGCGAACTATAGCGGACAGCAAAAGCAAGATCCCCTACGGAATGCTGTACATGTGCAAGGTCCTCAAGAAGGCTCTGGAGGAGAAGTTCCCGGAGTCGGTGGGGGAGGAAATCACCAAGGTATAGTAATGACGTCCTATACAGAGTCATTTTCGCACGTGCCTTCTAGAGAAATATTCCGGTTTATCAAGATTGTCAACTATTCTAATTGGCACATGCAATTACTTCAATGAGTTCCAAGTAATACGACCTCCGTACACAGGCTTCAGAGACACGATAAAAAGAAATGTAATTCTGCACTGCCTTAGTGTGTTTTATGATGAATTGGGCCTCAGTGCCAGAGCTGTTTTTCAGGGGGCAGACACGTACGGTCCGTTCCAGGAGACTGTACCAACTAGTTAGCAAATACTGACACTCTGTGGTTGTGCGGTGGGCAGGTTTCTAACCTGAAACAAAGATGTATACTCGGCAACTTTTGTGGCGCACCTAGTTCGTATATCAATGCTATATTCCTCAAAGATAGCCCAGTCGTGCGCTCTCAGACCACTCCAACTACATCGGCTGCAGGTGATCGGCAACATCCTGTACTACCGCTACCTGAACCCTGGCATCGTGGCCCCGGAGACGTTTGGTGTCGTGCAGCTGGAGCCAGAGTTCCCCGTGACCAATGTGCAGCGGCGCAACCTGGGCACCATCTCCAAAATCCTTAGCTCCGCCACTTCGGGGGCACTGTACCGTCAGCAGCACCCCTACCAGATCCGTCTCAACAACCTCATCGGCGCCTGTCGGGATATCTTGCACAGGTTCGCTCCTCCGCTGTATTTTCTTTGGTCGACGGCGTCTGTCGTGATGCGGAGCGTTGTGTTCGAGTCTTGCACTATACGGACTCAGTTGTTTGTCTGTCTGCCTTCCTTGCTGGGTTCCCTTCTATTGACACGGTCTCGGTGCGCGTGCACGCAGCTTCTTCCTGGACGCGTGCGACGTCCCGGAGCCCGAGGAGCGGTACAGCGTGGACAGCTACTCGGAGGCCACGTACATCACGCCGCCCACCATCACGCTCACGGCGCTCGAGCTGCGCAGCACGCACCGTCTGCTCCTCGAGCACAGGAACGACGTCGCGCCGGACCCAAAGGTCTCTTTTAAGGACCTTCTCTAAAGGATTAAGGGTCCTTTATTTCTTTTGTTCGGGTCGGGCTAATGTGCCAATGCATAAGGGGCCGCGTTAGTCTTTTCTACTGAAAACTCTTTTAGGTTGGTTGGTTGGTTTGTTTATGGGGTTTAACGTCCCAGACCCAAAGGTCTCTCCTAAGGACCTTCTCTAAAAGATTAAGGGTCCTTTTTTTCCTTTGTTCGGGTCGGGCCAATGTGCCAATGCATAAGGGGCCGCGTTAGTCTTTTCTACTGAAAACTCTTTTAGGTTGGTTGGTTGGTTGGTTTATGGGGTTTAACGTCCCAAAGCGACTAAGGCTATGACAGACGCCGTAGTGAAGGGCTCCGGAAATTTCGACCACCTGGGGTTCTTTAACGTGTACTGACATCGCACAGTACACGGGCCTCTAGAATTTCTCCTCCAAAGAAATTCAACCGCCGCGGCCGGGATCGAACCCGCGTCTTTCGGGTCAGCAGCCGAGCACCATAACCACTGAGCCACCGCGGCGGCGAAAACTCTTCTAGGGTATAGGTCGCTTGGTTTCAGGTTTTTCAGGTCTAGGGTATATGTTTCGGGTATTTTTCATCATTTCTGAGACTGACGGGGTCATCATTACGAGCAGGGTACAAGTAGGTCCCTCCGTATTTGAGTAGAACATGACTGTATACAGATTCTTATACCTTGAACAGGTTTTTAAAAAATTGGGTTAAATCCCATTTCTACCTGAAAATTCAGCTTCTAAAGAACACGCAAGGGCAGGAGAATGAGAAGTTCCTTGTGACATATACATTATGCATATGTGTATACATATACCTATAACGGAAGTAGGTACCACGCAAAAAGCAGATCCTATGAAGCGTCTTGTAACGTTTGGTATTTGTGACGGGACTTAATTTGAGCTCGAAAAGCACTTTTTAAAATTTCTGGAGCCCTTCACTACGGCGTCCCATATAGTCTGAGTCGCTTTGGGGCGTTGAACCCTCGTAAATCGTAAGCCAATCTGTCGTGCCAAGACCTCAGAATCAATCGTTGGTCTGCAACTTGCAGCTCTGCATCTAGAATGTTGAGCCAACAAGGCAGACCTCTATGAAATTACGCTGGTGGTGCTTGTCATCATTTCTTTCGAGATCACATATACATACCTTGTGCGCGTTGGATCGTCTAGCTTGCCTTCCCTGCAGTGAAGGACGGACGTTAGTCTGGACTGTTGAGGGCTTTCTTAACGGTGTTCCGTTCTTCCAAGGACCCCCTGCACGCTCTCTTGGACGACCTCGGTCCTGAGCCGACGCTGGAAGACCTGGTGGGGGACGGGGGCGACAGTGCGGATGCCGCTGACGTGGCCGTGCTCTCCTCGACTAAGGTCTCGCTTTCACTCTACGGAAAGTTCTCCGAGGAGGAAGAGGACACACCAGAGTCTGACCAGCTGCTCAGGGACACCAAGTACATGCTGGTCGAGATGCTGAAGGTAAGGTGGTGGCTGCCACGACGCGAAGAAGTGGAGTTGGTATCAGAGCTATAGCTGTAGTACAGGAACTTCCTCTTGGGCACTACGGCTGAACCGGACTACGCCCGCCAGAGGGGGGCTAGCCGGTTCAAGTACTGCCCAGAGTTCAGGTGCCACAGGGGGGTTCCACTTCAGGTGCCGCTTCACAGTTCACGTGCCGCCCAGGTGGTCCTGATCCATCAAGGACTCTTGGAAAGGAGTTCACACTTTTGAAAATGCATCACCGGCGTCAAATGAATTGCGGACAGCGGAGCGCGTGGCCACAGGTGCAGTTTACGCCGTCTGCCTGTCACTATCTGAGATAGGCGCTCCCATCCGCTTTGCGACAGTTTTGCGTCTGCTTTCTTTGACGCTCGTTTTCTCGCTTTGTCACTGGGGCGCCGCATTCGTACTTTACACCAATCGCAAATTGCGCAACGTGGCTTCGCTGGCGGCAGCGGTTGTATAGCGCACGTGGGCTAAGTGAGCGCTTTTAGTTCCCTGGCCTGCAGCGCTTTGATATTTCCTCTGTCGTCGTCCTGTTATCAGCGTCTCGTTGCGATGCGAACAGTGAGACAGATCGGGCTGGCCACCGTGGCCATTGCTGAATCGCTTGTTTCTGGCAGTGAGCGGAACTTTATCGCCGTACCACCACCAGAAACGTGACCTTCGTTTTCTCGCTTCGCCAATGGAGCGTCAAAGAAAACATGCGAAACTATCGCAAGCCCGAGGAGCACTCCTGTCTCTTATGATGACAGGCAGACGGCGCTCTGTTGTCCGCATTTCATAAGACGCCGATAGTGCCACGTGTGGTCCTTCACTTCAAGGAGGAGGGGGGAGGGGGGGGTGCAGATTTCGGAGGGGGAGCTACGGTGGGTGGGCGTTGCGGAGCATTAGTTTTTCGATGAAAAGAGCGAAAAAGTATGAAAGCTATTTCGTTTACAAGACTTTTCTACTCCATAAAATATATTCCACGCACAGTGGGTGACCGAGGAGGCATTGAAAGATAATGCCAGGCTTTTCCGTGGAACAGCTTATCTTCAATCAGATGTGGATAGGGGCGTTCGTATCGCTTTCAGTTAAGGTCGTTTAACCATAGTAGTCACCGCTGGAGCCTTCCCACGCGCGACCGAAGGCCGTTCAGGAATCAACCGGGCACAGGAGGCAGTTACATGTAAGGTGATCGTGGATTGAGAGGTCACCGCAAAACAATGCATCGTAAGCGTACCGTGAGAATTAAGGTTGAGGTTATTGCAGGCTACAGGTGGGACTATAGCCTTGCGTATTCTGCCAGCAATTGCTCCACTGTAGCGACACTTAAATGTTAAATGAGGTCCACAAATCAGGCACATACCCGAGACCTGCATGGCGGATCTGCAAAGCTGTACACACAATCACCCGTAATAATCAAGTCAACTCCTGCTGTCGCCGCCAGGAGTCCAGATCAGGGCCCTGGAGGCGCTTTAAAAGCAGGCGTGAAGCCTCCTGTCTACATGACTGAAGAGCACTATTGCATGACCATGTCCACCATGACTCTGCCATAGCCAGCTCTGATCCGTGGCTTTCTCTGCCTCTGTAACGGCCCGTGAACCTGAACCTTGCGTACTACAGCGTCTGCCATATACAACACCTGAACAGCTTCGGCGGCCAATGTTTGCGCCAGGTGTTCCGGCATGCCAGCACCGTGGACGAGATACTCCACGACGACGCCGGGTCAGACCTGGAGCGTGCCTTCCTGGAGGTGCAAGCCGCCGTGCGCGTGCCCAAGGTGTCCACAGCGAGCCTCCTTGGGCGCAGAAAGTACGGCTCCCTGTCGGCCTTCCGCAAGGCGCTGCTGCGAAACCTGGACGTTCTTGAGGCCCGCGGTCTTGCCAAGGCCAGTGACGACTACCAGGTGGGCATCGTGGACCTCATGCCTCCTCATTCACTACTCAACGTTTATGGGGCCTTTCTGTAGCATTTACGTGTGATGTCTCTTGTTTAGTGTACCCTCCATAGTCCTCGCGCCTTCTTTGTCGACAGAGGAATGCGATCATAATAAATAGGTGAGCGTCCGTAAAGCGAAGGTGAGGCTAGAGGGATAAAACGCACAAGACGGTGCAAAGGATACTTAAACTTTAAGAGGGTTAACTGCTGAGCTAGTTGGTTTTCAGACATAATAAAGGATTTTTAGCGCAACGACACAACACAAGAGAGACAACACGGGCGCTTACTCCAACTGTTGAATCAAGCATCAGCATCGCTACAAAAAGCGCCCGTGTTGTTGTCTTTCTTGTGTTGTGTCGTTGCACTAAAAATCCTTTATTAGGATACTTAAAACATGCCAGTGCATGGGCGCGCAGCTTCTTGGCGGTGCCGGCACTTCTTGCTGTCTTCTGTAGTCCACCCATGCTTTGCGTGTGGCAAGGTCACTGCAGACTTTCTTCACTCTACACCATCAACCTTCATTCGCACTTTCCCTTTCCTCCCCTTCCGTTTCCCCTGTGTGGAGTAGCAGGCCAGGGCCATGTTACTACCGGCCGACTTCTCCACCTTTTTCCTTTCTGTCGTGTCCGGTCGCTGTGTTGAATGCAGCGAAAGACGCACACGGTACTTTAAGACTTCGTTTATTTAAAGCCGATGAGGGTGCGACCAGCGTCGACCGAGGCAGGAGCCGAACTGGCCGCCCGAAGAAAGGAGGGAGTGGAGAAGCGTCCACGGGAGGGAGTGGCTTCCCAGAACAGGAGGAGGGTGCGGGGGCGCACCGTGGGGGGGCATCTGGCGACAGCGTGCGACGAGGGGCAAGCGGTCGTTAGGAGGAGGATGCGAGTGGTCGTTAGGAGGAGGATGCGAACTGTCGTTAGGAGGAGGACGCGGGGGCGCACACACACAAAAGCAATAAGGGGACACAACACTTCCTTCCCCCTTAGAAAGTTGCCTGGTATCGTGCAGGGGGTCGGCGCTCACGCGTGGAGGCGCGCTGGCTTTGTGCGCTCGGGGGAGAAACACTTGTAGGCTGGCTGTTGTTCGCTGTGTCTCCTGGGTCTGTCCTGGGCGAAGTCTCTTCTTCCGGGAAGAGGTGCCAGGCTATGTGGGAAAATGGTGCACGTGTTCTCTCCGCTGGCGGACAGCTCTCAGACGGCGTCGTAAATCTACGCAGCTGGTTGAGATGTCGGCGTGCTACTGTGCCATGTATGTTGACGAGCCAAGAGCGCAGGCCTATGCGTCTGACAATTGTAGCTTCCTCCCAGCGTGGCTTTTTCAGAAACTGTCGGGCGAGGACGCGCTGCCCCTCATTAAGCGTGCCGCAGCGCGGAATTGCTTTTTCTTCCCGGAACGTCTCTGCCTTTGGCTCGGGGAGGATGGCTGTGAGCTGGGTTCGCATTTCACGCTCGAACATCATTTTCGAGGGGGTCTCGCCTGTTGTGCTCTGAACCGTCGTGTGCTGCTTGAAGAGAAAGCGCGCAAGGCGGCGCTGCAGCGAGCCTGTCTGATCTCTTTCAAGGGCGCGTTTTAGCTCGGCTACGTAGCGCTCGGCTTGTCCGTTTGTCGCTGGGTGGTAGGGGGCCGATGTAACTGATGAGATCCCGTTGTCGCGATAAAACTTGAGGATCTCCGCAGACACAAACGGTGTTCCGTTGTCCGACACTACCTTGCGCGGCAGGCCGAACGTTGCAAATAGTGATCGGAGGTTGTCAATGACTGCTGCCGAAGTCGTCTGTCCCATTTGCCTTATCTCAAGCCACTTTGTGTAGGCATCTACGACCACAAGGAAAGTGCAGCCCTCAATTGGTCCTGCAAAATCAATGTGCAGTGTGTGCCATGGTGTGTCTGGCTTTTCCCATTCTGGGACAGGAGCTTTCGGCGGGGCGCTCCGGCTGCTCTGGCAAGGCTTGCATTCTCGCACCACTGTTTCGATGTCGTTGTCAATGCCAGGCCACCACATGTAGCTTCTGGCACACTTTTTCATTGCAACGATGCCCCGATGTCCGGCGTGGATGAGAGACATAGCTTGTGCGCGTAGTTCTCTCGGCATCACAACTCGGGACCCAAATATGATGCAGCCGCGATGGGTGCTCAACTCTGTAGCTCGCCTGCGGTAAGCGTCGAAGTTGTCCCCTTTGAGTTTATGCACGTTGCCTTGTTGAACAGCTGTGTAAACTAGCCGGAGAGCTGCGCACTTCTGCGTAGATGCTGCAACTGTGCCTGCTGTAAGCGGAGGTTCTGGCAGTGCTTCGAACATCAGAACGTCTCCTGGTGGAAATGGTTCGTCAACAGTTGCGTCTAGTGGCAGACGGCTTAGCGCATCGGCGTTTTGATGTTTACCAACCATGTTCTGGCTCGGCGTCTGGTGTATGCCGCATATCATCACGCCTAGTGGAGAAAACCAATTTCTCCCTAGAAGGCTTGATCCTGTGCCCTTCACAACAAGCAGAGGTAGCGTATGGGTCTGGCCGTTGTAGTTAACCTGCACGTTGGTAGAGCCCAATAGTGGCAGATTCTGTTCTGACCACGTTCGCAGGTGCGTGTCGTCTTGTTGCAGGGCGGGTGCGTCAGATGGCCATGAAGTTCGGAACGTGTCCTCACTGATCAGAGTACAGGCTGCGCCGGAGTCCACCTCGAACTTAATCAGCTGGTGATGTACGCTTACTTCTGTAAAAATCTTCGGTCGCGTGCCGAGATTCATGGTGTTCAGGTCGTACAACACAGATGGTGTTGCTGATGTTGTTCCATGGAGATCAGATAGCGGCGTATTCTCTGAGGCGTTGACGCTGTGATTAGGCTGGGAAGGTGACTTTATCTTGGCAAGTCTCCGTTTCGTAATGCATGCTCTTTCGATATGCCCTCGCTTGTGGCAAAAATTACACGTGGCTGACTGGAATCGACATCCCTGGGGGTTGTGTTGGTCGTCACACCGCCAGCAGCGTTGTGCCTTTTTGACCGATTTAACAACAGAAGGCTTGCGCACCTGGTTGCTTGTCTGGTGTACCGGCTCGGTGTTCCGGCGAATCCCTCACTGCTGGTGACCGGCGCTCTCCGCTCGAACGGCGATGTCGTAAGCTTTGCTGAATGTGAGGTCCTCCTCAGCGAACAGGCGCTGCTGCAGTGACTCGTCACTCAGTCCGCACACAAATCTGTCGCGTAACATCACGTCCAAGGGAAGCATGGTGGTGTTAGCAGAAGAAGCTGCGTCTCCCTCCTGCCCGGTAGCTGTTGTCGACAGCGTTCCAAAATTGCAGTCGGCAGCGAGCTTCTTGAGCGCGGCTACGTAGGCGCTCACAGTTTCTCCTCCCAGTTGATCTCGTCGTTGGAAGCGAGCCCGGCTGTAGACCTTGGATGGCCTTGGGTCGTAGTGCTTTTGCAGCGCTTTTACGATGTCGTCGTAAGACACTGCCGCTGGTGTGCTTGGCTGAATAAGGGCGCAGACAGTATCGTAGGTCTGCTCCCCGCACAGCGTCAGCAGGTTGGCCCTCTTCAAGGCTGGGTCTGTGATGTTGTTAGCTTCAAAGTAGAACTGAAGGCGTCCAACCCACGATGACCACGATGAGCCGTTGAATTCTGGTATCTGATTGGGAAACCCTCGCGTAGCCATGGCTTGTCAATAGCGTTGCGTAGCGCGGGTCGAATCCACTTTCTCGTCGCCACTGTCGTGTCCGGTCGCTGTGTTGAATGCAGCGAAAGACGCACACGGTACTTTAAGACTTCGTTTATTTAAAGCCGATGAGGGTGCGACCAGCGTCGACCGAGGCAGGAGCCGAACTGGCCGCCCGAAGAAAGGAGGGAGTGGAGAAGCGTCCACGGGAGGGAGTGGCTTCCCAGAACAGGAGGAGGGTGCGGGGGCGCACCGTGGGGGGGCATCTGGCGACAGCGTGCGACGAGGGGCAAGCGGTCGTTAGGAGGAGGATGCGAGTGGTCGTTAGGAGGAGGATGCGAACTGTCGTTAGGAGGAGGACGCGGGGGCGCACACACACAAAAGCAATAAGGGGACACAACACTTTCATTAAAATTCATTTCTGTATCTCTCTCTCTCTCACCAAGACGACGTCATCACCTAGGTCCCCGGCCTCGAGGCCCTTGATGGCAACGTCAAGGCCGACACCTTAGCTTGAGAATACACTCACCGAGCGGGGCCATTGCCTTCTGCCGTATACCCCCATCATCCCACTTCGCCACCCGGCTCGAAACCCAACGCCTTAAGACTCATCCACCCTCTCTCTAATATCTCCCTCTCCTCTGAAGACTTCTACCTCCAACGGTGTTTTCGAACACCTATTCCAACCTACACTATTTACATCGCCTACACGCACCGCTTTACGAAGACAAATGTCCTTGGTGCGGCGACACCCCAACCCTAACACACATCGTATGGACATGTCCCCGAAAATCCCACCATCTAAAGCCGTGTAATGTGGCCCTGGAGCTGTTCGAATGAAGCGGACAAGCGCGCGCCTCGACGACCAGGCGCCTCTCCTTCTGATCACCAGAAAGACGGCAGAAGCCTCTGGATCCCTGGGCTGAGGGCCCACCCATACGCTCCAGCCACCATACTCTTCAATAAACGTTTATTCACTCAATCTTCACTGCTGATAGTTTATTTCTTTCCATTGTTGATGCGTGCTCTTTTCTTGCGTGAAACCGCAGGCCGTGTTGAGCAGCATCGCGACGGACATCCTGCAGAAGCGCAACCACCGCGTCAACCGCCGCAGGGAGCTGTCCAACCTGGTGGCCACGCAGGGCAAGCTGGACGTCAAGACTCGCTACTACGAGGAGACCCTGGACTACTACCGCCGCTACGTGGACGCCTGCCTGACCAGGCTGTCGGCGGGCAAGTCCCGCCGCCAGTCCATCGGGCCCACCGGAGCCGCGGGGCAGTCGAGCGGGGACAGTCAACTCCGGCCGCTCAAGTGAGCCTCGCCTTCCTCATCGATAAGATTAGTTGATACTGCGCTCATTAGATCAAGAAGTTTGCGGGGATACCTTGCTGCAGCTGGCAAAAAACAGGGTTAATTGGAGAGACATGGGAGAGGCCTCTGCCCTGCGGAGGGCGTAGTCAGGCTGATGATCAGGATGACTGCGCTTATTGCAATGTACCGTCTTTGTCAAAAGTAACCAGGCCGCATGGTTTGCTTCAAGCTTGTATAGTGGAGCTCTTGTGACTTTCCTAAAGATCAAAAGTTATTGGAAGGTAAGAAGGCCCCCAGTCCTTACCTTTAGCGACCATTTCAACTTCAGGAAAGCTGTAAGGGCTCCACTGTACAAGCCAGAAGCAAACCATGCAGCCTGGTTACTTTTGACAAAGACTGTACGTGCAACACGACGTACGAAGCGTCCAATGTCCCTCATATGAGGCCCTCCAACAATTGGAGTCGACCGAGTGTCACGACGCCGCGTTTAATCCCTTTCACCTCTTAGTGTGCCATCGCAGGCGACGATCGGATGCAAGTGCACAGAGGGCAAAACGCTTGTCTAGAACACGTTCTGAGCGTGATTCAGGCTGAACACGGGATATCTAGAGATAACATTTGGTTAGAAATGAGATGGGTGTAAGCAGGTGCAGTTATACCCATAGGATTGAATCGTAATTTTTTGCCTTACTGGTCGCAGTAGCTTTGGAAGCTGTGGGACACACACTTCGGTCGCTCTAGACGTGTGTTTTGCCCTCTGTACATCACGACAGTTGGTATGCACTGCTGGCTTGAGGGTCTCTTTTGAGGGGTATTTGGCGCTTTTTCGACTATAATACGTTCTTTGTTGTGTGCTATAGCCACAGTTAGTATGTAAAAAAAAAAAAAACCTCCCGCTTTCTCATGCTACCGGCACTAGAGTTGCCTGCAGGTTGTCAGAAAGCCATTCTGGCGTCGGCGGGGGCTGGCCCTTTCGGTCTCGTACCAGGTGCCTCCTCTTGGTTACGGCGCAGGTCCCGCGGGACGCTCAAGTACTCCGGCTGGAAGCTCCACGAAAAGGGCATCCTTCTCGAGGTCGCTGGGCTCGAGACGTCGCAGCTAAAGAGCGTCAGCTTCGAGATCGCGCCCACCGACCGCGCCGGTGTGTTCAGCGTGCGCGCCAAGTTCCTGGGTGTGAGCGCCGACGAGGTGACCATCGACATCCAGGACCTGCTGCGCCAGCAGTACGAGGGCGTCGCCGTCACCAACCTCTGCGAGCGGGCGCGCGTCAACAACAACCTGCTCCTCTTCTTCCTCAACCGGAAGTTCTACGGCAAGTAGTGTGACGGGACACCGAGTGCGCATGCGCCTGGAGTCGACCTGTGTTCAGTTCCTGTGTTCCTTCCTTCCGCCTTGTACGGACAGTGGCCAGCGCCTGCAGTGGAGCACCTTCGGAACACTTCCGGTTCGGCGGCCGGAAATGACGTAGACGAGGAACGTTCGTCAGTGGCGTATGCACGTGTGGGAAACTGTTGTTACGAAGCCGATAAGCCTCGGAGTCGCTGTTTTTTTTTTTTTTTCTGGACCTGCGAAGCGTCGCAGAACTGCAAGACTGAGTGGCGGCAATCTCTCTGAACTCTGGGCGCCCTAAATTGCGTGTAATGTGTTTTTTTTTTGTTCGTGTTGATTTCCCGAACTCTACGGGAAGTAGATTTTCATTTCAGGACTTTCGGATTAAGAAACTCCGGCTGTGCGGCAGGGAAGGAAGAATGTGCGTGGCAAGACCTGTGTAAAGTCTTACGTATACTTGTTACCGCAAATTCAGACTTTTCCTACTCGTCCGTCAGTCCCCCCCCCCTTCTTTCTCTCGTTGATTTGGTGCTGAAATTGACTAAAGATTTGTTTTCCGATTGGTTTCAAGCTGGTTTTTATTTTTCACTACATTGCTAGTGTAAACCGAGAAGTTTTTGTGTTGCATGTATTACTGACTGACAGTCGGGGCTGTCCCCAAAAAACTCTGAACTGTCTTCTACGCCGCGCATACAGACAACTCCTTTGGAGGAACTTCTGTTCATGTACGGACCACGAACGCTGGTGCTTCGAAGTTCTTCCAGCGTTGGTATACCGAGGTTGTTTTTTCTTAGAGGGCTTTGGAGCTCTCGTCGCCTTTTCAGCCCGTGTGTGTATGCGCGTTTTATGTTTAGTCTCTATGCACCTGAAGTATGGTGGCGACTTGCTTTGTTTTTTTCTTCGCGTTCACTGGCAACTGCCGATTTCCGTTCAAGTTGGACGTTTTTATGCTTCCATTTTAGTTTTGAATTTTAGTTTCATTCAGGACTGCCTGTGTGCATGATACGTATGACGAGTGCGGTGGTCCGTCGAGATCCATTCAACCACACTTGTGCAACTTATCAATAAATATTTTTTAAACGCCGTTATTAACTCGTACGACTCTCAAAATCCTGAGCTGAAAGTAGTAACCACGGAAACGGCACCCCATCGCTGCCGTATAGAGGCAGTGTGTAGTAAAACGAGCCGAATGTTCGTGTAAGTGGTCTTTTCTTTCAAATTTTTTTCCGGCAGAATTAGAAGGCCGCTTAAGCTTCGCCTTACGGTACGCGATAGCACCTTTTACTTTTTTATTTCTTTTTAAATTGCTATATCAGTACGCATACCCAACACACTTTACTCCAAAAGCTCTTCGCCGTGATACACACCACAACGTGCTCACTTGGTGCCCAACCAACGACACTTTTGCTTGACTGTGTCTTCCCTGAGCCAATGTACCCAAGGAGGAAATGTTTTGAAAAGTAAGGCAAATGTGGGGCCAGCGGGTGTGAAAATATTTTTCTTGAAGTTGCACACTGGTACATTGGTGCTTTGCCGGTTAAAGCATGGATGGAGAAGAAGGGATTGTTTTTACCTTGGGATGCTGACTGCTTGTGTCACAAACCAAAGTCAATAGAACACGTCTTTATCGATTGCTGGAATGCGCTGCTCTTTTGGGACATGATCCAGCGGACAATAAAGAAAGACCTACCCTTGACGCCGTATGGGATACGATTCCTGGCCGTTGAACCGGATCTTTATCAGTACGTACTCTTCCTTCTTGGCCTGCGCAGTATTTCGTGAAGCAGGATGACTGTACGACACCGCGATGAAGATGCGCGGTCTGTCCGACATTATTTCAAAGAAAATGTATTAAAGCTGCGTGAAGTGTACAAGAAGCTATGTTTTGGAGATGAAGTTATCAGTTCGATGGGACAAATGTGTTCCTTGAAACGATTCTAAGTTCACCATGAGAGCGAAACTCATCTCCTGATATTTGAGAGTGAAGTGCAGGACATAACCTGTTTGTGACAGTCAAAGAAAAAAAAGACCCCTTTGTAGCACTTGCGTTGTGTCCTCTTGGTTCGCTGAGGACCTGCGTTCGCGAATTCATTTGAAATTTCTGGGCATATTTCCGCACGTTTCGGAGGCTGGATGGATGGATGGATGATAATGGCTTTACCCTTTGTACCGGGCGGTAGCTTTCGCCACCTAGCCTATACTTCCCCCATTGTTGATTTATTTTTCCTTTCCCTTTCTTTCCCTTTCGCTCTTACAATACCTAATCTGTCTATCCTTTCCCCCTCGAAATTCACCCCTCCCTTGATTTCCGCCACCAATCCTCCAACCTCCCCTTCGTCAATGTCACGCTTTTCCCATCCACTCGCCCGTCCTCCCCAGTAAATCCCAGCGCTATCTCTATGGCCGTTGCTGCCCCCTCTGGGAGGGCTGGGCGGAGTTCTGCGCACCTCAGAACCAAGTGCTCTATGGTCTCCGTTTCCGTTTTACAAGCAGAGCACAAAATATCCACTTCTTCAAATTTGGACCTATACGTTTTTGTTCTCAGAGTCCCTGTCCTAGCCCCAAAAAGCAGTGAACTGCCCCGCGAATTATCGAATAATCACTCTTTTTTGATGTCCTGTTTTCGTGTCCTATATATGCCTAGCGCCGATTTTTCCTGCATTCTTTCTTTCCACATCCTTCTTTCCGTCTCCTTTACCTCCGCTTTCACGTTAGCCCGCACAACGATCCTGTTCCGTTCCCGCAAAAACTCCCTCCTCAGCCAATAGACGATTCTCCCGACAGAACTCGTTCCTCAGCAAATCATAAAACATTAAATTACTGCAAATACAGCATTATGGTAACTTTTCTCGGTAATTTGTGGTGTAATTATGTACTTACCTGGTCATTAATTTAATAATGAATTAATTTTGGCAGTAATTTGGGAGCAAAAGTAATTAGTGTCGAAATAAGTTGTACTAAGAATGCACGCTGCTCTTTGTGTGGGTAAATATTTGACCTCTTGTTCGTCCAGCTCAAAAGCCAGCATAGCCTCTTAAAAGCGCACTATTAGAGAGGGAGCATCGAAATCTCATCGGAAAATGTGCCATCGGCAGCTATACATTAGCTGATTGGCTGGAGGGAAGAGACGTCACCAGAATGGAGCATTCCCATTGGCTGGAGGGAAGAGACGTCACCAGAATGGAGCATTCCCATTGGCTGGAGGGAAGAGACGTCACCAGAATGGAGCATTCCCATTGGCTGGAGGGAAGAGACGTCACCAGAATGGAGCATTCCCATTGGCTGGAGGGAAGAGACGTCACCAGAATGGAGCATTCCCATTGGCTGGAGGGAAGAGACGTCACTTCCGGCAAAGGCGTCAACAGCTGCTAATGCTACCACACTGTAAGCACATAATAGAATTTTTGTGGTTCAGCAGTACAACAATGCACGCTGGACGATGCGTGCCAATGTGCACGCTTTACAAAAGAATGCGAGAGGGCTTTCTGCAACAACGCATACTTTATTCTCGACTATCTACAATATGGTACAGAGCGCTGTACAAAACCATTCATATCTACACACCTTTTTGCGAGCAAGGCGAAGAGTGGCTGCTTTCATTTAACTAATTACGGCACATAATGGCTTGGTGGCAGGCTTTTCATTTGGCTCGTTTGCGGGATGACAGCTGAGCTGGTGACGCAAAAAACAAATGACCCAGTAGGCCAAAAAAAAATCAACAAAGCAAGCGGCGACCACACACATACCAAACAAAAGCCATCTAAAACGACCACGCTGTACTGAATTTGCTTCATTGCATTCCTAGTACAGCAAAACAATAAGAGATCAGCAGTATTGCCATGCGAGCATTAACATAAAGGCAAAGAAAAATTCATTGCAGAATAAAAGGAAAAAGACTCTTCACCTGTACACTCACGTATCTCTTAAAATCTTTGCTCCGACCGCGAACCACTCTTTTGTTATTTACATGAGAACATGTGCACTACTTGACTATTTACAAGCTGACATTGCACTTTGTAGTATTTCGGTCGTCCGCACTGCTGCATCGGAAAAGCAGGCGACACCTGGCACTCTGGAACACTGACAGCAGCACCTTTGGCACTCACTTGTTACGCTAAAAGGACATAAACGGGCGGTTCATCGCGATTGGTCTCAGCCTAGAGGGCTGCACCACCGCATTTGCACAAGGGCTGCAAACGGCTGTCGGTAAATGATATCTAAACTGGCACGACCTTAACTATATTCTGGGGCTTTAGAAGCATGCACTGGTTGGAACAGAGAGGTAAATATTGTGAAGGTTGCATGAGAACTTTGCCATTATGACTTTCTGTCAGTGTTTCGCTAAGGAGGGTTGTCGCAGTAACGCGGAAGGTAGAGGCACATAAACTTCAAACAATCGTAACAATCAAGCAAGCGTTTCTTGAGACGGAGTCAAGTGCAGTTCTCAACGAACACTGGCATCACGGGGAAGAGAAGTCGAAGTCCAGAAATTGCGCTGTTCCTATCTTGAATAGACGGTGTTTCGTTGAAACATCGGGGTTGTGGAAAGCAGACATCATCTGCGGAAGCAAACGCGATTTCCGGGAGCAGACGGCACCTCCGAAAAGGGCATGTCGTCTGCAGGCAGTTGGCGTCATTTGCAAAGTTGCAGGCACATCCAGAAGCAGACGGCACATCCAGAAGCAGACGGCACATCCAGAAGCAGACGGCACTTTCAGGAGCAGACGGCACTTTCAGGAGCGGACGTCACTTCCTGGAGGAGCCGTCGCTAGCATGAGTAAACGGCGCTTCCAGAATCAGACGGCACTTTTAGGAGCAGACGTCAGTTCCACATTTCGACCTCATCTCCTGAAAGGGAGAGCACTTTCAGCATGTCATGCCTTCCGGACACAGACGTCGTCTCCAGAAATGAACGTTACCGCAATGGAGATGACACAGTCACTTGGGCGCGGGACGAATCTTGAAGAAGCAGAGTTCCTTTTGGCACGGGCACTAATCAGAGCAGAGTGCACATGCTCGTCCCGTCCCTGATGGCACGGTCCCTCAGTTTCCTCCAATACTGGAGTCTGGGCGCACACCTCAGCGTAGGCTTCCCCAGCATGCGCACTCCGATGAACATAAAATGGCCGCGTCCGGCTCGAGTGCCGCACTTGAGAGGGCGCTGCAGGACTGCCGCCATCTTTCTGTTGCTGCCCGGCAGGAAAGCGGGCTCTTCGCTGGAGTCCCTGTGGACGCGCGCCGCGGCCACCGAGATCTCCGTGACGTCACGCCGGTGCAAGTGCCTCAGTGAGGTCACCACTCCTTCAGCAACTGTGGGTAAGGAGAAAGAAAAAAAGAAAAATAGAATATTTTACTAAACACAAGAAAACTACGAGGTTGACAGGCGCTGACTGTACAGCGAATACTTTCGATGGCTCGAAAACGTAAATTCAGACTAACTGAACACCAAGCAAAAAAAGACAACAGTAAAAAGATTGGCTCATCCAGTCATGCGCCTTTACTCAAATCGCGATCCTCGTAAGCATCACCATGGCATCACGACCACTACACCAAATGTGTGGTCAAATAGTTATCTGCAATCGTCAAAAGAAGCAGGCAACAAATTCCAATTCGTGTGGAACCTTCATTCTGCATTCACAGATCCCCGCGAACAATGAATTAAGATCAAATTAAATATATCCAAAAATCCTCCGCGTCTCATCTTCTACCATTATGCGCGCACAGTCTACGCGCATCTACCTGTGCAGTCAGCTGAACCGACAGAATCGAATCCCAAGCCGCGCCCTTAACGCCATCAAGCATGTAAACGCGCCAAACTTCCGTCGATAAAACCCGAGATGTCATTGTTCGGTACACACATTCAGCAGCGTCCTTCAGAAGATTCGAGAGACGTAAAGCGCGCTTAAAGCAACGCCCGAGCGGCCACAAAGAAACTTAATAACCGAGGGCCCTTCCATCGGGATCCCGACGCCCAGCGACACTGCCTCAGCCAGCCCTGACAAAAGAGCGACCAGCCACTTCGTCACATATATCGAAGGCTGATGACCGACACCACCCTCACGTCCGGGGCACTCTCCTCGGATATCTCTATTGTGGATATGCTAAGCAGGACCACTAGATGTCACTCGCTTCCACCGCCAGCCCTTTTGTGCGCCTCCTCAGATCTGAGCTCTCCAGGGACTACGAACCCCAGATCGCGGTGGAGAGGCTACAGCAGTGAAAAGTGAAAGGGCGCCCACCTTCAGAAACTCAACGAGAGGAAAGGCACGACCAGAAGGCCGTTGGCGATAAGAAAAGTACGGCCGTCTCGCCGTGTCCCACGCGGCCCTTTTCACCACCTCCTGTACACACACACGAGCGGAAAAGAGGGCGCTGGCAGCGGCGGCAGCGGCTAATCCGCCAGCGGTATTCTGTCAACAGATTCGGCGTTTGCGCAGCGATTCAAGTGTGTCGTCCCGGTTCTGGGAGATTCTTCTCTGTGCATTGTGTGAGTGCTGACCCACCCGCGCCCCAGCTTGCAAGAGGGGAAAGGTACCAGCGTGAAAAGAGGCTCGCCTACTCTTCGCACCGCGTTGCTTTTTGACCCTGCTCGGCTGAGTCTGCGCCGGACACCGGCAGGGGGCAGTGAGCAACATCCCACGACGCCTGGCTGCTTTCCCTCCCTTTTCACTCCACTGTCCCGCCGCCCTCCTTTTGCGGCCTTTTCATGGCCTGGAGCTTTAATCCCACCGAGCTGGGACTGGAGAGATGCAAGACGCGGGCTGTCGGGGGCAGGTCTTTTCTATGGGCAGCGTGCCATCTAACACGAACACAATGGCTTGTCTGGGTCCTGGAGCTTGGATAGTAACACGCATGGCCAAGGCTGGCTACAGTGATCTGAATCCATGCCGTGTCTCTGGTTTCCTATTCTACACCGTGCTCCGGCCGAGACTAGGAAGCCATCTTATAGTCGCAACATCGGGAAGCTGATGCTGAAGAAAAACGTCTAGGCGGGAACTGATGTCGCGTCTGCACGGGTCAGTGAACATCGCGGGCAGTGCGTTTCGACCAGGGCGGGTGGTTTCCGTTTTCAATGGAGGCTAGGCTCTCGAGAATGGGCGAGGCAGGTGGGCCGTTCTAAAGACGGCCAAGTTATTGAAAAAGGGATTTTAGAAGACGCGGTCGGAGTTATAAATGACATTCCGCAGGCGCATGTCTGGACGTGTAAGCAAAGAGCATTCCGAGAGCCATTCGTGGTCTTCTGCGTCGCCATCTGCAGTAGCCTCGTTGTATTTCGCAATTCCGACTTTGTGGTTCGTGTTATGAATGAAACTGACTACACCTAGATATTTCATGCACTCAAGGGATCCAACAGTTGCTTCTTGAGACATTCGGCTTAGGCGCGACAGTGAGGTTTTCCCTAGGCTATCAATACTATACTGTACTTTGGGTGCCTCATTTGGAAACAAGTTCCAGTTTGGAAACTCCACCCTAAAACCTGGTCATCTCCTGCAGCCAATTTCCGGAAGCTAGCAGACGGCAGCGCCACACAAGCTTTTGCTTCAGTTGTTGGCAGCACACAGCAACTGACTCTGGGTGCCGCCGACAACTTGTCTGGAGCAATTAGTTTTACTGCCACAGATGTCGCCACGATTTGCAAACCTAAAAATGTTGAGACGAATCAGCACGCCAGGTTTCGAAACACTGGTATACGGGGAGTCCTGCAAGGAAGCTATGAGTGACGTAGAAATAACACTGGCTTAGTGAACTCTGAGAGTGAAGAACTGACTCCGGTGAGTCTCTGCCTTAAACTACCGGCCAAAAATTAGTACACACTAGCAAATCACACCGGCGGGGAAACACCAAGAGCATGAAGTTGCAAGCAGCAGAAGACTGCTAGAGGCCATGTTCACACCTGCACGCCAACTGCAGTGCACGTTTTCGGTCATTCCTCAAGCGTTAGAGTAAGCGCACGTTCGCGAACAGCGTCTTATCTAGTTTATCGGTGCGACCGCCTAACTTGGCAGCCAAGGAGCGTGCGTCAACAAAGAAAAGTAGAAACCCCTGACAGGACCTATAATTCAAAAGCACGCACGAAACGAGTCGAAGTTCCGAGCCATCGACACAGCCGCTTCGCTCCATTTATTTCTTACTCCTCCAGAAGCGTCGTGAATGTACACCGTTCTTTAGAGAGAGGCTAGTGGAAAAACGAAACAATAAAAAAAAAGAGACTCCACGAGTGATGCACCGAGCTCGGGGTCCGAATGGTGGTTCCATAATGACGGCGGGCACGTTCTGAAGACGCCGCCACCCCCAAAGGAAAAGAGAGAAAAAAACAATTTTTTTTTTTTTTCTCTTCGGGCCCAGTGGCTGCGGCGGCGGTACTCCCTCCAACAGGTCTAGAGCATTGTGCTCGCTCGAGCAGACGACTCGTTTCTTCGAGCAGACGAAAACACAAACCGCAGCAGACGACGCTGCCGCCTGGGCAGACCGGGCCGGTCCCCAGCAGGGCGGTTCACCGCTAGGCGTCGCCCCTTTCGAACAACAAACCTTGCTGCACGCCGCGTTATTTGCAGTCCGCAGACGAGACGGGACGGAGAGGGGCGCCGCGCGCGGTACGTTCGTGAATCTGTCTCAAATCGCGCTCAGAGCCATCGTTTTTCGTCCTTTGTGAAGCGAAAAGCGCGCGCTTGAGTGAGGGGCGTCGAGGCTGTGCTAGCTGTGCGGTGGCGTGGAAGTTGAGGGAGGGGGGGGGGGGGGTGGAGTTGGAAAGGGAGGCCAGTTCGGGGATGTTCCGTCTCTGCTCGCGTTTTCCTGCGTGTTTGCTTGCGTTTCTCGGCGAGGGCGGAAGATGGCGCGCGCGCGCCGCTATTTGCTGTTGACGATGGCGACGGGGATTTTGGGCGGGGGCGCGCTAGCAAGATTTCGCGCGCGTTTCTTTACGAGTCGTCCACCTTGGGTCTTGCGCGTTTGGAGTGCCTCGTCGGTGGTGTTTGCGTATCCGTTCGGCGACGCCCTTTTGCAAGAGAGAGAAAGAAGACTGAGAGGGGGGGGGGGGGGACGCACACACACTTTCGCAGAATGTCGTCGTAGGTCGTAGTGAGTCGGTCTCTGGGCGGGACACGTCTCGGGATGTGGAATGAGAGGGCGGTGTCTCGCAAAGGCTAGGACCAGGAATGAAGTAAGAAGATAAACCTTGCAGGTTTGGATTTCTCGTTTTTTTTTCTCGGCACGCTGATGATCTTAGCAGGAACCGGCAGATGGCCTGGGCGTCGGCGGAAGCGGTGCATTGGAGCTAAGTGAAAGGCAAATACGAGAAAGGCGAGGTTGCCCCTTGACGAAAAGCCGCCGTGTCGGGAACAACGGACCGAAAACGCTTTGCGGACAAAGAAACGTGGAAATTGACGCTCACGCGATCTTTCTGAACCTGCCACGCCTCGTCGCCGAACCCTTCACCACCCCGGAGTACAGCGAAAGACGAAGGGAAACAGCTAAATGATTAGGTTACACGACGAACACTCAAAAGTTGGTTACCAGTGTATATTTATTAGGACAGCGCGAAGTGCACACTGCAGTGACATCATCAACACGCCTCAATTGCTATCCTTACTCAACTGGAACATAAAATTTTTGATATTTCAATAACGACAATAATTAATAGTTCATTCTAACAAACACACACGCGCAAGTTATTCTGTGCTAGCATGCTTTGTGCTAGGAATAGGCACAAGTGTCTCACTTGGCGTAACTGTCACATAATACACGACGCTAAATGGTGGGTGACCAGCATGGTACAAGATATTCATCACAGGAATGTACAAGGCTCTCAGATACAACGAAGTAAGAAGCTCTCATATCAGCTACAATGGCAGGTTGGCTTCCACAATACACAAATGCTTATTTTAGCTTTTAGTCTTAGGAGAAGCGAAATCTCAGCTTAGAACCAAATCCTCAGGTATACGATTAAATCATCCCACCTCTGGCTGAGTCATCATATCGAGAAATGAATCATGACGTGGAAAACTACACCTTCGCACGTACGAATTATTTCTGCATAGCTTTAGGATACAAGAAATATGGCTTATCTGGATCGGTTTTCCCATACGTGTGCACTGCTTAATGATGAATTCCTATTCTTATTTAAAAGCTACAGTTGAACCTCATTATAACAAAGCTGAAAGGGCATGGCGATTACTTCATTACAGCCCGTGTTGACCGGACTTACAAGAGGAATTATAATTCCTTCGTTATATCCAATATTTCGTTATAACGAGGTTCGGCTATTTCTCACTGCAATTTTTGCTTTCTTCAAGCATGAGCAATACCTTATAATCGCAATATTCTTCATGGTCGGCTGCGACCGCCGAGGCACTCGCCAAGTAAGTTGCACGTCGGAAAAGAAATCCGTGCTTGCATCTCCCATGGGCGCCGGTCGAGGGACAAATTAGGGGCGTGTCGTCCCGGCGACTCCGTCCACCGAGCGCCTCGGTCGGCTGAGCAGCGCGCGAAGCTCCTGGAATCCCAGATTAGTCAGCCGCGGTGGCTTCGGCGCGCGACGCGGGGTGTGCCCGCAAGAGCCTCTGCTTCTTCGTGGAGCGACGCCGTGAATTTTTCACCCCAGGTGCAACGGCGCGTACGCAAACTGCTTTCGACGAACCACCCCGCCATCTTGCGGAGGGTGCATGGAGTCACCGAGAATTTATTTCGCATGTAATTAAAGGTAATATTCCACTGCGAGACTGTTGACGGTAGGTTCACCTTGGAGGTACGTGTCCCTGGGGGACAGTGAACTGTTGGTACCGTCTGCTAACACGTCGCTGTGTTAGTAGACATTGCAGACGATTGTTACCATCATCATCATCATCCGCCTAACTACGTCCACTGCAAGCCAAAGGCCTCTCCCGTTGACCCCACCTCTGCAAACTTCTTAATCGCATCTTCCATCATGAAGGTGAACCGTTACCGAACTTGTGACGTGACGTCCGCACTATCCACTTTCTTCACACACACTCGCTGGCGGCAGCAGAGATATACACTGCCTTCCCGAGTGGTGTACCTTACGACGACATATGTACTAAATGACAGCTCAAATGTTTCGCGTGGTCGCTGACAACGACACAAGACGGTACATGTACAAGGCATGGTAGTCGTGCCCCCCACGAACACACGGAAATGTACGCCGGTTACAACTCCTTCGGACAACGCAGGCCGGCTCGTGATCACAGCAACTTCCTATTCCGAGCGTCACCAGGGGGATCCGAGTTACGGAGGCAAAACAAGCCGGCCCGCATTTACATGACAGCGAACACGACGCAGGAACAGGCGGGCGTGACCCGTACAATGCGGACACCGGGGGGGGGGGGGGGGGGGGGGGCGGAAAGGAGTTATACTGCAACACGCCGCATCCATTCCTTTCCACCCAGGCAGGTTCCTTACGAGCGTCCCGTGTTTACCATCTGGACATGGGATTCGTGCCCACTCTTATAATCGCCGACAGCAACCTTCCTCCCTTCTCCCATCCTCCCCCGCCCTACTCTGTATATATCCTACGTACGCCGGCGAGCAGGGCGTTCTCCGTTTCCACATCGTCGCTTCGGATACGAGAACGAGTCCGGTAAAGGCCCCGCGAGCGCATCTTCTTTTTAAACGACCACTACTCGGGAGTGGTGGACGGAGCCGCGGCGGAGCGGCGACGCCGGTCTGGAACACCTGCGGCGCGCTCGTGACGTTTCGAAAGTCGCGTGCAGCTGACCCCTGACCCCCCGCCGCGCCGCCGCATGACCTCTCTCCGAGCTCAACCGAACCAACCCGCAACGAGCCGACGCCAGCGCGGCGTCCCAATCTCTTTTCTTGCATGCTTGCACTTAGGCCTAATCTGACCCCCGCCAACAACCGGTTTCCGGCCCCGGCAACGCTGGCAAGACGCGGGCACGCGCGCGCGCGTCCGCGTCGTCTGCATTTTTATTATTGCTTCGCCCGGCCCTTCTTCTTTCCGTCTGCATACATCTTGTTCGTCGTCGTCTGCTCAGCGAGCGGTCGGCCGCCATTTTTGCATCCCCCCGTCGCTTGCGTCCCTTCTTGCGCTTCATTGCGTTTCGTCTGCTAGCGCGCGCACTTCATTCGTCCGCGGTGGTGCAAGGGTGATGCGAAGCGTCGGCTGGCTAGCTAGGCGGCGCCGGAGTTGTCCGCCCTTCTTTGGCGAGCCAGCCGAGCTAGCGCTCTGCGCTGACGGCGGTGCGATTTGCATTGGGGCGTGGGGGGTGGGATGCTTGCTTGGCCTTGTGTGGGGGGGGAGGACGGGCCTTTGTGTGGGCCGGCGGGACACTTAAACGCCACTCATGATGATGCCGCGCCGCTGCCGCACCGTCGGTCAGCTGCGGCCGGGGTCAGCATCCTCGTAGCGCATTTAAGGCGGCAATCAGGCACGCGCCCGTCTCCTCTCGCGAGACCCCGGAGAGATCGTGATCGGAGAACGAGATTTCTCGGGATCGCTGACGGCGGTCACCTGTTCTCGCCGCGTGTGTGCCGCACCTGTTGGCCGCTAGGGGTCACACGCGCACTTTTAGCGAGTGGGCGGAAAGCGAGGAGGAAATCCCCGTGCGATATCACGCGTGCCGAGGTTCGCGAGGAGTTTGCCGAGATTTATGGATTCCTCTTTGAAGAGGTCATGAAGGCGGGCCTTTGGCGAGAAACAATCTTCGTCCAGCTATTCGTCTGGAGTGAACAAGTTTCATTCGTTGCTCAGGTTTCTGCAAGGCGGTGTGATCGCCAGTTTAAGCAAAACTCATATAAAACAAAACTTTGCACAACACTTAAGGGAGGACATCAGGCTTATCTAAAGAACAGCGAAAAAGAGGAATAGCTTAGGCCTCTGACACGGTGCTTGTGAGGCTAGCGTTACAACATAAATTCTCAAGCTGTAAGTGGTTTCACACCGCACTAAAGGCACAAAGTGAGACAGGAGCTTACCAGACAACGTTGAAATAACAAAAGGTGAGAATAAGATAGTGCGACGTAGTATACACAATAACCTAACCTGTGTAGGGTTTGTACATAACAAGCTAATAACCGAAAAGAAGACAACACCGGCAACAGCAATACACTTTGGGGGCTACTGCTATACTCGTATAACACAACCATGTGATGAGCCGACCGAAATCAGAGCTCTCCGAGTACAGTCCGTCTTCCACTCAACACAACAGCGAGCTTGGACGGTTTTCAGAAGTGCCCCCGACTCGAATGCCTCCAACCGCAACGCACTGACCACTCCAGCTACTACGTACGAGCCGCTGAAAGCGAAACTCGCAGACCTGACTGCAAAAGGAGGGCGTGAAAGCGGCCAAGGTTACGCACGAAACGGCGCTCTACAATACCGCCCCAGAGCGCGATATTGTTCTGTCTGGCGAGGTCGAGTGAAAGGCAACAGGCACGAATACCAGGAACCCGGGCACAACAGCCCATAGACTGCACGTGAGAGCTAGATGAGATAGCCTTTGCAGTATACTCAAAGGCGGAGAAAAAAAAAGTCACTATAGAAGGGACACATAAATGAACGAAGCCAGCAGTCAACGGCAACCGAGGAGAAACATAGAAGAATTTGTTTCTTTTTACTTTGCGCTCTGGGCCAAAGGGAAATTAATAGTGCAATTACTTCCCCCAGCAACACAGCTAGTCGGCCCAATACTGGAAATATACTGGCAAAGACCAATCCTATAAAGGACCAGGGTCACACCAGCCATTTCCATATTGGGCCAATTAACGGTGCTGCTTGGGTTGTGGCTGGAAAATTATTTACTAGAAAGTACAGGAAAAAGCAACCACATGCTGCCGGTGGGATCCGAACCTGCCAATTTCGCTTCTGGTGCTCTACACAGTAAAAAAATTTGCACCCTTAAAGGTGTAGCGCTCATGGCTGCACCCTTTCCACACCCTCATTTTTTTTTTTGGAAAAGGGTGCGCTGAGCACGCTAGCACCTTTAATGCACCCACGGACCTTTCAACACTGCACGGGTGCAACGGTGTTGTAGCTGGGTATCTGTTGTTTCAGCCGGCGTCTTCGCTTCGGCGGACGCGGTTGTTGCGGCGCGCGTGTGTTCTTTCAGTCTTTCTTCTTACCTTTTTCGTATTTAACTCTCCTCTATCTGCCCGTGGCAGCAGTGGTGGCTCAGCTCGAGCCAGCAGGCAGGCCCGTGCACTTTCTTTTTCATCCTTACCTCAGTCGCAATAACAACAAATGTGCCTCCACAACAAGGAGGTTCAGAAACACCCTGAGACACACATCTGGGTATTAAAATTATAGTTAGAGATGCCGTAACGTTAGTGCAGAGTTAGACAGGTCTTCGGGAGCTTTTCGTAGGAAATGTTTAGCTTCCATTCAAGAGTGCACCCCAAAAAAGAAATTGATCAGCGCCTTTTAAAGCAATAAAAACCTATGAAACTTTAAAGCAGTCGGAAAAAGGGTGCGACAAGCATACTTTGCACCCTTTTAGGCAGCCAAAAAATAAGGGTGCGACTGTAACGATCCCACCCTTGCTATGGTGCAACGAGCATACTTTCCACCCTTTTTGGAGGGTGCAAATTTTTTTTACAGTGTACCGAAGTTTGCCGGAATACGGTGGCCGCAGCTGGCAAAGGACAGGCTAATTGGAGAGACACAGCAGACTCCTTTGCCCTGCAGTGGGTGTAGTCAGGGTGGTGATGCTCTACCGACTGAGCTATAATATACGGCGGCTGTCCAATTTAAGCTGCGTGTAAGCTCCCAAGCAGCAGAGGTAATCAGCCTAATATCGGAATTGGATGGTTTTACTCTGGTCATTTGTAAGACCGGCATTTGCCAGTACGTTTCCAATATTGGGCCACTTAGGTGTGCTGCTGGGGCTAACCTTGAGAGTGTTCACTAGCGCCACCCTCGTCCGTAGCGGGGACCCAGGGAAACACGTTTGTAGACGTAACGTGCCAATGAAAGCTGAGTCTGCGGCAAGAGATAGTTGCACCGATGCTCCAGCAACACAAGCGTACCAGTGCGAAAGATCAGGCAAGCCCGGCGTATGCCAGGAGCGTACACTTGAGTCCGCCCCGAACACCCGATACTCTGCACTAAAGTTACACGAGACAAAACACGGCTGGACAAATTATACACACACGTCGAGACAGGCGGCAGGCGATGAGAACGCTTGAAAGAAAAGAGAGTGTGTGGGAAAAGCAAGTCGTACACAATGTGTCTACGACGAGCGGCATCGCCCGTGTCACTGTTCTGTAACATGCACATCGGAGCGTGCGGTCTGAGGCCAATGTTAAGCGTCAGTAGCGGTCGCAACATAAGGACCATGGGAATGCAGCGAGGGCGGAGGTCCCAAACCTTAGGACACGCATACATACTTCGCTCTCAACCCCCCCTCGCCCCCAGCTCTACTCTCCCCCGTCACTACGAAGACTCACTTTCGCCGCCGCGCCTATGTTTGGAAATTCCTGGGCGCCGTGTTAACAAAATACCCGATGGGAACGCGATCACGGTCTGGAGCTGCGCTTTCTGTGTACGCAAAGAGCGATTAACAAGAGGCCTCCATATAGAGGGAGGGAAATATACTTAGGAAAATGTCAGAGAGAGAGAGAGAGAAAACGAACAGGCGATCATGTACACAACGCAGTGGTTACGCGGAAGCCAAGCCAGGAACGCGGAGAAGCTTCCGTTCGCTGGAAGCGATGACACACTTGCGTCATGGTGGTGGTGGTGGTGACTGCGCAAGCGTGCTCACTGCCTGCCGGTGGTTGTGAGAGAAAAAGAGAGAGAGTGTACAGGAGGAGAGAGATTCGTGGATGCCTTTGGGACGTTCGGTTCTCACGCGACTGCGGCTTGGCTCTTATACTCCGCGCCTATTCCAAGAAGAGGAACGGAGCTCACGACTGTGAGGGCAAGGGGGGGGGGGTTTGAGGGGCCGGGAGTAAGCTTTGGGGCGTGCAACGCTAGATGAGGGGTCGCGGAGACGAGTGTATCAAGTGAGTGTGTGCGTATGCTCTAGAACCGCGCGTACGCAAGCCCGGGTGGGTACTCCGAAAAGTGTACTACATACACCCGAGGAGTGACCCATATTGCGCGTTTGCTTAGCGTACGAGTGAACGTGTAAGAACTGCGTGGGAGCGGGGTCTACTTTGAAGAATGACTGAAAACGGCGGCCTTGATGAGCAACTCTTGGAGCAACTCTTCGAGCGAAGAGGCTCCTCGAGTATTTAATGGGCAGCCTTACAAGTTTGACTGTACTATGTGCTTCATAGTCTGAGATCATGGGAGTGTCAAACTCCAGAGCCCCCCACCCCCCAAGACTTGTCGGTGCCCAAAGTACACAAAAGATAGCAACTCAAAGACACGGTATAAACGAGGTCTTGTGTGGCTGGCATTGAAGCTGTTTTCAACGGTGATCGCGTAGACCGGAAAAAGCCGGAAATTGCACCGAACGCACACTGTAAAGAAATTAAAAGTGACCCTGCTTGTCCAGTAAGAGGATATTTACGGTGTCTCGGCGGTAAATGAAGTATGTCTACATATATGCATGCGTATATACCGTCTAAATCACCCCGCAAGGCACAATAACAGTCTATTACTTCAGCATAAGAGTACAGACGAAAGCCAGACGTCTGCAATAAGCAGCGGTGTCATCCACTGCCAACTATAAGCAGGCGACGCGAGGTAGTGGTCTGTGTCGTCGCAAGAACAATATGACGGCCCCAATACCCTCTCCCCGACTTTTTTTTTTTGACGATATCAACATTCCCACGCAAGAGGTTGTTCCCACCGGAGCCTAATTTAGAGAAGGGCATTCTCCGATAAATGTTCAACCACGTACGCGCACTCAAAAAAAAAAAAAGAAGTCAGGAGCAAAACGGGTTCTGTTCAGTGTTTCCTCTTTAGCTGTTGTCGACGACGATCCCGACAACAACACCCCCTCCGCGCGTCGCCATAGGGAACAGCCGACAAAAATGCGCGGGCGGAACGGTTTTTGGGGCTGCGACGCATCTGTCCGCAGGGTGGTCTGCTAACAGATAAGCCTCCTCCTCGTTTTATCTGACTATCTTCTGTCTTTCGGCTCACACTTTTGTTTCTTTGAAACGCCGAGACATTTTTGCCTGGAACAGTACGAGCACTTCTCAGGACCCGGACCTTCACGAACTTCCTCCTCCCCATTTATTCCATGCAAAGAGGGGGAGGGAGGGCCATCTTATTTTTAGCCTAGCCACCGACTCTCACGGTGACGGCAGTGGTGTTGGTAGCTCGGGAGTCTGCCGCCTGATGGCGCTGCGGCGTACCCCTGCTTTTGCATCAATGCGTGGCGCCCCCTCGTGACAACCCTGAGCACTAAGCAGCGGCAGCAGCAGCAACCGCACCAGCGTGGGACCGCGACTGAACCCAGGGTGCGCTCGCACGCTCCCTTCTCCTCTAACATTTATCTTCGCTTTGTGACTTTCGTTTGTTGTCTTGGCTCTGCTTTCACGGACACATGAATCTCGGCACGAGAGAGCGGGTGGGCCAGGGCATGCCTTGATGATGTCGCACTGCTGTACGCGACTTGTGCAGGCGTTTCTTGTTTGTTTGTTTTTTTAATTTTTATTTGTGCGTTTATTACGAGCATTAGCTTATCATCGCCCCCGCACAACTTCCACGCGTTGCCGGTTGTACCCTTGGTTCTCGTTTGTTTCAACTTTCTTTCTTGAGCTTCTAGCATGCGCGCCTGTGTGTGTGTGTGTCGTCTGCTTCGCGTTATGTTTGTCGTCTGCTCAACGTCTCCCTCCATCGTCTGCTCTCTCCCCCTCTTTTTCTCATAAGAATCTGAAAAGAGACACTCTGGGAATGGAAGCGCGGTCGTCGTGGAGTTTTGAGACGTCATAAACAAGGGTTCGCGAGAAGCCATGCGGGCCTTTATAAGCTGGCAGGCTTCTCTCTTAACGTCTCCACTATATGGTGCTATGCTTATTTGCTTCAAGTATCTAGTCCTCTCGTTTTTTTTTGTTTTTTTTTTGCCCGTGCGATTGCGGGGTGAGAGCGACGCTCGTAACCTTGTCGCCGCGAGAACCTCATTTAAGAGCAGGCGAACACTCTGCGCATGCGCGTGGCGGAGTCGTCTGCTAGACGTCGCCCATTTCGAGCAGACGATCTCGGAGAGTGTCGTCTGCTTTAACGAGCGGGCATGACCTCCAAGAGTTTGTTTTCGGGTGATGGTGTCCATAAAGTGGGCCATCGATGTATCACGGAGTTCCTCTTTTTAAAGGCATTGCGGTGAAGACAGTTTTGGGGGCATATTTACACGACGAAGGATAAGCATGAATATCGTCCATGGAGCGAGCAGTAACGACTGGAAAATAGGACGGTTGCCGAATTGATATTTATTGCATTTAGTAAGACTGCTTTCAAATGACTTCTAAAAAGACAAAAAAAGCTAGCCCTGTCGAAAAAGTCGAGATGCAGTTCTAAAGGAGTCAATGCCGTCCTATATCGGACTAGCAGACGGGAAAGCCAGCTGAGGAGCTCGAGCATCATGCAGATTTATCATTATTTTTTATATACAGGGTGTTTCACCTAAGACTTTCTGCAATTTTTAAAAATAAGCTATTTGAATTAGATGCGCGCTTTTTCTGGCATAACATTGTCAGTGGTGTAGTGCATCATAATGCAGCTAAGACGTGCTAACTAGCAGGCTTGTTAACCAATATTTAATAGTTAACTTTTAAACTATTACCGTTGGGCTCCTTAATTATTGAGAGGCATGTAGCCCACCGTAAGTAATGTCCATATCCGTTTTTAGAATTTCGAGAACGCGATTATCCTCGGCGCTGTGGCCCAACAAATTTCGCCTACATCGCGCCAAAATACATGCGGTTTGAGAAGCTTGCAGGCAAAGCAACCTCTCCAGTGAACCTAATTCGTCGAGATAGCCAAAATTTGTTGGGCCACAGCGCCGAGGATAATCGCGTTCTCGAAATTCTAAAAACGGATATGGACATTACTTACGGTGGGCTACATGCCTCTCAATAATTAAGGAGCCCAACGGCAATAGTTTAAAAGTTAACTATTAAATATTGGTTAACAAGCCTGCTAGTTAGCACGTCTTAGCTGCATTATGATGCACTACACCACTGACAATGCTATGCCAGAAAAAGCGCGCATCTAATTCAAATAGCTTATTTTTAAAAATTGCAGAAAGTCTTAGGTGAAACACCCTGTATAGTTAAACATATATGAGTTGCAAAAAATCAGCGCTCCGATTTTAAGCAGAAGTCCTCAGCAGAAGGGCAAAAAAATTTTAAATGCACTCACCGAAATCGCTGGAGCAGTAGTGGTGAAGCAGTTCCCTATCCGTGCAGGGTCGACACTCTGTAAAAACAAACAAACATAAAACAATAAATTATTCCCATATCCGCAGTGCCGCTTTATTATAACTCCGATGATGGCCCTATTTGTCCACTATTTTCCCTGCATTGGCAATGCCACTCCATGACACATCCCGTGATCTCCCTGCTATTTTCGATGACGATTGTCATCAAACAATCTCTTTTTGTTATTTGCGCTTCTTTCGTTATTTGCACTTAGTTGCCCTGCTTCATGAACAACTACAGCGTCAAACATTGATGTGAACTTACTCAAAACAGCGATGTAAACACGCTGCAATTCTCACAAAGTATTGCGACAACCACTGTGGTTATACAGTTGAACCCCATTATAACGAAACGGTCTATAACGAAAGATTGGATATAACGAAGAAATGACGATTCCCCTGGAAAGCTCGGTCAACACGGGCTATGCAGAAGCTACGGATATAACGAAGTAATCGCCGGGCTCTTTTAACTGCGTTATAAAGAGGTTCAAGTATAGTTAACTGACGCCTCAGCGAGGTCATGCAATGTCGCGTAACACTTTCGCTCGCTCAGTTAGTAACCTTATATGCATGCAACTCGGTCGTGCCACTACGGCGATCTTCCTAGAGCAGACCCAGTGGCGTCCCGCGACCTGCACCGTTGAGCACCGGTTTTCGATTATTCAGTAAGAAGCCGACGAAAAAAAAAAACGTGTTTGGCGACCGGAATACCCTTCTCTATCCGGCGCCGATAACCGAATGGAGAAAAGCGCTCCCTTGTTTTAGAGCGAACACAAATAGCTCCGTCACGATCGACTCTAGCAGTGCTTTCCCCGACCGTAAATAGGGCGGCGAAACGGGCGCAAAAAGATAAAAAAAAAAGAGAGAGAAAAAACGTGAACAAAAACGACCTTTTTTCTGAGCTACTTTACGGAGTCCGACGCTTTTGCGAATCGTAAAACGGGTTTATTTTTGAACGCGATACGTGGTTTTCCTCAACAAAACTTGGGTAGGGCCTAGTTGGTACATGATGTTGTGAAGGTAAAGGATGCGCAATCAAAGGACGAACCACGAAGAAAGACACAGGGACACACACAAGGCGCTTGTGTGTGTCCCTGTGTCTTTCTTCGTGGTTCGTCCTTTGATTGCGCATCCTTTACCTTCACAACGTGGTTTTCCGTCCCCACGTTAAAAAAACAAAAAAAAAAAAACAAGTGGAATGCGACGAGCGAAAAACTGCTCAGGCCCGCAAATCCCAGAACAAAAGGGTCGAAACTGTACGCAGGCGATACGAAAAGAAGGACACGATTGTGGGAAAAACAAGAGACTTAAGCTAGGGCTTCACGCATATGAGTGGGGAAAAGCCGCTTGAAAGGTAATCTCATGCGACCACTTTTTGCGTGGATAGACATCTTACACCCCGCGCATTTTTACCCTTCTTGCAATTTCGATGGAGGCGAAATTCTAGAGGCCCGTGTACTGTGCGACGTCAGTGCACGTTAAAAAACCCCAGGTGGTCGAAATTTCCGGAGCCCTTCACTACAGCGTCTCTCATAGCCTGAGGCGCTTTGGGACGTTAAACATCATAAACCAAACCACACCCAACTATCTGCCTCATTTCGGTTGATTTCTACGTTCACAGGTGACGCAACAGTCCGAAAATGTGCTCAACTATTCAAGGAAAAAGCCTAAGTTTTCTTTACTCTTTTTTTTTTAACGTGGCAGAATGAAGAATCTTACAATTTATTATGCCTAACGGTTCTGGTAGAAACAACGGAAGGAAGATGCGTTGAAGTCAAAGTATTTATTGGCAGGAGACAAGCTGCGCAAAAATTCCTCTTAGAAACGAAATATTTCACGAACACGTATGAAAGAAGCATGCTGCCAGTCAGTAATTGCACACGCGAACGTTAAACAGCCACGAGACCCCAAGTCGTACAGATGACCGGCCCAATATTGGAAATGGATGGTTTCACCCTGGTTGTTTGCAAAAACCGGGCTTTCCAATATATTTTCAATGTTGGGCCAATAACCTGTGTTGCTTGAGTACATCTTCGCAGACGCCGGCGGAAATTCCCGTCCGGAAAGCAGACGACCACTCGCGCGCAGGCGACGCAAAAAAAAAAAAAAAACGAGAAATACCGAGAAGAAGCGAGAGCCATACAACGACGTCCGTCGCCGACTGGTGGCGCTGTGTGCGGCCTAAGAAAGCGCGCGCAGCCCCCAACGAACGCCGCTGAGGCTTACGATGGACGACGGTGACCTCGTTCGGAACGACCCGAAGGCGTTCGTTGGTTCGATTTTCATGCGCTCGGCATACCGGTTGACCTCGCACACACGCACGACGCATGCAGGCACGTCCGCGGAGACCTCACGAATCGGGACGCCGCGTACACTTCGTGTGCGGCTTTCGCGCTGCATTACAGACAGGCGCGTTGCCGCAACGATCGCCTTCGAAGAGCGCGGAACCAGTTTCGGTTTCTAACGGCCCCTCACACGCTCTCTTCTCCTAGGCTGCCTTTCCCTTCTCGTTTTCTATTTCTTTCGCAGTCCACGCCGGCTCAATTGTGGAGCTAATGCTTTAAAACAAGGAGATCGTGTTCAGAGTTTGCAGCACGCTGCCCCCCCCCCCCCCCCCCTTTCTCTCTCAGTCCTTTGGAAAGAGAGAAAGAAAAAAGCGTACAGTGCCGCGTCACCAGGTCACGATGCATTTTCTTGCACGGTCGTTGCCGGCACGCATCCCGCCAGCACTGGAGAAGGAAGCAGACGACTAATGAGATCCGACGCCTGCGGTCGTCTGCTTCTTCCTCGCTCGCTTGTTCCGCGTTGTGCGTTTCGTCTGCTCTTGCCTCTTCTTCGTCTGCTATTCACTTGCGACGCGCTCAGCTTAACTGAACGCATTTATAGATATCTTTGTTCCGGACTTAGTGAGAGGCCTTGGTGTGCGTGTGCACAGAACGGAGGTGCGAACTGTTGATTTTTTTTTTTTTTTCGCGCCGTTCCGAAGGTCGTTTTTGCAGAGTCGGGAGTTCCGAGATTAATGTAAACGATAACATCGACGGCTCTTTCTCCACCTATTATGTGTTGTCGACCGTACCAATGCCGTTTGTTTCCCAGTTTATTTTGTGCTTCTACTTATTACAGCGAGCTCGAACGTTGGCAACGTTATAGGAAGGAGCCCGGCTGGCATAGTTTCAGGTCACGACTTCCATTATGAGCAACGCCTGTTGACGAGGGTAAAGAAGTGCAGACGATCCAATAATACGCCCCAGTGGCTTGGCTGCCTGCGGCTCTTGCGTGAATTGCGCACGGCTTAACTGTACCTGGGTTCATTTTGGGGCACCAGACTTTTCATCATTTTGTGCGGGAGGCTTAAAGACTCAGTTTCGCGGACCTTTCTTTCGTGTGCTTGTGTGTTTTCTTTGTAGAAACTAGAACAGATACCCTCATAGTTTTTTTTTTATCTTCGCGTGACCGCCATATTCAAAGTGCTCTCTGAAAACGATCCACAAAGAAATATTTAGCCGATGCTCAATTTCCTGCAAGTATTGCAGTTTTGCAGGCAGTCTGCAGGGTGCCGCCGACCACCTTCACGTTTAAGACCCGAATGAAAGCACGAAAGCGTTTTGTAAGTAACCCAGTCGGAAGATAACGCTTAAGCCTAACGCATTATCGTCGTCAAAGCTGAAGACAGACCACAGCAGCATAAATACTGCAGTTAAGAACACCGGAGCAGATATCATGTATCTGGTACACTATAGTCTGGCTAATCCAAGCGGGCAAGTCAATGTAAAGAGGCGATGCTATATCTCATCGTGCACACTGGGGGCTCGCTATAGCGCCTGGACGCTTCCTGGAATGGCGATGATAAGCAGAGCACAGAGCAGTGGCAGCCGCCTTGACCAGTCATAACAGACTTCTTTAAAAACATTGCAAGTTTACGAAGACCACCCGCTTAATTGATTCCGCATCCTTTGCACACCCTAGAACACGTGACCACCTTTTATCGGCATAAAAATTGCACAGCAAATAGCGAAAGGCTTACATTTAATTTTAATAAATGCAAGAGCGTGCCCTTCGATAAGCCTAACTATCGTCTGCTCAGCGTGTTTGCAGTGCTACCAAAAGTACGTCACGACTATTTCCTTTTCACCCGGGCACCTCCCTTTATAGAGTGATCGATGTCTCCCAGGAGTAGCCACAAGATCATCCTATAGGGTAAGCCTACATCCGCGAACAAAACGTTGTAAACGAACGAAACACGATAATATCACGCGACGGACTGTCGTCTGCTTCGCATGTCCGCTAACGAATGCTTCAGCTGCACGTTACAAGTTCGAGTCCCTCATCATTCGCAAACACTTTCCCTTTCCTCTGATTGAAATTCAGAGCCCGGAGTGACCCAGCCTAATCATCAGGTCGTCCCAGATAACCCCTATCCGTCGAACGAATCTGGCGGCAAACCAGGCAGGACAAGGGGACGAACTTCCTCGTCACGCGTTCGATGTGTGCCGTCTGCAACAAACTACCTCAAGCGCTGGTGCTCGGCGCGGACCTATTATCGATCAGCAAAAAATAAAGAAAAAATAAAAACTAATTTCCTTCGAATCGGCGCACTACACTGCGTCGATCCGGGCGCCAGGCAAAGACTGGCGCGCCGTATCGTGTACAGCAGACGAAGAGACATGGCATGGACCCCAGAACGCGCTTGCAGAATGCAAATGCGTCTCGCTGTATCTATCCAGGCGCGCTACGTAGCGCGCTTTTGCCTGCCGCAGACGACGACGAGCTCTCTGAAGAAGAGGCCGCCTTCCCTGTTGGCAGATTTTGATTGCCAATCACGTATCGATATGCATGGCTTCGGCCTAGATGAATAATGCCGAAGGGGATGGCGCCGTCGAATCGGTATTGCCTTGAGCGCAGACTTTCATAATCGTTCATTTGCGAAACTGCACCACGAGTTCTGGCTACAGCCTGGCTTTCCTTTCTTTCTCTCTGTTTTATTTGTTCTTTTTAGCTGAAGCACGTGAGTTCGTCATCTATTAGCTCCAGTTAATTTTAATGCTTTATCTGTTGCGACGAATAACTAGAACTGAGGTATTTTAGTTCGCTATGGGGGCGAAATACTACAGCGCCCCTCATAGCCTAAGTCGCTTCAGGATATGAAACCTCATAAAGCAACCAATATTGTTTTGTTCTTTCAAGAGCAGACCTTTTGGACAGCTGTGCAAATTATATGTTTAAGAAAGCTGTATCCTGTATTCTTTGTTTTTGGCGTTGTTGTCGCCTTTATGCAAAGGCGCCTTCAGACGAAGGGGGATTGCCCTTACAAAAAAATTTTAGACAGTCTCTAGACTGTCCATAGACTTCTGTCTATAAATGTCTATAAGCTATCTATAGACAAATCCTAGAAAACAGTCTATAGGCAATACAAATGCTATAGACAATCTATAGAAAATCTATAATTTATGGCCATGCACTTTAAGTAGACTTTTTTCTATAGACAGTCTACAGACCATTAATAGACACAAATAAACATCTATAGGAAAGCAATAGAGGCTATAAGAAGTCTGTAGACTGTCTATAGACCATTTTTATAAGGGTGGTCAGTGTGTGGAGATGACTGATGAGTGCCAAAGGAACTTATAATATGCTATACGCGTGTTGGTAGCACGTTTTTCGTCTTCATCGTACCATCGTGACAAAAATTATTCATCGCTACGGGTCGTGTGCTCCGTCGTCTAAACTGCGTACCCAAAGTCACCCGAGGAAAACAAGAATATCTAAAAACAACGGTACGCCTTTTCGAACCGACGCAGACGGTCTTCCAGAAAAGCACCGACTAATGGGTTTGTAACCGGCGGCACGCAACCACAGTTACGCACAGCTGTTCACAGAAAAAAAGATGACAGTGTGTGGGGTGGGTTTGGTCTTTCCTTTTAACGGTCGCCGCAAGGGGCGCCACCCTACAGCCACAACCGCAACGGCGGCCACGGGGCCAGCTCAGGGCCACCGCCGGTGTCAGGTGTCGTCTGCTCCCGACGTCGTCTGTCGGCCGGCACCCTTGGCCTTCATGACAGCCGCGCACTTTCGCAAAAACACGCGGCATGTGCCGAGCATGTGCTCTTAGCAACACACGTGCACTGGGCTCTCCGTAGACATAAAAAAAAGGAAGAAAGAATGTTAAGTGGGAGTTACGCAGTGTGTGTAACACAAGACACGTGGTTGTTATGGAGGGTGCTTGCTGCTTAATTACGCGGTCTAGACGATACGTGAGTCGTCTGCTTAGTCAGTTCCCCTCGAAATGCTGAGTGTGCGGCAAAAGCGTGTGTTTGCCAACCGTTTCGTTCCCGACTGGCATTGCGGGCGTCAAGGCGAGTCGGTCAGCTCCACTAGGCGACTAACGTAAGCGTGAAAACAGTAGTTGATTGATCGTGTACCTAGCCGTCTGCCGACTTGCGTCGACGTCTCAGTTCTGTTTCGATGGAAGCAATGAGGAACAGATTAATTCGCCCTTTGGTCCTCGATTACCCTAGAAGACAGCCAAACCGATGTTTTGCGATTGTGAAAAACGTTTATCACTCGGTTCAACTGACGTCATACGATCTCATAAACGTGCTAGCGTGACAATGCAGGGAGAGGACTACGCCCAACATGGAGGGAAGAGACTATCCCCTTTCATCTGCCACTCCCTGCATTGGAAATCGGCCGACGCCATTGGCTGGAAGGATATCCTTTGACGGGGAAAATCCGCTTCGTTTTAGTTGTATCCGACTACAGTAAGCGGAGCTTTTTTCATAATCACTGGACTAATACTAAACCAGTGACAAAGTTGGTGCCACAGCACAGTTATGGTGGTGGCTCCTTCTAGCCACTATAGTGCAGTCGCGTAGGTTGGATCGCTTCCGCAAAGTACAATGACCGGAAATAAAAAATATGTTCAAAAGGTTCCTCAGCACCAAGTTCTTTTCTTTTTGTTTGTTTTTCGAAGCTGTCATCTCGTCACTTGTTAAGCAGCGAGGCTATTACTGCGCAGATCCGACGCATGCGCGCTGTCATATGTAGTCTGCAAAGAGGCCCGCGCGTCGAATTAAAACGAAGGCCATGAAAAAAAAAACGAAGGCAGGGCAGACTGCCCCACAGTTAAGTCATAAAAATTCCGCAAAACAAAACACAAAAGAACAGAGGCCGGCATCCGACAAGGGCAGACACCCTAAGGCGCACATTTTCTTCCCGCCTACAGACGCATTCATGCTCCTTCCTCACTTCATCCCGAGGGGAAAGCTGAAACTCTCAAGATGGCCGCCTGCTGCACCCGTTTTCTTCGCTTGCTTCGTGGGCTGTGTCGTCGTCTGCTCTTTCTTCCCGCCGTGTTTTACTAGTTTTTTGGCGGGAATTGCTCTTTCGCGCGCACCCATGACAGCTCGAGAACGAAGAGGCAGAGGAAGCGGCAGGATCCAGATCGCGCCGTCTGCGATGCGTCGTCTGCTCTCGGCCTGACCTCGTCTGCTCTTAGTGGCAGACGACGCGAGAGCTCATTACGGAATGTGTCGCCGAGCTATCTCAAAGTGTGTGTGTCACGCGCAAGTCCTGTCTTGAGAGATGCCCCCATATCAATTTTCGCTGTTGATCCTTTGTTGAGAGCAGAAAAAAAAAAGCAGTTTGGGGAAAAGTGTTGTCGCTCGCTGCTCGAGGCGGCGAAGGCGGGATCGAAACCGAAACAGATGAAATCTCGCAGAATCCCGTTTGCGGAAGTAACTGCGGAGAACCGATTGATACTGTTTATTCGTGGTTTCACGAGTATATTTCCGGCATACCAGTTGCTCCTACTAAAAATACGTGACTAGACCGATATGGGAGGATATGTGTGTCGGTTTAAGAGGTTTATGTACCTAACACAGCGAGACAGACGCTTGCCTTCTTGTCTGTACGACCTCGTCTGCTAGCAGAACCCAAAGTGTTACATAAACGAAAAGTTTGCAGCCGCCTTTAGTAAAAGGCAAGTGTGCAGACGTACGCCTAGTACGAAGGAAATGCGTCATTTCTTCAACTCCAAGTACTCCAACGGTACTTAGTTCACATAGCGTAAGAAGCAGAGGAACACACACGCACACAAAAAGCCAATCAGTGTTGAAAGCAAACTTCTTTCGAGCTGTACGCGTTTCCGAGAGAACGCGAGAGCAAGGATGATGAGAAAGAAAGACTGTCCGAGCTGGTTGGGGCAGCAGCAATTTTCCTCTCTTCGTCGACGACGGCCGTGCGCGCCCCGGAGTGGTGGCCCATGCAGCACAAAGGAGGGGGCCACAGTGCGAGTGTGCCAAAGGCGGGGACGGCCGAGAAAGGAATGGTAAAAGAAATAGCAAAGAAGAAACAACGCTTCCCTCCCTCATAGAGCGCCTCCTCTACCGCGGGCCGCTGCCCACCGCGGCGGGGCAAAAACAGTGCAGTAAAGTTGCGGCGGGGCGCCGTTCTCCAACAACCCAGCAGAGGGCAGCACCATCGCAGGGAGGAATGTTAAGTGAGGGCAAGGCAGGAACCTCGCCTCTACTACCTCCCTTCCGCTCGCCCTCAACTGCGAGAGGGGAGAACGAGAGGGAATTTCGGGGTGCGGAGAGGCTCGGAACTAGAAAGCGGGCAAAGAGAGGGGGAGGGGGGATTACAGGCCGTTGTAAAGCGTCCTGCCTGAGCGAAAAGCGCAGATAAATAATAATAATAAAGAAACAATAAGTGGTGCCAGTTTTCGGCGCTTCGAGCGAGCGAGCGAAAGCCCCATTTTTCTTTTCTTTTTTTTAACTACGGTTCTTTTGAAGTATCGCATGCCCACCGCCCGCCTAAACGCATCCTGGGGGCAAGGCAGGAGGCCACCAGAAGCAGAAGGACCGTAGTAATATTCTACGCGACTTTGCTCGCCCTTTTTTTGTTCTTTCGCACGAGGAAAGACGCACAAAAATTTAAAACCAGGGCAAAAAGAGAGCAAGCAAAGAGGTCTCGTTTCTAATAACGCCAAATAACACCGTGCGGAGGTGCCGCGTAGCGGATCGGGGGTTGGTTTTTGGGCAGGAACCTCCGGCACGGGCATCGCAGCACGCTTCGCCATTTTCGCTCCGTACGTCTATTTTTTGTTGTTATTGTTGTTGCTGTCAGGCGGACTGTGAAGGCCGGACGAGCTTTGGACCACTTTGGAGGCCGACACGGAGTGGCCGGTAGTAGTACGTAGGCGGCATACCGCCGCTCCCTGTCGGCAAACTTCGGCCAGCAGTGTTGCGTCGGGCGACTGTTACCATATGGTTGATTGCTCCGATGTTTCGACTTGACTGCGGGTGAAGCCTCTGACTGGGTAAATTAGTCGTTTCCGGTAAAAAAAAAAAAAAAAGTTTGCGGAATTATTAGGAGCCGTCGCGAGGTGCTCAGACCCAGCTACCTTGAACTGTATAGTAAACACGAGATCAGCGTGATGGATTGCACGTCGCAAAGGTTCTAGCAGTACTTGCCTTCCGTTTTTTACTGTTAACATTCAATGCAGCTAATGACAGTCTAACTAGCATATTTACGCAGAAGAAAAGAAACACTGGAAATTGTACGCCAACCCTTTCTGAAAACAAAGAAATTCTGACAAGCTGCTTCGTTTCTTCGGGTACCAATATAGCTACCTCGGGGCTCTTCTGTAACATTAACGGCGCGCCTTTGTATTTACCAAATTTGGACGTCGTCATTCTTCCAAAGAAATGAAGTGAAATGCCCACAGTAAGATTCGTTCGCTAGCTGCCTGCCTTCTGAACCCAAAGTAGACTAATTCGATGAAACCGAATCCACATAATGGCCTTCAGTTCAAGTCAAAACTGTCATGTCAAGCCTCACTACTGTCTCCATTATCAATTTATGGCAAAACAATCCGGACCGCTATCATCGCCATCAGCTTCTTCGTGGTCTCCAGCGAAGTCGAATTTAAGCCACGTAGTACGTGCCTTAGGACAGGTGAGGTCATTCCGTTCCTCTAAATCTCATCCAGTCCGATCCCAATTTTCCTTAACCTCATCACTCTACCTGAGTTTTGGTCAACTTTCTCTACGCTTCCCCTTTCCCATTCAAATGCTACACCTTAAAGGCCACTCGAGACGTCATCGTGCCCATATAGGCACCACGTCGGCGGTTTTCTTCGCCGAAACGTCGCTTCAGCGATGACGCACAACCGGCATTCAGTGAACCCCACACGAAGAACACGACGGTCACTCAAGGTAACGGACACACCGAAGGACGGCCGCTGGCCTCTGGACGAAAAATAAATTGGCCTGTCAAGTCCTCAACGTCACGACGGGCTCGTGGCCATCTTATAATCCGGCCCTCCGGGATCGCCAGTCAACAAAGCAAGAAGGCCACCATGAAACGCTGCCAATCCAATTAAGACAGGCAAGGGCGTGAGCTGGATCGCCCGATGTCTGCAAAGACGCCCACTGCACAGCGCTGCGGGGAGAGCCTCGTAGGCCACGACGCGAAAGGCACGCTGAACTGCGGACTTCCGGAAAGAAAGGAGTGAATTGTGAGAAGGCCTGCCGGCAGAAAGGGACGTCTTTTCTTCACTCATGCCGGTGGGCGTCTGTTGTCGAAGCGTGAAAATCGTCGCTTTACACCGGAAAAACTGAATGGGCCCACACGTTGTGGTACAGGTCTTCGCGGTGTCCTCGTCGACAACAAACGAGGACCGACGTCCAGCGGCGAAGTTTGCAGAAGCGCGGTGGGAAAAGTCGAGGTTGTCGAAGTCGCAACGGATCCGTCGCTTTGTCGTGGACGAGGGTGAAGACCACAAGAAAGGGACCGCAGCTGCGTCGTTACGGAGGAGGGAAGACCCCCAACAACAAAACCCTCGGAGACAAAGAAAGAAAGAAAGAAAGAAGGAAAGAAAGAAAGGGAAAGAAAGCAAGAAATGTGCCGCTGGGAAAAAGCCATACTGGGTGGCCGCAGGCGCACGAAGGAAGACATCAGGCCTAGGGTGACGGAGAAAGCAGACGACATGAGAGACGAAGCAGACGACAACCGACCCTGATTCGGGGAGCACGCAGGAGCTACGGAGAGAGTGAAGGGGGAAACAGACGGGAACAGTCCCTCTCTTTTCGTTTTCTTTCCTTTCCTTCTGCCCTTATTCGGCATGGGGGGGGGGGGGGGGGGGATTAGCAGGAGAATCCCTAGAAGACGCGCATCCTGTTCTTTCGTTCAAGGAACAGGAGGGAACGGGAACCATGGTTAGAGATGGGAGAGGGGGAGGAAAGAAAAGAATGGGACGAACGAGAGAAAAGGCGCCTTGTTATGGCGGTCGAGCAGCAGTCAGTTCCGTGTTGGGGCACAAAAGGCGGGAAAACTTTCCTCAAAAGCCTCTCCCGACGACGTCCAAGGGCTTTTGAAAAACGACGTCCAATTAGGGCGAGGGACGCCACAGGGCAAATGCGTCGGCCATTCTTGGGACGGTCGTTAAAACGGAAACCACACCTTACAGACCTTACCGCGAGAGGCAGCTTCTATCTTTACGAGCGTTTAGGGACGCACATTTCCTGACCGGCCGAGCGCTCAATAGTTATCGGCGTGTCCCTTGTGCGTCTCAGTGCGGGCCGCAGAGTGATTAGCGGCACTAAAGACGGAAAAACCGCCGACAGGACGGACGCTACCCACCTTCCGACTTTTTTTTTTCGTCGTCTGCTATCCACTGGGAGAACCGCCATTTTTGTCCCTGGCCGCCTGTCTGGACACTAAGTGCTTTTCGCGAATTAGGGTCGCTGATGACTACGGCTCTGTATACTGTAGCGCTCAATATGAAATGCGACGCACAAGGTTTGGCAGGTGATGAGTTCTCGAAGCTGTGCTAAGTTACCCAGTGGTGCTAAATTGATGGAGTTAGTCGTATAGATGCAATAACAAGGTAGGCTAAATGTTTGTGCAAAGTTTGGTGCTTAGTTGGCTCACTTTGAACGCGTTGCAAGCGATACTGAGGGCGAAAGTATGACAGTATAGGCTGCTGGCTTCGTCGCCAGATCCACGATTCAGGTCAAGAGGTTTTACATAGGGAGTGGAGCCGTGGTGTGGAGTACACAAGTGACATAGATATACTTGCGTGGAGGTTCGACAGGCGTGGATATAGTGTTCCCAAAAGTGATCCTCTAAATTAAAAAAAAATTAACGGAGACTGCCAAGTACTCGCACGAATGTTTGCAGAACCTATTAATAAATGCTTTCCTCAGTTTAAAGGTACTCCCCATGGGTCAAGTAATGAACGGCGTGTGCTTGGGCTACCTACAAAAGTTCGCGTCCCCTGGAGAAAATTAAATGCAATTGCTAAGTAGGTTCTAAAGCTGCATGGCGCTGCAAATGAATGTGCAAAACGCACATTTCTGCCAGCCTATTAAAGAGATATCCAAACAACAAAGTTTTGCAACTCAACTGAATGCGTCGTTAAAGGCATTTTTTGGTCCGTTGACCCCACTCCTTGTGTGGAAAGATAACCAGGCGTCCGCTTAGTTGCCCTGTCGGTGTCCCCTCCCCCTCTTCAGAGTTTTTAGTTTTTGTTGCGTGAACAGGTGACGTCATCGCTCTCCTGTCTAGACAGCAGCAGCAAACGACCAGATGCACCCACGCGTCTGTCGCACTGGCGGGACGTACGGCGCCACCCCTGAATGACGTCAGCGTTGGTCACGTGTCACACACGCGCGACAAACCACCGGCGACTAAAACGGCCATTGTACTGCGCGACCCTCGCGATTCAATTACGTTATCGTCGCTCTTAAACAAGGGGCCCGGCTGTGCGCACCCCCTCGCTCTGAGAACAAAGGGATGGGGTCATACGGCGCGCTCAAAGCACTTTGTTTCCAAGCGACTGAGCCCACGCACGAACCGCGGTCACGTGACCACGGCACGTGACCTCCCCTTCATGCTGCACTTTCTCCGCGAGCAGACAAACAACGGCGACACGCGACGGGCCAGCGCTGTCGTCTGCTACGGACCAACGCTAGTCGTGTGCTTGTTTTCTTCTCGCCTAATCCCGCGAGAAAACGAGAGCGCGAAGCCGACGTGACGCACACACGACGCGTGTCAGTACTTTCGTCGTCTGCTTTGCTGCGGAGCGCCCCTTCTCGCCGCCAGACGCCGCCCTCTACGCATCCGGGTCGAGTTTTTCTGCGTTGTTTGTGGGTGTTTCACGTCATCCCTGCTCTCCCTCGTCTGCCTGTCATCGCACCCCCCTCCTCTGCTCATAAAATCCACCGTCGCTGACGAAGCGCCGTTTGCATGCATGGAAGAAGTGAGTCATGGACGCTTTTGATGTCGTCGTCACCGCTCATGGGAACGGTCAACGAAGCGTAGTATGCATACGAGTGGCGCCGCCAAGCGGGACGTTATTGAGGTGCGCGGAGTTGTTGGGCGGGTTTTACGGGCAGCGTTATGGGCCCGGCGCTCGTAAACCCTTCGGACAGCGTGAGTCATAACTGTCATCGCCGAATACGAAAATGCGGGAATTCGGATGCAACGACGGAGCCGCCATTGCAGTGACGGCCTCGTTCAGCCGTCTGCTCTTTCTCTTGTGCGTCTTGATATGCGCCTAAAGTAATCGTTTACGTCGTCTCTTTTTGTGTTTGCGAATGCGTGCCACTACAACACATATCACAAAAAAGAGGCCACAATTGTGATGCGAAGCAAGCTTACTACTCGAAAATGAAGAAAACAAAGAAAGCAGCTAAGAGTTTTGTTTTCGAGCGCTGAAAACAACGGTTCCCACGCTTAGACTGCATCGTGCGCGCCATGTGAGGAGACGCACTTATGTGCAAACATAAACCAGGGCTCGGTAGTTCATTTATTGACCCACAGGGGACGCGACAATCGGTAAGTTTCAGCGGACTAACTGGCCTGTTTGCTTCTTTTTTTTTTCCGGAAGATTGCTATGAGAGACGAATGGTGCTGCGGAAGTAAAAAAAAAAAGAAACGAACTACCAAGGTTACAAACAGTTTTCCTGCTTATACACTACGACCGTTGATGACAAACTTCAATTTGTGACACTCAAAAGGCCTGCCTTTGTTTAAGCTTTAATTTCATTCCTTGGTCTGATACCGTTTTACACCAACAACAACACGAAGAAAAAGGCAGCGAGAAAGTGGACAGGCTATATCGCCATGCAAATACAATAGAAAACGGCCCGTGTGCTGCCTGACCTGTCTAATAGACTCAGTGATGACTAAACATAATAGGCCGCATTAAACGCCAGTGTCTCACTTAGTGGATGCAACTTCAGTTTACTTAATTAGAGGCCGCAGCAAGGGACACACAAATGAAAGTCGCTCACGGCACGAACAAAGTGCTTAAGGAGTCGTTCAGAACAATGCAGTCGTTTATGAAGAGAACTGGACGCACACAGAACAAAGGGTAAGAGAACAAGACTCAGGCTCTTCTTCGTGAGCGGAATACCATCTATATTTACACTCCTGAGCACAACACTTGTTATTCATGGAGCACACGAGTCCTAATAAAGCCCGCATACGAAATGAGCCAACAGCCTTGCAGACAAGAAGCAAATCACACGCAGTTGTTATACCCACGAACCTCGTTATAACGAAACTGTTTACAAATAAATAATGAATATAACGAAGGAATGACAAATCCCCTTCGAAGCTCGCTCAACACAGGCTATAACGAAATTACGGCTATAACGAAGTAATCGCCGGCACCCATCAACTTCGCTATAACGAGGTTCAACTGCATATTACTTGTTTAGCGAGTTAAAGTGTGTAATAATTTTAATTACGATTCAAAGACTGTTGGCTTCTTTGATCGAATCCGCGAAGCGTGAAAGTTCCAGAAGACCGGTGCAGATGACGACCTGTTCTCGTCATCGGGAAGAAGGCCGCGCAGAATAACGGTGAACGTGTGCGCCCGTATGCTCCTCGCGTACCAAGGAGGAGGATTTGGAAAGCGCGCAACTTCGTACTGCGCGCCAGCGAAAGATCGCGCTGCAGAATAGAGAGAGAAAGAGAACAGGTTCTGAACAACCGCTCGCTCAGCCCTCCCTGACTCGCCGTTCAGAGAGACCGGACTCGAACCACCGCCGCGGCTGACTGCTCTTCAATGTTTTCGGTACCCTCATTTCTTCTTTTCGTTCTTCCTTCCATCGCGAGTGGCAAGCCGCCAGTATGATCGGTGATAGACCGGCTCAGGCCCGAAGTTTGCCTCAAGATCTACGGGAGAATAGTATTGCACTCCGCAACTGACGCGGTGGAGATACGATCACACTACGTGAAGACGCTTGTCCATTTCCGCAACCAGTGTTCGGGCAGAATACTACCCCGTAACCGAAGATCGTTAATCATACAAGCGGGGGAACTTGGTTTCGAAATGCGACCGCTGCTTTTCTGACAACTCATTTTTTTTCTTTGCTGTTGAAACAGCGCTATGACGGCAGTCGACAGAACGGCGCTCCACCAACGCTGACTAGTAGCCGACGATTTATTCCGCGTAAGACTGTATATTCTCTCATGGCAGAATTAATCATCAGTTGGTGGTCACAGTGGTTGTCGCAGGTACCTCCAGCTGTCAAGTCCCGTTCTGACGCTGTTTCCCGAGAAATGAGCTCCCATAAACAAGCCCTACTTTGTCACAACTTCGTCCTTAGACAGGTCTCCCTGGAAAAGCGGACGTGTGTCGGTCCGGTCCCCATTCAACAAACTGATAGCTTTTAGGTGCACTTCTGTCGTAAAAAGTCAGAGCTCGGTTGTTCATTTTTTCACCCACAGGTGGCGCGATAATCTGTAAACTTTAGTGGACTGATTGTTGGTTTTTTGAAAGACTATTCTGAGTGACAAAACGGTGCTGCGGAAGTCACCGGGTACAGGGTTTGTCGCAATAAAGCTCTTCCTCTCTCTCTGGTGCAACTGAGACTTTGAATCTTCGGACTTAAAAGCAGCGGCGTACTAATCAAGAACTTAATAAAGTTTAAGTCTACTACTGCCACTGCTAGCTGGATGAGCTGCCGTACTAAATAACGCAACCGGGATTAGCAAAGGTTGGAAGGGATAGCACTATCGAATGAAAAAGGCAGAGTTAAGAGAAGAAGATAAAAGAAAACAACCAAGCAGACGAAGAAAGAAAAAAGAAGAGAACAAAAACAAGTAAGTAGGCTCTTCAGGGTGCTGAAAACCATCCCGCTGACAACAGCGTGTAAAGAAGAAAATTCTAAAAAAGCTGAGAAAGCTCAAAGCAGAACCAGACAGCGGGGCGAGGAATTCCAGTATACCACAGAGTGACGCCAAGAACACGAAGAAAACGGATACCTTGGGTGGCTCATTTGGTCAAGCGGAAGCGTCGCGTATAGCATAGCATACCAACGCTGAGCAGCAGACGAAAGAAAAAAAAATGGCGCCGAACGACTAGAAAGCCAGCAGAACAAATACATTAGAGGAGACGAATGACGCAGACGAGAAGGCACACCTCGGTAGGGGGCGCGCGCGTCATGAGTATGCGCATAGCAGAGATAAGGAAGACGCGGTACGGGGTTGAGGACAGATACAGGCAACCGTGAAGACACCGCCCGACGACAAGATGCCAGACACACACACAGAGCGACGATGCAAACTAGGGGCCGGTCAAAAGCACAACAACAAAAAGTAAAGCCCGCCCAAGCGGCGTACGTCTAAGACCATACGAAGTGAGGCCACGGGGCAGACGAAAACCGAGGAAAGAAAGCAGACGAAACGGCCGCAGCTAAGCAGACGACGAACCAGCCGACAGGCAGGCGGGCAAGCAGGGGACCAAACCGAACGCGCGCTCAGGAGATAGAGGGCGCGCGCAGATAAAAACAGCGCGAGACAAACGACCCGGTAACAAGCGCACACTGGCGAGCCTTGTGAGAACCTTGTGTAGAGAGCGAGAAAGACGGCGATAGGGATGGAGGGGAGGTGTATATAAGATGCTCCGCACACCGTATATATACACCACCCTGTCGCGTACAGGCCGCAACGTCCGCGCACCTCCATGAACGTGCGCGCGGTTGATATCCTCCGCAGCCGGCTAGGCCTAGTCCGGGGGCTGCAGGGAGGGAGTGACGGCGGGCCGCCATGACCTCTGACCCCGGCCGGGGCCGGGCCCGGTCCGGTCTTGCGGAGAGGATGCGTGCGTGCGGCCCGCCGCCCCCGCCACTTTTGCTGCGCTGGCTGACCAGCCGGTCGGCCTCCTCCGAGCAAGGAACGACCTGTTGCGCCCTCGAAAGGGCGAGACTTGCCGAGAAGAGGACGGGAGGGGGGCACAGCTCTTGCGCGGTGGAAATCTCTCCGGACGCCCACGTCCGTGCCGCGCGCGCGCGTGCGTCACACATGGAGTTATTGCACACCCTCCGCCTTTCTGAAGAAACCGTGCTGGATTCAGGGGGATCTATGAGGAGGATTTCGTGTCAAATTCGCGACGCTGCGCGCAAGTCAGCGCGGTGGCGCCGTCCTGTTTTCGACGCATAATGTAAGGTACATGGTCTGTAACGTGGACGGTATAGCTGTACCGTCTACCTTAATAAGAACAGTGCCTGTGTACGTCACAAGTATCCTAAGCATTGATTACGTACCTTTCGAGTGTACCTTCTTTGGTCGACACATAGGTGGACAACAAACCTTATTTCCGTGCACGTGAAAAGCGGCGGTTTTACGAATAGTACCCCTAAACCAGCCGTGCATCCCCAGTCCGTAGCTGTCGCCAGTACTGTACCGTTCTTGGTGAGAAGGTATAGATCACTGGACGCTGTTATTGGAGTTTCAGCAGCGTCGTACAGTAAATACCTTAACTAAGCTAACCGTATTTGGCTAACCAAATATGGCTAGACAAGCACAGTAACGATAGCAACTGCAACACGTTAACGTAATGGCTGTACGGCTGCATGTGCTACAACTGTAACCCTGTATTGTAAACCGCGTTTGCGGCAATCACTGCACCATACACGACTAGCCGTTCGCATATGCTGGCTAGCAGATTGGCCGGCCGTGGTTCTCTTCTCGTCTGCTGTTGGGCGGAGAAGGAAGGTGGATGTGCTACACCCTCTCCCTTTTCGGAGGATCGTATCTCGCCTTATACCACACACACCCCTCGCGTACAGAGATCGGCGTGCTCTGTGGTTTTGTGCGAGGCTTGCGTAAACTTTTCCCAGCGCCCGTGTCTTCACCATCCCCTCCTGGACCGCCCCTCGCACACCGCTGCAGGTGCGTGTCCTTGGACCACGGGGTGAATCGTATCGCGATGGAGGCGAAAGCTCCGCTAATACTGTGCCTGAAGAAAGCGGCGCGCGCCCAAGCCATGGAGGAGGCTCCGGGAAGAGCGAAGTCAATGCATCGGCGGCTGATTGCAGCCTGGGGGAACTCCAAGGTCTTCAAAAATCACAATGCAGCCGCGAAAGGAAGGTTCTTTCTCCAGAGCCACGACGGACGATTCTCCCATGGCTATGGAACAAGCTGGGAGAGGCTTTGTTCTTCCTTTTTTCTTTTCTGATTTGCCATCACGGCGAGTATACAGGTGATCGATATCGCCGACTCCGAACAGTTCTCGCAGAATTTATAGCCCATGTGAGCGTGTTTTGCAACTATCTAGCTTTCAATTTTTTTTTATATATTTAAAGCACTGCTTGCTTAGTTACTGGCTTGATTTATCCAAAACACAATGGTAGCATTGCACGGAGATGCAGTATTTGGCAATGACAGTGGGCGGAGCTCATTAAAAAAATAATTATCAAATGAACCAGCAGAGCGCACTATGAAGTTGCGGAAAACGCTGACGTGCAAGCTCTTTACGATGACGTCACAGACAAGAGGTTGTCAGGCACGTTAAGAGCCTCCGTTTGCCCACAGCCTAATCTGGGGGTCTCCTGGTGGCATCCGATGCAGCGTTGGAAGATAAAAACTTATTACTTTATTTGCGCGGTAATGTATAGAGTCACTCTACGACTTGCAGTCCACACTTTTTTTCGCGATCCTCATTTTCAAGCAGGTACCGCAAATCGCCTGGATCAGAATAAACAGCAGACGTGAATTTGTAAGCATGGTCTGTATCCATGGCTGCGCAGAACTGGTTATTCCTGTTATCCAGGAAAGGCTACATGATTGAGGGATAGGAAGAGAGAAAGGGATTCCTGCAAATTTCGTCAACAGTTGCTCCAGCATGCCATTTTCTCTCTTTATTTTTCGTTTGTTTACCAGGATGTGTTCGCACATCTCTGTTTTACTCGTTAGGCGTTTGTTTGATGTGGCCCATGATTACCGTCTGTTCTTTCCCCCGCCCCCTAACTCCTCGTTATGCATTGTCCCATTAGGTGCATTTCAACGTAAATAAACTGATGATGATGATAACGATATGTTAAAACAATTGGTGGGAAAAGGCCCCGCCGCGGTGGCTCAGTGGTTACGGCGCTCGGCTGCTGACCCGAAAGACGCGGGTTCGATCCCGGCCGCGGCGGCTGAATTTCGATGAAGGCGAAATTCTAGAGGCCCGTGTGCTGCGCGATGCCAGTGCACGCTAAAGAACCCCAGGTGGTCGAAATTTACGGAGCCCTTCACTACGGCGTCCGTCATAGCCTGAGTTGCTTCGGGACGTTAAACCCAATAAACAAACAATTGCTGGGAAAACATTTCTGCAGTAGTAGTGTAAAGCGTTTCGACGGTGTTATCTACAGATATATATATATATATATATATATATATATATATATATATATATATATATATATATATATATATATACACTGTATATTTTCGAACTTGAACTCAAACGGATAACGAATCAGACATTTGAGAAGTGCGTTGTTTTCAGGCAAACACAAACACCCCTTGAAGGCCACGCCGGCGGGAAAGCAAATGATAGTGGACGAAAGTGCCCTTCGCTCCCACGGTCCCAACCGCATTCCGCTGGAGGCTAGCCCATGAGAGCTATAGGCACGCAGATAGCCTTGATCATCTAGTGAGGCGAGTCGTAGATCTAGTCACATGATTCCAAAGCCGGGCGTCATCCGAGAAACCCTTTGTTTGCTGCCCGATGGTCCATGCTCCACGTGCGCGTCATCGAAAGCCACTGCGGCAGCATCTAAAGACCGAAAATGAAAAAGCGAAAGTGTATGGTGAAGCGCTCAACGCCAGACGTCGCTGTGGAATTCGACCCGGCGTCGATATAAAGCGCGGCGGCAAGGTGACCGCTAGCAAGGCCGTGAGCTGGGCACGGCACTCGTGGCATCACGAGGTGCGATGACAGGTAGGAGACAGAGAGAGAGATAAAACAGAGAGGTTGCTGAGCGAGTATACTTGTATGCGACGTAGTGTATACCTCCTTACCCCCGTTCACGCTTTGTGTTCGGACAGACGAAACCGCAGACAGGTGCACGTCCTCTATTGGACTTTGCTCTGTCTATGGTTACCCGAGAACGCCATAGAAACAGCTGCGGACGGCAGTAACGCCAACCCCGGTCTATCACGGGACAGACGTCTGAGTCGGGCGTCTGTTGTGTTTAAATTATTCGTGTCTCGCAGTGGACACGTAACTTCGGATGGTTTGGTTTGGTGTATGGGGTTTAATGTCCCAAAGCGACTCAGGCTATGAGGGACGCCGTAGTGGAGAAATACGGAGAATTTTGACCACTTGAGGTTATTTAACGTGTACCGACGTCGCACTGTACACGGACCTCTATTGCATTTCGCCGGTCTCCACCGAAATTCAACCACCGGAGCAGGAATCGTATACCCGCGTCTTTCGGGCCAGCAGTCCAGCACCATAACCACTGAGCCACCGCTGCCGCTGGTAACTTCGGATATGACTGTGAGACGTCTCTTGTAAACCTCGCTTCCCTTACGGGGCGATGAAGTTGTTCCCCAAAACACTTGATAAGATTTCAATCGCACACCAGCATCCGGGTTTCGTCATGAGCATTTAAAAAAAAATTATTTGAAAAAAAAAACACTTTTCAATTCAATTTTAAAAGGAGCGAAAGTAAAGAAAGGAATAGGAGAGAAAAATAATGACGCATGGGAAGAAAGGAATGCAGAAATCAGAAAGTACGAATGGGGGAAAGAAAGAAGGAAAGATGAAAAGAACTATCAAGGCCAGGGAAAGACTGCCTAACGTAATCGTGACACGAGTAATAGGCCTTAACTTCGTTCCAAACCAACACGCATAGCGCATGAACAACTTCTCCTAACAACAACCCGCAAGAAAGAAAGGCACGCGCCTCGTATACGGGTGCCCCAGAACGTGTACGGACATAGCGTGCTCCGCGATGCTTTACTACAACGACCACCGTGCAGCAGCAGCAGCAAAAGGAAGCAAGCTGCCAGCGGATACGCAAGGGCAAGTGCGCCGTCACGCTCCGCAAATTCGGCGCGTTATCAGCGCACACGCTGTGAGAGCAGAGCGGAGGGGAGAATTAAGAGCAGCGTTCCCAGACGCCCGCGAGAAAAGCTGTTGCTCGCTTGTTTTTCGGACCACTGCCTTCCCAAGGAAGACTTCGCTTAATGTTGACGGCGCGCTTGTATATACAAGTGAACCTATAGCTATAAGACATTGAAGGAGCCCGGCGATCACTTCGTTACAAGCCAGGGCTTCGTTATACTCCGTGCTGACCGAGCTTCCAAGGAGAATCGTCGTTCCTTCGTTATATCCGATATTTCGTTATAAACAGTTTCGTCATAACGCGGTTCGACTGTACAAGGCCAGCCACGGACACCAGCAACAGCCGATAGACGGTACAACAGGTTCACTTTATACATTGGTAGTGGCTTAGGGAACAACCTGGCCTCAGAGACGCCAGACGCGACAGTGGGGACGGCAGAGATACTTAGGGGGCGCTCAGTGATCCGCGCAGAGAGTGATCGTGCCCCCTGCTGTTTCTCTCCTTTTCTCTATCCTCTGTCCGTTTTTTCTTTGTTTCGTATAACGGCTAGAACTTGCGCCCGCCAACTGCAAAGGGGATAGGCACATCATCATCATCATGCCAAGACATGCAGCTGCTGAGATATTAATTAGGTGGAAGAAGAAAGTTGTGCACATGGCTGGCACCTTGACATATATGACGGTCACAGGCGTCAGTGTATCGGGAATACTGTCGGAAACAAAAGTAGACAGTGTGTACCACCTGAACCTTCGATTTGACTGCATTGTACGATCACGTCCTGTCTACACCTTGTGTCAAGACAGCGCAGGGGGGCACCATTTGACTAACCAACACTCTATATCATCTAAGCAAACAAGGGTAGGGGAATGAGGGGCTCGTTATAAATATGACAGAAGCCAACAGGAACAGAAACCAAGGGACACAGGGGATTTTTTTTAATTTAGTTAATTATTTTGTGCTGTTGATCAATTTAGAATATTACTGAATATATTATCGCTTAAAACTAATTGATTAGAAAAGCAGAAGAAAAAACAACCACATGCCGCCGGTGGGATCCGAACCCACGACCTCCGAATTACGCGTCCGGTGCTCTACCTCTGAGCTACGGCGACGGCTGTCAAACCTTCTGCTTTCGGGGGTATTTATGTTTACAAGTAACCTAACCTTGAGAGTGTTCATCAGCGCCACCTACGTTCATAAGCGGCGGACGTAGAACGTCCTAAGTTACCGCAGGTGTGACGTAGAACGTCATCGAACGGAGAGGGTGGAAGCTGCGTGAGAACCCTCTTATGAAGCTTCCTATGGCGTCAAGGCTGCCAGAACCGAGGCCCTCGCTAAGCAATTAAGCAAACAAGGGAAGGGGAATGAGGGGCTCGTTATAAATATGACAGAAGCCAACAGGCACAGAAACCAAGGGGCACAGGGGATTTTTTTTAATTTAGTTATTTATTTTGTGCTGTTGATCAATTTAGAATATTACTGAATATATTATCGCTTAAAACTAATTGATTAGAAAAGCAGAAGAAAAAACAACCACATGCCGCCGGTGGGATCCGAACCCACGACCTCCGATCCCAACCCACGACCTCCGATCCGGATCCGACCTCCGATCCGGACCTCCGGTCCGGATCCCACCGGCGGCATGTGGTTGTTTTTTCTTCTGCTTTTCTGATCAATTTGTTTTAAGCGATAATATATTCAGTAATATTCTAAATTGATCAACAGCACAAAATAAATAACTAAATTAAAAAAATCCCCTGTGCCCCTTGGTTTCTGTCCCTGTTGGCTTCTGTCATATTTATAACGAGCCCCTCATTCCCCTTCCCTTGTTTGCTTAATTGCTTAGCGAGGGCCTCGGTTCTGGCAGCCTTGACACCATAGGAAGCATAAGAGGGTTCTCACGCAGCTTCCACCCTCTCCGTTCGATGACGTTCTACGTCACACCAGCGGTAACTTAGGACGTTCTACGTCCGTCGCTTATGAACGTAGGTGGCGCTGATGAACACTCTCAAGGTTAGGTTACTTGTAAACATAAATACCCCCGAAAGCAGAAGGTTTGACAGCCGTCGCCGTAGCTCAGAGGTAGAGCACCGGACGCGTAATTCGGAGGTCGTGGGTTCGGATCCCACCGGCGGCATGTGGTTGTTTTTTCTTCTGCTTTTCTAATCAATTAGTTTTAAGCGATAATATATTCAGTAATATTCTAAATTGATCAACAGCACAAAATAAATAACTAAATTAAAAAAAAATCCCCTGTGCCCCTTGGTTTCTGTGCCTGTTGGCTTCTGTCAACTCTATATCATCTGACACGGGAGTGCCCAGAAATCGGACCACTTCCACCCATACCAAGCAACCACAAACCAGTAGCGCTGTCGAACTCGACTCTATACCCAGAGTCAGTTGGTAGCTTGAGTGAAGGCGGCAGCAAAAAGGGGCCCTGGACTGAGGACTCCACCCGCAGGTCAAGAAACACTATTCATTGGACAATAAACGTTTTCTCCCCCTTTGCCTGCATGAATCGCAGTCTCCTCGTTTTGATCTGTCGCGCTCCTGTCCAACCAACTCTACAAAACGGCGCTGCGATGCAGATCACTTGAAGCTCAACCGTTATATGCAACTTTTGTTCCAGAGAGTACATCATCGCCGTCCGCAGCTCTGGTCACCTCCCTTATAAAATGGTCTATAGACTTCTTATTGACTCTATTGACTTCCTATAGATATTGCTTTTAGTCTCTTCATAGTCTATAGACTGTCTATAGGCAAAAGTCTATTAAAAGTGTATGGCCATAAATCTATACATAGTTTATAGACTTTGTATAGCATTTGTATTGCCTATAGACTTTTGTCTATAGACAGTCTATAGACTTTATAGACAGAAGTCTATAGACACTTTATAGACTGCCTAAAACTTTTTTTGTAAGGGCTCCACTGTTGTACAAAGGCCTCGTCTACTGATCTTTCATGCGCTGGGCGTCGTAAGATAACCTGATCACCGGTAACACGTGCCGGTTTCCGCTACTATCCGACCTGCTAAACACGGGCGCCCGCCAGCCTGCAGCGTCGGGCAAATACAAGCGCGACGCCTCGGGCACGAAGCAGTCCAGCGGACACGGAGGGCCGCTGTACCCCCAACGGAGATCGTAGACTGATGGCCGCATAGCTGCCAGCGGAGGGACCTTGCCGCCGGCTGTTTACGCGATGTGCAGGCGAACGGGCAAAGGAGGGCCCCCCGGTCGACAACCGAGAGAGACTGCGTAGGCGAGGAAATTTCTTTCGCTGCCGCTTCCAGAATTGACCGGCGCGCGGGAACTTGGCTCAACATCACCCGGGGCGGCACGCAAATGCTTCCCAGGCATCGTGGGAGCCGAACCCGCGACAAGGAACCATCGCCGCAACGACGAACTGCACAGGGTTTGCAGACGGGGAAGAGGCGCATGAAAGGAGCCCCCAAAACTGCTGGTCGCACGGAGTAGTGTTCATATATACTCCTGTATAGTTCCTGTATGTTCCTGTACACCTTACACGGAACACCTGTAGCTTCTGTTCCTATAAATGCTCCCCGGGAGCATGCAGGGACGCTCTGGAGCGTAACACTACCTCCTGTTCCAGTATCGACTTATTCCTGTATGTTTCTGTGCACATTACTGGACTGTTCATGTATATGGAGCGAACACAGAGCAACTGCACGAATACACTATTCCTGTGTAGGTAACGAGCATACACAGGTACATTAGCACGGAACACTAAATCCTGCGAGAACATTTACAGGAACGCTAGCAAGCGGTACAGGCGATTTGCACCAACGTCAAAGCGGCCGCCATATTGCTGGACCACGATTACTGCGAACGTCTGGACGGGTTCCTAATCCATATATCCCCACCTGCTCAGATGCGCACTATGGATGTTAAATGCGGTCCACCATCACGGTGCCTCTGACATGCAAGCCATGTTTTATAAAATCTGAACTTAGCGCACTCTAAGATGGCGCTGCCATATTACATCGCGCTAGGCAGCAACCGTGCACTAAGCTTCTGTGGGCTGCTGCAGGAGCATCCGTTCAGTTCTTCGAGTAGGCCGACGTTATAGTTTGCTTAGAATCCTCGCGACACGCCAGCCAATGGAACTTTCGTTTCTCATAGTTCACGGCAGATGGCGTCACTGTCAGATCAAGACGGCAGACCAAGATGGTTCCATGGACCACAACGGTAGCGCAGCTCAACCAATTTCATTCAAATATCCGGAAACTGGCATCGCTTTCGTCAAAACCCTTTAACAGTAGCCCAAGTGGCGAACTGTATATTATGCCACCAGCAAACATGTGAGAGGGACGCAGCTGTAACTGAGTGACCTGAAAGCTACAGAATCGTGGTTTAGTTCTACTCCTCACGATCGACAGTGTTTTCGAGCCTCTTTCCCCGCAACCTAACTTACCATCTGTCCCCACGAAATCTCCTCCACTGACGAACGAAGCTCCACCCACTATAAGCAGCGACGCTCACACCATCCGCTCACCCAGAGAACTATAAACCCGCCGCTTAGTTTCACGCTTGGGTTGGCTAACCAAGCGAAACTCACACATATCTACAAGCACAGAGCGTACCCAAAAGACAAGACCCAAGGCAAGCGCCTCCCAAGCGTGAAAATTGCTTCTTTCGACCGTACTACAACACCTTTCGGTGCCTGCAACGCAAACCCCCCTCCTTCTCCTCCGCAGCGCTTTCTTTATACACCGACGGGCGCATTAAAGGTCACACCGATTGCGGCGGCATTCTTATTCACCCGGCCTAACCCTCTTCCCTTCACATACAACCTCAAAGAGCGACGCGCCCCTCCGCGAATACACGCATGGTGGAACCGCGGGACACCGGGTCGTTGGAAGTGCGGCAGGCCGCAGCAAAAAGCACTCAAACAAGAAAGCGATAGAAACACTCCCAAGGCGCGCCGCTTCGAAAGCGCAGCGGATTGACGACGACCAGTAAAGCCTGCTCCGCCGGCTCCGACGGCGCCGCCGACGCCGCAACAGCAAATCCCCCCCTCCCCGAAACCACTTCCACCTCCAAATCTGGGGCCCGCCGACGAGCGGCAAACCGGTTGGTTTCTTCGGGCGCGAGCGATCAACCGCAAGAAGCGAACGAAGAGGTGAGGCGGAGGAGCCAAGCCGAGACAAGACCGGCCGCGGTCTCTGCTGCGCTACGGAAGAAGCACGTGCCACTTTTGTTGTTGTTGTTTCTTTCCGTTTTTTGGGTTGCGTAAGCGCCCCAGCGGGACCCAAGACGACGATTCGCAGAGCCGGTGATCGACGAGTGCATATACGCGCAGTGCGTCGGTCTATCGGGGTCAAGGCACTCGGCTTTTCCGACGGAGAAGATGTGCGAAAGCCTTCGGTTTTGTGCGCGGTTCAACATCGTGAGGAAATCGTCGAATCCAACGGCTCTGAATTGCTGGGGCTAACGCCTAATCGTAAATAAATGGGGAATGAAAAATGTCAAACGATCATTCTCTAGCAGCCCAGGTGACTGGTCCAATACTGGAAATGCATGGGCAAATGACGGTCCAGCAAAGGACCATGGTGGAACCAGCCATTTCCAATATTGGGCCCATTACATGTGAAGAAATCGTCGAATCCAACGGCTCTGAATTGCTAGAATTAACTCCTAATCGTAAACAACTCGGGGAATGAAAAATGTGAGGCTATCAATGAGACGACGTACAGACCCGAGCAATACTAAAGGGAACAGCCGAACAGCAGGCAACCATTAATTACTCCTAAAGTACAATGAGTAAGGAGCACTAGTTTTCTTTTTTTTTCAAGTAATTTAATGTGCACCGATGATCTCGACAATTCGGCTTCAGAGTAATTGCCGAGGTCAAAGTCTTCCAGTAAAGTTAGTAAGGCTGGCTAAAGATTGCATTCGCGTGGTCCCTGCAGGAAGGACTGTGCCATTCATCATGAACAGGGCAGAGACCTATTACACTGATCTCTAGTTAACCCAGTCATGTACCTGGAACCAAAATATTTCCTCAATTAGACCCAAAATTCCCTACTTCAGGGCCTCGGCTGTGGACAGCGTAGACAGAATGGGGAGGCCGCGCTGGTGTCAGGGTAACATGACAGGGTAAAATCGTCGAGCTATTTCGTGATGCTGAAGTAAACAGGTTTCCCACGTCCCAAGAGGTAAGATGGGCGCAATAAACACGCAAAATCTAGTAACATTCCAAATGTAATTCCAAATCTAAAGCTTGGGATCACCTCAACGCACTATGCAACTTCACTTTCGAGCCGGCTTTATGGCTGTAATTCTATGCAAGACGACGCTGATGCTTTAAAGCTCATTCAGTGCTGGAGGAACTGACTCCGCCATTTATCTCACTTAATGAACGAGAATGCTTCCGCATAGCGACGGGACCACCAGCGAAGCTGGGCTCCAGACCCTACGTTCGAGCTTCGGTTGTCAGACATGACAGCAGTAGACCCACGACAACATGAGTCGTTATTATCCGCCACGTTCATGACTGCGCTGCTGAGACTGCCCGCACTCTGCTGGCCCGAACGCTACTACAGTCGGATACAACCATAGAGTTTCTTACTATTACCTAGAGGGAAAGCTGGCAGCCCGTCTATGGGAGTTTGCATGGCGACCCCTCGAGACCACTTCAGCCACCATGGGCGCTCAAAGCATCATGGGGCGGTGAGCTACTTGTTGCGGAACTGCAACTTTTGGCCAAAAAATAATAGAAAAATAAAGCTGTTTGATAACTACAAATGTCCTAATATTCAATATCTTGTCTAATGATTGCAACAAATGAGCAGAAAAGCGTTTAAGTGCAAAGTTTGCCCAAAATAACAGACGACTCGCTCTCCTATTGGCCTAGTAATGAACACTATAAAAACTAATCTTTCGTAATTAACAGGCGCACTTTTAAAAGTAAATATGTTTTAAAAAAAAAATGTTGCTTAAACCCTATAAGAGGTTTTTAATGGCATTTCAGAAAAGTGAAACCTTTTATTGGCGTCGTGTGTCTATGCGTTTTCACTACTATGGGTTTTGCACACTGCGTTCGCGCGAAAGTCGTCTGCGCACACACGAACAACGTTTTCGGAATGAAACGTCTTAGTAGTGCCACTCTGTGTTCCCAAAAAAATATGACTGTGCCGCAACAAGTAGCTCACCGCCCCATGATGCTTTGGGCGTCCATGGTGGCTTAAGTGCAGCGCCGCCAGCTTTCCCTCTAGGTAATAGTAAGAAACTCTATGGATACAACTCAAGAACGCAGCGGCTTTTCCCCTCAAAGGAGGACCCCCCTTCCAGCCAATAGTGTGCGGATTCTCATGACCCTGCTAACGCGACAATGCAGGGAGTGGTAGATGAAAGGGGGTAGTCCCATCCCTGCATTGTGACCCTGCTAGCAGGGTCGTGAGAATGAGCCGACGCCATTGGCTGGAAGAGGGGGTCCTCCTTTGAGGGGAAAAGCCGCTGCGCGCTCTTGAGTTGTATCCGACTACAGACAAAGATTGGATCAGAATTCCGTCTCGTTAGCATTACAACTTGAAGACAAGAAGTACCATCGCTGCACGATTACCGAACCATCGAACTCTACCTCGGCTGGGCTGAGTCAGTCACTCTTTTCTTATGATGATGATGATGATGAATTTTATGACGCAAGGGTTTCGTCTTCTGAAGGTTGGCTCGAAGATACATTTCCCCAAGCATTTGACCCTAACTAAGCTGAGCGCCAGGCCAGGGGAAAGCTTGTACCCATTGTATCAAATGCGTGTACTTGGCGGCACTGGGGATCGAACCCCGTACCTCCCGCATGCGAGGCGGATGCTCAAACCACTAGGCCACCACTGCGGTCCCCCCCCCCCCCTTTTTTTTGTTTTTAACACGACTGCCACGACCGGCGGATGAGCACCGATGTCACAAGGACACGGTTAGAGACCGCAACAAAATGGCAGATAGAAAAACAAAAACCAGACGCGCATATAGAGTCGCACCGTCGCTTAGCGCGAGCCACACCCGACTCAAGACGAACCGGGCAGAAAGCACACGCTTCAATGGTCGCGCGCGGGGGTAGGTGGTGCGCGGCGCAAATCGCAACCGCCGACCGGCCCACCAAGCGCAAAGTCCAGTCGGGCCGCCGCAAGAAGACCAGTCGGGCCGCCGCTCTCTCCACCAACAACCACCGCGCCCCCACAAAAACACAGCTGACCCCCAACGCCGCCGCCGAGCGGACAGGCCCGAGCAGAAAGAAGGGGGGGCTCCTAAAAAACTCGCATCAGCAACGCCGACTTGAACGACGACCGACGCCCTTGCAGACGCCGCCACCTCCGTGGCCTTTCTTCGTGCCAGTCTCCCTTCTTTTTCGTCGCAGTTGTTTTGCTGCTTCTTTCCTCCATAGCTGGGGCGCCCCTTCGCGCGCGGATATGGGATGCGGACGCTTATGCGATCCTCCACCCCAGCCGGGCCACGCGCGCCGAAGAAGCAAATCCCTCCCGCCGCCGCAGACCCCAGCCCCGCACCACCGAGCAACCACCACCTTGATGCCTCGCTCATCCGTGCAGCTTTTCCCCCGTCGCGGTACGGCGGGGATCGCGGAGATCGGGTCTCGCCGCTCGGGCTGAGCCTAGCCTCCCCCGCCCGTCAGCCTGCCCGAATCTCCAAAAGCCGTCGCAAGCAGGAGAGAATAACGAAACAACCGTACCAGAAAAAGAAAGGAGAAATGCACCGCGGATGATGGTGCTCTGCACGTGCCCGCCAGAAGAAAAGGTAGGTGAGGAACGGAACAAAAAGCAAGGTAAACTTGCCGCGCGTGCCCTCCAACAGGCGTCGCCCCTTTCTTCTCTCTTTTTTTCTTTAGCTACGCCCGCCCCAAACAGAGACAGACCTCTCTTTCGCTAAGACTAACGTGGCGCCTAGCACCGCCGTCGCAAGTCAGTCGCTGCGCGCGCGCCCTCTGCCCACACACGCGGTCCTTTTCATTTTCTTCGCCTGGTGCGCTCAGCTGACGTCTTTGTCCGCTTACGGCTCTTCTTCTTTTTCCTTCTCTCCGCTCTTCATCATCTTCCTGGTGGTCCGGCATTCAGCCGGGCAGGTACGCTCACCGACGAGAACACGCAGCAGCGTTGACAGCCTTTCGCGCGGCGTCAACCGAACGATGAAAAGAATGACAGAAGAGCGCACGGTGGAAAGAAAGGATAGTTTTTAGCGTTTGAAAATACATGAAGTGCCGGTGTGAGGGAGGGGACATTGAAAAAGGCAACGCATTCGCAAGATCACGCCTTTGGGGGTCGCGTTGCGACCAGGTTGGAGGAGGCGCTGTACGCGTGATAAAGACCCGGAGTCTTGGACGGAGGACACCACTCACACTCCATCATCAAACTGCTATTCGTACGAATAAGTTATTACCACCTCACACATGGCTGTATGACTGCTCTGCTGACACGTGAGCTATTGGTTCTGAGACCTCTTGAACTAAATGACAGCTGCAAAATTCCCCACAGACCATCACCTGCGAATTCGGCCCACTGTTTGATGCAACCCCCACCCTCCCCCCTCCCCGGCTTCCACCCCCTCCGGCATATTATCCAGGGCAAGTCTTCCCCTTTGCTTCCGTTGCCGTAGCCTGGATATCCTGACCTCCCCACTCATCCTCTGCACGAGATCTACAGTGCATGTCCCTGACTACACTGCGACACCCATACTTATCGATCCGTGAAGCTCGCATCCTTCACCGAATACAATTTAATCTCCTATATACGCCAGCCTAACTTTACTTGTACCGGCACACTTCCACACCTCAGTGCACAAACTGTCCACACACATATATGCAGATATAGAACACTGCCTTACACAGTGCCACCCAAGCCTTCCAGTCCCCCGCCTATCCTTCCCCTGACCCCCACCATGGCCCATCTGGCTAGCCTCCCTGGATCTAAAACTGCAACGCGCCCTCGTCACCTTGGCCCATGACCTGTTAAACGCCTAACGTAAAGGCTGTTTTAATAAACGTGTTACACCGCCACACCAGCGCATAACACGACGCAGTGACAAGGGAGTCCCACGACACGGCAAAGTGGCTCCCAGAGAGCCCGCTGTGAAAGTGGGCTTGGCACTGACCGTGGGAAGCGCCCGCGACGCCATCCAACGCAGGGGCTAATCGAACGCGAAAGGAAGACGTACTACTACGCACGCAGGCAACATAAACAGGCGTGGAAAAAAAACCAAGCGGAGAAAAAAAAAAACACTCACCGGCCAGCTCGTCGTCGAGGTCCCGCTGCGACATGACGGGCGTGAGGTGGTACCAGAGGCGGAAGGTGTCCCTGCTCAGCAGGTGGTTGGCTTCGGGCGTGGCCTCGAGGAACAGTGCCACCTGACCCCCGTACGATGTAAAGCAGCGCCGCACCTCGCCGTCCTCTTCGCTGACTCCCCGAGACTGGCCCTGCTGCGAGGGCATAAGACACGTCTTCTCAGGCAACGCCTCGTTGCTATCATTGTTGCTGACGTCATGGTCCTATGGCACGTACACACGAAAGGGAATAAGTCAGGGTTTTGGTGTATAACGGGACAGAAAGATGGAGAAAACTTGAGAACACGGATGTGCACTGGGAACTGGTGTTGTGTAGTATTTACTTCAGGTCTTTACATGGTCACGTGATGAGCGTCGTACACTACTTCCTGGCATCCTGAAACGATGGTAATGCTCTGTCGTGCAGCGTCCTCCAGGTTCTTCTTCCTGACTGCCCAGGAACTGAGAGGAGCGCGGTAGCTAGCTAAGCTATTGCTAAAGTTTTCGGAGGACAGTGGCCTTAGTTATAGGCGGTAGTAGAAGACGCCATTATTCTCGCTAAAAGGCACAGGAGGAGCTACTGCCGACGTACTCGTATATAGTTAGAGCGTGGCTAATACTTCCTGCATCTTACATAGCCACCATCAGCCATAGATCATCTATGAAGTAAGAAAGAAATAACTTCGAAAGAACTTGGGAAGGCTCTTGAATGATCTTTAAAGCAATCGTGATAGAATTAAGTTTGATTATATTGAACACAGGTGTCTCGCGTTGGCAAATGTATAGGTGTGGAATCACTTCGAGCTTAAATAACCCCTCTGGTGTCAGCGCCACTGTTAAATTTTCTTTCACTATTATAGCCAGACCATTTTAGCTTAGACGTACTTCAAGCTAGGAAGGTCGAAGGCTAAGAGACCCAAGGAGCTTAAGAAGGCTCGGGAGGCGTGAAGGAGGTCGAAGGCTAAGGAGGCACAACGGGGCCTCGCAAGCGGATAATATTCACACGGCGTGACGCGTCTTTTCAGAATCGCCATATCCGGTCCTCCCTGGTTCACAGGGCAGCGCTGCATGTGTACTAGCTGTGCTCACCTTGAAGATGGGGATGAGCTTCCGATGGCCCTCCAAGTGGACGGCGGCCCCGGTCGAGTTGGCGTCGATCTTGACGCAGGCCCGGAAGTCGCGCGGAGAGCCTCCACTTCCGGTTCCGCCCAGCCGCAGCAGCACGCGCAGGGCTCCCCGAGGGTACTTCCACGTGACGCGGCCCTGGTCACAGCGCAGGTACACGGGCACCACGGAGCGAGACTTCAGCCACCGCTGAGAGGACGAGGACCGCGACGTCTCCGAAGACCGAAGGCCGCTGCGAACGACGGTAGAGAGGACACTGTTAAAGGGGTAATGCAGACGCTGTGGTTTGATCGCAACATCAATTATGCAACCGAAGGTCTTCTCGCATCATGTTTACAGCAATACGGCTTTATTGGGGAGAGAATAAAACGTTTATTCTGAGACCCCAAGTCCTGGGTTGCATTTAAAAACGGATTCACGATTTAAAAACGTCGTCATCGTAGTGGAGGAAGCAGATGCGGTTAAGTTGCGTAGAGTCAACCGAAACCATAATTAGCTAGTAGCTGGAGTATTCAATGTAGCCGTCTGTGGCAGAATAACCAATAAAGTCACAACTCCGTAAAAACCAGTGGGGGCTCTTCGGGAGAAGGTACCCTAAGCAAGAAATTTTACACAAGAAAACCAGGCTGAACACCCCGTTTTATCTATAAGGGCTTTCAACTTCCAAGAAATACATTGTTTAAATGGAACCCCCCTTCCAACCATCCCCACCAAATCTATAAATCTGTCCCTCGTAAAAACGGGATAAACGGCCGGACGAAGGGTCTGGACTACCGTGCTCTGCCATAGGGCGTAAATTTTCCTTTTTCTTTTTTAAGGAGAGCGAGATTGTAGGGTTTGCCTCGGCGATGCATTGTAACGTACGGGTAGTACGGGCTCTGTCACAAGTATGCACGTGGGAGGTCAGTTTAGTGTTATGTCAGATCGGAAGGCGTATATAACGCATAAACGCAAGTTTACATAAGCGTTGTTGCAAGACACAAATCCCCGGTGTTTGAAAAAACGTGTACGGCTCTTCTAAAACACGTGTGTAATTTTTCTTACGATTTAAAAGGGTCCCTCGCGCAAGACCACAAATCTTCGACGTATAGGGCGAACTTCATTGCGTTCATCATCTCTTAGCTGGGATACGGTGTGTGATATCAGATGTGTGCTTAGGCGGAGCCCAAAGTACAGACAAGTTCCCACAGCAGTGAGGAGTTTTACGTTAAGAGTCAGGACACTTCGTGCTATCCCCACCAGCGGGCGCGGCTCCACCAGTCGAACTAGAGTTACTGTATATGCTAATATACAGTAACTGTAAGTCGAACAGAAGCAAGACGCCCCAACGACACTTTGCATTTCGTCGCTCCCGCACTGAACACGCCCTCGTTAAGCGATGCATGCATACGTAGATGTCCCGCGTGCATACGTGGGTGTGTTACTCAAGCCTGCGCCTTCAACGGCCGAGAGATAAAGCACGAAAAGGCTGACGACTTGGCGTTCTCGCTTTCTAAGAAGCGAGTCGTAGCGATAGGCGCTACGACTAGCAACGCCTTCGAAACGTTGATACGGCGCGACGCTGTGCTTGCGTAATTAGAAGCGGGCATGCGCCCTTGGGAAGGCTATGAAGAAAAGGGGAGGGGCGGGGGGTAGGAGTCCAACAAACACCGTTAGCGCCGAGCCCTCAATATAAAGAGAAACGACCTTGCTGAGAAGTAACGCGTCCGCTCGCTGGCGACTTCTCATCCGACGCGCACGGCCAATATAAAGCGAGCCAATGAGGAAAGCCAAGGCCGACCGGAACCCAACGCAACGTTGGGAACCAACGTCAAGCTAGGAATAGAGGCAGTAGTGCTACTGTGCCTTTGTTGCATTGCCACCGCCGACGCCTCGCGAGTGTGCCAGCAGACGTCGTCATGCCGTTACCGGAAGCAATTGAAAGGCGAGCGAGACATCGCCAAGACAAGACAGGCCGCCACTCGAGACCACTAATTGAGCACCCCCGGTGAGGGAGAGAGGACGCGTGCGGGCGACACCAAGTTTGTCCGCAGCACGCGTCTGGAAAAAAAAATAATAATCATAACGTCGAGCCAACCCCTACTAGACCCGCCAGCGCCAGCCAGCGGAACGGGTTTTTTTTCTTTGCCCAATTCATCCTTCGACCCTCACCCGGCCGCCACCCTTCTTGGTGCTAGGCCTAATTGGCGTCGTCGAGGCATCAAAGATGGCGGCTCCCCGCCGCGCGCGCGCGCACGCCACGCGCGACGCTGATTGGCCCACCGTTGTTACGAACGGCGGCGTCGTCTGCTTGTCGCCCCGTCGGTCGATCGTCGTCTGCGAGCGAACGAGCTTGTAGCAGACGACGCCGTCGCTCTGCGGATACGCAGTTGATGCAGGGACCGGTTCCTTCGCCCAAATGTTGTTTCTGTATTTTCTTTCCTTGCTGCTTTCGCGGTTGTGTCAGCCCTTTTAATGGCGGTCTAGTCGCAGGAAGGGACCCCTGTGACGGGCTGTTTGTTTTCTTTTGCCGCCGCCACGGCCATCTCTTGTCTCGAAGAAAGCCGCGCGACGGCATCGCGTCGGTCGCGTGTCGCGGATCTCTTTCTAACCCCCCCCCCCCCCCCCCCCCCTTTTCGTCCGTCAGCAGCCTTGATCGAGGCCAGACTGAAATACGTGTCCCGAAAGAGAAAGTGTGCTTTGACTGACGTCAGCCTGTCCACCTGCCGACTATTAGTGTCAACGGCGCGCAGAAGACGGCGCTGTAGGGGGCAGTGCAGACGGCGAACCGGGGCGACTCACTTTTCCGGCCTAGTAGCAGGTGACGCCGACCGATACAGTGCGAGGGTGAACCCAGAAACAGAAGTGGACTCTCCGCAGAGCTGCAATCGACTGTCATCGACCTGTCTTTGAGAGCGCATATTATCATAAGGGAGGAGTAACCGGGCACAAGGAAAATGGCGGCCGCCGGGACAGCAAGCGCGAAAGGAATAGAAAAAAAGAAAACGACCGGAAAGGAAAGGCGGTACTAAGTGAAACGAACAGTTGCGCTTGCTGCACTTCGCACAGCTTAACAACAAATAATAACAAACTCCAGGTGCTTGCAGTGAACCAGAAATCTTTGTGGACTTGATTCAGACTGTCCTCGTAGGGAATCTTCCACCACAGAACGCACTCAGATTGCGACATAAACCTCATTTAAAAGCTTGTTTGCTAAGCCTACTAGCATGACAATAGAGGAAGTGGCCGATGAAAAGGGATAGTCCCTTCCCTCTGTGATATGGTTAGTCCCCTCCTTGCTCTATTCATGACAATCGGCCGGCGCCATTGGCTAGAAGGAGGTGATTTGACAAGGAAAAGCCGCTTCTTTCTTGAGTTGTATCCAGCTAGTGTGCCTCTTCTGCGCCATATAAAACTACCGACTATATAGCAACAACCACCTCAGGCTGTTTTAAATGCACAGTAAATTCCATGCGGCGTCTTTGTTGTCGCCGAAGAACCAACTCTCGACTCGGCCGCCTGCCAATGTGCACACACACTTTCTCCTAAGACCTCGGTGCCGGAAGTCCTGTATCTGAGCCCGCCTTGTCAGCTTCTCAGACGGGCGTTATCGGCACTGATTTGGAAGGGCAGAGAGCAGCTTGAAGAGTGCAAAACATGAGAGTTGGGGCTCCCTGCAAGGCATATGGCGTTCCAAGGAGCGTATACCCACGTGCCTGCTCTGTGACTGCCGTCTATAGCTGCGCAGTTTCTGTCGTCTGTTTGTCAGTTTTCATGCACCCAGACATTACGTCGCCACGAATTTGTCCTTCGCCCTGCCATGCCTTTCATCGATCTCCTCGGGAAACATACGTCGTCTGCTCTTTTTATCGTAGCGAAAGAGCAGGTGTTTCATTGACGATAACGGTAGGAGATATTGCGCAACTGATGCAAGGTCCCGGTTTCGCGAAGGGGCGAAGCCATCGCTTCGTCTGCCGCAGCACACGTTGTCAAGGCGTTCTATCAAGAGGAACAGAATTAGAATACTACTACGCTTGGCCCCCTAATTTCGAAAGACCCTCCTTGTTTAGCTAATCACAATGTGAACAAGGCAGGGAAAACCTCAGGGTGCTTGGCAAGCACCCTGAGGTTTTCCCTGCCTTGTTCACTTTTTGATTTCAAGAACCACCTGACTAAACTCTCTTTAACATGGAGTGCTAGCTTATCTGTCAGTCATAACGTCACAAGTTACACCATCCAATCGCAAAAAGGCAGAAGAATCCTTACAAAGTATGGTCCCTGGCTTTCTTGTCAATGTAGCTATTTTATTTTCAGTACTTCTTGCCCATCTTATTGTTTGTAGCTATGGTATACAGCGACAAAGGCACTGCTGTGGACGATTCACAGCCCCGCGACCATTTTGTACACCGGAAATCGTCTAAATCAAAATAAACGAAACCGGTGGCGTGAACGAGGTCAGGCCACCTGCATGGAAGCGTCATGCCTCTACGAAGAGCAGAGTTTAGGTCAACATAAACTGAATGACGGCGGCGGAGGGCAGCTGCGCTTCTGCAACAGACTGATCGGAAGGCTGCCTGCTAAAAAAAGCAAACGCTTTTCTTGCACATAGCGGACGGGCCTTCCCCTAGTACTGTTATTATTACTCACCCCAATTCTGAAACGAACTTGCACCTGGAAGTCTTCTGAGGCGACCGTACGTAGGCGGTGCGCTTTATAATTACCGGCGTCACGCGAAGCAAGAACAAATTATTGCACGCATGACGACTTCCCCCCCCCCCCCCCCCTTCAAAGAACACACCTGTTTTCGTTTTGTACAGGCCCGAGCTTTCTCTTCAATAAAAAAAAGGTCTCCCTCTTCACTCAAGCGGTCAGAATTAGAGAGGAGTTATTTCACCGTGACATGTTCGCGCACGTCGCAGCGGTAACTGGCTCTCCAGCAGTGCGATGCCTGGAGAGATGAGCGAACTGCCTCAGAGGCTGCCGTCGCCTTTGTGTAGCAGACGACAAGTCATGTTCATAGATGTAGAACGAACAAGGAAACGACGGTTGATGCGATATATATGTGTATACACACACACACACACACACACACACACACACACACACACACACACACACACACACACACACACACACACACACACACACACACACACACATATATATATATATATATATATATATATATATATATATATATATATATATATATATATATATATATATATAGCGTGTAGAGGGGAAGAGATGATTATAAATACGCTCTCTAAATGATAGTATAAGCGGGATATATACGGGCTCTAGAGGGAGGCAGCGCAAGCAAATCGCCTGACGAATGACCCGAGCCACTAGAGCGGGTACACACTTATTTGAGTAGAGCTCCGACAAAGCGTGACGCCAGTATAAGGGGAAAACAGAGCACCGGGGTGTATTTACATAATGAGCCCCTTTCTTGAAGCGCAACCATCATTGTCCTTCTGCTCGGTCGCCTTTCATTTATCCCATGCTTCGTTTTACCTCTGTCCATGTTTGGAATCCGTAGCGTGTCGTCTGCTTTCGTAGGTAGCAGCAGCGCGATCGTCTGCAACGCAGGCCGGCAGCCGCCATTAGTAGGCAAACGGGATGTTGCTGTTTAGCGAGGAGGATGAAGCCCTGGTGCTTGTTAGTTTCGTGCGTCCTGCTTTCCCAGTGGCTTCACCCTCTCCGTTCGTCCTGTCTCCGCTACAGCGAGAGTGTATTATGTCACGCAACTAGATCGCGTGACGGTCGAGGCGTGTGCCGGGTGTAGGGCTAGACGCGATCGGTTTGCAATGTAGTCGTGTATGTATGTAATACATACCCTACGCATACGGCTCAACAACGGCGACAGCATAGAAGGCGCCAGACAGGAAAATGCCAGGGGAAACTTTGGTTACCGCGCGATGCAGCTGGGCGTTGCGGGCGCGTCGAATTCTTTCTCGCTTTGCTGGCGCATGGCTAGCGTAAATCCAACAGCAACAAGGCCGCGAAAAAAAGTAAAATAATAAAAATAAAACAAGCGAAAGTGGCGCCAGCGGCGTTTCGCCGTCGCAGACGACTTGGGTGGGCGATTCTCGGGCGATTTGTCAAGGATGTGCGTTTGTGTATTACGGCAGGAACACCCACACATACGCGTCGCAACGAAATAAAAAAATTGTGCCATCTGAAAATCATCGATGCTTCCACACTGCGTGAATTCAGGTGGAACCCTTCCACCCCCTCTGCACGTTTTTTTTTTTTTTTGCTTTTGTAGATTTTCAGCGAAAGGACTTTGTTCGCAAAGGAAGTGTTTGAGCGAAACTGGTCGCGTGTGAACTGCACAGTTTCTTTATCTTTTTCACTGAATTCGCGCCTGTATATGCGGCGAATGGACGGCTGACCGAAAGATGCAATCATAGAGTATCCACAAGTAGCTCGTAAACTTCCATACCGATCCTTTATAGAATAAGTAGTTTTCCTTTTTTTTGGTACATTTGCGTAGTTTGGTAACACTGCAAATTCTGCTGCGAAACAACGTTTCAAAGCCCGTTCACCTCTCCTGATATATTTCGTATAGTTTGCGGGCAGATGCATTCGCTTTATGCTAGCAACGAAGAGTACAAAGTTCGATTTTTTTGGTCGATGTAGCGTCCCTTGAACTGCTGGCCTACCTTCATGGAGGTGGCGCGCCAATCCGTGGACGTGCACAGTATTGTTCGCTTACGCTACTTTTTTTACATCCATTTTCTAAGTAGATCAACGGCGGTTTTAAATGCGTAAGCGATATCATCATCATCATCAGCCTGACTACGCCCACTTCAAGACTGAGGCCTCTACCATATCTCTCAATTTACCCTGTCTTTTCCATGAAAAAAAAAAGAAACGCATTGGTCCAGAGTCATTGCAAACAAGGAAGTTAAAAAAAAATGCAATGTGCAAATAGGACCCCACTCCTGTGAAATATGTCTCTCGATAGAAATATCTAGATAACCACCCGTCCAAGATGTGACCATAAATCCGCCCCAGGTGCATATTTCGCGCGGCTCGCATAGTTAAAAAAAATTATGGCCCTGCAAGATGTCTAACCATACAAACCTACGGAACGAACGCCCAGTTGGCCTCGTGCCGCGGCCAACGCAAAAAAAAAATACGAAAAAAAGATGAAGTGAAAGAATTCAAGATGCGACTATATCGGCCGCATCGCTACAACCTCATAAAACGGTAGGAGCAGGTCGCGGGACAGGTCCCGAACAACCTTGGACATCTCTCTCTGGTCGCCATTGGCGATTCTGCAAGCGCTGCCTCCAGCCAGCCACACACCGTCGCATTCCAACACCCTCTCCCACCGCACCTGCACCATCGCAGCTGGCGTAACTGCCAACGGACCTCTGCTCCCCCCCCCCCCCCCCCCCTGACGAGCGCCGTTAGCTCATCTGACCCGTCCCAATTATGTTCGCCTAATGATGCACGCGGAACCGTACAGAGGGAGTTTATGACGATTCTAATTGCGCGGAAATGTGTTCTATTTTATTCTTGCAAGGGTCGGCAGCGAATTACGATTTCACGGTATACATGCGTGTCGAGGCTTGTGGAAGAACCTGGAATGTGCAACTAGTTGATTTTGATTGCTTCTAATGATAATTAGCACTAGTATAATAACGCTCACTGCATACAACGTTTTAATTTCGGCCAACCATGGTCCTCCGAAGCAGAAGTCTTGTCATTGATTCCACCGGCAACATATGGACACAACATTTATGTCCTCTAATCTTACCTATATGTACAACCTATACATATAGTACAACTCAATATCGAAGCGGTAGATGCCCCTGAAAGTAGGCCCTCGAACAAATGGAGTTGGCTGATCTTCCATGACGCAGGGTGCTTAGGCTAGGCTAAGCAGGTCCAAGGGGATTAAATACGCCATGGAAACCTATCGACGGCATTTGCTGGAGGAGCTCCTTTGAGAGGCATTTGCCGTTTCGTTCCAGTAGAGCCGCGAAGATTTCACGCGAAGATTTCACGCGAATGCATTAAGTGCTTAATGCCATTAAGTGCTTACTGCCTTAAGTTTTAATGGCATTCGTGCGGTGCCACACGCATAAATTTAATGGCATTAGCCTTACTGCCATTCGCGACCCACTGAGTTCGCCACAACTCATTCGCCCGTGCAATGTGTACTCTCGTTCCCATTCCACACGCAGAAAAGCATGCAGCTTTGTCAGTTACAACTGCCTAGCCCACTATAAAATGGTTCATTCTTAACTTTCAGCCAGATGAGGCACCTAAACCGCATTTTCGATGCGAAGAACGCCATTTTAACCAGCCTTATTGACTGGTAGTCTCGACTTATGTGCTGACATGCGAGTTTATGGCTACTTTTTCGACTTGTAAAGCAGGAACAGCCGTATTTTCTGGAAAATCGTTTTTACATTACATTTGAACATCGTTCCCGATATATTCTGCTCATTAGGAATGTTTATATTAAGATGAAACTTTTGACTACCTTGCAAGCGTTATCGTCATCGTCACTTTCGATAATGGCATTAAAAGTGGACGTGTAGCACCAACTCCGAAAATAATGGCATTAACAAACAAACTGCTCCGGTGAAGCGGTGGTCCTGGGTTCGAACCCCGGACCAGGACGAATTTTTCTTTACGAAGTTTCTGAGAAAGCTGTATAGCTTTCCTTTGTAGCCGTATGGCTGCGCTCGGGTGGATGACAATGAGTAATTACTCCTTTATTACAAAGCAAATATAAAATTTCCTGTCACGCGACTACGTCATTCAAGAATTTGACATTTGGAATCCTGAAGTATGAACACGCAGTGTATTTCGTACTCAGATTTCTTGCCCTTACCAGTTCGCATTTCTACGGAAGAGGTGTGCACGGCGCCGTGCGAACTAAGGACAGACGGGGCCACTGAACAGGTGGATGGCCGTGAACGTCGAGTTTCTTATCTACCATCCTTACTCACCGGTTTTGCTAATGCGCTGTATATATCCCCGACGCAACGCGGCACGCCAGTTCTGTCAAGGTCTACAGCCTTTGCCCGTGCCGCCATCTTTCTTTTTCTGCACAGCGCAACTTTCCAGCCGGTTTTCTGCCCGCCGAAAGCTGAGAAACCACAAGGAAGCAAGGCAGCTAAAAACAGCGGCATTTCATCGCGTGCGTCTACGAACAACTCGAATTACCACAAGGGGCAGCAATTAAAAGTCGATAATTGGAACTCGAAGAAGACCCAAAAACTTGCGAATCGTTCGGAGCTCTCAGTCAGGGGAACCTTTCCAACACTCTCGATGACGACACGTTTAAAGCGTTAGTTCGGATAAACAGGAAGTTCGAGTTAACCGAATCGGTAATTCAAACTCCGAAGAGAATCGAAAACTTAGTTCGAATAGTGCGGACCTCTAACAAGGGGAACACTTTTAACGCTCTCGACGTCCATAAGTTTAAAGCGTGAATACGAATAAACCGGAAGTTCGAGTTAACCGAGTTCGAATTATATCGAGTCCCCGGCGTTAGAGAGCGCCGCCTGCTATCGTGCTCGTATGTATACGACTACTTTCCAACAGCGCTGTTACGAAACGGCTACGGAGATACGCAGCGACATTCGAATAAACATTTAAACCTAACAGCAGATCGAAATCTCAAAGCGAGCCGCATCATCGTTAAAAAAAAATCAAATACAACACTAATCCGTAAAACAAACGAGCTCAGTTTCCACAGGCCGTATACCGACTTTATAACGTCTGCGTTCGGCAAGCACTTGCGTCTGCTGTCGATATACACAACATTCGACTCAGGCGGATATTTGCGATCAAAGAGATAAGCAGAATTTTCAATTAGGAGTCGGAACAAGACTGTCGATCCTTATCTCGCGAATCTACGGCGGGGCGATTTATTCAGGACGCAAAATCGGGGCGAGCGCGCCATCGAAACGCACGCGGAGATAATTAACCTGTCCGGTCGGTGCTTGCGCCTTTCCTACCATCGGTGCGCATACGAGGTGGACTCGACATACATATATGCACGCGCATATATACAATCGTAACATTCGTACAGACTGCGGCTCCAATGGGAATATTTGCGAGGTGTGGCGGCATTCTAAAAGCGTTATGCACGTCGAAAACGAAGCGGCCTTCGCCTGCCTCACCACGCGAGGAAGGAAGGGCGCGGTGCTGGTATACACTTCGGGCTATGGTTCTTATGTCAGCCGGATTATGCGGTGGTCGAACTCCGCAGTACCAAAACCACACACACACACATATGCTCTTGCAAAGTTCACGCGCTGCTGGAACCGAGGCACAGCGCGGCACTGACTTCGAGCAAGTTTAACTGCAAGATGTATTTGTAGCGGGGAAAGGAAGTAGCTTGCAATAAGGCGTTAGGCGGAAATCTGTAGGAAGTTTCGTCCGCTGGGTTTCATGTTCGATCTGATTTGTGTTCAGCGTTGAATACCAATCAGGTGCTCTCTCTAAGCGCTTACTGCACTGTATACGCACACGGCTTGCAATAACGATGAGGCGGCCGCCATGTTGGAGAACCAGAAGTATACAAAGAACTTAGTTTCCTCATTTCCCCTGTTTAGGGACTCATAACGTAACATACTGTAGGTTTCGCTGGCACAGCTGCGTATTGTTCTGTCCTTTGCCCAACAAGCCGGTTGCACTGGCGGGATCCTTTGTTTAGTATTAGACTTAGTGGCGCCAATCCATTCTCTGAAACGTGAATATATGTTCAAAACGTTTAACCATCACGAAAATAAAACAATGCCAAAGGAAGCGTCTCAGCGAAGTAAACAAATAAAGGAATCATTAGTGTGCAGTCAGGTTTCCTTGCAGGGTGGCTTTGAGTGAGTCAGAAGGCGGTGAGACAAACGAAGACCTGTCTGCAACGCTTCGATGATCTTCGGTGGCGTCAGCTCGCCTTCCGTGACTGTTCAATCTTCTTCGGGTTTCGTTTATTTTTTAAGATTTGCAGCCTTTTTGACAGCTCTCCACGGAAGCGCAAGCCGCTTTCACCGGGTAGTTAGTGTACGAGGCGATATTACTTGCACCACTAATTACAGCGGCTAAATGTTACTTTCACGTGAATGGCGCAGATGTAATGAGGATAAGATGAATTAAACATAAAAGCATCGGGGCATTATATTTGTCGTGTCATCATCATCCAAAAGCGAAATCGGGAAGCAAGGAGAAGGTGTTTACAGGTGACAACATACAGCTCTTGTTCAACGAGCGACGAAATGTCACACCAACGGGCGCCATTTTTCAGCTCCCTGCTGTTACAAACCAGTAGAACTGCGGCAGGATTCGAACTCCTTCACCTGCTCGTTCAGCAAATGTTACGCCGGACGAGGCCAATTATTCTGAAGGGACTTTGCTCACTGCAGGGATTAAAAAAAAAAAACTGCATACAGCCCAGTGTTGTCATGTGAGAGATGAACACTGGCGAGCGTAATATGTAACGTGTTCATGGCGCTTAATGTGGTTACGAATTCGTAGCGCAATAATTAACATGCCGCAATTAAACTAAATGTCAATTGTACAGAAGTGCATAGAACGACCAACAAAAGCTTGCAACCGTTCTTCAGGTTCTACACCATCTTTCTGCACTTTGTTGAAGTACCACTCCACACGACAAGAATATAAGGTTTTGTTTCACAGTAAAGAAAGCGTAACCAGCATGTTTCATCTGCATAAGACAATAGAGTGAAATGTAAAAAAAAAAAAAAACGCTGTGAATACTATCTATCAGCACATTTTTCACGCGTATTCGAATATGTCTCTTACAACGAGGAGTATATGCTAGCTACACCATGCTAAACCCGAAGTATGCACTACAGTCGCATTGCTACAGAGCGATATGGCTGCGATCCGCGCGGCTTACCACCTGAACACGCAAGGTGTGTACCGTACGTTACATATACCGTATTGTGCGTTTTTATCGTAAAGACTTTCAAAATTTTTCTTACCTCAACCGCTGGCTCGTTTGCGGTGAAACTGCACACAGAGCTTGCGTATTATGGTAACTTTTGTATCGTAGCAAGTTTTACAACGGTACTTACTTAGTTAAGCCGCGCATGATGCAAAAGCGTAATCGTCTGCGTCGAGATCGGCGTACCGAAACCCAAAACACCGAGGTTTTCTGAAGGGTGGCAGTAGCGCCATCTGTCTTCTGCAGTGGAAAGCGTCACAAGGCGCCAAGGCGAGCGTTTCAAGAACTGAAGCGCTGCGAACATTTTCCGGCCAACTGAGCGGAAAAAGGCCAGAAACAACTATTTTAACGAGGCTGTGCCGTTAAAAGAATATTGTTTGACGTCTTTTTTTCGTCCAATGGCTTTATCCAATTCAGCTTATATCGTCTGCTTTCGTGGCTCGTCGGAGGACGACGTCGCGAACTCCTGAGCTGTGTTTTTCTTGTTTAATTTCGTTGTGGAAAACAGATGGCGCTACTGCCGCCCTTCAGCAAAAACTCGGTGTTTTGGGTTTCTGTACGCCGATCTCGACGCAGACGATTATGCTTTTGCATCATGCACGGCTTAACTAAGTAAGTACCGTTGTAAAACTTGCTACGAAACAAAAGTTACCATAATACGCAAGCTCTGTGTGCAGTTTCACCGCTAACGAGCCAGCGGTTGAGGTAAGAACAATTTTGAAAGTCTTTACGATAAAAACGCACAATACGGTACATGGCGGCTGCAATGTCCGATCGGTTGCACACATGCGAAAAAAACTAGAAATCTAGAAGCTAGGAAAGCAGACGAAAAGTAGCCATGCAGCAGACGACGCTCTAAAGTCGTACACACCTGCCATCCCAGTCGCAGCCGGAGTCGTTGCAGACGACAAATTGTCCCAACGCGAGCAGAAGGAAAATGCACACCACAGACCGTTGCAGCACTGAGTTTGGCGCCCAAGCAGCGCGCCTCGCCAAAGGCCTTCCGGGGCTGTTACACTCCATGCTGTCGAAGACGACGACGAAGAGGCCGCCGCCGCCGTGTCAGCAGCGGTCAGGCACCGTCGTCACACCCGGGTTCGGTCGTGGTGGTCGCCGTTGCCGCAACGACATAATCTCCGTGCCCGAAACACCACAGCCGGCGAACGTCACAACAACCACCACACTACACGAAAACAGCAGATCGAAGAGCGCGCGGTCAATCCTGAACCGGAGAGGAAATGGAGCACACCGCTGGCACAAAGCACCACACCGCAACCTGCAGCGCTGTCCGACCGACGCGTCTCAAATCCGCGCGGACTAGCTCCGGTGGTCGCGCTGGTGGTGGTGGTGGTACGTCCGGGTTGTTTCTTTGCGAGTCGGGGGCGGAGCCTGGCGGCCCGGTTTGGGAAGCGGGATTCCCCTCCTCATTGGTCGGCATGCGGGGGCGACCTCGAGAGAGGGAAAGAGAGGGGAGATAGGACGTTTGCTTTTGAACCGTAGCGCCCGCGAAGTGCCTGGGGGGTTTAGCGACGGGTTGCGCGCGGCGCCAAACACTTCGCGCTCAAAAGCGTGCTAGAGCATGTGCTGGAGCTCTCTATATGGTGGCGCCATCTAGAGACTAAAACTGAAAATACCACCTGTCTGTTTTTTTTTAACTTAAAAGAGTGGAGCGGTTTTTGAATTCACAGGTTCAAAACCTTATTGCCGTCATTATGGAGGCCCCTCCGCTCCCTTACCACAGAGTTGAGCCCTAGTCCATCAATCCATCAAGCATTGAGGGACTATGGTCGAGTGCAGCAGTTCAAGCGCGGCGCCAAACACATCGCGCTCAAAAAACGTGCTGGAGCGATTTATATGGTGGCGCCATCTAGAGACTGAAAACTTAAAGTACCATCTGTCTTTTTTTTTTTGTAATCAAGGAATGGAGCGGTTTTTGAATTCATCACATAGTTCATGAGTGCAGTAGTTCAACATTAGCGTTAGCTGTGATTACAGGATAGAAACTTCTTTGCGCATTGATCTAAAAAGCAAACCACTTCAGGAGATTACAGTGAGTCAGATTCTTTCTTGGCGAGAAGACACGTTTGGACTGCAAGTTTTCTTGGTGGCCTACTTCGTGCTTACCGTGGCGGCGCCTCGCGAATAGATCCCCAAAGGGATCAAGGCGCGCTTTTCCAAAACTGGTTGGGTTGCAGTTCTTCACGGCGGCGCGGTGCGAACTTTGAATGGGTGGAAGAGCGGGCTAGTTGGTAGTTCATCTTGGGGGAAAAACACAGCGCACTCCAAAGACACGGACGAGGTAAGAAGACGATACGGAGCTGCCTACCCATGTCTTCCCGCCCACTTTTTGAACAGAGCTCTATCGTCTTCTTTCTTCGTCCGTGTCTTTGGAGTGCGCTGTGTTTTTCCCCCAAGATGAACTTTGAATATTGTTCTCTAATCGCGCATTGGCTAAGACCTGCGCAAAAACTCAGTCCACTTTGCAGTTACGCTGAACCCTCGTGGTGGTAAGTGGTTCCGCAGAGGATTGTTGATCGAGCCACAGTCTGTTACATATAGATGAGGCCTTTCTTGACACCATGTTCAGTTATTTACAAACTGCGCCGTAAGATGGGTCGCGCAACAAAATGATACGGAACTCAAATTATCGCAATTGTTTGACTGCACCGATCGAGGTCTGTCAGCGCACCTGCCTCGTTTTTTTTTTTTTTTGTGCCGGCTTGCATCCGTTACACGTGGGTGAGGAAATGAGAATGGCTGAAAAGGAGATATGTTATTAGATATTCGGTCACTTTCACAATATGCAGCTGGCCAGTACTCCGCGACGGAGTTCTAGCTCTGAGCAATTGTGTGGCCCTGGTGGTCGCCCTAGGCGAAGGTTCCTTTCCCAAGCCATGCAACCTGAGAAGCCGAGCACAGTGATGGCGCCAAGGGGACCACCTCAGAATTTGTCGTACCAACGCCACAAGGCGTCATGCCTGCCGAAAATTTTGTGCCGCATTACGACAAAAACAAATTTCGCAAAATTACTTCGCAAGGCTATGGCTGATTCGACCACCTCCTCTGCGCGAACAACCCACGTACCCCCTTTGGCAGAAGTAACCGAGCAACAGGTTTTTGCTTCTCAAACGTATAACGGAACACTTACAGCAGCCCTAAAGATCGAACGGTGCCATAATGTAAGGACAAGGTCTCACTTTTCTTTACACCTGTGCCGGGTTACTTTTGGCACAGACTGTACATTTATATTTGCGGACGCAGTGTCCGTTCTTTCTTGCTTGGTCAACGCGGCGCAAGAGGCCGTGGGCGCACGGTTTTGGCGGGAAACGGCTCCGAACGTGTAGCTGGGAGGGAAGGCGACTTTGTTCGCTATCGCGTTGAATGTGCAGTTTGGCATGGCGCGCCTAGACTTTTATTACAGCCTTAGATAATGGAAAACTTTCTCAGGGTCCCCATGTATGCCGTAAAGGCAGTGGGTCCCAAAGGCAACGTGGGAGCTGTGGTGAAGGCGACACGTCGGGCCCCCAGATCCATGCACATAGACCTCCCCAAATAAAAGAACGCATGACTTTTGAAGGCTGTAACCTGAATGAATGCAGGTCGACCCAGACAAGCCAGACAGGTCAAGAATTTCCAAGAAACCTTAGTTCTCAGCAGGATGAGCTTAATTGCCAGCAAATAGAATTAAAACATAAGCGCCTACGTTTCCGCTGCATTTCCGAAACAAGTAGAAATACAACTCGAATGCGCTTAGTAGGCAAGAATCTGCACTACGTCCCACTGTCTTCGACTGTTCAGCCTGTGCAAGTGCTTTCAATTTAAATGCGCTTAGGGGAGGGGGGGAGGGGGGGAGCGAGGAGCCCTTTTTTCTATTTCGCATACTTGCCTTAAAGGCATAATTTCGGTTCGCTGCATATTAAAAAAAATCATGTAAAGTGTTTCATGCAGGAACCGGACAAGGCTCCTGCTCTTATTGTTGCCAGTCTGCCACTTGGAGAGAAATCCTCCTCCCTTGTCGAACTTGATCTGCTGCTCGCATATGTGCTTGTTCCTTGCTTTCGAAGCTGCGTAACTACGAAACACATCACAGGGGTGATGTGTGCAAGGAATGACTGGAGATTACAACTCATCGACTTATAAAATTCAAACAAAAAACAAGACATCATTTTCGGACGTGGTATAAATTTCTTTATTAAGCTCGTTCCTGCTTGTTCCCATAGCAAACAACAACGCTCGTTGCTGCACATTTTCAACGCCAGACTGTGTAAACGATTTTATTAAAATTCACCAGTGACGCTTGCCAGGTGGCACGGAATAAAATTCACCAGTGATGCTTGCCAGGTGGCACGGAATAAAATTCACCAGTGATGCTTGCCAGGTGGCACGGAATAAAATTCACCAGTGCTGCTTGCCAGGTGGCACGGAATAAAATTCACCAGTGCTGCTTGCCACGTGGCATGGAATAAGCTGATCGATCGACACTTATGCTAAACACGAAACCATGCTCATATGAAGCATATAACTATGGGCGAGCATGGTGGCAACGAAAGGGGAAAAAGGGTACAATCTCCCCGCGCCCTGCGAATGCACACTGCTCAGTATGCTGTCGTTCTTAGTTGATGCACAGCACATCAACCAAACTAGTCAAAACCTTTAGAAAAAGAATTTGGAACTAATAATATGCATGCCAGTTTACCCTAATCAAGCTCGTGAAGCAGAAGCAGAGATCATTTAATATACGTAATGCCGAGAAGCCATCAGGCACCTAGCAGCATGGACAGTTTTACGCCCGCGCATAAACATCCCTATGTGACCATCTTTAAGCGCCCACAACATGTGTGAAACTTGGGCAGTAAAGCCTGCAAACTTACATGCATGAGTCGGGATGATTCTATTTTGAATCTACTCGGAAGACTCAAGCAATGCTGGTGAGCTAATTCAGGGCGTGGTGTCGTTCCAGCCAATTACAATGACTGGGAAAAACAGAAAAGATTCGGAATAGAACCATTCCATAATCGGTCAAGACTCACTCGCGAATGTGTGACTGAGTCTGCGTGTACATTTAGGCCTATGCTTTTAGCTTGTGCCACCCCACAATATGTCCCCTTTTCTTGAAGCCCGACCCCACACGCATCATATTTGTGTGATTGGCGAAAACTCTGTTGTTGAGCCGCCCGATCGCAGTTTGAGCATTGGAAGCAACAGTGCTCCTGTAAAAATGCAGGAGAGTTCTGTAGTTTTCGCACAGGATTTCTGCATACACGCAGGAGTATTGCCGATCTATAGAAAGAAGTGCTGAAAGCATTTGCGTCAGCAAAACCATGCGACAGTACACTAGATTTGCCATTGTATCGTATTGAGAAAGCAACCATATATAGCTACAACTGAGCACTGCAAACATGCATAAATCCTCGCAGTTGCATTAGATACGAACTTAAACTAAAAGTAATTTTTAAATACAGACAACTGAAATTGTATTTAATTAGCAGCAGCAACCTAAAAATGCACAGCTTACACTAGTGCACTATTTAATATATACGATGTTTTTGGTGAAACATTTGTAGTCTTGTCAGCTTGAGTAATGAGCAGTTCACTGTGGTCTTACGCCTTTCAATAAATTTAATGGAGGTCTGTCCAGTCCTCATGAACCATGTACTATCGGGGACAAAAGTGGTATACTCCACGCTGCGGGAGCGGGAGCAACGGAAAACTGCGTTGCAACGCCATCTGCAAGCGCAATCTCGGACCCAGGTAACCAATCTGTGACCTTTATTATCAGCAGGCATGTCGCTTGGCTCGTTTCAATGTTTCAAAAATGCGCTGCTTCCACGACAACTTAGCCACGCGCGCGCGGGCATTTGATCGCATCATGACGGTGCGAGCGCCGGCTCTCAAGCCATATCTCGAACGCGCGTTGAAAAAAAGAAGACACAAAATGAAAAGACGGCCACCAGATTGCTACTGCCGCGACGCCGCTCGGCAGTTTGTCGAGCAAAATCACGAAACATTGCAACGAGTCAAGCGACATGCCTGCTGATAATAAAGGTCGCAGATTGGCTGTCTGGGTCCGAGATGCCGCCTGCAGATGGCGTTGAAATGGTTTTGCGTTGCTCCGGCTCCGGTCGCGTGGAGTATATCACTTTTGACCCCGATAGTACCTGGATCAAAAAATTTCCACGGCCACCATAAGACCCAACTAAGAGGGCAGGGAAGCCTAACCACATAAATGCAAGCCATGCAGTGAAGCCACACCCTCAGGCATCCTATAAAATTTTATCGAATACTTAATGTTGAGCAGCAAGGACAAGAGAGAGGCTGTCAGCACGTGAACAAACAAAAGAAAATAGCAGAAAACACTACTGACAACTCAATACGGAACTTTGATTGTTTTAATAAATGATATGACAAGTGCATGTTGTGCAAACTTCCTGTGCCAGCAAAGAAACCTCTGCTATTCACTGTGCAATCTCCCCAAAGAGATATCCACCGCAGACAGACTAGAACATGCCACAGAATGGAGACATAAAACATAGTACACACATCTCCTTTGCTAAAAATAACTCATTTCTTTTTCTGCATTGCACCAGATATAAAGGACTCAAGCACCATAAAGACTAGGGGAAAAGAACATAATGCCAAAAAGCTATAAACCGTAGACCAGGACAAAGGCAGTGGCCACTGATGGAGTCCACATGTGCAAGAAACTGCCAAGCCTCTACATTGGTTGCATCCATGAATTATCTCTGGCACCTTTCAAACGAGTTTTCAACAAAAATACAAGCTGCATAATTTTTGAGCACGTCATCTGAGCTACTTTAGAAGCCTTTGCATAAAATCGCATCAGTTCAAACATGCTAGAAGGCATAACACTTAATTGTAGGCTTCATCACAAAATGCCATCAAACATTCTACAGATTGACTAATCAAATTTTGTCGAGAGCTTCTATACGCATTACATGAAATGTCTAATAACATTTTTGTGAGGGCTTGTCTACATTGAGACTGCAGCCTCAAATCCCAGCACATCAAAAGAACTTGGGAAGGTTGATTGCACACTAGCAACAATGTCAGTAGTGTGTCTGTAAGCCCATGAAATATAAGGCATCATATAAGCAGTCTTTAGTAGAGCTAACCTTCTTAAACAGCACATTACTCTGTCTAGTAAAGATGCGTGCAAACTAACATTTACATGTTTGTGTTTATGCATAGTTTACATGTTATGTAAAGTAGTAAATCAAAAAAGGCTAATTTAATACCCACACATATTTCTTTCACATGGGTCCCCAGTGGCCAAAAGTCAGCCTAAACTGCAAAAAGGGTTACATGTGCAGATAAAAAGAAAATGCACGAGATACAAAACAGTGTTTGCGCCAACAGCCTCGCGAGCTTCGGACGGAACGTGGCTCTCTTGCCAGACAACCTTGGTACCTCGGGTCACGACCCCCCCTGAAAATATATGCAGATAAACTACCCTGCATACTGCACATTGTGTAACCATTTACGACACTCAGACACATGTACATGATGTTTAAATTCAAGTGACAAAAAAAAAGGGAACCAAGGTAGTCTCGTTTTAGACCACTTCATACAAACTACAAGTATGCCCAGCACACTAAATACACAAAGCAAAGCATACGCACGTAATATATATTAAATATAAATACACATCTCTTTCTACTTACACCAACTATCGATAACCCACAGACAAGTTCAGTTTTGAAATGAAGAGAAATTGTGTGCTTTAATTTTACAGAAATTTTTTAATTCAAGCTACGCTAGACTGCACCACAATTTCACACCCTCTAAGCAAGGTACAGTCAAAATGAGTGTATCAAGATATGTAAGCTCAGATGTCATCAGTGCCTTGACGACACTGCCGGTTTAGTTTAGCTGTGGTGCAACAAGCGTGTATAACAATTTACAAAGTCGACAGAGCCTGATATTGCGTCTGAAATTTTCTTGGCAGCAGAGTGGTTAAGATGTGCCTTGGCACAGAGTGTGTAACACCGTCATAAAGCAAAGAAAAAAGTTTAAGGCTGTCATAGCAAAGTGAAGCAACAATGCCACCCAGCTCTTTGATCATGCCAGCTGAGTAACCCGGTATAACCAAAGCATCAAAATCCGGTGCTCCGATTTGGCCAAAATTAGAAGATTAGCAGACTGTCACGCCACCTGCAGTGTTAAAAACTAACTGCTCGGCACTGCAGAAAACAAAAGCTGTAGGACACCACCAACAACTGACCTTGTGACTCATAGGTGGCGCTACCATCTGTTACCCTGCACAAAATGACCCCAGAGGATAACCGGGTTTCGAGGTGTCGTTTCACAGCTGGTATTACTGAAGAGCTCTGCACGCTGCGACAACCAAAAGACCTAGTGTAAAACCACACCAATGCTTTGCTTTAAATTTTTGGCAAATATAAATCCTGGCATCCAACTTCCCGCACAGCACATTTTTGTAGAGCCTTCGGTCCAGTTTCGATGTGCGATAGAAGACTACACATGAGTGCTCGGATGTTTTCACCAGGAAGCTTGCTGCATGTATCGCAAAAGCAGGTGTGGCGGGCGGGCGGTGACACAAACGAGCGCATATGAAACGTTGGGCGATTCAAACACAACACCTAAAGCACCACAGATCACCAGAGCGACACCTCAAAAAGACAATACTGCATCCCGTTAAAAAATCTCTTGCCTTTTCGCTTAGGCTTGCAAAGAGTATTTATTACAACATGCTGAGCACAGCACACCAAATGCAAACCGAGCACGGCAGCTCGCATCACGAAGTAACATCGAGAACGAACTGCACAAACCACGCAGTACCAGCACCTCACACAACGGGAGCTGCTGCCAATCGCCAGATCATGAAGTCGCGGAGGAATACAACATTGTGATACACGGATCACAGAAATGACATCAAGAGGAAAAAAAACATCGAGGTACACAAAGAATGCAACGGGCTTTCAAGGAAATCCTTGATCGCACAGCCATCAACAACAGGTTCACTTTGGTGAGACTTTAAAACCTGAGAGACCCGCAACGGCGTCAGCAATGCGCGTGTTCAGCATGTCGCAACCTGGAGTAGCCCACTTCAACGGTATCTTTCAGAGGAACACTTGTGGAAGACACTTCTCTCCCTGCCATAGTAAAAAAAAAAAAAAGCTTGATGCAAAAATTTCTTCCCCCCCTTCTAGACCTTGTTCCTCCTGTGATAATACTTCGAAACCTTAGCCTTGTACTATAGCTCGTCTTCACGTTTCCGAGCGTACCGACGACATGGGACGAAGTGCCGTGTGTGCCTCTACTCCACGGAAAGACAACAAGTCTCTCTGAAAATTCGAGGCTCTAAGAAGGCGTGAAAGACTTTGTACGGAAAGGATTAGCCGTCCACATGTGCACTCGACAAATTAAGCTCGATAAATGCCATACCATGCACGTCCTACCAGGTTGCACAAGCACCACAACCATCAGAGTTCACAGTGCCCAATGTCTGAACTATTGAACAAATAAAGAAGCAGCATCCCCCTTTTTGCAGCATGTTTGTGAAGCAAGCACTTCCATTTCCACACTATATCCTTTCTAAACAAAACTGTCTTGACACATCATGAACATTATTTAGATGCAAGGCCTTGCAAGCTTTGCCAAACATCACTGAAGAATTTCATTGTGCATACCCGTGGCTTGTTCATAACAAAACTCGCAAGGAGGTTAGTGTTTCTGAGGTGATATTTTGTACTGGTCTTGGCAGCTTAAACTCGAATAGGTGAAAAATGCCACTGTATATCAATCGCTGTGAAACTGCGCAAAGATAGCGCATTCAAACTGAATACTGCTGCCTCCTGCATACACATACAACAAAATGTGTGGCCAACAAATTTGTTGATCATGGTGCTTCTTCAGTTACTACCAGGAGATGGCAAAAGTAGTTCAGTTGAATAACGTGCACTTTGTACAGCCGGGCAGGTATCCAAGAAGTTTTCGAACGATTACTGGTGAATAACGCCGGCACCAGAGTAACGAAAAATTTCAATATACGTGCAAGGTATCCATGTGAACAAGCCAAGCACGTAGGAATCCTTCAATGCTGCTATATCAGATATGCCAGTCCTGCAAATTTTTCCTCAGTCATGCTGAAGCCATGCATATAGCACTGCACAAAAAAGCTGCACAAGAGGCTAAGAAACATCAATAAACTACTGAGGCAGAGGCATTATGCCCAAACCATTACACAACATACATAAAAAATCGCTAGCATTTTCCATGGTTGTTTCTTTTCTTTTTATCTTCAAAAAGAGTACAAAAAGAAACGAACAAAACTGGTGACAAAAACATCAGCAATATCAAGGTGCAGACAAGTGCCATTAGGAATGAAGAACACGCTTTAATGTAAAACGCAAACACAACGTCGCTTTTCCCCCTGTAGCCTAGTGCAAGTATGCATTGGAACAACAACAGCAAATCTAACACAATCACAACAGCAGATCTCTGTTCACAGAAATGAAGACTGAGAAAGGGAGAAAGCCGTCCGGTGAAAGAACTCAGCGTGAAGAAGTATTTGAAATGGGCGGAAAAAAAATGTACACAAGAATGACACAGTAAAATATATATGTGTATATATATATATATAAAGGGGTTTAGAAAACAGAGAATTCATAATCTCCGAGTGCACTTGGACGTCCTCTCCAACACGCGAGGCCGACGCAGTGGCAGACAAAACATTGTGCCGTCGTCGGCGTCGGTCACCTCTTTTAGTCTCAGTGGGGCCGGGTCGCACGTAAACGTGCCTCACGATTCTGTGACATCACTGTACATGAACGGGACCAGAAAGTCGTCCATGTTGGGCATGACGAAAACCCTCTGTGGGGGACATAAAATGACAAAAAAGAAAAAAGAGTAAACAAACTGACCACGCAAAGCTGTGCACAAAGTTGTGACATGCACAACAAGACATGACAGTCGCAAGAACAGAAGAAACTGATGTTTAAAGGCGATCAATAGCAACCCGACAAGCAAGGGAAATCACCTGCTGCTCAGCCAAGCATAAGGAGCATGTTAAGGCAGCCCTAATAAGAATGAAAAATAAAGTGCCTCTACCCATAGAGTGCGACCTTGCCTAACCCAAGCTTTGGTTTGTCTGAACAGATGCTTTGCGCCCATAAAAATCAAGCGCAATGAAAAGGCTTCCCTTAATTCGAACTACACATGATCTGCACGAATCTTCAGTCCCTGTCAAGTTAGGGTAAAAGAGACTACTATTACAACTGAAGTTGCTACCAATAATGATTGCTATGACAACCCCGTCTTTTCCCGAAATTGTTTACAGTCTTTCCATTCTCCGAGCCTCATGTGTCAAAGTGGTTTATATGTGCCACTAGAAATAAAATGCCAGTACAGTAAGTGGTTTATATGTGTCACTAGAAATAAAATGCCAGTACAGTAAGTGGTTTATATGTGTCACTAGAAATAAAATGCCAGTACTGTTTAGAAGGGGAAAGCATGACCATGTGTATGAAGTAAAAAGTGAAAGGCATACATACAACATTCACAATCTGCCAAAAATATTATTGATATTCATCGTACATTGTGCCTCCTTGACCCCAAAAGAGGGTTTTGTGAGAGGAGTCCTGCGGCTCATTCATATGACACGATTACTGAAACCTAAAATTAGAAGCGCAACTCAAACTTTCACAACGGCCCAGGACTATCGCAAGGGCCCTGCGAACTCAACTGCCAAGTAAAGCATGCGACAGCCAAATGCTGCTGTTGCAATTGTGAAAAGTGGAATACGAAGTTTTCATATCTTCGCAGATCATCTCCAGAAATAACAGAAGTGAGTGGTTTGAGCTTCCACCATAGATAGTAACAGCCCATATTGGCATAAAAACCAGCACAGATATTTACAGAGCCTGTGGCTGCTGGCTCTGTAACAGCATGCACCAAAACTCTTTGCTGACAATAACTGCACACATAAAGCAGCCAAAATTTACTTGTTAGATCTGACCACACACTATGTCTTGATATGTATTACTCTTGAGCGCGACTTTTCTTCGCATTCACGACTTCTCGCATGCACGACTGCGACTTCCCGCAAACATGACTCTCGCAAGCACACACTGCCAACTCACCTGGAATTCGAGGAAGAGCATCTTCTCTATGCGCTCTGTGACACGAGCAATGGTGACCTCTTTGGCTCCAAGCTTGGGTCGGGCCACAAGCTGCATCTTGGGCAGTGTGCGGAAGCCATACCTGCACCAAACCGCAAAACAAAACAAAACAAAAAAAAAACGCTTGACCCTCATACTCACAAGTGGCTCCACGTCATTAATTGACTCCCTGAACACTGCTCTGAACAAAGTCCCATGGTTGCAAGTCTAGCGCTAGCATCCAGGCAATCCTCGACATAATTTGTTTTTTTGTGCTGCGACAACTGCTTCGCCGCCTCAAGCTTACATTTCATGGGTGGACGATAATGAGCAATTACTCCATCATTGCTAGCGTACATTGTTGCCAATAGCAGTTAATACTGCCACGTATCATTGTAGTGTACGTTCGTTTGCACAAGGCCGCAGGAAAGGAGTGTTATCATTTTTGTTCGTGACGCGAGAAGCGACAGGACTAATCTCGACTGATCACAGCCACGAAGAGCTGCATCTACGTTTTTCCAGATTACTGCAGATGATCTTGACCTGTTATCTCGAAGTTTCCTTGCCGGCTTTAAGTTGAGCGATGCAGCGAGCGGCGGGCATTCGTAGTTCGACGACTGACGAGCACGTTTGTTGCTTACGCCGCCGCCGAGTGATTCAGTTATTTTGCAGGTGCAAGTCAGCCCGAATAAACAGCTTCCTTTGCAAACCTTGCTGCTGTCTTCCTGACCGCTGGACTGCCGTCACTACAACGTGACAATACAACATGCGCCACCGTACGAATAACGTGTCAGCACAAGAGGCCAAAGCTAGCAGCTTCTGCAGAAAGCCGAGGAGTCAGCTTGTGCACGTCAAAGACAAGCTGAAGAAGGAAAAGTTCCCAGGTGTTATTTATTCGATCCCACGTGCGGACTGCCCGTCTGTGTACATTGGCGAGTCGGGCGACTTTGAGCGGAGACTGCGTGATCACAAGAGCGACGTCAAAAACCGGCGCGCAGATCAAAATGCGCTTGCCGAGCACTCAGTGTCCGCCAAACACAACATAGATTGGGCAGAGGCCCGGGTGATCGAAAAAGAAAAGGACAAGATATCACGCCTCTATCTGGAATCGCTGATTATTCAAACGACAGCGCATACGCTTAATCGGAATGACGGAAACTTGCCCCCAATCTACGCCAGGTGCCTGGGTTCGCTCTTGCGCCATGTATAAAATGGACAACGCAGCTACGTTCTGCCTCACTGTGAACAAGGCTCCCGTGGGGGAGCCGGAACGTCATCACATCTTTTCTTTTGGTCGGCGCCTTCTAATTTCGTCATGTACAGTGGTGAGCAGCCTTGTCTAGAGCGCTCGGGCGGTGCACTTCCTTGCAAACAAATCCAGATTTTGTGGCAGCCTCTAGGGTCCAGCTGCAACGCTTGCACGGAAGTAGCGCCAGATAGCCTCGTAAACAAAGCAGGCACGAAAACTTTGCGCTGTAATGAGGGGCTGCTCTCTAATTTCGGTTTTTGTTACCAAGTGCGCACTGCTCAAGCGCTCTAGACAAGGCTGCTCACCACTGTACCATCCTGACCAGACGGGTTTCCGTCAAACACTAGACTTCTAGCAGTTTCGCTGTGGCCATCCATGAGAGCCAAGGCAAAAAGTGGGAAATGGTGGCAGACACAATGCCGTTATGTGTTCCTGGAGGCACCCACCAGATGCGGTCGGTGGGCGGCGGGGGGATGTTGAGCGCCAGTGTGCCCACCAGGTGGCTGACCTCGACGGTGAGCACGAGGGGAGTGTTGGAGACCTCCTCCATCTTGCGCTTGATGTAGCGGTTCTCGGTGGCCTGCTGGAAGTAGCGCGACTGTGCTATCTTGTCCACCAGCTCCAGCAGCTTCTTGCCCGTGCCCGTCGCCGAGCTCGGGTCCCTCGAGATGGCGCTCGACTCCCCCTTGTCGGCAGCCGCCCCCCCCTCCTCGTCAGAGGAGGAAGCAGCGCTCTCGTCATCGTAGGCATCGTGGTTTATGGCAAAGCTGCATCAAGGATTAAAAAAAAAAAGCTCGCATGGAAGGAAGTGCCACGAATATTGCTCGCAGCTGTACAAGTTCCTGACCCGCAAGAAAGAAGGTGAGACATCGAGTACATGAAACATGTAGAGTGGAATGTTACCTCACCACACAGTCAATAGGCAAAGGTTTATGCAAAAACTATGGTTTGGTTTGGTTTATGGGGTTTAACGTCCCAAAGCGACTGAGGCCATGAGAGACGCCGTAGTGGAGGGCTCCGGAAATTTCGACCACCTGGGGTTCTTTAACGTGCACTGACATTGCACAGTACACGGGCCTCTAGAATTTCTCCTCCAAAGAAATTCCAGCCGCCGCGGCCGGGATCGAACCCGCGTCTTTCGGGTCAGCAGCCGAGCACCATAACCACTGAGCCACCGCGGCGGCGCAAAAACTATGGACTGAACCTTTAAACAATGGAAATGTAAAAAAAACTGACAGGACAGTTACCACCTTTTAATGTGAGATTCAGTGACAGCTATTAAAGGTGCACTGAAGAGGAATCTGAACTCGTTTTTTTGCCGCGGGAACTCGATCTGCACGTTCCTAGCATTCTTAGAAACGTCGACTTATTGCCCTGTGCGACCGATTTACCTAATTAAATCGAATTAACGTCCGGCTCCCGCCTTTTTTTTTCGAATTCTTTCTCACACGGTGGGCGGAGTCGGCCAACGTGTGGAGTGCCTTTCAGCCAGCTCCGTGGAGGCTTTGCTTTCGCTTTATTTTGTTTATGTTTCCATGAATAAATAGTTTCATTCGCAGATAATATAGCCGCAAAATAAGCCTGCAGAAATAAAAATACGCATGGACTATTTTCTTCTACGGATTACTATGTATTACTCCGCTGATGGCAGAGCGGCAAGCCGCCACGGGACTGGGTGAAAGGCACTCCACGCGTTGGTCGACTCCGCCCACCGTACGGGGAGAATTCGAAAAAAAAAAGCGGGAGCCGGACGTTAATTCGATTTAATTAGGGAAATTGGCCACACAGGGCAATAAATCGCAGTTTCTAAGAATGCTCGGAACGTGTATATTGAGTTCCCGCAGCAAAAAGACGAGTTCAGATTCCTCTTCACTGCACCTTTAAAGCTATTAAGGTATTCATATTTTACTATATGTTGAGGGACACAATATGAGAGCGACTTTATATATGTATAAGTCCTTGAGCTCTGTCTAGTTTACCACACATACTCACTTCTCAACAAGCGCTCTTCTCCAGTCCGCCACTTTAAGTGTGCAGTCTCACCAATGACCCTCTCATTGGGTGGCGCATTTAGCAGCAGCTGCTGCAGATATGCGGCTTCATTTCTTCTTTGACAGTAACCAACCTCCAGTTGGGGATCCCTCAACTGTCGCTACACCTTCTTTCCACTGGAACCACCTTCTCGACCCTTCCCATGGTAACCACCCACCGACTGCACCTTTTTGCGCTCTCGCCACACCCTCCCTCCTTCCACGGTAACCACTCTCCGAGAGGTTACCATGGCAGCACATCCATCAGTTACGCCAACGACAACTACGACACGAAACCCAACAACGGGCACTTAACAGCCGTCGCTGTAAAACTAGATGTATCAAAGCTTCATTGCATGCGTAGTGCATGCTGCTAGGTGAGCTGGGAAACAAACAGTCTGAGCAATAAACAGCGCAACTGATGAGACAAGAGCTGAAAGAAAGACTATTTGTGTGTTTCTTTTCCTTATGCTACTTCTAAGCCCACTGTCAGCCCACTTCAGGTCACTCTCGCAGTGAGCAATTATTCTCACAGCACAGGTTTCCGCATCAGAAAGAATCTAATATTTGCTGCAAATCAAAGACCACAACACAAAAGCCGCATCAATTTGCACCCGTAGCATTTGGCGCATGAACGAAGAGTCACCTCTGCATCTCCTCGGTCTGCGAGCGCTTGAGGCGCATCAGGTTGAGCTTGGTGCTGAGGGTCATGTAGAAGGCCCCGTTGTAGGTGACGTCCATGTCCACCCAGACGCCCCGCTTATCCACCACGGCCTCCGAGGTGCGCCGCACGTACGGCAGCTGCGAGCCCAGGTGGATGTCCGTCACCGTCAGCTCCTCCATGAAGAAGGGCACCTGCAGCCAAACCGACAAAATCCTTCGTTGACTGCCCACCGCGATTTGGACAGTGAGAAAACACACAGGGACAGAGTTAGTAGACTGCAAGCATCATCTTTCGTCTCCGAGCTCTAGCTACCAAAGTTGTAGTGTGGCATTCCAGGAGTGAGCGATGAGGGGGCTAGTCAGTACGACATGATTACAAAAACAAAACTACGCAGGGGACAGGACACAGAAGAGCGCTTGTCCTGTCTACTTCCCTTCTGTGTCCTGTCCACTGCGTAGTTTTATGTTTTTGTATTGGCACTTTCAAGGAAACACCGACAGGCCTTAAACTACACACGTTAAACTCTCATGAGCACAGTTAGCATAAGACCGATACAGGCAACAAGAACCACATCAGAAGCCAAAGTTAGGCTTTAGGTCTGGTGCCTCTTGGCACCCTGGCATCATTCTAACTGGCTAATTAGTTAACATGATTATCCGATTAACTGTGCATTGAACTGGCACGAAGATCACACTGGGAACAAGTGAAAGGCAATGGCCCTACAGGCGGCCCCTTTAAAAACCGCTGCACAAGAGCTGAATCCTGACAAGGGAGGCCCTATAAACCTTGCCTTTCCCTCACCTTGATGCGGCTGAGCTTCTTCTGGATGCGGCGCCTGACAATGTCGGCCCACTCAGGCTGAGTGAACACGTCGTAGAAGAGCCGCCCGACCAGCATGTTCAGCCACTGGGTGTCCGACTTGATGGGCTGGGTGTCAGAAAAAAATAGCCCCAATCATATAAATGACTCACTTTTATGCACTCTCACAATCATGATCCCTGACCGCAGTCACTACAGCAAGGGAACTAGAGCAAAGCAGGAGCAAAAGGGAGGTAAAAGATTTGGACGTGAACACTTGCATGTTTATTTTTGAAGGGTTCAAAACAACAGATTTACCTGGCTTGCTACTGCAGAATTATGAGAACGCCACGGAGGAACACGCAGTCATCTGAAACATCTCACTGCTGCATGAACACATCATTAACCTCCCACCTTCACTCCTACTCTATCGATACTACTATCGATACTACTATCGATACTGCTTGCTATATATAGTACTATCGATTCTATAAAATCAACCACCCCCACCCACTGCATCCTAAACTTGGCTTCCTGAGTGTGTGGTAAGGAGGTGATGGTCTGAGTAACGACAGGACTCGCCCGTTTCCGCGGCCTACGCATCACTGAGCTGTGCAGACGTTCCCTACGTAAAGCTGCTGGATAAAGTGTTGGCATGCAAATGTCCTAGTTGTGAAGCATGTGTGCAAAAAGCATTTTTTCAGCGGTTACGTCTGCTGATGTGTGCAAAAAGCATTTCTGCAGTAGACTATCGATAGTAATACTATCAATAGTCTATCGATAGACTATCGATAGTAATACTATCAATAGTCTATCGATAGACTATCGATAGTAATACTATCAATAGTCTAATACTATCAATAGTCTAATACTATCAATAGTCTAATACTATCAATAGTCTAATACTATCAATAGTCTAATACTATCAATAGTCTAATACTATCAATAGTCTAATACTATCAATAGTCTAATACTATCAATAGTCTAATACTATCAATAGTCTAATACTATCAATAGCCTATCGATAGACTATTGATAGTAATACTATCAATAGACTATCGATAGACTATTGATAGTAATACTATCAATAGACTATCGATAGACTATCGATAGACTATCGATAGACTATCGATAGACTATCGATAGACTATCGATAGACTATCGATAGACTATCGATAGACTATCGATAGACTATCGATAGACTATCGATAGACTATCGATAGACTATCGATAGATTATTTATAGATTATTTATAGACTATATATAGACTATATATAGACTATTGACACTACTATCGATACTACTATCGATAGTTTTTTTACACTATCGATAGTTTTTTTACACTATCGATAGTTTTTTTAAACTATCGATAGTTTCAAAAAACTATCGATAGTCAATTTTCCGATAGTTTTGCATCACTACCGACAGGCCATAGTAGGGCTCACCTGCGTGAGAATGCCAGTTGCCGGCGGGGCCAGGATTGAGCCGATGTTGGTGCCCTTGGCTGGTGGTGCAGCTGCGAGGAACGGCGACATCCACTGCTGCTCCCGGTGGCGCAGCTGCAGCTCCTCGATGTACGTCTCGAACGAGATGGGCTGGCCGGCCATGTCGTCAAACCGCGTCCGCTTGGTCCTCGGGCCTGGGGAAGATCGAAACTCTTTTTTTTTTTTTCAGGGAGGAGAAAACCGAAAGAACCCGCAACCTCCGCTACTGACGCCGGAAGCAAGTGCAACAAGCACCAGCGCGAAAGGCTACAGCTGTATTTCCGGCTGTCAATTTCCAAAGCAACATCCCATTTCAGCCGCCACAGTGTATTTCATTTCATTTATTTACCCTAAGGGCCCTTTCGTGCATTACACAGGGGGGGGAATACAATTCAAAACTGGTTATATATGCACACAAGTAAAAACACACTTATAAGATAACCCTGCGTAGTTAACATGATTATGCGATTAACTGTGCATTGAACTGGGTTCTTAAGTTAAGGACAACGCAGCGAGCTATGGAAAGAAAAATGATAGGTGTAAAGTTAAGAGATCGGAAGCGGGCGGAGTGGGTGAGAGAACAAACGTGCGTTAATGATATCCTAGTTGAAATCAAGAGGAAGAAGTGGGCTTGGGCAGGGCATGTAATGCGAAGGCAAGATAACCGATGGTCCTTAAGGGTAATAGAGTGGATTCCAAGAGAAGGCAAACGTAGCAGGGGGCGCCAGAAAGTTAGGTGGGCGGATGAGATTAAGAAACTTGCGGGAATATGGTGGCCGCGGCTGGCGAAGGACAGGGTTAATTGGAGAGACTAGGGAGAGGCCTTTGCCCTGCAGTGGGCGTAGTCAGGCTGATGACGATGATGATGATGAAGATCACACTGGGAACAAGTGAAGGGCAATGGCCCTACAGGCGGCCCCTTTAAAAACCACAAACCTCTCTCAGACACAAACCGTTCTCAGACACAAACCGGTTCACAGTCGAACAAATGGTGCATTTCCCAAACCACATGCAGTGACAGACAGATACCATTTTGTGCACATGTCCCCGTCCAATAATGCTTACCACTGTCGTTACTATTAGGTCACTACCACTATTAAATAAATGCAACGAAGGTGATGCGTAGTGGGGCAGGAATGGGAGCAAGGAAGTGCCACGCAAGGAACCCTAGCTATCAAAGAGAACTAAGCCTAGTCCACGGAATTTGTCGATTTCTGGCGTTGCGACAGCAAAAGCAACCAGCATTACAGCCACCTGCCACATGAACCATTGTCACTTTGTGCTCACTTTACATCCATCACAACAGATTCAGAAACTGTTGCAAGCATATCAGTGCAGGAGTTGCTCGATGCTGTGCGCTACCAGGCGAAAATCTTTAACTGGTCAAACTGGTTTAAGGAACAATTTCCCAGTTGATTCCAGTTGGATGCAACTGGTATTCAACTGGGAGCCAACTGGAAACAACTGGAATCAACTGGGAAATTGTTCCCTAAACCAGTTTGACCAGTGAAGATTTTCGCCTGGAAAATGCAGTACTGTGTGTGCCAGTGCAAAGTAAAGCTTGGACGTGTGACAGAAACAGAGTGAAACAGATTCCATTTAGCACAAGACAGCAGTGTTGACCTGAACGATGGCAATATTAGTGGCAAAGTGGTGTGAATGACAGCATCCAGAACACCTTGCTCAATTAGCTTCGCAACTGATCAGACCGGAAGCAGTGCAAGGATTCGCACAGTGCAAGCGGTGCTCCCTACCCTGGGCAATGGCGTGCTGGAACCGGCGGAACCACTCTTCCTTCTCCCTGCACGTCCGTGCAAACAGGTAGAGCACCTCGTGCTCAGACGAGGCCTGCGCAGGCGGTACCACCTGCCCGGCATCCTTGGACACCGTGCCATTGGTGTGGGCTACAGCGGACGGCTTCTCCTGGCTCGAGTCTCTGCCAGCTACGGCACCACTGCCAGCTGAAAGAGGTGCAGGGGGGAACAGGTGAAGACTGTCCGCGTCCACATATGCTTTATTTCAAAAATACGGGCTAATAAAGACTGAACACCAACTCACATATCGCATTCTAGCATCTTTTCATTCCACGTCTACAGCACTAAAAGGCTTTTTAATAAATACCGCTTGCCTTACAGCTGGTGTAAATGATGCGCGTACACGTAGCACAGACCCATGGTTCGTGCCTCATTTTCGCACCAACTACAAGCTACAAACACTGCACTGCTCTCTTCCTACCATTCTTAACAAGCATCAGGGCACAGAACCTCTCACAATGAAACAGTTGCAGCGGTATTTTGTAAATATGTAACGCTTCTTTTTTCTTTTTTTCTTCCTGTGTCATATGATTTCCTGTGTTTGTTTTTTGATGTGATGTTAATCAAGTACGACATCGTTCAATCTATTATGTGTTGTCAGAATAGGTTCTTCAATGTTAAAAATCTTTCTCATTATAAATAGTGATTGAAATCATCTGCTTTTCAGTTATATCTTGTATTGTATTATATCTGCTCTTGTTTTTGTGATCTATTTGTTGCGTTTCCACTGTTTTTGTCGTTCTGTAAAAGCCAAGTTGAAGGTTTCAGTGGCCACGTCAAGCTGCCCAGAGCAGCTTTTAGCCCTGAAAGCCTTCCAGTGTAAACTGGAAAATAAACCTTGAATTGAATTGAATGTTGTCAGGCAGTGTGATGAAGCTGCGACAAACACAAGAGAGACAACAGGCATGGGCAACAGATAAGGGAGCCTATTTGTTTTCTCATGACTATACTCACATACTCCTCAGCTGCAACCGTTTCGACTGTGTCCCCAGTGAGGCTTAGAACAAGGCTAAGGGGGGGACACTGGTCTTAGACCTATTTTCCTTATTTTTAGTCCAATCCTAATGAAACTGTACCACGTTGCTCAGTTTCTTCTACTGATTTCAACATTGAAATTACTTTTCTCATAAACTAGTTAGTTCCCAAGATAATTAATTTTAATTAGTCGTTCATTAGTGCCTGGGTGCAAAAAAAAACTGCTCAATAGAAAATCGTTTTTAATCCATGGCTACATAGTATGGTGAGCAAAGAGCGCAATAATAAAAACAATTTTCCATTTTATCTTCATTAGTAATTTTACAGCACTTGGAACATCAATGTTCTAGGTGTGAATGTAATGCATCGATAAACTTTGCAAAATTTTTGAAGTGCGACTGAACAAATCTGCTTCGATTACTGCACACACTGCGCCTTCAGCTTCCCTTAGCAAACAATATGACATCTCTGTCTGTCCTAGATGTTGAGATATCGACATACTAAGACAGCCAGATGTCCGAAATTTTCATGCCATTAAATTGTCTGCTCTTGCATAAATTCAGGTCACACAATGATCTGAATTTAGTATTGTGGTCAAAATGCTGACTTCTTGAAGGAAAAAATTGGTACAGTTGGAAAATAATAGCTGTATATTCCACAGATGTCTTTCCTTGGAAATCGATTTTTTGGTCATTTTCCGGTCTCAAAGACTTAGAGGGCAGCAATACATGCAGCTGTCTCATCACCGCAATGACTACTGCACAAAAAATGCACCTAAGTCTATCATCATCACCAGCCTAACTACCGTATAAACTCATGTAAGGGCCGCACTTTCTTTTTTGAACTCTGGTGTGAAATTTCAAAATGCGGGCCACACACGAATAAAAAAAGAAAGAGAAACCGCATTTCTTTTCTCTATTATCTAGTACAAAACAGGGTGCGCCCCATACATGGGTGCAGCCCTTGCACGAGATTATACAGTACACCCACTGCAGTACAAACCCCTCTCCTGCATTGTTGAACCAACCTCGTCTGTGCCTGCGGAGGCCACCTTATCCCCGCAAACTTCCTAATCTCACCCGTCTTACCGACTCTTCAAGGTCCCGCTGCTACATTTGCCCTCTCGTGGTATCCACTCCAATACCTTAAGGGGGGACACTGGTCTTGAAAAAAAAAATTTTATGAATGAAGTCACAGTTACGAAATCTTCAGGGCATATGTATTTTTGTGTGCTGATTCTAAATATGTCATTTAATTTCATGTAAAACAATTCCTTGAGCACTTGTGCACTTTTTATGCTAGTATTTTGCGGATAGTTTTGAAGAAAATTTGCTGCGGGAAACTCACTGAAATGTATGCCATTGGGTTCTCTTGACACCAAGGAATACAATAAGGGTGAAATTGTCCTCCTGCCTATCATAGAACTTAAGTTAGAGTTTTGAAGTTGTCGCTTCAGAAATGAGAAGGAAAATGTGTATTCCTGTTTCTGAAGTGGCAGCTTCAGTACCCTATAGCTCAAGTTCTATGATAGCCACGATGATGATTTTACCCTTACTGCATTCCTTGGTGTCAAGAGAACCCAATGGCATACATTTTAGAGAGTTTCCTGCAGCAAATTTTCTTCAAAACTCTCCGCAAAATACTTGCATAAAAAGTGCTCAAGGAATTGTTTTAGATGAAATCAAATGACATATCTAGAATCAGCACACAAAAATACATGTGCCCTGAAAATTTCATAACTAGGACTAAATTAATATAATTTTCTTTTCAAGACCAGTGTCCCCCCTTAAAGGACCCTCACCTATCTTGCCTGTGCATTACATGCCCGGCCCATGTAAAATGGCAGATATGCTCATCGCTTACCACCACGGCCCAGCTGGTTATATGTGTGACCTCACAGACAATGCAGGGGATTGCCATAAGTTGGCCCTGCACGTATATCACTGCCCACACACTCCTGTGTTTCTGTACATGTCCTGGAAGCCTGTACAACTGCAGCCTCTGAGGTGCAGGAGAAAATACAAGCAGAGGCTTCACTTCCTGCTCTGCTAATTGCTGCTTCGAAAACTCCCAGCTCCTTGAAATTTATGCCCCCTGCGATGTTTGATTTTTAAAATAGATAAGCACACCGCAACTTGCTCACTTTCAGTGCTATCACATATAGGTTGGTTGGTTGGTTTATGGGGTTTAATGTCCCAAAGCGACTAAGGCTATGAGAGACGCCGTAGTGGAGGGCTCCGGAAATTTCGACCACCTGGGGTTCTTTAACGTGCACTGACATCGCACAGTACACGGGCCTCTAGAATTTCTCCTCCAAAGAAATTCAACCGCCACGGCCGGGATCGAACCCGCGTCTTTCGGGTCAGCAGCTGAGCACCATAGCCACTGAGCCACCGCGGCGGCGCTATCACATATAGGCTCATACAGATATTCCTGCATGCTCGAGGGAAACAGGATAGTAAAGCTTGTTCTTTATATTCTGTCGTGAACTCCTATATAGCCAAGGCACAGCTGGATGGCATGAAAGCCTTAAAACATACAGAATGCCTTCAGAAACAGACACAAACGCAAGCGGTAAGCCGAGTGTGGTCACGTCCCATTGAACTCACGGGGTGCCGAGTCATCTTTGGCAGAAGTGGCGGTGGTAGGGGCAGCGGTGGCAGTCTCATCAGGGTTGGAACTCCGCACAAAGAGGTCTTTCACTACATCGTTCCCTTCTTCATCAGCGTTGACGTGGGGCGTCGCGTCGGTCGGGTTGTTGCTGCCTTGTGCCTGCCGCATGTGGTGGTCTTCGGACGGGATAAGCAGGCAGATGGGGTATTTCTTGTTCCACAACCTACAGATGAAGGCACACGGAGTTCACTGTCTCAGAGCAGCACATGGGCGGTGAGAAATGCCACAGTGGAGGGCTGAGATTTAATTTTCGACCATCCAGGGTTCTTTAAAATGCACTAACATCACACACCACATGGGCGCCTTATCGCATTTCGCTTCCCTTGAAATGCAGCCTTAAATTTAGCCTTCATTCTTCCACCAATGCCACGCAAAATTGTGATGATGCTGTCATCTGCCTGACTCACAGAAATACAATTTGTTTTAGGGTGTTACTCTGAACAGAGAGGGCGCCACACGACTGGTGAAGCAAATGGGAGATGCAGCCAGCCATGACACCTAAAACTTTGCAGGTGGACCCATGAAACCAGTTCAGTTAGAAAAGATCTGATGAGACCTTTTGAGTGGCATGCGCCAGTTTCTCATAATGCTTACAATATGCCTACAATTTACGGAAACATGTTTCCGTGAATGACCTTCAGATGTCCTTGAACCGAGAGATGTCAACATGCACACCTGCATCAGAAACCAGCCCCGAGAATCAAAATGCTCACCTGTGCCAGCCATGACACCTAAAACTTTGCAGGTGGACCCATGAAACCAGTTCAGTTAGAAAACATCTGACGAGATCTTTTGAGTAGCATGCACCAGTTTCTCATTTCAGTATGCCTACAATTTACGGAGACGTTTCTGTGAATGACCTTGGATGTCCTTGAACCGAGAGTCAACATGCACACCTGCATCAGAAACCAGCCCCGAGAACCAAGATGCTCACCTGTCACGCGCCAGCTTTTCGGGGAGGAGCATCACCTTGGCGTCAATCAGGTTGAAGTGTCGCTGGCTGATGAAAACGGGCTCCGGTCGCTTCTCGTTCCACATGGCTCTACGCGGCACCGGATTTTTAGGCCAGCGCAGTCGCAGTGTGCTCCCAGTCAGCACCAGATGCACCGACTGGGTGTTGTTCATGTGGTGCGTCTCAATGCGGTACTCGGTCTCAAAGGGCAGCTGGGACATCCAGCCCTGCAAGGTGGTCACCAAGGAAGCACCGGATGTCAGCCTGTTATGCAATCATGATGAAGTTAGCGCCAAAAACGAGGACCAAAGCAGGAGAGAAGACACAACACGAGCGCTTTTTCGCAACTAAAACTTTAATGGAAGAACACATGATATATATACCCATCTCGTGAAGTAAATCAAAGGAACATACATGATAACGTCAAGATAAACCTTAGAGGGCGATACATCTGAAGAGTGCTCAGGTAACATAAAAGGTGCAAAAATAGGAAACTTCATAGTCACAATCATGAAGAGCAAACCCAAATACCCAAAAAAACCAAAAAGGAGGGAAGGAAATGATATTAATTCCACGTGTGGTCCAGGTATGCCGGCTCCTTTGCTGTTAAAGAAATTGACGGTGCGCTTATGCATGAATTTCCCTGTCGCGAAATATAGAAAGCCTCTGTAAATTCACGCTGGAGGCGTTCTTTATGATGTGAAAGAATTTCAGCCTGCGCATAAAGGGGATTGCATTTTTTCTTGCACACTGGCCCATATTCCAGCACACAATCCGGCTTACACTCTTTACATCCCTGGCAATGGTCAACCAAATGCGAGGACTTCGACCCAGAGAGCGTGCTCGTGTTGTGTCTTCTCTCCTACTTTGGTCCTCGTTTTTGGCACTAACTTCATCATGAATAAGATTCAACTCACCCAACTTTCCACCTTACTACTGTTATGCAAACAAGACCTGCAACTGTCTTCAATGACAAAGCAGGGTACTGTTCCACTACTGACCACAAAAATTCCAGGTAATGCTGGGAGACTTTTACATGTTGTGCAGGGGTGACTGCTCATTAAAGTACAATGTCACGCCTCAAGTACACGGCACTGTACTTTGACCTTATGCTGAGTGTCAGGGTGCTTCGATACTGACCCATAACATGTCGCTTAGCAATCCCCAGAATGGTGATAAAACATCACTGCCTTTTGCTGTGCAGGCATAATAATATGGACAACTGGGCAATCAAACAAACACAACAAATAAATTGGCTACTAAGGCTACCATGAAATTATGGTAACCATGGGAAGTTTTTCTCGTTCCTTAGAGGTTGTACTTGCATTGTGGTGCATGTCAAGTATGAGGGGCTGTGCACATAGGCATGCACAAACAGAGGTTAGGCCAAGTGGGACAGGGAGGCAATATAAAGTCCCGTACTGTTCTCTACTACCCAAAAGACATGAACAGGTAGTGGCAACCAGTATAAAAACTGACGTCAATCAAGCCTTGACACTTTGTTGACACCAACAAGATCAGTATCCACAAAGCACTAGGAGCCCGGGATAATTAGGGTAACACAAGTGTACCCATATTAGATATCACTTAAAAACGAAGCTTTGATGGCTTAAAAGCAGGGGCGTCACTGAAAGATAGGATTTCAGGGGTCAAGTTTGGCATATCCTATAAGTTGCTGGAATTAGTATTTTCGAAGAATGAATTCCGAGATACATACACAATTTCTGAGCCTAAAGACACTGCTACCACCCCACTTCAAACAGAACACCTTACTATCCATCCACTGGTTTGGTTTAAAGTTTATGGTGTTTAACGTACAAAGTGACTCAGGCTATGAGAGATGCTGCAGTGGAGGGCTCCGGATAATTTTGACCACCTGGGCCCTTTAATGTGCACCAACATAGCTCAGTACACGGGCCTCTGGCATTTCGCCTCCATCGAAATGCCACGCCGCGACCGGGACAGAACGTGCGTGTTTCAGGTCAGCAGCCAAGCACTACAACCACTGAGCCACCTCGGCGGGCCATCCATCCACTCACGCAACCTGGTGGCTACCTTGTGAGCAAATTGCCACAAAGGCGAGCCAATATCAAACATTTTTTTGTCGGCTTCCAGAGAAATAGTTTTTTGATAAAAAAGTAAAGCACGCACCTCAAAAGAGTTGGCATCCGCGCGACTCGAGTCGCCTGCTGGTAGCCGTGGCACCCTCAACGGGGGCATTCTTTGGTAGTCTGGCACTTCGAAGGGGAACCTCTCCTGCGTTGGCACCAGCAAGTACCACAGGAAGCTGAAGACGAAGAAGGCCAAGACGCAGCCAAAGATGAAGCCGCTCGAGAAGGATGGCAGGGGCATGACCACAGCCATGAGCCCGATGAGGCCCGATACGAGGAACGAGTTCTTGTTCACCATGGCGTGCGCGATCGCAGTGAAGTTTAGAGTTGGCGCCCCCTGGAACGCGGTGGCCAGGTCGCGAGAGGCGGCAGGCAACTGGCAGGGGGCAGCCTGCTTCAGGGGCCGCTCCGGCTGCTCGACAAACTCCCAGGTCGCGAGGTCGGGGTCCATTCCTTCGTCGGCGACGAGTGGTGCAGTGAGCCTTGCAGAGGGAAGAGAAAAACAGGGCGAGAAATTTGAGGACAGTTTGTTCCTCTCAGCAGGAAGTCCAAATGTGGCCTTACGTTTTTTTCCATGATGCAGTAAACATGGCGATGCAGAAATGCTGATATACGTTTATGCGCGCGTGCACGCACGCACACACACATGCACGCACACACGCACGCACACGCGCACGCACACACGCACGCAGGGGTGTGCAGTCGCCAGTTCTCCGAACATGGCTGCGTAATGCACCGTATTCATGCTCCTATGTTACAGACAGGCTAATTGGCTGCCATGTTTTATAGATTGAATTATCGACATATCGACTATTTCGTGATCCCCATTGAGTTCAATATATTTGCAAGTGACTGAATTTACTAAAGAACTTAGTCGCCGCAGTGTACGCAGAGCACCAGCATCTATTCCCTGGTCATGCAATAGCTCATGTGAATGAAGATGTCATTTCATGCGGAAAATGTGACGTGACCCAGCAATCAACCGAAAACTTCCCCGTGACGGCTGACACTGCAAGAAGATAAAACTGTCTGCACTCTACCTCGCACTGCCGGTCCGCACCGTACTTGAGTCGTCCAGCTTCTCGGTCACTTCCTTGCACTCGTCGAGCTGCTGTGGCGCAGTGCGGACAGAAACCGTCTCGTCGTCGTGGGGCCCCGACCCGACAGCACCGCCACTGCTCCCAGCAGCGTCGCTTGCCGCCGCCGAAGCCGACATGGACTTGGAATCGTCGTCCCGGCGAAGCAGCCGAGTGCCGTGCCGCTTCTCTTCGAGGCGCTTGGTGATGCGCCCCTTGAGACCCGTGAACCAGCTGTCTGTGCCATCGCTGGTGCTGGCACCCGGGACGGGGGCGCCTCCGCCAGCGGCCGCGCCCTGGTTCAGGAAGGAGCTCGTGTCTGCGCTGCCCGAGATGGATGCCTTCTTGCTGAACTTGGAGAGGTAGTCCTTGACCGAGTCCTTGACCGGCGATGACTCCTGGACGTGAAGAAAAAAAAGGCAACGGGGGACGGCCAGACGTAAGCCTCATGACGCACCCACAGCAGTGAAGTACAAGAGCACAAGTACAAGAAGTACAAGAGTACAAGAAGTGCAGAAGAGACACTGCGCAATAGGAAAAGCCAGGACTGACTGGCTATATGCCAGGGTGCTTGAGTCTGCATCTTTTTGGCCTTGGTTGTTGGGCATGTGTGGAGGGTCCAGGTTTTTTTCACTTCCTTAAGAAGTCAGCCTCTCTCTTCGCCAGTGTGACTGACGGGTCACTTATGCATGTGCCTTCATTTCCTGACACCATGCAAAATGCTCAAACATCTTATCCTGGAACTAAAGGATGACTACGGCGTTACTGAACAGTGGTTTGTATCCCTTGCACCTAGAGAAATGTGTAGCAAAGTTTCGTGGTGCAGTTAACAAGCTGCACTAGCTAGCAATGCTCCTGGAGCCTCTCATTCAGGCATCGTCCTGTCCGACCAAAGTATGCCACGTCACATGATAGTGGTATTTTATATGCCACACCGAAAGAGTAAGGCACGAATTTGTTTGTGTGCTTTATCCCACATGCGCTCTCACTGCTCCTGGGTTTCAGGTTCTTTAAATAGGCTCTTCATTTTCTTTGGTGCAGGAAACACTACTGTGAGGCCATACCGTTCGGCCACTTTCTTTAGCCTATGTGAGGTGCTGTGCATGTAAGCCAAGACCACAAGCCACTTATCTTCGTCTCATTCTTTTCTGTTCTTTGTTCTGTTTTTCTGCCCTTCTACGAATGTCTTGCAATGTCGTGCTTGAAAAGCTTCGAGTAAGAATGAATTAAAAGGCAAAATAACTTTTTCTTTCTACGTTTCTACAGTGGGAAATTGTCGCAACCAGCTTTCAGTGTTGGGATTCCTGTGAAAAAACGTATTCGGGGACGCATAAATCGGTGGTTAGGCTTAACTATGCCTAACACACTTTTGGTACCAAAAGCATATGTCATCTAAGTCTCCTTTTTTGTGCCACGCTCAGTCCTACCATTAGAAACTAGCTCAAAGCCTGTACCGTATCGAGCTATTCCACAGACCAATCTGCACCAGTTCGGCATCCGCACCAACTTACAGCTTTGGAAGACTCAATCTCTGCAGCAGGTGCACTGTCCGTGACGTGCGTTCGAAGCGGGTCGGTCATCATTCCGCTCGTGCTTCCAGCGTGAGGCTCCGGGGTAGGTCCCCTTTCGATCGTGGCGAGTGGGTGATCGAGGACGTCCAGGTCTGGTGCACTCGTCGCTCGCCTTTCCACGGATGGACCCAGGGAGCACCTCCTCTCCACGGAAGGTTCCCGAGAACCCGAGCTGGCAGCGGGACGCACCAGGGTCTGAGCCGACGTCCCTGGTGCACTGCTGCTGCATTTTTTTTTTTATTTTAAACAGCGAAGACTTATTGGTCCCTACTATCTGTCCAGACACACGCAAATTAAGCATGCATATGAAAGAACGAATGAATTAATGAAATATATTTGCTTCACATCTAGTGCACTATAAGTAACAAATTCAGTGCAAACAAGAGAACAGAAAACCAACCCAAAAACCCAAACACATAAGTCCCTGGAAAAGAGATACAAGCAAGACTGACTAACACTTTTAAAGGACCGTTTTTGCGCCTCTGAAGTGAAATTAACCTGTGCTAGTATTGATGGTTGGTTGGTTTATGGGGTTTAATGTCCCAAAGCGACTAAGGCTATGAGGGACGCCGTAGTGAAGGGCTCCGGAAATTTCGACCACCTGGGGTTCTTTAACGTGCACTGACATCGCACAGTACACGGGCCTCTAGAATTTCTCCTACAAAGAAATTCCAGCCGCTGCGGCCGGGATCAAACCCGCGTCTTTTGGGTCAGCAGCCGAGCACCATAACCACTGAGCCACCGGGGCGGCATGTGTGCTAGTATTGAGGTTACGATCTGGCTAAGATCTGGCAATTTTGCTGTTTGCGTTTAAATTGTCTTGTTTGCATTTCGTAAGCCGATCAGTACCCGACATTGGGAGTGCAAGAAAAAAAGCTGTCTCGAAGACAGCTCGACAGAACCCTATGTTTCCACCCTATGTAGAAAAAGAAAAAAATTTCCACTGTGCACATACACAATGAAAATAAAGCAAAACAGTCATCAGAAGACAAATCTATGGACATTGCCCAAGAGAGAGAGAGAGTCTTATTAAATGTTCAAAATCTGAGCCTTTTAATTACACTGGCAGGTTCGAGCAGAGTAGCAGGGTGGTACGATATAGTGATGTGGGCCACCAAAGGAGACCATCAGAGCTGGGTAACGTGCAACAGGTGATGAGAGTTCTGCCTTCGGGGAAAGGAGGCATTCTAAAAGCCACTAAAGACCGGTGTGAAATGGCTCATGGCTGAGAAAGGCATCATCATCATCAACCTGACTACGCCTCTCCAACTAACCCTGTCCTTTGCCAGTTGCGGCCACCGCATCCCCGCAAACTTCTTAATCTCACCCACCCACCTAACTTTCTGCCGCCCCCTGCTACGATTGCCCTCCCTCGCCTTCGCATTACATGCCCTGCCCACACCCACTTCTTCCTCCCGACTTTGACTAGGATGTCATTAACCCACGTTTGTTCCCTCACCCACTCCGCCCGCTTTCGATCTCCTAACGCTACACCTATCATTTTTCTTTCCATAGCTTGCTGCGCTGTCCTTAACTTAAGCTGCACCCTCTTTGTTAGCCGCCACGTTTCTGCCCCATAGGTGAGTACCAGTAAGATGCATCTGCTGTGTGCTTTTTTCTTGAAAAGCAGATGAATGCAACGATAAATGCCCCAGCAGCAAGCTAATTGGCCCAATATTGGAGATGTATTGGCAGACGCCGGTCTTGCAAGCGACCTGTGATACCATCCATTTCCAATATTGGGCCGATTACCTGTGCCGCTTGGGTGCGAACAAACAATCGCGTACCTGGCCGCCTGTGGTGGCTGCGGCTGCTGCGCACCCCCATCATCCTTAGAGCCGACTGGCTGCAGCTCCTGGATGTCCTCGTCGCAGGGGTTGTAGCGGAAGGACATGACGGGTATGGCCGGAGTTGCGGCCTGCTTGCCTGTCAGCTTGGACAGGCTCAGGCGGTGCGCCATGGTGGATGCGCTACGCCGGGTGCCCACACACGACACTGCGCACCAGGGCAGGGCAGCCAATATTTATCAGTGCAAAAGCACTCAAACGTTCACCAACGCCGACCAAGAATCTTGTCACCATACGTGTACAACCTTGTGCCGTTGTCCACCGGACCGAGTTACTACAAAACCAGAGTTGCTCGAGTAAGCTCGGGTAAGCTCGGAGGAGCATTGTGCCAGCTGCGTGAGGTTGCTCGGGAAGTGCACCACGGGTCGCAGCATCCCTACTGGTGGCTGTGATAGAAACAGCCACCTGCCAGTGCAGTGGCGCATCTCTTAACAGCTGCACCACTGCGCTGGTGGTGGTACCAGGATGTACCACCATCTACGCATGTTAAGTAAAGAATGACCAATTCAGCATACATGGCCACTGACCCACTAAAGATATTGCATCGTACCCTTAACTGCCAGGTGCTGCCCAGTTGTGAAGCTAGCCGGAAGCCAGCTGTCAAACTCCTTGTTGTGTCCAGGGCAATACTATGCCAACTCTGGGAGCAGAGTTTCCCCACTTGCATATGCTTGACCTTTGGTTCCAAACAACACCTGCATGCCGTACAATAGCAATGCTGTTTTTTTTTTTAATGCGATGTTGATTGCCTCAGGGCATAAAACAGCATGTAATGATAAATGAGGATGCCTAAATAAATGAGTAAAGGTTCGCTGATCTAATGAAATCGAGCAGTGAACGATGATGAGGTCCTTGTGTCCAAGCGGTGTATGAAGCACTATTATCGGGCGAAAGACCCGCTGCCGCCAGGCGCCGAATTCTTGTCGGCTTCAACGCCGAGCAAACCCACAGGAGGTGGTGAATGTCGGCCTCAAGATTTCTGTTTAGCAATGCTGTTCATTGACACGTTAGCAAAGCACAGACGACAACCCCCCATTTGGATGTACCTTGCAGTGTACACATTTGAAGGTATTCTTTGGTAGCTAGATGGCTTGCACTGCAACACTAAAAGCGAAATGCCATCATCGAACAGTTGCTTAGATGAAGAGGCAAGTACGTTCACAGACATACAATCACAAAATAAATTAAAAAGGTACAACGTCAAACATGCAACCAGTCAGGCCTCTGAAGGATCAGGGACATATTGCACTGATCCTCAAAGACCAAGATGTGGCGTTTCATGTTCCCTCCTAGAAAAGCAGCACAACAGCATCTAAGTGGAAGTTGAGCTGGCATCAAGTGCTAGACTGAACTGAGTTTGCATATTTTGACGCTAAACATCAAGCTCAGCCAATATGCCTCTTATTACTTTGTCTTTGGATTCAGAAGGCATTGCTTGCAAGCTTTCTTAAAGGTGCACTGAAGAGGATTCTGAACTTGTCTTTTTGCCGCGGGAACTCGATCTACACGTTCCTAGCATTCTTAGAAACTGCAACTTATTGCCCTGTATGGCCGATTTCTCTAATTAAATCGAATTAACGTCCGGCTCCCGCCTTTTTTTTTAAAATTCTGCCTCGTACGATGGGCGGAGTTGACCAACGCCTGAAGTTCCTTTCAGCCAGCTCCGTGGAGGCTTTGCTTTCGCTTTATTTTGTTTTTGAGGTTTCCATGAATAAATAGTTTCATTTGCAGATAATATAGCCGCAAAATAAGCCCGCAGAAATAAAAATACGCGCGGACTATTTGCTTCCACGGATTACTACGTATTACACCGCCGATGGCAGAGCGGCAAGCCGCCACGGGACTGGGTGAAAGGCACTCCACACGTTGGTCGACTCCGCCCACCGTACGAGGCAGAATTAAAAAAAAAGGGCGGGAGCCGGACGTTAATTCGATTTAATTAGGGAAATTGGCCACACAGGGCAATAAGTCGCAGTTTCTAAGAATGCTAGGAACGTGTAGATCGAGTTCCCGCGGCAAAAAGACAAGTTCAGATTCCTCTTCAGTGCACCTTTAATTTAAAAGGACACTAAAGAGCTGATGGAAACCAGTAGATCAGGTGCTGTATCAAAGGCAGGCAATTGCGCTCATAAAAAGAAGCTGCGCTCATTGTTGTTGGTTGCTTGCGAGCTGTATGTTTGATACCTAAAGGTGAACTGTACCCCAAAAGTGAACGGCACCCTGCACTGAAAGGAATGTCAGGAATGAGCGACTGAATCACAATGCTAGTCACACTTTTGCAGCACACATGGAATTTGTGATCAGAGACAGCTGTGAACATGAACACCACTGTACACTGCAGGAGCAGTGTCATGCATTTGTTCAGGAAATAGATTCCTGAATTTATCAAGGGACAGACAAATCAATGAAGGATGTGGTCATCAACGTGATGACAATGAAAATGCTACCACACTGCAACACTGGAACTGCTTTATCAGAGATGCCACAAGGATGTTTTGCTAAGCACCACCAATGTGTTCAGGTATAAGCGAGATGACAGCTTGATTGAGCTTGGTCAGTTTCCCATCTATTCTTCTGCGTGGGGGAATATAGCGCAGAAGTGAAGACGTGATAAAAGATGAAATGGTCTAATTCACTGCTTAATTAACTGCTACCAATTATTAGTGCACTGGGAGGATACATCACCAACCACTGCCAAAAGAGTGGACATGGACTCATTGCATGAGCAAGTTTTTTAGACATGGTTAAAAGCAAACTAGAAAAAGATGGGCGTCTATTATATCAGAATATGGGAAGACAAGCGTGCAAGTGTACATCTTTGCTGAAACACTTTCCTGGTCAGACACATGTACTCTAAAATGTTTTCACTCATTTATTAATGAGCCTGGTTTTTGCACGTGCTAGCAGATGATGATGATGCATTTAAAGCACGTGAGCCTGGAATAAAATTCGGTTGGTATAACAGCACCTGTCCTGTCCTATTTAACACTGTCCTATTTAACTACTTTCTTTCGTCATGAACCTATTAGACTTCACAGGACCTTTGTTGCTTTGCAAAAGCTACTTCAATCAAAAACAGCCTGACACACAAACGTTTCGGGAAAACCTGATCAGGAATACAGTTAAACCTGGATATAACGCAGTTGAAAAAAGTCCGGGATTTTTCGTTACATGCAGTTTTTGTGAGAAGACCTGAAAGGGCAGTGCGGAACGGAAACCAAAATAAGAAATAAATGTAGGTGAAATCATCTTGAAAATGTTTTACAGGAAACTCCATTATTTGATGTCTGATAGCGCGACTGCCGCAGTAGCCGCTGCCACCTCCGCTGCAGCGTGCGAGCAACTGAGGGGCGGCGAAAGCGAAAGCAAAGAAGATGTGCTGACAGACGCATTATCTCAACTGCGGTCACTGGTTGAGATCGTTGACACTCCTCTCATGTCACTTCGTGCTTTACTTTTCAGCCAAATTTCTTAACTCAGCACAAGTTAACCGACAGTCGACCTAGCGAGTTTGTTACATCAAGGTCAACCGCCGCTAGGCGTTCGTTACATGGAGGTCTCAAATACACGTGCTTCAATGGGGGCGGCGTTGGGGAATTCAAAAACTTCGTTATATCGAGGAATTCGCTATATGGAGGTTCGTTACATCCAGGTTTAACTGTATACGAATAAGTGGCCCAATAGAAACCATGAAATTTCAAGTCCCCTGGAAACAGTCAGCAAGTACATCAAGCTACTCCTAATGATGCTGGCTGTCTGATGCTATAAGAGAACTGCAGTTCCCTTGCTGAAGTTGCATGTATTCCAACTGGTCAGACTGTCACGAGACACATGCGACAACAAATCTGAGGATCAAAAATGCTGACGACAAAACCTCCATTCAGAAGGAATGCACACACCGTGATAACAAGGTATGTCAAGTGATGAGAAGCACAGCTTTTTTTTTGTTCCTCTACTTCAAGTGCCTTGCGCATTCTTTATACGTGATTATCACTTACGGGGCTACCTGATAAATAGACTGCATCGACAAGGTACAGCTTTTGTGTGATAAACTGTATTAAAAAGCAACAAGCGTGAGCTTTCCCATCCAAGAGCACACAGCACTTGCCGAAGACGCAAGGAGAGGGTGTACTCAACACAATGCATGATAAAGCTTATCCCATCCGCTCAGCTTATCCCGTCCACTCAGAAAGAACAGAGCTTTGAAGGAATGCGCTGCCCGAGTCCTGAAGGTCTGTTTGAAAGTTCAGCAGATGGTTTCAAGAGCCCGCATTAGCAGCAACAACAACAAAAAGTGCATCTAATTAAAAAACAAGGGCACGAAAAAAGAAAGCACTGCTGCAGCTATAAAAGTCAGCGCAAGATCTAAAATGTGAAATATGAAATTAAGCACCCAACTACAGCCTTTTAGCAAAAAAAATCACGGCTTATAGAAGTAATGCAACCAATGAATACCCATATGTTGCTTAAAGGGAAACTGCATAGGTTTTAGAAATCAACGAGCTTAAGAGGGTCGAATGTGTGAAACTTGCAGGTAAAGCATGCGAAGTCTTTTTGGGCTAGCACTTTAAGTAGTAAAATAATCACCGATTAAAATCCGGACGACCTTCAAGCTTCACCGGAGCGCACAACGCCAATTGGGGGGCGCACGATGGTCAACGAAGGTATACCGGTACATTTCCAACGCAAAAACGCCTGCTTTGAAGGAAAAAACCACGGCCACCAAAGGCAAACCCTGCCGAGAGTTGTTTGACAGCGTCTAATGAGTCAGGGTAGGGTGTGGCTGACGACAGCGATAATTTGAAATCCTACCTTCCGTGACGTCACGCTGAATTTCCCTGCGCTCCTCTGGTGCATTGAGGAGAAGCGCAAAATTCAATCGTCGATTACGTCACTATTTGAAATGCGAGTGCAAAAACACTTAGCATGCCTTACCTACAGCCTATATAGATTTGAATCCTTGAATATCGCGAAATTCTCAAAAAGTGCTGCAGCTGCCCTTTAAATGAAGCCGTATTTGAAGAACAAATGAGAATGTGGCTACGTTAATGGCTGCACAGTGTATGGCACCACAAAGAGGCATAACTTTTCTCTACGTACTGTGCTTAGCGTATCCTACAAAGAGGATTGTACAGAAACTGCACCAAACATACTTAGAACATGACAAACACAATGAACAATGAACTACAAACCATCCCTTGTTTTTGCCCTTTTGGGGAACAAGCATGGAGAAGAAAAGAATTTACTCTAGACCAAACAGTGCTGACAAGAAACCATAAATACGCAGAGCAAGTTTTCCCAGCAGAACTTTATGTACCGTGTCAAGTTTCTTGCGTTTTCTCTGGCAGACTCAATGAAGACCATTATTACTCCACAACGAAAAAAATGAATGACTAATTGATATGCGAATAATGAGAGCTTAGTCCAAATGATTCACATTAAGAGTGGGCTAAAAATTTGTTCTAATTATGCAGATTTCAAATTTATTTATTTACTTATGGGGGTTTTAACGTCCCAAAGCGATTCAGGTTATGAGGGATGCCGTAGTGAAGGGCTCCGGAAACTTCGACCACCTGGGGTTCTTTAACGTGCACTGACAACACACAGTACACGAGCCTCTAGAATTTCGCCTCCACCGAAATTCGACTGCTGTGGCCGGGATCAGAGTTCAAATTAATGGGCGCCCTGTTTGTGAGCAAAGTATCAGTCCGAAATAAGCTGGCTGTTTAAATTCTTGAAATCAATATTAACTAATGAGTCCACCTTAAACGATTCAGTTTCCGTCGCACGGAATGGCACTTTTTGAGCAGTGTAGCAAACAGACCTCACAGCTCCATTCCACACGTGCTCAACAAAGGACGGCACATGCCGCAGCGAGCGTTGACAACAGGCCAGATATCTCCCGAACGAAGTTCAGCCAAACAATACTGCAAGCTGCGTTTCCTTGATCTCTACGCTTTGAGGGAAGTCCACTGCGAGCGGTGCTGCTGTCGTCACTGACTAACGTCTTTTTCAACGTCGCCGATAGACTGAGCTCTGCGGTCAATGATAACATTTGTTTTCATTTCAGTCGGCCTGCTATCGTGTGCAGCTTGGGCAAAAGAACTCTGTCCACGAACGGCTTATAGTAAACATTCAGAGAATTCACAGCCCTTCCAGATAGTTGGCAATTTGAAAATGACATTGCACAAACCATCACTGATTACACCACTTTGCTTTCAGTCAAAGACAAGATGTTTCCTCTAAAGAGCCCAATGAAAAGATTGCGAAAATGTGCTAACAAAAATTAGTGGCTCTGAAGATAACCTGGTTGACAAGCACATCTTGGTAGTCTCGCATTTCTCACCAATTTTTCTTCAAAGCAAGTGTGGTCATCATTCCGAGAGGAAAGGAAAACAACATTTTAACATCACCTGTGGCACCACTCTACATGTACAGATCAGTACCCTAACTGTGTATCCAGGTTTCGAAACTAAAACCGTAACGCCAACCAGACCCATTCCCAATCAATAGGGAGTTAGGAACCGAATTTGTCTCACTTTTCCCAAACTGACGGAGTTTTCAAGCTGCTGCAGGGAGAAAGGGCTTGAAATAAGGGATTTTTGGTTATAGTGTGGAACATTGCTGCACATTTAGAACCGCATCAAAGGTTCAGAGATTATTTTCCATATGCTGATAATCAAATTTCGCAAGTTTTAGTTAGTTATATTGATTTTAATGGCGCAAAAGCAACAGGCTATGATGCGCCAAACACAAGGTTAGAGTTTTTGCTAAAGGTGAAGCTTTCTATACTTAGAGTTTGTTTAAAATGCTGGCTTCCTTGAGAAACCTAAAAATACATGAGATGTCAACCAGTGCTCGATCACCTAAAAGTAACATGGGGTGTAATGGGATGCTTTCCCTGTAAAATGTTGTAAAATATTTCTTTCTTATTTCTTCTAGTTTTATACATGAAATTAAAATGTGGTTCACTAAGTTCAGCACCACACATTTCACAGAGAGGTTTGTTTTGTTTGGTTAGCAGAAAGTTGTGCGTGAGGTGGGTGTGTCCAATGCGGAGCCGACATAAAATAACTTCGGTAAAACGTTCTTGATGCCTACATGATTGCCATTCCCCTAAAATGGGCTTAAAAGAATGTAATTTGTTGTTTGCGTGCTCTTCCCATGCTGCCTGCCACTTATTTCTGAGTTTACTGTAGATAAACTTTAAGCAATCCCTGTGCGGTATGTTCACTTCGCAATTTCGCAAGTTTTTGACATACGAAAAGATGCTAAGCAATCGTACTCTTCACGGACAAAGTACACCATGGTAGCTCTTGAACTGCTTCTGTTCAACTTTGACTTGTGTACACATTAGATAAACCTGAAAGTATATGAAAGTCAAACGTGACATAAGTGAAGAAGCGCGAATGCCAGAATGGACCAACTAGCACCGCAAAAAGTTCTGCTTCAATATATATGTTTCTGTAAATACTTCCTCCCTGAACAATAACGATAAAGAAAGCAGCCATTCTCAACACTGTGTGAAAGGGACTCGTCTTGCTTAAACTATCAGCCTAAAAAATTCGATGTCCTTTCTCTTGCCTCTCGACCAAGTAAGCAAATACACGAATCCAAAAAAACTCTGCCAAATCAGTCAAAAGTTGTTGTCACCCAAACATGACACTTATAGCTGTTGATTGAGGGCACTGGTTGCATTGTATGCATAGCAATGACTACAGCAACTTATACGGTCATGGATAAAAGTTTACGGCACGGGTGTTTGTGGGAAAAAAAAAAAATTATATATATTCGTGCGATCAAGCACAGCAGGTCAATGAAAAGTATAGGAAAATAAATAGGCAATCGTTTTCCATCCCCTGAAACAAATACAAGCTGGCTGGGTAGCAATGCAATGCAGAAACAAATTTTTGTCTGAATGTACTGGTGTACTCCTGCCTAGAACAAATTACTCTCAGCGCTGAAATGTACACATCTCATCTGAATGAAATCCTATTCAGCGTTTGTACCAACCACTACTTGCTACTCATGAACTGCATAGTGTCCAAACTATGCGTCCCGTTCCATTTCATCCGTGGGGATTTTGGCGATGTGCAGTTATTCTAACACAACTGCATATGCTTTGTAAGGTCAGTAAGGGCACAATGCATATGATGGGCCCGCCGCGGTGGTTCGGTGGTTACGGCGCTCGGCTGCTGACCTATAAAAGACCGAGTTCGATCCCGGCCGCAGCGGTCGAATTTCGATGGAGGCGAAATTCTAGAGGCCTGTGTACTGCACAATGTCAGTGCATGATAAAGTACCCCAGGGGGCGAAAATTTCCGGAGCCCTTCACTATGGCATCCCTCATAGCCTGAGTTGCTTTGGGACGTTAAATCCCAATAAATCAAACCAAACCAAACATATGATGGTGTTTGGTATCAAATTAAACTCTGTTCGCTGCTGGAATGTGTAATAGTACATTGTCAGCAGAGAATCAACTCTTGCCTGTTAAGAAGTGCAAGTGACCTTATTCATCAATTTGCAAGGACTGAATTCTATGGTCAATGGTTACAAGTGTCTGAACCAAACTTCCGTGGTCTAGTAAACTGACCAAGTCTGTGTAGAACATGATGTGCTTTGGCGAGATATGCACTGCTGACATTGGCCTTACAGAATACGAACATGCGCCTCTTATCTAAAAAAAACACTTTCGCAACGGGTGCACGTTGCCAACAGTCCGAAGACACCACTTTTGTTCCAGTTATGCAAACAAACTACTCCAAACATTCCGCACAGATAAGGACAGATTGCTGGATCACAGCTAGAAAACAAACTTGCGCCACAGACTGCAAGCAAAACGTTCGGATATGCCAGAAAGCCTGTGAAACTCCTGAGCCAACCCAGGCCACTACTGGGTGAAAATGCTAACTGGTCAAACTGGTTTAAGGAACAATTCCCAGTTCATTCCAGTTGGTTTTCAATTGGCTCCCAGTTGGCTCCCAGATGACTTTTGGGAACTAACTGGAATCTACTGGGAATTGTTCCTCAATCCAGTCTGAGCAGTTAGCATTGTCACCTGTTTACCGTGGTGAATAGGGAATTATGAAGGGAACATGCAGTACTGACTAAAGGACAGAAGATCATTACTAATGCGGGTCCCTTCGTCACACAAGGCCTTTCAAATGTTTAGGGGAAAACCCCCAAGCTTTCCTTTGTAGCCGTATGGCTGCGCATGGGTGGATACCACTGAGTGATTACTCCCTTGGTAGGGACTTTCAAATGGATACTGAGCTGAGGGCCTTTGAAATCCTCAATAGAGCTGAAGAGGTGCTAAACGACAAACTCAATTGCTTGTCGAGAGAGATTCCATCGTCTCCCATCAAGATGGCTAACAACATGTGGCTTATAATGTCATCATCCCAAGCCAATACAACCAACATGCGTACTTCTCTACAGCTCGGATGCCCTAGGTGGCTAAGGTTTTAAGCACGCAGTTTGAACTCATTTCCTGTCCAGTCATACGTTATTTGATTTGTACAGCTCTTCTCGACAACAACACACAACTCACCTTAGGTGATATTACGGATGGCAGCAACGGAATCGTCAAAAATATCCACTCGCCTGTAAGCACCAAACCGCAAATTTCTGTTCATCCAGCTGCTGACACAGCCAGCCTACCTAGTGCACACACTGTAAGTGCATGTAACGCGTGATTACGCTATAGTTTGCACAAGATGCCTCATTACCACGTAACGCGACATGACAAGCGATAGCAGCACTATACGTAACATCACCTGATGCAGTAATCAACAGCGCGGGAAAGCTAAGCAACGCAGTCTGGTATGGCCATTGTTTCGACAATGCCAGACTGCATCCCAGTCGCGTGCGTGACGCCTGTTACTAAGCGTGCTAGCGGTTACTTTCGGCGACACGGTGTTCTCGTCACTCCCTCTACTGCGCGCAGAGAAAACCGGCCTGACTCGGCGCAGCTAGAGCACGCCATTCATTCATTTTTTTTTTCTTCCTCGAAGCAGCAGCCGTCGCAGCAAGAACCGGCGCGCTAATGCTACGCGCGACTTTTCCTCTGTACAAGCCGCGTATGATTCATATCGGGAGGAAGCGACCTGCCAATCGTGCGTAGTACGCAGTCAGCCAAAAAGCTGGTTCCTCCACGCGCTCGACCAAGCGCGTAATAATGGCAGGGAAAATGCAAGAGCCTGCAATACGGCGACAACACATGCGCAAGACGGCGCAAGCAAAACAAAATTCGTCTTCCTACGTGCGCAGTGAGTTCGAGGACAACCGAAACGACAAATGATTAAGAGCCCGGCTCCCCTAAGAAAAAGAAAAGGACCTCACAGACTAGCTTTGTTGATGCTGCGCAGCTTACGGACTTGACATATCGAAAACGTTAACTAATACTCACGACGTTATACGGAGGCAAATGTAGTAGCTATAGGTCGACAAAACGTGCGCCGCTGTCGGGACAGAGCTCGGCTGAAAGGTTAGCCGGCTGGAACACAAATCGTGTCCCCCGGCGGAACACAGTAGAAGCAACGCGTCAACTCACCAGTCTCTCAAAACAGAGCGGTGTTGTGACAGGCAGCGTCAGCAGGCCGTCATGCCACTAGCGTCGTCGCCGGCGGTGGCAGCAGCGATAGTACGATCGGTGCGAACACACACAACACGGTGGTGCTCAACAGGTGCGACGACGGTTCGCCAGGCGTCCCTGGCATGTCCTGCTCCGGCGCCGGGCAGCTCGATGCAATCGGTGGACCGGCGCTCCGATCAGCGACGATGCGTTCCCGACGCTACGAGACGCGAGCGAAAGCCTCTATTCGAACAACAGACACACCGCAGCACGCAGCGGCTACAACCGGCCAGTCATGTAGGAGCCGTAGTGGTGCGACGGCGCCTGCAGGTCATGATCACCGCATCTCCCAGCTGATGACTGTGTGCTTTCGCCTGAGGCGATTCGAACGAGCACCAGCACGGAGGCGCGATGACGTCCGTTTTCTTTTATCTTGCTGATCGCCTCCAGAGATTATCAGTCGCTGCACTTTACTGGCGATGAACGGCGGCACCCCTTGCTTGCCCGAGATAACGCGCAGGCCTCAGCAGCTGCGAGGAACAAATGCGCGTTCGAGATTTCTTTTTCGTTGCTAAAGGCGAAAGCGGAACCAAAAGCTTGACTCAGTGCGGAACAATCCATTCTCTGTGGCGCTAGCTACCAGGCTACTTCATAAAAAAGAAAATAAATATAACCAACAAATACTAGCACTGTTATTTCGTAAACTTTATGATAAGCGTGTGCGTTACCATGAGCGCATTAGACAGTTAGCGCGAGATTACCAAATTACCTAATTTTAGCGTCACTTCTGCTACGTCATTGCTACACTCATGGCACTTGGTGCAACACTAGAGTTACGCTCTTAGCTACGCGAACACCTCGACTACACCGGCGTTTCTAGAACTTTACAAACGCGCTCCAGCGTGAACTCATGCACTTTAACGTAGAAACGGAACGCACCGCCAGTCCACAAGTCAACTTTCGTTGGAGTGTGCTGTTGTTGCTGCTGTGTTGTGCTGTGATCGTGCCCGTCGCTCACTTCGCACGCCGTGACAGAAACCAGACCGGGAAACGAGGCGTAGCAGCGACGCGGAAAGAGCATTTCTGGCCGTCGCTGTCGTTTCGCGCAGTGCAACGGACACAACCGCATACTATGGGAGCATGGTCTCGCGCTGCTCGCCGACATCATGCGGCTGCGAATCATGCGCTCCGTCGCTGCTCCGCGCACGTTACAGCTGTTAGCGCTGTTGATCGTCGCGCTGCTGCCGCTGTCCGTGGTCTACGCCGATCGCCAGTCGAGAGCATGGTCGTCCCCCCCATCAGCCAACGGCGCTGAAGGATCGGAAAAGGTAAGAACATGATTAAGCAACCCGTTTCGGATTGTTTGTTTGTTTCGCGAATGTCGATGTTTGCGGCGCGCGTTGCGATGATTATTTGCAAGGCCCCACTGTGTATCGATCTTCGAAGTCGCCTTGGAAAGTGCCGACGCGTGTCTGGCTTACGCAATACCCCAAACACAATCGTTGTAACGCCGGAGCGGCGATAAGCGATTTGTGACAGCGGCGTTGGGTTTCGTGCTTTTCAGCCGAACCGTTGCAACTGCACGATGCAGTGTTGAAAAAAAGTCGTCGCTCGGAACCAACGGTGCTCGGAACAGAAAGCGGCGCTTACAGTTCGAACTCTTTGGGTCGTTGCAAGGCGGCACGTTCGAGTTCTGTTTCCCACATTTGTACGCGGCTTTAATTGTAACGCGCCCGACATATTCGCGGGCCATTTGGCGCACTGCATGTGATATATTCGACACACAAGTGCGCAGCTTCTTTTACCGGCGCGAGCGAAAATGAGCTATTTTGCTGCTCATTTTGAGCTTAACAGTTCCTTATGCGGCCTCAAAAGCGCAGCTGTTCTAACTTCGCCTTGAGACCGTAGAACTGCGTATGCATGGCAGAGCATTGTGATGCGCTCGCGATCGTGCTCCGTACGACGCCGTATGCATAGCGGCGCATTCGATCGTATTCGATTTGGCGCTACACAAAAGTCGCTGTGCGTCGAATACGCGCTTTCACGTTCTTATTTGTCTTCTTGATGCATGAGCAACAAACGTAATTACCGATGTCTGTTGCAACCTTAGTGTCAGCGTAAAATTTATTCCGTGCACAGGTGATTGCTAGACTAGATGTCCTGTGGTAGGAACTTAGGTGATGCTTTTTTCTTCAGATCTGCTTCGATCATTCGTCAAGCCCCTAAACTTTGGCGAAGTTAAAATGCAGTGTGGATGGTGCTCTGAAAAGTGATCATACGTTCACCGTCAGGACAGACTTGCAGCAGACAGATATTTTTTCCCTCACCAATTTGTTTGCAAATTTTTGTCATTTCAATAATTCATGATAGGCTGGATGATTTGTCTTCTTGTAGTGGGTACTGAGTTATCAGGACGGCGAGCCTTTTGCTGCAGAAATACAATGATGTCGTCAAATCACCGCTATGAACTCGTGCAGAAAGATATTTCAGAACTGTGCGGTAACATGAATATGTATTGTTGCTTATTCTTTGCAACTTAATCATGCTACTGTGACACTCCACGGGAGATCGCCATCCACACAGTTGCATTTGTAATAGAACATGTCAGTTTAGTGCTTGATCCTTATATAATGTATTGTCACATGCAAATCTGTCACCCGAATTATCTCCAAACTTTCATATTTCTATGGGAAATAACCTCTGAATGTATTTTACGTTACGAGCTGCTTGTACAGCAGACTGAGTGGCATGTTTCGTTAACTTGGGCACTTTTTGATGCTGATCGTTGCATAAACAGCCAGGTAAAGAGAACTAGGGTCGACAGAATAGAGTAAGACAGTGCATTTTACTTGCTGGAAATGTGGCCAGCACGTAAGTGCCCTTGATTGTACATTTCATAGTTTTCATTCATGATAACAGCTAAAGCACATGTCGTTTACGAAATTTCGCATGTCCGCTAATGATTTGACCTACTAGCCACTCATTGTACTTCTGAAAAGTGGCTACAAGATCGGCCTTTTGTACAATATTGTTGGTTTTAGGTCAAAATTAATTGAAAGAAATACTCACACAGTGAAGTCAGTTTAAATATCCTGATGGCTTCTTTACAACTGGGCTGACTAGATTGAAAGGAAACAAAGAAACAAAAAAGTGACAACACCAATAGAACTCGCACCTGTGAGACGAGTGCGAACCATCAGAGGCATTCATTACAAGTGCTTGGCAGCCGCTTGTTACGTGATGTGCAGTTCGTCTGATGAAGCGGCACGACATGTAAACTAGGGAACAAAACAGTGAAATGAGAACATGAAAGTTGGTACCAGCGATTATTTGCTAGTGGGCATTGAAGTCGGTTCATGTGCAGTGCCGTGTGTTGGTCTTCTTGCTTACTCTTTGTTCAGCTTGGGAACTTGCTATCATGTAATGCTTCTCTTATTGTGTTGGCGAGATGAATTCCATGCTTATGCATAGACCTCCTTGCATTTCACAGCCTGTTTTGTGTTGCCAACCTGGCCGAAGGCAGCGTTTCATTTTATTGTATTTCCTCAAAGACCCATTATGGCAGTATTACACAAGGGGTGAATCTGTGAAATAAAAATTAACTGTTATGCCTCGTGTGCTTTAGCTACATCGGCAGCAAGGTAAATTTTTAATGAACAGTGATGCGTGGATAATGATGATGTTGTGGTAGGGAAGGCTGTTCTACTCATTAGCAGGTGTGCCTTGTTATTTCAGAATTCTTTTTTGTGCGCACAAAGACGACACAATAAGACTAGGGACGGGGTGAGCTCACGGGCTAGTTGGTTATTTATAATAATTTTTTCAACAGCGCAAGCTACACAAGGACACAAGACGAGGAAACACACACACGAGCTCTTGAATATTTTTTTTCTTGCTTGTGGTTTGACACGTGCAGTGATTTTAGGTTTTACCCTAGTGGGCGGTTCCTTGAGGGTATATATGTAGAGGTTGGCGCCTTTTCTCAAATAAAGTTGCAGTTCAGCGCTCGTGTGTGTGTTTCCTCGTCTTGTGTCCTTGTGTAGCTTGCGCTGTTGAAAAAATTATTAAGACTAGGGAGACAGAACGGACCTTGTCTTATTGTGTCGTCTTTGTGTGCGCAAAAATGAATTCTGAGGATAAACCAACTAGCCCCACGACGCATATTATTGTTGTTTCAGGTTGCTTGACTTTTCTAAACAGCATGATGCCAGACTGCTAGGGACATCCAGATAGCACTGTCCCCTAGGTATTCAAATAGGCACCATACCATGTGGCCGTATAGAATCTGAATATATTTTATCAGCGCTTCAGTTATCTTACATGACAGTCATGTCCCAGAAACCTTATACAGGTGGCAAGAAATAGGAACACGGTTGTGAAAGGCAATGTGTAAAGAAGTATGGGGACATATACGAGGTACAGGAATGCACTAGTTTGCATCATCCTAGTAAGCTTCAGAAAGGCCGGTGTAAGTGAAACGGGGCAATGCCTAAATTTATGCTCAATGGAACATTGCAGCAGGTTTGAGTACGTGAACAGCTGTAAGTGTCTAGCAGCCTGGTATCGCTCCGCTTAGAGTTCCCATGAAAACCTTGCGACCCAAAATTAGAATCGTTGGCTTTGTGCTAGGCACGCGGTAAAAACATGTTGTGAAAGATCGGTAGCCTTTTTTGTGCAAGTGAGCAGGAGAGCACGTGTGCGAGTGCGTATCTATTACGGAAGGAGAAACGAGGCATTGTTAAGCACAATCGTGCTTATGTAGTGTAGCCTACATTTTCCTATGTGTTTACTCATCCTTGTTGCCATGTCCTGATCTTAGGTTTAATGCACAAAGAAATAGAATTCGGTCAGGAAGGACACAGGCGAATGCTAACTAAAAGCCACCGTGGTGGCTCAGTAGTTATGGCAATCAGCTGCTGACCCAAAAGACGCGGGTTTGATCCCAGCTGTGGCAGTCGAATTTCGATGGAGGTGAAATTCTAGAGGCCCAAGTACTGTGCTACGTCAGTGCACATTAAAGAAATTGGTCGAAATTTCCGGAGCCCTTCACTACGGTGTCCCTCATAGCCTGAGCCGCTTTGGTATCAGCTAGCTGAGTGTGGCAAGTATCTGTAGAATCTTGCAATCGCATAGAGCAGGATTTTGGCAGATATGCTGTGCTTAAGGAGATAATATACATACTTGCCAGAACAAGTGTGCATTATGTTCTTTGCCACGAAATGGTGACAGCATTCTTGCAAACCTAGTTTTATATCTGCGCTCTGTATCAATGCTTTTGTGTCGGCACTGCAAGGTTTATATGAGTGACTCCAAAGAAAAACCATGCGTTTAAAAACTTATGCTGCATGCATGGCTGCGTTGGTAAGAGTATATGTTGTACAGGTGAGCGTGGAAAAAAGGACGGTGAAGAAATAGAAAACGTAGTAGACAGCGACGACAAAGAAGATATGGGCTTAATAGAGTGCATGGGCTTCTGTGTGCAATATGTGCGAGTGCATGTCTGCGGCAGTTGGTCCCAGCATTTCATGCATCTGTCTGCAAATTTAAAAAAAAATAAGGCCGGTCATAAATTGAAGGTTAAGGTTGACTTAGCCTCGATGGTTGCCCTTTGATGTTTGCCACACAGCACTTGTAGTCCGTGCCCGACTCATGCTGTCATGCTGCGCTTCCGCTCGAGCCTCGGACAGCTGGTCTTTTTGTTATAGTATAGTGTTTGCTAGAAAGTGTGTATGCATCAAGTCGTCAATCATCTTTGACGAGATAATGCAAGGGGCTTGCTCTTTCACGCTCCCGTGATGACTCATTACAATACTGGTTGTTAGAACGTTCAGAAGTTTGACAATTAATCTTGAATTAATTTACATCAGTTGCACCTCATAAGGTGACTTTACATGCTGGAGTGATGTATTTGAACCTGTTGGAATTTTCTGGAGTGTGGCAGGCGTGAGTGAGATCTGTGCGAGAGACATATGTATGTTGGAACTCAACCTCTTTAAATGGCATAGTGTTAGCATATATCCTCTTCGCAAGCTTTTCTTTTTAATGGGTACGGGAAAAGCCCCTATTATATTAAGTAGAACCTGCTGGCTAAGTTGTGCCGGCTTGCTAGTCCAAGGAATTTATCTTTCTTTGTACTTAACTGCTGTCACATGTTTCCTCGTGAAATGATCATGTGAAAGAAGACATTGCCTCCTTCAAAATAGCACACTTGCAGTATTTCTTATTTGTGAGAGGCCTTCATGAATATGCAGCCTTTTAGCAGTGCATTCTTTGGTCAGCATCAAAGGCAATGTATGACCAGGCCAGGTTTGAATTGTCACTGCGGTGCTTTGTCATTTGGCAGGGTACGATAACTACTAGAAGTGTTGTGCGCTAAATTCACCCACAGAAAAAAGGAGAGACGACAGGAGAGAAGCAGGACAGAAGCGCAACTCCTAACTTCAGTAACAGATAAATGAAGCAAAGCATTCTTATAAAGCTGCTGATAACACTGATCTGGGTATCAATGGCTACGTAAGCATGCCTGGCTTCATTTGTCTGTTATTAAAGTTGAAAGATAGTAAGATAAGTTGAAAGATAGAAAGATCCAGTCATCTCATCTTTTTCCTTTGAAGGCCAATTTAGCATACAATATTTCTAAAGACCATGTACCACCTACCCCATCAGAAAGTCTTACTTCGGTACTTTATCTCACTGTTGCATTTTATAATTTTGGACCTTGAATGAGAAATTTAGGTGACACCTCAAAAATTAAACTTTCACATGTAGAAGCCTGCATATGCCTGACAAATGCACCATACATGTGAACACTTTTGAAAGCAGCAACACAAGTAATTTGGAACTAATAATTTTAGACTTAAGTGGCACAGCATTTTGTAAGTAGTGATGAAAGCTTAGTACAGTACACTGTAAATTCAAGTACGGAACATTCCGTTAGCCTTAAAGAATGTCCAAATAGTAATGATACTCAGAACATTAATCATTTCTATTTGCACTTGTAATTACAGCCGACTCGACCATGTGCAAGGCTAGACAAAAAGGTGAGAGAACCATGACACCAGGACGTCAGTTAGGTATGAAGAGGAAAACAGCACGGGAAGCAGATGGCACAAAGTTAACATATACTTAGGACTGCCTAGAAAAAAGAATGACAGCTAAGAAAAATTTAAGCGTGACATGGTATCACATAAAGAATACGTTTTTTCCTCACTTCAGAGATGAAATGGATTCTGGTTATATAGTATGCCTGCTAGCATGGGGAGCAGCTGACACAAAATAATGCTTATGTCGACCTGTCTTGAACAAAGAGGGGCAGCTGACAGAAATTTAAGTGTGACATGGTACCGCATAAGGAATGTGGCTCCCTGAGTAACCTTAAAGACAAAATGGATTCTGGTTCTAGTATGCCTGCCAGGGTATTGCAGAGTATGAAGAAGAGATAGTGGGGAGCAAATGAAATGAAATAATGCTTGTGTAGGCCTGTCTTGAATGAAGAATTAGCAGTTGAGAGAAATTTAAGCATGACATGGTACATAAAAAAAAATGCATCGTGCTTTACTTAAAGGGCAGCGCTGTGGGTTTTCCGAGGTAACTTATTCTAATGAAACTGATACTGCATGTGTTGCTCTTGTTCCTAATTACTTCCACCAAGTTTGGCAGCCGTGTGACATTTCATTCTGGTGCAGGTGATTTCTATGAGCAACGCTTCATTTTTAATGTCACAAACATTCATTGCACATTAATATTTGCTTCTTCAGAAACAAATTTTTTAGGCTTGTATTAGGTCATCTCGCATTTTATCGAAGGGCTTGTAGTTTTCAGTCACTACTTCAGCCATTCAACATGTGTACAAGTGTTTTTGTAGTGATGTTTGTGGCATCATAGCTGCATCTTGTGAAGCATTGTTTGTGGCTATGGAGAGAGTTTCGGTTTCCTGCTATAATAACTGTAATAACTACTGATATATAATAATAAGACTATAATAACTATGCATAATAAGGCTATAATAACTGTTTCTTACAATCTGTGCTTGTTTTTGCCTGTATTTAATAACGAATATGCTCACAACAGCAACGCTAGAGATTTGGAACACATTGGATGGTTATGTCATGATGCCAGCACTGAAGTTTGGTTTGTATGATGGCAGGTGCCATTTCAGCAATGGTATCAGAGGTATGCTTGATGTTTTGAAGCATGTTGGAATCAAATCTGGTGCGCACACGCAGAAAGCTTGTCTGACAGGTGGACCAACAGCGTATCTGGAAATCTTCCTTTGGGTCTGTTGATGTCGCAAAAAATGCGCAATAAAAGAAAATTGAGCAGCTGCATGAGTTAAATAAAGGAACAGCAAGACTAAAGAGGAGCATAGCTACGGATATGGTGGATTTGAAGTGTCCCCGACATTGGTTTTATGGCATTTGCAGTTATTCTTAATCTTGTTTCTTATTTTTCTTGGAACTCACCTCTTTGCCATTCCTTCTTGTGCTAGAATACCTAGCTTTATCCCTGTACAAAGTTTTTTATTGAAAATTTGTACATTATTTCTTATATATCTAACCGTGCAATGAACCACAATAAATAAAATTGCACTTTGTTTTTTATGCTGGTTCATTTATTCTCAAGAGGTGCCTATAAGAAAATCATTGTACTTGGTCATCATTCTGTTATGCAATGACAAGTGACAATGACATTTATTTTGGTTCATTACACACTTCATGCCTTTATATATGTAAGTGCAAAAGCAGTTTGCCTTGCGATGAACAAAATTGACATTATCACTGTTGGCATCGAATGTATACTTAGCACATTTAAAAAAATTTTTAATTTTTTAAACTGTTTTAATATTTTGATTAGGCTAAAACAAATTATTTCTTCGCACAGGCAACTAAATTTTTGTTTTTATCTGCTATTAAAACTTTTTTTTTTTCCCGGAAAAGTGGCCCCGTACCTTGAGTCTATGGCGTTGTAAGCTCGTCTTTTCGGACCTGATTTGGACGCCCCGGAGCGGTTAATGAGGACGGTCCCCAAAAGCGGCGCCTCAACTGCATGTTACACTTGAATGTTACCTAGGGTGTTTCGATGTGCCAGCACCGCTTTTCAAGCAGAGGCGCGCGGACTTGCGCGCAGCGGAAGGCGCGTTGACCCGTCGATAGTCGGCCCGCGTAGTTCCGTGTCTGCCTCGCATATCATCCGGCCAACCGAGCTGCGCGCCGTCTAGAATGATTATTGCCTTATCGCTGACCCTTTTTTACTTCTTTGTTTGTTTTTCGAGGGCCTCTTGCCGCTCCGTCAGTGCGCGCTTCCCCCGTTTCCGTCCGCCTGGCAATTCCGTTCATCCGATGCGCCGAAGATCCGTTTTCGTCTCATGCTGTTCGCACATTACTCCTCCCTCCTAAAGTCACTGGAATGGGAAGAGTACCGCATTCGTTTTCTCTCGCCGGCGCGCGCGCTACCGATTCGTTCTCCGCGGTCACGTGGCCATTCCCCGCCATAAAACGGTCCGTTCGCTTCATTTTCGCGGCCGCCGACGCTCAGATCGTCCGGAGCATTGCGTAGCACTTCCTCTTATGAGCTGAGATAAGCGTGCGCAGCATTTTCAGTCGCGTCTTGACGCTTGTGCATTTGATGCCTGCGTAAAGACATCGAAGTATGCCTGGGTGCTGCGCTTTTGGGTTTAGCAATCGGCGGGAATCGGGCGAAATGCTGTTTGCCATTCCGCGCCACTCATGAGGCAAGAAAGGCTTTCGCCTTAATGAATGCGAAGAGCGGAGCGCACCGCGCTGTTCACGTTTTTTTTCGCGACAGTACGCGGGATGCATACGCAAGCAAAATCCGAGGGAGCACTTAAGTCTCCTTATGTGCGATAATGGGAAAGAATTTTTGTCTTCCTATGCATTGTTTGTGATTCTTTTAAGCGGCCCAGGCCAAATTTGAAGGTCACCATCACGTTTTTCACAGTCGAATTAGGTTGCACGATTTTGGTCTAAGTCGGCCGAGGTCAAATTTCAGGGGTGGGTGGACCAAATTTGGGAGTGGTCCGGGCCGAATTTGGAGGTCATCATCGTGTTCGCTGTAGTCGAATTAGGTTGCGCAACGATTTTGGTCCAAATTGGCCGAGGTCAAATCGGGGGTGGGTGGACCAAATTTGGGAGTGGTCCGGGCCAAATTTGGAGGTCATCATCGTGTTCGCCGTGGTCGAATTAGGTTGGACATCGATTTTGGTGCAAATCGACGGGAGTCAAATTTTTGCTGCGGGTGGGCCAAATTTGGAAGTGGCCCAAGTCTGATTTGGAGGTCACCATTGTGTCCATGGTAGTGAAATTCGGTTGGACATCGGTTTTGGACCATATCGGCCAAGCTGAAATTTATCTCCTTACATGCCTTCTAATGCATGAGTGACTTATCCGGTCACACAGCTGTGGGCAGATGTTCGTTCCATGAGCCGAGAAAGGCTGCCGCTTTAATATTTGCAGCGTTTTTTGCCTAATTAGCAAGTGAACAACGGTATGCTTCATTCATTGCTGTAAAAGCACACACAATTCGCAAAACCTAAATTATTCTGTACAAAAAGCACAGCGCGCGGCCATCGTTTCAGCGGCGCTGGACTAAATATGGCGGCGTGTCGGCGGCTCCGGCGATGGTTGCGGTACTTTTCCCGCTCCAGTGACTTTACTCCCTCCTACACTCGAGCGCCACCACACGAAGATCTTTATTTATTTATTTATTTATTACAATATCCTCAGGCCCCACAGGGCGTTATAGAGGGGGTGGGTGAAAAAAGAAAAAAAAAATACATAGTAAAGAGTACAGGCAAAAGGCAAAAAATCATGATGCAGACGCTTGTTCGATGATATGCTTGGTGATAAGTGCCTTGAAAGATGACGCGTCTTCAATGCAGGCGATATGGGGTAGAAGGTGGTTCCACTCAGTGCTAGTCTTTGGTAAGTAAGAATTAAAAAGCACAGCGAAGACTCTTGAATGCTACTGCGCGTCGCATACTGAAAAAAACCGTGGAGCCATTCACGCTTTTAACGCTGTCGATAGTGTGTGTACGAATTAAAGCATTTGACGTAACTGCGAAAAATCACCATTGACGCGCAGTTTTATTCCTAAAAAGGAGATGATGCACTGCCCAGGTTTTCACCAAATAAATTTTACTTTCACGCAAGCTGTTTTTTGGCAGTTTTTTGGGAGCCATTCGGTAATACAATGTTCAAATAATTCGCACGTTTCTTCCATTCCCTTGAAGTCCAAAATAGTGAGTTTTTACTGTACTAAATATAACAGAAGAATGAGGTTTGATTTTTAACAAAGGCTTGGTTTGTTTCTTCTATTCCTTTGAAGTCCAAAATAGTGAGTTTTTACTGTACTAAATATTTATTTATTTTTTATTTATTTATTCATTTTTAGGCAATACAAGTATTGCCCACGAGGCAAGACAAAAGGAGACTATTGGTCTCCTGACTAGGTCTTGGCCTTGCCGGGTGCAGCAGAGGCAGTAGTACATAACAGAAAAATGAGGTTTAATTTTTAACAAAGATTTGTGCAGATTATTTCTAGCTTTTCAGTGAGATGCAAAGAAGCCCATGTTGCTTTGCGACTGATTTTACATAGTTGGCAGTCACGTTTGCTGGAAATATTTTTTTCGTCTACTCCTTTTTTACGAAAAATCCGCAGGACGACAAGCACCTTGCCGTTGTTGAACCTCTGATCTTGGTCTCCACGCTGGATGGGACCCTGCACGCAATCGAAAAAAAGTCTGGCACCATTCGTTGGTCCAGGAAGGAAGGTTGGTTGAACACTCCTCAACTGTTTCTTTCTTTCTCTCAGCTAAGGTCTTAGCTGTTTTCTGTACATGCCATTTAACTTTTAAAGATGTATTTCTGCATGCTTCATCATTTCAAGCTGACAATGAAACTGTAATATTGTAGGCGATAAAAAGGTGCAAGAAAAGGTACAATATGGTGTGCTTAAGTACTTGTTGACTGATACTTGGTATCTAGTTCTAGGTGTTATCTAGTAGCACATGGTAATTGTTGACAGATCAAGCAACAGTTTTTTTCGGGCTTTTGCTTATTTCAGAGCCGGTTTTAAAAGTGCCTGCTGACGTGTCTAAAAGGTAAGTGCATCGTGTTTGATTTGCACAAAAATGAACGAAATGAAAGTCGCAATGTTGCGTTCAGTGTGCTTGTTGCTGTTCCTCTTTCATCTTTGCGTTAATTCTTTGTTCACCACAGAACTAGCTTTCTTCCGGATCCCAAGGATGGGAGCCTCTACATTTACGGTTTCGGCGAGGCCAGTGGGGAGGATGCCATCAAGAAGCTTCCCTTTACCATTCCGGAACTGGTGTCGGCATCACCCTGTCGAAGCACCGACGGCATCCTCTACACCGGTAAGACAGTCAGAGGAGCGGTGTTAGCTGTACCGTAAAATTTGCGAAGAATCGTGCTTTTACATTTGAGGTGAGCAGAAATGGTTTGTTTTTGCAACGCTGCAGTGGTTGATGCATTCGGCTGGTATGCTTGCAGACATCCGTTTTACGTGTAAATGTAGTAGATTGATCGGTAAATTATAATCCGAATAGAAACTATAAATTGACTATAAACTAAACTTTAAACTTGCTTCTTTCTGGGAGCAGTACTTAAAAATGCCCTCGTGGCGGAACACTGACATGCCAGATAACGGTTAGAGTTTAGAGTTCATTGTTATCACATCTAGCGTCTTCTAGCTTCTGTAGAATTGCGTTGTAACACACTGTGCATGCTTTTGCCATCTGCAAAGATGAAACTGATTCAAAAATTCAAATTATTGCTATCCTATGCAGTGTAGAGAAGTCCTAGCAATACTTTCTTACCGCCGGTTTTTTAGGCTTATACCCCTGTCACACTAGCAAATTTAATGTCATTCGAATCGAATGACATTAGCACCTAATGTCATTAATCGATTGCTACGCGGGAACATGTAATGTCATTAGGTTCGAATGACATTCGCCATCGAATGAGTTAGGGGAACTCATTCGCATTCGATCTCTAACCGAATGCGTACTCTGGACACCAGATACGCAGCAGGAACAAGCGACGCGAAAAAGTAATGTGCACACTGCCAAACCTAGAAAGTGCATTTATTTAGTTCTGCTGAAAAAAAGTTAATGTTGGTGTGAATCTGTTCACACTAGAGGCTGTCGTGGATAGCTGTTACTCTCGGTCTCAGCAGTCTACAACAGCGGCCGAGTGTGAAGCAGCGTCTTCCC